>NW_023425348.1:1285213-2570427 GCF_014108415.1 Molossus molossus
AACCACTGGCAGAGAATATTGAGTAGGAATGTAAAAAACCCCCTCCGGTTATCTTCTATTGACCCGAGATTGGATGTCGCTGTCTAAATAAAGCTGGCTGACTGGCTGGAGTGGCTCAGTGTTTGAGCATCGACCCATGCACCAAGAGGTCGCCAGTTCAATTCCCAGTCAGGGAACATGCCCAGGTTTTGGGCCAAATCCCCAGATGTTTCTGTCTCTCTCTCCCTCGCCCTTCTTCTCTCTCTGTAATATCAATAAAGAAAAATAAAATAACCTGGATATATGCACAAAGTAGAGGGGTTCTGGGAGATACCTATATGGATTTTCTGCCTCATATTCCCAGACAACTTTTTTTTTGCCATTTCCTTGTGAAGCTCACCTCTGTCTGCTTCCTCAAAGATCATAAAATACAGCTTAAAAATCATCAATCCTAGAAAAAATGGCGGCGGAGTGAATGGAGCTACAGAGACCATCTCCCAGGACCAAACTGGAATTACAATGAAAATAAAGGCAAATCGTCAGGAAGAGGCAACCGAAAGACACCTTGGAGCACCACATAACCAGGGACACCGACTCAATCCTGGTAGGCTTGCGAGGATGTGAGAGGGGGCCTAGAGCCCACGGTCTGCAGCGGCCTGGGCGGGGGTCCAGGGGACTCCGAGGGAAGCTTCTGCTGCCGCCTTGGCTGTGACCCCACCTGAGTCCTGCGAACTCTGCTGCATGCTAACCCCTCGGCTGGTGCCAGACTGTCACGGTCTGGCTGAGACCAGGGGACTCGGCGGGATGCTGCTACAGAGGCTGAGTCCTGAGAAGTCTGCATGCTAAGTCCTCGGCTGGTGCCACATGGACTTGAGGAAACCAGGGGACTCTGCTGGAAGCTGCTGCCACCACAGCAGTGTCCCACTACCACGGCTTAGTACTGGGGTTTCTGCTGAATGCAACGCCCTCTGCTGATGCCACAGCCATGGCCACCCTTGGCTGGAAGCAGCGCCCTCAGGTTAAAAGTCCCAGGTGGCTCCACGACGCAGAGTCCGGACAGAGGCTAAATTGGCAGCAGCCACTCATCTTGGGCTCCAGCAGAGGGAAGGCAGACTGGACTGGAACAGTGTGGGGATGCTAAAAGCTTTCCCTGAGTGCAGCCATGCAGGACTGTGGTCATTTTACTCCTTCCCAGGGACCTGGGGAGAGGCAGAGGCCCCTCCCTCAGAGATTCTACCCAACCTGGTAGCCATTGAAATGCTAATTGAGGCTCATTAACAACCAGGAGCTGCCCTACCCTCGGGAAATCCTCTTAAACTGAGCACCTGAGGGAGTTTTTCAGGCAACTCAGACACCAAGGGTCTTCAGGTGACCTCTACTAATAGCCTCCAGGCAAAAAAAGCTAGAGGATAACTACCATTCCCAGGGCTAGCAACACTAACCAGAAAAGCTAAGACTTGACGGAGGTGTTTAGAGTAGGTCCTCCCTGGTTCATCAAAACCCAGGAGAGGGAGTCACAAACAGCAGAACACCAACACCCACATGGAAAAAGTGGCAGACTCCAAAGCCCACTGTGATAGCCAAAATGGTGAGAAACAGAAACAAAAGCCAAATGAAAGAACAAGAGACCTCTAGGGAAGAGATAAATGAGGTGCAGTTAAGCAAGTTAACAGAACTAGAATTTAGAGCAATGCTGTTGAGGAAGCTCAACAGCATGTGTAAGGATATGAGCACCACGAGTAAAGACATAGAAATGTTGAAAATCAACCAGTTGGAAATTAAAAACCAACAAGAAGAAATGAAAAATGGCATATCAGAAATGAAAAACACATTGGATGGTCTAAAAAGCAGAGTAGAGGAAGCTGAGGACCGGATCAGTGAATTAGAAGACAGGGTAGAAAAAATCAACCAATCAGAAAAACAAAAGGAAAAAACTATTAAAAAACAGGAAGACAGCTTAAGAGAACTGTGGGACAACTGGAAACGGAATAATATTCACATCATAAAAGTCTCTGAAGAAGAAGAAAATAAGCAAGGGTTAGAGAATATATTCAAAGAAATAGTGACAGAAAACATCCCTAATATGGTGAAGGAAGAAGGAATTCAAGTTCAAGAAGCACAGAGAGCCCCAAGTAAGAAGAACCCAAACAGGCCCACACCAAGACACATAGTAATCAAACTGCCAAAAATTAAAGACAAAGAGAGAATCCTAAAAGCAGCAAGAGATAAGCAACAGGTTACCTACAAAGGAAGCCCCATAAGGCTCTCAGTTGACTTCTCACAAGAAACACTACAGGCCAGAAGGGAATGGCATGAGGTAATCAAGGTCATAAAAAACAAGGATCTGAATCCAAGACTACTCTACCCAGCAAGGCTCTCATTCAAAATACAAGGTCAAATAAAGAGCTTCCCAGACAAAAAAAAAAAAAAAAAAAAGGCTTAGGGAATACATTAGCACTGTAAGAAATGTTAAAAGGACTACTGTAATTAGTAGAATAGGAAGAAAAATATAACAACACTAAACAAAAATGGCAATAACCACGTACATATCAATAATCACCTTAAATGTAAATGGACTGAATGCACCAATAAAAAGACACAGAGTAGCCCTGGCCGGTTTGGCTCAGTGGTTAGAGCATCGACCTGCGGTCCTGAGAGACCCGGGTTCGGTTCCTGCTAAGGGGGCGTACCTCGGTTGCAGTTTGTCCCCGGCCCTGGTCGGTCGTGTGGGTGGCAGCCACTCGATGTGTTCCTTTCACGTTGATGTTTCTCTCTCTCTCTCTCTCTCTCTCTCTCTCTCTGTTCCTCTCTCTCCCTCCCACTCTACCTGAACAAAAAAATGGGAAAATGTCCTCGGGTGAGGATAAAAAAAAAAAAAGACACAGAATAGCTGATTGGATAAGAAAGCATGACTCATCTATAAGTTGTTTACAAGAGACCCACCTCACAACAAAAGAGTCACATAGGTTGAAAGTGAAGGGATGGAAAAAAATTTTCCACGCATATGGAAAGCAAAACAAAAAAAGCTGGGGCAGCAATACTCATATCTGATAAAATAGATTTCAAAATGAAGAACATAACTAGAAACAAAGAAGCCACTACAAAATATTAAAAGGATCTATCAAACAAGAAGATATAACCTTGATAAATATATATGCACCCAATATAGGAGCACCAAAATATATTTAAAATCTTCTGGAGGACTTACTTTCACAGAGAAATTGACAGCAATACAATCATTGCAGGGGACTTCAACACTCCGTTGACAGCACTGGATAGATCCTCCAGACAAAAAATTAGCAAGAAAACAGAGACACTAAATGAACCACTAGACCAAAAGGATTTAATAGATATCTACAGAGAATTACACCCCAAAATTACAGAATACACATTCTTCTCAAGTGCACATGAGACATTCTCAAAGATAGACCACATGTTAGGACAAAACTAAATCTGTACAAGTCCAAGAAGACTGAAATCATATCAAGCATCTTCTCAGATCACAATGGCATGCAACTAGAAATCAATTGCAACAAAAACATGCAAAGACATTTTAACACATGGAGGCTAAATAGCATGTAATTAAACAATGAATGGGTCGCCGAGGAGATCAAGGAAGAAATTAAAAACTTCCTGGAAACCAATGAAAATAAACACACAACAACACAAAATCTATGGGATGCAGCGAAAGCAGTTCTGAGAGGGAAGTTCATAGCACTAGAGGCCTACCTCAAAAAACAAGAAAAATTTCTAATTGACTGTCTAACATGATAACTTAAAGATCTAGAAAGCAAACAAAAAGAAAACCCCAGAGCAAGTAGAAGGAAGAATATAGTAAAGATCAGAGCAGAAATAAATGACATAGAAACCAAAAAAACAATTCAAAGGATCAATGAAACAAAGAGCAAGTTTTTCGAAAAGATGAACAAGATTGATGGAACCTTAGCTAGATTCACCAAGAAACAAAGAGAGAGATCCCAAATACACAAAATCAGAAATGAAAGAGAAGAAACAACCGACACCACAGAAATACAAAAGATCATTAACAACTACTATGAACAACTATATGGCAACAAATTCGACAATCTAAGCAAAATGGAAAAATTTCTAGAAACACACCGTCTCCCAAAACTGGATCAGGAAGAGCTAGAAAACTTGAACAGGCCAATAACAACTAAGCAAATTGAAGAAGTAATCAAGACTCTCCCAGCAAACAAAAGCCAAGGCCCAGATGGCTTCACAGGGGAGTTTTGCTGAATATTCAAAGAAGAACTAACACCCATTCTCCTCAAAGTATTTCAAAAAATTCAAGAAGAAGGAAGACGTCCAAACTCATTTTATGAGGCCAGCATAATTCTAATACCAAAACCAGAAAAAGACACTACAAAGAAAGAAAACTACAAGCCAATATCCCTGATGAACATAGATGCCAAAATCCTGAACAAAATACTAGCAAATCGGATCCAGCAATACATCAAAAAAATTATTCACCATGATGAAGGGGGATTCATCCCAGGAATGCAAGGCTGGTACAATATTCTCAAATCAATAAATGTGATACACTACATAAACAAAATGAAGAATAAGAACCACATGATCATATCAATAGATGCTGAAAAAGCATTCGACAAAATCCAGCATCCATTTCTGATAAAAACGCTCAGCCATCTGGGAATAGAGGGATCATATCTTGACATAATAAAGACCATATATGAAAGACCTACAGCCAACATCATACTCAATGGGCAGAAACTAAAAAACATTTCCATTAAGAACAGGAACAAGACAGGGATGTCCACTTTTGCCACTCTTATTTAACGTAATACTGGAAGTCTTAGC
This sequence comes from Molossus molossus, assembly GCF_014108415.1. Lineage (NCBI taxonomy): Eukaryota > Metazoa > Chordata > Mammalia > Chiroptera > Molossidae > Molossus > Molossus molossus. The sequence continues at coordinate 1,290,032 of NW_023425348.1, forward strand.
CACAGCAATCAGACATGAAGAAAAAATAAAAGGGATCCAAATTGGAAAGGAGGAAGTGAAACTGTCATTATTTGAAGATGACATGATATTATACATAGAAAACCCTAAAGACTCCATCAAAAATCTACTAGAATTAATAAATGAATTTGGCAAAGTAGCAGGATACAAAATTAACGTCAAGAAATCGACGGCATTCTTGTACACCAATGATGAACTCACAGAAAGAGAAACTGAAAAGACAATTCCATTTACCATCGTGCCAAAAAAATTAAGATACCTACGTATAAACTTAACCAAAGAAGTAAAGGACCTATTTGCAGAAAACTACAGGTCATTGAAAAAAGAAATAGAGGAAGATATAAAAAAGTGGAAGCACATACCCTGTTCATGGATTGGAAGAATTAACATCATTAAAATGTCCATACTACCCAAAGCAATCTATAGATTCAATGCAATCCCCATCAAAGTACCAACGACATATTTCATAGAACTAGAACAAATACTTCAAAAGTTCATATGGAACCAAAAAAAGACCCCGAATAGCCACAGCAATCTTGAAAAAGAAGAACAAAGTAGGTGCGATCACAATACCAGATATCAGGTTGTACTACAAAGCGACTGTAACCAAAACACCCTGGTACTGGCACAAGAACAGGCGTATAGACCAGTGGAACAGAACTGAAAACCCAGAAATGGACCCAAGGCAATACGCTCAATTAATATTTGACAAAGGTGGCAAGAGCATACAGTGGAGTAAAGACAGCCTCTTTAATAAATGGTGTTGGGAAAATTGGACAGCTACATGCAAAAAAAAATGAAACTAGACCATCAACTTACATCATACACAAAAATAAACTCAAAATGGATAAAAGACTTAAATGTGACTCATGAATCCATAAACATTCTAGAAGAAAATGTAGGCAACAAAATTTCGGACATCATACAGAGCAGAATTTTCACTGATACATCACCTAAGGCAAGAGAAACAAAGGAAAAACTGAACACATGGGACTACATCAAACTAAAAAGCTTCTGCACAGCAAAAGAAACAATCATCAAAATGGAAAGGCAACCCACTGTATGGGAGAACATCATTGCCAATGATGTATCAGATAAGGGGTTAATTTCCAGTATATATAGAGTGCTCATACAACTCCACAAAAGGAAGACAAAAAACCCAATTAAAAAATGGGCAGAAGAGCTGAATAGACACCTCTCCACACAGGACATACAAATGGCTAAGAAACATATGAAGAAATGCTCAACATCACTAATCATCAGAGAGATGCAAATTAAAACAACAAGGAGGTATCACATCACACCTGTCAGAATGGCTGCCATCAACAAATCATCAAATAACAAGTGTTGGCAAGGGTGTGGAGAAAAGGGGACTCTAATACACTGCTGGTGGGAACGCAGACTGGTGCAGCCACTATGGAAAACAATATGGTGTTACCTTAAAAAATTAAAAATTGAACTTCCATTTGACCCAATGATCCCACTTCTAGGAATATACCCTAAGAAGCCTGAAACATCAATCAGGAAGAATATATGTACCCCCATGTTCATAGCAGCACTATTTACAATAGCTAAGATCTGGAAACAGCCCAAGTGTCCACCAGTAGACGAATGGATAAAAAAGCTGTGGTACGTATACACAATGGAGTACTATGCAGCAGTAAGAAAGAAAGATCTCTTATCCTTTGAGATGACATGGAGGGACCTGGAAAGTATTATCCTAATTGAAATAAGCCAAGCAAAAAAAGACAAATACCACATGATCTCACTTATATACGGAATATAATGAACATAACAGTCTGAGGAATACGGTAGACCCAGAAACATAGAAGTAGGGCACAGACTGAAATCTCTCAGAAGAGGGTGTGTGGGGGGGAGAGATAAACCACAGAACTTATATGCATGTATGCATGACCAATGGACATGGACAACTAAGCTGGGGACGGGGCGGGGGTGGGGTTGGGAGGGTGGTGCCAATGGGGTAAAAAAGGGGAAATATCTGTAACAAAAAAATAAATTAAAAAAAGAAAGAAAAAATAAATAAATAAAAGACTATATGTACCCTAAAAATATATATATATAAATAAATAAAAAATAAAATAAAATAGTTAAACTTACAGAAGCAGAAAATAAAATGGTAGTTGCCATGGAGTTGGGGGTTAGGTGAGGGGAGAGTTGTTAGTTAATGGGTATAAAGTTATAGTTATATAATATAAATATGTTCTTGAGATGTGCTATATAACACAGGCCTACAGTTAATATGGTATCATGAACTTAAAAATTTGTTAAGAGGATAGATCTCATGTTAAGGGTTCTTACTACATATACATACATACACACATACAAAAGACACAAGGAAACATTTGGAGGAGAAAGATATGTTTATTGACTTGATTGTGGTGATGGCATCATAGGTGTACACATATGTCCAAATTCATCAAACTGTATCCATTACATATGTGCTATATTTATATTAATTATACTTTAATAAAGTTATTAAAATAAGAATAAATTAGTATTAATAGAAATAAGATTATTGTATTACATTTCTACTAGGAATTTCTGAGTATATATATACTTCCTGGAAATTTTTGAATCACTTGGCCAAGCTGCTTTTCACAATGACTTTGTGAAGTGGGTTGCTTGGATCGTCATTCACATAAAAGAAATAAAAGGGGCCTACCCAGTGATGGTGCACTGAAGTCATCAGCAGAAAAAAAGACTAAAAGTAAAGGCTGCTTCACCTGAATCACTAAACCATATTGCTGTTCTTGTTATGGTGCTGTCAGGTCTTCTTTCAGTTGTAGAGCTCACCACATGGTGTTCAACGACTTCCCAGAGTCTAAAGGCCTCTGCCTATGTGACTTAGGGAGATACCACTAAAGAAATGGAAACTAAAATGATTGGGTAAACCAGTATCCAGAGTTAAAATAACAAAATACCCAAGCTAGCCATACTTCATAAAAATAAATAAATAAATAAACTCTGTTTTGAAAAATATGAATGCCTAGAATATCAGAGACATGAACATGTAAAACCAAAAAGAGAGAGGAAACTGAAGTCTCATTCCATAGACATTCATTGCACACCCTTTATGTATCAGGCATCTTGCTAGGAGTATGATGCAAGATGAGTGAATTATGACATACCCTGCCCCAGGTAGTTTGCCGAACACACAACAGTGATATTACTACATGGGGGAGGTGTCAGGATGAAGAGGTTACCATGAGAACAGAGAGGGAGGGAATCATGGAAGGCTTCAAGAAGGAGGAAACTACTGAACTATAGTTTGTAAAATGATTTGGGTCTAGTCAAAGAAAATGGAACAGATGGGAGGAAGCAGAGACAAGAAGAGGAGTCTATGAAGCTACTATCATTAGCAAAGCATAAAACAGTAAAATGGATATGAGAAAACACGAGCAATTCTGTGTTATCAGAGCATAAATTGCTTGGGAGGGAATGGCTGGAAATGAGACCTGAGAAATAGGCAAAGGTCATGGATAGCCAAATACGCCATTAAAAATGCAGGATCTTATCCAAGATGATAAAATTCAGAAAGGGGCAAAAGACAAAGGTGATGAGAATCTAAATAAAGACAGAACATAACATCCTATAGAACTGTACAAGTAATAATGGAAGAAATATTGAGAGAGAGCAAGAGCTAGAGAAATAATTTTTAAATAATTAAGAATATCAATAAAACAAAAATGTCATAGGAAGGAAATTCCTGCTGTTAGATAAATGAGATTAAATTAGAGCATTTATCTTCATAGTAGGAAAATGTGTGCTTAAGTGCTAATATGATTTATCTCACCAAGAGCCATTTGAAGATTCTTCATGACAAATACTTTTATAGGACAATATTTTACTATTAAGTACCAAAACTGGCAAGGCCATTTCGTATCCACACTTCGTGGTCATCAGAATTAATTCCCATCTTTTAATAAATCAGTTCTCATTAGTTAATTATAATAGCATATAGGTGAAAATAAAGATTAGAAAGTTTTACTTTTTTTCCCTCTTACCACAAGCAGAATATTTTATAAATAGGGTAAAGAACAAATCGTATAATATAAATCACTGAGATTGTTATTAATAAGTATAATTAATATAAAAAACTTTAAAAATAAATACTCTTAAAATTTCAAGTGTATAAACTTGGTCTTGTTCATTTCTTGGAAATGTAGTCCATTGTTTGCCTTATTTTTCATATACAGAGGTCTGGCATCAGTTGATTTCTATTTATCAAGCCAAATTTACAAAAAGAATTGTGTGATTTTTTTTCCATAAAATTTATGGTGAGTCACATGAAGAGACAGAAAGAATAAACTTTAAAGTGAATTGATTGGAAGCTTCAGCATTCAGGCATTCACTGTCCTCTTTTCTAACATTTCCAATTGAAGTGCAAAGAATAAAAAGTCCTTGAGGTCATCTTGTTGGAAACCTGTTACCAGTGGGAGCTGTGAAGGAATTCCTGCCACTGCAGAAGATACCTGTCCTGAGGCAGGCAATTGTATTTTAAAAATATCTTTAGTTTCTATTATTTTACACTTCAAAAATAGAAAAAATAAAGCAGGGTGTGTTTATTTACCACCACAAATTCTTTCTATTTTAAAATTCCTCTTTCCCAGACTAAAGATTCTAGTCTTAACAGTCATACAATGAGAAACACTCGATATATGCAAGCCCCTCTGTCCTTTGAAAGGTGAAATAAAATGAAATCACTATGTCAAGAGTCTTAAAATGAAGCCAGAAGGCTATTAAGGTGATGGGCCTCATGCAGATCCTCACTGTGGAACCATGAATTTCTGAACTGAGCTAAATCACAAATATTCCAAGGACTCTTCAACTTGCTACAGTGACAGACATTGGCTTAGTGATACTTTAGCAACCACTCATGTTTAACCACGGCTACCTTTCTACTGCCAACACCAACCAAAACTCTTTATAAACAACTTATGTAAACATTCCTTTTTATCTTTTTTTAAAACCCCTGATTTTGCTCCCCTGTGGGGCACTGTTTGGGTTGCTAACCAAGTCTGTGTATTCCAAATTGCAATTCTTCTATCCCAAATAAATACTTTTGCTTAGTTGTTGCCTCCTGACAATTTTAGGGTGACAGTCCCATCTTTCCAATATATTCAAGGCAACTAATTGAGTGCAGAAAAAAAAGCAAGAGCTTGTGAAATGGCGGCGGAATGAACGGAAGCTACACAGACCATTTCCCAGAACCAAACTGGAATTACAACTATAACACAGACAAATTTATGGGAGAAAGCAACAGAAAAGCAGCTTGCGAGACCATATAACCAGGGACACTGACTCCATCCTGGTAGGCTTACGAAGGCGCGAGACGGGGGCTGGGAACCCACAGTCGGCAGCTCGGCAGCAGCCTTAGCTGGGAGCAGCGCGCTCGGGGCACACTCCCAGGTGGCTCCACAGCGCAGCCGGGACAGAGGCTGAAACAGCCACAGCCACTCACCTTGGGCTCCGGCAGAGGGAGGGCAGACTGGACTGGAACTGTATCGGACACTCGGGATTTGGAGGACGCTCAGAGCTTTTGCTGAGTTGCAGCCACGCAGGTGGGTGGCCATATTGCTCCTTCCAAGGGCTCTGGGGAGAGGCAGCAGCCCCTCCCTCGGAGATCTAACCCCACCCTGTGGGCCATTGAAGTACTAATTAAGGGTCATTAACAACCAGCATCTGCCCCACCCTCGTGAAATCCTCTTGTGCTGAGGACCTGAGGAAGTTTTTCAATCAACTGACAACCCAAAACTCATCAAGTAACCTCGACTGCTAGCCTCCAGGCAAAAAGCTAGAGGATAACAGTACCTTTCCTGGGCTAGCAACTATAACCAGGAAAGTGAAACTTCACAGTAGAGTTTAACGTAGGTCCTCCCTCACTCATCTAAACCCAGGAGAGGGAGGCAAAAGCAGCAGAACAACAACACCCACAGGAAAAAGTTGACAGGCTCCAAAGCCCATGGTGATAGCCAAAATGGTGAAACACAGAAACAGAAGCCAAATGAAAGAGCAAAAGAGCTCCACCAAACATGAGATCAATGTGGAGCAAATAGGCATGTTAACAGAGCTAGAATTCAGAGCCATGATCTTGAGGAAGCTGAACAGCATGAGTAAGGACATAGAGACACTGAAAATAAGCCAATTGGAAATTAAAAACCATCAAGAAGAGATAAAAAATGACATATCAGAAATGAAAAACACATTGGAAGGTTTAAAAAGCAGAGTAGAGGAAGCTGAGGACGAGATCAGTGAATTAGAAGACAGGGTAGAAAAAATCAACCAATCAGAAAAACAAAAGGAATAAACTATGAAAAAACAGGAAGACAGCTTAAGAAAATTGTGAGACAACTGAAAATGTAATAATACTCGCATCATAGGAGACCCCGAAAAAAAAGAAAATGAGCAAGGGATAGAGAATATATTCAAAAAAATAGTGACAGAAAACTTCCCTAATTTGGTGAAGGAAGAAGGCATTCAAGTTCAAGAAGCACAAAGAGTCCCAAGTAAGAAGAACCCAAACAGGCCCACACCAAGACACATAGTAATTAAAATGCCACAAATTAAAGACAAAGAGAGAATCCTAAAAGCAGCAAGAGAGAAGCAACAGGTTACCTACAAAGGAAACCCCATAAGGCTCTCAGCTGACTTCTCATAAGAAACACTACAGGCCACAAGGGAATGGCATGAAGTAATCAAAGTCATGAAAAACAAGAATCTGAAACCAAGACTACTCTACCCAGTAAGGCTATCATTCAAAATAGGTCAAAAAAAGAGCTTTCCAGACAAAAAAAAAAGGCTAAGGGAATACATGAGCACCAAAGCAGCACTGCAAGAAATGTTGAAAGGACTGCTCTAATTAGCAGTAGAAATGGGAAGAAAAAAAGAACTACACAAAACAAAAATGGCAATAAATAAGTACATACCAATAATCACCTTAAATGTAAATGGATTGGATGCTCCCATAAAAAGACACAGAGTAGCTGATTGGATAAGAAAACATGACTCATCTATAAGTTGTTTACAAGAGACCCACCTCACAACACAAGACTCACATAGGTTGAAAGTGAAGGGATGAAAAAAAATTTTCCAACCAAATGGAAAGCAAAAAAAAGCTGGGGTAGCAATACTCATATCTGATAAAATAGATTTCAAAATGAAGACCATAACTAGAGACAAAGAAGGCCACTACATAATATTGAAAGGATCTATCAAACAGGAAGATATAACCTTGACAAACATATATGCACCCAATATAGGAGCATCAAAATATATTAAAAATCTTCTGGAGGACTTCCAAGGAGAAATCGACAACAATACAATCATAGCAGGGGAATTCAACACCCCATTGACAGCACTGGATAGATCCTCTAGGCAAAAAATTAGCAAGGAAACAGAGACTCTAAATGAAGCACTAGACCAAATGGATTTAATAGATATCTACAGAGAATTACACCCCAAAACTACAGAATACACATTCTTCTCAAGTGCACATGGGACATTCTCAAAGATAGACCACATGATAGGACCCAATCTAAATCTCTACAAGTCCAAGAAGATTGAAATCATATCAAGCGTCTTCTCAGATCACAATGGCATGAAACGAGAAATCAATTGCAACAAGAACATGCAAAGATATTTCAACACATGGAGGCTAAATAGCATGTTATTAAACAAGGAATGGGTCACCGAGGAGATCAAGGAAGAAATTAAAAACTTCCTGGAAACCAATGAAAATGAACACACAACAACACAAAATCTATGGGATGCAGCGAAAGCAGTTCTGAGAGGGAAGTTCATAGCACTACAGGACTACCTCAAGAAACAAGAAAAATTTCTAATGGACTGTCTAACCTCACAACTTAAAGAATTAGAAAGCAAACAAAAAGAAAACTTCAGAGCAAGTAGAAAAAAGGAAATAGTAAAGATCAGAGCAGAAATAAATGACATAGAGACCAAAAAAACAATTCAAAGGATCAATGAAACAAAGAGCTGGTTTTTCGAAAAGATAAACAAGATTGATGGACCCTTAGCTAGACTCACCAAGAAACAAAGAGAGAGAACCCAAATACACAAAATCAGAAATGAAAGAGGAGAAGTAACAACCAACACCACAGAAATATGAAAGATCGTTAACAACTACTATGAACAACTATATGGCAACAAATTCGACAATCTAAGTGAAATGGACAAATTTCTAGGAACACACAGTCTCTCAAAACTGGATCAGGAAGAGCTAGAAAACTTGAACAGGTCAATAACAAGTAAGGAAATTGAAGAGGTAATCAAGACTCACCCAGAAAACAAAAGCCCAGGCCCAGATGGCTTCCCGGGGAGTTTTACCGAACATTCAAAAAGAACTAACACCCATTCTCCTCAAAGTATTTCAAAAAATTCAAGAAGAAGGAAGACTTCCAAACACGTTCTATGAGGCCAGCATAATTCTAATTCAAAAAGCAGAAAAAGACACTGTGAAGAAAGAAAACTACAGGCCAATATATCTGATGAACATAGACACCAAAATCCTGAACAAAATATTAGCAAATCAGATCCAGCAATACATCAAAAAAATTATTCACCATGACCAAGTGGGATTTATCCCAGGGATGCAAGGCTTGTACAATAATTGCAAATCAATAAATGTGATACACCACATACACAAAATGAAGAATAAAAACCACATGATCATATCAATAGATGCTGAAAAAGCATTTGACAAAATCCAGCATCCATTTCTGATTAAAACCCTCAGCCATCTGGGAATAGAGGGATAATATCTAGACATAATAAAGGCCATATATGAAAGACCTACAGCCAACATCATACTCAATGGACAGAAATTAAAAACATTTCCATTAAGAACAGGAACAAGACAGGGATGTCCACTTTTGCCACTCTTATTTAACATCGTACTGGAAGTCTTAGCCACAGCAATCAGACATGAAGAAAAAATAAAAGGGATCCAAATTGGAACGGAGGAAGTGAAACTGTCATTATTTGCAGAAGAAATGATATTATACATAGAAAACCCTAAAGACTCCTTCAAAAATCTACTAAACTTAATAAATGTATTTGGCAAAGTAGCAGGAAACAAAATTAACGTCAAGAAATTGACGGCATTCTTGTACACCAATGATGAACTCACAGAAAGAGAAACCGAAAAAACAATCCCATTTACCATCGTGCCAAAAAAATTACGATACCTAGGAATAAACTTAACCAAAGAAGTAAAGGACCTATTTGCAGAAAACTACAGGTCATTGAAAAAGAAATAGTGAAAGATATAACAAAGTGGAAGCACATACCCTGTTCATGGATTGGAAGAATTAACATCATTAAAATATCCATATTACCCAAAGCAATCTATAGATTCAATGCAATCCCCATCAAAGTGCCAACGACATATTTCACAGAACTAGAACAAATACTTAAAAAGTTCATATGGAACCAAAAAGACCCCGAATAGCCACAGCAATCTTGAAAAAGAAGGACACGGTAGGTGGGATCACAATACGAGATATCAGGGTATACTACAAAGTGACTGTAACCAAAACAGCCTGGTACTGGCTAAAGAACAGGCATATAGACCAGTGGAACAGAACTGAAAACCCAGAAATGGACCCAGGCAATACGCTCAATTAATATTTGACACCAGTGGCCAGAGCATACAGTGGAGTAAAGACAGCCTCTTTAATAAATGGTGTTGGGAAAATTGGACAGCTACATGCAAAAAAATGAAACTAGACCATCAACTTACACCATACACAAAAATAAACTCAAAATGGATAAAAGACTTAAATGTGACCCATGAATCCATAAAAATTCTAGAAGAAAATGTAGGCAACAAAATTTCGTACATCATACGGAGCAGAATTTTTTTCTTTTTTTGGAAGATAATTTTTTTTTTTCATTTCATTTTAATTTATTTATGAATTTTTTATTTATTTTTTTGTTACAGATATTTTAACTTTTTACCCCATTGGCACCCCTCACCCCACCCCACCTCCACCTCGTCCCCGGCTTAGTTGTCCATGTCCATTGGTCATGCATACATGCATATAAGTTCTGTGGTTTATCTCTTCCCACCCCCCACCCCCACCTCCCTACCCCCTCTTCTGAGGGATGTCAGTCTGTGCCCTACTTCCATGTTTATGGGTCTACTGTATTCCTCAGACTGCTATGTTCATTATATTCCGTACATAAGTGAGATCATGTGGTATTTGTCTTTTTCTGCTTGGCTTCTTTCACTTAGGATAATACTTTCCAGGTCCCTCCATGTCGTCTCAAAGGATAAGAGATCTTTCTTTCTTACTGCTGCATAGTACTCCATTGTGTACATGTACCACAGCTTTTTTATCCATTCGTCCACTGATGGACACTTGGGCTGTTTCCAGATCTTAGCTATTGTAAATAGTGCTGCTATGAACATGGGGGTACATATATTCTTCCTGATTGGTGTTTCAGGCTTCTTAGGGTATATTCCCAGCAGTGGGATCACTGGGTCGAATGGGATTTCAATTTTTAATTTTTTGAGGTAGCACCATATTGTTTTCCATAGCAGCTGCACCAGTCTGCATTCCCACCAGTGGTGTATTAGAGTCCCCTTTTCTCCACACCATCGCCAACACTTGTTGTTTGATGATTTGTTGATGGCGGCCATTCTGACAGGTGTGAGGTGATACCTCATTGTTGTTTTAATTTGCATCTCTCTGATGATTAGTGATGTTGAGCATTTCTTCATATGTCTCTTGGCCATTTGTATGTCCTGTTTGGAGAGGTGTCTATTCAGCTCCTCTGCCCATTTTTTAATTGGGTTCTTTGTCTTCCTTTTGTGGAGTTGTATGAGCACTCTATATATAATGGAAATTAACCCCTTATCTGATGCATCATTGACAATAATGTTCTCCCATACAGTAGGTTCCCTTTCCATTTTGATGGTTGTTTCGTTTGCTGTGCAGAAGCTTTTGAGTTTGATGTAGTCCCATGTGTTCATTTTCTCCTTTATTTCTGTTGCCTTAGGTGATGTATCAGTGAAAATTCTGTTCCGTATGATGTCCGAAATTTTGCTGCCTACATTTTGTTCTAGAATTTTTATGGATTCATGGGTCACATTTAAGTCTTTTATCCATTTTGAGTTTATTTTTGTATATGGTGTAAGTTGATGGTCTAGTTTCATTTTTTTTGCATGTAGCTGTCCAATTCTCCCAACACCATTTTTAAAGAGGCTGTCTTTACTCCACTGTATGCTCCTGCCACCTTTGTCAAATATTAATTGAGCGTATTGCCTGGGTCCATTTCTGGGTTTTCAGTTCTGTTCCACTGGCCTATATGCCTGTTCTTGTGCCAGTACCAGGCTGTTTTGGTTACAGTCGCTTTGTAGTATAACCTGATATCTGGTATTGTGATCCCACCTACTTTGTTCTTCTTTTTCAGGATTGCTGTGGCTATTCGGGGACTTTTTTGGTTCCATATGAACTTTTGAAGTATTTGTTCTAGATCTATGAAATATGTCGTTGGTATTTTGATTGGGATTGCATTGAATCTGTAGATTGCTTTGGGTAGTATGGACATTTTAATGATGTTAATTCTCCCAATCCATGAACAGGGTATGTGCTTCCACTTTTTTATATCTTCCTCTATTTTCAATGACCTGTAGTTTTCTGCAAATAGGTCCTTTACTTCTTTGGTTAAGTTTATTCCTAGGTATCGTAATTTTTTTGGCGCGATGGTAAATGGGATTGTTTTTTCGGTTTCTCTTTCTGTGAGTTCATCATTGGTGTACAAGAATGCAGTCGATTTCTTGACGTTAATTTTGTTTCCTGCTACTTTGCCAAATTCATTTATGAAGTCTAGTAGATTTTTGATGGAGTCTTTAGGGTTTTCTATGTACAATATCATTTCATCTGCAAATAATGACAGTTTCACTTCCTCCTTTCTAATTTGGATCACTTTTATTTTTTCTTCATGTCTGATTGCTGTGGCCAAGACTTCCAGTACAATGTTAAATAAGAGTGGCAAAAGTGGACATCCCTGTCTTGTTCCTGTTCTTAATGGAAATGTTTTTAGTTTCTGTCCATTGAGTATGATGTTGACTGTAGGTCTTTCATATATGGCCTTTATTATGTCTAGATATGATCCCTCTATTTCTACAATGCTGTGCGTTTTTATCAGAAATGGATGCTGGATTTTGTCGAATGCTTTTTCAGCATCTATTGATATGATCATGTGGTTTTTATTCTACATTTTGTTTATGTGGTGTATCACGTTTATTGATTTGCGAATATTGTATCAGCCTTGCATCACTGGAATGAATCCCACTTGGTCATGGTGAATAATTTTTTTGATGTATTGCTGGATCCGATTTGCTAATATTTTGTTCAGGATTTTGGCGTTTATGTTCATCAAGGATATTGGCCTGTAGTTTTCTTTCTTTGTAGTGTCTTTTTCTGGTTTTGGAATTAGAATTATGCTGGCTTCATAGAACGTGTTTGGAAGTCTTTCTTCTTCTTGAATTTTTTGAAATGGTTTGAGGAGAATGGGTGTTAGTTCTTTTTTGAATGTGTGGTAAAACTCCCCCGTGAAGCCATCTGGCCCTGGTCTTTTGTTTGCTGGGAGAGTCTTGATTACTTCTTCAATTTCCTTAGTTGTTATTGGTCTGTTTAAGTTTTCTATCTCTTCCGGGAGTAGTTTTAGGAGACTGTGTGTTTCTAGAAATTTTTCCATTTTGCTTAGATTGTCGAATTTGTTGCCATATAGTTGTTCATAGTAGTTGTTAACGATCTTTCGTATTTCTGTGGTGTTGGTTGTTACTTCTCCTCTTTCATTTCTGATTTTGTGTATTTGGGTTCTCTCTCTTTGTTTCTTGGTGAGTCTAGCTAAGGGTCCATCAATCTTGTTTATCTTTTTGAAAAACCAGCTCTTTGTTTCATTGATCCTTTGAATTGTTTTTTTGGTCTCTATGTCATTTATTTCTGCTCTGATCTTTACTATTTCCTTTTTTCTACTTGCTCTGGGGTTTTCTTTTTGTTTGCTTTCTAGTTCTTTAAGTTGTGAGGTTAGACAGTCCATTAGAAATTTTTCTTGTTTCTTGAGGTAGTCCTGTAGTGCTATGAACTTCCCTCTCAGAACTGCTTTCGCTGCATCCCATAGATTTTGTGTTGTTGTGTGTTCATTTTCATTGGTTTCCAGGAAGTTTTCAATTTCTTCCTTGATCTCCTCAGTGACCCATACCTTGTTTAATAACATGGTATTTAGCCTCCATGTGTTGAAATGTCTTTGCATGTTCTTGTTGCAATTGATTTCTTGTTTCATGCCATTGTGATCTGAGAAGATGCTTGATATGATTTCAATCTTCTTGAACTTGTAGAGATTTAGTTGGTGTCCTATCATGTGGTCTATCTTTGAGAATGTCCCATGTACACTTGAGAAGAATGTGTATTCTGTAGTTTTGGGTTGTAATTCTCTGTAGATATCTATTAAATCCATTTGGTCTAGTGCTTCATTTAGAGTCTCTGTTTCCTTGCTAATTTTTTGCCTAGAGGATCTATCCAGTGCTGTCAACGGGGTGTTGAAGTCCCCTGCTATGATTGTATTGTTGACAATTTCTCCTTGGAAGTCCTCCAGAAGATTTTTAATATATTTTGGTGCTCCTATATTGGGTGCATATATGTTTATCAAGGTTATATCTTCCTGTTTGATAGATCCTTTCAATATTATGTAGTGGCCTTCTTTGTCTCTAGTTATGGTCTTCAGTTTGAAATCTATTTTATCAGATATGAGAATTGCTACCCCAGCTTTTTTTTGCTTTCCATTTGCTTGGAAAATTTTTTTCCATCCCTTCACTTTCAACCTATGTGAATCTTTTGTTGAGAGGTGGGTCTCTTGTAAACAACATATACATGAGTCATGCTTTCTTATCCAATCAGCTACTCTGTGTCTTTTTATGGGAGCATTCAGTCCATTTACGTTTAAGGTGATTATTGATATGTACCTATTTATTGCCATTTTTGTTTCGTGTGGTTCTATTTTTCTTCCCATTTCTACTGGTAATTACAGCAGTCCTTTTAACATTTCTTGCAGTGCTGGTTTGGTGCTAATGTATTCCATTAGCCTTTTTTTGTCTTGGAAGCTCTTTATTTGATCTTCTATTTTGAATGATAGCTTTACTGGGTAGAGTAGTCTTGGATTCAGATTCTTGTTTTTCATGACTTTGATTACTTCATGCCATTCTCTTCTGGCCTGTAGTGTTTCTTGTGAGAAGTCATCTGAGAGACTTATGGGGTTTCCTTTGTAGGTAACCTGTTGCTTCTCTCTTGCTGCTATTAGGATTCTCTCTTTGTCTTTAATTTGTGGCATTTTAATTACTATGTGTCTTGGTGTGGGCCTGTTTGGGTTCTTCTTACTTGGGACTCTGTGCTTCTTGAACTTGAATGCCTTCTTCCTTCACCAAATTAGGGAAGTTTTCTGTCACTATTTTTTTGAATATATTCTCTATCCCTTGCTCATTTTCTTCTTCTTCGGAGACCCTATGATGCGAATATTATTACGTTTCCAGTTGTTCCATAGTTCTCTTAAGCTGTCTTCCTGTTTTTTAATAGTTTTTTCCTTTTGGTTTTCTGATTGGTTGATTTTTTCTACCCTGTCTTCTAATTCACGGATCCGGTCCTCAGCTTCCTCTACTCTGCTTTTTAAACCTTCCAATGTGTTTTTCATTTCTGATATGTCATTTTTTATCTCTTCTTGATGGTTTTTAATTTCCAATTGGCTTATTTTCAGTGTCTCTATGTCCTTACTCATGCTGTTCAGCTTCTTCAAGATCTTGGCTCTGAATTCTAGCTCTGTTAACATGCCTAATTGCTCCACATTGATCTCATCTTCGGTGGAGGTCTGTTGCTCTCTCATTTGGCTTCTGTTTCTGTGTTTCACCATTTTGGCTATCACTGTGGGCTTTGGAGCCTGTCAAGTTCTCCCTGTGGGTGTTGGTGTTTTTCTGTTTGTGGCTCCCTCTCCTGTGTTTTGATTAGCGAGGGAGGACCCACGTTGAACACCACTGTCAAGTCTTACTTTCCTGGTTAATGTTGCCAGCCCAGGAAAGGTACTGTTATCCTCTAGCTTTTTGTCTGGAGGCTAGCAGTCGAGGTTACTTGATGAGTTTTGGGTTGTCAGTTGATTGAAAATCTCCCTCTGTTGTTCAGCCAAGGGGTTTTCCCGAGGGTGGGTCAGATGCTGGTTGTCAGTGAGCCTCAATTAGCACTTCAGTGGCCCACACTGGGAAGGAGCAATATGCCCACAGTCCTGAGTGGCTGCACTCAGCCAAAGCTCTGAGCGCCCTCCAAATCCCGAGTGTCCGATACAGTTCCAGTCCAGTCTGCCCTGCCTCTGCCAGAGCCCAAGGTGAGTGGCTGTGGCTGTTTCAGCCTCTGTCCCGGCTCTGCGCTGTGGAGCCGCCTGGGAGTGAAACCCAAGGGCGCCGCTCCCAGCTAAGGCCGCTGCCGGGCTGCCGACCGTGGGCTCCCAGCCCCTGTCTCGTGCCTTCGCAAGCCTACCCGGATGGAGTCAGTGTCCCTCGTTGTATGGTCCTCGCAAGCTGCTTTTCTGTTGGTTTTTCCCGTCGATTTGTCTGTGTTATAGTTGTTATTCCAGTTTGGTTCTGGGAGATGGTGTGTGTAGCTCCGTTCACTCCGCCGCCATTTTTCTACCCCCGGAGCAGAATTTTCACTGTTACATCACCTAAGGCAACCTAAACAAAGGAAAAAATGAACACATGGGACTACATCAAACTAAAAAGCTTCTGCATAGCAAAAGAAACAATCATCAAAATGGAAAGGCAACCGACTGTATGGGAGAACATCATTGCCAATGATGCATCAGATATGGGGTTAATTTCCAATATATATAGAGTGCTCATACAACTCAACAAAAGGAAGAAAAAGAACCTAATTAAAAAATGGGCAGAGGAACTAAATAGACACCTCTCCATACAGGACATACAAATGGCTAAGAAACATATGAAGAAATGCTCAACATCACTAATCATCAGAGAGATGCAAATTGAAACAACAATGAGGTATCACCTCACACTTGTCAGAATGGCCGCCATCAACAAATCATCAAACAACAAGTGTTGGCGAGGGTGTGGAGAAAAGGGGACTCTAGTACACTGCTGGTGGGAATGCAGACTGGTGCAGCCACTATGGAAAACATTATGGTGTTACCTCAATAAATTAAAATTTGAACTTCTATTTGACCCAGTGATCCCACTTTTGGAATGTATCCTAAGAAGCCTGAAACACCAATCAGGAAGAATATATGTACCCCCATGTTTGTAGCAGCACTATTTACAATAGCTAATATCTGGAAACAGCCCAAGTGTCCATCAGTAGAAGAATGGATAAAAAAACAGTGGTACATATAAACAATGGAGTACTATGCAGCGGTAAGAAAGAAAGATTTCTTATCCTTTGAGATGACATGGAGGGACCTGGAAAGTATTATCCTAAGTGAAATAAGCCAAGCAGAAAAAGACAAATACCACATGATCTCACTTATATACGGAATATAATGAACATAACAGTCTGAGGAATATGGTAGACCCAGAAACATGGAAGTAGGGCACAGACTGACATCCCTCAGAAGAGGGGGGGGGATAAACCACAGAACTTATATGCATGTATGCATGACCAATGGACATGGACAACTAAGCCGGGGATGGGGCGAGGTTGGGGTGGGGAGGGGGTGCCAATGGGGTAAGATAGTGAAATATCTGTAACAAAAAAAAAATTAAAAATTAAAAAAAAAAGAAATATTAAACTTTTTCTAGTTAGTCCCCAACTCTTAGGTATTAAGGTTGATTCTAATTCTCTCTTCTTAAAAATAATGCTGTGTTAAATGTGATCAAAGATGAATCTGTTTGCAACTTTAAAATATTTTCACAGATGAGATTTCTATAAGAATTATTTGTTAAAGTATCTGAACTCTCCTAAGAATCGTTACATTAGAAATACCCATGTGGTCCCACTGCACTGTACCTTTACCCCTACAGGTATTATCATTGAAAAATTGAGTCTGATAACTTAATAGATACAAATATTTTTTATATTAATTTGAATTTACTTTTTCCTTTAATGAGATTCATCTTTAACTCACTAACATTTTTTTTTTACTTTTTATTCATAATTTTTTATTAATTTATTTTTGTTAAAGATGTTTCTCCATTTTTCCCCATTTATACCCTCTTTCCCCATTCCCCCACACACAAAAAGAAAAGAAAAAAAAATCAAGAGCCAAAGTTTCTTCCAGTTAAAAGAGCCTCCTCTCTTATATTGCAAAGGGAATTGTGCTCCCTTCTTTCTTTTTCTTCTTTAGACTAGAGCTTTCCTAAAACTAAACTGAGTCACCTGACTTCTTGTTTCCTGGACACACACACACAAATACTGCTATCTTTCTTATCCAACAAAAAGAATTTGTCTACATGGCTTAGCAGAGCCAAACTCTAAACACCCAGAATTGTAGTGGGGAAAGACTGGCTATTTGATTATGAATGGAGCCACCCAGGAGAATTGGAAGCTAATGCAAAATTCAGGGTTTTTAGGCAGGCTTTTATGGGTATAGGGGGAACAGAGATGTGGAAGTGCTGGTGGGCAAGTTTTAATTGGAGGACCTTGAAGCTTTGTCATTCATATTAAGGGGCATCAACACTGGATCTTCCTAGAAAATCGACCCTTTGCTTCTGAAAGAGTTCTGGTGTTCAAATTCCATATACCCTAGTCCTTTGGTTCTGTGTGTGTGTGTGTGTGTGTGTGTGTGCGCGCGCGCGTGTGGTGGGGGGTGAGACTGGTTCCTGGTGCAGCTGGAGATCTAGGTTGCTTCCTCTGCACTTGCTTTGGCTACATGACTTGTGGTTGTGGTCTTTTGTTTCTAAAAAGCAACTCAGTAGCTTGTTAAATAAGACAGGACAGCCCAGCCAGTGTGGCTCAGTGGTTGAGCATTGACCCACGTACCACAAGGTGACTGGTTTGGTTCCCGGTCAGGGCATGTGCCCAGGTTGTGAGCCGATCCCCACATGTAGGAGGCAGCCAGTTGTTGTTCTCTCTCATTGATGTTTCTATCACTCTCTCCTGCTCCCTTCCTCTCTCTCTAAAATCAAGAGAAAATAAATTAAAAAAAAAAAAAATAGGACAGGAGAGCCATTGGTTACATTTTGCCCATTTCTGAATTTAAGTCTAATTGTCCACTTTGAAAATGAATTCATGTCAGTTAAATAAATGGAACAAGATGGAGTTTACTTTTATTCCTTATTTTACTCTTAGTCTTTGTCAAAAGGAAGTAAGGTGCCACGACAGCCAGGGAGACATACAGTCAGATTATCTTCAAAAGAGCCTGTTGGAAGAAGCCTAGTTGACTGTCCAGAGCTGCTCCCTGTGAAGCCTGAACCGTGCAGCTTCCAGGCATCCTGTAGGTACAGGCTGAGCATCGCAGGGAAACTAGCTCTGCCCCATTCCTGCCCATGTAGGACTGCGCTCAACAGCAACTTTGACCCTGGCCATGGATGATTTGATCACCTATCAGTTGGTTGGCTGAGTTTTTTGTTGGTAACCCACCCCATTCCAATCCCTACTCGTTCAGTTAAGTGTCTAAAACTCCTAGCTGAATGCATGTCTTCATTATGTCTGTCTCCATTAGAGAGCTGTGTTAGGTATTAAGGATGTGCCTTGTAAAGAAGTGTCTGGTAGACAGACAAGGGAAAAAGTTGGCCCTATACTTCAAACCCAGGAGGCTATATTTAAAGGGGCCAATGGCACCTTTATATCACACTGATAATTTTTTTTTTATCCTCACCTGAGGATATTTCTCCATTTATCTTCGGATAGAGTTGGAGGGAGGAGAAGAGAGAGAGAGAGAGAAACTTCAATGTGAGAGAGACACATCAACTGATTGCCTCCCTCACGACTCCAACCAGGGCCGGGGACGAATTGCAACCGAGGTAAGACTCTTTGGTTACCGGCCGACACTCTAACTGCTGAGCCAAACTGGCCAGGTCCACACTGATAATTCTAACACTCTCTAGAGTCATTTCCAAGCGTAGAAAGTAGGAAAGCATTTAAATTCACAATTTCAGTCGGCCAATGTAAAAACCTTCTCTTAGAATTATTTTCACATTACCTTAGTTCTTAGACCTTTAGATATTCTAAATTCAACTCCATAAAGAACACTTCTGAGAATTTGAATCCTCCCCCTAAGAAAATTAGTTCGAGTTTTCTTCTGTAGAAACACTGTATGCCTAATGTTCTCCATCTGTGCTGTTTGTTTTTATACAGCAGAACTCACGGTGTGTTTTTCCACTCAACTGTGAGCAAAACAATAGCAATAACATGAGTAAAACCCATTTCCAAAATGTTATCTGTACAGATTGGTTGATTCTAGCAAGAAGCCTTATACAAAAGAAGAAGAGGAAGAAGAAGAAGGAGGAGGAGGAGAAGGCGGCTTTTAGTTTCCTACATGTTCTTTCCATGTCTTGTTCTCTAAACCCTTTACATGAAGATTGCTTTAATGATACAAACAACTACATCTCGAAAATTACTGGACTCCAACATTTGTCCTTGAGGCATTTTGCATTGTAAGTAAAAACCTATTTGAGCATATAATAAGAAGCAGAGAGAGATAGAGATAGAAACAATTTGTTCAACTCATTCCGTGTTTTAATTACCATTTCTCCCACTCAGTTTCTTTCCCTTCTTCATTTCCCCAATGCTTGAAAAGTATTACTTTGTATTTTCTCTGTCACTATTTCTAAATTAACTTTTAAAACTGCTTTTACGATGAGTTAGAGCTGAACATATTATCAGAAAAATGTTCCCAATAGTGTGAGGGGAACAGATATCAGAGCAGAATTATAGAATGAGTCCAGTTTTTTTAAATATATAATAAATTGTAATAAATAGATACTTTATCATTTAAATATAATAATTTTAATCATTATAATCTATTAAACTAGGTTAATACATGGAGAGAGAATGAATTAAAATGCTAGAAAAATACCTATCAAACTTTAATAAAGGGATTGTGGGGCAACATGGAAATTGGAAAACAGGACATTTTCTTGATAGATATGAATGTCCTTGCTTTTTAAAAATAAATATCTATTGCTTTTACAATGAAAAAAAAGTCAGTCCCTCAAAAAAAAAAAAAAAAAATGCTACCTACACTGCAGACCTAAATGCATGCACATTCCACTTGGAACTTGTCAGTCTGCCTGCCCTATTTCCAAGCACCTTTCTCCTAGCACATCCTTCCAGATTCCAGCCATTCCCGTACGGGCAGAGCTGCTGCTGTGCACCTGCCGGCTCTGTCAGGGCGATGAAGTTAGCTGGTAAATGCTTCCCCTGGGAAACCTAATGGGCCATTTAAAAAATCAATTTTGAAAGAAATCAGACTCATAGAGACAGAGAACAGACTACTGTCAAAGGGGAAAGGGGTAGGGGGTTGAGTGAAAGAAGTGAAGAGATTAAGCAAATAAATAAATAAATATTGTACAAATGGGAAACCAAAAAATAATTTCAAAAATAGTAATAAATAACATCATAAACCATGTACTTGGAAAGTTCTTTATACTTCTTACTGTGCTTTTTTCTGCTTATTCTCTCTTTTTATTTGCACAATAATTCCATGAGCTAAGAGAAGCCAAGTACAGAGAGTCCTTGTTTTTTTGCCACTTTGCATTTCACTGTGATGTACTCATGAAACTTCACTAAAATCCTTACACTTCATTTTTTTTCCCTGAGTAATTTGCTTAATCATCAATTCACCTGCAACCCCCACCCCCACCCCCCTTAAAGGTCAGTACTTTTATATCTAGGGAACACAGCTGAAATAAGCAGTTTTCTTCTCCTGGGACGGGGGAGGGGACAGTATAGAAAGAGCATAGCAGTTGTACTCAGAAAGACTTCTGCTCTAACCTTGGTTCTGCTACTTACTGGCTTCTTAGCCAAATTACTTAACCCTCTAAGCCTCAATTTTCCCATCTGCAAAGCAGGGGTTGTAATTTCTATTTAATAGGGCTATTGTAAGGATTGTGTAAGAACCTGGGACAAAGCAGGTGGTTTAAGGAAACCTCACAGAGCATTTGGAACCTGACAAAAGCCTTTTCCTAGCCCCATCTGCTGGAGAGAAAGAGTAAACGTTATGTTTATAATTAAGCATAATATAGAGCTTTAATATGTGGCTGTTCTGTGTCCTCACATCACAGATATTCATAATATTGAAATTCAATATTGACTGCATCAGTCATCTGTGCTAAGGTGAGAGAAAACAAGGGACCTAACCCAGAGTCCTGCAGCTAACCAATACAGAACGTCCGACTTAAAATTCACAAAAACCAAGATAGAGGATGTGTAGAAGGAATGGGTAGTGTACATGTCAGTAACAGAGGCCAAGGGATCTCGTCAAGAGCCAATGTTTGTCACCTGGGTGTGGATTGCTACAGGGTATGGCTGTAGGACAAGACAGATTCTATGATCTATTAAAAGAATGTAACCCAAATATCAGCTGAAGTCACCTTGTCCTTTCAGATTTCCACAAAGTTGGTTTAAGCCCTGAATATGAAGGTAATCCACACCATTCCTAAAGTCTCTGCAAATCTCGAGGGGCTATATGTACTCATGATCACTTCTGGCTCTATTTCTGTTTCAGGTGAAATCTCTTTTCTGCCTCAGAACCTATATCTCTTTCCATATCTGCTCCATATTAACCAGTTGTAGACATTTTTGTGTTTAGCAAATATTGTTGTTAAGCAAGCCATTTAAATTGAGTATCAGACATCCACGCTCTGGCAAGTTCTCCAGCAATTCCTCACCAAAGCCTTTCTCTGGAGACCTCGGCTTCCCACCATTTTTTTGGACCCTTATCTCCCTTGAGTCTCTATTACCACCTAGTTCCCTTACTTTATTTTACAGAAAATGTTAAATTTCCCCCTATTCTCAGCTCTGGATTTGTATTTGCATAACCAAACATTTATTGATAAGTCCCATTAATGCCCTGGCCGATTTGGCTCAGTGGTTAGAGTGTTAGCACACAGAACAAAGAGTCACAGGTTTGATTCCAGTCAGGGGCATGTACCTCGGTTGCAGTTCATCCCCAGCCCTGGTCGGGGTCGTGCAAGAGGCAGCTTCAATGGGTCTCTCTCATGTCGATGTTTCTTTCTCGCCCTCCCAGTTTGTCTGAAGATAGATGGAAAAATATCCTCAGGTGAGGATTTTAAAAAATCCCACTAAGATTACATGGGTCACATCCATGCTGGGTCTTCCCCTTCTGTAACATAAACAGACTGCCTGAAACTGAAGTTTTGGGTGTTTCTTTCTCTCCATACCCCAAAGCCTCTGTAATAAAAGATATAGACATTTATGTCCCCCCAAAGTAAATGGTGCCAACTCTCTCTATTGTTCCTCCCCAAACTCACACATAAGCCTAAAATGCAGAAGTAGCTACACCTATTTTTTACTTCGAGTAGCATATTTTTTCATGCCACTACTCAAAGAAACAATACAATTAAGACTAATTACTTATGAATATCAAAGAGGAAAGAGAAATCAAAACTATTATAACGCAAAACTCAGGAAATGGAAAGAAGGGGTTGGAAAGTGTGATTAAACTGTTTAGTTTTGTATATTTTGGGCCTGAAATCCCTTGTATTGACCACATGGTATTTTCAGTAGTGAGGTGGACAGTCAGGTTCAGAGCAGGAAGGAAAGGTGGTCTGGACTGGAGCTCATTTGACAGAGATGACAGAAAAGTGATGACTAAAACCACAGAAAAGCTGTGCCCTTCAAACAAAAAGAAACAAAGAAAAAACAAAGACTGAGTTAGACAATGCCCAGAGTTAGCAGTTGGCAGGAGAAAGAGGAAAAACTATGACACAGAAGAAGCCTAAGTATTGTAGAGTTTGGAAGAGAATCAAAACAATGAGCTTGCAAAAGATATAACAAGAGAAAACTTCAAGTGCGAGTGGCCCGTAATATCAAAGACCCCAGGTAGGTCCAAGACAATTGCCTCAAAAGGTCTGCCAAAAGGCATGGATTTCTTACTGCTTTCATTTTGCAGTGTGTTGGGAATAAAATTCAGGTTGCAAGATGGTACAGCAGCAGCACTGTGTGGCCCTTGCTGAGCACTTAGCCCATGCCTAGGATTGCTTGGATGTTCATTTAATTTGAATTTTAGGCAAATAATAAATAATTTTTAGTGTATGTTCTATTTAAGGTAAATGGATTTTTTTAATATAAGTAGTTCAATTTCAGAGACAGAATTTGAAATTCAAATTTAACTGGGCATCCTGTATTTTTATTTGTTAAATCTGATAACCCTTTGTATATGAGGCATTCCACTGAGCATTTTACATGTATAACTCATTCAATCCTAATAACATTCAACTTATTTAGAAAGTTTTGTTATGTTTTGTTCCTCTTTTCCTTAAGAAAATTGTATAGGATCTGTATTGACACTAAGGAATAACTCTAATTTTACATATTTGTGTTGGTTAATAAAGCTATTCATTAAGGCAACTGTTTGATTTCTCCTGTCTCAGATATATCCTTCTCTAGTAGAATTCTGCCCGATAACTTGTTATCCTACAAAAACGTATGCAGCCAAGTCAGTACTGGGTGTTGGCAGAGAAAATCCTTGAGATCGAGGAATTTATAGCCAAGAAGAGAGACAACCAGAAAACTCAAAGTTATAGTGCATTATTATGAGTGTTACCATGCTGCTGAAGTAAGCATAGAGAAATATTTCCACATCAGAGGAAAGCAGGAAACCAAGCATTAGTAGGTCAAGGAAGGAGTCTCAGAAAAGGTGACATTTAAGGTGACTGGTATAGGAAAAAGAGTGAGTATATGGGTTAACCACATGGGAGTGGGATGGAATAATATTTGGAAACAGTGGGGAAGGTGCTCAAAGCAGAGAACATAAATAAATAAAAGAAGGCTGGATTTGATAAAATATGATAGACTTTAGAAGACAATAAAGAAGAGGAAAATCATAAGAGTTTATATTGGAGAACTAAGGAGAAAAAAACAAAGAAACCTTACAAGCCGACCTAGAGGAATTACACTTTCTTTAAGGGAAAAGGTCACATTTTTACATTTTAACTAGGATAAATATTACTATCACCAGTGTGGAGAATAGAGAATGAATTGAGCTCTAAACATAAGAAGAAATTAAGGCTGGGTTGAGTAGGACTAGAAGCATAGACAAGGAACTATAAGAGAGAGGAGTCAAGTGAAATAGGTGGGTTCCAAACAGCCTCAAAGTCTCCATATCTTATAGGAACAGCAATTTAATCCTCACTTACCTTATAGGTCATTGGCTACAGGTCAGCTGCAGCTCTGTTTCACAAATTTTCTCATTCCAGGACCCAACCGAAAGAAGGAGACACTATCTGGGACATGCTACTCTGGAGGCAGAGAAAAAGAACAAGGCAGGTGGCAGGAAACAGGTAATGGCATAAGTAAAATTGACTAACATACCATTGGCCAAAGCAAGTCACATGGCCAAGCCCCATGTCTTAATAGAAGGCAACACATATCTTCTTTGTGTGAACATTTCAGTCGAGCACAATCCACCTTTCTGGTCACAAATATTTGCTTACCTTTTTTATTCACACAAAAATAAATGAGACTCTAAATGTCTTATCCAACCACAACACCAGGTTGGAAATTCAGGATCTTAATGTTTCTACATCAGATTTAAGCCCTCCTAAATCAGACACCTATGAACAATAGCAAAAAAAAAAACTAAAATAAAAGTTACATTTCAACATACAATGGAACAGGGACAGGATAATGATGGAAAATATTCCAAGTTAAAGAAAATAAATGGGAGGCACAGCTGTTGTTGATTAGTAGTAATGCAGAATCCTCATTAGGCAAAAGTATCAATAAAATTCTACCTTTGGGTTAGGAATAGTCCCTGCTTGGGGGCAGGTTCTGCTATTTGGGATTAGCTCCACAATTCATGGTTCCTCGTAGCCCTTGGTTCCAACACCATCCTTGGCCATATCTAAACAAGCAATGGAGAACATGCAGTCCTTCGGGGCTGGGCAGATTTCTCAGTCTATGTACAGCCTGCAAAAGCTTTGTGGAGTCACAATCACTTTAACACAGGCAAGCAACTCTTGACGGCAAGTCTCTTAAAAACTTGTTATTTACTGGATTATAATCAGATTCGTGTGTCAATCATACCCACCGTTACTTTCGTTATACACATCTTTCTACATTGACAACAGGTACTTTCAGCATATTTGGATCCCATGAGACCAATTCCTTAGTCTTTGTTCCTGAGCTGATTTTATAAAACTTAAAGAATGTACTGCTCCTTCCCCAATAAATCCATATAAAGGTTTTAACATATGGCACATGCTTGCTTTTGTCTTTGTCCGAGGGCTGAATTCTACTCAGCTTTTATTGCTTAAAGTTATTTCTCCGTTTCCCTTCATTTTTAACAGCTGGAGATAAAATATAGTTGCACCTTTCAACCATTCAAGTCCCAGAATTTCTGGATTCCTTCTGTTTCCTTCCATCCCTACTTGTAAATCTGCTGGTTCTTTCCTAAACTCCTTCCCTTCTAAGAGAACCTTGCCCAAATGAGGCTAATAAGAACTAAGTCATACAAGTAACATTCTGTTTCCTACACTTTTCACCCAAAACCACAAGTGCATCCAGCACTGTATCTGTTTCTGTTGTCATAAGTAACAGTTTTATAAAAATTTTCCAGGGAAGAACATAGGATACAATCTTTCCAGCCTCCATTTGGCTTCCTTACTGCCCACTGCCTGATCTCAAATCAAGTCCCATATCTGGTTTCATAGCTGCACCCCACTTTAGGTACGGATTTGGCATTTGCATTTCCCTGACATGAAGTTGAGCATCTTTTTCTTTGGATATTTACCATCCATATATCCTCTATGGTGAAGGGTCAAGTCTTTTGCCCATTTTCTTTAATGGTGTGTTTTTTTCTTATTAAGTTTTGAACATTCTTTATATGCATTTTTTATATATTCTAGAGATAAGTTGCTCATTCAGATATGTGATTTGCAAACATTTTCTCCTAGTTTGTAGCTTTCTTTTTTTGTCAGTCTTCACCCAAGAATATTTTTTCCATTGGATTTTTTAAAAGTGAGTGAAAGGGAGGAAGGGAGAAACATTGATGTGAAAAAGACATATTGATCAGTGGCCTCCTACACGCACCCCAACCAAAGCCAGGGATCAAACCTGCAACCTAGGTATGTGCCCTTGTCTGGGAATCAAACCTGAAACCCTGTGGTGCATGAGCTGACACTCTAACCACTGAACCACACCAGCCAGGACTGTAGCTTGTTTTCTTTGTTTGTTGCTTTTTTAACTGGTTTTTAGAGAGAGAAGGGAGAAGGAGAGAGAGCGAGAAACATCGATAAGAGAGAACATTGATTGGCTGCCTCCTGCATGCCCCCCACTGGGGATCAGGCCCACAACCTGGGCAGGTGCCCTAACCGGGGAATCAAACTGGTGACCTCATGGTGCACAGGTGGATGCTCAACCGCTGAGCCACACCTGCCAGGCAATGTAGCTTGTTTTTTTAATCTTCTTAACAGTGTCTTTCCTAGAACATTTGTTTCATTAAAAAGTGATCTTTCTCTTTATATTTTATCTATATAAAACAAAAAATATGGCTTTCAATTTTTATTTGACCCAAGTTTCATTTCTTTCCCCACCCTATGATTTACAGCCTTGATAGATAAGAAGTTCTCAATATTAGGTCTATGTAATGCCTCATTTACCATGGCAGTTTTCATTAAAATTTATAAATGAGGATATAAGGTCTCTTAAAAGCATCATTGAACACTAGAATCAGATAAATTGCTAAGAGATCAGCCACTATGACTTTTACACTAAAAAACAGAAAATTACTTAACATTGCTCTTAGCACAGCATTTGCCTTAACTATTGGCTCTTTTAGTCACCCTCTCCTCTCTCCATGGGCAGGGAGGTATAATGCCACCAACAGCAAAATAAAAATGTCTGATTTTGATACCTGTGTTCTTGTCTTCCAACACTAATCGGTTGTGGCCAAGAATTAATACAAAACTAGCCCGAAGTTGTTCATTTTACTAAGCCTAGTACTGGTTCCAAAGGCACCTTTTCATCTACAGCGATGTGCTGGCCTCCCTCCCTGGTACAGCCGCGCTGCGGCAAATGGCGCTAACATCCCGACTATGCACATGAAGCCTTAGCATGTGTAGTTCAAAAGGATCTCACTGTAAATCATTTGACATGAATAAACATCCTCATTGCACTTTAGGAAAGGCTTTTTAATTAGCAAGGTCTAATAATTATAAAGGCTTAAGAAGAAATTACGCTAAAACCAATGATGAGTCATCATAATGTTTTGCTATTTTTCTCAGATGGGATTTCTATCTACTTATAGCATAGGCAGGAGCACGATTGAGGTTCCACCCTTATCAGCATACCATTTTCATTACAAAATAAATCCACTCACTGTCTGATGTTATGCATTCTAACCGGGGAGAAGGAGAAAGAAGAACTCACATTTATTGAAGATCATTAATATAAGAGTTTTCTTATATATTAACTCATCTATATATATCTAAATAGCACTATAAGATTATTACTACTATTACACATTTTTAATATGAGAAAACATAGATTCATGTATGTCCTAAAATGTCTACAGAGATAACAAGAGAAAGAATTTGGGCTAGACCCAATTATCAGCCTTTAAATCTAATCCCTTTCCGCTGTATCACATTATCTCTTTTTTATAACACTGTAGCTATATATTATTATTAATTTAGTGCCCAACCTTTTAACTTCTGTTACTATTTATGCATTTTTATTAAAAATGGATAAATTAATATGCATCTCATAGTTGTATATGTATTTGAGGTTATTTTATGTTTCCCATGAAAGATACTGCCTTTATTTAATGTCATATCATGCATTTCAAATGTCCAGATCAATTATAAATGGAAAACCTTTGTAAATAGCTAACTATCTATTTGTTATACCTGCTTCCATCTTTGTTGTACTTATTGCCTAAACAAGTGGAGTGAAGAAAGTTCTCCTGAGCATCAGTGTCTTGTGACCCCCTGAAATCTCATTTGTTTTATTTCATCCATTGCTAAGCCAGTTCATTAGCTCATCCTATGGGCCAAACAGTTTGGCAATTCAAAGAATTTTTAAACACAATGAAAACATATAGACATGTACTGAATGACCAGTATTAATGCCATTTTATTCTTGGGACTCAACAGCAGAAATTAGGATCAATTTTTAGCTCAGACTATCCAATATCTTTGGGATTTTTTTTCTCCCACTACTACTTGTCTGTTTTGTTCACAGTGACATTAATTGAATGAATTGAATGCATGATCTGAGGGTCCTCATTTCTTCTTGTCTTTTCACCTAGGAAGCTTATGTTTCAAAACCAAACTACCAGAAATTTCAGAACACTCAATTGCTGATAGTAATGACTTACCAGAATCAATATTTTAGAATCTTTCCCTATGGTTTAGTCTTCCTAACTATGGTCATCTGAGTAATAACCAAGTAAATAAAAGGTTCACTGTTTATTCTGCAGTTCAGGGGAACTTGCATGATGTCAGTAAAATCAGATCTGATCCTGCAAGACAATAAAGACATAACTGGGCAATAAGCACAAGAAAAGATTTCCTTCCAAATGTATTCACTTCCCCAAAGCCAAGCACAAATGTATCAACTGGGGAAATCTAATTCCTCCAGAGGACTATGGTCACCAAATGTTGTGGGGTCTAAGAAAGGCCTAACATTTTATTGTAAATTGACTCATCAAGTTAAATTCCACAGCTCATAGACAAGTGCAATTTAGCTTAGATTCTTATTAAACTGACTCAAAACATTTTAAAATGAAAACAATTATTCTGAAAGAAATTATAAATGTGTTTTGGAAATGAAAGTGGTAAAATGAAAACACTGGATCTAATATTTTCAAGTCCAAGAGTCTATCCAAACAGAAAGTTGCCAAAAGCACAAGGAGAAAAGTAACATTTACCACTTTGCTTAACAGCTCCCCAATGAAGACTAATTAAAGACTAGTTATTCTGTATTTCTGCTAAATGAATAAATGTTATTATTGAAGGGCAGACAGTAAAGTCCTCTTCATCCAGAGCTACAATAAGAGGAAGCTATTCCTTCACTCTTTAAAAATGTGCTAAGACTATTTACAATAGCTAAGATCTGGAAACAACCCAAGTGTCCATCAGTAGATGAGTGTATAAAAAAGTTGTGGTACATGTACACAATAGAATACTATGCAGCTGTAAGAAAGAAAGATCTCTTATCCTTTGAGATGACATGGAGGGACCTGGAGAGTATTATGCTAAGCAAAACAAGCCAAGCAGAGAAAAACAAATATCAAATGATCTCACTTATTTGTGGAATATAATGAACTAAACAAACTGATGAACAAAATTGACCCAGAGACATAGAGCTAGGGTACAGACTGACAAACCTCAGAAGAGAGAGTGTTGGAGGGAAGAGATAAACCACAGAACTTATATGCCTGTATGTATAACCAATGGACATAGACAACAGGGCAGGGGGGATAGGGAGGAGGGTGTCAATGGGGGAAAAAGGAGAAACATCTGTAACAAAAACAAATTAATAAAAATAATTTTTAAAAAAGATAAAAAATAAAAATGTGCTAAGATTTTTTTGTTAGCTGAGCCATACATGTTTAAGAATAGAGACTATCAGAAATGAAATTTAGATTCTAGACCTGATGTCCACAACAGAAAGACAAAGGAGACCTGCGGATTCTGCCTCTCGCCTGACCTCACACTTTTTAAAAATTTTTCATTGCTTAAGAAATGTTTATTAAAACAAGAATTTTATAATCCAAACTACATTTCCTTGCTCAGTTATCAAGTCTGTTATTTAAAACAGACGTGATATTCTGAGCTATTCCACAGTAAAGAATTAGAAAATTAAGGAATTAAGAATGCTTTAAATGTTTGTACTTTGCTGAACATCCTTTCTCCCAGGGTCTATAAAACATTAATTTGTTTTTATATTTTACTATCTTTTGTGGGCTTTTTGTTTTGTTTTTAAACCAATAAGTAATCTAGGACTAGCATTATGTTTGGACATAAAGTTCAAAGTTTTCTTTCCTTTTTAAATTTATTTTACATTTTGCAATATTTTTTTCATAGTATTTAAGTTTTTCTATGTTTTGATATTTTTCTTTGGTGAAGTGCGAGTTCCTTTTTGTGGTCCCTGATCAATTTTAAATAGTTGGGACAGCAGTGGGTCAGGTCCCTGCTTTCTGGCAGCCTCTTCAGCTGGGTGGGCTTGTAGTAGAGCTACAGCTTCCAGTATAGATGTGCTGTGTGCATCACAATCCTCAACAGCATCTTAATGCACAGCCACATGTTACCACGCGGCAGTCTGCTGTCACGGACAAGGTCAGGAGCCCTGGCTGCTTCCTTGTTGGCATCTGCCCCTCCTCAAGAACAAAAGCAAAGTTGGATGAAGGGCTCTTTCCTATAATTGAAGCTATGCACCCTATTCTTGCTGGTGAAGTCACTGGCATGTCATCGGAGATCACACAACTGAGAACTTTTTTGAACTCTTGGGTCTCTCCATTCTTAACTTGACCTCACTCTTTATAGCCTTCTCCTTAGTTTATTGGTATAGGTTAAGAGATAAGCGCTATGCCAGACACTACTACAATATAAGAGGAGACCAGACATGGTCATAATATACTTCTATGAATTTCTTAGTTTGTAGGTGGAGGAAGAGAGAGAAGAAAAGGAAACTAACATTCATCCCTAGCAAGAGGCAGTATTGTATAGTAGTTAAGATTATGGGCTTCAGGTACTGTACAACCAACCAATGACTAGTTTTCATCTGAGTGAACAGTAAAGAAATTGAAGGTTTTGAAATGGAGAACTGGCATAAATTTAATTACATTTTTGAAAGGATTCCTTTTGTAGCTAGAGTGAGAATAGAGTGCATGAGATTAAAGGCAATAATGAAATCAGAAATAAAAACCTTTATATCAGTAGAAGAAAAGTTATATGTTTAATAGAAAACAGAAAAGAAGCAAAAGGAAATATAAACAAAATATAGCAAATGTAAAATATAAAATTAGGTGGCAAAAAATTTGTAAATGGGAATAATTTACGAATTAACCAACAGAGATCTCAACCTGGCACAAAAAAAGTCAGTAATGCATTGTGTACAAGAAGTTCTCTTAAGAAGAAACAACTCTGAAAAATGTCAAAGGTTAAACATGAACAGATTTTTAAATTATTAACCAAATAAAACAGAAGAAAGCAATATTAATAGCTAACAAAATAGAAGGAAGGCAAAAAGTGGTATAAAACTGGTTCTCAACCTTCCTAAGGTTGCGACACTTTAATACAGTTTCTCATGTTGTGGTGACCCCCAACCATAAAATTATTTTTGTTGCTACTTCATAACTGTAATTGTTCTATTGTTATGAATTGTAGTGTAAATATCTGATATGCAGGATGTATTTTCATTGTTACAAATTGAACAGAATTAAAGCATAGTGATTAGTCACAAAAACAATATGTAATTATATATTGTGAAATATTTATTTCTAATTACAACTAAATGATATTTTGTCTTGAAGCATTGTGTAGCATGGGTAACAGTCTTAATATAACAACAGTAAACTACATTGCTATATTTTGCAACAGTATGCATAAAAAGCCAACATCAGTGTGAAGGTTGAGATTGCTTCTTTCTCACCAGATCAGAAATTCTCAGGCTAGTCTTTGCAAGAGCACAACAAAGATCATCTTCCACAACAAGTCTACTTCTGTATTTAGACTTAATAACCAACAAGCTGGAAAACCATGTTTCACAAAGATATGTTGTTACAAATGGAAGAAGAAGGTGCAAGACAGTCTCAGACAGAACAGGATATGACTGCAACCACTTGATCCAGAATTTTGCAACTGGCATTGTAGAGAAATCAGTTCTCCCTGCATCACTATTAATAAGTTCAATGAACTCCTCTTGTGTTGTCTCAGGAGCATCTTCAACTTTGACTGTAAATGGGCTTCTGACAAGTGCAAATGGGGTGTCAGGTAGATTTGGAAAGTTCGATGAAATTTCATCTGAAAGCATGTGCAAGTGTTCTTTCACAGAAATCATCGTCGTAATCCTTTTGTCTGGTTCAATGTCATGTTCCTCAAAGAAAGCAGATAAGGTAGGCAACATGTAAATTTTATTTTCATGCAATTTTTTTTTTTTTTGCCAAAGCTCAAGTTTCATTGAAATGATTGGATCTTTTCAGACAAATCGAGGTATGTTTCATTTGGTCCTGGCAGTGACAAATTTAACTCATTCAAGATGGCAAAGATATCAACCAAGTAAGCTATTTTCTGCAGTTCACTTTTATCACTGAAAAGTGCTTCCAACTGTGGTCTTGTTTTCTGATTAAAAAACGTTTTGAGCCCTGGCTGGTTTGGCTCAGCAGTTGGAGCATCTGCCTGTGGACCAGAGAGTTCTAGGTTTGGTTCCCGCTAGGGGGCACGTACCAAAAAATAAATAAACAAATAAAAAATAAAAAAATAAAAAACGTTTTGAGTTTATCATGAAGCTCAAAAACATGTTTTAAAATTTTTCCTGTCGACAACCATCTCACTTCAGTGTGAAATAGCAGATCATTGTTCGGCGCATCCAACACATTGCAGTTGCGAAAGCAGGCAACTGTTTAAAGTGCATGCCTTTACAAAATTGACAGAACTTATGACACTTTTCATTACTTGTAACTCTTGTGGCAGCATCTTTGTTGCTAATATTTGCCAATGAATCATACAGTGAGTTCCGACGACTTTTGGTGACTCATTCAGTACCAAACGTTGAAATCCAGATCGACATCCTAGCATACTTGGAGCACCATCTGTGCAAACACCACACACATTTTCCCAAAAGATCTTATGTTCTTTCAGAAATGAACCACCGGTGTCAAATACATCACGTGCAATAGTTGTTGTTTCAAGAGGTTTGCAAAAAAGAAACTCATCTTTAAAGTTGCCATCATTATTTGGCAAAGTAGCAGGATACAAAATTAACGTCAAGAAATCGATGGCATTCTTATACACCAATGATGAACTCACAGAAAGAGAAACTAAGTAAAAAAATCCCATTTACCACTGCGGTGAAAAAATTAAGATACCTAGGAATAAATTTAACCAAAGAAATAAAGAACCTATTCGCAGAAAACTACAGGTCATTGAAAAAAGAAATAGTGAAAGATATAAAAAAGTGGAAGCACATACCCTGTTCATGGATTGGGAGAATTAACATCATTAAAATGTCCATATGCAATCTATAGATTAAACGCAATCCCCATCAAAATACCAACGGCATACTTCACAGAATTAGAACAATTATTTCAAAAGTTCATATGGAACCAAAAAAGGCCTCGAATAGCCACAGCAATCTTGAAAAGGAGGAACAAAGTTGGAGGGATCACAATACCAGATTTCAATTATACTACAAAGCCACTGTAATCAAAACAGCCTGGTACTGGCACAAGAACAGACATATAGACCAGTGGAACAGAACAGAGAACCCAGAAATGAACCCAAGGCAATATGCTCAATTAATATTTGACAAAGGTGGCAAGAGCATACAGTGGAGTAAGGACAGCCTCTTTAATAAATGGTGCTGGGAAAATTGGACAGCTACTTGCAGAAAAATGAAACTAGACCATCAACTTACACCCTACACGAGAATAAACTAAAAATGGATAAAATACTTAAATGTAACTCATGAATCCATAAAAATTCTAGAAGAGACTGTAGGCAACAAAATTTCAGACATTATACGCAGCAGAATTTTTACTGACACATCACCTAAGGCAATAGAAACAAAGGAGAAAATGAACACATGGAACTTCATCAAACTCAAAAGCTTCTCCACAGCGAAAGATACAATCATCAAAATGGAAAGGCTACCCACTGTATGGGAGAGCATAATTGCCAATGATATATCAGATAAGGGGTTAATTTCCGATACATATAGAGTGCTCATACAACTTAACAAAAGGAAGACAAAGAATCCAATTAAAAAATGGGCAGAGGAACTAAATAGACACCTCTCCAAACAGGACATACAAATGGCTAAGAAACATATGAAGAAATGATCAACATCACTAATCATCAGAGAGATGCAAATTAAAACAACAATGAGGTATCACCTCACACCTGTCAGAATGGCCGCCATCAACAAATCATCAAACAACAAGTGTTGGCGAGGGTATGGAGAAAAGGGGACTCTAGTACTCTGCTGGTGGGAATGCAGACTGGTGCAGCCACTATGTAAAACAATATGGTGTTACCTCAAAAAAATAAAAATTGAACTTCCATTTGACCCAGTGATCCCACTTCTAGGAATATACCCTAAGAAGCCTAAAACACCAATCAGAAAGAATATATGTACCCCCATGTTCATAGCAGCACTATTTACAATAGCTAAGATCTGGAAACAGCCCAAGTATCCATCAGTAGACGAATGGATCAAAAAGCTGTGGTACATATACACAATGGAGTACTACGCAGCTGTAAGAAATAAAGACCTCTTATCCTTTGAGACTACATGGAGGGACCTGGAAAGTATCATCGTAAGTGAAACAAGCCAAACAGAGAAAGACAAGTTTCATATGATCTCACTTATTTGTGGAATATAATGAACATAACAGTCTGAGGAAGGGAGTAGTCCCAGAGATGCGGAAGTGGGATACAGACTGACAATCTCCTAAATAGGGGGGTGATGGGGAAGATATAAACCACAGAACTTATATGCATGTATGCATGAACAGTGGACATGGACAACAAACTGGGGAAAAGGCATGGGGGTGGGGGAGGGGGGAATCAGTGGGGGAAAAGGAGAAACATCTGTAACAAAAATTAATTTAAAAAAATAAAAATACATAAAAATAAATAAATAAATAAATAAATAATAAAAATACTTTAGGGACAAAAAAGCTGTTGTGGCTCATTGTAGAGTGACCCTGACTTTATTTTAGCTCAAAAGCACAGTGATATAAACAGCACACAGAGCGATTTTACCACCACACTGGGAAACTCCTGAGATAAGCCTGAATAAGAAGATAGCGTCATTTTCAAGGTCACTCTTTCAATAAAGAAAAATCGAATTGAAGTAAGCAGATTCCAATTAAGTTTTGGCTAATATTATTGGCCTTCTCTCTCCAACAGGCCGAGTATGTCATAAATTATTCACATGTGTTGATGAGTTACTCTGGTTGCCATGACAAGATGCTGGCTACTCCTCCATTACCAAGTCATTTTATTCTAACAAAAGAGCCCTCTTACCATGAAAAGGGCCCCTGTCCCTGGAGGCATTTTTCTGTATATAAATAAAAGCCCACCTAAAGAGCGGTGTGGGTCCCTGAGCCTATTGACAGCACTATTCGTTTCTACCACAAGGTGACACACACAGACCTCCAAAGATGCGGTGAGGTTAGCGTGCTGAATTCCTGTCCTCACAGAGCTAGAAGGAATGGGGAAACAAAAATAAATAAATAAATAAATAAATAAATAAATAAATAAATAAATAAATAAAATAAAATAAAATAAAGTTGCCATCATTAATATACCTCATGTAAACCAGTAACTGTGAACAGTTTGCAATGTCTGTAGATGCATCAAGCTGGATGCTAAATATTGGGAGTGGAGCAGATTTAATTTCCTGGATTAGCTGATCAAGAATATCAGCAGACATGTCATCTATTCTTCTGCGGACAGTGTTGTTAGATTAGAAAATTGCACTCTATTTCATAACAAATTCGTCTCCGATCATAACTTGAACAATGTCTTTGGCCGCTGGCAACAGTAAATCCTCAACAATGGTGTGAGGTTTCATAGCTCTGGCGACTCTGAGTGCCACCAATTATGAAGCTTCAATGGCTGCTACGTTTTGTTTGTGGTACTTGCCACCAGTGTCAAGTCTGGCTTTCTTGAGTCCATCAGCTTTGCTTCTAAAATAGTTGGCATCCTTGCCAGCAAAGCTCAGCTGCTTGCTATCAAAATGGCGTATTAGTTTGTTCAGCTTCATAGATTCGAGTGACAGAACTTCACAATAAATAATACATTGCAGTTTCTCAATTCCTGCTGTAATTATTGAGGCAAAACTATACTGTAAAAAACCTTCACTATATTTTCTTTTCTTAACATTCTTCTCTACACAATCCATTGTCATGGGATGGTTTGCTAATTAAAATAATATATAACAATAGCTTTAATAATACAAAAAATGATACATTGCATAATTTAGTCAATACAGTTCATTAAAGTTTCCTATGATTTACCATTCTCTGTGTTGTTTTTTTTTACATATCTATTACTATCACAAGGGGGCAGTATTCATATCAACCACAGCTGAATATAAAAAGACCGATCAGCATCCAGATTAAGTTCCCAGGGTACAGATATATATATATTTTTTGCAGTAGTTGATAACTTTACAGTACATGATTTTATATTTACCCAGTAATTATAATTCATGAAGTATCGTTTTACCTCCAATACTGCTGCTTTCAACACAGTAACTGTTTTTAACAGAGTAGCTGCTTTCTACACAGTAACTGCTCTCTTCACATGTGTGACTGGTCCACATAAGTACATTATGGCACCAACCCTGTCACATACACCTGTATTTGTACAGGGTGTATGTGATGGGGTTGGCGCGATGATGTCATCATGCCAGGTACTCGTATATGGGCATATCTGTATGTGGGTGTATCTGCATGTGGGCAAACCTGCCTGGAGACAGATAGAAGAGCAGTGTCTCGGTTCCTAAGACCATCGAAAATGTGTGTGTTCCAATGGACTTAGGTGACCCCAATGAAAGGGCTGTTCAACCTCCAAAGGGGCCGTGACCCACAGGTTGAGAACTGCTGGTATAAAGGAATATTACCAATTGATAAAAGGAACAATAGAATAAGATGACATACCCCTGTTAACATCATTGCACCTAAGAATAATATTTGAAAATATTTCAAGCAGCAGCTGATATAAGTACAGAATGAAAAATATAATAGTAACTTGAGATTTTAACACTCCCATCTCAGAAATAGATTGGTGAAAGACAAAGAATAAACAGACATCAAGGATTTGAACAATATTATGAATATAATGGTGCTAACACACACCCACACACATGCACACACACACCCACAAATTTATGCTGAACAAAGTAAGGTACGTGTGGAACTTTACAAAAATAGGCCATTGTTAAGGAAAAAGGAATTGCCAATAAAACTAAAGTGTTGAGATTACATTATCAACTACATATATTGTCCACAATGCAATAAAATTAAAAAACAAAATGGAGCTTAAAAATTATATATTTGAAGACACTAAATAGAATATTTCTTTAAAGAAGAAAATCACGTGGGAAATTCATTAATTTAATGTTATTGATTTTGAAAACAATCTATATTAAAAGGGAGGGGATATAGCTAAAAACAGTAAGAATTTTTTTAACTTCCAAAGAGCCAATTTTCACTTTTTTGACAGTGATATCACCCCTGCTGAGAATGCATGCCCTAGTTCTGTCTACCAATTTACAGGAATTGAAGGGCACTAAGGGATGTGTTAAACACCACCACAGGGATGCAATCAGCAAAAACCAGAGTGCTTTTTTTTAATGGAAGGATAAACAAGAACATTTTTTAAATGTTTAACTATAAGGAAGGAAAATTAAGGTGGAGAAGACAGGGACAAAAGTTGAAGTTAGCTTAATATATTAGTTTGTAGAATTGACTTTACAACTATTAATTTTCATAATTAAAAGCAAAACTAGCTTGGCTGAAGTGGCTCAGTGGATTGAGCATCATCCCATGGACTGAAAGGTCCTGGTTTGATTCCCAGTCAGGGCACATGCCCAGGTTGTGGGCACGATCCCTGGTGGAAGGCATGCAGGAGGCAGCTGATCAATGTTTCTCTCTCACTTCGATATCTCTCTCTCTCTCTCTTTCTTCTTCTCTAAAAAAAAAAAATCAATAAGAACATATTTTTTAAAAGCAATATTAAATTTAAAAGCACTGATCTCCAAAATTTAAAAGCAAAATGCAAAAAGTTAATACAGGAACTGCTGCAAGTAGTTCCAAGTTAATAAACTAAAGGAACTACTCCTCAGTTTCTTTTGCAAATATATAAAGCAAGAATATACTTGAAGGGGAATGTATAGATCAAAAGTAACTTAAAAACATCTCAGAAACTGCAATGTAGGAGACATTTTTTAAAATACTGATTCAAATAAACTGTAAAACAATACTGAGACAACTGGGAAAATTTAGTATTAAAGCCACTCAGTTTTTATGCTACAGAAATAAAAAGGGTCATGAAAGGTTACTATGAATCGTTATTCATCAACAAACTAGATAATCTAGATTAAATGAATACATTTCTAGAAAGATACAACCTATGAAGATGGAATGATATTGAAATAGAATATCTAAACAAACCTGTAATTAGAAAAGAGCTTGAATCAGTCATCAAGTATCTCCCAACATAAAAAAGCCCAGGAGCAGATTGCAACACTGATGAATTCTACCAAACATTTAAAGAATTAACAACAATCCCTCTCAAACACTTTTCAAAAAATTGAAGAACAGAGAACACTTCCAAACTCATTCTATGAGGCCAGCATTATCCTGTTACCAAAGCCAAAAGATTATAAAAAAAAAGAAAACTACAGGTCTATATTCTTCATGAATACAGATGCAAAAATCCTCAACAAAACACTAGCAAACCAAAGTCAGCAGTACATTAAAAAAAACCATACACCTAACCAAGTGGTATTTATTCATGAGCTTCAAGGGATATGAAACTCAATCAATGCGATATGCCATATTAACTGAATGAAAGCTAAAAATTACATGATCATCCCAACAGATGTAGAGAAAGTATTCAATAAGATTCAATATCCTTTCATGATAAAAACTCTCAACAAACTAGAAATTAAAGGAAATTATATCAACATAATAAAACCCTACAGCAAACATCATACTCAGTGGTGAAACACAGAAAGCTTTTCCTTCTAGATCAGGAATAAAACAAGGATGCCCACTCTTGTTACTCCTATTCATTATAGCACTGGAAGTCCTAGCTACAGAAATTAGGCAAGAAAAGTAACAATAAAGGCATCCAAATAGGAAAGGAAGAAATAAAACTATCTTTGTTTACAGATAACAGGATCTTACATAGAAAAAAAACCTAAAGATTTCACAAAAAAAACTGTTAGAACTAGTAAATGATTTAATAAAATTGCAGAATATAAAATCTATACACATAAAAACACTCAATTAAATTTCTATACACTAAACAATGAATTATCCAAAATGAAATTAAGAAAATGGTCCTATATATAACTGCATCAAAAAGAATAAAATACTTAGGAATAAACTTAACTAATGCGGTAAACAACTTGTACACTGAAAATTACAAAACATTGATGAAACAAATTAAAGAGACAAATAGATGGAAAGATATCCAGTGTTCCTAGAATGAAATACATAATATTGTTTTAAAAAACCATACTGCCTAAAGCAATCTAGATGCAATACAATACCTATCAAAATTTTAATAGCATTTTTTACAGAAATAGAAAAAGGAATTCTAAAAATCATATGGAATCACAAAGGACCCTGAACAGTCAAAACAATTTTGAGCAGAAGAACCAAGCTGAAGACTTCATGTTTGCTGATTTCAAAATATATTGCAAACCAACAGTAATTAAAACAATATGGTACTGTTGTAAATACAGACATATAGAACAATTAAACACAATAGAAAACCCAGAAATAAACCCATAAATATTTGGTTAACTAATCTTTCACAAGGGGTCCAAGAATACAAAATGAGGAAAGGGTGCTGTCTTCAACAAATGGTGCAGGGAAAAGTGAATATCCACATGCAATGAGAATAAAATTAGATCCTTATCTCACGTTATACCCAAAATCAACTCAAAATTAGTTAAAGACTTCAATGTAACACCTGACACTGTAAAACTCCTAAAAGAAAACTTAATGGCATTGGTCTTGGCAATGATTTCATGAATATGATGCCAAAGCACAGGTAAAAAAATTAAAATAAGTGGGAATACATCAAACTAAAAAGCTTCTACACAGCAAAGGCAAAAATCATCAGAGGAAAAAGACAACCTATAAAATGGAAGAAAGTATTTGCAAACTATATACAAGTATTGATAAAAGATTAATTTCCAAAATGAATAGAGAACTCCTAAAACTCAACAGCAAAAAACAAATAACTCAATTTTTAAAATCATTATTTAGAATAGTTAAGATCTAGAAACAGCCCAAGTGTCCATCAGTAGATGAGTGGATAATAAAGCTGTGGTACATTTACATAATGGAATACTATGGAGTTGTAAAAATGAAGGATTTCTTACCCTTTGTAACATAAGCCAATCAGAGAAGGACAAATACCACATGATTTCACTTCCAAGTGGAATCTTATGAACATAATACACTGACAAACAAAATAGGTCCAGAGGCAGGGAGGCATGGAACAGACTAACACATCACAGAGGGGAGAAGGGAGGAGACGGGATGACATTAACCAAAAAACTTATATACATATATGCATATACAATGGACACAGACAATAGTGTGGTGAAGACTTGGGCTGAGGCAGGAGCTGGGAGGAGGGGGATAAAGGAGGAAAAATTGGAGAACATCTATAATACTGACAATAATAAAAAATAAATAAGAGAAATGTGCAAATGACTTTTGAATAGACATTTCTCAAAAGAAGACATAATAATGTCAGGATAAAGACACACAGATTTCTTAGGATTAATCTTGTGCAATACCAACAGGTATAAAATAAGATGCCCAACATCACTTATCATCAGGGATATATCCAAATAAAAACCACAAAAGATATTACTTCATAGGATCGCTATTATAAAAAAAAGAAAAAGGTAACAAGAATTGACGAGATTAGGGAGATATTAGAGCCCTTGTACACTATTGTAGGGATATAAAATGGTGAAGCTGCTATAAAAACAGTATAGATTGCTTTTCATAGAACCTATACTTAAAAATAGAACTATAATTAAAAAAAAAAAAAACTCTTTTTATTTTTTTTTGTTTTTTTATTTTATTTTTGTTCAGATAGAGTGGGAGGGGAAGAGAGGAAGAGAGAGAGAGAAAGAGAAACATCAACGTGAAAGGGACACATCGAGTGGTTGCCACCTGTATGACCCAACCAGGGCCAGGGACAAACTGCAACCAAGGTACATGCCTTAGCGGAAATCGAACCCGGGTCTCTCAGGACCACAGGCCAACGCTCTAACCGCTGAGCCAAACCGGCCAGGGCAGAACTATAATATTATTTGGTAATTCCACTTCTGGGTTTTATCCAATAATGTGGAAGTCACCTCAAAGAGATATTTGCACATCCATGTTTATTGCTGAATTATTTACAGTAGCCAAATATGGAATCAACCCAAATGAATTATCCATCATTGAAT
This sequence comes from Molossus molossus, assembly GCF_014108415.1. Taxonomy (NCBI): domain Eukaryota; kingdom Metazoa; phylum Chordata; class Mammalia; order Chiroptera; family Molossidae; genus Molossus; species Molossus molossus. The sequence goes on from NW_023425348.1 coordinate 1,331,653, forward strand.
GAGTGGATAAAGAAAATGTCATATATATACAGTGGATTATTATTCAGCCTTAAAAAGGGAGAAAATCCTAACATTTACAACAGCATAGATGGACCTGGAAATCATTATGTGAAGTGAAATAAGTCAGAAAGATAAATACTTGTATGATTCCGCACGAGATATCTAAAATAGTCAAACTTATAGAAGCAGAAAACAGAAATGGTAACCATCAGGGGATAAGGGAAGGGGGAACTGGAAAGCTGTTCAATGGGTATAACATTACAAGTTATGCAAGTTAAATAAATTCTAGAGATCTGCTGTACAACACAAGCCTATAGTTAACAATACAGTATTGTGCACTTAAAATCTGTTAAAAAGAAGAAATCTGGTGCAAAATGTTCTTAACATGCACACATAGAGGGCACAAGGAAACTTTTGGAGGTGATAGATATGTTTATAACCTTGATTGTGGTGACAGTATCAGGTATATGCATGTATGTCCAAACTTATCAAATGGCATGCAATATGTATGTTTTTTACATCAGTTACACCACAATAAAGCTGTAAAAAAATCAATGTGTATGAATAGAAAGAAGGTTCTCACATTACATTTTTCTAGGAATTTCTGAGGAAGCATATACTTGTTGGAGCCTTTTGGGTCACTTGGTTGAGCTAGTCTTCACAATAACTTTGTGAAGAGAACTGCTAAGATCTTTACATAGAAGAAATGAAAGGGGCTTAGCAATTCACTTAATACTGCATGATGCCACTTATATGAGGCATCTAAAGTAGTCAAACTCATAGAAGCAGAGAGTAGAATGGTGGTTACTAGGGGCTGGGGGCGGGAAAGATGGGAGTTAAAGTATGAAGTTTCAGTTGTGTATACCAAATAGCTTCTAGAGTTCTGCCACACAGTATTGTGCTCATGGTCCACAGCACTGTAATGGACACTTATAAATATGCTAAAATGAAATGAAATAAAATACAAAGTAAAAAAAAGCATTACTGTTTTTTAACATTTTAGGTGGGATAATGGTATTGTGGTTACATTTCAAAAAAGAATCCCTATATTTGGTGATTAACATGTAGGTATTTGTAGGTTAAATGATATGGTGTATGGGGTTTGCTGCAAATTAATCTGGGGGAGGAAAGAAGTGGGCAGGGTAGAGAGGAGACTGGATTGTCCACACTCTAATTGCTAACGTTGTGTTGCAGGTGTATGGAGCTTCATTAGTCCATTGTCTCTCTCTCCATATTTACATATATAAGTATATGCATATGTATATATATAAATATATGTTATATAAATAGAAATATACATAAAGATAATATATAAACATATAAATACACGTTATATAAATGTAAATATATACAAAGATAATACATAAATATATAAACATAATATATAAATGTATGAATATAATATTTTATATTATATGTTTATGTTATATATAATTATAATATTTTATTATGTTTCGATGTTATATATAATATATAAACATATACATAAAAGTTTCCATAGTAAAAGTTTTTAATGACTATACATTCAACTCAAGAACTTGCACTTAGAACAACAGAACATAACAACCATTTCTACCTCCTCCCCCCTAAAAAAACAAAGAGGAAGGAAATAATAAAGATTAGAGCACAAGATTACCAAATACTGGTTCTTTGAAAAGATTGATATAATAAGACAAAAATACCCATCGTAAGATTAAACAAGAGACAAGGATGAAAGATACATATAAATAGAATTTAATACTAAAAGAGGAAAATAACTAAGGAGATAGCAGATACTTAACCATAATAAAAACTATGATGAACAACAATAGATTAACAAATTTGAAAACAGATCAAATGGAAACATTCCTAGAAACACATAAAATTTAAAAGAAATGGTACAGGAAAGAGAACTTCAATAGAGTGGTAAGTATTACAGGAATTGAAATGATCATCAAAACTGTTTCTCTCCCCAAGAATCCAGGCTACTTTGGCTTTACAGGAAAATTTTACCAAATATTCAAGGAATAATTCTTTACTATCTTATATAAGTTATTTTATAAAAATAGAAAAAGATGCCTACTTTTTTATTAGGCCAGGGCAATCTTGATTCCAATGTCAGATAAGGATACATTAAGAAAATTATGGATCCAGGCACCAAGAGGAAACATGGTGGCGTAGGCAAACACGGAATTGCATCCTCCCACAACCACATAAAAATTACAACTAAGCCCTGGCCGGTTTGGCTCAGCGGTTAGAGCATCAGCCCGTGGACCAGAGAGTCCCAGGTTCAGTTCCCACTAAGGGCATGTACCTTGGTTGCAATTTGTCTCCAACCCCGTTGTGGTCGTGTGGGTGGCAACCAGTCAATGCGTCTCTCTCACATTGATGTTTCTCTCTCTCTTCCTCCTTCTCTCCCTCCTGCTCTATCTGAAGATAAATGCAAAAATGTCCTTGGGTGAGGATAAAACAATTAATAAATAAAAAATTTTAAAAATTACAACTAAACAACAGAACAATCATCATTCAGAACTGAGTGCCTGACATCAAGCTAAGTGAAAGTCCTACAACTACAGAATTAAAGCAGCAGCACAGCGAGACTGGTAGGAGGGGCAGAGGTGGACAGGCTTGTTCCACACTCACATGTGCTGGATAAAAATCAGGAGGACACCTTGGTTAGGACAGTCCTCCCTGAGGAGTGAGGGGACCCCGTCCCACACCAGGCCGCCACCTCAGGGTTCCAGTGCCAGGAAGAGAATCCTAATCACTTCTGGCTGTAAAACCAGCAGCAACTGAGGCTGAGGGAGGCTGAGGCTTCGGAAGCCCCAGGCAGCTCCTCTTAAATTGCATGTGCACGGACTTACTCAAACTTGCTCCCTCTGAGCTCGGAGAGGAGGCAGCTTTCTCCTGGACAGATGTGCTGGTGGAGGCCATTGTTCCCTTGGTGAGCACTACCCTGGGGTGGCAGATGGCCACTATATCTGGCGCTCCAGCAACTGGCTTACACTGTTTACCCCGCCATGGTGATTTCCTGAGGCCCTGCCCCACCCAAGCTGTTTCCAAAGACTCTCCCATAGAATTGGCCTGTGTTGGATCCTGCAAAAGAGTTTCCTAAAATTCTTCAAACAAGCAGCATTTGGTCTCAGCAAGCCCCCAATCCTCTTGTTAAGTGGCCGCAGGTCTGGCACTAGAAGCAGCCAGCCTTAGTTCACAACCTGGCTTTGCCTAGGAACCTCCAAGCCCAACACAAGAAGTAGCCATCTGCAGATCACTCTGTAGCTCATGCTGGGTAGCCCCGGATAGAACACAGGCAGTGGATGACCCTGCCCCAGAGCAAGCACACTTAGTGGACAGCTTCAGACCACATTGAAATACCACCACCCAACCACCTTCACAAGTGACACACTCAGTGAGCAAACTCAGTGGGTACCAGAGTCCTGCTGAAGTAAGTCTTGCTCTGTGTAGTGGGCCCCTACACAGCTAATCCTTCAAGGGAGTCAGAGACCAGTGGTCAGTGGGCACAGCCAGTACTTGCAACTGATCAGCCTGAGTAAATCCTTCCCATTGACGTGCCAACAGCAATCAAGACTCACTTACAACAGAAGGGTATAAAGTTCACATTAGGGATGTACCTCAAGGGCCCAGCTGAGGTGATCAGGGAGGCTGTGCCACTGGATTCTTTAGGACACCTACAACAATAGGCCACATAGCAACTCCACCTAATACATAAAAATAATCACAGGGAAGCAGTAAAAATGAGGAGACAAAGAAACATGGCCCAAATGAAGGAAAAGAACAAAACTCCAGGAAAAGAATTAAACAAAATGGAGATAAGCAATCAATCAGAGTTCAAAACACTGGTTATAAGGTTGCTCAAGGAACTTGGTGAGACCTTCAAGGAACTTAAGGAGACCTCCAAGGAACTTGGTGAGAACATCAACAACATAAAAAAGGACCAGGCAGAAATGAAGGATGCACTATCTGAAATAAAGAATAATTTACAGGGAATCAATAGTAGAGTAGGGAAAGCCAAGATGCAAACCAGTGATTTGAAATATAAGGAAGCAAAAACACCCAGTCAGAATAGCAACAACAAAAAAAGAATCCAAAAAAATGAGGATAGTGTAAGGAGCCCCTGGGACAACTTCAAGTGTGCCAATATTCGCATCATAGGTGTGCCAGAAGGACAAGAGAGAGAGCAAGAAATTGAAATCCTATTTGAAACAATAATTACAGAAAACTTTCCTAACATGGTAAAGGAAACAGACATACAAGTCCAGGAAGCATAGAGAGTACCAAACAAGATGAACCCAAAGATGTCCACACAAAGACACATCATCATCAAAATGCCAAAGATTAAATACAAAGAATCTTAAAATCAGCAAGAGAAAAGCAGTTGGTTACCTACAAAGAGGCTCCCATAAGACTGTCGGCTGATTTTTCAAAAGAAAATTTGCAGGCCAAAAAGGAGTGCAAGAGATATTTAAGGTGATGAAAAGCAATGACTACAACTAAGATTACTTTATCTTGAAAACTATCATTTATAATCAATGGCCATATAAAGAGTTTCCCAGACAAAAAAAAAGCTAAAGGAGTTCATCAGCACCAAACCAGTTTTACATGAAACATTGAAGGGTCTTTTTGAAGAATGAAAAGAACAAAAATATGAACAATAAAGTGGCAATTAATACATATCTATCAACAATGGAATCTACAAACAAAATGAGCAAGCAGAACAGAAACAGACTTATAGATACAGAGAACTTTTTGTTGTTTGCCAGATGGGTGGGGGCTGGAAGGATGGGTGAGAAAGATGAAGAAATTAAGAAGTAGAAATTTGTTGTTAGACTGATGAAACTCAAAGGTAGGGGGAAGAGAGGGCAGGATGAGATAAACCAAAGAACTTCTACGGATATATGCATAACCAATGAACACTGACAATACTGTGGGGAAGGCAGGAAAGGGGTGGGATTGGAGAGAAGGGAGTCAATGGGGGGAAAAAAAGAGGACATCTTTAATACATTTAACAATAAAAATAAGTTAAAATTTTTTTTTAAATTAGGATGGTAAAATGGTGGTGGAGTGAATGGAAGCTACACAGACGATGTCCCAGGACAAAATGGAAATTACAACTAAAATAAAGACAAATCTTCAGAAAAACGCACCAGAACAGGAGTAGAACAGGACCATATAACCAGGGACACTGGTAGGATCACCAGAGGCATAAGCAGGTGATCGGCTGGGAGCCCACAAACAGCATGGGTCTGACCTGTGAGCAGTGCCCTCACAGTTAAACTCCCAAGCCCGCTCCACAGAGCAAGCAAGGACAGAGCACTAAAATAACCACAGCCATTCACCTGGGGCTTTGGCAGAGGAAGGGTGGACTGGACTGGAACTCTGTGGGGACACCTGAGATTTAGAGGGCACTCAGAGTTTTGCTGAGTCGCAGCCACAAAGAATAGTGGCCAGTTTGCTCCTCCTCAGAGCTGTGGGAGAAAAGCAGCAGCCCCTCCCTCGGCGATTAAGCTTTTTCCAGGTGAGGCAAAGAAATGCAACTGGAAGCTCATTAACAACCAGCTTCTATCCCACCCTCTGGAAATCTTCTTATGCAGAACAGCAGGGCTACATTTCAAGACACTAAATAACTGAGACTACTAGCCTCCAGCCAAAAAACTAGAGGATAACTGAACCTTTCCTGGGCTTGCAAATCTACCCAGGAAAGTAAGACTTGACAATGGTGTTTAACATGGGCCCATCCCGGCTCATCCAAAACCAGTAGAGGGAGACACAAACAGCAGAACACCAACACCCACAGAGAAAATTTGGCAGGCTACGAAACCCCCTGAGATAGCCAAAATGGTGAAACAAAGAAACAAATCCCAAATAAAAGAACAAGAGAACTCTATTAAAGATACAATGAATGAAATGCAGGTAAGCAAATTATCAGAGGTAGAGTTCAAAGCCATAATCTTGAGGAAGCTCAACAGCATGAGAAAAGATATAGAAACATTGAAAACCAATCAAGTGGAAATGAAGAATGACATAGCAGAAATCAGGAACACATTGGAAGGACTAACCAACACAGTAGAGAAAGCTGAGGACCGGATCAGTAAATAAGACAGGGTAGAAAAAAATCAACTGATCAGAAAACCAAAAAGAAAAAGCAATTAAAAAGCAGGAAGATAGCTTAAGAGAACTGTGGAACAACTGGAAACGTAATAACATTCACATCATAGGAGTCCCCAAAGAGGAAGAAAATGGGCAAGGGTTCGAGAATATATTTGAAGAAATAGTGACAGAAAACTTTCCTAACTTGGTGAAGGAAAAAGGAATTCAAGTTCAAGAAGCACAGAGAGCCCCAAGTAAGAAGAAACCAAACAGGCCCAAACCTAGACACAATTATTAAAATGCCAAAAATGAAAGACAAAGAGAGAATCCTAAAGGCAGAAAAAGATAAGCAACAGGTTACCTATAAAGGAACCTCCATAAGGCTGTCAGCTGAATTCTCAACAGAAACACTACAGGCCAGAAGGGAATGGCATGAAGTAATCAAGGTCATATAAAACAAGGATCTGAACTCAAGACTACTCTACCCAGCAAGGCTATCATTTAAAATAGAAGGTCAAACAAAGAGATTCCCAGACAAAAAAAGGCTAAGGGAATATATTATCACCAAACCAGCAATGCAAAATATGCTAAAAGTAGTGCTGTCATTAGTAGAAGAAATAGGAAGAAAAATATAACCACACTAAACAATAATGGCAATAAATAAGTACATCAATAATCACCTTAATGTAAATGGATTGAATGCTACCATAAAAAAGACACAGATTAGCTGACTGGATAACAAAGTATGACTCACATATATGTTGTTTACAAGAGACCGACCTCACAACAAAAGACTCACATAGGTCGAAAGTAACGGGAATGAAAAAAATCTTCCAAGCAAACGGAAAGGGAAAATAAGCTAGGGTAGCAATACTTATATCTGATAAAGTAGATTACAAAATAAAAGCCATAACTAGAGACAAAAAAGGCCACTACATAATATTGAAAGGATCTATCGAACAGTAAGATATAACTTTGGTAAACATATATGTACCTAATATAGTAGCACCAAAATATATTAAAAATCTTCTGGAGGACTTCAAAGGAGAAATCAACAGCAATACAATCATAGCTGGGGACTTCAGCACCCTGCTGACATCACCGGATAGATCATCTAGACAAAAAATTAACAAGGAAACACCGACTCTAAAGGAAGCACTAGACTAAATGGGTTTCATACATATCTACAGAGAATTCCACCCCAAAACTAAAGAATTCACATTCTTCTCAAGTACACATGGGACATTCTCAAAGATAGGCCACATGTTAAGGCACAAACTAAGTCTCTACAAGTTCAAGATTATTGAAATCATATCAAGCATCTTCTCAGATTACAATGACATGAAACTAAAAATCAATTGTGACAAGAACATGCAAAGACATTTGAAAACATGGAGGTTAAATAGCATGTTACTGAACGATGAATGGGTTACCATGGAGATCAAGGAAGAAATTAAAAACTTTCTGGAAACCAATAAAAATAAACACACAACAACACAAAAATCTATGGAATGCAGGGAAAGCAGATCTGAGAGGGAAGTTCATAGCACTACAGGCCTACCTCAAGAAACAAGAAAAATTTCTAATAGACTATCTACCTTACAACTTAAAGAACTAGATAGCAAACAGAAATAAAACCCGAGAGCAAGTAGAAGGAAAGAAATAGTAAAGATCAGAAAAGAAATAAATGACATGGAGACTAAAAAAACAATTCAGAATTCAGAGGATCGATGAACAAAGAGCTGGTTCTTGGAAAAGATAAACAAGATTGATGGACCCTTAGCTAGACTCACCAAGAAACAAAGAGAGAGAACCCAAATACACAAAATCAGAAATGAAAGAGGAGAAATAATAACTGACAGCACAGAAATACAAAAGATTGTTAACAAATATTATGAAAAATTACACAGCAATAAATTCGACAAGCTAAGCAAAATGGACAAATTTCTAGAAACACGGTCTTCCATAACTGATCCAGGAAGAGATAAAAAACTTGAGTACACCAATAACAACAAAAGAAATTGAAGATGTAATTAAGATTCTTCCTGCAAACAAAAGCCCAGGCCCGGACGGCTTCACAGGGAATTTTACCAAACATTCAAAGAACTAATACCAATTCTCCTCATACTATTCCAAACTTGTTTTATGAAGCCAGCATAATTCTAATTCCAAAACCAATACTACAAAGAAAGAAAACTACAGGCCAATATCCCTCATGAACATAGATGCCAAAATCCTGAACAAAATAGTAGCAAATCGGATCCAGCAAAACATCAAAGAAATTATTCAACATGACAAAGTGGGGTTCATCCAGGGGTTCCAAGGCTGGTACAATATTGACAAATCAATAAATGTGATACACCACATACACAAAATGAAAGATAAAAATTATATGATCATATCAATAGATGCTGAAAAAGCATTTGACAAAATCCAGCACCCATTTCTGATAAAAACATTCAGCCATCTGGGAATAGAGGGATCATATCTCAACATAATGAAGGCCATATATGAAAGACCTACAGCCAACATTATACTCAATGGGCAAAAACTAAAAGCATTTCCCTTAAGATCAGGAACAAGACAACGATGCCCACTTTTGCCACTCTTATTTAACATAATACTGGAAGTCTTAGCCACAGCAATCAGACATGAAGAAAAAATACAAGGGATCCAAACTGGAAAGGAAAAAGTGAAACTGTCATTATTCGCAGAAGACATGATATATATGTAGAAAACGCCCAGGACTCCATCAAAATCTACTAGACTTAATCAATGAATTTGGCAAAGTAGCAGGATACAAAATTAACATCAAGAAATCAACAGCATTCCTTTATACCAATGATGAATTCACAGAAAGAGAAACTGAAAAAACAATCCCATTTACCATCACAGCAAAAAAATTAAGATACCTAGGAATAAACTTAACCAGAGAAATAAAGGACCTATTCGCAGAAAACTACAGGTCATTAAAAAAAGAAATAGAGGAAGATATGAAAAAGTGGAAGCACATACCTTGTTCATGGATTGGAAAATTAACATCATTAAAATGTCCATACTACCCAAAGCAATCTATAGATTCCATGCTATCCCCATCAAAATACCAGCAACATACTTCACAGAACTAGATCAAATACTTCAATGGTACATATGGAATGAAAAAAGACCCCAAATAGCAACAGCAATCTTGAAAAAGAAGAAAAGTGGAAGGGATCACATTACCAGATTTCATGTACAAAGCCACTGTAATCAAAACAGCCTGGTACTGGCACAAGAACAGGCATATAGACCAGTGGAACAGAACAGAGAACCCAGAAATGGACCCAAGGCAATATACTCAATTCATATTTGACAAAGGGGTCAAGAGCATACAGTGGAGTAAAGACAGCCTCTTTAATAAATGGTGTTGGGAAAATTGGACAGGTACATACAAAAAAAGAAACTAGACCACCAACTTACACCATACACAAGAATAAACTCAAAATGGATAAAAGACTTAAATGTGACTCATGAATCCATAAAAATCTTAGAAGAAAATGTAGGATCAATATTTCAGACATGACACACAGCAGAATTTTCACTGATAAATTACCTAAGGCAACAGTAACAAAGGAAAAAATAAACACATGGGACTTCATCAAACTCAAAAGCTTCTGCACAGCAAAAGAAACAACCATCAAAATGGAAAGGCAATCCACTTTATAGGAGAGCATCATTGCCAATGATACATCAGATAAGGGGTTAATCTCCATAATATATAAAGTGCTCATGCAGCTCAACAAAATGAACACAAAGAACCCAATTTAAAAATGGGCAGAGGAACTAAATACACACCTCTCCAAACAGGACTACAAATGGTCAAGAGACATATAAAGAAATGCTCAACATCACTAGTCATCAGAGAGATGCAAATTAAAACAATGATGAGGTATCACCTCACACCTGTCAGAATGGCCGCCATCAAGAAAGCATCAAACAACAAGTGTTGGTGAGGCTGTGGAGAAAAGGGGACTCTAGTACACTGCTGGTGGGAATGCAGACTGGTGTGCCACAATGGAAAAGAACATGGTGTTACCTCAAGAAATTAATAATTGAACTGCCATTTGACCCAATGATCCCACTTCTAGGAATATACCCTAAAAAGCCTGAAACACCAATCAGAAAGAATATATGTACGCCCATGTTTGTAGCAGCACTATTTACAATAGCTAAGATCTGGAAACCCCAAATGTCCATCAGTAGACGAATGGATAAGAAAGCAGTGGTACATATACACAATGGAGTACTATGCAGCTGTAAGAAAGACCTATCCTTTGAGACAACATGGAGGGACCTGGAAAGTATCATCCTAAGCAAAACAAGTCAAACAGAGAAAGGCAAGTATCATATGATCTCACTTATTTGTGGAATATAATGAACATAACAGTCTGAGGAATGGGGTAGTCCTAGAGACGTGGAAGTGTGGTGAAGACTGACAATCCCCAGAAGAGAGGGTGGTGGGAGAAAGATAAACCACAGAACTTATATGCATGTGTGCATGAACAATGGACATAGACAACAAAGCTGGGGACACGGTGGGGAGGGTGGGGAGGGGGTATCAGTGGGGGGAAAAGGAGAAACATCTGTAACAAAAATAAAAAAAAAATTAATTAAATGAAAAAATAAAAAATAAAAATAGTTGTGGTACAGCCCTGGCCAGTTTGGCTCAGCAGTTAAAGCTTCGGCCTGCAGTCCAGAGAGACCGAGTTCGGTTCCTGCTAAGGGCGCGTACTTCGGTTGCAGTTTGTCCCCAGCCCTAGTTGGTCATGCGGATCGCAACCACTCAATGTGTCCCTTTTACGTTGATGTTTCTCTCTCTCTCTCTCTCTTCCTCTCTCTCCCACCCACTCTATCTGAACAAATATTGAAAAAATACCCTCGGGTGAGGATAAAAAAAAAATTGGTACATATACACAATGGAGTACTATGAAGCTCTAGGAACGATCTCTTATCCTTTGAGATGACATGGAGGGACCTGAAAGAGATGTGTCCTAGTACACAGTGATCACTTGGCCAACACAAAACCTCTCTCCAAACATGGTTCACTTATACCAGGTCTATGTCACCATAATGAGGATGGAGTTAGGGAGAAGGAAGGTTAGAGTCAACTTCATCTATACAGTTTCCTCTTTTCACTTGTTTCCATCATCTAAAGTTATGACTATGTAAAAAGGGCCAAGCAGGACCAGCAAGGTACCCATACATAGGGCCTGAATATTTATATAATTTAGAAGCCAGAGAAGTACTATGCTCACAAGTTGTCCAAAAATCTCCATTTCAGTCTGCAAATCCACTTAGTGATACAGGCCAGAGTTCACACATCCTCTTTTCTAGACCACCTTCCAGGTATTTGAGAACCCAAGGTTTATTTCTCAAGTGGCCAGAAACTGCTTCCAGGGCCTGCTTGGCCCTCTTCACAAGGTCTGGGCAACTATTTGTGCCACATGGACAGAGCTTAGATATGTGAGCCAGTGTCCACCTGTGTGACTGCAGTGTCCTTATGGTGCATGACAGAGCCAAGTGTATACAAAGAATGAAAGAATGGAGCAGGCTAAAGGCCTTGGCTGGGATCTAGGGGCTTGATGCCTGCCCCCCGCCTCCCTCCTCCACCCCCATGCTGTCACATTCCAGCATAGAACTCTGAGGAACCCAAGAATTCTCAATTCAAACTTGGCCTTCCAGCTATTGTGAAGATAGAAACAGGATAGAAGAACAGAACTTACTTTTTTGACACTTTGTTAGTTTGTTTAATACTGTAATGCTTTAAATATTTACACATATGGGTCCCTATTTGTACTCTTGTGTCACACTGTGCACATGACAGCCCGAGCACTCTCCTGGAGCATTGCCCACCTCTATTCCATAGGAACTGAGCAGTGTCCTTGAAAGTCAGTGGCCTAAAAGCATCTGGGTCATGGACCAGGACAGGTTTATCCCAACAAACAGCACTGAGACCAGTAGGGACAGGCACTTTTTTTTTTTTTTTTAATCCTCAACCGAGGACATTTTTCCATTTTTTGTTCAGATAGAGCGGGAGGGAGAGAGAGGAAGAGAGAGAGAGAGAAACATCGATGTGAAGGGACACATCGAGTGGCTGCCACCCGCACGACCAACCAGAGCCGGGGACAAACTGCAACCGAGGTACGTGCCCTTAGCAGGAACCGAACCCGGGTCTCTCTGTACCGCAGGCCAACGCTCCAACCGCTGAGCCAAACTGGCCAGGGCGGGACAGGCACTTTTAAATGCCTAGGTGATTCCAAAGCCTTTGCAACCCAGCATCAGCACAGTGAAGGACAACATTTGTTCAATGAAGGATAAAGGAATGAATGAACTCAAACATTCTCAATGGCTCAGACAATTTGAGAAACGTGGTGATAGCCCTCATTTTGGTAGCAACATTACTGCTAATATGTGCAGGAGCCTTGTGCATGAGAAGCAATGAAACTGATGAACAATAGCAATAGCTATGACATTTGAATAAAATGCATATAGAAAGAACTATTCTCTGCTTTTTAACAGCACATTGAGGCACCACATATGTAAACTAGGGATGCTACACTTGAAAATAAGTACCACTTATGTTCAGTTTCTTGATTACATATTCAAATAAGTGTACACTATTTTATTTTAATGTGTAATCCTATGTGAATGGGAATATTCAAACAAACTCATTTGGTCCATTTATTTAGATCTCTGATGGCTCATTCTAGTAAAATTTATGCACTTTCCCTATTTTTCTTTCTACACCATTAACTAGAAGAAACATAATTTAAAACATTTTGTTAAAATAGCATTAATGGTGGCAGGTTGTTTTTCTTTCTTGTGTTGTCATACTGAACTGTAATGCATAGAAATATATATATAAATCTCCATGAAAATGAATATACATTATATACAACCTCAATAATATTCTACTGAGTAAAATGTCCTTCTGTATAGAAATGGTTTTTTTAAATGAATGAGGAAAAAATATACAGGGTTGGGCAAAAGCAGGTTTACCATTGTTTGTATGAAAAATAATACAATAATTAATAAAAAATACAAGAATAAACTGTTTTGCATACTTACAACTGTAAACATACTTTTGCCCCACACCATAGATTCTGCTTAAACTAAGGGGAAAAGAGATGTTTTCCTACTTCGACTATTATGGATGGCAGGATTTCATGGGGGAAGATGAAAAGTAGGCCTTTATTATTATACAAAGGTCTAGCAGGTCATAGGGCAGAACCAGGAAATTAGAGAAAAATATTTTTTGTTGGGCGTATGGGCTTTTCTAATACTTATAATGGTGCTACAAAGCCACTGATGCGGGCGGTGATATGCAGCTGAGTTTCCAGAAAACTAAGCTAAGAGCAGTGTGAAGGGAGCCAATGGGAGGGATGGCATCTGTCCTGTAAGTAGTCTCAGTGAGAGTAGTAAGGGTATGGAATGGGGTCAGGGCAAAGGCAAAGTGAGGTGGGGATGTGGACAACAGGTGCTGGCTGTGAAAGAGGATTGGCAGTCAAATGAGTATTATTGTAGGTCCTCTCTCCTGAATCACAGACCCTCATTTCAACACTACAATAAACTTAACAACACATGTAGGCATCTTTCAAGAACCTCACAGTCCACTCTGAAGCTACCATCTTTGCTATTTGGTTTTTCCACACAGTTTATGGCCATGTTAAACTTCGTTCCCTCATAATAAACACTGATAAACATAATAAAATTATCTTGTAAAACTTGAGGTCTCTTTGTTTATTTGGTCTTTCTGTTTTTGGTCAAGGACAAAATAACTAAATGAACTTTGATGAGAAGAGTGAAGAAATTATAAACATCTCCCTGCCTACCTTGTGGCCTTCTCTCTTTCTCTCTAGCCCTTTTCAGATAGTAAGAAGAGGCATAAAGTTACTTGAGAGAAACGTTTACCCCTGAGGTTTGAGAGGGACACAGTGGGCTCAGGGGACCAACTATGGCCAGTTCAAGCCCCACTAAGCTCATTAGAGTGAAAGAGAAAATAGGAATTCAAGCCAAGTTCTTCTCAAAAACAAAGTGTGAATTTGCTTGGAGTTGCATTTTGCCTTATCTCTAAGTAAACTTATCTTTAAAAAAATTTTTTAAGTAGTCTGACGAAGACTGAGCATTCTTTTCATTTTTTGTTCAGATAGAGTAGGGGGGAGAGTAAGCTTAGAAGAGAGAGAGAGAGAAAGAGGAACATCAATGTGAAAGGGACACATCGAGTGGCTGCCACCCGCACGACCCAACCAGGGCCGGGGACAAACTGCAACTGAGGTACGCGCCCCTAGTGGGAACCGAACCCAGGTCTCTCTGGACCACAGGCCGATGCTCTAACCACTGAGCAAAACCAACAAGGGCAAGACTGGGCCATTCTTAAAATCTGGTCCAGCTGGAAAGAGCTGGGAATCTCATTTAATATAACGGTGAAATCCAGCTTCCATTTCCATTACTTAAGGAACAGATCTAGAAAAATGGCCTCCTCGTCTTCAGTTCCTGTGGACTCAGCTCATGCCGCTGGCTCTCTTCAGTGCCTCTGAGCGGCCCTCTGGCCTCTCTGCCCTCCTGGTAGTGTCTGTCTCACCGGGACTCTCTGGCTGCTCCCATGCAGCCCACACACTTCATGCTCTTCCTCCTCCTCATTCTTGCTACTTTGCTCTGCTTTTGTCTCTCTTCGTCATATGGCTTCCACATTCATATTCATTTGGCAGACTAAGTCTCTACTTCTAGTTCTGAAATCTCACCAAACCTCCAGCCTTATATTTTCAAACTTCTGTTAGGAAATCACCTGACATTTTGCTGGCTTCTCCAAAGGAGTGCACCCAAAAATGAAACTCACCAGACTCTCACAAAGCTGCTCATTCTTCTAAATTTTCCTACAGTACAAAGCTCCCGGACACTCATACTCAAGGTCTAATTCATTGACAAAAATAAATACTAACTGAACATCTGTTATATGCCAGGCACTGGAATCTGTGACAGCTACTGGATACACATTCTTGCCACAGTTGCTTTTGATTCCTTTTTTAAATTCTCCAATTAATTGATCAGCTCTAACAACGTTATATCTTTAGATCCATCCTATCCTAAGTATGCCAATTTCTACTATTCAAACTCAGACCTTCATGATTCCTTTAATGATTACTATTATGGCTTCTTAATGGGTTGCTTTTCTCCCTCCTTTCTAACTCATTTTACAATCCTTCACCAGGTTAACCTTCTCAAAGCACAGTGGTCACTGGTCACAAGCCAACATGATGAAGTAGAAGGACAGCCGCATATTGACTACCTGTGTGAAACCTTGCAAATAACTTACTGTTCTTTCCTTGTAAAATGACACCTTTCTCACCAGGATGATGTCCAGATTAGTGAAATGATAACATTGTTCCAAGTACTTAATGCATATTACTTCACTATATCCTTACACCAACATTATGAAGTATCACTAGTATTTTCCTTTTGTAAATAAAAAAAAACGAGGCACAAAGAGAAAATAACTCACCCACTGTCATAATGCTAGAAAGCAGCAAAGCCAGGACTGTGTGTCCCAGGCTGTCTGACTCTAGAGTAAAGGCTCTTGCCTAGTGCTTAGTAGGCACACAAAAAATTTAGCTCCTGCCTTCTTCACAATATACGAGCAAATTTTTCCCTCTTTGGGTAAACTAGATAAAATTAGGTTCCTGACCTTTGCAACTGAAAGAGTTTTAATTAATAATCTACACAATGGTTGAGTTCACCTTTGATGAATATTACGGAGGCACAGGAGGGTCTCTGCACACCAACAAATAAAGCGTTTTTATGGAAAACATGTAACTTATTAATACAAATACATGCAAGACATTTTGCTTAATGGAACTGGAACAAAGCATAGAAAAATTAACAAAAGCATATTTCTCGAATATATGCTCTAAACAAACTCAGACGTTTACTCAAAAACATAAAATTTCTAATGATCATAGTCTACAGTGTATAGGTTTGATTTTGAGCTTCCATTCTAGCCTAATATTGCTAGGACATCATCTGGAATGTCAACTGTCACTAAGCTAATACACTTAAACTTTACAGGTCTTTAATCTATACCTGCTCATTCACTCACCAGCCAGAGAAAAGCTCATCATGCTCATGGTGTCTTCAGATTATCAGATAAATACTTCATTCAACCAGAGCTTTGTCTATTATTCTTCTTAGCATCCTAAAAACAGAATGGTACTTTTACTTCTCCAGTCCTGTCCTCCAAAGCCATAGAAGGGACTCACAGCTCAGCCCAGGAGCACTCTCAGCACCTGTCTTCATCACACAGGACTTCTGGGAGCCTTTGTTTAGACTGCTCAGGTATATCTTGATCTTTATATCCTCAGACTTTGCACTGCATGTACTGAATTTCTTTCTGAAGCATACATTGTGTTAAATAGTGTCAGCTCTGCTTGGCAGTGTAGGCAGAGAATCCAGCATAGGAGAAATGCCTTTTAAATTTTTTTGCATAGAGTTTCTGCATATAAAGATGATAAACTAGCTAGCTTTACAAAAATATTGTATAAAAGTAAGCCACCAAAATGAGTATAATACAAATCAGATGAAACAAAAATGCACTTCAGTGTATCTAATTTTACAGGACATTAACATAATGGGTTTTCAATGCTCAAGATAAAATAAATAAAAATAAATAAGAAGTCCCGAAGTTTGAATACTGATACTGAAACAGTGTCTCTCCATTCGTTGCTACTATGAGTAGAGGATGCATAATGTTGAGCTGGATACGTAGTGTAGATTAGAATTAATCTTTGGGCTGGCAGATGGCTTTTTATTTTTATGCATTTTATTTAGATTTTTCTCATCTCTGAAGTCAGCTTCATTAAGATGTATGAGCTTTGTAAATACTACTAAAGCTTTTATTGCACCACAGAGGTGCCCTGTGGAACAGCCAATCCCTGTTTTGGGCAAACTGACAAACAAGTAACGTAGTCACTTCCATGTAACCTGACAGAGAGTGGAGCTGTCCATGAATCAACTCATCTTTTCTGGACAACAGCTATGTATTAATTTACCTGTTTGTGGATGACAAACAAGTACATCAAAAGGATGAAGTATCTCATTTAAATTAAATTAAATCTTCCTTTTTGATCCATAGGAGATTCAGGCAAAGCTGGAGAAAAGACTTTTAAGTAATAATACTAATCTTTATTAACCATCAAAGTAATTGACTGCTTAAAATCCTTTCAATGGCTTTCAATAATCTAAAGCATAAAATTCAAATCCCTTAGCCTAATAAATTATTGATGCCATCGTCCTACTTACCACACACTTCTCTCGTGGCAGCCAATTTATGAATCTTAGAAGCTAATTATTCTTCCAACTGAACCGCCAACACCCGGTGGAGAGAGCCTGTTCCCAGAGGTTTCCTAACTCGGTGCCTCTGCCTCCCTCCTCCCGTTAGCCCAACAAGTAACAAATACTTTCAGGAATTAGGCCAGTTAGACCTAGAAAACAACAAATAAATTTCTAGAACAGTTACTGTTCTAGAAAGATTTAAAAAACCTAACAGAACAATAACGAATAAGGAGACTGAAGCAGTAATTAAAACAAACAAACAAAATCAACCCACAGAGAAAAGTCCAGGACCACATGCTTTCACTGATCAATTCTACCAAACATTTAAAGAAGAATTAATAGCAATTCTTCTCAAACTCTCCCCCCAAAAAAAGTTGAAGCGGAGAGAACACTGTGAAACTCATTTTACAAGGCCAACAGTGCCCTAATACCAAGCCAGATAAGGCAACTGTAAGAAAAAAAATTGCATGCCCTGGCCGGTTGGGCTCAGCGGTTGGAGCGTCGGCCTGTGGTACAGAGAAAGAAAAAAAATTACAGGCAAAAATCTCTGATGAACATAGATGCAAAAATTCTTAATAAAATAAATTCAACAACACAGTAAAAGGATCATAAACCATGATCAAATGAGGATTTACCCTTAGGATGAAAGAAAGATTCAATATACACAAATCAATAAATGTGATACACACAATAACAGAATGAAGGATAAATATTATGATTATCTCAATAGATGCAAAAAAATTAACAAAATACAACATCTTTTCATGATAAAAAGCCTTAAACAATTGGGTGTAGAAGGAATGTACTTCAACATAATAAAGGCACATATGACAAACCCACAGCAACATCGTACTCGGTGCTAAAAATAGAAAACTCTTGCTATAAGATCAGGAACAAGACAAGATGCGCCCTCTTACTATGTCTATTCAACATAGTACTAGAAGTTCCACCAGAGCAATCAGGCAAGAAAAAGAAAAATATATGGCATCCAAACTAGAAAGAAAGAAATAAAATTTTTGTAGGTGACGTGATCTTATACACAGAAAACCCAAAAGCATCCACAAAAAACAAAAAAACTGTTAGAATTAACCAATGAATTCCGTAAAGTTTCAGGACACAAAATTAACATACAAAATAAGTTCTGTTTCTATACACTAATAATGAACTACCTGGAAAATAAATAATCCCATTCACAATAGCATCATAAACAATAAAATAGGTAGGAGTGAATTTTGTTGGTTTGTAAAATGACCCCTGCACACAGAGGGCAATGAGAGACTGAAGAAGCAATCATTTCAGATTGGTAGGAGCAGGTTTGATAAGCAAGGGAACTTACTTATAAGGCTTATCTTCAGTGGCCACAAGACAAGTAGACCTTCGCAGGCACCCACAGAATCATAAAAGTTTATGTAGAAGTCTTAGCCGGGTTCAGTCACATATTCATTCCAGATGAATATGTGACACATTACTCTCTTCAGGCTGTGTTCTTAAAGTGTCTTTAGCTGTGGGAACAATGGGCAGAATGTACATTCCAAGGTCAGGAAGTGGGTGTGGGTCCTCCAATTGCCCGCTTCAACTTGGGGGTCAACCTGGCAGTTATATGCTCTCCATAATCTCCTCCAACAGTCCACCTTTCATGATTGTGTCTTACAATATTACACACACACACCCCCTTTCTCCATGTGCCTTGAGTGGTGAGCAAGGGGTTTCACTAGCAGGGAGGTGGCTTATTTGGCAACTCTCTGGCTACTGGAGGCAGATACCACAGCAACAATAAAAGCACATGTAAGAAAAAACACAGATTAAGGTAATGATTCCCAAAATAAATGACCGTTCTTTTCCACCAAGAGCCCCATGATCTGAACCACTGAGTTACTAGGTCCCCTAGGCAGGAAGTCAGATCACTCAGGGCATTCATTTGTGTCATTATGTAATTTAATAAGGATGGTGCATGAGCAGACTCATCACAACATTCTGTTCAGATAACGGCACAGGTGCCTCCCTGCGAGGCAGTAATGATGTCCCAGGCCATTCGTTCTGAAGGGTGGCTTTTCTCATTAGAGACACCTCAGTGTTCAGTAATGATGGGCTTTGCTGGCTATCGTTTAAGGCTTGTGGGGTGAATGTAGTAACACTTCTGTATGGCATGTTGCCCTCCAGGCTAGTGGCGGAGAAAAAGTCAATAAGCCAAATAACTGTACCAGTGGGAAACAGAACATATCCACCGGGCCCTGCGGAGAGGAAGGTTGGTAGCTGTAAAAACTTGACCTGGTTGTGCACACTACACACATTGGCGGGGGGATACAGCACCATCAGGCATGAGGAGATGAACTGAGGCAGGAGATGCCAGTCCTGAACTCCCACCTTTTCCCCTCTTTCAGTGGGGCATGTTTCATTCCAGGTATAGTGCACTGAACAGGGCCGGCTTGCAGCAGGACAATGGGAATCCAGTGGAGATAGAGTAGTTCCTGCTCACAAAGGGTGCAAAGTAATTCACTTATCCAGGTAGGATGTCCTATTGCAAATTCCAGAAGATAATACCTTTCTTAGGTGTAATGAGACTTGGTGTTCTCCCCAGCATAGCTCATTGATCTACGGTGAGAACCGGGGCAATGGCTATTTCCCATGACTTCCACATCTTGACCGCACTGGGTGTCTCAGCAGGGGTTCCCAGTCTGGCACATGGGGCAACAGGCATCCCACCCAGGAGCTCTTCCAGTGTACCCAATCTGCTGTATTTACCAAAAGGTCAGTTTCTAGGACTCATACCTGGGCGAGGGAATTAGCCTTCTGATTTCTGTGGGGTAGCAGTACCTTATGAACTGGGACGTAAAAAACAGTGAGGACTGCCTCCGGCTCTCACAGCAAATTCAAACGTCTTTCCACAAATCCTGACCCAACAAGGGCTTTTTTTTATGACCACCCACCCTTCAGCTTCCTGTTGTCTCAGCCATAGGGTTAATCCCTGTAGAACAGCCCAACTGTCAGTGCAAAGGGTTAACGGCCAAGGCTCATAAGTGATCACCAGTCAAATCTCTCTGAGTTAAGACCACTGGCTGCTGCAGTTTGTTGCTGTTTCCATCCAGATGGTTTCAGTATTGAGCTGAATAGCGGAGGCAGTTCATGTGGATAGGTTGCCCAGTCTAGACCCATTAGCAGCAATTCCCCCATTTCCCTCTGTATAGACTATGTAGGCTGCTCCAAGAATAGGGGAGGGGCATTTGAAGGATCAACATACTCTATAGAGCCTAGTAGCACCTATATTTAGAGACAGTGGGCTGCACACTGAAAATTACAAAACTGATAAAAGAAATTGAAGAAGACAAAAACAAATGGAAAGATATCCTGTGTTCATGGATGAGAATAAGTAATACTGTTAAAATGTTTATGCAACCCAAAGCCATCTATATAGATCAATGCAATCTCTATCAAGATTTCAATTATATTTTCAAAGAAACAGAAAAAACAGTCCTAAAAATATGTCTGGAACCACAAAAGACCCTGAATAGGCAAAGAAACCATGAGAAAGAATAAAGCTGGAGGCACCACACTTCCTGATTTCAAACTATATTACAAAGTTCTTACAATCAAAACAGTAGGGTCTGGCATACAAATAGATACATAGATGAATGGAACAGACCAGAGCACAAGAAATATGCCAAGGCCTATTTGACTAACTAATATTTGACAAGGAAGCCAAGAATACTCAATGGGGAAAGGACAGGCTCTTCAATTAACGCAGTTGGACTTTTATATTACACCACTCACAAAAATGCACTCAAAACAGATTAAAGACTTAAATGTAAGACATGACACTGTAAATCTCCTAGAAGAAAATGTAAGAAACAGCTCCTTGACATTGGCCTTGGAAATAATTTTTGGATATGACCAAAAAAAGCTCAAGCAACAAAAAGAAAAGCAAGTAGGACGACATTAAACTAAAAGGTATCTGAACATCAAAGGAAACTATCAACAAGATAAAAAGGCAACCTACAGAATGGGAGAAAATATTTGCGAATTATATATCTGATAAGGTGCTAATATCTGAAAAATACAAAGAACACATACAATCCAATAGCAAATAAAAAACAAACATACAAAAAGAAGTTTTCCAATTTAAAATTGGGCAAAGGACATGAATAGACATCTTCTCAAAGGTTTTTCCAAAGACATACAAATGGCTTACACATACATGAAAAGGTGCTCAACATCACTAATAATCAAAGAAATGCAAGTCAAAATTACAATGAGATATTGCCTCACATCTGTTAGGATGCCTATCATAAAAAAGTGAGAAAAGATCTATTTTTTAAAATATTTTTTCTTTATTGATTTTAGAGAGAGAGGAAGGGAGAGAGAGAAAGAGATGAAAACATTGATGAAAGAGAACATTGATTAGCTGCCTCCTGCATGCCTCCCACTGAGGATTGGGCCCACAATCTGGTCATGTGCCCTGACCAAGAATCAAACCTGCAACCTCTTGGTGCACGGATTGATGCTTCACCAGTGAGCCACACCAGCAAGGCAAGAGATCTATTTTGATCAGCAGCTTATTTTGTTCATGATGTTTCATAAATAAATGAGATCATGTGGTACTTGTCTTTCTCTGACTGGCTTATTTTGCTTAGCATAGTACTCTCCAGGTCCCTCCATGTCGTCTCAAAGGATAAGAGATCTTTCTTTCTTATAGCTGCATAGTACTCCATTGTGTATATGTACCAAGTTTTTCTATCCACTCATCTACTGATGGACACTTGGGCTGTTTACAGATCTTAGCTATTGTAAATAGTGCTGCTATGAACATAGGGGTGCATATATTCTTCCTGATTGGTGTTTCAGGTTGCTTGGGATATATCCCAAGAATTCCATGAAAGTAGGCAATACTGTAACATCTGTAATACTCTCAATAAAGATTTAAAAAGAGATAAGAGGAATTTCAAAATGGTAGCAGAGTGAATAGAAGCTACACAAATGATCTCTCAGGACCAAACTAGAATTACAACTAAAATACAAATATTTCAGACATCATATGCAGCAGAATTTTCACTGATTTATCACCTATGGCAACAGAAACAAAGGAGAAAATGAACACATGGGACTACATCAAACTAAAAAACTTCTGAACAGCAAAATAAACAACCATCAAAATGGAAAGGCAGCCCTGGCCAGTTTGGCTCAGCGGTTAGAGCATCAGCCTGCGGTCCACAGAGACCCGGGTTCGGTTCCCGTTAAGGGCATGTACCTTGGCTGAAGTTTGTCACCGGCCCTGGTTGGGTCGTGTGGGTGGCGGCCACTCAATGTGTCACTTTCACATCGATGTTTCTCTCTCTTCCTCTCTCTCCTTCCCACTCTATCTGAGTAAAAAATGGAAAAATGTCCTCGGGTGAGGATAAAAAAAAAAGGAAAGGCAACTCACTCTATGGGAGAGCATCATTGCCAATGATACATCAGATAAGGGGTTAATTTCCAATATATAGAGAGTGTTCATACAATTCAACAAAAGGAAGACAAAGAACCCAATTAAAAATTGGCAGAGAAACTAAATAGACACCTCTCCAAACAGGACATACAAATGGCCAAGAGACATATAAAGAAATGCTCAACATCACTAATCATCAGAGAGATGCAAATTGAAACAACAATGAGGTATCACCTCACACCTGTCAGAATGGCTGCCATCAACAAATCATCAAACAACAAATGTTGGCGAGAGTGTGGATAAAAGGGGACTCTAGTACACTGCTGGTGGGAATGTAGACTGGTGCAGCCACTATGGAAAACAATATCGTGTTACCTCAAAAAATTAAAAATTGAATTGTCATTTGACCCAGTGATCCCACTTCTAGGAATATACCCTACGAAGCCTGAAACACCAATCAGAAAGAATATATGTACCCTCATGTTCATAGCGGCACTATTTACAACAATATCTAAGATCTGGAAACAGCCCAAGTGTCCATCATCAGACAAATGGATAAAAAAGCAGTGGTACATGTACACAATGGAGTACTATGCAGCTGTAAGAAAGATCTCTTATCCTTTTAAACAACATGGAGAGACCTGGAGAGTATTATGATACCTAAGCAAAACAAGCCAAGCAGAGAAAGACAAATGTCTCATGATCTCACTTATTTGTGGAATATAATGAACATAACAGTCTGAGGAACAAGGTAGACCCAGAGACGTGGAAGTAGGGTAGAGACTGACAATCCTCAGAAGAGGGGGTGGGGGGACAAAAGAGATAAACCACAGAACTTATATGCATGTACGCATAACTGATGTACGTGGACAACAAAGCTGGGGACGGGGTGGGAGATATGGGGAGGAGGATGTCAATGGGGAAAAAAGGAGAAACATCTGTAACAAAAATAAATTAATAAAAAAAGGAAAATCAAACAGTATAAAAAAAGAGACAAGTGTTGGTAAGAATGTGGAGAAAAGGGAAGCCTTGTGCACTGTCGATAGAATGTGAATTAGTAAAGCTGTTATGAAAAACAAACATGAAGGTTCTACAAAATATTAAAAATAGAACTCTCATATAATCTATCTGTCTCACTCTGGGTATCC
This sequence comes from Molossus molossus, assembly GCF_014108415.1. Lineage (NCBI taxonomy): Eukaryota > Metazoa > Chordata > Mammalia > Chiroptera > Molossidae > Molossus > Molossus molossus. The sequence continues at coordinate 1,355,671 of NW_023425348.1, forward strand.
AAAGGAAACAAAATCATTGTCTTGAAGATATATTTATATGCATCCCCATGTTCACTTCCCCATTATTCACAATAGACAACATATGGAAGCAGCCTAAATGCTAATTGATTGATGAAAGGATTAAAAAGATGTGAGCAATTCCCCTTCCTCATCTTCTTCCCCCACAGGCATGCATCTGTTGAACTCTAAGGAACCCCATGAGACTTGCAACCAGGGGAGCAATGGGCAGCAGCAGCAGCTCATCCTGAGCTAACCCCCTGAACCTGTCTCCAAGACACCCTTTTCTCTGACTTTCTAGTGAGCTGACAGCAGCCCTGCCCAGGCTCATTTCCTTCCTATAACATTTTTAAGGAACCAAAGCAACCCAGCCTAGGTTCTCCTGTTGCTTCTTCAATGCTAATCTCTTTCTTGTTTCACTGTCCCCAGCTTTAATAAATGTACCCGCAAAGTAAAAATTTTTTTAAAAGATGTGATATATAAAATGGAATATTATTCAGCCATAAAAGAGTAAATCCTGCCATTTATGAGAATGTGGACAAAACTTGAGGACATTATGCTAAGTGAAATAAGACTAACAGAAAAAGACAAACATTTTATATCACTTATGAATAGAATCTGAAAAAGTCAAACTCACTCACAGAAACAGAGAGTAATTTTGTGATTGTCAGGGGCCAGAGGATGGGGAAAATAGGGAGATGGGATCACAGGGCATAAACTTTCAATTACAAAATGAATAAGTTCTAGGGATGTAATGTACAGTGTGATAACCACAGTTACTACTACACTGTGTACTTGAAAGCTGCTAAGAGATTAATCTTAAATCTTCTTACCACAAAAAAAGATAACTATGTGAGGTGTTGGATGTGTTAAATGATTGTGGGAATCATTTCACAGTATATACATGTACCAAATCATTGCGTTTTACACCTTAAATTTACACAAACTATTTGTCAATTATATCTCAATGAAGCTGGAAAAAACCAAGTCAAACATTAACTTCTTTATGTAACTTCTCTGTGACTCCTTACCACCCAGTGAGAGTTGACTTAGCCATTTGTTTCCAGACCTACTAGGCTTATGTTGTAATAATAATACCAATCATTCTTTATTGCACTTATTTATTAATATGCCTATCACCCACCAAGCAATTAAAAGCTCTTTGTGGACAGGGACTATATTATTCATATTTATACCTTGGTGAGTAAAGTACAGTTTAATATAATTAGATTATAAATGGGAAATAAACATGAATAATTAATCTTTGCTTCTCCAATAAAATTCAAATGAGGAAAGTTGAATGACTTAACCGAGTTCCAACTTTTCTCTGCTCCGTACGCCGACACTCCAACCACTGAGACAAACTGGCCAAGACGAGTTCCAATTTCTCATGCATCCTTTTAAAAATTCTATTTGAACCCTGTCCTTGAAAGATGGCGGCGAGCAGGACCGGAGGGAGGGTGAGTGTGTGAGAGAGTGAGCGAGTGCGTGAGAGAGTGTGAGTGGACGTGAAGGTGGACGACCAAACCCAAGCAGTGCAGTGACTCAGAGCAGAAGGTCCCTGTGCTGTGGATGGGTGCAGCCAGCTACCACAGTAAGCGGCCCTTCAGGCTCTTCACCCTGCACCAGGGGGAAGTCCCACCATTTTGGAAGATCCCGGGTCTTCCCTGGGAAGAGGCAGTGGGAGTGGCTAGGGACCATCAACCTTAGCCACCAGCACATCTGGCACCATCAGACCAGTGGACACTCTGTATCAACACAGACCGGTGCACAGTAGTGGAGCTGCCAAGGTGCCACTGGTGGAAGCTGCGAGCCCAGCACCATCCCCCATAGTAGCAGCCCGATCAGAGTCCAGATATACCCCCAACAACAGATGCTGGGGAGCAGACATTCATCCCCAGGCAACAGAAGCACAGACCAGAAGCTGAGACCCATTGCCAAAAACTACAGCAAAAGCTGAGCAGGAGTTGAGCCCCACGGGGCAGTAGCACGGCCCAGCTGCCAACAGCGGGACCCGAGGCTCCACAGAGGCCTGTGCAGTTCAGCAGCTCACAAGAGCAGTGGGCAGCTGGAGCCCTAGATAAACTAGCGCAATCCAGCTGCCCGCCCAATGGGACCTACAGGGTGCGGGGACACCAGAGAGGCCTCTGGGACCCAGCAAGGACTGTACCATCAATTACCCACGGGATCTGTGGGGTGCGGAAGCACCAGAGAGGCCTGTGCGACCCAGCAGCCCATGACATAGGCATGAAGCTGGGTCCCCAAAGGGACTGTGCAATCCAGTTACCCGCGGGACCTGCAGGGTGTGGGGGCACCACAGAGGCCTGTGCAACCCACCTACACTCAAGATAGGCTTGGAAGATGTGAAAATGGAGGCGGAGTGACAAACTACACAGACAAACTCCCAGGACCAAACGGGAATTACAACTAAAATAAAGACAAATCGTCAGAAAAAAGCAACAGAAAAGCAGCAGGTCAGGACCATATAACAAGGGACACTGGTAGGATCTGTGGAGGCAGGAGAGGGTGGCAGGCTGGGAGCCCACAGACAGCAGCAGTCTTAGCTGTGAGCAGCTCCCTTGGGGAATAAAGACCAAGCCCGGTCCACAGTACAGAAAGCCAGGACAGAGCACTAAAATAGCCACAGCCACTAACCAGGGAGCTACTGCAGAGGAAGGGCAGACTGGGCTGGAACTCTGTGGGGACAGCCGGGATTTGGAGGGCACTCAGACTTTTTGCTGAGCTGCGGCCACAAAGGACAATGGCCAGTGTGCTCCTTCCCAGAGCTGTGGGGAAAATCAGCAGCCTCCCCACCCCCTCAGAGATTCAGCCGTTCCAAGGTGAGGCAAAGAAATGCAAATGGGGGCTCATTAACAACCAGCATCTATCCCACCCTCTGGAAATCCTCTTGTGCAGAACACCAGGGCTACATTCCTAGGCACTGAGTAACTGAGACTACTAGCCTCCAGGAAAAAGCTAGAGGATAATTGAACCTTTCCTGGGCTTGCAAGTCTACCCAGGAAAGTAAGACTTGACAGTGGTGTTTAACGTGGGCCCACCCAGGCCCATCTAAACCTAGTAGATAGAGCCACAAATAGCAGAACACCAACACCACAGAGAAAATTTGGCAGGCTAAAAAACCCACTGAGATAGCCAAAATGGTGAAACAATGAAAGAAATCCCAAATGAAAGAACAGGAGAACTCTAATGAAGATATGATAAATGAAATGCAGCTAAGCAAATTATCAGAGGTAAGAGTTCAGAGCCATGATCTTGAGGAAGCTCAATGGCATGAGTAAGGACATCAGCATCATGAGTAAAGATATAGAAACATTGAAAACCAACCAAGTGGAAATGAAGAACGACATAGCAGAAATCAGGAACACATTGGAAGGACTAACCAGCACAGTAGAGGAAGCTGAGGACCAGATCAGTGAATTAGAAGACAGGGTAGAAAAAATCAACTGATCAAAAAAAAATAAAAAATAGAAAATAAAAAACAGGAAGATAGCTTAAGAGAACTGTGGGACAACTGGAAACATAATAACATTCGCATCATAGTAGTCCCCGAAGAAAGAAAATGGGCAAGGGTTAGAGAATATACTTGAAGAAATAGTGACAGAAAACTTTCCTAACTTGGTGATGCAAGAAGGCATTCAAGTTCAAAAAGCACAGAGAGCACCAAGTAAGAAGAACCCAAACAGGCCCACACCAAGACACATAGTAATTAAAATGCCAAAAATTAAAGACAAAGAGAGAATCCTAAAAGCAGCAAGAGAGAAGCAACAAGTTACCTACAAATGAAACCCCATTAGGCTCTTAGCTAACTTCTCAACAGAAATGCTACAGGCCGAAGGGAGTGGCATGAAGTAATCAAGGCCATGAAAAACAAGAATCTGATTCCAGTACTACTCTATCCGGCAAGGTTATCATTCGAAATAGAAGATCAAATAAAGAGTTTCCCAGACAAATAAAAGGTTAAGGAAATATATTAACACCCACTCAGCACTGCAAAATATGCTAAAAAGACTGCTGTCATTAGTAGAAGAAATAGGAAGAAAAATACAACCACACTAAACAATAATGGCAATAAATAAGTACATATCAATCATCACCTTAAATGTGAATGGTTTGAAGGCTGCGATAAAAAGACACAGAGTAGCTGACTGGATAAGAAAGCATGATTCATCTATATGTTGTTTACAAGAGATCCACCTCACAACAAAGATTCACATAGATTGAAAGTGACGAGATGGAAAAAAATCTTTCAAACAAACAAAAAGGAAAAAAAAAGCTGGGGTAGCAATATTCATACTGATCAAGTAGATTTCAAAATGAAGACCATAACTAGAGACAAAGAAGACCACTACATAATATTGAAAAGATCTATTCAACAGGAAGGTATAACCTTGGAAAACATATATGCACCCAATATAGGAGTACCAACATATTTTAAAAATATTCTGGAGGACTTCAAAATAGAAATCAACAGCAATACAATCATAGTAGGGGACTTCAACACTCCGCTGACATCACTGGATTGAACATCTAGACAAAAAATTAACAAGGAAACACAGACTCTAAATGAAGCACTAGATCAAATGGATTTCATAGATATCTACAGAGAATTACACCCCAAAAATGAAGAATTCACATTCTTCTCAAGTGCACATGGGACATTCTCAAAGACAGCCTCCATGTTAGGGCACAAACTAAGACTCCACAAGTTCAAGAATATTGAAATCATATCAAGCATATTCTAAGATCACAATGGCATGAAACTAAAAATCAATTGCAACATGAACATGCAAAGCCATTTGAAAACATGAAGGCTAAATAGCATGTTATTGAATAATAAATGGGTTATCAAGAAGATCAAGGAAGAAATTAAAAATGTCCTGGAAACCGATGCAAATGAACACAAAACAACACAAAATCTATGGGATGTAGCAAAAGCAGTTCTGAGAGGGAAGTTCACAGCACTACAGGCCTACTTTAGGAAATAAGAAAGATTTCTAGTAAACTATCTAACCTCACAAATTAAAGAACTAGAAAGGAAACAAAATGAAAACCCAGAGCAAGTAGCAGGAAGGAAGTAAATATCAGAGCAGAAATAAATGACATGGAGACAAAAAAAAAAAAAAAAATTCAGAGGATCAATAAAACAAAGAGCTGGTTCCTTGAAAAGATAAACAAGATTGATGGACCCTTAGCTAGACTCACCAAAAAACAGAGAGAACTCAAATACACAAAATCAGAAATGAAAGAGGAGAAATAATAACTGACACCACAGAAATACATAAAATCATTAACAAATATTATGAACAATTAAACAGCAACAAATTCGACAATCTAAGCAAAATGGACAAATTTCTAGAAACACACAGTCTCTCAAAACTGAACCAGGAAGAGATAAAAAACTTGAACAGACCAATACCAACAAAAGATATTAAAGATGTAATCAAGACTCTGCCAGCAAACAAAAGCCCAGGACTTGACGGCTTCACGGGGGAATTTTACCAAACATTCAAAGAACTAATACCAATTCTCCTCACACTATTTCAAAAAATTCAAGAAGAAGGAAGACTTAAAAACTCGTTTTATGAGGACAGCATAATTCTCATTCCAAAACCAGAAAATGACACTACAAAGAAAGAAAACTACAGGCCAATATCCCTGAAGAACATAGATGCCAAAATCCTGAACAAAATACTAGCAAATCGAATCTAGCAATACATCAAAAAAATTATTCACCATGACCAAGTGGGATTCATCCCAAAGATGCAAGTCTGCTACAATATTTGCAAATCAATAAATGTGATACACCACATAAACAAAATGAAAGATAAAAATTATATGATCCACTGTGGCTCACTGGTTGAGCATCAAACCATGCACCAAGAGGTCGCTGGTTCTATTCCTGGCCAGAACACATGCCCAGGTTGTGGGCCTATTCCCCAATGGCGAGCATGCAGGAGACGGCCAATCGATGTTCTCTCTCATCGATGTTTCTATCTCTCTCTCCCTGTCGCTTCTTCTCTCTCAAAAATCAATAAAAAAATAATAATAATAAAAAAGCATATGATCATATCAATAGATGTTGAAAAAGCATTCGGAAAAATCCAGCACCTGTTTCTGATAAACACGCTCAGCCATCTGGGAATAGAGGGATCATATCTCGACATAATAAAGGCCATATATGAAAGACCTACAGCCAACATCATACTCAATGGGCAAAAACTAAAAGCATTTCCCTTAAAAACAAGACAAAGATGCCCTCTTTTGCCACTTTATTTAACATAGTACTGAAAGTCTTAGCCACAAAATCACACAGGAAGAAAAAATAAAAGGGATCCAAATTGGAAAGGAGAAAGTGAAACTGTCATTATTCGCAGATGACATGATACTATACATAGAAAACCCCAAAGATTCTATCAAAAATTTACTAGACTCAATAAATGAATTTGGCAAAGTAGCAGGATACAAAATTAATGTCAAGAAATCGATGGCATTCTTATACACCAATGATGAACTCACAGAAAGAGAAACTAAAAAAACAATCCCATTTACCATCATGGCAAAAAAATTAAGATACCTAGGAATAAACTTAAACAAAGAGTTAAAGGACCTATTAGCAGAAAACTACAGTTCATTGAAAAAATAAATAGAGAAAGATATAAAAAAGTGGCAGCACATACCTTGTTCATGGATTAAAAGAATTAACATCATTAAAATATCCATACTACCCAAAGCAATCTATAGATTCAATGCAATCCCCATCAAAATATCAATGACATACTTCACAGAACTAGATCAAATACTCCAAAAGTTTATATGGAACCAACAAAGACCCCATGTAGCCACAGCAATCTTGAAAAAGAAGAACAAAGTTGGAGAGATCACATTACCAGATTTCAGGTTATACTACAAAGCCACTGTAATCGAAACAGCCTGGTACTGGCACAAGAACAGGCAGATAGATCAATAGAACAGAATACAAATCTCAGAAATGGACCCAAGACAATATACTCAATTCATATTTGACAAAGGGGGCAAGAGCATACAGTGGAGTAAAGACAGTCTCTTTAATAAATGGTGCTGGGAAAATTGGACAGCTACATGCAAAAAAAAAAAAAAAAAAATGAAACTAGACCATCAACTTACACCATACACAAAAATAAACTCAAAGTGGATAAAAGACTTAAATGTGACCCGTGAATCCATAAAATTTCTAGAAGAAACTGTAGGCAACAAAATTTCACACGTCATACGCAGCAGAATTTTCACTGATACATCACCTACGGCAACAGAAACAAAGGAGAAAATGAACACACGGGACTACATCAAACTCAAAAGCTTCTGCACAGCAAAAGAAACAACCACCAAAATGGAAAGGCAACCCACTGCCAATGATACATCAGATATGAGATTAATTTCCAATATATATAGTGTGCTCATAGAGCTCAACAAAAGGAAGACAAAGAACCCAATTAAAAAATGGGCAGAGGAACTAAATAGACACCTCTCCAAACAGGACATACAAATGGCTAAGAGACATATGAAGAAATGCTCAACATCACTAATCACCAGAGATGCAAATTTAAACAACAATGAGGTATCACCTCACACCTGTCAGAATGGCCGCCATCAACAAATCATCAAACAAGTGTTGGCGAGGATGTGGAGAAAAGAGAACTCTAGTACACTGCTGGGTGGGAATGCAGACTGGTGCAGCCACTATGAAAAGCAATATGGTATTATGTCAAAAGATTAAAAATTGAACTTCCATTTGACCCAGTGATCCCACTTCCAGGAATATACCCTAAAAAGCCTGAAACACCAATCAGAAAGAATATATGTACCCCCATGTTCATACCAGCACTATTTATAATAGCTAAGATCTAGAAACATCTCAAATGTACAGCAGTAGACAAATGGATAAAAAAGCTATGGTACATATACACAATGGAGTACTATGCAGCTGTAAGAAAGAAAGATCTCTTATCCTTTGAGACGGCATGGAGGGTACTGCTGAGTATTATCCTAAGCAAAACAAGCCAAGCAGAGAAAGACAAATATCACATGATCTCACTTATTTGTGGAATATAATGAACATAACAGTCTGAGGAACGGGGTAGCCCCAAAGACGTTGAAGCGGGGTCAGACTGACAATCCCTAGAAGAAGGAGTGTGGGAGAATAAATCACAGAACTTATGTGTGCATGAACAATGGACATGGACAACAAAGCTGGGGACAGGGTGGGGAGGGACGGGGAGGGGGGTATCATTGAGGGAAAAGGAGAAACATCTGTAACAAAAATAAATAAATTAATTAAATAAAAATAAAAATTCTATTTGATTCCACAACAAGACATTACTTAAACACACACACACACACACACACAAAAACAAGCATTATTTCTTTTGTGAACAAGAGAACTAAAACATAACCTGAGGTCACAGTGCTTAAGTATGTAATCACTTTAAAGTCTGAGTGTTGAACACATGAAAGAGCTGTTCATTCTCTTGGGAAAACCCATTTTTAATACAAGCAACTGATTTGTCTCACAAAGGAAATAGCTCCTTATTTTTAAAGAGTCTTCTATTTAGTGGGATGCTTGTTAAAAATGTAGATTTCAAACCTCCGGGGGTCACCCAAATGGATTTGAATCTCTAGGTGAGAACCTAGCAATTCCAACTTTTGCAAGTTTCAGAGATGTTTCCTGAAGTTCGACAACCACTTCTCTACAGCTGTTGGATATGGATAAATAAGTTTATGCTAGGAGACTCAGGTACTACTGGGGGCTAGGATTGTTTTTCCCTCTTTCCTGAGTTCTTAGAACTAGACTTTTTCTTCTCTGATGTAACCCTAATAGCCCAATTATACATGACTTTCTGAACCCTGAATCTTATTATTGCAAAGCATATTTTTTGAGGTTTGCTTTGAAAAGCACTTCACAATGAGGGATTGTCCAAATACTTGCTGGTTTATCTGATTAAGACTCTAAGCCCTTTGATTACATCACACCTGTGCTCCACACTGCACCAGCAGCACTCAGTTTGCTGCAAGGCACAGGTCTACGGGCTTACATCTAATCAATTATAGCAGTAAAGTTTCAGATATATATATATATATATATATATATATATATTCTGAAACACACATACACACACACACACACACACATATTCTTACATATATCATTATAGGGTAATTAATATCAGTAAGTTGATTAATGTAATGTTTTGTGGTGGTAACTTACATGCAGTACCTATTGGAAATATATTGTAGAATCTTTCCTATCAATCAAAGTAATATTATTTTGGTATTTTTAGCAAATTTAATATCGATGTAGAAAGATTTAATGGTTCTCATCTACATCTAATTTACCAAGGTATTATTTTATTCTTTTAGCAATGGAGCCCTAAAGCCATTCAGATCAGACAATAGGTTATGTTAGTTTTATTTTTGGTCCCATGGAACTCCAATCTAAGATGTTTTCTGCAGGTGTTAGAATTAGATCCCTTTGAACAATAACAGAAAGTCTATGGGTTTCTATTTATATCACTAGTCAGTTTCAAGCACTAGCTTTGTATGAGATTAGTGCTGCAAATGCAAGGTAATCCATTTCCAGTGGAGTCAGACAGAGAGAAACCTCATATTCTTTTCTTGTTAGCAAAACGGGCTGTGCTTTGAATGGGCTGAGTTTTTGTTTGCCTTTTCACTAATTTCACTAAAGAATAGATACATAATTTACTTCTACTTGTAAATTTATAAAACGGTAGAAGGGACTTTAGAAGGCAACCTTCATGTTCAAGGTCTGTGGCAGAAATGGGACTACAACCAAGTCTACATTTTCTACTGATGATGCTTTCTCCTGTTCTATAAATCCAGTTCTATTGATTTCGCATATGTGTATTAGATGCCTACTTTGTATATAGGAAATGTCTTTTTAAACATACTTTTTTTAAAAGAATGATTGTCCCAAAATATCTGCCACAAATCCCTCCTTCAATATGACACCATTTTTAAAATAAAGTTTTTGTCAAACAAAATATATAACTAGTAGCAATAACACTATAATTTGAAGGAAATTATTCTTTGTCCATTCATGTACTTATTCAGTCCTCCATTCAATTATGAAACATGTATCAGTAAGAAATGGTTCATACTCTAGAGTGGAGAAAAAGCCTGATTTGAGCAGGTTCTATAGTTAATGAATGAGAGAAACTAAAAACTCAAGTTTTTGCAGAAAACGCAAACAGAAACATGGGACGGTATAAGAGAGGATATGTGGGATCAAGAGAGGATCGTTTTTTGAAATGAGAACAGCAAAATCATGCTTATATGTTTGGGTTATTATGCAATCAAGATGAGGAAACTGACATGTCAAAAAGGTGAGAATTGCCAATGTGACATCCTAAGTAAGGGAACAGAAATTCAAGGTGCAGATGGAAAGGATTGTCTTAAGCAGGAGTATGGGCAACCCCTCTCTTAGCAGCAAGAAGGAAGGCAGTGACAGGAAGCAGATGCCGTGAGGTGGACAGATGTGGTGGATGGAGGCAGATTGGGGAAGGTTTCTTCCGAGAGACTCTGCTTTTCCAGTGGAACAGAACACAAGCAATCAGCTGAGAATAAGGATGAGAATGCTGTGTTAGAGGTTGGAGGAGAGAAGGAAAGGCATGGAACAGTCATCTGGGTGAGTGGACCAAACAAATGTAGTGTGACGGCAGGGCAGCCCTACAGCCCCTTTAATATTTGCGGTCATGAACTTACATAAAGCAGTCAGCTGGAAAAGACAGAGACAACTGAGGAGCTGGGGTAGCTAAAGAATAGTGGAGTGAAAAATAGTAGAGAAGTGAAGATTTGGAGGGGTTTGTGACTGGAGTGTTGTAAGCCATATTAAAGATCTTAAACTTACAAGATAAAAAGAACTAATCCTACTTTTCAAGCAATACAATGATATAATTTAATCTGGTTTGCCAGAGAGACAATTCTGGTAGATATGAACATAATGGGCTGAAAGTTTATTAGTGAGTATATAAACTTTGTGATAATTATATAGTTTACTCTATAAAACCAAACTGGTAAACCAAAGATATCCTAACAGAATGTTGTTGAAAAATCTGAGCCCACCATGAGTCCCCATCTAGTTTTCCATCCAAGTAGCTTTCTTAATTGTCCTGGGTACCTCTAAGAATGGGCCATGTTCTCTGAAAAAAACTTTCTCTTGCCTTGCCTCTAGGTTAATAGAAAGAAATTCTCCTATGACTCAGATCATTATAAAAAAACAAAGAAAATCTGTTTGAAATAAATCAACTGTTTCTCATGATGGAATTTCGGCAGGATTACTTTGGACATAATGTATTACATTTGTTTCTGACTAACTCTAGATGAGTTAAGCCTTTAAATCATCAAATACTACACATTTTCACACACACCAAAAATAGTCTAAAACATAAGTAACTGACATATAACATAAATGAACTAAGGACTTAAAAGATTCGTTTTCCTGTAAAAGGTGAAATAATTGCTTTGGGAACACTTCTCTATTTGATAACTTCACAAGCAAATTTGTCTTGATTTACAATCTATCAAGTACTTTGAGAAATACAATTTTAAGTGATAATTCTAAATAAAAATGTGATTAAGATCCAGGGAGATGTAACCATTTTTTTTTTTTTAGTAAATTAATCATGCCAAAATTGCAACAGGTAATTCCAAAAGAAAACGCATTTGACATTTGAAACATGGTTTCTGTGAAAGAAGATTTAGTAAGGTTTTATGTATCCTTCATCCTTAATTACTTGCTATTTTTTGGAACCCCAGAAACCATCTTCTTCTTGATCATGATCCAAAAATTATAGTTCTTTTTTTTTCAAATTGATGCTAGAGAGAAAGAGATCGGATTGGTTGCTTTCCATTCTCACTCAGACTGGGATCGAACCGGGAACCTGGGTATGTTCCCCAACCAAAATCAAACATGCCACCTGGTGCATGGGATGATGCTCCACCAACTGAGCCACACCAGCCAGGGCTGTACTTCTTTTTCATTGAAGGAAAGGAATGTTCAAATTACCTTTATCAAGACTCCAGTATCTGGCTTTTCTAGTCTAGTTCAGTTCTAAAATGGTTTTAATTCATCTGTTTCAAGGTTACTTAGCTTAATCCTGAATATCCAAATATAAGAGATAAAACTCAAATTAATTCTTTGATCATTAAAAACAATAGGTCTTCAATAGTGATACAAACCAAACTCCACTAAACAGTATGATTATCTCTTTCAAGTTATTAAAAGATGAATGTTTTTACTCAATGTTATGGTTGACTGCATTCTTTTGTACATGAGGAGTTCCTAGGGAAACAACAGGAATTTACGCATGAAGATTCAGGCTATTTCTGTTTTAATTACCATTCATAGTATGTATTTAATTGTCTATAGGCTTAGAGCAGACCTATTTTAAGTCCCTAAATTAATATCAGATTTCAAGTGTACTGATAATTATCTAAGACTGTAGCTCATTTTCAATGTACATTTGCTTTTTACACAATTAAATTTATTTGAATGAAATGGTCTAGTCTTTTAGCTTTAGGAGCTACACATAAACAGAAAGAGAAAACCGATAAACAGCTTCCTCAAACATAGCTTAAGACTCATCTCTCCACCCCAGATGCCAATTTTAAAATGATCATTAAACATCAATAAATAAATTCAGAGGAGTGGTTTGGAAATGCCAACATCAATAAATTCAGAGAAGTGATCTGGAAATGCCAAATGCAAACTAGAGTTAACAGTTATAAGTAGTCACACTGTGACCTATATTATTTCTGCCTACAGATCAAAAGAAAAGGTATTGACAGCTATTTTCCTGTCAATTAAATGACTGCTCAACTCATGTTCAGTGGAATTAAATTTTTCAGTGCAAACATGAAATACATTTTATAGCAAAACTCATTCTAAAATATAAAATCTATGGAGAAAAAATTTAATTTTAAACTATCAGCTACACCCAAAGAGAGAATGATATTCTCCAAACCATAAATAACTGAGTTTCAAAGCCTACCATGGTTTTCCACAAATAGAGCTCTGGCTTGTCTTCAAGAACATATGTTAAAATGCATAACAAAAGCAATGACCTTTTCCTCTGCATTTTAGGATAAAATAATAGCGATTGCCTTGACATAAGCATTCATTGTATAATTCTGACACTTTAATAAGGAAACAAACTTTCTTAATATCTTTAGCTTCTGAATTTTATGAAAGGAAGAATAAATTTAGATGATCATCAAGGACAAGAGAAATTGCAGCATTAAAAAAACATAGGTATGAGATTCAAATTCAACCTGTGGGTATAATTATTCAGATTCTATACTTGGTCCTATTTCTTGAAACATGAGACCTGCGCTAAAGGCAGTCTCACAGCACATAGGCAGAAGTATGACTCTTCACCCTTCATCCTGATGACAGTGTGGTAGAGGAAAGACAAGGGGTGTTTGAGTGAATTAAATTACAATCAGATGATACCATTTACTAGTATTGTGACCTCAGAAATATTACTTAATCTCTTTCAAGCCTCAATTTGTATACTCTTGAAATGAGAGTAATCATACTTACCTTGTAAGGAGGTTATGATGTTCAAGTTAAGAATATAATTGAAGTTTCAACACAATGCCAGGAACTGAAGAGTCTAGAGGTAGAAGGTAGAAACAGACATTATACAAATAAATATATAGATATGTAGTTATAAATTGGGATAAGAGCAAGGAAGATATCAGTACCATGTGAGCAAATAATGAGGGGGGAGAGGAGACAGAAATAACGCACCTGAGGAAATGATTAAATAGGTAATATAGGGTTGGACTGGATGAAAGAAGGTGAAGAGATTAGCCAAAGAACATACATGCACATCCCATGGACAGAGACAACAGTGTGGTGAGGGCCAGAGGGAGGGGAAGAAAAGGTCTGAATAGAGGTGGGCAAAAGGGAAGAAAATGGCAGACATTTTGTAATAATGTCAACAATAAAATAATTAAAATTAAAAAATAAATAAAATAGGTAATATAGACAGTAATGTGTTATGGAATGAACTGTGCAACCCCAAATTCATATGTTGAAGTCCCTGACTCCTCACGTGACTGTATTTAGATACTGGTGTAATGATGTAATTAAGGTTAAATGAAATCATTAGGGTGGGCCCTAATTCAATATAACTGGTGTCCTCATATGAATAGGAGATTAGGATACCAACACACACAGAGGGAAGACCATGTGAAGATACAGTGAGAAGGTGGTCATCCATCTAAAAGCAAGGGGAAAGGCATCAGAAGGAACTAACCCTGCAGATACTTTGATCTTGACTTCCACCTCCAGGACTGTGAGAACATAAATTTCTGCTATTTAAGCCACCCAGGTCGAGGTAACTTATTATGGTAGCCCTAGTAAACTAATAGAAAATCCCAATATTTATTCATTCAACAAATAGTTTCTGAACTTTATGAGTTAGAAACTGTTCTAGGACCCTGAAGAAACAGCAGTAAACAAAGTTCCTGTCCCCCATGGAGCTTACAGTCTGGCAGGGACAAAACCAAGGAACAGATAGTAATCAAGAAAGGAAAATAAATGATGGTAAGTGCCAGGAAGAAAAGTAAGGTAGGGAAGGGATATTAGAAGTGTGGGAGTGGGAGAAGGGGCAGTTTTCAATTCTAGATAGAGCAGCTAGGAATGGCCCCACTAAGGAGGTGATGTCAGAATAAAGATCTGATGGAAATGAGAGAGTCCAGTGGATATGTGGGGAACATTGCAGACAGAGGCAAAGCAAGTGCAAAGGCCTGAAGCAAGAGTGTGCCTTTGCCTGACATTCAAGGAACGAGGAGGCCAGGTGCCTGAAATTGAGTAAACTTGGGGAGAATAACTGGAGATGACATCAGGGACATAACAGAGACTGGTAGATGTGAAGTGGACATGTTTCGTGGGCATTTGCAGTTATGAGTCTGAGGACAGGTTAAGGGCAGAATACAAAGATTTGGAAGACACAGGCATGTCAGTAGATTTGAAGCCTGAGGCAGGATGAGGTCACCAAAGGAGTAAGTATGGGTAGAAAAGAGATGCAGTACCAGGTCCAAGAATTGGGCTGCTCTACAGTTTAGGAAGATGAGGAGGATCTCACATAGCCCCTGGTTAGCAATGATATGAGGGGTGGGAAGAGAAAACAAGTAACATACCATGTTCTTGAAACCTGATGAAAAAAGAAAAAAGAAAAAAGAAAGGTAATTAACTGGGACTATAAAATGGTGCCAATTGGTTAAATTGGTGAGAGTCTTTTTTTTTTTTTTTTTTTTTATCCTCACCCGAGGACATTTTTTGCATTTATCTTCAGATAGAGTGAAAGAGAGAGAGAGAGACATCGATGTGAGAGAGACACATCGACTGACTGCCACCCACACAATCCCAACCAGGGCCGGGGACAAACTGCAACCAAGGTACATGCCCTTAGCAGGAACCCAACCCAGGACTCTCCAGTCCGTGCGCTGACGCTCTAACCACTTAGCAACCCGGCCAGTGCTGGTGAGTGAGTCTTGACTCTTTACTTTAGTAATGTGAATGCCACTTACAAATTAGATAAGAACCATTTCTATGGACAAGTAAGAGTGAAAACCTACTGAGAATTAGATTGAACAGAGAATGAGAGAAGAGAGTTTGCAGTCATTGAGTGCATACAATGTCATACTGTTAAATGGGAAGTACAGTGGTAAGGGATGGTAATTATTAACTTTAAGAGGGAAAACAACTGCAAGTTGGTATGCTGAAATGGTGATACAGAAGAGAAGAACTGTCAGAGCCACATTTTTGATTAATGAGAGGGGATGGGAAGTGATCCACAGGTGCCTTGGTTAGAAGCATGACTCATCCATAGTAATAGGAGAGAAGCTGGAGTTGGAACAGATGTAGGAAGGTGGGCAGATGTGATATTGCTGAGAGTTTATGGAAGTTCTTTCCTGATAGCTTCAATTTTTGTCCAGCGAAATAAGTAATGCCATCAGCTGAGAACAATCCAGCGCAGTGTCAGGGTTTTGAGAAAGGGAGGAGAGATATAAAAAAGACATTTAGAAGAACAGAAGACTGAATTATAGTATGATGACTCACTGGGTAGCATGGGTGGCCCACTTGTGGTCAGTTATCATGGATTTAAACTGAGACCATGGAACCTAGTTTTCTCCAGCCAGGTTCAGTTATGTGAATGCAGACACAAAAGAAATAGAAAGTGGGTGTAACCAGGGTTGTGGTTTACCCAAACATTTAACAAAGGAAGGGCAAGAAAATTAAAGGAATATGCAAGGAAATGTTTGATCATAGAATTTAAAGTGATCAAGAAAGCAAGTAAGGACATGAAGTGGATAAGAGATGGTGAAACTGTAACAGGATCAATGAATTCAAGAATCGGTGAGATTAAGATTACTGGAGTTCATTTGTCAGAGGATGTAAACTAATCTCAGAGGAGAGGAGGGGGACAGAAAGAGATTAACCAAAGAATTTATATGAATATATGAATAACCCATGGACACAGACAAGAGTGTGGGGATGGCCTGGGGGGTTGGGGAGCGGAATAAGGTGGAGGGGGTAAATGGGAGAAAAAAGGGACATCTGTAATACTTTCAACAATAAAGATATTTTTTGAAAAAAAAGATAGGAGATGATGGTTGGAAAGCAGGATGTCTGAAAATGAAATAATAGAGACGTTAGTTACTAAGTCCCAGGAAATGCTCAAGAAGAAAGTATCTGAGGAACATGAAGAACATTGGAAAAGAGGGCAAGGAGCTGACTCTTTAGAATACAGGATTGATCATCTACATGTACATTAGAGTAACCAAGAGAGTGGGCCAAGGAATGAGGCCACTGTGGTGAGAAGAGATAGAGGGGGGTGGTATAGACTGATGATGGACAGAACAGGAGAAAGGAGAGGACTAGCCTGAAGGTCTCATGAAGGAACCAGAGGACCTATGCACCCTCCAGGGCAAGTGGTATTAGGAAGGTAGGAATGAAACAGCCACATTTGAGAGGTCTGGAGGGGAATGGTGATTTAAGAGGAGAGCCACACTTCAGTTAGGGCAAGTGAGCGGAGGGAATGTCAGAGGAAAGAAAAGTTGAGGAAAAAGAGGATTTAGCTAATGATTGACCTAGCAATACCGAGGGCACTATAAGAGCGTTTCAGCAGATGGTGAGGGGTGAGAGATCATATATGGGGACAGCAGCCAACCTTCTCAAGGATGATCTGAGAATCGTGAGCTCAACTGACGTGGGCAAACACTAGTGGAAGATTACTCATTTGAGGGAGTAGGAGATGGAGGCTATGTTGGTCTGAGGTCAGTCAGGAAAACAGAAACTAGTCATTATTTCAAGAAAAAAGGAAGTTTCCAATTAAGCTTTTTACATAATCGCAAATTCACACACAGCTATAAAATACTAGAGATGTTCTAGATATTTTACCCTTTGAATGTAAAACTGTAGAACAGGATCTCAATCAAGATTTTTATATTGATTCAATCAAGATACATAACGTTAGCATCTCCACAGGGATTCCTCATGTTGTCCTGCAGCCATACCCACCTTCTCTTTGCCCCCATCTCCTCCTTGATTCCTGGCAATCACTCATCTGCTCTCCATTCCTGTAATTTTACCATTTAAAGAATGTTATATAAATAGAAGCATACAGTATGTAACCTTGTAGGATTGGCCTTCTCTCACTCAGCATAATTCTCTGGAGATACATCCAGGTTGTACATCCAGATTACTGAGTTAGTGCCCCGTAGTATGGATGTACCAGTTTGTTTAACCATTTACCTGTTGGACATATTGTAGTAGCCTGATTAATGGCCCCCCAAGATATCCAATCCTAATCTCTGGAATCTAAGAATGTTACCTTACATAGCAAGAGATCAAAGATGTGATTTAGGTAAAGATTTTGAACCCTGGGTTATCTGAGTGGGCCTTAAATTCAATCACAAACATCCTTGTAAGAGGGAGTCAGAGGAAGATTAGACACAAGCAAAAGCAGCAGCAATGTGTCTGTGAAGACAAAGATGGGAGCGAGGACAAAAGCCAGGGAATGGTGGCAGCCACCAGAAGAGGCAGGGAACAGAGTGCTTGAGCCCTAGAGCCTCCAGGAGGAATACAACCCTCCCTCCTGACACCTTCATCTCAGCCCAGTGAAATTAATTTTAGTCTTCTGGCCTTCAGAACTGAGAATCCATTACTGTTCTTGTAACCCACTGAGCTTGTGGTAATGAGCAGGTCTGCACATAACAAATTCACATTTCCAGCTCCCTAGAATTTCGGACTTTTCCCTTTACAGCATGCCAAGAAAGTTCTGACATTTCAATCTAGTTGACAGTAGGCAGCCATTGAGTCATTGTTAACTCCATTCCCAAGTTCTCAAACCAACACCTTATATCATATTTCCTGTGTAAATACACCCATATCAACATGTCTGGTCTATGTTGTATCATCCTTTTAATAACCTTAGAATTCTTTCCTACACATATTCCCCAAACTCCTGCCAATGCAAAGTGGTAGTATTCTGCAACTCTTCTGCATGGGTGCCTTCTCTTTGACCTGGTCTTATACTTGTTTGGGATACACTGACATCTAATTTATTATTTTCCAGGAGGTAAAGATGGATGGTAGATATGCATCCTGAAAAATGATACTCCCTTAGGAGAGCATTGTCTTAGGTGCAGTCATTGATGCCATGTTTTTTTCTTGAGGGTGTAGGGGGTGGGGTAAGACTGTTTCCCTCAGACAGGAGGGGTTGCCTCTGTCAGCTACAAAAGATAAGATATTCCTCCCCTAAAGTAAGTTGCCACAAGTTTTCTGATGTTTCATCCTTGCTTTCAATTTCCTTTTTATCCTGTATGTATACCCTGGCAATCCAAAACAATCACCTCAAAACAAAGCTATCCCCAGCAAGGCCATAGTGACTAAATGCTAAATGCTGCAGCTACCTGATCCTCTAACTCACTGTGCTCCATCACTGCACTCCACCATTAGTGATAACTGGAATAAAGGTGACAACACCTCTTGCCACCAATTACAAGTATCCATCTCCCTGGGCAAAAAAGTTGTTTGTATATCCATCAAATATGTGAGCATGTCAATCCCAGAATCCCGCTTTGATGCTGTTTCCTGGGGCTACTCACAGTACAAATTACAGTATTATTCAGGATTGCAGCAGAAAGGAGACAGCACACCCAAAAGGAGTAAGTGAGGAGTGTAGGCAAGGATAGGAGAAACCTAGAAGAGATGGTGAACCAGCCTGGGCTCAGCAGGAGCAAGATGTCTCTACTCCTAAGAGGAAAAGGTAAGAAAAAGTGGTTCTTGAACCTGAGATCTCCATCAGGAGGAGAGGGCTGTTTGCAGCCATGATGCCAAGGAACACACGTTTCTAAACCACTGCATGGCATGGAGAGAGGCAAGAGGATCAGCATCCTGACATCTTGCTCTTCTCATTCAGTCTTCTCCTAGTGGTCTGTCATTTGCAAAACCCAACCAAGGATTCTGGTTTATCTAGTTGTAGAAGTCAGCTTCCTGGGACATTAGGCAGGGTGAGGGGGTGGAGTTGATTTAGAGGGGTCAAGAATATCAAGTTTAGCAGGCTTCCTGCTCATGCAATACTAGAAGGAGCACAGAAATATCGAAAGAAAAAATAGGGTACTCTCTGGACACCCAAGTTTGGGCTTCCACTTGCCTACTGCTGAAGGTCTCAGCCAGTGGAAGAGTGACCTTACATCTAGCACAGGGGCACTCTTCTCTAGAAGGCCACCTGCAAAGGGATGCATTATGCCAACCAAGCACTAGGCTCTACTGCTTCAGTTTTCAGTAAATGTTCCCTTCCAACTTTTCCACTGAAAAATGACCCTAAAAAAGTGACTATTATATACTCCTAGCAGGAAAATTTATCTGGAGCCCCTGCCTTTTGTTTTAACACATGGCAAGTTTATGTTGTTATTAGCATCTATATTGCTTTTATTAGTAAAACCTTCTTTCCAAATACTGACATAAAATGCCTCTAGGTGTCCAGTTGTAATTGCTAACACACTACTACCTATCCCTAAGGGTTATGTCTAATTTCCTTTCAGAAGCCTGGGTTTAAGTGGGCTCATTATTGATACCGTTACCACCTTTAAGTGACAAAGATTCCCATTCTGATGCTTCAATCCTAATAGGAAAATATAGGACATAACACTACCCATTGACTATGGTTGCATACACAAGTAGTTATAAGCATAAAACTACAAATGATAGGTTATTCCTGGAGAGGAGGAGAAAGAGGTAACTGGGGGTGGGACGTCTTTAACTGCACCTGTGGGGACAAATAAAAATGAAACATATATGACAAAATAGCATTATGTGTTAAACCTAGGTGTCGGTTACAAGTGTAGCTTACTTCATGTGAAGTTAGTAAAAGCCACAATTAAGGCTCCCAGACCCCATCATCCCTGCCTCAAGATTACTCATTGTTGAAACATTTGCCAGCATAGCAGTGAATTTAGTACAGTGGAGTTAAGGCCCTGGATCGAGGATATATGGCTTGTGTATCAAGTCCACTATTCAATGTGATGATATATATTGCAAGTTGCTTAAAATCCCAGGACCTTATTCTCTCTATACATAAAATGGGGATGATAATGGAACCTACTCTATGAGGACTAAATAGCTTGATACATGTGAAGCACT
Organism: Molossus molossus; assembly: GCF_014108415.1. NCBI lineage: Eukaryota > Metazoa > Chordata > Mammalia > Chiroptera > Molossidae > Molossus > Molossus molossus. The sequence goes on from NW_023425348.1 coordinate 1,376,399, forward strand.
TATAAAGAAGATAGCTACTCTATTCTAATACACACACACACACACCCTAAGACCAACAAAGCTGTTATTAATTGAAGATATGTCCAAAGACCTTTGCCAATCCCCAATTCACAAACGCTATGATGGCATATTTATTTTCCCCCTAAAATGAAATCATTAGTTATCTTCACATCTCATTTGAGTACTATTAAACAGATGTTTTCAGATATATTTTTGATCAAAGATATATGTACAAACATGTATTTATAAATCAATTTAGTTTTTAAGTTCATATGGTAACAGTTCAGCCAGTGAGGGGTTACTGAGTTACCCAAATCTAAACAGTTTCTGATACTAAGAAGTAAGGATAGTGAAAAATGTAACTGAAAATTTATCCAAATCTATTTGATAACTTAGTTTCAATAGTACGGGGTATGTGAATGTATACATGTACACATGCATACAGACCAATTTTTAAAATCAATTCATCAGAGTTCCTATACAGTAAACTATTAATAGACACCAATAAAGTTATTCATGAGGTAATGTGGTACAATATAAGGAATGGTTTTGGACTCAGAAAACATGAAGTACTATGGCCTGGCCCAGAACAAGACTCAACAATTAGCAGCACCAATACTGGGCTTTGGAGATGGAGGTGAATGGAGTCCAACGTAAGCAGCAGCTAGAGCTCCCACACCACTATGCATAAGAGGACTGCCCCTTCCTCATATAGTCTCAAAATTTATCTCCCATGTACCCTTGTTCTCAGGAAGCGACTAAAGGATATGATCCACAAAAATGATTGAGTAAATCTAAGGATCACATGAGATACAGGAAGTAAGAAATCAGGGAATCCGACATAGGGAGAGGTGGGCAATCCCAGGATGGTGGTGAAAGGGAATCCTAGGATGACAGCTGTGTACCAGCCACAGAAGGCAGGAAATCCAGATGGGAGAAATCAAGAACAATTTCTTCAAGATGGATGCAGATATGGTATGACACACAACTAGCAGAATTTTGAGTTAAATCAGCAATAAGTTTATAAATGGAAACCTATGCAAACAGTCATTAACTAAAGGAAATAAAAATGCAGTGAAAAAGGTGAAGGGATTAAGCCAAAAAAACCCCACCAGACACGAACAATATTATGTTGATTACCTACTGGATGGAAAGAGGAGGGTATGGGGGAGGCAGAAGAGGGTAGAGAGGAAACAAGTGGTGATGGAAGACTTGGCTTGGAGTGGTGAACACACAACACAAAATACAGATGATGTACTACAGAATTATATACCTGAAACCTATATAATTTTATTAACCAATGTCACCCCAATAAAAAAATTAAAAATAAAAAGATTTACACACATTTCTAAGAAACAGAGAAAAATACTTAAAATAAAAAATGCAGCGTAGGGTAAGAATAATACATTCAGCTGTGTACAGCCTTACATAATCATAATAACATTGTTAATCATGGTTGAGAATGTAAACACTGAATTACAATAATTATGCTGGGAAAAAAGGAACAAGGCAGAAAATAAGTAATGGTTGGAAAGCAGAATAGCAAAGCGTTATATTAGGAAGTAAAGAACTGCCTAACATAAAACTAGAAATCAATTGCAACAAGAACATGAAAAGACATTTGAAAACATGAAGGTTAAATACCATGTTATTGAACAATGAATGGGTTACCAAGGATATCAAAGAAGAAATTAAACTTCCTGGAAACCAATAAGAATGAACACAAAACAACACAAAATCTATGGGATGCAGCAAAGGCAGTTCTGAGAGGGAAACTCATAGCACTATAGGCCGACCTCAAGAAAAAAAAGAATTTCTAATAGACTATCTAACCTCACAATTTAGAGCACTAGAAAGCAAACAAAAAGAAAACCCCAGAGCAAGTAACAGGAAGGAAATAGTAAAGATCAGAGGAGAAATAAATGACATGAAGACCAAAAAAACGATTCAACGAATCAATGAAACAAAGAACTGGTTCTTTGAAAAGATAAACAAGATTGATGGACCCTTAGCTAGACTCACCAAGAAACAAAGAGAGAGAACCCAAATACAAAAAATACAAAAAATCAGACAAGAAAGAGGAGAAATAATAACTGACACAACAGAAACACAAAGGATCATTAACAACTATTATGAACAATTATACGGCAACAAATTCAACAATCTAAGTCAAATGGACAAATTTCTAGAAACACAGTCTCCGAAAACTGAACCGGGAAGAGATAGAAAACTGGAACAGACCAATAACAACAAAAGAAATTGAAGATGTAATCAAGACTCACCCAGCAAACAAAAGCCCAAGCCCAGACGGCTTCATGGGCAGCTTCACAGGGGAATTTCACCAAACATTCAAAGAAGAACTGATACCCATTCTCCTCAAACTATTTCAAAAAATTCAAGAAGACGGAAGACTTCCAAACTTGTTTTATGAGGCCAGCATAATAATAATTCCAAAACCAGAAAAAGACACTTCAAAAAAGAAAACTACAGGCCAATATCCCTAAAGAACATAGATGCCAAAATCCTGAACAAAATACTAGCAAATCGAATCCAGCAATATATCAAAGAAATTACTCACCATGACCAAGGGGGATTCATCCCAGGAATGCAAGGCTGATACAATATTCACAAATCAATAAATGTGATACACCACAAAAACAAAATGAAAGATAAAAATCATATGATCATATCAATAGAAGCTGAAAAAGCATTCAGTAAGATCTAGCACCCATTTCTGATAAAAACTCTCAGCAATCTGGGAATAGAGGGATCATATCTCGACATAATAAAGGCCATATATGAAAGACCTACAGCCAACATCATACTCAATGGACAAAAACTAAAAGCATTTCCCTTAAAAACAAGAACAAGACATGGATGCCCACTTTCGCCACTCTTATTTAACATAGTACTGGAAATCTTAGCCACAACAATCACACAGGAATTAAAAATAAAAGGGATCCAAATTGGAAAAAAGAAAGTGAAACTGTCATTATTCGCAGATGACACGACACTATACATAGAAAACCCAAAAGACTCCATCGAAAATTTACTAGACTTAATAAATGAATTTGGCAAAGTAGCAGAATACAAAATTAATGTCAAGAAGTTGATGGCATTCCTTTTTTTTTCTTATCCTCACCCGAGGACATTTTTCCATTTTTTGTTTAGATAGAGTGGGAGGGAGAGAGACAGAGAAACATCGATGTGAAAGGGAAACATTGAGTGGTTGCCACACACATGACCCAGCCAGAGCTGGGGACAAACTGCAACTGAGATACATGCCTTTAGCGAAATCCGAACCCGGGTCTCTCTGGACTATAGGCCAATGCTCTATCCACTGAGGAAAACAGGCCAGGGCAATCGAGGGCATTCTTATACACCAATGATGAACTCACCGAAAAAGATATTAAGAAAATCCCATTTACCATCACAGGAAAAAAATTAAGATACCTAGGAATATACTTAATCAAAGAAATAAAGAACCTATTTGCACAAAACTACAGGTCATTGAAAAAAGAAATAGAGGATGATATAGAAAAGTGGAAGCACATACCTTGTTCATGGATTGGAAGAATTAACATCATTAAAATGTCCATACTATCCAAAGCAATCTATAGATTCAATGCAATCCCCATCAAAATGCCAACGACATATTTCACAGAACTAGAACAAGTATTTCAAAAGTTCATATAAAACTAAAAAAGACTCCAAACAGCAATCTTGAAAAAGAAGAACAAAGTTGGAGGAATCACATTACCAGATTTCAGGTTGAACTACAAAACCACTGTAATCAAAACAGCCTGGTACTGGCACAAGATCAGGCACACAGATCAATAGAACAGAATATAGAACCCAGAAATGACCCAAGACGATATGCTCACTTAATATTTGACAAAGGAGGCAAGAGCATACAGTGGAGTAAAGACAGCCTCTTTAATAAATGGTGTTGGGAAAATTGGACAGCTACATGCAAAAAAATGAAACTAGACCATCAATTTACACCATACACAAGAAGAAACTCAAAATGGATAAAAGACTTAAATGTGATTCATGAATCCATAAAAATCCTAGAAGAAAATGTAGGCAACAAAATTTCGGACATCATATGCAGCAGAATTTTCACTGATACATCACCTAAGGCAACAGAAACAAAGGAGAAAATTAACACATGGGACTATATCAAACTCAAAGGCTTCTGCACAGTAAGATACAATCATCAAAATGGAAAGGCAACTCACTATATGGGAGAGCATAATTGCCAATGATGTATCAGATAAGGGGTTAATTTCCAATATATATAGAGTGCTCATACAACTCAACAAAAGGAAGGCAAAGAACCCAATTAAAAAATGGGCAGAGGAACTAAATAGACACTTCTCCAAACAGGACATACAAATGGATAAGAGACACATGAATAAATGTTCAACATCACTAATCATCAGAGAGATGCAAATTAAAACAACAATGAGATATCACCTCACACCTGTCAGAATGGCCGCCATCAACAAATCATCAAACAAGAGTTGGCGAGGATGTGGAGAAAAGTGGACTCTACTATACTGCTGGTGGGAACGCAGACTGGTGCAGCCACTATGGAAAACACTACGGTGTTACCTCAAAAAATTAAAAATTGAAATTCCATTTGACCCAGGGATCCCACTTCTAGGAATATACCCTAAGAAGCCTGAAACATCAATCAGAAAGAATATATGTACCCCCATGTTTGTAGCAGCACTATTTACAATAGCTAAGATCTGGAAACAGCCCAAATATCTATCAGTAGATGAATGGATAAAAAAGCTGTGGTATATATACACAATGGAGTACTATGCAGCTGTAAGAAAGACAGACCTAATTTGAGACAACATGGAGGGACCTGGAAAGTATCATCCTAAGCGAAACAAGCCAGAGAAAGACAAGTATCATATGATCTCACTTATTTGTGGAATATAATGAATAAAGCTGTCTGAGTAATAGGGTAGTCCCAGAGACATGGAAGTGGGGTACAGACTGACAATCCCCAGAAGAGGGGGTCATGGGGGAGAGATAATCCACAGAATTTATATGCATGTATGCATGAACAATGGACATGGACAACAAAGCTGGGGACAGGGTGGGGAGGGTGGTGAGGGACAATCAGTGAGGGAAAAAGGAGAAACATCTGTAATAAAATAAATAAATTTTTTTTTAAAAAAAGTAAATTCTACCAATGAAAAAGAGCTAAACATAAAAAAAAGAAAGAAAGAACTGCCCAAAATAAGAAAATCAAATAAAAGCAATATATGAATGTTATTTGCAGATATTTATAAGTAAAAAAAAAAAAAAAAAAAAAATTTTTCAGCCAAAAAAGTTGAAAGAACTTGCTCTGGAGTCAGGAAATGGAAAGAAGTCAAGGTAGTGTTATCTTTCATTTAGAAAAAACATTATAGATCTATTTGACTCTTTAAACTATGTGTATGTGTAAATTTGATTCAGAAAGAACAGAAAAGCAAAAACAAAATCTAGACAGTATCTGGCTCATAAAAATTCAATGTTAATTGTTTTATTATTATAATGACAAGATAGATGACAGGTTTTCATATCACCATTACATTCATGCTAGGGATAACAATGCTTCCTTTATTATCAATGCTACTTGATCCATTAAAACACATTATTTACTATACTTGGAATATTTGGGCATGCTTAATAAAATAAAAAATTATAAAACATTCCAAATTTTTGTTACTAAGTATCTAATTTTATACACTTTACCTACAACTTTTAATTTTAATAATGGAAACAATAAAATTATTTCACTTCTTGATATTAAACAATAACAAGACCAACTCCCAAGACATGCAATACAACCACATAATAGATTCTGTCATCAATATGATGGTCTTGGCATTTTATATATTATGTTCCCACTTTAAATTAAGTCCTATTTACTAAAATGAAAAACGGCAAAGACAATGAACTGGCAGTTCATTAGAGAAGGAATACAAACAGCCAACAACAACACTGACATATCAACCTTATTTGTAATGAAAGAATTAGAAATTTAAAAAATAAGGTACCATTTTTCACTTATATTGGCAAAGACTGAATTTTTTTAAAAAGTATCTAAAATTGGCCAGGCAGTGTGCAGGTGTGGGGGTGAAAGGGTGGTCACACATATAAAACTACTGGAAGTGTCAGTTGCACCATCTTTTTGGAGAGCAATTTGGCAATTCTTATCAAAGCTCCAAAAAAATTTAATCCCTTTGAACCCATCATTTCACTTCCAGAAACTTTCTCTAGGATGTAATTAAGCACATACCTCAAAATGTGGTTAACTAGGATATTCACTGCACCACTGCTTACAATAAAGTCGCAATCAATCAAAACGTCCAACAGAGAGGAAAACATGAGTCAATTGTGGCACACGTCCCTTAAGGCAGGCAAGGGGCTTCCCCTCGGTGCCATTCTCCCAACCCTGCCGGCCTCAGCTTCTTCCTTGCCATGAGGCTGCTTTCCAGTCTAATGACAGGCTTTCTCAGTGCTCTGATCTGAGTCCAGGGAAACTGAGGGGAAATATTTTAGGGACTCGTGAGAAATGTACTCCTCACTGACAAAACTGAGATGTGAGAGGAAAAACAGCCTTTCCTGACTTTTAGATGCAATTTTATGAAGATGTGAAGCTGGAAGTTAGAGCAGCAGCTGTCATGACCATGAGACAGGCCTAAAGCAAAACAAACTGTGCTTGTTTTGAGGCTGAGGTCAAACAAGTGTCTTTATTAACACCTTCTCATCTGTGTGTTGGATGACATAATAAATGTCCTTGGTTATTTAAGTCAATTATATTTGGACACTGCTCCTTCTAGCCAAAAGCATCCTAACTGATATTAGCCATTCAATAGAATACTTTGGAGCCAGTACAAGGTTTGCCACAGTGGTATTTATGAACAGTAGATGTACAGTTAAGAGAAAAAAATTATAAAACAGTATTGTTCCCATTTTTTTAAAAAAACAAGTATATTACTATGGATTCATTTGCCAAGAAAGGTTTTAGAAAGTTATCTCTGATATAGTTATGTCTGAATTTAAATGTTTCCTTATTACATATTTGCATTTTCTGCTTTTTCCTACAATAAGCATGCACAGGCATGCCTCAGATATCTGGGGTTCAGTTAGATGACCGTAATAAAGCAAGTCGTAGTGTTTTTGCTGGTGCACGGTCTTGCCTCCCATCTGTAAAAAATGCAACACTTGCGAAGCACAATCAAGTGAGGCACAATAAAGCAAAGTGCAATGAAACAAGGTACGCCCATATCACCTAAGATTCTGACACCCTTTTCTATTTCTTCAGTCCATTCATGAGATTCTGGGAAGAAAGAAAAGGTAAACATGTATTCTACTAAGTTATCTTGAACTGGGAGTATACTTTTTTAATAGGAAAAGTTGTTTTTCAAACTGTTTTGTGAAATAAAATTTGATAGTATTAGGCATTTATTTTTTAGTGAATACAGAATATTACAGTTTTCACTTTCCTTTGTTACTTATCATTATCATGACTTTGTACCATTTCGTATCAGAATTTCTTCTGTGAAGCAAAAACAGTCCCAAAATGAAGGATCTTCGGGGGTCATAGGAACAGCAGATGATATTAAATCATTATAGGTAAGAATAGTAAACTGCCTCTGGGAGGGCTTAGAAGCATCTTGAGATGAAGCCTAAAAGAGAAAAAAATAGATTACCTCATTGCTACACGGCATGTTAATCTTTAAAATTAGAAAAATAAGAGTAAGACCAAATTACATTTCAATAATATTAAAGTACAACATAGTAGGATTTCTAATTGTTTTTACTCCCTATATTAGTATTGTCAATATAACTTCAGAAGAAAACATAAAATAACCTTTCACTTTTTTTTGTATATAACAATAACCTGTGGTATTTGTTTAAAATGTGGAGTTATTGAGTCACACATCCACAAAAATACAAATTCAGGAGGTTAAGTTAAAAGGAATCCCAAAATATATAACAAGAAGTGGGTTATTCTGGTAGAGGGGGGCCACAAGGCAAACTTTTCAGAAATACTCTAGAGAATAAAATTAATAAAATTCCAATAACCAGAGATACAAAACTTCTTTCAGAAACTATTCATTCTACACTAAACTTAAATTATATCTTATTCTGTGAGATTGAGCCTTTGTTCACAACTGAACCCAGTGTAGACCTCCTTTAACACTCTATTATTTTCTAGTAAAGAAGACACTACTTTGATCTTATATAGTGTTTTAACAAGGTCAGTGCCTATTTAATGTGATGATGTCTCACAGATATGCTGATATGGTTGTTATCTCAATTTTATAGATGGAGAAATTGAGGCTTAGGAAAATCAACCACTTTGCACAAGCTCACAACACAGGTTTAAATGGCTGATCTAGGCCTAGAACCCAGAACTTCCATAGTATTCCAGTCTTTTTCCCACTGTGTCAATTCCACTGCCTAAACAGGCTCTCTCCAGTGAAATAAAAAGGAAGTATCCCACGCACAAATGTTACATATAAAGCTCTATGGAAATATATAGTACCCGCAGAGTGGAGAGCTGAGGTAAAAGATGATAGGTAGCAAGGACAGGGCACCTTGGTCAGAACATCTTCAGATAACAGGGGTCAATTTTAATATGCCATCCCTCTTGAAGGAAGACAATCTATGAGGAATTTTAATCCTTTGTTAATCTATCTAAGGCACAGCCTGTGGACTGAGCTCTTTTTCTAGAGATAATGAGATATATATATATATATATTTCATGCCAAATTCTCTCACACGGATTTCTTAAAAATAATATGCATAGAGTTTTGGTTATTATAACATTATCAGTATTCCTTAACTAAATACTACTGCAGAATCAAATCTATATGTAGGCTAAGAGTCCTTGACCTTAAGGTTTTTGTCATTTAAAAAAAAATTTTTCCCCTTCTAATTTACAGCAGAAAAAAGTAAAAACATATTGTAATGGGAAGAAGACTTGAGACCAATGTTATATAGTATTACAAAAGGAGGAAGGGGTTCATTGTGCCAGATAATTCCGTTACTCACTGTCAACTTGGTACCATTATACTCAAGATATTCACTGGAAAATAAACCACTCTTATGAAGACTAAGGTAGTGTTTTTCTTGAATTTCAACTGAAACTGTGAGTACTTGGACAGTATTACCAAAGTGTTTTCTTTGCAACATTTAAGTATTTTAAAGTGAAGCAGGCAACATCCTTCTTAAAATTTTCTGTAAAATCTCAGATCATCTAAAGATTTAATAACAAAAAACACTTCTAAATCTATAAACTAAAAATAAAACAAAAACCCTCTCTAAAGCTGATGTAAATGAAATGAAATGATTATTTCTACCAATAAAAAACAAACTCTATATTGAGGTAAATTCATGCTTTTACAAGTTATTTACAAGAAGTCAGAGAAATCTTAAAATCTTACATCCTGATGTCTAGATCCATCGGGTTTCCTAAGAGCTACTGCAACAAAATGGTGCTCATCTATTTTGCTTTCCTAAAAAATAAAAAGTAAATTCAGATTACTAAGTATGTAAACTTAGATATACTTTTGTTTACATCTTTAAAATCTCAACCTCTCTCTTTCCACACACACACCCAGATTCCCTCACTTCCCCCAACCATTTAAGGAGAAGTCAAATACATTCTGATCCTTTAGTCTGAAATATTTTAGTATGTCTTTCCTAACAGGAATATTCTCTCACAAAACCATAGTAGTTAATAATTTTTGTTAATATAACATGTAAATAGTACTTAAATCTACCAGCTGTATTCTAAATTTTTGAACTAATCTAATAATGTCTTTTATAGCATTTCCCTCACTCTAGTACAGGAGGCAGTCTAGGGTTAAGCGGTTGCATTCAGTTGTTATGTCTTGCTAGCCTTTCTTTTGACATTAACATTTAAAAATACAAGCCCCATTCTCCCCCTTTTACTAATAGAATACTGCTCATTTGGTAATTGTCTGCTATTTCTTAATGATTTATATAATACATTTTAAACCAGAGTACTACATAGATAAAATGTCCTATCTAGAGGTACATCTAGAGAGCCATCTGCCTTCATTAGTGATATTAATTTTGTATATGCTTAAAATTAACATTAAAAACAAAAACCAGGGGGGTGAGGGGTGGAATGGGGAGGAGGGTGTCTGAGGAGAAAAAAGGAGAAACATCTGTAACAAAAATTAATAAAAGTTGAAAAAAAATTGTTGATTAAAACAAACAAAAATCAGATTGCAATACTGGTTTATAAACATTTAGTTTACTACATACTACAGCCTATGAAAAATCATGGTGCAATTTTATAGGTAAGACATAGAATATACAACTTTCTCTTTTCCCCTATGTATGAGACAATGCGGGCAGCAGGGTTGTGGGGCGGGGGGGGGGGGGGGGGGGCTTTAAAATGTAATAGATACTGCATCTGTTAGCAGAGAATAGTATTAACTATAAAAAATCTAAACAAAATTTCCACTGACAAGCCACTTTACTAAGGCAAACTACAATCAGAAATTGAATTATTTAGGGACTTTATATCTTTTACCCTGTTTTTCTTATCTTCATACATTAAGATGATCCAAATTAACAAATACTAAAATTAGAATAAATTTAGGAAAATATGTTTAAAGAGGAAAAAATATAACCAGCTAAGTATCAGAAAAGATTTAACAGGTTACAGGTATTTTCCCTTTGGCTAAAAAAAAGCTTGCAATATTTATTATAAGTGAAACTATTCTTTTTGACACATGGTTGTCCTCCCATTCTTTACGCTGAATATGTTAATATAAACATTATAACATACAGAGATGTTCTGACTATAAAATTACTTTGGAAACCAGTTAGATCAGCAGTTCTGCAGTGTCTGTATCTCAGGTGAGTATCAGAGGTAATCGTGGCAACAACCAGTTTTCTCGGTCTGTCCACTAAAATGACAAGCCTATTCTCTCCTTCAGGCCCCAGCTTTCATTTCAGATATGCTCTTTTCTTGAATGTTATTAAAGACACTAAGCAGATATTTAAAAAAATATTTTTCTTCATATAATTTTCACTTATAGTGTTCTTTTGAGTCTTCAAGGAAATAAATGCCCCTCTTTCAGCATGTAGAATGTTACCACATATCCTGTGATGGCACTGTCCTTCGGTTCTTGGAGGATAGTATCCTTATCCTTCTGCATCATTTATTTGGGTGCCAGTAGATACCTTCCAGATGAACACCTGGAGTTAAGGTTGTTACATATACATAGCTTTGACCCCTGCAGGCATTCTTTTAATACTGTCTGCAGAAATAGAACTTTTTTTTCAGCATAACTAAATCAGTTCACACTATGAAGAAAAGAATGTATGAGTCTACAGTAGTTCAGTTATTCACTGGTTATATGCATAAACGGCAGTCCTCAACATGTAGGGTTTACTAGGGATTTGTCTTTTGTCCAATCCCCCAGGCAATAGTACTTTCTCAAAAGGCTTGTGTACTTAAGTTTAGTCACCCAGTACACATGAGGAAAAACCTAGGCATGGGGCTAATGGTGTATAGTCATGACTCTGGCTCTTTCAGAAAGTAGAATCTATACAGCAGGGAAAGGAGGAAGCAGAATGTAGCTAAGTTGTCCTGTACAGATCTTCCATTTGGAGTTACATGTAAAAAGTGGAAAAGAGCTGAACCTTCTTCATATCTCGCTCTCAGTTTACTAATGGAACTAGACAGCATAGTGCAGGAATAAAAGGCAACTTCTTATCTCTCACCATTTCCATTTAAATAAATTTTGACAATTTATTTTTCTTTCCCCGGATGAAATCTTGAACAGATCTCATAAATGACATTTTTAGTCATTCTCATGTATCAAATTTTCTCTCAATCAAGGTGCTCTTGCCCTATTCGATCCAAATTCAGTTTTATTCTTACCTCATAAAGAGCTACTTCCTCCCACCAACCCAGTTTAAATCTAATTCAGGTTTGGAAGCCTCCAATGGGGAAAGAGATTAATTTAATCTCTCTTCTTAACTGCAGATCCCCCACACCCATTCATTGTGCTGTCTCTCGTTCTTCCAGCTTGGGTGGAGTGTGTATGTGAGCGCAAGTACGAAGGGGAAGAGAGGGCAGGGAAGACTCCTCATGCCACAGCTGTATACTGAACTCCTATGCCTTTCTCAGATGCATGCCCCAAAGGCTGGCGGCTCTTTAACCTATGGGTGCTTTGGAGATGCCCAGGCAGGAACCTCCCATCTGTGTTGCTCAACTCCAGGTATGCTTTCCTTGCTCTGTATTCATCCTTCTTTTCTTAACTGCTAGTTCTAGCTGTCTGCACCACCAGACTCATTCTGTTCATTTCACTCTTCCTCCTGGGCCTGCTTATAGTATAATAAACCCACACTTAAATATATGCATCTAACATACACGGTTTCCTTACTTTTGTAAGTGGTACACTGAATTGACAAAATAGGGACATTTGGTGAAGAATTTCATTATTCTCCCACAGCCACCTTCAGTGCCCTGATGCATCTCCTGTCCCAGCTCCTGGAGAAGCCTTCATACAAATCCCACAGCTCTTCAGCCACTTTCAGCTTAAAAAAATCCCATCTCACTCCTAGAACAAATGCACAACCTTGCTCCCTAGCTTCGCTTTGTTCTTCTAATCTTCCTCTTCCATTCTGGTTTCCTTAAGGCAGGTGACACAAAGGAAGGAGATTGGAGGAAAGGGGCAGAGTAATGACCAATGCTGATTAATGCAGTTTTTAGAACCCTAAGTCACATGAAGAATCCCAATGCTAGCTTACCTCACACGGTGGGCACCTGTAGTTTTTTCTAAGACCCACTTCTATTTCCTTAGCCTTCCCTGTACCACTGCCTAGAGCTAGCAGTGCATTCACACTTCTTGTAAGTCCTGCCCTCAGCAACTAATAATAGTAGGCTGTCCACTGCCTCTTCGAGTTCCTTTTGAGTGGGGTCCTTTCAAGACACTGCAAGCCCAGTGGCTACCATTTCCCACAGCATCTATTTGGTACATAGGAACTCATACATCTCTATCACCCAAGAAGGTGAAGCACAGCTGGTCGGGTCACTGCCTCTTCCCTCCCCACCCGCCTACAAGGGGCAGCTCTGAGAATAAAGGATTCCCTCTGATTGAAATGGCTGAGGTTTACTCTTTTAAGTATTAAAGCTTTTTTATTGGTTATAATTTTTAAAACTGTACTTAGAATGTCCTAAATATAATTTCCTCTTAAGCTGAGAAAATCCCTACCTCACTTGATATGTTAGCAGTTTTGACACATCTCTCTTTCTCAACATATTTTCTACCCCTTGGATCCCCTAATGCTCCTCTCTTATTTTATTTATAACTATTTTGTTCATTCTTTTTGTCTCCTACACTCCACTCTTAATTATTAGTATTCTTAGGATGCTGTCCTAGGGCCTTTCTCTCTTCTAATTTAGGTAACCTCACAGCTGCAAGTTAAATCCCATGGCTTCAACTACCATGCCTTTGTTAATGTTTTTTTTTTTTTCCTTTTAGCTCAGTCCTTCATTTTATTCACAGGCACCTTAACTTGGGTATTTCTATAGCATCTCAAACTTACAACTGATTTGTTCTCTACTATTTAGTTTTTCAATAGAGTGTCCCATATAATTACGTCACAGAATTTATAACATCTTTGACATCTTACTTCCTTAACCTCCACAGAGACAGAACTCAGTACTCGGTATTAAAATATGAATCTGATCTTACCACTCTCTACAAACAACTGTTAAATCCTTTCAAGAAAATTAATGAACACCTCCAATTTTATCTGCTCATCACTAATTCTTTATTCTGGGCACCGACTTTCTCTGAACACAATTCAGGTGATTAATACAGAAACAAGCACATTAGTATACAACCATTTGCTGGGCTCTAAACACCTGATACAAACTCAATCAATCACAATAGACAATTTCCTTGACTATAATGACTAGTCCAAAGATAAACACCAGACCCAAGATAGGCCAGAGAGTCCCTTTCTCCAGGACTTTTAGGGCTTGGAAGAGAAGGGGAGTTCACTAATCTTGGTGGGGTTTTATCCTGTAAATTGTTACATGTAAGAGTGGTAGACAGCCATTCCTGCTACATATACCAACAAGTTAAGAAAACTGATGTATACAATGAGAAACAACAGTGGGAGAAAACTAAAACCAGGATATATAGAAAGGCAAAAGTAAAATATAAAAGAGTTCTGAGTTTTCCAGTCCCCAATTGTAGTTAATTCTGAGGCCCAGTTACATGAAACACTCTAGTAGCCTACAGAGTATCTTTTTGGCTTAAATGAGTTCATGTTGGGTCTCTCTCACTAGCAACTAAGAACTGCTAGTGACAGAAATCAAATACAGAAAGAGTACAAAATCTTTAACAGGACCCATAATGCCCTGCATGATATTATTAATCTAACCTGGAAGTCCCTCATCACAGCACAGTCCAAACGGCTTCCTTTGGCTGTTTATACACACAAAGCTCTTTCTATTCCAGGGCCTCTTTTCCTTTCCCATTTCACTTAACTCACTATGACTAGTCTTTCATGTATCAGCTTGAATGCTGTAGGTTCTCATAGTATCTTTGACTTCAACTTCAGAGCACCAGGATTGGATTCCAGTTATGTTGTTTCAATAACTAATTAATCTCACACATATGCATAACATAAGCAAATCTTTACATTTCCAGCCATCCTAATAAATTTCTTACCTCAAATGCCCATTCTTTTTCTTCCTTTCCATCAAGAAACAAACGTGTTTCTTTATAAACCTGGCCTATATCCAGGTTTAAAGGGGATATATCAAATTCCAGTCGTTGCAGTTCAAATCCTAGTCCAATACCTATGGCTTTTATGAAGCTTTCTTTCAGTGCCTAAGATATAGAAAAACATCTTCTCTTAGAGCTTTCAACAGATAAACTTCTTCATACTCTACATACTACAGGCCCAAACATCTGGATCTTTATAATACATTATGGCTATAAGCTATTTTTTTCACTCTTAGAGTAGGCATAGAGACATTTTTTCACTTTTATAGTAGGCATGGAGGCAAATCATTTAAGCTCCCTGTACCTCCACTTTCTCATATGTAACATGCAACAATAATAGTACTTTCCTCAAAGGTTTCTTATAATAATTAAATTAACTAACTTCAAAAGTAGACATTCTGAGCATTAAATATATGTTAAATTTTCTTAAAATTCCACTATAATGTAATAATGTATACATAAAAATCATGAAGTTCCCAAGTAAGGACCTATTTACTTCAGTGTATAAACTGCCAGGTAACCAAAAAATTTTTGCTCCTATATTTTGCAAAGATAATTAAATTATCACTGGCATTTATTCTCAAAATTAGTAAGAAATTATACCCAATTTCTATAGAACATATCCAGCTGAGTCCATTCATCCTTAAAGCTTTTGATTGTTTCCCATTCTTTGTTGGTAAACTTTCTTTTCATAATATGAAAGAATTCTGAAATTGAGCCACGACCTGTCAATTGAAGAAATAGAGAATTAAAAATAGATGTTCTATTGCCAAATCTGTTAAAGACAGCACATTAAACTATAGGCCAATCTTACATCTGAATAGTCAGTCATACAATAACCCTAAACAAAATACCAGCAAATCAAATAAAGTTGGGAATTAAAAGAATGACAAGCTGGGGTAAGCCCAGAAAAAAGATAGGTTAATAGGAATAGTGAAATTCCACAAATTATTAACTATTTAAGGAGAAAATCATATGGTTATATCAATAGATGCCACCCCAAAATTAATAAATTTAGCAGCCAAACCTGTTATGAATTTTAGTTAAGAGGAAATTCCTAAATGATAGAAAACCATAAATCCATAAGAACTCTTAAAATAGAGCGATTCTATCCTGGGGTTTTAAATTTTACTTTGCTATGTAACAGGAAAAAAAGGGGGACAATTTATTTATTGTAATTTCTTGGAAATGGGTAGAAAGCTGAAAATTATTATTTTATTGTTAAGTTATCACCATGACAGGAAAATATACTTATTTCCTCAAAAATAATTGTTTTAACGTTTTCTAATATGACTTCTCCAAATTAAACAGATTTTAATCTCTATTCTTCTGGTGATACTATGAAACAGACTCATTTTTTAAAAATCTGAAGTATATCCCTAACTCCACTGTTCCACAGACAACAAAATATTACATAGCATTCTAAAAATAAAGGACAGAACTCAAAGGATCTGATTCCCGGAGTTAAGGGTTAAAGACACAAATTAAAATATACTGTACGACTTCTATATTATATTTTTCCAAAATATTATAACTATATGTTTGTTTCTTTCTACTATTAGGCAGGAACTTTCTATCACCACCCATTTATTCTACAGGTATATAGAATATGTACAAATAATACTCAAGTATGTGTTGATCTAATGGTTAAAAACAAATAAGTCATGGTTTTTACCCTCACACACTTACAGCTTAACTGGCCTATCAGAAAGCAGGGCACCCAAGGTAGGTAAACACAAATGTTTACTGTATAAATAAATGAATATTGCCCAACTGGTGTGACTCAGTAGACCAAGCGTCACCCCATGGACAGAGAAGTTTGATTCCTGATCAGGGCACATGCCTGGGTTGTGGGCTCGATCCCCAGGTAGGGGCATGCAGGAGGCAGCCGAGAACAAAGTTTTCTCTCTCACATGGACTTTTCTACCTCTCTCTCCCTTCCTCTCTTTCTAAAGAAAAAGAAAAAATTCGATGAGAACATAATAAATGTTAACTATTATTTGTTATTTCCTAAATGTTCTACTACCCCATTATTTTCCAGAAAACCTCTTGTAGGCAGTCCCTCTGCAGATTCTGTCAATGTAGCTTGTCTACTCCAGCTCCAACTCCCATTTCTAAAATACCCAACAAAATCTGACATTCTTAACTAACTGACTACAACTCTAAAAAAGGACATCTGCCAACATGGTATGTCTGGAAAAAAGATGTCAAATCCCCCTACTTGATGCTTTAACTGGCATTTAATCACTTACTCCCCCATGAGAATTCAACAGTTAGCACCCCTATTATGATTAGTCATGCTAAAAATGCCCAAGAGCTAGATGCTGGGACTATCATGATGAGGAAAGCAGACAAGATCCTTATCTTCACAGGGAGTTTAGTTTCTCCTACAGCAGCGATTTTCAACTCAGGACACACATAGAGTACTTACTAAAATTCTGCGGTACATCAAAAAATGTCTCTTATGCCGATCTGACACACACATAAAATATAGGTATAATTCTGATTCATTCACAATGGACAACTATTGGCTGTTGTCATTTCATAATTTGACAATTTAAAGAAAAAGAGGTCAGTGCCCTGACTAAATAGCCAGGTATTGCATGTTTTAAAAATTCTTGCGGCACACTGGTTAAAAATCACTGTCCTACAATAAAGAAATAGTAAAAGCCAGTTCTCCCCCAAACTAAGATTCCCCCCAAACCCCCATTTCAAAACCATCAAAAATCTCCTCTTGTTTAGCCAGGAAATATTTCCCAGAACCCTACAATAATATATCATCTTTTAGTTGAAAACAAAGATCTTCATTTATTTTCAAGTTTATTACACCCATTTAATTCATCTAGCTACTCCTTAGCCCTTTCCTCTCCTCAAGAAATACAATCCATTTTAAAATTCCATTAATATCTAATGTTTGTTATTGGTAAAACTAGTATTCCCTAAAAGTAGCCCAGAAAAGCTCAAAGTCATTTCATGTAACAGCATTGAAATATTAAACTGTGATCTTAGGAGTACCAGGGCTTATGAATCAATCCCTTTGACAGTCTGGTGCTTTTTCCTTAAGGCCCTTATTAAAAACTACCTTGTTAAGCCCTGGCCGGTTTGGCTCAGCGGTTGGAGCGTCTGCCTGCGGTCCAGAGAGACCTGGGTTCGGTTCCCACTAAGGGCACGTACCTCGGTTGCAGTTTGTCCCCGGCCCTGGTTGGTCGTGCGGGTGGCAGCCACTCGATGTGTCCCTTCACGTCGATGTTTCTCTTTCTCTCTCTTCCTCTCTCTCCCTCCCGCTCTATCTGAACAAAAAATGGAAAAAATGTCCTTGGGTGAGGATAAAAAACTACCTTGTTAAAAGGCAAGCATCACTAGTAACTGGCTTGACAAATTACACACTAAAGAAAGTAAAGCAAGCAAGTTTGCAAATGTAATGAAAGTAAATCTGAAGATTTAAAATAATGAAAACACCATAAATATATAAATCATGAATTGTTTCCTCTTGAAGAGATTGCTGCACAAACAGTATAAATAAAACAGTGGGAAGAAAAGCTACCTTGGATTTGAAAGACAAGATTATATAATTTGAGTGGAACTATAGTTTAACAGAATACTATATAAAATACCTAAAATTTGAAAAGATATGCTTGCCATCTATAGAATCATTTTATTTGTTGATTTCTTCAAGTTCATAACCTTCAAGAAGCCCTCTGCTTCTTAACTAAATGTGATGGGGTAATCAAGGGAAAAAATTTAAATATGCATGCCAATTCAAGAAGCTGATTAACACAAAAAGCAACCTAGCACAATCACTGGAAAGCCATCACATACAAAATAAAAGATTTGACAGCAACAGAAAAGATGATTTTGTAAACATTCAGCCAAAGCACAACAGTGCCACCCTATGGCATTATGATGAAAATACATAGTGGGTGAGGACTCAAGTATTTAGTTTATCTAATAAATTGGAATTTAAATACCAGGATAGCACATTTGTCCTTCAAAATATCTGAATACAACACAGTTATTGGACATATAAGTAGGCAAAGCCACCTAATAATATCATCACATATTCACGTCCATCTGTTTAAGTCGCATTGACGTCCATCTGTTTAAGTCGCATTAATCTATTCTATTAAATAATAGTACAGCTGGCCCTTGAACAATGAGGGTTTGAACTGCAAAGGTCCACTTACATGTAGATTTTTTTCCAACAAATGAGCCCCAAGTTGTTCAAGGGTCAAGTGTACTTACATCCTATGCTTAAGTGAATGAAACAAGATAATGCATACAAGGCATTTAACAGTGTCACACACGTAGGAGTTACTCAATAAATACTCATTTTACATTATGACCTCACTCAAATCCTCTGTACAGTGGAAAAGACCCATTCAGTAACTGGGAATGAAATACTCCTAGCTAGTGAAGACCTGGTTTATTAGTAAGAAGTTCAGAGTATAAAGTGTGACTCATTTAAGCTACTTACAGGCTCTAAATCTGCAAGTTAAAAAAAAAATGCTTTAACTAAGCACATCCTGCAAAATTAAGATCTAGAAGAATGTAGATCAGCCTAGAAAGAAATGATAGTGGAACAGATTGAAGTAGGAGCAAAGCTGAAAACAACCTGAGTGGGATGGAAATGGAGGAAAGAAAAGTTAAGGAGATAAATGGATAGTGAGGAAGAAGATTCAAAGGAAGAATTATTTTGTAGGAACTTGTGGAGAATTTCCCTCTTGTCACATTAGCCATTTCTACTAGGTGCAGATCATTTTCCTCCTTCTCCCGGTTCTCCCATTACAGGGCAAGAGAAAATATATTAATGGATCTTGGAAGCTTTGGGTTTCTTCCTTCTAGCTTAATGCCCACATTTAAGGAGGTTATTGAACCACCACTTTATTTTTTGTTTAATGAAAAAAAGAACCTTAAAAAAAGTAACTTGTGCATAGTTGGCACTCAAATATTTATTGAATGGCTAGAGAATAGCACTTATAAAATATTGGGGACCCTGGTATAAATAAACTGGCAATGCAGTACATTCCTAACCCTGGGGGGAAAGGTGTTGTAGGTCATTATTGTAATTTACTATACCCAATTAAAAAATTTTTTATCCATCATTATTAATGTATTATAAGTATAAAAGAAAGCATCGCTTTATGAATTGTTCAGTTTTGTTTCCATATTTACAAAATAAGGCAAGATAAAATAGATACAATATAAAATTATGATTTAAATTTGGGACAAGACCAAAATATTTTCTCCCCGTGGTTTTACATTTTTATTATAAACTTTACTGGATATTAATTGAAAGTATAAAATGACTCAATATTGAGATTTAATACTAATGTAGTAGATTTGAAATGACTATCATAGAACTATTTTCTAGAACAACTTATATAAATTAAGTACAGCAAGTATAAAGTAAGTGGTGGTGGTATATGATAGCTAGGAACATGGCAGGGCCCATTTGTCTCCTTCCCCTGTCCCATCTCCTGTACTATTTTAATGGCTTCCTAACTGGTTCCACCTACAACGGTTTTCTTAAAACGCTTAGGTTGGTTCTTAATAAAATCCAATCCGCTTAGCATGACCCTATCATCTTATTCTTATTTACCCTCTCTATTCACATTTTTAGCTGCTCTCTCTGCTCACTTTTTTCTGTATATACTCTTTTATTACTTTGAGTGTAGCATTCCTTTTCTTTCAAGGTTGCAGAAAAACTGGTCCCTCTACTGCTGTACTCCCCACCTTTTCCTTAGTTCCTGAGGCTGGAAGGATGAAAAGCAGCCAGTGCCTCCTCAGCAGGGTTTTTCCTGACCACCTGATCTTTTCCTTCCTGCCCTTCTCATCTTAACTATGGCTTAGTTATTTGATGATCTGTTTTCCCTTATTAGTTAAGTTCAGGAATCATGCTTGTTTTGTTTTTGCCACAGTATGCTGACTACCTAAAAGTGTCTAGCACATAGCAGTTGTTCAATATGTATTGAATGTACAAATGATAGGAATTCTCAGTTTTGCTGAAAATACTAAATATGTTGAGAAATGAAACAAATGGGTACATAACCACAATGAAAAATGGTATTCATATCAGATAACTAGTTAGAATATAATCTGTTCTCTTCAGTGAGTTATGATTAAAAATAGTTCTTCCTGCCCTGGCTGGTTTGGCTCAGCAGTTGGAGCATCAGCCTGTGGACCAAAGAGTTATGGGTTCATTGATTTTAGTCAAGGGCACGTACCTTGGTTGCAATTCAGTACCTGGCCCTGGTTGGGGTCGTGCGGGAGGCAACCAGTCAATGTTTCTCTCATTGATGTTTCTCTCTGTCTTCCTCCCTTCTAACTCTATTTGAAGATAAATGGAAAAATAGCCTCAGGTGAGGATTAAAAAAAAAAAAAGTTAATTAAGAAAAAAGTCTTAATAAAATTAGCAGAAAACAATCAATTAATGCTCAATTATCTTTGTATCATTGGTGAACAGTTTCAATTAGTAATTAATTGTTTATTCAGTAATGACCAAAGCCAACACTGTGCATCAAGACGACTGGTATTAAAATCTGTGTTACAGTAAGGCATAATTTCAAGGCAGATACCAACCTGATGAGCCAACCTTTACTGTATACTTATGCTGACTGCATTCTAAGGAGTAATGGCCTGTGATAATTTCTGATTTTTAAGAAAAGTTCATATAAAGACAGCAGAAAATTATGAAATTATATGGGCTCATTGCAGTGCTCATTCTGAATCCTCTAGTACAGTGGTTCTTTCAGAATAAGCCTCTATGACACCGCTGAAAACCAGATTCTCTCCTGACAAAATGCACACACAATACAGCAAATGATTTCAGTAGGTTAAAGTAAAATGACTTGATGCTTATCCAGGGACTCAGGTCAAGAATCCCTATTACCAGTAGTAGAGTCTCCTTCTGAGCAAAGTTAAGAATAGAGTTGTAATAGAAAGATTTTATGAGCAAGTCAGAGTAAAAGTGGCTGGGAAAATTCAAGGTAAAGACACTGACAGCAAAATTGAGAGATGAGATTCACAGCCATACTCTGAAGTCTTACTATAGCAGCAGAGTATTCATTCATTCGTTTGACAAATATTTATAGGGCATTATGACCTAGGTACGGTGTTAACAGATGTGACAGTGACCAAACTCAGAGGTCTAACACAGTTCCTGCTCTCATGTGGCTTATAAGGACCAGGTGAATGACAATCAACCTTATAAATAATTATAAACAGAATGCAGGAAATATATTTTATGAGACAGCCTACAACAAAAGAACCTAACTTAAAGGTTCACAAAGACTTCCTTAAAGTAAGACTAAGGTGAAAGGTAACCAGTAAATAAGTTTCTATGCAGAAACTGGGATGGAGATAAAGTGAAGACAAATCTTCCAGGCCCAGGAAAACATAAGCAAAGATCCTGAGGTTGAGGTAGCATGGAGATTAGAAAGTTGCACTATGAAATGAGAAAGGTGTTGTTTTTCTTATTAACAGCTTTCTTTTTTGCCTGTTAACTTATTTTTGATTAAAAATAATAGTATATTCATTACAGAGTGGTTGTGAAAATTAAATCAAAGAATATATTCAAAGCACTTAGTAAATGCCTTGGTATATGGTAAGTGCTCACTAAATGTTAGTCATGATAGAAAGTATAGTTAAGAGAACCTGTGTTCTAGCAAAATCCCCTGGGCATACTCAACCCCACAATGTATGTTAGCAGTTCCTACAGCCAATTACAAAATTCTAAGGCAAAAAAACATAAGCAACTTAAATATTTTACTAATTGCTTGCTCTTCATTTTTTACTTATATAAATGTGCCACAAAGACCTGTAGATATAGTATAAATACATGTTTTCCTAAGAACTACAATATACAATATATCGAGATTATCTTTTAAGCAAACCAACTTACTGATACATTTTGAGAAATATTTAAGTGAAACAAAGTTCTTACAATATAATTACTGTTTTTGAATAGAATACCACTCAAAATTAACATGTCTAGTTCAATTTAACATCTATTACTTAAGCCCTGGCCAGTTCGCTCAGTGGTTAGAGCGTCAGCCTGTGGTCCAGAAAGACCCAGGTTTGGTTCCCGCTAAGGGCACGTACCTCGGTTGCAGTTTGTCCTCAGCCCTGGTTGGGGTCATGTGGGTGGCAGCCACTCGATGTGTCCCTTTCATGTCGATGTTTCTCTCTCTCTTCCTCTCTCTCCCTCCCCGCCCACCACAAAATAACATCTACTACTTAAATAAGACAAACAGAGCTACTAAAAAACTGTTCTTTACAAATGTAAGGCTTCTAAAATAGTTTCAAATTTAGTCTTACTTAACAAGCTGAGGTATAATTCAAAAAAAAATATTTACATTTCACTTTGCTTCTGGCAAAGCATTATACGACTCCCCAGTAATGGAGAATCTATCCTTTATGTAGAAGTCCATTAATATTCAAAGAAACACACTCTTTTCAGATATATGCTCTCTCAGATATACTACTTTTGAGTATTTAGCAATTTTTTCTAAACTTAATTTTCTATAATACATCTCCTGGCCTGAGATTACCCAAAAAGTATGAATAGAGACAAGGAGGTACTTAACTCTTATACTACAAAAATGCAGCATTACCTGGAAAACTAGTTTTCATTACATCAATTCCAACTTGTAGCTCAGGTTCAGCAGCAAGTACAGCATAGTCCCCTTGATGAGAGATGTTAAAGTTGAAATTGGGGTAAGGATTCAATGAGTCTTTTGCAAGAACTGGTTTTCCTTTTGCAGTTCTTTGCAAACGAATATTATTCCATGGGATATTCAATTTCTCTGCAATTAATTTCCTTATCATCAGACGACCAGCCTGTTAAGTAAATAAAACATAAACATTTGGTATGTATAGGTACACCATCTGTAACACACAAAATAAAGTATATTTTTGTGGTTTCTAAAATATTTTTTAAAGTTTTAAAAAGTACACTGCATCAAGATTTAATCAATGCTTAAGAAGATATAAAAAAAAGTCTCCATAGCAGATAACCAATGTTAGCAAGTAGATATTCTTCCAGTGTTTTCTCTAAATACTTAAATATAAGTTCATGTGCATATGATTTTGCTATCTATCACATATATGAGAACCTTTTTAACTTGTGTTGGAGATTATTTCAAATCTGTACATAACTGTCTAGTCTGTGCACTTTTAACTGTAGCATATTTCATAGTATCAAGAAACTATGAATAGATTGACTTACTCCATTATTGGACATTTTAGGCTGGCTTTAGTTTTGCTATTACAAAAGATTCCCCAGTGAGCAACCCTGTTGCACCTGTATCTTTGGGCCTATGTGCAAGCGTTGCTAGAGATACATACCGGTGAGTTTCAACCAGTGTATTGCAAGAATTTTTAAAACATGCAATACCTGACTACTTAGGTGCACTGATCTCTTTTCCCTTAGGCTGTCAAATAAAAAAACAACAACAAACATAACAGCCATCAGTGTGAAGGAATCAAAATCATACCGATTTTTTGTCAGATCAACAAAAAATATATTTTTTGGTGTCACAGAATCTTAGTAATTAGTTTGTATGCCATGAAATGAAAATGTTTGAAAATTGCTGCTATATAGCCATCACTCAGTTTAAACAATTAACTATTCGTTGACCTATTTTTTTCACATATACCTCTACCCACTCTCTCCCACTATCACCTAATAATTAAGAAATTACTACAATCACACAAAAATACAGATATAAGACAACAGTATATAATATTTTGTAAAATATCTTTAAAGTTTTTTTCTTTCAATTCTAACACTGATTTTTAGAACCTGCAGTTGTTTGAATTTCACAATTTCTTACAATTGATAAAAAACATTCACCAATATGCCTTCAAAAAATTATGAATTATCCCAAATTTCAAGTGGAAAGGTTTCAATATAGAGATAAATTTCAAGGACTGTTTTTGAACTGATGGCAATTAGAGACTGTTTCAAACTGCACTATACAGAAGTAATTTTAAAATCCAATTTTCCATGTGTTGCTTAAAATACATAAATAATTCTATATAAATTCTGTTTCCCAAGCTATGCAATCAGAAAGGTATGCATGGGACTGTATCCCCGTGGGTTTCAGTTTCATTGGTAAAAGGAGGCTGGTTTAGGCCTCTTCCAGTTTTTGGTGTGCAAGGATAAACGAAGTCATACCGTCAATCTTTTGGGGGGGCCTATCATGTGCAGGGTGCCCTTGGACAGTGGTAGGATATGTGTAATAAGCAGACTAAGCATGTGCTAGGGGCCCAAGCTAAAACAAACAAAAGATATAAATAAAAATGTAAAAGTATTCATTATGGTAAAAAAAAAAAAAAAACCCTTACTTGCTTCCCTACACCTATCTTACGGTTTAGCAGGGTCTCTATTTCGATTACAACGCGGGAGGGGCTCCCTTGTGCCGCGAGCGAGGCCTCCGATGGACTACAAAGGAGTTGTAGGCCGTGGGCTCGGATTCCGCAGCGCCCACCACGCTCGCCCCGGACCCGCCCCAAGTGGGCTAGGATGCAGGCGTCGACGCAGGGGCTGGAGGGGGTCCCCAAAGCCAGGCCCACCCCCCTCCGCATCCGCTTCCTCGGCTCAAAATACCCAAGACCTGTAGTACCATGGCTGCCTTAGCGTCCCGGGCAAAGACGAACTGGCCAATGCGCTCCTTCTCCTCAGGCTGGATCGATCGGACCGCCAGCAACCATTCGGCCCGGCTCGGCAGCCAAGTTCCGCAGGAAAAGGCCCAGCGCACGCCCTCCATTGCTGGCACCAAGCAGAACTGCCTGGAGTGGAGAACCATATACCGAAAACGAACCTCGCCGCCTCCCTGGGCCTGATGGCGCGGACGCTAGCGTGGCCCCACCCCCTGTTCCCGGCGTCTGAGCGGAGGAGGCGGAGCGTCGCTCTACGTCCACGGGCACGTCTCCACCATGACCCCCCCGTCATCGCCACCGCCTCCTCCGCTAGGAGAAAGCGGCGAGGGAGGGAGACGAAGCCCCGCCTCTGCGCTCTGCGGCAACGTGTGACGTCACGTGGGGCGTTGCTTCGGACGCGAGTGGAGGGAGGGACCAAGGCCAAGAGCCGGCTAGATACGCCACTCACACTTGGAAAAGAGCTTGCGGGATAGCGGTGCAAGCCAATCGTATCAGTTCTCTGGAGGCAGAGAGACTGGGGTGGAGACTTCGGATACTGCGGTTGCAGGTGGGTGATTTCTGGGGTTTGAGAGAGGAGTGGGATGATAGCGTCTTATTCCAGGATGCTGGGGTCGGCCCCTGTGACACACAGAAGACAGAATTCCCTTGGCTTCAGTTGCCTCTGCCGCTCCATGGTAGTTGGAACCGGGAGAGGATTCCGCATCTGGGAAGGGACTGCATGGTGCCCTTTGCAGTTGTGCTTTGCGGCGGTCCCGCGTTGCCTTCCTTCCCCCATCCTCTTCGGTCGAACCCCTCCGTTCATCTAGGACACTCTACCCCTAGTAGCCGCTCACTCTGAAACCCGCCTTCGAAGACGGGCCAAGTCGCGGTCCCCAGTGCGCTGCGCCTGCCCCCCTGAATCCGAGGCTGCCCGCGAGCTGCTGGGCTAATGCTGACCCTTTGTTCTCACCATCTAGTGACTCAAGTGCTGTTTTGCGATTGCCAAGCCGGGACCAAAGCCCCGGGGTTAAAACTGAGAATTAATTGTGTTGTTTAGGAACTAGTGGTTGCACCATATCACAGTTCCTTGCTCCAAAAGCAGAAGAACCAAGTTAAGTAACTTAAGCAGCCCTTCAGAGTTACTCTGTGCCTTTGCTCAGTTATTTTTATTGATGTTTCTGTTTCCACAGTTCCGTGTAGACTGTAGATGACTTTTATGTGACAGCTCTAGTGAACAAAGCCCCTTCTGGGTTTTGGTCCAGGGAAAAGTTGATCTCTGCAGATGGATGTAAATACCTGACTTTGTGGTTGATTAAAAGCTACGTACACTGGGATTCAGAGTCTCTTCCTTTGGCTGCCAAGGAATGTCACTAAAAGACCAGAATTAATGATTAGCACAGTTACCAGATTATTTTCATGCTCTTTAAAATGGGTTATATTCCGTTTTTGTCAATACTTGTTTTCATTAGCCCCTCAATCCTTTGCAGGTAAGTAGGATTTTGAACACAACACAAATCCGCAAAGGGGTGTAAAATGAATTACTGGCTCCATATGTCATTTTAGCTAATACTATAAAAGTCTGTGTCAGGTGCTGTATTTAAGGTCTGCTTTCCACGTGCAGAGAGTTACAGCCTGGCAAAGCAGCTAAAACATGTACAAAAAGCTACAATAAGAGAAAATGTAAAGATATATAAAGTATAAGGTATTCTATTTATTAATATTCGTTTTAGTAGAGTGAAAGAGAAGGCCTTAGTTATAGTGGGTTAAGATAACTGGAGGTGAAGTTACTATAGATTGTCCTTTAAAGACAGTTTTCTGCATTAGCTAGAGGGGAATAAAAGGTCAAAGGATATATTTTTGTTTGATGTTTCTTTAAAGATGGGAGATACTAAAATTTGTACACTGATGGAAAAAGTCCAGTAGAGTGGAAGAAATTGTTGATGTAGTTGTGTATGTGTTCACCACTCAAGTGTATTCCAGAGTGCAGGACCTTGTCTGTATTGTTTTTGCTGTATTCCCAATATCTGGAATAGTGCTTGCCCGAAAAATAGCTACTCCATAACTTTTTAATATGTGTTGAACAAATGAATGACTTGGACTCTATTTCTCTTACCTACTTTAAATTCATTCTTCAAACATCAGCCAGAAAGATACTTAAAAATATAAATCATGTCACTGTTCATTTCAAAATTTTCTGTGGTTTCAATTACACTTAGAATAAAATTCCAAGTGGCCTATGGGATCCTGCATGAGGTAGCACTGGCCTTCTGCAGCCCTATCTCACCCACATTCTTGCTTGATCCCATTAACTATATTTATCAGTGATAGCCTTCTTTCATTTCCTAAAACTGAAGGACCTTTCCCCACTTTAGGGCTTCATACACAGTTTTCTTCTCATCATTCAGGTGTCAACTTAAATGACAATTTCTCAGAAAGGCTCTCTCTCCATAATATTGTAGTGGATCATAACAGGGACTCGGAACCCAGACTGGCTCCCTACTTATTTGCCACGTGACCTTGAGCAAATTAATTTAATTCTCAAAGCCTCATTTTCCCTGTGTATAAAATGGGAAAAATAGTGATATCTGTTTTATATATTGGTTTTGAAGATTGAAGAATATATAAAGCATGTTGTACAGAGTCTGACACAGTAACACTACTTACGTGTTCACTGTTAACCATTGTTATTATCTGAAGTTGAATCACCCCTCCCCCACATTGTTCATTTGTATTTTCATTTCTCAGGTGTTTCTTCACAGTGTTTATAACAATTTATAATTTGCCAGTCTTCTTCACTATATACTAAACACCAAGAAAGCAGGGATCATGTCTGACTTTATTCTCCATGCTATCTCTAGTGCCTAATTCAGTACCTGGCATATAGTTAGCACTCTATAATGAATATTAAATAGAATAGGCCAGAAATTACACTCTATGTTGTAATTTCAGTGACTAAACTAATATCACTGGGAGACCCAATGAAATCAAAACCCATATCAGTCACAGCACAGCTTAAGTTTATATTAAGTGATATTTTTTTATCATTACTTTATATCAAAGGCTTGGTTCTTGTACTTTTATTGATTCAGTTATTTAAATCAAATTTTAATGGAAGACACTAAAAGAGAACAAGAAAATAATAGTGTTGAAAATTGATTCAATGGCCTGGCTGGTGTAGCTCAGTGGATTGAACCTTGTCCCAAAGACTGAGAGGTCCTGGTTCAATTCCTGGTCAGGGCACATGCCCGGTTTGTGGGAACAGGAGGCATTCGATCAATGTTTCTCTCTCACATCAATGTTTCTATCTCTCTCTTCCTCTCTCTAAAAAGTCAATTAAAACATTTTTAAAAACAGGAAATTGATTCAATGTTTTGAGCAGGAAGGTGAGGTGAAGCTGAGATGCAATCTGATAAAATAATACCATTGTTTTATGTGCTATGAAGAAAGAAAAATGCCATTTTAACTATAACTTTTTATCACTTGGAATTTTTCATACTTATGAAAAGCCCTTTTCTTAAAAAAATCATATATCACCGTAGTACATATATAAGAAGAAAAACGTAAGCAAAGTAAGTTAAGATGCTCGTAAAACGTCACATTCAGAGCCTTTTCAACTTTTCTAACTCACTTTCAACTTAAAGTCTTGATGTCCATATTTTTCCACATTTATTCTGTTATCAAGAACATTAATGATGTATCATTTCTTTTTCCTTATCCTCACATGAGGACATTTTTCCATTTTTTGTTCAGATAGAGCGGGAAAGAGAGAGAGAGAGAAATATCGACGTGAAAGGGACACATTGAGTGGCTGCCGCCCACATGACCCAACCAGGGCCAGGGACAAACTGCAACCGAAGTATGTATGTCCCTAAGCGGGACCGACGCTGTAACTAACCGCTGAACCAAACTGGCCAGGGCTGACGTATCATTTCTTAAACAAGGGTCCATTATTGTCTTTCTTCCAGGTTTTCTTTCAAGATACTGATACCCATTCTTTACACTTTGATGCATGTACACAAAATGACAAATATGTCATGACTGCTACATGACCAAAAGTGATTTTAAGATACCTATCCATTTTAGATATGTTAAATGTGAAGAAATATGTCTTAAAATTAGTGAAATATAATTTTGAATTTGCAGAATATTTGAAGGAAAAAGAATGTCTCGCAGATCTTTTACCAAAAATTAAAATAATGTTACTGGCTAAATATATATATTAATTTTTATTTTAATCATTAATATTTGCATACCACTTGAAAATATTTCATCATGATGTCATTTCAGCATTGTAACAGTACAATGTAATTGGTGTGTCCACTTGGCAGATGAGCAAGCCAAACCCTCAGAGCCTCAACAGGAGCCAGTAGTAATTGATGAGCCATTTAGCACCCTTTACTCAAACCAATTTAAGAAATGAAAATTTTAGCTTTTTGCATTTGTCAGTTAGCATATGAAAGGCTTTATCTTTTTTTTTTTTTTTTCTTTAATCCTCACCTGAGGACATTTTTACTTTTTTTGTTCAGAAAAAGTGGGAGGAAGAGAGAGGAAGAGAAAGAGAAACATCGACATGAAAGGGACACATCCAGTGGTTGCCACCCACACAACCCAACCAGGGCCAGGGAAAACTGCAACCGACGTGCAAGGTACGTGCCCTTAGTGGGAACCGAACCCCGGGCCTCTCTGGACCGCAGGTGGATGCTCTAACCGCTGAGCCAAACCAGCCAGGGCCTTTTTTTTTTAATTATTCCTCACCCGAGATATTTTTCTACTTATTATTAGATAGACTGGGAGAAAGGGAGAGAGAGAGACAGAGAAACATTGATGTGATAGGGCCACATCTACTGGTTGCCTCCCGCATGACCCAACCAGGGCTGGAGACAAACCACAACTGAGGTATGTCCCCTTGACCGAAATAGAATCTGCGACTCATTGGTCCGAGGGCCACGCTCTAACCACTGGGCAAAACCAGCCAGGGCAGAAGGCTTTATCTTTTAAAAACTTTATACAAGTGAATAGCTATGCATGCAATTATTTTTATTATATCTATATATATATATATATTTTTAGGAAGAGAGAAACATTGATCAGCTCCTCCTGTACATGCCCTAACTGCTACTGCAGATTGAACCTGCAACCTAGGTATGTGCCCTGACCAGAAATCAAAACCATGACCTTTTGGTGCATGGGACGATGCTCCAACCAAATGAGCATGCCTTGGAAATCTTGATAGGGATTGCATTGAATTATATAGATGGCTTTGGGTAGTGTGGATATTTTAACAATACTAATTCTTCTGATCCATGAACATGGGCTGTCTTTTCATTTATTTGTGTCTTCTTTAACTTCTTTAATCAGTGTTTTATAGTTTTCAGTGTATAAATCTTTTACCTACTTGGTTAAATTTATTTTATGTACTGTATTTTATTGATTATGATGGTATTATAATTGGGATTATTGTCATTATTTCATTTTTAGATAATTTATTAGTACTATTAATTTTTATATGTTACCTTTGTATCCTGCCACTTTATTAAATTCATTTATTAGTTCTAACATTTTTTTGGTGGACTCTTTAGACTTTTCAATATATAAATCGTGTCATCTGCAAAAAAGATAATTCCTTTCCAAGTCTGATGCCTTTTATTTGTTTTTCTTGCCTGATTACTCTTGCTAGAACTTCTATTATTATGTTGAGTAGTGGTGAGAGTGGACACCCTTGTCTTGATTCTAATATTAGAGAAAAAGCCTTCCACTTTTCACAATTGAGTAGTGTTAGCTGTGGGCTTGTCATAGTTTGCCTTTATTATTATGTTGAGATAATATCTTTTTATATGTAATTAATTGAGAATTTTTTTGAATTGGTGCTGAATTTTCAAATGCTTTTTCTGGATTAAGTGATCATATGATTTTTATCTTTATAATTAATGTGATGAATCACATTTATTGATTTCTATAAGTTGAACCATCTTTGCATCCCAGGGATGAATCATGGCATATAATCCTTTTATGGTGTGCTGTTGAATTTGGCTTGCTTATATTTTGTTGAGAATTTTTGCATCAATATTTATTAGGGACATTGGCATATAGCTTTATTTTTATGTGGTAGCCTTATCTGGCTTTGGTATCACGGTAATGCTGGCCTTGTAAAATGAGTTTAAAAGTGTTCCTTCCTCTTCAGTTTTTTGGAAATGTTTGGGAAGAATTGGCCTTAATTCTTTTTTAAGTCTTGGTGAATTTTACCCATCAGCTCCTGGACTTTTTTTGTTGGAAGGTTTTTGATTACTCATTCAGTCTTATAATTGGTCTATTCAATTTTCTGTTTCTTCATGAGTCACAGTTGGGAGGTTGTTTCTAGGAATTTATCCAGTTCATCTGGTTTGATTGTATTTAATTGTTCATACTAGTTTCTTATGATCCTTTGTATTTCTGTGGTATCAGTTATGTCTCCTTTTTCATTTATAATTTTATTTATTTGGGATCTCTCCACCCCTCCCTCTCTCTCTCTGGTTAGTCTAGGTAAAGGTTTGTCATCTTTATCTTTTCAAAGAACCATGTCTTAGTTTTATCAATCTTTTTATTGTTTTCCTATTTTCTCTTTCATTGTTTCTGCTCTCATATTTATTATTTCTTACTTTTTCTAGTTCCTTGAGATGTGAAATTGTCTATTTGAGGTCTTTTTCTTGACTTATGCATTTATTGCTATAAATGTTCCTCTTAGGACTGCTTTTGCTTCATTCCATAAGTCTTAGTATATTGTAATTTCATTTTCATTTGTCTCAGTGTATTTTTTTTTCCTACTTAATTGATTCTTTGTTATCTCAGTTGTTCAAGAGTGTGCTGTTTAGTTTCCAAATATTTGCCAGTTTTCTAGTTTTCTACCTGTTACTGATTTCTAGTTTTATTTGATTGTGGCTAGAAAACAGAGTTGGTATGGTTTTAGTCTTCTTAAATTTGCTGAGACTTACTTTGTCGCCTAACATATGTCTCTATCCTACAAAATGTTCTCTTTATGCTTGAGAAGAATCATTATTCTATTCTTGTTGGACAGAATGTTCTGTAAACACCTGTTCTCTTTGGTCTATAATGTTGTTCGAATCCTGTTTCCTTACTGATTTTCTGTCTGGATGATTTATCCATTGTTGAAAGTGAGGTATTAAAGTCCCCAGTTATTACTGTATGCTGTTTATATCTACTGTTAGTTCTGTTGGTATTTGTTTTAGTGCTCTGATGTTGTGTGCATGAATATGTAACAATTTTTGTATCTTCTTGATGGATTGACCCCATTATCATTATATAATGATCTTCTTTATCTCTTTTCACCCTTTTTAGCTTAAAATCTATTTTATAAGTCTGTTATAAGTACAAGCTACCCTTGCTTTCTTTTGGTTGCCATTTGCTTAAAATATCTTTTCTTACATCTTTACTCTCAATCTGTGTGTGTTTTTATAGCTAAAGTGGTCTCATGTTGGCAGCTTATTGTTGGATTTTGTTTTTTTATCCATTCCAGCATTCTGTCTTTCCATTGGATACTTTAATCCATTTACCAGTAATTATTGGCAGGTAAGTCTTGCTATTGCCATGTTGTTAATTGTGTTCTGACAGTCTTGAGGATTCTTTGTTTCCTGTTTTTTGTCTTTCTGTCTTCTTTGTTATTTAATGATTTTTTGTAGCAGTAGTCTTAGACTCCTGTATCACAATATTTTGTGTAATTACTACAGGTTTTTCTTTATTGGTTTCCATGAGGCTTACGTAAAATATCTTAATAACATCCTTTAAGCTGATAACTTAATTTTGATAACATACATAAAGTGGACATTTTTGCTTCTCCACTTATACTTTAGATTATCAATGTTTCAGTTTATATAAATTTTATATTGTGTATCAGTAATTATTGTATTTATGATTATTTTAATATGTTTGTTTTTTAACTTTTAAACTAGAATTGTCATTGAATTATCTACCACCATTACAATATTAGAGAATCTGACTTTGTATATGTACCATTACCAGTTAGTGTTACACTTAACATTCTTATGTTTTCATGATTTTAATTAGCATCCTGTTTTTTCTTGAGGAACTTACTTCAGTGTTTTGTGTAAGGCAAGTGTAGTAGTAATGAACTCCCTCCATTTTTGTTTTTTGGAAAAAGTCTTTACTTCTCATTTTTTCTGAAAGATAGCTTTGCCAAGTGTAGTATTCTTAGCTCATATATATATTTTTTCTTTTCAATGTTTTAAATATATGACCTTGTTCTCTACTGACCTGCAAAGTTTCTTCCCATAGTGTTTTTGGGGATGGGGGATGGAGTCTCTGGTATGTGATGTTTTGCTCTTCTGCTTTCAATATCATTCTCTTTGACTTTTAACAATGTCATTATAATGTCCCTTTGTAGCCCTTTTTGGGTTAAACTTATTTGGGATCCTTTGGCCTCATGACACTCTAGATGTCCATTTCTCTCTCCAGTTTTAAGAAGCCTTCAGCCATTATTGCTTTAAAAATATTTTCTATTCTTTTCTCCTTCTCTTTCCTGTAGCATTATCATAATTCATGTATTGTTCTTTTGATCATGTCCTATGACTCCCGTAGGCTTTCTTCACTCTTTTTCATTTTCCTTTGTGCTCCTCCTTCTACTATACTGATTTTTTTTTTTTTTTTTTCTGTTAACTTGTGTCTGATGTTTAAGCTCTCCAATGAATTCTTCAGGCCAGTCATTGTATATTTCAACTTTAAAATGTCTGGGTATTTTTATGGTCTCTATTTCTTTGTTGAACTTTTTGTTTGTTCATGCATTGTTTTCCTCATTCTATTTAATTATATGTCTTTTATTGTAGTTCAATAAATTTCTGTAATTCTTTGCAGACAATTAGTAAATCTCCATTTCTTTAGGGTTAGTTATTGGAGTTTTGTTACTTTCCTTTGGTCGTGTCATGTTGGCTTGGCTCTCTGCTCCAGTGCTGCTGTACACAGAACTGTAGGTTGGGCTATGCAGCTTTGCGGGTATTCTGGTTAGGCTTCCTGGTTTGGTAGTCCTGGAAGCTGTATTTAGCCTTATGGAGGACTTTGAATATGATTCCCGAGCCTGGATGGGTCTGTGTAACAGATTCCACAGCCCATAGGGCTTGCTGGCTAAGAAACCTGAACAAGACAAAACTGTGCACCAAGCTCCCTGGCCATATGAGATCACCAGCTGGGCTTTGCAGCTGGGCAGAGTTGCTGGCCAGGTGCCCTGCTTAAGTACTGCTGGACTACTTAGTTTCCCGGGTGCTTTGGACAGGTTTCTTGATGGGGTGGGACTAGGGGCTGCACTCAGCAGTAGATAGGGCTAAGGATTAGCTTCTGTGCCTGAGTGGGCAGCATAACTGTCTCCCAAGCCAGCAAGGTTCATTGTTTGGGGTCTCGAATCAGGCAAAATTGTACATCGGGTTTCCTGGCCAGATGGGATCACTGTCTTATGTTCAGATTTTTAAGAAACTGTCAAGTAATTTCCACCAGCAATGTATGAGTGATCCAGTGTCTCTACATCCTTAAGTATTTGGTGTTATCACTATTTTTTATATGAGCCATTCTGATAGATATTTCATTGTGGTCTTAATTTTGCGTTTTCTATAATGACTAATTATATCGAATGTCTCTTCATGTGCATATTTGCCATCTTTTATTCTCTTTGATTAAATATTTCTTCCTGCCTTTTGCCCATTTTTAAGGTGGATTGTTTTGTGTTCTTTTTATTCCCTGGTGAGATTTGAGTTTTTATATATTCTAAATATGAATTCTTTATCAGAAATTGTTTGTAGATAGTTTCTTCCAGCCCATAGCTTCTCTTTTCACCCTCTTGATGCGGTGCTTCACAGAGGGAAAGTTATTAGTTTAGAAAAAAGTTTAGTTTATCAATTTTTCTCTTTTGTTTTATGGCTTGTGCTTTTAATGTCATATCTAAGAACTCATTGACTTACTCCTGGTTACAAAGATTTTTCTCTTATATTCTAAAACTTTTAAAGTTTTACATTGAAATCTATGATTCATTTTGAGTTGATTTTTTTTTTTTTTACCAGTGAACATCCCTTTGCTTCAACATTATTTGTTAAATATATATCTGTTAAAATTTTTTTTTCTTTATTGATTATAGAGAGAGAGGAAGGGAGAGGGAGAGAGAGATAGAAACATCAGTGAGAGAGAACATCAATTGGCCGCCTCCTTCATGCGCCCCACTGGGGATCAGGCCCCACAACCTGGTCATGTGCCCTGATGGGGAATCGAACCAGCAACCTCTTGGTGCATGGGGCCGATGCTCAACCAGTAAGCCACACCAGCTGGGCTGTTAAATATATATCTTTATTCTATTGAATTGTTATTGGGCTGTGGTAAAAAATCAGTTGGGGCTACATCTTCTTTTTTTTTTTTAATCTTTATTGTTGGATGTAAAATGTATTACAGATGTTCCACATTTTCCCCCCATTGACCCCCTCCTCCCCACTCCCGCCCCCCTCCCACCTTTTCCCACACTATTGTCTGTGTCCTTTGGTTATGCATATAAGTTCTTTGGTTTATTTCTTCCCACCCCCCCAACCCCTTTCCCTTTGAGGTTTGTCAGTCTAGCAATGAATTTGTACTTCTTAATCTCTTCACCTTTTTCACCCATTCCCCCAACCCCCCTCCCATCTGGCAACCAACAAAATGTTCTCTGTATCTATGAGAATGTTTCTGTTCTACCTGTTCATTTTGTTTGTAGATTCCATTGTTGATAGATATGTATTCATTGCCATTTTGTTTGCTCATATATTTTATCTTTTTCTTCAAAAAGACCCTTCATCATTTCATACATTAACAGTTTGGTGGTGATGAACTCCTTTAACTTTTTCCTGTCTGGGAAAGTTTTTATATGTCCATCGATTCTAAATGACAGCTTTGCAGGATAGAGTAATCTTGGTTGTAGTTCTTGCTTTTCATCACTCTGAATATTTCTTGCCACTCCCTTCTGGTCTGCAAAGTTTCTTTTGAGAAATCAGCTGACAGCCTTATGGGAACTCCCTTGTAGGTAACTAGCTGCCTTTCTCTTGCTGCTTTTAAGATTCTCTCTTTGTCTTGAACCTTTTGCATTTTGATGATGATGTGTCTTGGTGTGGGCCTCTTGGGGTTCATCTTGGTTGGGATTCTCTGTGCTTCCTACATTTGTATGTCTGTTTCCTTCACCAAGTTAGGGAAGTTTTCTGCCATTATTGTTTCAAACAGGTTTTCGATTTCTTGTTCTCGCTCTTCTCCTTCTGGCACCCCCAAGATGCGAATGTTGGCACGCTTGAAGTTGTCCCAGAGGCTCCTTACACTATCCTCATTTTTTTGGATTCTTTTTTCTTTTTGCTGTTCTGATTGGGCATTTTTTGCTTTCTTATATTCCAAATCGATGGTTTGCTCCTTGGATTTACGTACTCTATTATTGAAGCTGTGTAAATTATTCTTTATTTCAGTTAATGCCTCCTTCAATTCTAACTGTGTATCCATGATTTCTGACTGGTCCTTTTTTATGCTCTTGAGGCCCTCCCTAAGTTCACTGAGGTTCTCACTAAGTTCATTGAGCATCCGTATAAGCAGTATTTTGAACTCAGTATCTGTTAGGTTGCTTATCTCCATTTCGCTTAGTTCTTTTATTGGGGTTTTGTTCTGTTCTTTCATTTGGGACCTGTTTCTTTGTCTCCTCATTTTGGCTGCCTCCCTGTGTTTGTTTCAGTGTATTACTTAATGAGAGGTATGGGGCTCGCTGAGACCAGATGCTGCTCGTTTGAAAGAATTTAGGAAAAACCTGAAACAGGATCCAAGACAGGCCAATCCTAAGGTTAAGCAAGTGGCAACAGCTTGGGTGGGCTTGAAAGTTGTGTGGGGCGGGGCAGGGCCTCAGGGAGTCAGCAGGGCGGGGCTACCAGTGTGAGCCAGGTTGCTGGAGTCCCAGATATGGCGACTGTCTGCTGCCCCCGGGAAGGGCTCACCAAAGGAACAAAGGCTTCTGACAGCACGTTTATCCAAGAGAAAGCCCTTTCTCCAGCCCTTGCTCCAGTGCCAAACAGCTCAGTTCTTCCCTGTATGACTCTGGTGCCCTTGGAGCTGCCACCCCTCCAAACTTAGAGGGAGAGAGTCCGATAAGTTTCTGCACGGGCCCTTTAAGGAGCTGCCTGGGGCTCCAGCCGCTTCAGCTTCCCTGAGCCTCAGTTCCCGCTGGTTTTTCCAGCCAGAGGTTATGGGGACTTCTCTTCCTGGCACTGGAACCCTGAGCGGGGCACCTGGTGTGGGACGGGGACCCCTCAGGAAGGACCTTCCCAGCCGCGGGAGCCTCCTGATTTTTATCCACCACACTTGGGTGTGGAACCAGCCGCCGCCGCAGCAGCCGCGCCTCTGCCCCTCCTACCAGTCTGGATGTGGCTGCTGCTTTAATTCCATAGTTTTAGGACTTCCATTCAGCTTGATTTCAGGCAGTTTTGAATGATGGTTGTTCTGTAGTTTAGTTGTACCTTTGATGTGGTTGTGGGAGGACGCGATACCCGTTTACCTACTCCTCCATCTTGACCAGAAGTTAGGGGGCTACTTCTTAATTATTTGTTCTGTTCCACTGATCAATGTGATCTATCAATATCAGTCTTAATTACTGTAGCTGTATTAGTCTTAAAATCAAGTAGACTGATTCTTCTCACATTATTATTTTTCAGATTGTGTTAGGTAGTCTAGTTTTCTTGTTCTATATAAGTTTTAGACTAGTCTTACATATCTCTACAAAAAAATCTTGCTGGGATTTTGATACAAATTATATTAAACCTGTATACTGCTGTGGAGAGAATTGACATTTTTACTAGGTTGATTTTTCTAATTCATTAACATGGTTTATCTTTCCATTAATTAGATTTCTTTGACTTTTTTGGTCAGCATTTTGTAGTTTTCAGTATACAAGAGAGGTACACATTTTGTTAGATTTATACATAAGTATGTCTCTCTTTTATCTATTATAAATGGTTTGACATTTTAAATTTTGGTTTCCATGTGTTCATGACTAGTTTAGAGAAAAACAATTGGGTATTGTGTGTTAATTTTATATCCTGTGGTATTGCTGAACTAACTTATTAGTTTTATGAATTTTTTTTTATAGAGTACCTGGGATTTTCTATATAGACAATTTTGTCATCAATATATAGGGACATGTTTCTTCCTTTCCAATGTATATGCCTTTTTATAGAATTTTCTTGCCTTGGAGCGTTGACTAAAGCTTCTAGTACTATAATGAATAGCAGTGGTAAGAGTGGACATGCTTGCCATTTTCCTCATCTAGAGCAAAAGCATTCAGTCTCTTACCATTTAGTATAATGTTAGCTATAGGTTTTTTTAAGATATCCTTGATCAAGTTGAGGACGTTCTCTGTTCCTTATTTGCTGAGAGTTTTTCTCATGAATAGGTGTCAGGTATTTAAATGCTTTCAAGTCATGCAGCACATAATCACATTTCAGTCAGCAACTGACACATATATGACAGTGGTATACCATATAGCATAGGTGTTTAGAAGACTATACCATCTGAGTTTATGTAAGTACACACTATGATGTTTGCACAGTGAAAAGATCACCTAATGACTTGTTTCTCCAAACGTATCCTTATTGTTAAGTGCTATATAACTGTACTGTGTCAAATGATATCATGTACTTTTTCTTTTATAGCTTGCTTCAGTGGTGGATAACATTGATTGATATTTGAAAATTGACCTGGATAAACCTTCTTGGTCATAGTAGGTAATTCCTTTTATATATTGCTGAATTACTTTTGCTAATTTTTAAAAATAATTTTACATCTGTGTTAGTGAGGGATATTGTTCTGTGGTTTGGGAGAGTTTATTGTACTGACTGTCTTTGGAGTACCACAGTAATACTGACTTCATGAAATTAGTTGGGAAGTATTTTCTTCTATCCTGTATTCTGGAAGAAATTAGATAGATTCTGTATTAATGCTTCTTTAAACTTTTGGTAAATTTAACTTCCTTAATAGTTACAGGGCTGTTCAGATTTTATATTTCATCTTGAGTGAGTTGTGGTAATGTGTGTTTTTTGAGGAATTAGTCTGTTTCATCTGCACTATCAAATCATTATGTGTAGAGTTGTTTATAGTATTCCCTTATCCTTTTGATGTCTCACAGTCTGTGGTGATCCCCTGTTTCATTTCTTATATTAGTAATTTGTGTCTTCTCTCTTCTATTCTTTGTCTTCTATTCTTTGCTCAAGGTTTATCTATTTTATTGAACTATTCAAAGTATACGCTCTGTTTCATTGATTTTCTGTGCAGTTTTCTATTTTCAATTTTATAGATTTCTATTCTTTATCATTTCCTTCTGCCTACGTTGAGTTTAATTTGCTGTGGGTTTTTTTTCTTTTTTCTAGTTTATTGAGTTGGGCACTTAGATTATTGATTTGAGACCTTTATTTTCTAATGTTAAGTGCTTAATGCTATGAATTTTTCTCTTTTTAGCTACATCACATACATTTTTATATATTGTATTTTCATTTTTATTCAGTTTAATG
Source organism: Molossus molossus (assembly GCF_014108415.1). Taxonomy (NCBI): domain Eukaryota; kingdom Metazoa; phylum Chordata; class Mammalia; order Chiroptera; family Molossidae; genus Molossus; species Molossus molossus. The sequence goes on from NW_023425348.1 coordinate 1,416,390, forward strand.
CATTTTTTTAATTTCCCTTAATACTTCCTGTGACTCATGGATTAATTGGAAGTATGTTTTTTAGGTTCTGAGTGTGGATGTTTATATGTTATCTTTTTTCTTATTTCTAGTTTGATTCCCTTGTGGTCAGAGAACAAAGTCTATGTGATTTCGGTTCTTTTAAATTATTTGAGGTTTGTTTTGTGGGTCAAGATATGGTCAATCTTGGTATATATTCCATGGCCACTTGAAAATAATGTGAATTTGTTTGTTTGGTGGCGTTTCTATAAATGTTGTTTAGATTCTGTTGGTTGATAGTATTGTTGAGTTCTATATCACTGTTAATTCGGTGTCTTCTTTATTAATTTTAGAGAGGTATTAATATTTCCAGCTATAATAGTATATTTGTCTATTATTCTTTTCAATTCTATCAGTTTTTGCTTCACATATTTTACAGCTCTTTTGTTTAATACATACACATTTAGGTTTTCTTCTTGGTGGATTGACATGATGTAATATTACTTTCTGTCTGACAGTTTTCCTTGGTGAAGTCTACTTGATCTGATATTAATATAGCCACACCTGTTTTCTTATAATAAATGCCTGAAGAGTTTATCTTTTCCCATCCTTTTCCTTTCAACCTACTCATATAATTCTATTTCAAGTGAGTTGCTTGTAGGAAGTGTAAGGGTGGGTCTTTTTTAAAAATCTAGTTTGCTAGTCTCTCTTTTAATTGGTGTATATAGATCATTTACACTTATTGATTTACACCTATTGCAGTTATTGAAATGTTAGTACTTAAGTCTGCTTTTCGGTTGTTTTCCATTTAGTCTCTGTTTTTCATTTCTTTTTTTTTCCTGCTTTTCTGTGGGTTAGATGATCCATTTTTAAAGTTCCATTTTGATTCAACTGTAGTGACTATGAGTGTATCTTTTTGTATAGATTTTTTAGTAGTAGTTCTAGGTATTAAATCATTTATGTAGAATACATATTACATATGTGTTGGTGTATATATAACATTTTATGACAATACTAGTGTAAACATTTTAAAAGTTTAAATATAGTGTAGGAACTTTATGATTTTTTTACTTCCCTTTACTCTCCCTCATATTCACATTATATTGTTGTTTTAAGTAATTTCTTTGTATATATTGATATGTACATTAGGCAGTCCTGTAATTTTTGTTTCAGTCATCAAATATAATTTAGAAAATGCAAGAAGAGATACAAAGCCTGTTGTATTTAACCATATTATTGTTCCTACTCTATTTTTTTTTTTCTTCTTGATAAGATTATTTTTATTGTTAAACTGCTGGTTAGAGCACTTTCTTATCCACCTTTTTAGAGTAGGTGTGCTCATAAGAAATTCTCTTATTTTTCCCTCATTTCATTATCTTGATTTCTCTTACATTCCCAAAGGATATTTTTGATGGATATAGAATTCTGGATTGACAATTCTTATCTTTCAGCACTTGAAAAATGTTATGCACTTCCTCTGCCCTCCATATTTTTTCATGATAAATTCACAGTCATTCAAATTGATTTTCTATTATAGATGAGGTCTTTCTCGCTCACTGCTTGCAAGATTTTTTTTGTCTTTAGGTTTTAAAAGTTTGATTGTGATGTTCCTTGGCATAGATTTTTTTTAGATTTATCTTGTTTGGGCTTCACTCAGGTTCCTAAATCTGTAGGTGTATGTTTTCTGCCAAATTTTGGACACTTTCAGTCATTATTTCTTCAAGTACTTTTTTAGTCCCACTCTTTTTCCTTTCCTTGTGGCACTTTGATGACATGGGTTTTTGTTTTTTTGTTTTTTTCTTATTACAGTCTCACATGTTCTTCAAGTTGTTCATTGGTTTTTCAATATGATTTTTCTATTTTTAGTCTGTTTTTGTTGTGTTAAACAGTGTTCAAATTGTGTAGTTTCTGTGATGTTTTCTTCAAGCTCATTGACCCCACCCCCACCCCCTTCACCATTATATTTGGTTATCGTATTTTTTCTAAGATTTCATTTGGTTCTATTTTATTTTATTTTATTTTATTTTATTTATTTATTTATTTATTTATTTATTTATTTATTTATTTATTTCCATCCTCACCTGAGGATATTTTTCCATTTATCTGCAGATAGAATGGGAGGGAAGGAGAGAGAGAGAGAGAAAAACATCGACATGAGAGGGACACATCTGCAACCGAGATACGTGCCCTTGACTGGAATTGAACCTGCGACTCTTTGGTCCATGGGCTGACATTCCAGCTGCTGAGCCAAACCAGCCAGGGCCATTTGGTTCTTTTTTTATATCTCCTTTTACTTTACTGAGATTTTCTATTTTTTCATTTGCTTCATATTTATGATTGCTCATTGAAGCATTTCTGTGATGACTGTTTTAACATTCTTGGCAGATAATTCTAACATCTGTATCATCTCAGTGTTGGTATCTGTTGATTGTTTTTTTCTCATTCAATTTGATGTATTCCTGGTTCTTGAATATATACAATATTGTGTTGTAAGACTCTAGAACTTAAATTTTGCATTTTAGCAGATCTTTTGTGACACTACTCTTAAGGTCACCATCTCATTACTTCCAGGTTGGGGTAGAAGTCCAGATTTTCTACCTCACTTTTGTTGACTCCTGTAGTAGGAGGACTCCTTTGTACGGCTAGATAGAGTTGGGAGTTCAGGCATCCTCTGATACCACTCTGGCTAGGAGGAAGAGGGATACCTTGTTACTGCTCCTCATGTGGTCTCCACTGACATCCTGTGAGTGTGGCTTGTTGCTGCTGAGTGGTAGTGAAATTCTTGAGCCTACACCGGGCCTTTGACTCTACCCCAGCAAAAAGAGGGAAGAATGCCATGTTAGTACCAGGTGGGAGTAGAAGTCTAGGCTCCCCATGTGCCACGTGATCTCTGTTTATGGTGAGGGGAGATGGTTGATGGATACTGTTATCACACTGTAGAGATTAATGTCCTGGCTCTCTACTCAGCCTTCTCTGATATTACTCCAGTGGGAGTATGGGGAGAGAGTTGAGGCACCTTATTACACCCTAGCAAGGTGGGATTCTAGGCCCTCCATTTTACTTTTTCCAACTTGGGTGAGTGTAAAGACTGAGTCTCCCAACCAGTTCTGTGGTTCCTTGAGGCAGGCCATGGAGAGAAGACCCTACATTGCTGTAAAGATTGATGCACCAGCCTATTGCTACACTTGAGAAACAGACCAGGAGTAACACCCAGTTCAGAACTGCCCCCAAACCTCCCATTGTATCTTTAGCTCCATGACACTCACTTTCATTCTTAATATGTCTCCCCACTTACAGACACTGTACTGCTGAGCCAAACTGGCCAGGGCTAAATTTTATTTAATTTTAAGTAAATTAAATTTAAATAGCTCTACATGGCTCATGGTTATTGTCCGCAGCAGTAGATTGTCTGTTCTGATTGAAGCTGTAGGATCATTCAGACTACTTCTCTAGTGTCTGGTTTCCACCTAGGCTTGAAACACCCACTCTGGGTGAACCAACCACCATGTAAGAAGTCCACATACCATAAGACTGCCACATGTGAGGAAGTATGAGCTAGCCACATGAAGCAAGTCAGAGAACGCCCCATTTGTTCTAGCAGTCCATTTGCACATCAGAAATGTGAATGAAGAAACCATATTGGACTTCAAACCTAGGCAAGCCTTCAGATGATTTCAGCCATAGCTGCCGTCTGACTCTAACCATATGAAAGTCTCCAAGCAAGAAGCTTCAGCTAATCCCACAGATCCCTGAGAGATTATAAATTGTTGCCTTAAGCCACTAAATTTTAGGGTGATTTGCAAAGCAGTAGTTTACCAAAACAGAAATATACTAAGGAATCAAGATTCCCTATTTTTCTGGCTCTTCTAGTTCCTAGTCGTCTTTCCTTCTTGTTTCACACTTCCTTACTTTTGGTGGTGTAAACTTTCATGCTTAGAACTAATATTGCAGTTTGGGAAAGTCACAGTGACCTGGCCTTTCATTGAAATCCTATCTGGGATTTCTGACCTTGTGTTTAAAAGGCCATTAAATAAATTATTTTCTGTTTCTTTCTGCTTTCAAATAGTTCAACATGGATCAATACTTGCCTTTTTCGTCCTTAGTAAAGGCCATCAATAGTTAATATAATCTAACACTGACTTTTTTCTTCAATCATTTGTCTTTTCTATTATTTTTATTCATTTATTTATTTATTTTATTACTCACCCGAGGATTTTTTCTATTTATCTTCAGATAGAGTGGGAGGGAGGGAAAGAGAGACAGAAACATCCATGTGAGAGGGGCATATTTACTGGTTGCTTCCCATGTGACCCCCACCAGGGCCAGGGATGAACTACAACCGATTGAGGTACGTGCCCTTGATGGGAATCGAACCCGAGACTCATTGGTTAGGCCTGATGCTCTAACCACTGAGCAAAATCAGCCAGGGCTCAATCAATTGCTGTGTGTCTTTTTGGGTCAAAAAGGCACATAGCAATTCTTCACAGTCAACATTTTAACATCTGCTTTGTTACCAGAAGAAAATGAATAGGTGGGGAGAGGGATGTGTTGGGTACATACCCAAATGATAGCTATTATATAAGCAATAGCTCTTATATATAACAAGATAAGTCATGTAGTGAGAGCCTATGTAAGCTATTTATACAACTTGTAAATTGTGCTACTTAAATTTATATAGCCTTGGACTTTATCTCTTAATAATATACATTTTATTCCACTGAGCACAATAGTTATAAATATTTAAAAGGAATTTATTTTTAAATGTCATGAAAACAAATGTTTAGAACAAGATTTACTACCTTATGGTTGTTCTTAGTGAGCATTTTTTGTAATTGATAACAAAGAGGGCAAATTTTATTAGGACTCTACTTCAGTGATTTTTTTTTTTTTTTCAGTTCTAAGAACAGATAGAAATTGGCTATGGATAATTCATATGATTTCAGTCAAGGACGCTCATGTAATGGAATTCCGTCTGAGAAGATAAACAACTTCGTTGTGTCAGAAGATCATGGACAGAAAATCTTAAGTGTACTACAGAATTTTAGAGAACAAAATATCTTTTATGATTTCAAAATAATCATGAAAGATGAAATAATCCCATGTCATCGTTGTGTGTTAGCTGCATGCAGTGACTTTTTCAGGTACTTTATCTTCTTTATGCCTCCAATTTTATGACATAGATAATTAAGTTTTGTTTTTTTTTTAACTCTACTCACTTTTCCACCCACAGGAGCATGCAACAGTACTTTTTAATTCTTGAAAAGTGCTAATTAGAACCTAGGTTAACTAATGATTATTTTATATAAAAATATAAGACTATCTTTTGTAAAGCTCAGGTCTTCAAAGGCCAGCATTTCTGAAAGTTTTATAGAACATTAGTCCCTTAAAATGTACAAGGGAAAAGTTTTGATCTGGGGTCAGTTTTATTTGAGGAGTCCCTGCACTGTGTCCTTTAGGAAAAGAGGAAAGGACAGATTCATCCAAAGTGGAAGCAAGTGCAAAGAAAAGGAGCGAGAGGAAACCCATTTCAGTCCTGTATTGTGTCAGTGCTTTATCTGGAGGACAGGGACTCTAACCCGGATTATTTAAAGAGTTCTCCTCTCTGGCAAAGGCCTTCCTTTACTAGGGGAAAGTACCTCCAGAGCATTTCTGGAGCACACCCAGCTTGTTCTAATTTTAGGTACCTTCTGAATATTAGTAGGTTCCCCATGTATATCACCTTACAAGGAGTGTCCTGGTGAAGACACTGTTAAGAACCCACTGTTTTTGTTTTTTTTAATCCTCACCCAAGGACATTTTCCATTTTTTGTTCAGATAGAGTGAGAGGGAGGGAGGGAGGGACAGAGAGAGAGAGAAACATCAACGTGAAAGGGACATATCGAGTGGCTGCCTCCTGCACAACCCAACCAGGGCCGGGGACAAACTGCAACCGAGGTATGTGCCCTTAGCGGGAACCGAACCCAGGTCTCTCTGGCCCGCAGGCCGTCGCTCTAACGGCTGAGCCAAACTGGCCAGGGCAGAACCCACTGTTTTGACATTGGCTTTTTGATTCTGTAAGGTTTAGGGTCAACAAATGACCTACCCTGTGAGGCTTCTTGGTCAGACACACAACCTGTTGGTGACATCCTGAATTTCAGCCCTCTTAGTCATACTGCAGTAAACTTAAGTCCTCATTGCAGTATTTTGCATTATGTTCAATTTTATAAGCAATTTTTATTTGAAGTAAGCAGGGTTTAACTCTCTGATAAACAAACAATAAAAATACAGTAAGATTTAAGATAAAAATGCAACTTTTATTAGCTGTTTACCTAACTACACTGTATGTTTTCATCTATTTTTTTCACTTCTTCTCTCAGGTAACTTCAGTTCTACTCATATTTCACTGGAGTCCTTACTGTTCTTATGCTCCATCCCTCTGAGGTTCTACCATTTTCTTCCCCTCTATTCTAATTCAGTTTTTCTTCCAAGTAATTCTTTTCTGCTCCCTTATCCTATGTCACCTCTGTATAGTATAATGGTGAAGTACTTGGCATCTTACTGCACATGCCCTAAATCTAAATCCCAGCTCTACCATTTATTAGCTATGTGACTTTAGCCACAGTCCACCATTGTTTAGTTTTATAAAATCACATTTCCTTTATTCTAAAGTACAATACAAACTGTGTACTTCTAGCTGTGTGTTTATCTAATTTGGTGAATTTCCCTACACAGACAGATGCATTAGAGACATCTGATATCTCACTGTAGTTCATCTTTCACTGGTCTCACTACTGCCAAATTGAAACTTCATTTGAAAGAGACTTTGAAATACTAAACGTAGACACATTACATATCTTAAGCAATTTTGGTTAACACCTGCAAAGTTGATACTAATTAACCCATAAATAAATAAATCCAGCCATTAGAGTGATTTTACCCTGATTTTATAAATAATATATAAGAACATCAAATCGGTATTCAAAATTTGAATGTTTTTGTGTAGCCTTCTTTGGATTAGTTGCTGTAGCTCAGGTATAATGTATATATTTTGCAGTATGGGAGTTATGTAATACATATGTTTCACAGATAAATAGTATTGTACATAACTGTTCTGGATATTAATTTATTAGAGTGCTTTTGAAATATATTTTAAATTAAGGATAAAGGAAATCTTTTTAAGGTAATGTGAAAATTATTATGGAATAGAATATTTCTGTTTACTTCTTCTATGTTCTTATTTTTTCAGGGCTATGTTTGAAGTAAACATGAAAGAAAGAGATGGTGGAAGTGTTACCATTACCAATTTGTCCTCCAAAGCAGTAAAAGCATTTCTTGATTATGCCTATACTGGAAAAACAAAGATAACAGATGATAATGTGGAAATGTTCTTTCAGTTGTCATCATTTCTTCAAGTTTCCTTCCTAGCCAAAGCTTGCAGTGACTTTTTAATAAAAAGTATTAATATTGTCAATTGTTTACAGTTATTATCTATATCGGATAGCTATGGCTCTTCCCGTTTGTTTGACCATGCATTATACTTTGTACAGCACCACTTTTCTTTGTTATTTAAATCCAGTGATTTCTTAGAGATGAACTTTGGAATACTACAGAAATGTCTGGAATCAGATGAATTAGATGTTCCTGAAGAAGAAACTGTACTGAAAGTCGTCCTCAATTGGACTAAATATAACTTAGAAGCAAGGCAAAAGCATCTACCTTATTTGATTAAAAAGGTAAGATTACATCAGTTACCTGAGGAGACACTTCAAGACTGTCTTCTCAGTGAAGAGTGCTTACTCAAAAGCACCAACTGTTTTGACGTAGTCATGGATGCAGTTAAATGTGTGCAAGGCTCTGGTGGACTTTTTCCTGATGCTCGACCATCCACAACTGAAAAATACATATTTGTTCACAAAACTGAGGAAAATGGAGAAAATCAATATACATTTTGCTATAATATTAAAACTGATTCGTGGAAAATACTGCCACAGTCACACTTGCTTGATTTGCCCGGATCTAGTCTGGCAAGTTACGGAGAAAAAATATTCTTGACAGGTGGTTGCAAAGGGCCATGTTGTAGAACGGTTCGGCTTCATATTGCAGAGTCTTATCACGATGCCACCGACAAAACCTGGTGCTACTGTCCAGTCAAAAATGATTTCTTCCTGGTATCGACTATGAAAACACCAAGAACCATGCATACTTCAGTTATGGCTCTTAATCGATTGTTTGTCATAGGTGGAAAGACTACAGGATCTCAGGATATTAAAAGTCTCTTAGATGTTGAATCTTACAACCCTCTTTCCAAAGAATGGATGTCTGTTAGCCCATTACCCAGGGGCATATACTATCCTGAAGCAAGTGCATGCCAAAATGTAATTTATGTTCTTGGATCAGAGGTAGAGATTACAGATGCCTTTAACCCGTCACTTGATTGCTTTTTTAGATACAACGCTACAACTGACCAGTGGTCTGAATTAGTAGCAGAGTTTGGGCAGTTTTTTCATGCCACACTAATTAAAGCTGTCCCAGTAAACTGCACACTGTATATATGTGACCTTTCCACCTATAAGGTTTATAGTTTTTGTCCAGACACTAGTGTCTGGAAGGGTGAAGGATCTTTTGAATGTGCAGGCTTTAATGCAGGTGCAGTTGGAATTGAAGATAAAATTTATATATTAGGTGGTGATTATGCACCAGATGAAATCACAGATGAAGTGCAGGTCTACCACAGCAGCAGGTCTGAGTGGGAAGAAGTTTCACCAATGCCGAAGGCCTTAACCGAATTTTACTGCCAGGTGATTCAATTTAATAAATACAGGGACCCATGGTTTTCTAGTCATTTCTAAAAGTAGTTTGTGCTTAGACATTGTAAAACTATTCCAGTTCTAGAAACTTACAGTAAATTTGTTAACGTTAGCAGTTGGTAAAAAGGTCTTTACATCTTAATAAATTAAAATGTACCTTCTATTAGAGAATTACTATGTAAGGATTAGCAGTTCCCAGAAGCTTAAAATACAAAATACATTTTACCAAAAAGTATACTGAATATAATTTAATCTTGGGGAATCCAGAATACTTGGTATGTTCATATGTAAATAAAACTCATAGACCTTAATGTTTTAATTTTTAAAGTACTTTATTCATGAGAGACTAGTAAAAACAAATCAAAGTTCACAGCTTTGTACTATGTAAATGGGAGACGTCTATTTAAGTAGTAAAAATGAATTATGTATATTCTATATTATATGAAGTGAAACATAAATTAGAAAGGTGAGAATCCTACCTTATTACTATAGGTAGAAGAGTTGTTGAATTCCTATCCTTTCTGATCATGGTTAGCTTCTTTTAAATACTTATTTTCTTTCATCATTATTTTGTAAGAAATTTTTCTAAAATGCTGTGTTTCCCCGGACTTCTAAACTATAAACTAAACACAGTTTAACTTTTTTTTTTCCTGTTTTTTTTTTTAATCCTCATCCGAGGATATTTCCCATTGATTTTGAGATAGAGTGGAAGGGAGAGAGGGGGAGAGAAGAGAGAGAGAAACATCAATGTAAGAGAGACACATTGATTGGTTGCCTCCCACACAACCCTAGCTGGGGCTGGGGATTGAATCTGCAACCCAGGTACATGCCATTGACCGGGAATTGAACCCGTGACCCTTTGGTCTGCAGTCTGACATTCTAACCACTGAGCCAAACAGGCCAGGACTGGTTTAACTTTTTAAAATAATTTGACTTTTTTGATGATTTAACTCTTCATTAAGTGTGCAATGGACCATGTTATAATTTCATAATGCTACCAGCAGTTACTGAAATGTTTTTAAAATTGCTGTTTCTATTAATTCTCAGTGTTAGCTGGCTTTATGTCTCATATATCTCTTATTTTCTGGCTCAAGCTAAGTAAATTAACATTCTTGATTTAATTATTAGTTCTAAGTTACACTAACCTGAATTTAACTTAACATGTAACCCATTTGAGTGACATTCTTGCATTCTTGGATGATGGAAATGCTAAAACACCTTTTCTATATTATTGCCAGGCTCCAGCATAACTGAGGATATAGGAAATCCGACCTCTAGATAGGCAGATCATTATTGCAATTCTTACACTATTGAATGTCCAAATTTGTCCTGCAATTAGGAATTTCATTCAGCATTTAAATTAGTACCATGTCAGTTTTCTGTGATGATATATACTGACTTTAAAGCAGGGTGTTGGTTTACTACTTTAGTAAATTATCCATAGTGAATTATTTTCAAAATTTAAAACAAATTACTGGGTTTCTGGTATTGATAGTAGTAATTACAACCAACATCTGTTTAGATGTTTAATCACCTTTAACCCAAACATTGGAAGGGTACTAATCATCCTTATTCTCAGCTAGGATGATTCTGCTTTGCAAAAGGTATGTTTCTTTAATCAGTTTACAAGATTTAAGCATTTTAGGTTTTAAAGCCCCTATTTACAGCTTAGGTGATGTGCAGATTGGATTTCTCTGGAATCAAATGTAGTTACCCACTCTGTAGTAAATGTTAATCTGTGTTGTAAATGTACATATTCTTTAGGAGTATGTTCTAAAGTGGAAATATACCTAGGTGAAGGTCCTTTTATTTTACCATATAAATGTATACAATCAGAAGTTTCAAATATATTTTTCAAAGTAGAACAGGCTATTCGACTACATTATCATGCAATTATAAAATCAGGGACTGTCCCTAATCAGATGACAGTTTTCTATAAAGTATTCTATAGAATTGGCGGCCTTTCTCCCTGCCTTTGTGGACTCTGCACTCTCCACTCCTCCCTCCCTTTTCCTGGGTGTGTGTGTGTGTGTGTGTGTGTGTGTGTGTGTGTTTGAAAACAAATTAACAGTGGGTGACCTATACATATGCTGATTTATTGAACTGTTAATTTAAGCATATAGAAATAAAGTATATTTAAAATACTGTTTTAATCTCTGACTCTAGGAATTATTCATCTTTTCCAGAAAGGAGAAACTAAATCAAAATGGAGTTTCTTCCTGATCTTGTTTCATTATTGTATCACCTTGATTTCTATCGTTCTTCTCATTGCACACTGATTAATGGTAATGTTTCTGGAAATATCCTTGTAATCAAGGCTTAGGTGGCTTCCTCTGCATTTGGTTTAATATATTTTTTAATGCATAAGGCTTTCTGCCTTAGTTTCTACAATCGCTGCAGGTAACTTGTTAATCCTTTTCCCATGCTGCCATTCCTTTACATCTACACCTGAGTGATCCTCGTCATTTATGGCTGCAAGAAATGTACTCTCTAGTTACAATCCCCAAACTCTTCCTTTAATTACTGTTTGTTTTTTTCCTTGACACCATAGCAATCTGTGCTAGGCTTGGCCCTCTTAATAGTTGATCTTGTTCTAATTTTGCATCTTCTTATGAGATAGCACTTTAATTTTATCTGTCTGCTCTGGTTCTGTGTGTTCAAAATCCTCAAGAACCCAGTGTCCCAGTGTGTGTGTGTGTGTGTGTGTGATTCTGGTCTTACCCTCCATTCTGGATCTCTGACATGCAAGTTTCAGTGATCTCTCAAGTTTATTCTCATTACCCCCAGAAGAAGCTATTTTTCCTTCTTGTAAGGTTAGGGAAGAGGGAATAAATCTTTTATCAATGGCCTCTTCCTTAGGTATTATTTTTTTTCTTTAAAGTCTGATTTCTTTTTATTGTCGTCCTTCAGCTACTGCCACAGTGTAAGAGAAAAAATGATTGTGCTCGTTATCCAGATTACTTTCAGTCTTGTGGAAAATTTCTCTCTAACATTTATAATGCTTTATTATTTGTCTTGCTCCATTACATTTGGATTATGTGTGCAAATATTTTTTTAATATTGTAATATTTTCTAAAATTAAAAGTAGGTATATGGCATTCATTATTAAATATAAAAAAGATTAAATTTAACATTTTGTGAAATAAACTTAATGGATATTCCTACAGTGATCTTCAAACTTGATTTAAAATGTGGAGCACCTTTTGTTTATCTGTTACCTGGGAGACTGAGCACATGAAGAACATTTGAATAATAAAAATTAAGTATTTTGCATAACACTCAACTCTAGTTTGGGGATGGAAAGAAGTCTTCATCACTACATCCTCAACATAATTCCATTGTTCTCAGATACCAAGAAGAGCAATTGAATATGAGTTCAGTATACCTAGCTCAAGTCACACAATTTGGGAATCAGAATCAAGTATAGAGGGAAGCATTTGTTTGTATTTTGAGATTTGGAAGCAATAAATATAATGTAATAATTAAATATATTGTTGACTATATAATGTTACTTTTAGGTCATCATTATCAGTTTAATTGTGTCCAGTGTTTGGAGCATCTTTTCTTATATTTAGAATTGAATTTGTAAGACTCAAAAATGTCTTCCAATAGGCAGCTCTAGAGGGCAACCTAAAAACAAAGGCTAGAACTTGAAGGGAAACATATCTGTACATAAGAAGCAACTTTACTCCACTTTATAAAGCCATATTTATAATAAGACAAATTATCAAAAACTGTGGCAGATGATTAGTCTAATAAATTCCTACATAGGAGTGCACAACCAAAGATTTCTACATTCTATTTATATGCACATTTTTATCTTAATGGTTTTCTGACATATGACTAATTGCTTCCTCCTCCAATTTAGTCAGCATTTTTGTAACTTGATTTCAATGGTTCTGCATACTTAAGAATTAAATAGGACTTGAGTCTTAAAATCACATCATTTCAGGAGCATTCTTATTTAAGGAAATTTGTCCCTTTTTTTTTTAATTACTCAGGAAAAGTTTGTAAATGGTGCTGACATTTTTGGTAAGCTGCTAATAAGGATTTTTCTTCTGTCCACCATAGTTGCAAATTTGTTTTACAGCAACTAGAAATTGAAAGACCAGTACCTAAAATTTGCTTTTGAATTATTGTTATTTCACTGCAAGTGTACCTATATAGCTAAATGTAATGATTCTAGTTAAAGATTGTGTGATTTAAAAGAATGTCTTTGTATCTTAAAAATCTATTTATAAATAATTATATTTGATGACACTGATGCTTAATCAAATTTAATATTTAAATAGGGATATAATCAGAGGATGATACTGTTACATCAAAAGATAACTCTTCTAAATCATAGCCCATATTGAAACTTCAAAATAACCAAAATAACCTTAGCATCTAATATAGCTTTCAACCTGGTATAGAAGGTCCCTCTGAATTATAAAACATCCATGAATGATTGTATTTTTTGCAATTTCTAATTTAGTGCTTTCAGGGGATAAGATCTCACTACCTCCATTTTTGAGCAGTTCTATTGGAGAGTTCTTCCTAACATTAAAAGCAATTCTATCTTCTTGTAATAATTTCCAGCCCTTGGTCCTGGGTTGCATCCTCCACAAGTGTTCCACTTCAAAGCCTCATTTTCCTTTTTGTTTAAATGCTTAGCACTTTAAAACCTGCTACAGTGGTCTGGTGACATGCTTTTTCTTCTATAATTGCCTCTTTTCTAGCTCTATCACCTTTTTGGTGGGTTGCACCTAATCAGCATTGCAGAACCTCTTGATAATTCAGGCATCTCATTCCCTTAAATAGCTCTCTGCCTCCTATAAATCCAATTTGGGCTGAGCCTTGCTCTCTCTCCTTCTACCCCCTTTCAACAGAATTATAAACACATCTTTTCTGGGAGAGGAATTCTAAAGTCAAACTTTTGTCTTTCAACCATTTGTCATTGGATATGATTTTCAGAATTCTTTAAATACTTCTAAGACCCTACGAAGTATACAAACAATAGAAACCAAAGCAGTCACATTCTTGGTGGTTAATGAGGACAATTTGCTCACAAATCTATAAAGACAACCTTATAGTAACAACAGTCTAAGTTTGGAGATTTATCTGTGCTGTTAACCAGTTGAATACAGTGTGATGTTTCCATAAAACAATGCCATTATAAGAATTTTATGGGTCACATAACTTTATTCATTTCAATAACTTTGACCACATTCCCAACCATAACTGTCTAACTAGTTCAACAAATTATGAATTTGGTTTCAAGAGTAACAAGGTTGCTGGAATAATGAAAGTAGTACAGTTCTCTGAATATCACATTGTTGCATAAATATTTCTTTACATCATCATCTCTGGACCTAGCAATTAGCACAGTGCCTGCATATAATAAGGCATCCAATAAACAAATATTCTATTGGGCCAATATGTAAAGTAAAAATACTTATTATAGTTATATTGTTATTGGATGGGTTTGATATAATTGTACATTTTGCAACTTTTTTTCATCTACAAAGGAAATTGCTTGGATTTTACATTAGGATTTTACATTTTAGAATGCTGCCACATCATAGTGTTAATTCTCTTTAATATTTGATATCTTTCTCATTTAAAGTCTGAGAAGTTGGGTTAGGTAATTTATACAACTTCATTTTTTGTTAGTATATGGAAAAATTAATAATAAAGTATTTTTTTTTAATATATGTTTTTATTGATTTTTTTTAATTTTTTTTTTTTTTTATGCTCACTCGAGGACATTTTTGCATTTATCTTCAGATAGCAGGAGGGAGAGAGGGGGGAAGAGAAAAAGAAACATTGACATGAAAGAGACACATCGACTAGTTGCCACCCACACTACCCCAACTGAGGCCGGGGACAAACTGCAACCGAGGTACATGCCCTTAGCGGGAACTAAACTCAGAACTCTCTGGACCGCAGGCCAATGCTCTAACCGCTGAACCAAACCAGCCAGGGCTTAATTGAATTTTTTAGAAAGAGAAGAAGGGGAGAGAGAGAAACATGGATGTGAGAAATATCCATCAGCTGCCTCCTGCACTCCCCCTACTGGAGATGGAGCCAGCAACGTGGGCATGTGCCCTGACGGGGAATCCAACCAGGACCTCTCAGTCCATGGGACAATGCTCAATCCACTGGGCCATGTCAGCCCAGCATAATGAAACATTTTATATCTGTGAGTGAAATTTCAGTATTCAGTGCACTGCCCACCTTTGGAGAACATAGTATATGTATAGTTGTTTCTTGAAACTGAAATTGTAGATTCAAAGTTATTTTTTCACCTAATTTTTAAGTG
This sequence comes from Molossus molossus, assembly GCF_014108415.1. Classification (NCBI taxonomy): domain Eukaryota; kingdom Metazoa; phylum Chordata; class Mammalia; order Chiroptera; family Molossidae; genus Molossus; species Molossus molossus. The sequence goes on from NW_023425348.1 coordinate 1,431,477, forward strand.
CTTACTGATTATTTATTCTCAGTGAATGTTACTTATCATATCTAATTCTCTTTTTCTTTTCAAAGGCAATAGTAGATAAGACAATGACTGTAAGTTTCATTAGTCGACTGTTTCTCCTATATGAGCATAATAGTTTTAGAGACCTTTTTCCCATTGGGGGATAGTGCTCAAGCTGCTTACATTGCATACAGAAGTAGTTTGCTTCATTTCTCTATCAGTAGAATGTGGGCTTTTGTCATAGGCTATGAGAAATCAGCATTTTTGCAGGTCCACATTAACCAGATTAACATGTAATAAAACATTTCAATTCTATAAAATATTTATTAAAATGTATCTCAGTAAAGAATACATTCTGTTTGTATTTATTGTTATTAGAAATAAAAGAGGTAGATAAAGGTGAATGCCAAGGCTCTTGTTTTCTTGACACCCACTTCCCTAGATGTTCTACATGGCTCCAGTGAGTCAGAATTACTGAGTTTGCAGTGGTCAAGGTCGGGGATTTCTGTAGCTGTGATGACATGTCCTGTATTACAGACTTCAGCTTGGGCACCCTACTCTGGAAGAATGGAATACCAGCTAGACTTCGCATGACTCATAGGTAGGGAGAGCCCTCCAGCCTCTGACTGAGCTAAGAAAGAACAGACCAGATATCTATGACCCACAAATGACAGCCAGCAGAAGCTAGCTGAATGTACAGGACCAGGTACTGGCCAACCTGGGAGCACACAGCTGCCAGAGTATAAGCCTGGGGTAGAGGTAGTATGGGATCAAAGTCTGAGAGACGGTGGTACCATGAAAAGACTTTTTAAATGTTTGCATTGGACAGATGCTGTCATTGCAGTTCCTGTAATTTTTCCTCTTTCTGGACAGGCCCATTTTCTGTCATGTTTCTGGTTTTCCTATGTGATGAGCTGTGATTTATTAAATGACGTTGGCTCCCAAATCATTCACTGGAGACTACTGCCCAGGTAGAAACAAGAGTTCCTCCATGAAAACCTAGCTCTGTTTTTATCCCACATGACTGCGTAAGGCCTGTTTCCTTCCCTGAATCTGATACTCTCTTGTTAATCCTTTGGTTGAAACCTGCCTGCTCCATGCTTTTTTCCTTATTACAGTCGTCTCTCCCCACTTCCCGCTTCAACTTGCGCGGCTTCACTCTGTCACAGTTTTTCCAAATACTGTACTATATTTGCGCGAAGTGCCGAGGGACGACTGTATGCATAAAGAATCCTACTTCGCGGAAATTCACTTATAGCGGTAGAGTCCAGACCTGATTAACCGCAATAAACGAGGGCCGACAGTACTTTCAATTCTCCAAGTGCCGCCAGCCTTCTCCAGTGCGCTTTGCCCTCAAACATTGACTCATCCCTACCCTTTAACCCCCATGGATGGAAGCCTTTCGCAAAGTGTACTAAAAACTTAAGACCTGGCCTGTTACTAGGTCGTTGGGGATGCCCCCTCAAATCGGAGGTGTCCTCTCAACATTTTCCTACTGGCAGGCCCCCAGTGAAGCGTTCCTCTTGAGTCATTAAGCAGAATGGTTACTCATCTCAGTCTGACACTTTGCATTTGAAGTTCTTTCTCTGAATTCTGAACCTGCCTGAATTTTTCCCTTTCCCCTACTACAAGAGGGAAAAAAAAGGGAAGACTGCCTCTTCAAAATTTAATCTCCATACTTACAGAAAATAAATTGCAAAGAGCATATAAACTAGCAGTTTGTCCCCTTTCCAATCACGAAGATTTTCATAATATTGTGCTGCAGACTCTTATGCATTTCTGTCACAAACTATGTTTTATCAAAAGCTATTTGTGGCAATTAGCCAATATACAGATTTTAATTGATTTATATGTATTTTTCCAGAGAAAATAATTCTTAAAAAGTAATATTCTTCTATGAATATAGTTTCAAAATCATGTTTATAAGGTGTTTTGAGGTTTGAAACTACAAAATACTGAATTTTTCAGCAGTGCAGTACTCAATCTACCTAATGAGCATTACTTAATTAATTAAAACTATAGACTATATTTTTAAATACTTTTATAAAAAAACCCATGTTTCCAGAATAAAGTTTCTTTGCAACTTTTGTAATTGTAAAGACTTCCATAGACTTAATGAGACTAAATATAGCAAACTAATTATTCATGGAAAAAAAAAAAAGTCAAGAAATCTGTGGGGCCAATCTTTAAATGGAATTTAGGCATACATATTAAACAGATCATCCTAGTACTTATATGTTAGATTTGACTGTACCTGATAAATATTTTTGCATGTCTTCCAAGTTCAAGGCTTGTTGAACCTGATTTTGCTCGAGTGATAATCAATGAATCTTCCATGGGAAGTTAAATACCCTTTCCTAACCCTGACCAAAATGTATACTATAAAATTAGTTTAAAATTTTTAATCAAGGAAAGCCTTTCCCTGTAGGCTTTTTATGCTTTAAAATCCAATTAGCTGTAATGTTTTTCTTTTACAGATTAACCACTCTTTTATGCTATGAAACATTAATAGGAATTCAAGCTACTTATAGCTTCTTTTTTATTTTTATTTATTATTTTTTTTTAAATCTTTATTGTTGGATGTAAAATGTATTACAGATGTTCCACATTTTTTCCCCATTGACCCCCTCCTCCCCACTCCCACCTTTTCCCACACTATTGTCTGTGTCCTTTGGTTATGCATATAAGTTCTTTGGTTTATTTCTTCCCCCCCCCCCCCCCAACCCCTTTCCCTTTGAGGTTTGTCAGTCTAGCAATGAATTTGTACTTCTTAATCTCTTCACCTTTTTCACCCATTCCCCCAACCCCCCTCCCATCTGGCAACCAACAAAATGTTCTCTGTATCTATGAGAATGTTTCTGTTCTACCTGTTCATTTTGTTTGTAGATTCCATTGTTGATAGATATGTATTCATTGCCATTTTGTTTGCTCATATATTTTATCTTTTTCTTCAAAAAGACCCTTCATCATTTCATACATTAACAGTTTGGTGGTGATGAACTCCTTTAACTTTTTCCTGTCTGGGAAAGTTTTTATATGTCCATCGATTCTAAATGACAGCTTTGCAGGATAGAGTAATCTTGGTTGTAGGTTCTTGCTTTTCATCACTCTGAATATTTCTTGCCACTCCCTTCTGGTCTGCAAAGTTTCTTTTGAGAAATCAGCTGACAGCCTTATGGGAACTCCCTTGTAGGTAACTAGCTGCCTTTCTCTTGCTGCTTTTAAGATTCTCTCTTTGTCTTGAACCTTTTGCATTTTGATGATGATGTGTCTTGGTGTGGGCCTCTTGGGGTTCATCTTGGTTGGGATTCTCTGTGCTTCCTACATTTGTATGTCTGTTTCCTTCACCAAGTTAGGGAAGTTTTCTGCCATTATTGTTTCAAACAGGTTTTCGATTTCTTGTTCTCGCTCTTCTCCTTCTGGCACCCCCAAGATGCGAATGTTGGCACGCTTGAAGTTGTCCCAGAGGCTCCTTACACTATCCTCACATTTTGGATTCTTTTTTATTTTTGCTGTTCTGATTGGGCATTTTTTGCTTTCTTATATTGCAAATCGATGGTTTGCTCCTTGGATTTACGTACTCTATTATTGAAACTGTGTAAATTATTCTTTATTTCAGTTAATGTCGCCTTCCATTCTAACTGTGTATCCATGATTTCTGACTGGTCCTTTTTTATGCTCTTGAGGCCCTCCCTAAGTTCACTGAGGTTCTCACTAAGTTCATTGAGCATCCGTATAAGCAGTATTTTGAACTCAGTATCTGTTAGGTTGCTTATCTCCATTTCGCTTAGTTCTTTTATTGGGGTTTTGTTCTGTTCTTTCATTTGGGACCTGTTTCTTTGTCTCCTCATTTTGGCTGCCTCCCTGTGTTTGTTTCAGTGTATTACTTAATGAGAGGTATGGGGCTCGCTGAGACCAGATGCTGCTCGTTTGAAAGAATTTAGGAAAAACCTGAAACAGGATCCAAGACAGGCCAATCCTAAGGTTAAGCAAGTGGCAACAGCTTGGGTGGGCTTGAAAGTTGTGTGGGGCGGGGCAGGGCCTCAGGGAGTCAGCAGGGCGGGGCTACCAGTGTGAGCCAGGTTGCTGGAGTCCCAGATATGGCGACTGTCTGCTGCCCCCGGGAAGGGTTCACCAAAGGAACAAAGGCCTCTGACAGCACGTTTGTCCAAGAGAAAGTCCCCTTCTCCAGCCCTTGCTCCAGTGCCAAACAGCTCAGTTCTTCCCTGTATGTCTCTGGTGCCCCTTGAGCTGCCTCCCCTCCAAGCTTAGAGGGAGAGAGTCCGATAAGTTTCTGCACGGGCCCTTTAAGGAGCTGCCTGGGGCTCCAGCCGCTTCAGCTTCCCTGAGCCTCAGTTCCCGCTGGTTTTTCCAGCCAGAGGTTATGGGGACTTCTCTTCCTGGCACTGGAACCCTGAGCGGGGCACCTGGTGTGGGACGGGGACCCCTCAGGAAGGACCTTCCCAGCCGCGGGAGCCTCCTGATTTTTATCCGCCACACTTGGGTGTGGAACCAGCCTGTTGCGCTGCCGCCGCCGCCCCTCCTACCAGTCTGGATGTGGCTGCTGCTTTAATTCCGTAGTTGTAGGACTTCCATTCAGCTTGATTTCAGGCGGTTTTGAATGATGGTTGTTCTGTAGTTTAGTTGTAACTTTGATGTGGTTGTGGGAGGACGCGATACCGCGTTTACCTATGCCGCCATCTTGACCAGAAGTCCTATAGCTTCTTTTTTAAACACCCTTTTAACATATCAGTAAATTTTTGTTTATTTTACAAATAGTATTCACCTATCTACTCCTGAAGGAATGAATTTTGCCACAGTATTCTTCTATTTAAATATAGTTCACATTTCTCTTGCAAGTACAAATTAGCATGCACTCTTATTTCTAAAAATTTGTATAAAGAAAATTATTCAATAGTTTAAAGCATCTAAATTTTTTCCATTGATGAATGAAATATTGAAGTTCTAACCAATACTTTTTGTAATGGTGTATCTACCAGCCATATACAGTGTCAGGCAGCCTCCCCCAAACTTGCTTCAAAAAACAAATCATCTGCAGTGCCTGTTAAAAATACCAAATCTAGCCTAGCCAGTGTGGCTCAGTGGATTGAGCACTGCCCCATGGACTGAGAGGTCCCAGTTTTATTCCCTGTCAGGGCATATGCCGGGGTTGTGGGCTCAATCTCCGGTGAGGGTATGCAGGAGTCACCCTGAGGGATGTTTCTCACATCAATGTTTTTCTCTCTCCCTCTCCCTCTCCCTCCCCTTTCGTTCCTAAAAACAAAAACAATAAAAACATATTTAAAAAACAAATCTAGGGCCTCATTCTTGGAGATTTTGATGTAGTTGGTTCTAGATTCAGGTCCTGGGAACTCATTTTTAACAAGCACTGCAAATAATTCTTATTGCTGAGCAAGGTGCAAAGCATACTGGGGTAAATGTTAAGAACCACTCTGAAGTCAGGCCTGGTAGAATACTATAGAGAGTGATTTAAAAGCCATATAAGCTTGAGCAAGTTACTTAAACATTCTGTGCTCTAGTTTCTTAATTGGGATAATAGTTGTACTTCCCACAAAATCTTATTGTGAGGATTAAATAATGCATGTGATGTGATGTGCTTGGCGATAGAAGATGTTCAGTAAATGTTTCCTCCCCCTCTTTTTTCTTGTTTGATTTAATCAGATGCCATCTTCTCCTAACTCGCCAATATGCTACCACAGTCTTACATTTTACAAACAGATAAAATTTTGAATGTGAAAAGTACCCAATTCAACTTGATAGAATCGACGGAACAAAATAAAACTGTGTTTAATATACAGTTTAGCTTTGACTTGGCCCTAAACATTCCCTGTAGCCTCAACCATGAGTTTCTCATATATTCATTCAACAACCATTTCTTGAGCTCCTCCTGTGTGTCATTACTATACTAGGATTGAGGGTATAACATGAGATAATCAGATGTGTTCCCTGTTCTCCTTCAACTCACTGAGTACCTGGCTGCTTCTGCAAATCTCTCCAGATTTGATTTTGCCTAATCTCTGTTGTTACACTTTCAATTTGGCCTCATTTTTGTTTTCTACTCTCTTTTAGGGCCTTGAGTTTAGTAACGTTCTTGGTTTCTACATCTATCCTGCCTAGATGAGAAACCCCTTTTGCTCCTCGACCCACACACAGCTCTCAAGTTCAACCATGACTCCTTTAGCTGATGCCAGATGGAGAATAAAGCCCAGATCTCCGGTACACATGAGTGGAGGGGTCAGAAAACCAGATCATAGAACTCAAGAGTGGTCATAGAATGGGTGAGAATTCTTAGTAGCCTACAGGAATTTCAAATCTATTGACTACTTTATTTCACAAACTGCAATGCAAAAAAATAAGTAAATCTTTGAACAAAATTAATTTTTTTCTTAATAATCTTTTACCCTGGTATATCTATATAATGTGCCATGTTGGCAAACTCTCAGGTATTGTGCAGAGTAGTACTTTAACATGGTTCACCTGGCAAAGTGGGTGCAATTACCATTTCTTATCTTACCAGTTCCCCAAGTGTACATCCTCACCAAAATAGAACAGACTTAAGAAAATGTGTATAGGTCAGCCTATTTATATTTGGAAATAAAAATGGGGATGGTCAATCATAAAAAATTCCACTTATGTATAATGATCCCTCTTATCAGTGATCTAAGTACCTTCCTGGATCCTGCATCTATAATTAATGCAGTGTCAGGGGAGTAAAAGGAAGCAGAGACAAATAGTATAAAATTCATATGACTGGGAATATCCAGAGAATCTATAAAATGCTAAGTCAGGACCCCAGTGGAAAGGGGAGGGCTGAAGGATAGAAACCAGTGATTCTATAAGAGAAATTCTATCAACAGCAGCTGTAAACTGTCATGGCTCAACCCCGCTCTGCTCAGGCAACATCCCTGGCCTTAAGTGGGCTATGCTTACATATGGCTAGGAGTTATGACAATCTATGTTTTTGAGGGGAAACAAATGACTGTAGTGTACTTATGGGAAATAGAAGGGATATGGATTTACAGGTTCTGTTGAGTCCAAAGAAGAGACACAAATCCAGTGGTTGGACCCAGACTTCCTTGTTATAAACTTCCACTGTATCACAGTCATCTCTCTGAGCAGGAGTGAGAAGCCTGCACATGAAGACCCTGATGCCTAAGAAATGAAAGCAGTTTTTCCTTGCAAGTTCTTCTTTAAGCACCTCACTTTCTTAAGCTGGGGCCTAGGCACAGTCAACATTTCTGTGGAATAACAGTGTCATAGTTTGAATGGAAAGGCAGATGGCATTACGTGTCCCTAACAAAAGTCCAGTGGACTACCCCAGACAGGTTCTCATACAATGGCAGGAGCTTGCAGCCACCATGTCTGTATTAATTATGTATTCTACACAACAAACTATATCCAATTTAATGGTTTAACACAATCTTATTGCTCATGATTCTGTAGGTCAGGAATTTGGGCAGTGCTCACCAAGGACAGCTTGTCTTTGTTTCACATGGTGTTGGCTAGAGAGATTTACCAGGGACTGGCGGCCTCATGTAGCCGGTGCTTTGCTGCTGGCAGTCAGTGGGACACCTCAGTTCTCTTCCGTGTGGCCTTTGTCTGCACATGGTCTCTTTCCTCTAGGGCTGCACTGTCCAATATGGCAAACACTACCCACACGTGGCTATTTACATCAAAAATTATATTATTCAAAAACTTTTAAAAAATTAATCATTTAGTTTCTAAGCCACATTTCAAGTCCTCAATAGTAACATGTAGCCGGTGGCTGACACATTGGATGATGTAGAGCATTTCTCTCATAGCAGAAATGTCTGTTGGAAAGCACTGCTCTAGCCTCTTCTCTCCATGAGTCCTCTCTCCAGCAGGAAGCTTGGAATTCTTTTCATGGTACCTGGCTTCTCTCTGACAGCAGAGCTCCAGGGACTCAGGACCTGGCCTTGGATGTTCCAGACACCACTTCTACATTCTGTTGGTCAAAGCAATTCACAGAACAACATAGATTCAAGAGGTGGGAAACCGACTCCATAGCAAACAGCAAAGACAGATGATAAAGGATGCAGAAACAGAGAGGTAGGATTCATTGGGTTCCATTTTTAACCATATCAAATTCAACTGTGAGCTCTCTCTAGGGAGTAAGTAGGCACAAGTCAGAGTCTGGCCCCTCTGTAACCCCATCTCCTTCACTGTCTTGCATTGCGTGCACTATCCTTTTTTGGCAGGCAGATTCCCTATAACCTCTGCCTCTATATTCTCTCTCTGTCCTTTACCACTGCAAGGTGAAGTTACACCGTAAGGTAAAAATTGCTTAAGTTCTACCGTCAAACTTTATGATCACTCCCATGCTTACATGCTCAATTTTTTTTTTGGGGGGGGGGATTTACCTTCAGACAGAGCAGGAGGGAGAAAGGGGGGAAGACAGAGAGAGAAACATTGATGTGAGAGAGACACATCGACTGGTTGCCACACACACAACCCCAACCAGGGCCGGGGACAAACTGCAACCAAGGTACGTGCCCTTAGCGGGAACAGAACCCAGGACTCTCTGGTCTGTGGGCCAACACTCTAATCACTGAGCCAAACTGGCCAAGGCTACATGCTCAAATTTTTGCTCCTCTCTTGCTTTGTCATATTTACTTTGCAAAATCAAAATCGAATTGATCTGATGAGAAATTCTATACATTCCCACCACCCACAACATCTGGTCACCTACCAGCATCTTTATCTACATACTCTGCCTTTCCCCTTTTCACAATAGATGAACTGTTTCTTTGTTCACTCCCTACTTGTGAATAGATCATATTCCTTCTTACTTCAGCAATCCTTCCTCCTTTCTCCTTCAGCATGTTTCCTCATGTTTTTTTTATTATTATTATTATTTTTTTTTTTTTTTATACAGATGTTTCTCCTTTTTTACCCCATTGGCACCTCACCACCACACCCCACCCCCGCCCCGTCCCCGGCTTTGTTGTCCATGTCCATTGGTCATGCATTCATGCATATAAGTTCTGTGGTTTAGCTCCTCCCACCCCCCCCGCCCCCTCTTCTGAGGTTATGTCAGTCTGTGCCCTGCTTCCATGTTTCTGGGTCTACCGTATTACTCAGACTGTTATGTTCATTATATTCTGTATATAAGTGAGATCATGTGGTATTTGTCTTTTTCTGCTTGGCTTATTTCACTTAGGATAATACTTTCCAGGTCCCTCCATCTCATCTCAAAGGATAAGAGATCTTTCTTCTTTACAGCTGCATAGTACTCCATTGTGTATATGTACCACTGCTTTTTTATCCATTCATCTACTGATAGACACTTGGGCTGTTTCCAGATCTTAGCTATTGTAAATAGTGCGGATATGAACATGGGGGTACATATATTCTTCCTGATTAGTGTTTCAAGCTTCTTAGGGTATATTCCTAGAAGAGGGATCACTGGCTCAAATGGAAGTTCAATTTTTAATTTTTTGAGGTAACACCATATTGTTTTCCATAGTGGCTGCACCACTCTGCATTCCCACCAGCAGTGCACAAGAGTCCCTTTTTCTCCACACCCTCGCCAATACTTGTTGTTTGATGATTTCTTGATGGTGGCCATTCTGACAGGTGTGAGGTGATACCTCATTGTGGTTTTAATTTGCATCTCTCTGATGATTAGTGATGTTGAGCATTTCTTCATAAGTCTCCTGGCCATTTGTATGTCCTGTTTGGAGAGGTGTATATTCACCTCCTCTGCCCATTTTTTAATTGGGTTCTTTGTCTTCCTTTGGTTGAGTTGTATGAGCACTCTATATATACTGGAAATTAACCCCTTATCTGATATATCATTGGCAATGATGTTCTCCCATACAGTGGGTTGCCTTTCCATTTTTATGATTGTTTCTTTTGCTGTGCAGAAGCTTTTGAGTTTCATGCAGTCCCATGTGTTAATTTTTTCCTTTGTTTCTGTTGCCTTAGGTGATGTATCAGTGAAAATTCTGCTCCATATGATGTCTGAAATTTTGTTGCCTACATTTTCTTCTAGAATTTTTATGGATTCACGGGTCACATTTAAGTCTTTTACTCATTTTGAGTTTATTTTTGTGTATGGTGTAAGTTGATGGTCTAGTTTCATTTTTTTCCATACAGCTGTCCAATTTCCCCAACACCATCTATTAAAGAGGCTGTATTTACTCCACTGTACGCTCTTGCCACCTTTGTCAAATATTAATTGAGCATATTGCCTTGGGTCCATTTCTGGGATCTCTGTTCTGTTCCACTGGTCTATATACCTGTTCTTGTGCCAGTACCAGGCTGTTTTGATTACAGTTGCTTTGTAGTATAACCTGATATCTGGTATTGTGATCCCACCTACCGTGTCCTTCTTTTTCAAAATTTCTGTGGCTATTCGGGGACTTTTTTGATTCCATATGAACTTTTGAAGTATTTGTTCTAGTTCTGTGAAATATGTTATTGGTATTTTGATGGGGATTGCATTGAATCTATAGATTGCTTTGGGTAGTATGGACATTTTAATGATGTTAATTCTTCCAATCCATGAACAAGGTATGTGCTTCCACTTTTTTATATCTTCCTCTATTTCTTTTTTCAATGACCTGTAGTTTTCTGCAAATAGGTCCTTTACTGCTTTGGTTAAGTTTATTCCTAGATATCGTAATTTTTTTGGCACGATGGTAAAAGGGATTGTTTTTTCAGTTTCTCTTTCTCTGAGTTCATCATTGCTGTACAAGAATGCCGTCGATTTCTTGACTTTAATTTTGTATCCTGCTACTTGGCCAAATTCATTTATTAAGTCTAGTAGATTTTTGATGGAGTCTTTAGGGTTTTCTATGTATAATATCATGTTATCTGCAAAGAAAGACAGTTTCACTTCCTCCTTTCTAATTTGAATCCCTTTTATTTTTTCCTGATGTCTGATTGCTGTGGCTAAGACTTCCAGTACTATGTTAAATAAGAGTGGAAAAAGTGTACATCCCTATCTTGTTCCTGTTCTTAATGGAAATGTTTTTAGTTTCTGCCCACTGAGTATGATGTTGGCTGTAGGTCTTTCATATATGGTCTTTAATATGTCAAGATATGATCCCTCTATTCCCACATTGCTGACCGTTTTTATCAGAAATGGATGCTGGATTTTGTCGAATGCTTTTTCAGCATCTATTGATATGATCATGTGGTTTTTATTTTCATTTTGTTTATGTCGTGTATCACATTTATTGATTTGCAAATATTGTACCAGACTTGCATCCCTGGAATGAATCCCACTTGGTCATGGTGAATAATTTTTTTGATGTATTGCTGGATTCGATTTGCTAGTATTTTGTGCAGGAGTTTGGCGTCTATGTTCATCAGGGATATTGGCCTGTAGTTTTCTTTCTTTGTAGTGTCTTTTTCTGGTTTTGGAATTAGAATTACACTGGTCTCATAAAATGTGTTTGGAAGTCTTCCTTCTTCTTGAATTTTTTGAAATAGTTTGTGTAGAATGGGTGTTAGTTCTTTTTTGAATGTTTGGTAAAACTCCCCCGTGAAGCCATCTGGGACTGGGCTTTTGTTTGCTGGGAGAGTCTTGATTACTTCTTCAATTTCCTTAGTTATTATAGGTCTGTTCAAGTTTTGTATCTCTTCATGGTCCAGTTTTGGTAGACTGTGTGTTTCTAGAAATTTGTCCATTTCGTTTAGATTGTCGAATTTGTTGCCATACAGTTGTTCATAGTAGCCGTTACCAATCTTTTGTATTTCTGTGGTGTCGGTTGTTATTTCTCCTCTTTCATTTCTGATTTTGTATATTTGAGTCCTCTCTCTTTTTTTCTTGGTGAGTCTAGCTAAGGGTCTATCAATCTTTTTTATCTTTTAGAAAATCCAGCTCTTTGTTTAATTGATCCTTTGAATTGTTTTTTTGATCTCCCTGTCATTTATTTCTGCTTTGATCTTTACTATTTCCTTCCTTCTACTTGTTCTGGGATTTTCTTTTTGTTTGTTTTCTAATTCTTTAATTTATGAGGTTAGACAGTCAATTAGAAATTTTTCTTGTTTCTTGAGGTAGGCCTGTAGTGCTATGAACTTCCCTCTCAGAACTGCTTTCTCTGCATCCCATAGATTTTGTGTTGTTGTGTGTTCATTTTCATTGGTTTCCAAGAAGTTTTTGATTTCTTCCTTGATCTCCTTGGTGACCCATTCATTGTTTAAGAACATGCTATTTAGCCTCCATGTGTTGAAATGTCTTTGCATGTCCTTGTTGCAATTGATTTCTAGTTTCATGCCATTGTAATCTGAGAAGTTGCTTGATATGATTTCAATCTTCTTGAACTTGTAGAGATTTAGTTGGTGTCCTATCATGTGGTCTATCTTTGAGAATGTCCCATGTGCACTTGAGAAGAATGTGAATTCTGTAGTTTTGGAGTGTAATTCTCTGTAGATATCTATTAAATCCATTTGGTCTAGTGCTTCATTTAGAGTCTCTGTTTCCTTGCTAATTTTTTGTGTAGAGGATCTATCCAGTGTTGTCAACGGGGTGTTGAAGTACCCTGCTGTGATTGTATTGCTGTCGATTTCTCCTTGGAAGTCCTCCAGAAGATTTTAAATATATTTTGTTGCTCCTATATTGGGTGCATATATGTTTATCAAGGTTATATCTTCCTGTTGAATAGATTCTTTCAATATTATGTGGTGGCCTTCTTTGTCTCTAATTATGGCTTTCATTTTGAAATCTATTTTATCAGATATGAGTATTGCTACCCCAGCTTTTTTTTTTTTTGCTTTCCATTTGCTTGGAAAATTTTTTCCGTCTTTTCACTTTCAACCTATGTGAGTCTTTTGTTGTGAGGTGGGTCTCTTGTAAACAACATATAGATGAGTCATGCTTTCTTATCCAATCAGCTAATCTGTGTCTTTTTATGGGAGCATTCAGTCCATTTACGTTTAAGGTGATTATTGATATGTACCTATTTATTGCCATTTTTGTTTAGTGTGGTTTTATTTTTTTTCCCCATTTCTCTACTTATTACAGCAGTCCTTTTAACATTTCTTGCAGTGCTGGTTTGGTGCTAATGTATTCCCTTAGCCTTTTTTTGTCTGGGAAGCTTTTTATTTGACCTTCTATTTTGAATGATAGCCTTGCTAGGTAGAGTAATCTTGGATTCAGATCCTTGCTTTCCATGTCCTTGATTACTTCATGCCATTCCCTTCTGCCCTGTAGTGTTTTTTGTGAGAAGTCAGCTGAGAGCCTTATGGGGTTTCCTTTGTAGGTAACCTGTTGCTTATCTCTTGCTGCTTTTAGGATTCTCTCTTTCTTTAATTTTTGGCATTTTAATTACTATGTGTCTTGGTGTGGGCCTGTTCGGGTTCTTCTTACTTGGGGCTTTCTGTGCTTCTTGAACTTGAATGCCTTCTTCCTTCACCAAATTAGGGAAGTTTTCTGTCACTATTTTCTTTAATATATTCTCTATTCCTTGCTCATTTTCTTCTTCTTCGGGGACTCCTATGATGCGAATATTATTATGTTTCTAGTTGTCCCACAGTTCTCTAAGCTGTTTTTCTGTTTTTTAATCGTTTTTTCATTCTGGTTTTCTGATTGGTTGACTTTTTCCTACCCTGTCTTCTAATTCACTGATCCGGTCCTCAGCTTCCTCTACTCTGCTTTTTAGACCTTGCAATGTGTTTTTCATTTCCGATATGTCATTTTTATCTCTTCTTGATGGTTTTTAATTTCCAATTGACTTATTTTCAGCGTCTCTATGTCCTTACTCATGCTGTTGAGCTTCCTCAAGATCATGACTCTGAATTCTAGCTTTGTTAACATGCCAAAGTGCTCCACATTGATCTCATCTTCGGTGGAGATCCCTTGTTCTTTTGTTTGGCTTCTGTTTCTGTGTTTCACAATTTTGGCTATCACAGTGGGCTTTGGAGCCTTTCAACTTTTCCCTGTGGGTGTTGGTGTTCTGCTGTTTGTGGCTCCCTCTCCTGGGTTTAGATGAGTGAGGGAGGACCTACGTTAAACACTACTGTCAAGTTTCACTTTCCTGGTTAAAGTTGCTAGCCCAGGAAAGGTACTGTTATACTCTAGCTTTTTTGCCTGGAGGCTGGCAGTCGAGGTTACTTGATGAGTTTCGGGTTGTAAGTTGATTGAAAAATCCCTAAGGTGCTCAGTTTAAGGGGATTTCATGAGGGTAGGGAAGATGCTGGTTGTTAATGAGCTTCAATTAGCAATTCAATGGCCCACAGGGTGGGGTTGGATCTCCAAGGGAGGGTCTGCTGCCTCCCCCCAGAGCCCTGGGAGGGAGCAATATGGCCACTCTCCTGCGTTGCAGCAGGTCAACAAAAGCTCTGAGTGCCCTCCAAATCCCAAGTGCCCCCACACAGTTCCAGCGCAGACTGCCCTCCCTCTGTCGGAGCCTAAGGTGAGTGGCTGTGGCTATTTTAGCCTCTGTCCCAGCTCTGTGCTGTGAAGCCACTTGGCAGTGTAATCCGAGGGCGCTGCTTCCAGCTAAGGCCACTGCTGAGCTGCTGACCGTGGGCTCCCAGCCCCCCTCACGCCCCTTCAAAGTCCTCGTGGGATCGAGTCAGTGTTCCTGGTTATATGGTTTTCGCAAGCTGTTTTTCTGTTGTTTTTTCCCATCGATTTGTCTGTGTTATAGTTGTAATTCCAGTTTGGTCCTGGGAGACGGTTTGTGTAGCTTCCATTCACTCTGCCACCATTTTGGAATTCTGTTTCCTCATCTTTATGGCTCATTCCCATCAGCATACAAATGTGTCGATTCTACATGCCTTCCAGAAACTGCTCCATTTCTCTCTATACATCCAATTCTTACCTTTCTTCTCTTAGGTTTTTGCCAATCATTTCACCAAAACTGCTTTTATAAAGCCTACCAGTAGCCTCTTAATGCTTCTCTTACCTGACCTATCAGCAGATTTTTACCAAGTTCATCACTACCTCCTTGATATACTTTCCTCATGGGGCTTCTAGTACTACACTCTCTTCTGGCTTTCCTTCTGCCTCACTCCATTTCAGGCCCTATGCTTGTTTCTTGACTCCTTCCTGAGCTCCTGATGTTTGAGTGCCCCAGCGATCAGTGATTAAGATAAGTTCTGTCTTCTCCATCTGCACTGACTCCCTGAGTGATCTCTTCCAAGTCAAGGACTTAAATACCATTCATTTGCTGATGACTTCCAAACATATCATTCTGATCCACATTTTTCCTTAAGTTCATTCTTAAAATTCTTACATATTAGTCACTTAATATCTAATAAACATTCAACATTTAAAATTTCCAAAGCTAAACTCCTACTGTGCTCTCCTACAACACATATACACAGTAATGGCATTTCTATCCTTCCATGTCTTCACGGCAAAGGTTTTGTAGCAGTCTTCAACTGTTCTTGTTCACCCCTGCATGCCATCTATCAGGCACTTCTGTAGGCTTCCCCTTTGGAAAATAACCAGACTCACCACTTCATCTGCCTCCACCTGGGCTAACATCATTTCTTATATGATTAGTGCAATAAGCTCTTGACTAGTCTCTGCTTCCACTACTACTGGTACAGCCTGTTCTCAACACAGCAGCCAGAGTGATACCATTAAGATATCCTTAGGTCAGATTATTTCACTTTTCTGCACAAAACCTTCCAATGGTTCCAAATCTAAGAAAACCAAAGCCCATGCAGTAGATCTAGTCCCTCTCATCTCTCTGACCTCCTTTCTTTTTTAAAAATTTATCTTGATTGTTGAAAGTAGTACAGATGTCCCTCCACTTTTTCTCCCATTGACCCCCTCCTCCCCGCTGACCTCTTTCTTAATACTCTCCCCTTCACTCCTTCAGCACAGGCATTTTCTCCTAAGGGCTTTTACACTGGCTGCTTCCTTTATTTAGAATGCTCCTCCCCCAGCTATCTGCATGGTTAAATCGCTCCCCACCTTCAAAGTTCAACCCAAATGTCACCTGTCAACTAAGCTTACCCTATTTTCTGTTTAAGCCTACACCCATCCCCCTTCTCCTAAAGCTTCCAATTCATCACACTCTGCTCTTCCTTTATTTATTCCATGGATCTGCTCATCTTCTAATATACTGTATATTTTATGTCTCCCTCTGATAGGCTTTCAGTTCTCTTAAACTGGGATCTTTGTCTATTTTGTTTCCCTGATATCTCAAGTACCTAGTATCTGGTACATCATAGGTGCCTAATAAATGTTTGTTGAAAAACTAAATTAGGTTTTAGAAACCCGCATATTTATTTATATCAATATCAGAACATAAATATGTTATAGGGCAGTTCAATGGCTAACATTAACTATTCCAAGTGGTGAAATTATCTTCTGAAGGTAAATCATATCTTATTTAAGGCCAGTTCCAGGCCAAATTGTCAAGAAAGGTAAGTTACCACCCCCCCTTTATTTTTTCTCTCTGCTAGCCTTTTTTCCATATTTTTTCAATTAAATGTATTGGGATGACATTAGTTAATAAAATTATATAGGTTTCAAGTGTACAACTCTATGATACATCATCTCTATATTGCATTGTGTGCCTACCACCCAAAGTCAAATCTTATCTTGTTTTACTTATCTTTATCATATTTCCCCAAAAAAATCTACTGCATAAACTAATTCCTGCTAATGTGTTCATCTATAATGGCTTAAAGTAGGTACTGTATCAGGAAAATGCATATCACAAAAATTTTATTTCCAAAACTCATAGTTTCCTTAAACTGATGTTATACTTTCAGTTGCCTTATATTTGTGAATATTTGAGAAATTTAAAAATCAATTTTCCAATGTGAAATTATTCTAATCTGAACAAGTCATTTCTCTTTCACTCTTAATTTCTTTCACTAAGAATTTGGTGTAGGGAGCCAGAGGGCTCTATCACTAAGCTATTTAGCATCTTAGTGGCTCAGTTTCTTTTCTTTAAAAAGGGAATAATAGAAATGTCCTCCTCATAGGATCTAGGATCATTGTGAGAATTCAGCGTGCTAACAGGTACAGGACCTTTGATTAGTGCCAGGCCCATAAAAGCACCAAGTAAGAGTTAAGTTTTATTGTTGATCTTCTTTCTAATTTTGAAATTTTAAGTTATTTATTTCTTTTCAAATATAATTCTATGGATTTTTAACTTAGGATACAGATTTCAAGATAAAGAGATTAGTAATAAGTAACCTAATTTTTAAATAGTAGCTTTGCTCAATGACCTAAGAAATAATTTTTATACTCAATAGTAAATAGATTAATATGTTATATAATACCTACTGGTTACCTGCTTTTTTTCCTTGTTTTATTCTACATTTTCTGAGGGCAAGAACTGCTCTAACTAAAATTACAGTGGTTCCAAAGTACCTAATAGAATACAGTCAATTCTGTAGATGCTCTGTAAATATTCAAGCATTCTCCAAAACAGGATTTAATGTTTTGTTCTGGTATCTTTTGGTAAAGTAAACTGCATTTTTGACCATTACATCTTTTTAGTAGCAGAGGCTGCATATGCAAATGGTATTTTTCAGGTTAAATATATTTAATATCAAGGACTCGGCTTTCCTCTGAACATTTTATCCCTGGATGACTAAATATATCCATTAAAGACAAGATAGATTTGTAGCTCAGCTATTTCATAGCTTAATGGATTTTTGCGTGATTACTGTATTGATTTAAATATTTAAAGATGCAAGTATGTGCGGCCTACTTGCTGAAATGTTTTTTCTTTAGTGGAATAAAATTCAGGGCACTGTTTTCTTTCTTTCTCTTCTTCTGTCCTGGTTTCTTTCTAACCATATTAGAAAGGCAAATCAAAGAAGAAATATTTTCTACCTAGGCTGCATCTTCACAGCCATACAATACTCTCAAGGCAAGTCCAGCCCCAGATCTGACCTCTGGCTTGATACAATAGGTGATTCATAGTAAAGACTAGCAGGTACCAAAAGAAGAACTGCCACCTAGAAAATCATCTGTAAGCTACCAGGAATCTTTAGCTTGAGGTCCCTAAGGCTTTGGAAGAGAGATCATACCTATGGGAAAATCCAACATGATGTGGGTAAGTCACTAGGGTTCCTGTTCATATGCACCTACAGACTTGGAACTGTCAAATAAGAAACACTAGAAATAAGAGTCTCAAAGAATGGTGTTGTGTATTGTTGAGTGGGGTAGAGGGAAGAAGTGTTGGCTGCCCCAACCTCTGGGAGCTCCCCTGGCTCTCTGACTGATTGTGCACTGGTGTGGGGATGGACTGGGGCAGGATTCAAGTTTCTACTAACTGAGCTCAAGGGAAGCTTATCTAGAAAAAGAGGATTATAAGTAAAATTAAAATATGAGGTTATCCGTTCAGGCACCTCTGAGGAAGAGTGGGTCTGCCTCAGACTCATCAAGAGCAATAACAAGGAGTGGGCATAAGGCTGCTAACAGTGGTGACAGAAGTGACAAGGCATCAGATATTGGTGACACCAGAAGCAAAATGGCCAGTCCTGTCTCCAAGATAGATATCAAAATACACATTACAATGAAAGTCCTGAGACATAAAGCATAATGCTAGGCACTTCACATACATTTCATACTAACCATCATAACCCCAATTGCATAGATATCATACTCTCCATTTTATGAGTTGAGATGAGTAAACTGAGGTTTAGTTGGTTATATACGTTACCTGAAGACACACAACTAGTAAGATCAGCTCAGGATGAAATCTAGAACTATTTCCTTGAAACCACAATGCCTATGAAAATTTTTATTAGTCAGATTATTAAATTTAATAGAACACTTAACTCCAGGAAACTATAGTTGGAAATAGCACAATTTTGAAATGATTTGGTTAGTGTTTTTCTACTTTATTACTAGAAGAAATCAAGCCTGTGTTCAGCATAATAAGTTTATTATCCATTGGACTTATTATTAAAAAGTGAGCCCTCCATTAATTAGAATGCTTCAAAGTTTGAGAATAATTGAACTATATTATTGACCAATTCTGCAGATTAAAAGTCTCTCAGCTGATGGTAAATTAAAAATATGCTTGCTCTATGGAAATAAAAATAGCCAATACAATTTTACTGCTTTGTTGACATCTTCCTTGCTTTTCTATTATTTAGAGAAGCATAATTGATTTTATTTCCTCTTTCAAATTACCTTAGTCATGAAATAATAAGCCATAGAATGTCTTTAAGGCTTTGTGATGTATTCAAATGACTGGAAAATAATTTCGATGACTTAAATTATGTAGGGGTGCTTTCTAACCATATTGGACTGAAATGTAAAATATATTTGCAAAGAAAAATGCTAGTAATTGAAAGACTGTTATTAAAATAACATAATAGGATAATTTGTATGTTTAATAAAAAGGTATTACACATAAATTGAAAGCTACCACAAAGTCTGCAAAAGGAATACAATGGCCTAATCTCAAATATCTATGCTTATAATTGGAAAGAATAATCATGAAATAATGAAAACATACAAACATAGAGACACAGAAATAAGTATTATATGCACATAGGCATTTTCAAGGACCATCAATAATATCTTGCCTTCTTTGAATGTCTGCATTTATAGAGGTGGATGAAGAACATGAGTCACTGGATTACTAAATGATAGACATGGAACAAGAACCGTATTTTGGTTATCTATTGCTATGTAACAATATACGTCAAAATTTAGTGGTATAGGCCACCACTATGTTTCTGCCTCCCCCATTTTTGTGGATCAGAAATTCCAGAAAACTTTGGCTTTTTGCTTTCTTTCTGATCCTTGAATCATCAGCTGAGGTAGATGGCAAGGATTCAACTTCCAAGATGGTTTGTTTCTTCACCCACATGTCTGCAGCCTCAGTGCCTCTTGGTGTCTTTCCATCTCCACATCACATGTTATCCTACAGGACCTCTCCACAATGTACGGACTTCTCACATGCTTGGTAGTATCATGGTGTTTGTGCTTGTTATGTGGTGGTTGCCTTGGAAAAGGTAGAGATGGTCCAGTGGTTGGACTGTCAGCCTGTGGACTGAGGGGTCTTGGGTTTGATTCCCAGTCAAAGGCATGTACCTCGGTTGCAGGTTAAATCCCCGGGCCCTGGTCGAGGTCATGTGAGAGACAACCAATAAATGTGTCTCTTTCATATCGATTTTTTTTCTCTCTCACTCTCCCTCTCTCCTGCCCACTCTCTCTAAAAATCAGTGGGAAAATGTCTTCTGGTGAGGATTAACCAAAAAGAAAATTAAATGAAAATTACCTTGTTACCTTGTAAAGACTCAGAATTTGTAAATGAGATGTTGTTATGGAAAAAGAACAATAGGAAGCAGGATGACAGGTAGAGGTTCTTGAGGAAGAGTGACAAGATAAGATCTATGCTTCAAGATAACAATCTTGATGGCAGTGAACAGGATGGTTTGGAGCATGTGGGTTATTTGGGAACCATTGCTTTCTATACGCAAAAGATGTTGAGGATTGGAAAACAGGAGACGAAATGAAATAGTTAAAAAAAAAAAAAAAAAAAAAAAACTGAAGAAAGAAAATTAACAGATTAGATGTGGGGGAAGGAAAAAATACAACCAGTCCCATTAGAATATTAGTCCTGGCTGGTTTGACTCAGCGGTTAGAGCATCAGCCTGCGGTCCTGAGAGACCCGGGTTTGGTTCCCGCTAAGGGCATGTACCTCGGTTGCAGTTTATCCCCGGCCCTGGTTGGTCGTGCGGGTGGCAGCCACTCTATGTGTCCCTTTCACATCGATGTTTCTCTCTCTCTCTCTTCCTCTCTCTCCCTCCCACTCTATCTGTGCAAAAAATGGAAAAAAATATCCTCGGGTGAGGATAAAAAAAAAAAAAAAAAAAAAAAGGAGGAGAATATTGAACAGGGCCCTTCCTTTGTTAGCTGTGAAACTCCTTGTGGATTACTTTTGTTGAATCAAATGATCTTAGGTATCTTCTTTTTTTGTTCTTTCTGAGCAAATATAGCACCTCATGCTTTTAAAAAGTGCCTTGAAATAACATTGATCACTTTAGTCAGTGATACTGCAAAACCATTTTGTTTTCTGCATAAAACAAAAATCATGTTCAGCTTTCATTATAGCATAATTTAAAATAATGTACAAAGTCCATATGCATGAATGGAAACAAGTGTAATCAAATGGCCAACACAGAGATTGCTAGTGGTGGGCTTCCTAATGATTGTCCTCAGAGCATACTGGAGCTGTTGTTTTGGCAACTAACTACAAAGCAATGCTTAGGTTTTGTATGTGTATATAATTTATTTTTCTTTTCATCATTCTCAAAGTGCTGAGGTTGTGTCTTTTGTTGTTTTGTTTTCAAAATATCTCACTAAAGATCTGCAGATTTTCAATTGATGTTACTGTTTTCAGGAAGGAAAGAAAATAAACAGTTAATAAATTGGAGTTAAATGACAAGTGTAAAAAATAGATAACATATTTTCAATTAAAGATGTTTATTGTGAAAGAATGGCCATCCTTACACATGGTAAGCCACCAAGCTTTAAAAATGTTTTCAGGGATTCTAAAATGGGTTGGAGTGAATGGAAGCTACACAGACCATTTCCCAGAACAAAACTGGAATTACAACTAAAATAAAGACAAATTCTCAAGAAAAAGCAACAGAAAAGCAACTGGAGAGAACTCATATAACCAGGGACAGGAAAAAAGACACTAAATTGACCCTGGTAAGAACTGTGGGCTGAAAGCACACAGACAATAGCTGTTCTAGCTGTGAGCAGCTCCCTCATGGTTAAAATTCCAAGCTGGCTCCACAATGCAGAGGGCCAGGACAGGGCACTAAATTAGCTACAGCCATGGGCTCTTGCAGAGGGAGAGTGAACTGGACTGGAAATGTGTAGAGACTTGAGAGCTTAGAGAGGTGAAACAGCAATGGGAGTTTTTTTCTACGACACTCCCTTAGAGGAAGTAGCCATCTTACTTAGAGAGCTCCTTCCCAAAGCCCTGGGGAGTAGCAACAGCCCCTCCCTAAAAAAATGTAACACCACCCAGCCAGGCCAGAGAGATGCAAATTGAGGCTCATTAACAATGAGCATCTGCCCCATCTTCTGGAAATCCTCTTACCATGAACACCTAAGGAAGTTTTTCATTCACTTGAGGGCTATAACCCAAGGCTCATCAAGTAACTGAGAATAACAGCCCCCAGTCAAAAAGCCTGAAGAAAACTGAACCTTTTCTGGATTTTCAAATCTACCCAG
Source organism: Molossus molossus (assembly GCF_014108415.1). NCBI lineage: Eukaryota > Metazoa > Chordata > Mammalia > Chiroptera > Molossidae > Molossus > Molossus molossus. The sequence continues at coordinate 1,453,648 of NW_023425348.1, forward strand.
GAAAGTGAGACTTGATGGAGTTTAATGTGGATCCTCCCATACTCATCCAAACACAGTAGAGGGACCCACAATCAGTGGAACACCAACACCTACAGGAAAAATTTGGCAGGCTCCAAAAACCCACTGAGATAGCCAAAATGGTGAAACAAAGAAACAAATCCCAAAGGAAAGAACAAGAGGAATTCACCAAAGAATGATGATAATAAGAAAGCTCAATAGCATAAGTAAAAAGCTCAACACCACGAATAAAGATATAGAAACACTGAAAACCAACCAAGTAGAAATGAAGAATGACTTAGCAGAAATAAAGAACACATTGGAAGGAATAACCAGTAGAGTAGAGGAAGCAGTGAATAAGAAGACAGGGTAGAAAAAAAATCACCCAATCAGAAAACCAAAAAGAAAAAATAATTAAATAACAGGAAGACAGCTTAAGAAAATTGTGGGACAACTGCAAGCGTAACATTTGCATCACAGAAGTTTCAGAAGAAGAAGAAAATGAGCAAAAGTTAGAGAATATATTTGAAGAAATAGTAACAGAAAAATTCCCTAAGTTTGTGAAGAAAAAAGGCATTCAAGTTCAAGAAGCACAGAGAGCCCCAAGTAAGAAGAACCCAAACAGGCCCACACAAAGACAAATAGTAAATAAATGCCAAAAATTAAATACAAAGAGAGAATCCTAAAAGCAGCAAGAGAGAGCAATAGGTTACCTACAAAGGAACCCCCATAAGGCTATTATCTGACTTCTCACAGAAACACTACAGGCCAGAAGGGAATGGCGTGAAGTAATCAAGTTCATGAAAAACAAGGATCTGAATCCAAGACTACTCTATCCAGCCAGGCTATCATTCAAATTAGAAGGTGAAATAAAGAGCTTTCCAGACAATACAAAAAGCTAAGGGAATATATTAGCACCAAACCAGCACTACAAGAAATGTTAAAAGGATTGCTGTAATTAGTAGAAAAAGTAGAAAGAAAATTATAACCACACTAAACAAAAATGGCAATAAATAAGTACATATCAATAATCACCTTAAATATAAATTGATTGAATGCACTAATCAAAAGACAGAGTAGCTGACTAGAAAAGAAAACATGACTCATGTATATGTTGTTTACAAGAGACCCACCTCACAACAAAAGACACAAATAGGTTGAAAGTGAAGGGATGGAAAAAAATCTTCCAAGCAAATGGAAAGCAAAAAAATAGCTAGGGTAGCAATACTCATATCTGATAAAATAGATTTCAAAATGAAGGTCATAACTAGAGGCAAAACAAGCCACTACATAATATTGAAAGGACTTATTAAACAGGAAGATATAACCTTGGTAAACATATATGCACCCAATATAGGAACACCAAAATATATTAAAAATTTTCTGGAGGACTTCAAAGAAGAAATCAATAGCAATACAATCATAGCAGGGGACTTAAATACCCTGCTGACATCACTGGATAGATTCTCTAGGCAAATATTAACAAGGAAACAGAGACTCCAAATGATTCACTAGACCAAATGGATTTAATAGATCTATGGAGAATTACACCCCAAACTGCAAAATTTACTCAAGTGCACATGGGACATTCTCAAATTAAGACCACATGTTAGGACACAAACTAAGTCTCTACAAGTTCAAGAAGACTGAAATCATGTCCTGCATCTTCTCAGATCACAATGGCATGAAACTAGAAATCAACTACAACAAGAACATGCAAAGACATTTTAACACATGGAGGCTAAATAGCGTGTTATTAAACAATGAATGGGTTACCAAGGATATCAAGGAAAAAATTAACAACTTTCTGGAAACAAATGAAAATGAACAAAACAACACAAAATTTATGGAATGTAGCAAAAGTAGTCCAAAGAGGGAAATTCATAGCACTACAGGCCTACCTCAAAAAACAAGAAAAATTTCTAATTGCCTATCTAACCTCACAATTTAAAGAACTAGAAAGCAAACAAAAAGAAAATTCCAGAGCAAGGAGAAGGAAATAGTAAATATCAGAGCAGAAATAAACAACATAGAGACCAAAAAAAACCCAACTGTTCAAAAGATCAATGTAACAAAAATCTGGTTCTTTAAAAAGATAAACAAGACTGAGGGACCCTTAACTACACTCACCAAGAAACAAACAAACAAACAAAAAAAGAGTACTCAAATAAACAAAATCAGAAATGAAAGAGGAGAAGTTAACAACTGACACCACAGAAATACCAATGATCGTTAACAAATACTATGCACAATTATAAACAACCAATTGGAAAATCTGGGCAAAATTGACAAATTTCTAGAAACACATAGTCTCCCAAAACTGAACTGGCAAGAGATAGAAAACTTGAACAGATCAATAACAACTAAAGAAATTGAAGATATAATCAAGACTCTCCCAGCAAACAAAAGCCCATGGCAGCTTCACGGGGGAGTTTTACCAAAAATTCAAAGAACTAACACCCATTCTCCTCAAAGCATTCCAAAAAAATTCAAAAAGAAGGAAGACTTCCAAACTCGTTTTATGAGGCTAGCATAATTCTAATTCCAAAACCAGATAAAGACACTACAAAAAAAAAAAAAAGAAAACTTCAGGCCAATATCCCTGATGAACATAGATGCCAAAAATCCTGAACAAAATATTAGCAAATTGGATCCAGCAATACATTAAAAAAATTATTCACCATGACCAAGTAAGATTCATCCCAGGGATGCAAGGCTGGTACAGTATTTGCAAATCAATAAATGTGATACACCACATAAACAAAATGAAAAATAAAACCATATGATTATATCAATACACGCTGAAAAAATATTTGACAAATTCCAGGACCCATTTCTGATAAAAACACTCAGCAATGTGAGAATAGAGGGATGATATCTTGACTTAATAAAGGCCATATATGAAAAACCTACAGCCAACATTATACTCAATGGGTAAAAAACTAAAAGCATTTCCCTTAAGAACAGGAACAAGATAGGGATGTCCCTTTTGCAATCTTATTTAACATAGACATAAAGTCTTAGCCACAGCAATTATGAAGAAAAAAATAAAAGGGATCTAAATTGGAAAGGAGAAAGTGAAACTGTCATTATTCACAGATGACATGATATTGTACATAGAAAACCCTAAAGACTCCATCAAAAATCTAGATTTAATAAAAAAATTTGGCAAGATAGCAGGATACAAAATTAACATAAAAAAATTGATGGCATTCTTATACATCAATAATGAACTCACAGAAACAGAAACTAAAAAAAAAAATTTCATTTACCATCAGGGCAAAAAAATGAAGATACCTAGGAATAAACTTAACCAAAGCAGTAAAGGACCTCTTCACAGAAAACTACAGGTCATTGATAAAAGAAACAGAGGAAGATATAAAAAAGTGGAAGCATATACCTTGTTCATGGATTGGAAGAATTAACATCAAAATGTCCATACTACGCAAAGCAATCTATAAATTCAATGCAATCCCCATCAAAATACCTAGCAACATATTTCACAGAACTAGAACAAATATTCCAAAAGTTTATATGGATCCAAAAAAGTATTTGAATAGCCACAGCAATCTTAAAAAGAAGGACAAAGTAGATTACAATACCGAATATCAGGTTATACTACAAAGTCATTGTAATCAAAACAGCCTGGTACTGGCACAAGAACAGGCAAGTAGATCAATGGAACAGAATAGAGAACCCAGAAATGGACCCAAGGCAATATGCTCAATTAATATTTGACAAAGGTGGCAAGAGTATACAATGGAGTAAAGACAGCCTCTTTAATTAATGGAGTTGGGAAAATTGGACAGCTACATGCAAAAAAAAAAAAGAAAGAAAGAAAGAAAGAAAGAAAGAAACTAGACCATCAAATTACACCATACAGAAGAATACATTCAAAATGGATAAAAGACTTAAATGTGACTTGTGAATCCATAAAAATCCTAGGAGAAAATGTAGGAAACAAAATTTCAGACATCACATGCAGCAGAATTTTCACTGATACATCATCTAAGGCAACAGAAACAGAGGAAAAAATTAACACATGGCACTACATCAAACTCAAAAGCTTCTGCACAGCAAAAGAAACAACTATCAAAATGGAAAGGGAACCCACTGTGTGGTAGATCATAACTGCCAATGATACATCAGATAAGGGGTTAATTTCCAAAATATATAGAGTGCTCATACAGCTCAAAAAAGGAAGACAAAGAACCCAATAAAAATTGACAGAGGAACTAAATAGACACCTCTCCAAACAGGACATACAAATGTCTAAGAGACATATGAAGAAATCATCAAAGAGATGCAAACTAAAACAACAATGAGGTATCACCTTACTCCTGTCAGAATGGCTACCATCAAGAAATCATCAAACAACAAGTGTTGGCGATGTTGTGGAGAAAAGGGGACTCTAGTACATTGCTGGTGGGAATGCAGACTAGTGCAGCCACTATGGAAAACAATATGGTGTTACCTCAAAAAAATTAAAAATTGAACTTCCATTTGACCCAGTGATCCCACTTCTAGGAATATACCCTTAGAAGCCTAAAACACCAGTCAGAAAGAATATATGTATCCCCATGTTTGTAGCAGCACTATTTACAATAGCTAAGATCTGGAAACAGCCCAAGTGTCCATCAGTGGACAAATGGATAAAAAAGCAGTGGTACATATACACAATGGAGTACTATGCAGCTGTAAGAAAGAATGATCTCTTATCCTTTGAGACGACATGGAGGGACATGGAAAGTATTATCCTAAGTGAAACAAGCCAATCAGAGAAAGACAAATACTACATGATCTCAGTTATTTGTAGAATACAATGAACAAAATAAGCTGATGAACAAAATAGACCCAAAGACATAGAAAGGAATATGGTTCAGAAAGACAAACCTCGGCGGAGAGGGCTTGGGGGGAATGGATGAGATAAACCAAAGAATTTATATGCATGTATGCGTAACCAGTGGATATAGACAACAATGCTGGGGGGGGGGGCAGGATGTGTGGAGGATGTCTAGGGGGAAAAAAGGAAAAACATGTAACAAAAATAAATTGATAAAAATTGAAGAGAAAAAACAGGTTTTCAGAACAGAGCAAAAGCAGACATCTCATGGAGTAGCAGTGGCTTATAGAGGTTGAGAAGTTGATAAGACATGGCTGTGTAGATTTCAAAATAAATTTGGGATTTACACATTTATATGTCAGTGATACAGGTGAAGGAGTATAAACTCTATGAGAACAAGCATTTTTGCTTGTTTTGTTCTTATAGTAGATCCTTAATAAATTTTGTTTAATGAACAAATGTGGCAATCAATATAGATAAACAGATTGGTGTAATCTTAGAATTTGTTAATAGAATAAGGAACATGAGCCCTGGCACATTTGACTCAGTGGTTGACATGTCGGCCTGTGGACCAGAGAGTACCGGGTTTGGTTCCCGCTAGGGGCATGTGCCAAAACAACAACAACAACAACAACAACAACATTCAATTATTCTGCTATAGGGAGATCCCATTTCATATCTAGAATATTTTATATTACATTTTTTGTTGTTGTTGTTAATCCTAATCTGAGGATAACCTAAAGATACTTTTTTATTGATTTTTTTAGATAGAGTGAAATGGAGAGAGAAAGAGAGAGAGAGAAACATCGATGTGAGAGAGACACATTGATTGGTTGCTTCCTGCACAACCTTGACAGGGGCCAGGAATCAAACCCATGACCTTTTGGTCTTCAGGCCAATGCTCTTACCACTGAGCCACATCAACCAGGGTTGCATACATTTTCAAAGAGAACATTAAACATATTCTAAAGGACTAAGGTGTGAAGATGCTTGAAATACTAGTATTAGAAATAAAGGAAGTGGGGAAATTTAGGTAGAAGTGGGGAAATCTGGGTAGAAAATTCTTAGTGGTGTTTCATAGATGAGATTAAAACATGCATATACTTGAACTAGACTACCTGTAGAGAATTTGCCACGTCTGTGATTCAGTGGCTTTTATCTTAATATTGGGAATATCTATTTTCCGTTTTCTATGGACTTTTTTATTTTTAAAATTTTTTTTATTAATTAATTTTTGTTACAGATGTTTCTCCTTTTCCCCCCACTGATTCCCCCTCTCCCTCCCTCTCTTCCCTGTCCCCAGCTTTGTTGTCCATGTCCACTGTTCATGCATACATGCATATAAGTTCTGTGGTTTATCTCTCCCCCACCACCCCCTCTTCTACGGATTGTCAGTCTGTACCCCACTTCCACGTCTCTGGGACAACCCCATTCCTCAGACTGTTATGTTCATTATATTCCACAAATAAGTGAGATCATAGGAAACTTGTCTATCTCTGTTTGGCTTATTTCACTTAGGATGATACTTTCCAGGTCCCTCCATGTCGTCTCAAAGGATAAGAGATCTTTATTTCTTACAGCTGCATAGAACTCCATTGTGTATATGTACCACTGTTTTTTTATCCATTCGTCTACTGATGGACACTTGGGCTGTTTCTAGATCTTAGCTGTTGTAAATAGTGCTACTACAAACATGGGGGTACATATATTCTTTGTGATTGGTGTTTCAGGCTTCTTAGGGTATATTCCTAGAAGATGGATCACTAGGTCAAATGGCAGTTCAATTTTTAATTTTTGGAGATAATACCATATTGTTTTCCATAGTGGTTACACTAGTCTGAATTCCCACCAGCAGTGCACAAGAGTCCCCACTTCTCCACAACCTCGCCAACACTTGTTTGATGATTTGTTGATGGCGGCCATTCTGACAGGTGTGAGGTGATACCTCATTGTTGTTTTAATTTGCATCTCTCTGATGATTAGTGATGTTGAGCATTTCTTCATATGTCTCTTAGCCATTCGTATCTCCTGTTTGGAGAGGTGTCTATTTAGATCCTCTGCCCATTTTTTAATTGGGTTCTTTGTCTTCCTTTTGTGGAGTTGTATGAGCACTCTATATGTATTGGAAATTAACCCCTTATCTGATGTATCATTGGCAATTATACTCTCCCATACAGTGGGTAGCCTTTCCATTTTGATGATTGTATCTTTCGCTATGCAGAAGCTTTTGAGTTTGAATGTAGTCCTATTTTCTCTTTTGTTTCTATTGCCTTAGGTGATGTATCAGTGAAAATTCTGCTCCGTATGATGTGTGAAATTTTGTTGCCTACAGTTTCTTCTAGGATTTTTATGGATTCATGAGTCACATTTAAGTCTTTTATCCATTTTGAGTTTATTCTTATGTAGGGTGTAAGTTGATGGTCTAGTTTCATTTATCTGCATGTAGCTGTCCAATTTTCCCAGCACCATTTATTAAAGAGGCTGTCCTTACTCCACTGTATGCTCTTGCCACCTTTGTCAAATATTAATTGAGCATATTGACTTGGGTCCATTTCTGGGTTCTCTGTTCTGTTCCTCTGGTCTATCTGCCTGTTCTTGTGCCAGTACCAGGCTGTTTTGATTACAGTGGCTTTGTAGTATAACCTGAAATCTGGTAATGTGATCCTTCCAACTTTGTTCTTCTTTTTCAAGATTGCTGTAGCTATTCGAGGTCTTTTTTGGTTCCATATGAACTTTTGAAGTATTTGTTCTAATTCTGTGAAGTATGCTGTTGGTATTTTAATGATTTGTTTTTTTTGTTGTTGTTGTTCAGGTAGAGTGGGAGGAAGAGAGAGGAAAGAGAGAGAGAAAGAAACATCGATGTGAAAGGGACACATCGAGTGGCTGCCACCCACACAACCGACCAGGGCTGGGGACAAACTGCAACCGAGGTACATGCCCGTAGTGGGAACCGAACCCGGGTCTCTCAGGACCGCAGGCCGACGCTCTAACCGCTGAGCCAAACCGGCCAGGGCTGCTGTTGGTATTTTGATGGGGATTGCATTGAACTGATAGATTGCTTTGGGTAATATGGACATTTTAATGATGTTAATTCCTCCAATCCATGAACAGGGTATGTGCTTCCACTTTTTAATATCTTCCTCTATTTCTTTTTTCAATGACCTGTAGTTTTCTGCGAATAGGTCTTTATTTCTTTGGTTAAATTTATTCCTAGGTATATTAATTTTTTTGCTGCAATGGGAAATGGGATTGTTTTCTTAGTTTCTCTTTCAGTGAATTCATCATTGGTGTGTAAGAATGCCATCGATTTCTTGACGTTAATTTTGTATCCTGCTCCTTTGCCAAATTCATTTATTAAGTCTAGTAGATTTTTGATGAAGTCTTTGGGGTTTTCTACATATAGTATCATGTCATCTGCAAATAATGACAATTTCACTTCCTTCTTTCCAATTTGGATCCCTTTTATTATTTCCTCATGTCTGATTGCTGTGGCTGAGACTTCCAGTACTGTGTTAAATAAGAGTGGTGAAAGTGGACATCCCTGTCTTGTTCCTGTTCTTAAGGAAAATACTTTTACTTTTTGCCCATTGAGTATGATGTTGGCTTAGGTCTTTCATATATGGCCTTTATTATGTCCAGATATGATCCCTCTATTCCCACATTGCTGACCGTTTTTATCAGAAATGGATGCTGGATTTTGTCAAAGGCTTTTTCGGCATCTATTGATATGATAATGTGGTTTATTTCTTAATTTTATTTATGTGGTGTATCACGTTTATTGATTTGTGAATATTGTACCAGCCTTGCATCCCTGGAATAAATCCTACTTGGTTATGGTGGATAATTTTTTTAATGTATTGCTGGATCCAATTTGCTAGTATTTTGTTCAGGATTTTGGCATCTATGTTCATCAAAGATATTGGCCTGTAGTTTTCTTTCTTTGTAGTGTCTTTTTCTGGTTTTGGAATTAGAATTATGTTGGCTTCCTAAAAGAAGTTAGGAAGTCTTCCTTCTTCTTGAATTTTTGACATAGTTTGAGGAGAATTGGTGTTAGTTCTTTTTTGAGTGTTTGGTAAAACTCCCCCGTGAAGCCATCCGGGCCTGGGTTTTTGTTTGCTGGGAGAGTCTTGATTACATTTTCCATTTCTTCTGTTGTTATTGGTCTGTTCAAGTTTTCTATCTCTTCACGGTCCAGTTTTGGGAGACTATGTGTTTCTAGAAATTTGTCCATTTCCCTTAGATTGTCGAATTTGTTGTCATATAATTGTTCATAGTAGATGTTAACGATCTTTTGTATTTCTGTGGTGTCAGTTGTTATTTCTCCTCTTTCATTTCTGATTTTGTGTATTTGGGTTCTCTCTCTTTGTTTCTTGGTGAGTCTACCTAAGGGTCCATCAATCTTGTTTATCTTTTTGAAAAACCAGCTCTCTGTTTCATTGATCCTTTGAATTGTTTTTTTTTTTTTTTTTTTTGTCTCTATGTCATTTATTTCTGCTCTGATCTTTACTATTTCCTTCCTTCTACTTCCTCTGGGGTTTTATTTTTGTTTGCTCTCTAGTTCTTTAAGTTGTGATGTTAGATAGTCTATTAGAGATTTCTCTTGTTTTTTGAGGTAGGCCTGTAGTGCTATGAACTTCTCTCTCAGAACTGCTTTCTCTGCATCCCATAGATTTTGTGTTGTGTGTGTTCATTTTCACTGGTTTCCAGGAAGTTTTTGATTTCTTCCTTGATCTCCCCGGTGACCCATTTATTGTTTAATAACATGCTATTTAGCTTTTTTAAAATACAGCATCACAACCACATTTTTATCTGGCAGGGTAACTCTCATACCTAGATTAGATTATACTAATTGTTAATTGTGTAAACTGTTATAATATTGCATTCTGTATTTCTAGAGATAACTTTTGAAATATTTATAGATGAATGAAAAACAAAAGTTCAAAACAAAGTGTTCCATGAAATAGAATCAATTTATAATGATCTATATAATGAATGGGATCATCTCTCGGCAATCAAAATTTCAAATTCTTTCATCTCCTTTCAACCTCTCTTCACAGTTCCTCATCATATGAACACAAAATTTCCTTTCCAATTCATTTTACAAAACTTTTAGGAGGAATGATTATGCACTGTTTCTCAGTTTAGTCTCCGACCTTGTTCTTGAGGTATTCCAAAACCAAGAACTATTTTTTGGTTCTTAAGGGTCTACTTTAAAGGCTTTACTTTTTCATATGGATAAGGGTTAATTCTGAATAACCTACCTAGTAAGTTATTAAGGTTTAATAAAATTTGATTCTCATAAACTAAAACTAGCATGTCATGAGTTCACTAAGACTTTACCTAATGCTCGGCAATACTACCAACTTTCTTTTTTGTATATGTACTTGTGCAGGTCATTGGAATTGCCAAAATTTTCTAGAGGGGAAAATTATTATTAAGTCATCTGTGTTGGCTTGACCTGGTTGTAGTTTTTTATTGCTATTAACTTATAAATATACTTATAAAGTTTCTACTTTTGCTTTTTGTTGTATTTTAATGATTGCTATTTCTCATTTTTATTGTTACTTGGTACATTTTCAATATGATCAAAGTTCTTAGGAAGTAAGGATAGCTATAGTGGCTACAGAAAGAGTTTTATTTATTTATTTATTTATTTAAAGGAAGAGTTTTAACATGGAAGCGAGCCAAATCAAAATCCGAAACACTGCTCTTTGCGAGCTCACTTCTTTTATGCAGATGTGGAAGTTTCATTAGTTTCCTGTGACTGCCGCAACAAATTAACATAAAATTGTTGGCTTGAAACAATATAATACACACACACACACACACACACACACAATTTGTTCTCCTATAGTTCTTGAGGTCAGAATTCCAAAATTGAACTCACCATGTTAAAATTCATTGCCTTGCATTTTCCAGCTTCTAGAGTCTGGCCACAGTACTTGGCTCATTGTTCCCTTACTTCTTCTTCAAAGTCAGCAATGGCTAGTCAAGTCTTTAAGGGTCACATTGTTTTACTCTGACACTCTCTTACTCCCTCTTCTACTTATGAGGACCCTTGTAATTAAATTGGGCCAACCAAGACAATCCAGAACAATGTCCCCACCTCAAGAGCCTTAATCACATGTGGAGAGTCCGTCCTGCCATGTATGATAATGTGAGTATATTCATACATTCTGGGAAATAGGATGTGGACATCTTTAAGGAAACAGTATGTTGCCAATATATCACTGGTACCTGAGAAAGTTTTCTATTGCCAGAACTACCATTATTGGCTCGTGGAGATAAGCTCCTCTAACCCTAAAATAAAATGGAAATTCATTTTGAATAATCAGAATTATTTTATGAAAGAGACTAGGGATTATGGAAGTGGTACTATTATTTTTACAGCTCAGGCATAATTGGCATTACATATATTTTTGTTGGTCAACCCAAAAACTACCATTTAGCATATTGTTTCTGTAGCATATCTGCATCTTGACTTCTCAACAAACACCTTCCAAATGTACTTATTAATACCAGTCATTTCAAAAGTAGACTATACTTTGAAATAAGTGACCCATTAGGCCATTGCTGCCTATTCACAGATTACTTTGAGTTTAGTATTAAGATATCTCGTAAGTAGAGTCCTGACTGGTTTTGCTCAGTGGTTAGAGCATCAACCTGCGGTCCAGAGAGACCCGGGTTTGGCTCCCACTAAGGACATGTACCTCGGTTGCAGTTTGTCCCCGGCCCTGGTTGGTTGTGCGGGTGGCAGCCACTCGATGTATCCCTTTCACATCTATGTTTCTCTCTCTCTCTCTCCCACTCTATCTGAACAAAAAATGGAAAAAAAATGTCCTTGTGTGAGGATAAAAAAAAAAAAGACATCTAGTAGAGTCTTAGAAAGACTAAAACAAAGGATATCATTTGATGGAAGCTCATTCATTCAATTAATATTTATTATGTACAACTATGAGCCAGGCACTGTGCTAGGAACTGTATTTTCAATGTGAAGGTGAGTGTGGTCCCTATCCTTTCTGGCTTTAGTCTTGTGGGAATAATTAAGGGAAGAGGAAGAGAAAGGTACAAATCAAGGTCACTCCTTAAGTTGTGGAAAGGGGAGGACCTTGATGAGTTACTACTATGAGAACGTTTTATCAGCAAGGGGAGGAGGCTGCTGAAAGAAAAAGAAAGATAAAGGGCTAGAATAAATTACTGCCTGCTCTAATAATTTTGTCTAGGGCTCAGTCCTCTGGCAGCCATGTGCTACTGCTTTAAAAAAAAAAGAAAAAAAGTTTTCCATTTCAAAGTGACAGAATTTCCTATTTTCAGATCTCAGGAAAAAAAAAAAAGTTAGAAATAGCATGAAATGACAATACAGATATGCCTTACACTTCATGCTTCAATTTCCCTGACTGCAAATAGGAAGAATACTTTTTTGAACCGAATGAGAATGTCTATTTCCCTTATAGCCTTTTTGTGAACTTCGAGTTTCTTATTAAATAATGGACAGTGAAACAAATTGCTTTCATCTCATGAAGGGCTTCTTTCTTTCTTACATGATTTTGAACTTTTTCTCCCCTTTTTCAGCAATCATATAGATGAGCATATTTTTAAAACTGACCAGAATGGAACAGTAAACATAATTGGTAAAGCAACTGACTGTCACTATGGCGACATTGAATATGTTTGACATTTAGTCTTTCTATTCTCTGTTGCTATAGTAATGAAACCTTGAATTCTGACACCAATTTCAAATTCTATTAAAATTAAGCCCTTTCAAGCTCCCAAGAAAAAGGGAGGGCCAGTACTATTAATGCCCAAGATATATGAGAATGTTTTCTAGAACCAGGACATAGATAAGACACACTTTGGTGCACTTGAATCAAACTGAAAAACATGCTTAAAAATTAGAAAAGTACAGAGAAGAAAAAAAACAAAACTCAAAGTAGAACAAAAGTAAAGCAATTCTTTTGTTATTAAAAGCCAGTCTTTTAAATGTGTATAAAATGGTTTTGATTATGGAATGCTGAGATTAACATCAAATATTAATGACTAAAGAAGAATCTTTTTGTTTGTTTTTAGTAGAAACAAACAGTAGACCACTGGTAATTAAGAGCCATAAAAATTAGTAAAGAAATTACTTGGGATTTTGAGTAACTTTTTGTGTTTAAGAAAATATTATGATGATCTATTTACCTACTTTTAAGCATATGATTAGAAACCAGAATATTATTACATTATTATTAAATGATTATATGTAACAGTAGAAAGATACTTCAGCTATACATTTTTGGTTAATGGAGAAAAATAGGAAGAGACTTAGAAGGAAACCTAGGAAGAGAGTAGTAAGAATGCAGTATAGGAGAAGGGATATCAAAAGGGAAAGCTAGTGCCTAGCTGGTATGGCTCAGTAGACGAGTGTCGTTCCATGGACTGAGAGGTCCCAGTTTGATTCCTGGTCAGGCCACATGCCCGGGTTGTGGGCTTGATCCCCAGTAGAGGGCTATCAGGAGGCAGCTAATCAATTTATCTCTTTCACATTGATGTTTCTCTCTCTCTCAAAAATCAATAAAAAAACATATTTAAAAAGGAAAGTTAGTGACAACATAATAGAACTAAAGGTAGTATAAGAAGAGTTTTAAAAATATGAAAATGTGGACAAATGGATCTAAAAGGAGACAGAGCCAACATTTCTCAGAGGGATGTTTTATATGCTTATGCTGTAGGGGTTACTGATATATTATCAATTTATTTGGATTATCAAAGACTATATAAGTTGCCACTAATTTCTAAAATGTTTATTCAGCTCTATAGTAATTTAGAACAATTACTGATTGCTCAGAGAGAAAGTTTTCATAGTGGCTAGGTGAAGCATGGGACTTGAATCAGTAGGAGATATTTTAATTCCACCGTTTCTTTGCTGTGTGCTCTGAGTAAGCCTCTTATCTTTCTGAGATTCGTTTTGTTTTTTTTTTGTTTGTTTTTTTTCATAAAATGGTGATCTCCTAAATTCCATGCTTCAGTTTCCCTAACTATAAATCCATTTAAAGAAATAATATGTGCAAAGTGCATAATACTGTCTATTACTTAATAAGCATTTACCTAGTGCAGTGGTTGTTATATATCTGAGCTAGGAATTATGGCAATGGAAGAAATTTGGAAAGAACACAATGCAGGTCTATTTTGTCTTATTTTTTTTAATCTTTTGTTTATCAAGTCATAAAGTTATTAAGAAATCAAATGATTTGATATAAAAGAACATGCTATTTGAAGAGGCAGAACATGAGTCTTTGAAGTAGAATACAGGATAGTGGAGAGAACTCATAGCAGAAGCTAGCAGACTCATGATGCGCTCTCAGGATAACCACTAATTAGTGACTAGACAAGTCACATACCACTGTAGCCCTGCTTCCTCTATTGTAAAATGGAGAGTAAATAATATCCTGAGAAGAAATAAAAGGATATAGATTATAAACAACATATATTAATAAAACTGTCTTTTGATTTATCTTTCTAGGAAGTTAAAAATTATTTTGAAAAATGATTAATTACCAGGATTCCCCATGTTATCTTGTTAACAATAGTTTAAATCTGTATTTTCATATTTGAACTCATACATACATATTTTTGGTATGTGAAATGATATAAAAACAGTGTTTGACGTTTAAAACGTGAGGTATTCCCCCATGTCGAGGTCTTGTGAAATGCTTTTATTTCCACTTTTTCTGTATTCCCTTTGCCTTTTCTCTTGCTTCTATAGTTGAACAACCAAAAATGTCTTTCTAGGAATCACAGCTCTTGTTTCTAAAGAATTTAAATAAGTTAAGTAATGAAAGGCAAGTTTTCTAAACCGACTAAGAATCCCATTTAAATTTGTATTATTGTACATGTATATTGATCATAGCCACTACTACTCCCCACAAACAAATATTCTGAATAGAAAAAAAATCAAGAGGTTTTTCTAGGGACAAAACAGGCTGTGGTATATAAAAGTTATTCCACGGAAACTGGTGAATAAGTGCAGTAAAAGCAATAGACAACCTAGTACAGAAAAGCTTTCATTAACTGCTAACCAATGAGAGGTTCATTGACTAAGGCTACCGGTTTAAAGAATTGTTTGACATGGTCTATTCCACAGCTCAAAATCTAAATGTATTTGGGAATAAACAGTAAAAGCAAAGTTTGTGCTCAGTGCTGGGAATAAAAGAAAGAAAAGTGAGATTCCAAAATGGCAGTGGAGTGAACCGAAGCTACACAGACCATCTCCCAGAACCAAACTGGAAGTACAACTATAACACAGACAAACCGATGGGAAAAAGCAACAGAAAAGCAGCTAGTAAGGACCATATAACCAGGGACATTGACTCAATCCTGGTAGGCTTGCGAAGGTGCGAGACGGGGGCTGAGAGCCTACGGTAGGCAGCGGCCTTAGCTGGGAGCAGCGCCCTCGGGTTACACTCCCAAGCAGCTCCACAGCGCAGAGCTGGGACAGAGGCTAAAAAAGCCACAGCCACTCACCTTGGGCTCCAGCAGAGGGAGGGCAGACTGGACTGGAACTGTGTGGGGACACTCGGGATTTGGAGGGCACTCAGAGCTTTAGCTGAATTGCTGCCATGCAGGACGGTGGCCATCTTGCTCCTTCCCAGGGCTCAGGGAAGAGGAAGCAGCCCCTCACTCGGAGATCCAACCCCACCCTGTGGGCCATTGAAGTGCTAATTGAGGCTCATTAACAACCAGCATCTGCCCTACCCGCATGAAATCCCCTTATGCTGAGCACCTGAGGGAGTTTTTAAATCAACTGACAATCCAAAACTCATCAAGTAACCTCGACTGCTAGCCTCCAGGCAAAAAGCTAGAGGATAACAGTACTTTCCTGGGCTAGCAACTCTGATCAGGAAAGTAAAACTTGACAGTGGTGTTTAACGTGGGTCCTTCCTCGCTCATCTAAACACAGGAGAGGGAGCCACAAACAGCAGAACACCAACACCCACAGGGAAAAGTTGACAGGCTCCAAAGCCCACTATGATAGCCAAAATGGTGAAACACAGAAATAGAAGCCAAATAAAAGAACAAGGGACCTCCACCGAAGATGAGATCAATGTGGAGAAGTTAGGCATGTTAACAGAGCTAGAATTCAGAGTCATGATCTTGAGGAAGCTCAACAGCATGAGTAAGGACATAAAGACACTGAAAATAAGCCAATTGGAAATTAAAAACCACCAAGAAGTGATAAAAAATGACATATTAAAAATGAAAAACACATTGGAAGGTCTAAAGAACAGAGTAGAGGAAGCTGAGGACCAGATCAGTGAATTAGAAGACAGGGTAGAAAAAATTAACCAATCAGAAAACCAAAAGGAAAAATGATTAAAAAAACAGGAAGACAGCTAAAGAGAATTGTGGGACAACTGGAAACGTAATAATACTCGCATCTTAGGAGTCCCCAAAGAAGAAGAAAATGAGCAAGTTATAGAGAATATATTCAAAAAAATATTGACAGAAAACTTCCCAGATTTGGTGAAGGAAGAAGGCATTCAAGTAAGAAGCACAGAGAGCCCCAAGTAAGAAGAAACCAAACAGGCCCACACCAAGACACATAGTAATCAAAATGCCAAAAATTAAAGACAAAGAGAGAATCCTAAAAGCAGCAAGAGATAAGCAACAGGTTACCTACGAAGGAAACCCCATAAGGCTCTCAGCTGACTTCTCACAAGAAACACTACAGGCCAGAAGGCAATGGCATGAAGTCATCAAGGTCATGAAAAACAAGGATCTGAATCCAAGATTACCCTACCCAGCAAGGCTATCATTCAAAATAGAAGGTCAAATAAAGAGCTTCCCAGACAAAAAAAGGCTAAGGGAATACATTAGCACCAAACCAGCACTGCAAGAAATGTTAAAAGGACTACTGTCCTTAGTAGAAGAAATAGAAAGAAAAATATGAACACACTAAACAAAAATGGCAATAAACAAGTACATATCAATAATCACCTTGAAAGGAAATGGATTGAATGCGCTGGTAAAAAGACACAGAGTAGCTGATTGGATAAGAAAGCATGACTCATCTATATGTTGTTTACAAGAGACCCACCTCACAACAAAAGACTCACATAGGTTGAAAGTGAAGGGATAGAAAAAAATGTTCCAAGGAAATGGAAAGCAAAAAAAAGCTGCAGTAGCAATACTCATATCTGATAAAATAGATTTCAAAATGAAGGCCATAACTAGAGATAAAGAAGGCCGGTACATAATATTGAAAAGATCTATCCAACAGGAAGATATAACCTTGATAAACATATATGCATCCAATATTGGAGCACCAAAATATATTAAAAATCTTCTGGAGGACGTCCAAGGAGAAATCGACAGCAATACAATCATAGCAGGGGACTTCAGCACCCCGTTGACATCACTGGATAGATCTTCTAGACATAAAATAAGCAAGGAAACAGAGACTCTAAATGAAGCACTAGACCAAATGGATTTGATAGATATCTACAGAGAATTACACCCCAAAACTACAAAATTCACATTCTTCTCAAGTGCACATGGGACATTCTCAAAGATAGACCACATGATAGGACACAAACTAAATCTCTACAAGTTCAAGAAGATTGAAATCATATCAAGCATCTTCTCAGATCACAGTGGCATGAAACTAGAAATCAATTGCAACAAGGACATGCAAAGACATTTCAACACATGGAGGCTAAACAGCATGTTCTTAAACAATGACTGGGTCACTGAGGAGTTCAAGGAAGAAATTAAAAACTTCCTGGAAACCAATGAAAATGAACACACAACAACACAAAATCTATGGGATGCAGAGAAAGCAGTTCTGAGAGGGAAGTTCATAGCACTACAGCCTACCTCAAGAAATAAGAAAAATTTCTAATTGACTGTCTAACCTTATAAATTAAAGAATTAGAAAGCAAACAAAAAGAAAACTCCAGAGCATGTAGAAGGAAGGAAATAGTAAAGATCAGAGCAGAAATAAATGACATAGAGACAAAAAAACAAACAAACAAAAAAAAAAAACAATTCAAAGGGTCAATGAAACAAAGAGCTGTTTTTTTTTTTTTTTAAAGATAAACAAGAATAATGGACCCGTAGCTAGACTAACCAAGAAACAAAGAGAGAGAACCCAAATATACGA
Organism: Molossus molossus; assembly: GCF_014108415.1. Classification (NCBI taxonomy): domain Eukaryota; kingdom Metazoa; phylum Chordata; class Mammalia; order Chiroptera; family Molossidae; genus Molossus; species Molossus molossus. The sequence goes on from NW_023425348.1 coordinate 1,471,629, forward strand.
AATCGGAAATGAAAGAGGAGAAATAACAACCGACACCACAGAAATACAAAAGATCATTAACAGCTACTATGAACAACTATATGGTAACAAATTCGACAATCTAAGCGAAATGGACAAATTTCTAGAAACACACAGTCTCCCAAAACTGGACTGTGAAGAGATAGAAAACTTAAACAGGCAAATAATAACTAACGAAATTGAAGATGTACTCAAGACTCTCTGAACAAAAAAAAGCCCAGGCCCAGATGGCTTCACGGAGGAGTTTTACCGAACATTCAAAAAAGAACTAGCACCCATTCTCCTCAAACTATTTCAAAAAATTCAAGAAGAAACTATTTCAGAAAAATTCAAGAATTAGGAAGACTTCCTAACTCGTTGTATGAGGCCAGTGTAATTCTAATTCCAAAACCAGAAAAAGACACTACAAAAAGGAAACTACAGGCCAATATTCCTGATGAACACAGATGCCAAAATCCTGAACAAAATACTAGCAAATTGGAACCAGCAATACATCAATAAAATTATTCACCATGACCAAGTGGGATTCATTCCAGGGATGCAAGTCTGGTACAATATTCGCTAATAAATAAATGTTATACACCACATAAACAAAATGAAGAATAAAAACCACATGATCATATCAATAGATGCTGAAAAAGCATTCAATAAAATCCAGCATCCATTTCTGATAAAAATGGTCAGCAATGTGGGAATAGAGGGATCATATCTTGACAGAATAAAGACCATATATGAAAGACCTACAGCCAATATCATACTCAATGGGCAGAAACTAAAAACATTTCCATTAGAACAGGAACAAGACGGGGATGTCTACTTTCGCCACTCTTCTTTAACATAGTACTGGAAGTCTTAGACACAGCAATCAGACATGAGGAAAAAATAAAAGGGATCCAAATTGGAAAGGAGGAAGTGAAACTGTCTTTCTTTGAGGATGACATGATATTATAAATAGAAAACCCTAATGACTCCAACAAAAATCTACTAGATTTAATAAATGAATTTGGCAAAAGAGCAGGATACAAAATTAACATGAAGAAATCAATGGCATTCTTATACACCAATGATGAACTCAGAGAAAGTGAAACTGAAAAAACAATCCCATTTACCATCACTGCAAAATATTAAGATACCTAGGAATAACCTTAACCAAAGAAGTAAAGGACCTATTTGCAGAAAACTACAGGTTATTGAAAAAAGAAATAGAGGAAGATATAAAAAAGTGGAAGCACATACCTTGTTCATGGATTGGAAGAATTAACATCATTTAAATGTCCATTCTACCCAAAGCAATCTATAGATTCAATGCAATCCCCATCAAAATACCAATGACATATTTCACAGAACTAGAACAAATACTTCAAAAGTTCATATGGAACCAAAAAAGTCCCCGAATAGCCACAGCAAGTTTGAAAAAAAAGGACACGGTAGGTGGGATCACAATACCAGATATCAGGTTATACTACAAGCGACTGTAATCAAAACAGCCTGGTACTCGCACAAGAACAGGCATACAGACCAGTGGAACAGAACTGAAAATCCAGAAATGGACCCAAGGCAATATGCTCAATTAATATTTGACAAAGGTGGCAAGAGCATACAGTGGAGTAAATACAGCCTCTTTAATAGATGGTGTTGGGGAAATTGGACAGCTGTATGGAAAAAAATGAAACTAGACCATCAACTTACACCATACACAAAAATAAACTCAAAATGGGTAAAAGACTTAAATGTGACCCGTGAATCCATAAAGATTCTAGAAGAAAATGTAGGCAACAAAATTTCGGACATCATATGGAGCAGAATTTTCACTGATACATCACCTAAGGCAACAGAAACAAAGGAAAAAATGAACACATGGGACTACATGAAACTCAAAAGCTTCTGCACAGCAAAAGAAACAATCATAAAAATGGAAAGGCAACCCACTGTATGGGAGAACATCATTGCCAATGATATATCAGATAAGGGGTTAATTTCCAATGTGCATAGAGAGCTCATACAACTCAACCAAAGGAAGACAAAGAACCCAATTAAAAAATAGGCAGAGGAGCTGAATAGACACCTCTCCAAACAGGACATACAAAAGGCCAGGAGACTTATGAAGAAATGCTCAACATCACTAATCATCAGAGAGATGCAAATAAAACAACAATGAGGTATCACCTCACACCTGTCAGAATGGCTGCCATCAACAAATCATCAAACAACAAGTATTGGCGAGGGTGTGGAGAAAAGGGGACTCTAATAAACTGCTGATGGGAATGCAGACTGGTGCAGCCACTATGGAAACAATATGGTGTTTCCTCAAAACATTAAAAATTGAACTTCCATTTGAGCCAGTGATCCCTCTTCTGGGAATATACCCTAAGAAGCCTGAAACACCAATCACAAAGTATATATGTACCCCCATGTTCGTAGCAGCACTATTTACAATAGCTAAGATGTGGAAACAGCCCAAATGTCCAACAGTAGATGAATGGATAAAAATGCAGTGCTCCATATACACAATGGAGTGCTATGCAGCAGTAAGAAAGAAAGATCTCGTATCCTTTGTCACGACATGGAGGGGCATGGAAAGTATTATCCTAAGTGAAATAAGCCAAGCAGAAAAAGACAAATACCACATGATCTCACTTATATACGGAATATAATGAATATAACAGTCTGAGAAATACAGTAGACCCAGACACATGAAAGTAGGGCACAGATTGACATCCCTCAGAAGAGGGGGTGGGGGGTGTGAAAAGCTAAACCACAGAACTTATATGCATGTATTCATGACCAATGGACATGGACAACAAAGTCGGGGGGGGGGTAGGGTGGTGCCAATGGGTATAAAAGGAGAAACATCTGTAACAAAAAAATAAATAAATTAAAAAAAATAAAATAAAATAAAATAAAACTATGAAGTTACAAAAAAAAAAAGACAAGTAACATCATCCCTGCCCTTGAAGACTTTACAGCACAGTCCAACAAATGTTAACAACTCTGTTTTGTGGAGCGACTTTTGTTGTTCTCTGACTCCACTACAACCTTCAAATGTTTGGTCACCTTTATCAGAAATCTCCTTGCCTGGCGGGTGTGGCTCAGTGATTGAGCAATGACCATGCACCAAGAGGCTGCCTGTTTGATTCCCGGTCAGGGCACATGCCCAGGTTGTAGTCCAAATCCCCAGTGGGAGGAATGCAGGAGGCGGCCAGTCGATGTTCTCTCTCATCGATGTTTCTCTCTCTCTCTTTCTCCCTTCCTCTCTCTCTAAAATCAATAAAGAAAAATAAATAAATAAATAAATAAATAAATCTCTTGCAGGTAGCAATGACACCCATTTTGAATGACAGTACACTAAGACTCCAACTCTGCCATTTCCTGTGTAAACTTGGGCAAAAAAAATATTTTTGCCTCAGTTTCTTAATCTAAAAATGTGAGGAATACTTGTAACTTCCTACATAGGGTTATTATAATAGTTAAATAGATTAATGTACATAAAGCCCTTAGATCAGTTCTCAGCACAGAATAGTATTCAATATTTATTTTTAAATGAGATGAAGAGGAACTTCCAGTCAAGATGGCATGTAAGTAAATGCAGCATTGCCTCCTCCCACAACAACATCAAAATTACAACTAAACTACAGAACAACCATCATTCAGAACTGCCTGACATTGAGCTGAATGGAAGTCGTACAACTACAAAATTAAAGAAGCAGCCACATCAAGACTGGTAGGAGGGGTGGAGGCAGATGGGCTGGTCCCACACCCATGTGTGGCGGATAAAAATCAGGAGGACTCCTAGGCTGGGAAGGACCTCCCTGAGGAGTGAGGGGTCTCTGTCCCACACCAGGCTCCCAACTCAGGGTCCCAGTGCCAGGAAGAGAAGTCCCCATAACCTCTGGCTTTAAAACCAGCGGGAACTGAGGCAGAGGGAGACTGAGGCTGCTGGAACCCTAGGCAGCTCCTCTTAAAGGGTCCCACCACAGACTCACACCTTCTGGACTGAAGTATTGGGGAGGCAGCCTGAAAGTCATCAGAGACATACAGGGAAGAATTGAATTGTTTGGCATTGGGTGAGAGCTGGAGAGGTAGCTTTCTCTCACACGGACGTGCTGGCGAAGGCCGTTGTTTCTTCCCTGGGGCAGCAGATGGCAGCCATATCTGGCACTCCTGTACCTGGCTCACACTCTTTGCCCAGCCCTGGTGATTCCCTGAGGCCCTGCCCCACCCAACCTTCAGGCCTACCCAAGCTGTTTCCAAAGCTTTACCATAGGATTGGCCTGTCTTGGATCCTGCTTCAGTTTCTCTTAAAATATCTCAAACAAGCAACATCTCATCTCAGTAAGTCCCATACCTCTCATTAGGTGGCCCCAGGCCTGGCACTAGAAGCAGCCAGCCTTGGTTCACAACTTGGCTTTTCTTGGGCATCTCCAAGCCCAGCACCAAAAGCTGCCTGCAGATCACTTTGTAGCTTATGCTGGGTGGCCCCAGATAAAACACAGGCATTGGCTGGCCTTGCCCCAGAGCCAGCACCTTAGTGGACAGCTTCAGACCACATCAAAGCACCACCACCCAACCACCTCCACAAGTGACACACTCAAGGAGTGGACTCAGTGGGTACCAGAGCCCTGATACGAAGTAAGCCTTGCTCTGTGTGGTGGGCCCCTGCACAGCTGATCCTCCAAGGGAGTCAGAGGCCAGCGGTCAGTGTGCATAGCCAGTCCTTGCAGCTGATCAGCCTGAGTAAATCCTTCACATTGACATGCCAACAGCAATCAAGATTCAATTACTACAGAAGAGTGTATAGTCCACACTAGAGGTACACCTCAAGGGCCCACCTGGGGTGATCAGGGAGGCTGTGCCACTGAACCTTACAGAACACCTACAACAATAGGCCACCCTACAAAGCCTAGGATACATAACAACTCTCCCTAATACATAGAAACAAACACATGGAAGCAGCCAAAATGAGACAAAGAAACATGTCCCAAGTGAAAGAACAGAACAAAATTCCAGGAAAAGAACTAAAAAAATGGAGATAAGCAATCAGTCAGATGCAGAGTTCAAAACACTGGTTATAAAGAGGTTTAAGGAACTTAGTGAGACCTTCAAGGAACTTAAAGACAACTCCAAGTAACTTAGTGAGAACATCAACAACATAAAAAAAGACCAGTCAGATATGAAGGATGCACTAACTGAAATAAAGAATAATTTACAAGGAATCAATAGTAGAGTAGGTGAAGCCAAGAAGCAAACCATCGAATTAGAATATAAGGAAGTAAAAAACACCCAATCAGAACAGCAAAAAGAAAAAAGAATCCAAAAAAATGGGGACAGTTTAAGGAGCCTCTGGGACAACTTCAAGCTTACCAACTTGCATCATGGGGGTGCCAGGAGGAGAAGAGAGATCATGAAATTGAAAATGTATTTGAAAAAAAACTGAGAAAAAACTTCCCTAACTTGGTGAAGGAAACAGACATACAAGTCCAGGAACCACAGAGAGTCACAAACAAGGTAAACCCAAAGAGGTCCACACCCAGACACATCATCATCAAAATGTCAAAGGTTAAATACAAAGAGAGAATCTTAGAAGCAGCAAGAGAAAAGCGGTTTGTAACCTACAAAGAAGGTCCCATAAGACTCTCAGCCAATTTCTCAAAAGAAACTTTGCAGTCCAGAAAGGAGTGGCAAGAGATATTCAAAGTGATGGAAAGCAACAACCTACAACCAAGATTACTCTATCCTGCAAAGCTATCATTTAGAATCCATGGCCATATCAAGAGTTTCCGAGACAAGAAAAAGCTAAAGGAGTTCATCACCATCAAACCAGTATTATATGAAATGTTGAAGGGTCTTCTTGAAGGAGAAGAACGAAAATATGAACAATAAAATGGCAATAAATACATATCTATCAACAATTGAATCTGCAAACAAAATGAGCAAGCAGAAGAGACTCATAGATGCAGAGAAGTTTTTGTTGCTTGCCAGATGGAAGGGCTCTGGAGGGATGGGTGAAAGAGATGAAGAAATTAAGAAATACAAATTGGTTGTTAGACTGATGAACCTCAAAGGGAAGGGTGGAGGGAGGGCAGGAACAGATAAACCAAAGAACTTCTATGCACATGTGCATAACCAATGGACACAATATGGTGAGGAAGGCAGAAGGGGGTGAGATTGGTGAGGAGGGGGGTCAATGTGGGAATAAAAGGGGGACATCTGTAATACATTCAATAGTAAAGATAAGTTTAAAAATAAATAAATAAAATGAGTTGAAGAAAGAGATCTGGCCAATAAATGTAAAGCTCCAAACTCTAAAAATCTGTACAGTTCTAATATAATAAACTCAAGAATGCACATGCGTAAACACAAACCAAGAGGATACAAAAATCACAGTAATTTTTCCAATTGAGAAAATAGTATGATTTTCACTACTAAAATAAAGATTATGCATGTTTTCCTGTTAATATATCATGCAAAAAGGGCTAGACCAATTTTCACTAAATATGCAAGATGTATTTGGGATGAGGTGATTTAAAATATAGGCCATTTTGTATAAATAAAACTCATTCTACAGGGGCCTCAATGAAACAGGTGGGCATCTTACAAAACAGCTAAAATTGTTATTCAAGAGGCCTCTTTGCAAAGGAGGAGAAACCAAAAATGTATGTTTACCAAAAGTAATTTTAAAAAATAAGTTTCAAATAGGAAATCACCAGGGTACGTTCCAAAGTGTAAAAATAGATTTGCAATTCATCTATTTCTTCCGTGGGCAACTTCATTTATAGGTACTGAAATGAAGAACAGGTTGATTTTAAAAATAATAATAAAAAAGTTTTGTTAACAATTCTCATAATAACCAATGGCCCATACTATTTCATAGGCTATCTCAGTAAGAAACAAATCTCCCACCGTAAACAAAAATGGCTAGGTAACCACAGTTGATGCTGGTTGGAACACCAGGACCATTTGACTTTTCAAGATTTGATACCAGACTGTCTTTTGAAACTAAAATCTTTCAATGCTACTTCTTATGATAATGATTGCCATTTTTAAATAGCTCGTGTTCTAATATTTTCTATTTTTTCCCAGTTATCCAAAATGCCTAATATTAGTACCGCATTACCAACCTGATAATCTGTTTACTGATTTGGTTTTTGTTAATATTAATTTCAGGCTAGAGATTTGACCCATACTTATTCTAGAATTGACCTGTTCAATTGCAGTTGCCACTAGTCAGATGAGCCCTTGAAATGTGCCCAGTACAACCAAATAACTGCCCTTTTAAAAGTTGAGGGTCAAGGATAAGAGTAGAGTTTGGGTGTGGAGCAGCCAGTGTCCCAACCAGGCGGAATAGCGCAGCCGGCTGATCGTTAAGATCCAATCCTTTTCTAGAGCACCCTTGACTGACAGAGCCGGGCGCCAAAGACCGAGCGCAGAGCGGGAGGCCGCGAATCACAAGGGGCGGAATTCCAAGGCACTAACCCGGAACCGGTTTGGGACTCGACTCCCATTGTGAGGCGAGACCTGGGGCGGGCCATCAGCCAGAAAGGCTGTACCCTCCGGGCCAATGGACGAGTTGCATAGAACGAGCGGCAGCCGCGGTAGCCAATGGGTGTTGGCAAGAGGGCGGTTGAAGAAGGGGGGCGGGGAATCAATAAAGAATCTTTTTTTTCCCTAGACCCCTTAGAAGCGACGGGGCGGAGGTGCCGCAGGGTTGCAGGTGTGCGGCTCCGTCCCAGGGGATGCGGCGGCTCCGCGGACGGTGGGTTTTCTCGAGCCGGGAAGGTGACGACGGGGCTTGTGGCAGGTGGCTAGTTCACCTCCCCCTCGCTGCCGGCTCTGGCCCTTCTGAGGCAAAGCGGGGCTACGATGCTTGGGAGAAGTACCAGTTGGCTGCAGCCTGACCCGGTAGGGTGGGCAGGGCCCAGACTGCTGAAACAAGACTCCAGAAGTTTGTGGGCTCCTAGTCGGGACTCTGATTTCGTATCTAGAGAGCGGACTCTCTTTGCCGGTTGCCCCGTCTCCCACCAGGTGCAGCCACAGCGTTGTGACCCAGACAGGTGCTCTCCCGCTGCTCCTGCAGGCCTCCTGGGAATTCAGTGTCCTGGATTCTTCCCAGAGATTGTGGCACGGCGGTCCCAAGGGAAGCAGCGAGGAGGGGCTGAGGGGTGCTTTATGAATCTGATAACTGGTGACCTTAAGTAAACTTTAGTTATTTATCTACTGCACGTTGTGGAGAAGAGCTATTTATTTGACAGGGAAGTGAATAACAGTGATTTTCAACCTTTTTCATCTTCATAGCACACATAAACTACTAAACATCTGTGACACACCAAAACGTATATCTTTTTGCTGATTTGACAACAAAAAACATATAATTTTGATTCACTTACACCGATGGCTATTGTTGTGTTGATTGTTGTCATTTTTTAAATTTGACAATCAAAGGGAAAAGAGGTCAATGCCCCTGACTAGTCAGATACTGCATGTTTTAAAAATTCTTGCTGCACACCAATGAACTGTGATGCACAGGTTGAAAATTGCTGCCTTATAAGAATATGGGTGTTGGGGTGGTGGTGGTGGTGAGCTTGTAGATTTTGTGATGCTTTTCTTCTTGAATAGCCTAATGAATTTACTCCCCAATTATTTGTGGAACCAGAGTTTGCTGCCTGATTTTCCTCAGATCTTTTAATTCTCCCTTATTATGCAATATTTAGGAACTTCATTTTCGAGTGTTAGTCCTTGCAAAAAAGTGCCCAATTATAATATGCCATTGGTGATACATCATCTTCAAAAAGATTACGTAAGTGAACTACTTATTATACCTATTTCCAACTAGTAAAGAATGATTTCGAGATGGGAGTCAGGAAAATGGCTGTTCTCTGTGACTGAGCATGAAAGATCTATGAAGTTTTAGAGGGTGCAACTACTGAATTCCCTCTGTAAAGATAGGGAATACCAACAATATAAAAGGGATAGTGTTTGATATCTAAAATAGCATTTTATCCCCAGCACCAAAAATATGTCCTGGTACATAGTAGTAGCTAACAAATATTTGAGTAAAAAAAGTGGGTAATGGATGACAGAAAACCAAAATGTGAAGGAGAGGGCAGAAAAAACAAACAAATAAATAAAAACCACATGCATTCCTGGAAATAAAGGTTAGTTTTTATCCCTGCAAGCATAGCTATAAGTTTAAACTCAAGGTGTATTAATTTTGGTACTTTCTAAAATTAATCAGAAGATGTCAAAAGATTTTATACAATTAAGCCATGACTGATTAGAAATGTAAGATATATCCTAATGTCAATTTCACTGAGGTTAAAAATGTGTTAAAGTGCATTTGGTCAATGAAATAACCTATCAGTTTAGCACAGAACATTCAAGGACAAAGATCCCACTTTTGTTAGATATAGGTATGGAGTTACAAACTGTTGGGAAAAAAATAGGACATGCAAATTACAATGACTGCTGCCAAAATTGTAAAAACATGTTGACTCCAGCATAGTTTTAAAAGGATTGTTATTTCTGCTAGGTACCAATAAGTTTACCACCGTCCAATTACTAAGTTGATCTCATAGTCCAAGGGCAGCAAAATCTGATGATGGCTATCTGCATAAATTAGGATTCTCTTGACAACTATAATTAATCATTGTTTATTATCATATACTTATATTTTATATATTACAATTTATATATTATTGGAGTAACATTGCCTCCATATAGAAGGTAACCTGCTTGAATTTTAAAAATATGTGAACTTTCACAGATATATTTGTCTCTTGTAAGTTTTCTAGCAAAGTATAAGATCTTATTAAGCCAACATTAAAGATTTGCTGACATTTGGCCCGAACCTAGTTTCTCCTCTTTGTCTCTCATTAGTCTGTTTATTTTATAAGATCCAATTCAGATGCTGATTTCTTCTCACAACATCCTTGATCCCACTAAAAATATCTACTTTTCTGAACACCCAGTGTATTTTGTTAGTATGTATTGCACTTTTCATATATCTTCATTATTTAGCCAGTAAAGAAATATTTGCTTACTGTGTCCAGATACTGTACTAGGAAATGGATAATATCTGATATTTTTTGATGGCTTACTATGTCTTAGGCATTGTAAGATTCTTAACTGAGTTATCTCTTTTAATTCTCAAAACATTATGAGTATTAATCTATTATCTTTCCCATTTATAGATGAGGGAACAAATTTAAAAGTTTAAGTAATTTGCTTAGGATCACAGACCTACTAAGTGGTAGAATGAACATACAAGCGTACGTAGTCTATATTTACATCACAGCTTCCAGTTTGGAGTCTGTTATAATTTTTTATGTAAATTTTTTATGTACATATGTTTTACAAGATTATAAATTGATAGCAGGAGTACTATAGTCTTCTGTGATCCCTTATTGCTCTTAATGTAAAATAAGTGATTATAATACAGCTTGATAGTGGAAGCATGTAGCAAAGACATTAGATTAAGGTGGATGAGCACCATGAAGGCAACCTATAACAGACATTTAAGCGAAGTGCTGAGGATGAGTAGTCATTGGCCAGACCAAAGAAGAGAGAGACCCTGAGATTTGGGAGGATGGGTTAAAGGAATGCATTATGATAGTCCTAAGGCAGGGATCATGAAAGCTAGAACTATGGCCAATAACCCCATAAATCTATGTGTGGCTAGTCCAAATTAAACTCTAAAATGTAGTGTAAAACACCCACTAGATTTTGAAGACAATAAACAAAAACGTAAAATATCTCAGTTACTTTTTATATTGATTATTAAAATAATATTTTGTGGTATTTTTTCCTTTTTTTAAATTAATTTATTGTTACAGATGTTTCTCCTTTTACTCCCATTGACACCCTTCTTCCCATTCCTCCCTACCCTGTCCCCAACTTTGTTGTCCATGTCCATCGGTTATGTGTACATACATATAAGTTCTGTGGTTTATCCCCCCCCCCACTCCTCTTCTGAGGATTGTCAGTCTGTATCACAAAATATCATTTTGTTCTAGGATTTTTATGGATTCACAAGTCACCTTTAAGTCTTCTATTCCTTTTGAGTTTATTCTTGTGTAGTGTGTAAGTTAATGGTCTAATTTCATTTTTTGCATGTAGCTGTTTAATTTTCCCAACATCATTAATTAAAGAAGCTGTCTATTCCATTGTATGCTCTTGCCACCTTTGTTGAATATTAATTGAGCATTGTTTTGGGTCCATTTCTGGGTTCTCTGTTCTATTCCATTGATCTATATGCCTGTTCTTGTGTCAGTACCAGGCTGCTTTGATTACAGTGGCTTTGTAGTGTAACTTGATATCCGGTATTGCGATTCCTTTTACTTTGTCCTTTTTTCAAGATTGCTGTGGCTATTTGGGGTCTTTTTTAGTTCCATTATGAACTTCTGAAGTACTTGTTCTAGTTCTGTGAAATATGTCATTGATATTTTGATGGGGATTGCATTGAATCTATAGATTGCTTTGGGTAGTATGGACATGTTAATGATGTTAATTCTTCCAATCCATGAACAAGGTATGTGCTTCCACTTTTTTATATCTTCCTCTATTTCTTTTTTTCAATGTCTTGTAGCTTTCTGCAAATAGATTCTTTACTGCTTTGGTTAAGTTTATTCCTAGGTGTCATAATTTTTTTGCCTCAATGGTAAATAGGATTTTTTTTTAGTTTCTCGTTCTGTGAGTTCATTGGTGTATAAGAATGCCATCGACTTCTTGATGTTAATTTTGTATCCTGCTACTTTGCCAAATTCACTTATTAAGCCTAGTAGATTTTTGATGGAGTCTTTAGGGTTTTCTATATCATGTCATCTGCGAATAATGACAGTTTCACTTCTTCCTTTCCAATTTGGATCCCTTTTATTTTTTCTTCATGTCTGATTGCTGCGGCTAAGACTTCTAGTACTATATTAAATAAGAGTGGCGAAAATGGGCATCCCTGTCTTGTTTCGGTTCTTAAGGGAAATGCTTTTAATTTTTGCCCATTGAGTATGATGTTGACTATGGGTCTTTCATATATGGCCTTTATTATGTCAAGATATGATCCCTCTGTTCCCACCTTGCTGAGTGTTTTTATCAGAAATGGGTGCTGGATTTTGTTGAATGCTTTTTCACCATCTATTAATATGATCATATGGTTTTTATCCTTCATTTTGTTTATATGGTGTATCACATTTATTGATTTGTGAATATTGTACCACCTTTGCATCCCTAGGATGAATTTCACTTGGTCATAGTGAATAATTTGTTTAATGTATTGCTGGATCCAATTTGCTAGTATTTTGTTCAGGATTTTGTCATCTATGTTCATCAGGGATATTGGCCTGTAGTTTTCTTTCTTTGTAGTGTCTTTTTCTGGTTTTGGAATTAGAATTATGCTGGCCTCATAAAACGAGTTTGGAAGTCATCCTTCTTCTTGAATTTTTTGGAATAGTTTGAGGAGAATGGGTGTTAGTTCTCTCAATGTTTGGTAAAACTCCCCTGTGAAGTCCTCTGAGCATGGGCTTTTGTTTGCTGGGAGAGTCTTGATTACATCTTCAGTTTCCTTCATTGTTATTGATCAGTTCAAGTGTTCTGTCTCTTCCCAGTTTGGTTTTAGGTGACTATGTGTTTCTAGAAATTGGTCCATTTTGCCTAGATTGTCCAATTTGTTGCCGTATAATTGTTAATAGTGTTTTTTAATGACCCTTTGTATTTCTGTGGTGTCAGTTATTACTTGTCGTCTTTCATTTCTGATGTTGTGTATTTGGGTTTTCTGTCTGTGTTTCTTGGTGAGTCTAGCTAAGAGTTCATCAATCTTGTATATTTTTTCAAAAAGCAATTCTTTGTTTCATTGATTCTTTGAATTTTTTTTTGGTCTCCGTGTCCCTTATTTCTACTCTGATCTTTACTAGTTCCTTCCTTCTACTTGCTCTGGGATTTTCTTTTTGTTTGCTTTTTAGTTCATTAAGTTGTGAGGTTAGATGGTCAATTAGATATTTTTCTTGTTTCTTGATTTTGGCCTGTAGAGCTATGAACTTTCCTCTCAGTATTGCTTTTGTTGCATTCCATAGATTTTGTGTTCATTTTCATTGGTTTCCAGGAAATTTTTAATTTCTTCTTTGATCTCCATGGTAACCCATTCATTGTTCAATAACATGCTATTTAGCCTCCATGTTTTCAAATGTCTTTGAATGTTCTTGTTGCAGTTAATTTCTAGTTTCATGCCATTGTGATCTGAGAAGATGCTTGATATGATTTCAGTCTTCTTGAACTTGTAGAGACTTAGTTTGTGTCCTGACATGTAGTCTATCTTTGAGAATATCCCATGTGCACTTGAGAAGAATGTGAATTCTGCAATTTTGGGGTGTAATTCTCTGTAGATATCTATGAAATCCATTTGATCTAGAGCTTCATTTAGAGTCTGTGTTTCCTTGTTAATTTTTTGTCTAGAGGATCTATCCAGTGATGTCAGCAGGGTGTTGAAGTTTCCTGCTATGATTGTATTGCTGTCGATTTCTCCTTTGAAGTTCTCCAGAAGATTTTTAATATATGTTGGTGCTCCTATATTGGGTACATATATGTTTACCAAGGTTATGTCTTCCTGTTGAGTAGATCCTTTCAATATTATGTAGTGGCCTCTCTGTCTCTAGTTATGACCTTCATTTTGAAATCTATTTTATCAGATATGAGTATTGCTACCCCAGTTTTTTTTCCTTTCTGTTTGCTTGGTAGATTTTTTTACCATCCATTCTTTTTCAATCTATGTGAGTCTTTTGTTGTGAGGTGGGTGGGTCTCTTATAAACACACTCTCTCTCTCTCTCTCTCTCTCTCTCTCTATATATATATATATATATATATATATGAATCATGCTTTCTTATCCAATCAGCTACGCTGTGTCTTATTATTGGAGCATTCAAACCATTCACATTTAAGGTAATTATTTTTTTATTTTTTTTTTTTATTTTTTTTTTTATCCTCACCCGAGGACATTTTTCCATTTTTTGTTCAGGTAGAGTGGGAGGGAGAGAGAGGAACAGAGAGAGAGAGAGAAACATCGATGTGAAAGGAACACATCGAGTGGCAGCCACCCGCACAACCGACCAGGGCCGGGGACAAACTGTAACCAAGGTACGTGCCCTTAGCGGGAACCGAACCCGGGTCTCTTAGGACCGCAGGCCGACGCTCTAACCGCTGAGCCAAACCGGCCAGGGCTAAGGTAATTATTGATATGTGCTTATTTACTGCCATTTTTGTTTAGTGTGGTTATATTTTTCTTTCTATTTCTTCTACTAATTACAGAAGTTCTTTTAACATTTCTTGTAGTGCTGGTTTGATGCTAAATTATTTCCTTAGCCTTTTCTTTGTCTGGGAAGCTCTTTATTTCACCTTCTAATTTGAATGATAGCCTTGCTGAATAGAGTAGTCTTGTGTTCAGATCCTTGCTTTACATGACCTTCATTACTTCATGCTATTTCCTTCTGGCCTGTAGTGTTTCTGTTGAGAAGTCAAATGATAGCCTTATGGGGGTTTCTTTGTACGTAACCTGTTGCTTATCTCTTGTTGCTCTTAGTATTCTCTTCTTGTCTCTTATTTTTGGCATTTTAATTACTATGTGTGTCTTGGTGTGTGCCTGTTTGGGTTCTTCTTACTTGGGGCTCTCTGTGCTTCTTGAACTTGAATGTTTTCTGTCTTCATCAAGTTAGGGAAGTTTTCTGTCACTATTTCTTCGAATATATTCTCTAACCCTTGCTCTTTTTTTTCTTCTTTGGGGACTCCTATGATGCAAATGTTATTATATTTCCAGTTGTCCCATAGTTCTTTAAGCTGTCTTCCTGTTTTTTAACTGTTTTTTTCTTTTGGTTTTTTTGATTGATTGATTTTTTTTCTGCCCTGTGTTCTAATTGACTGATCCAGTCCTCAACTTCCTCTACTCTGGTTATTCCTTCTAGTGTGTTCTTTATTTCTTTTGTGTCATTCTTCATTTCCACTTGGTTGGTTTTCATTGTTCTTATATCTTTACTCATGGTGTTGGTGTCCTTACTCATGCTGTTGAGCTTCCTCAAGATCATGGCTCTGAACTCTACCTCTGATAACTTGCTTTACTGCATTTTATTTATCTCATCTTTGGTAGAGTGGGATTTGTTTCTTTGTTTCACCATTTTGGCTGTCTCAGCGGGTTTTGGCCTGCCAAATTTTTCCTGTCGGTGTTGGTATTCTGTTGTTTGTGGCTCCATCTACTGGGTTTGGGTGAGTGTGGGAGGACCCACTTTATTTTTTATTTTAATTGTTTTTTATCCTCACCCAAGGACATTTTTTGCATTTATCTTCAGATACAGTGGGAGAAAGAGAGGGGGAAAGAGACAGAAAGAATTATTGATGTTAGAGAAAGACATCAACTGGTTGCCACCCACACGACCCCAGCCGGGGCTGGGGACCAACTGTAATCAGGGTACGTGCCCGTAGCAGGAACCGAACCTGGGACTCTCTGGTCTGGGGGCTGACACTCTAACCGCTGAACCAAACCAGCCAGGGCGGGAGGACCCATTTTAAACAGCACTGTCAAGTCTTACTTTCCTGGGTAGATTTGCAAGCCCAGGAAAGGTTCACTTATTCTCTAGCTTTTTGCCTGGAGGCTATTTGTCTCAGTTACTCAGGGTCTTGGGTTGTAGCCCTCAGTTGCATCAAAAATTCCCTCAGGTGTTCAGTGTAAGAGAATTTCCAGAGGGTGGGGCAGATGCTTGTTAATGAGCCTCAATTTGAATTTCTTTGGCCCGGCTGTGTGGAGTTGAATCTCTGAGGTAGGGGCTGCTGCTGCTTCTCAGAGTTCGGGGAAGGAACAAGATGACCACCATCCTGTGTTGCAAAAACTCTGAGCGCCCTACAAACCCCAGATGTCTCCCCACAGAGATCCAATGCAGTCAATGCAGTCTGCCTTCCCTTTGCCGGAGCCCAAAGGGAGTGACCACAGCTAGTTTAGTGCTCTGTCCTGGTTCTCTGTGCTGTGGAGCCAACTTGGGATTTTAACCCAGAGGGTGCTGCTCATAGCTATAAATGCTGCTGTTTATGGGCTCCCAGCCTGTGGCCCTCTCGTGCCTCTGCAGACCTACCAGGCTTGATTCAGTGTACCTGGTTATATGGTCCTCTCCAGCTGCTTTTCTGTACCCTTTTTCCGACGCTTTGTCTTTATTTTAATTGTAATTCCAGTTTGGTCCGGGGAGATGGTCTGTGTAGCTTCCGTTCACTCTGCTCCCATTTTGGAATCTCCCCTACTCTACTATTGATTCTCTGTAAATTATTCTTTATTTCAGTTAGTGCATCCTTCATTTCTGACTGGTTCCTTTTTATGTTGTTGATGTTCTCAATTAGTTCCTTGGCGGTCTCCTGAAGTTCCTTAAATGTGTCACTAAGTTCTTTCAGCAGCATTATAACCAGTGTTTTGAACTCTGCATCTGATTGATTGCTTATCTCCATTTTGCTGAATTCTTTTTCTGGAATTCTGCTCTTTACTTTCATTTGGGACATGTTTCTTTGTCTCCTCATTGTGGCTGCTTCCCTGTGATTGTTTCTATGTATTAGGTAGAGTTGCTATGTCTTCTAGGCTTCATAGGGTGGCCTATTATTGTAGGCGTCCTGTAGGGTCCAGTGCCTCAGCCTCCCTGAACACCCCAGCTGGGCCCTCAAGGTGCATCCCTAGTGTGGACTGTACACCCTTCTGTTGTAATTGAGTCTCGTCAATGGAGGTACCGAGTCAGATCAGCTGCAAGGACTAACTGTGCCCACTGACCACTGGCCTCTGACTCCCTTGGAGGATCAGCTGTGCAGGGGCCCAACACACAGAGTAAGACTTACTTCAGCAGGGTTCTGGTGCCCACTGGGTCCACTCACTGAGTGTGTCACTTGTGGAGGTGGTTGGGTGGTGGTGCTTTGATGTGGTCTGAAGCTGTCCACTGGGTGTGCTGGCTCTGGGGCAAGGTCAGTAACTGCCTGTGTTCTATCCGAGCCACCCGGCATGAGCTACAACGTGATCTGCAGATGGCTGCTCCTTGTGCTGGGCTTGGAAGTACCCAGGCAAAGCCAAGTTGTGAACCAAAGCTGGCTGCTTCTAGTGCCAGACCTGGGGTCACTTAACGAGAGGTATGGGGCTTGCTGAGACCTGATATTTCTTGTTTGAGAGATTTTAGGAAACTGAAGCAGGATCTAAGACAGGCCAATCCTATGGTAATGCCTTTAGAAACAGCTTGGGTGGGCCTGAAAGTTGGGTGGGGCAGGGCCTCAGGGAATCACCAGGATGTGCAAACAGTATGAGCAAGATATAGGAGTCCCAGATATGGCGGCTGTCTGCCACCCCCGGGAAGGAACAATGGCCTCTGCCAGCATGTCTGTCCAGGGGAAAGCCGCCTCTCCAGCCCTCGTCTGGAGGTCAAACAGCTCAGTTCTTCCCTGTATGTCTCTGGATCCACTCAGGCTGCCTCCCCTCCAAGATTAGAGGGAGCAAGTTTGAGTAAGTCTTTGGGGGTTCCCTTTAAGAGGAACTGCCTGGGGCTCCAGCAGCCTCAGCCTCCCTCAGTCTCAGTTGCCACTGGTTTAACAGCCAGAAGTGATGGGGATTCTCTTTCTGGCACTGGAACCCTGAGCTGGGTGCCTGATGCGGGACGGGGACCCCTTCAGGGAGGACCTTCCCACTGAGGTGTCCTCCTGATTTTTATCCACCACTCATGAGTGTGGGACCAGCCTGTCCACCTCCTACCAGTCTTGGTGTGGCGGCTTCGTTAATCTTGTAATCGTAGGACTTCCATTCAGCTCAGTGTCAGGTGGTTCTGAATGATGGTTGTGTTGTAGTTTAGTTGTAAATTTGATGTGGTTGTGGGAGGAGGCGATATTGCCTTTGCCTACGCCGCCATCTTGACCGGAAGTCCTGCCTTTTTCTTTTAAGCGTATACTTTGCCCATAGAAGTTTGAGTTTGCCTACCTTACATTCTTTGAGTTATCACATTCTACTCTTTCCCGTTCCCCAATCATCTTCTTATTTTAAGTTATATTTTTACCTCCTATTTGTTAGGTAGAGTGTTATGTAATAAACATATTGTTTTTGGAGCAGGTGGGCTACCTATCTCTCAGATCCTCATAGTGGTGGAGTAATTGGTAGAGGAAGGAAAAAGCCAAGTTTTGACTTCAGTAATTCCTTAAAGTATGCTGCAGCATAGGTACTAGTGAAAAGCATATTTGGGTGGTTTAATTATTTAAAAATAATTTTTTTTGTCTTTATTAATTTTTTAGAGAGAGAATAAGTGAGAGGGAGAGACAGATAGAAACATCAATGAGAGAGAACATTGATTGTCCACCTCCTGCATGCCCCCCCCTGGGGATTTGGCTCACAACCTGGGCATGTGCCTGATGGGGAATGGAACCAGCATCCTCTTGGTGCATGGGTTGATGCTCAACCACTGAGTCACACCAGCTGGACATGGGTTGTTTAATTATTTATAAATGAATTTGCTTCTTTTCTTTTTTATGTTGCTTATAAACATTGTACCTCATGAGTATTCTTCATTCTCCTCTGGAGGAAAACTGAATCCTTACCCAGCCCATTTGATAACTTGAACTCCATAAGGAATGTAGGCCAGAGTGCTGATTAAATGTGGTCCTCTAAAAATACAAATCTTCAAGAGTGTTCACTAAACTGATTTGGGATCAGATGTTAAAACATTCCATTTTTAAAATTTTTATTAGGTAATATTGAGATATGCAAAATAATGTGGTTGTAAGTGTGCAAGTAAACCAGCTCCCTGACCACTCAACAAAATACGTTCTAGTTTATAACATTTATCCATTTCTGTGGTGTAAATACTGCCATCTTGGCTTTCTACATCCCAACATAATGTTCGGTATGGAGCTGGGAAGAGATGTGCACAAATTGACTTTTGCTGGTTAACACCAGCAGGCTCCAACATACCCCTAATTATTGCATATATGTCATGAAGTATGAAAGACCAAGGGACCTACCACTTGACTGAAGAACTAGAACAATACCAGTATTATTGTGACTTTTCTGTTTCCTTTGTCAAAGTTATTTAAAGATTTTTGCCTTGGATGAAATAATAGCAAACTTTCTTAACTTGTTTAGTGTATGCCAAGAACTGTTCTTCTTAGTAAATCCTTTAATACTATGAAGTAACTCTATGAAGAAACAATATTATTTTACAAATGAAATTGCACTTAGGGAGGTGAAGTCACTTAGACCACAGAGCTAGCAAGTAGAAGAACCAGGTTTCTAACCTAGGCAGTCTGACTTTGGGCTCATAATCACTATACTACACTGTTTCTTTTTTTAAAAATTTTCACTGGAGGATATATTTATCATTGAATTTTTTCCACAAAGTGGAAGGGAGGGTGGGGGGAGTGAGAGAGAGAGAGAACATCCATTGGTTGTTGAGAGAGAGACATCAATTGGTTGCCTCCCACACACCTCCCAACTAGGATTAGTATCAAACATGCAACCCAGGTACATGGCCTTGACTGGGAATTGAACCCATGACCCTTTGTGCAAGAGTTGACACTGTAACCACTTAACCACATTTGCCAGGGCTACATTTTTTTTTTTTTAATGTTTAAAAAAACATTTTTTTTTCTTTATTAATTCTGGAGAGAGAGGAAGGGGGAGGAAGAGAGTGATAGAAACACTGATGAGAGAGAACACTGATTGGCCGCCTCCTGCACACCCCCACTGGGGATCGGGCCCGCAGCCTGGGCATGTGCCCTGACTGGGAATTGAACTGGCGACCTCTTGGTGCATGGGTCAATGTTCAACTGCTGAGCCACACCAGCCAGGCAATGATGTTTTAATTTATGAATATATGTGCTTAAAAGTCTAGGGCCAAAAGGCTTGTATTTGACTGTAAGGACAGTATTTGCCTAAAATAAGATCAAAAGGGCTGCTACTGATTATGTGTTCCAATTTAGAGGATTTCAGTTTTATGAAATACCTTGGGAAATTTTGAAAGTCTACATTAGAAGTGGTTTGCTTGCAGTCTTTTTTTTGTTTTATTTTTTGCATGCTTTGCCCATTTTATGGGAGTGTGAAATTGACAGTGATTTTTTTTTGAGAGTTCATTTTCTGTTTTTTTGAAATTTTAGTTCTCTCTAACCTCCATTTTAGCAGCATGGCAGTTCAGGAGATGGTTATGGCACATGAGTGATTGGAAACAAAAAGATAATGATGAGTATATTTTTGATGATGTTATTAGATACATACAGAGTCAGTTAAACAAAAATTACTGGGAACTTGAAAAGGAAAAATTCTATAAAAGTACAGTGACATTGTAGTAAAAACATCTTTTTATTTGAGTTTAGAAATAAGGAATTTGCATCCACTTTTAAGTGATAAACAGAAAAGGCTCAAACAATAGGATAAAAAAGGAAAAGGATAAAACAGATTTGTGCATTTTTCTATTAAATTTAGTTAGTCTTGCTCAATTCTTATGTTTTGATTTAGTAGAAGATACTATTTAAATTGCCAATTACTAGAGAAATATTCTTCACTTCAATAAAAAAATTTTAATTGGGCGATATTAAAGTATTTAAGGGAGGAAACCATGGTAGAGGGAAACCTAACTGGTTGAAGTTTTAAAGTGTTTTTCTGCCTGTATACAGAACTTTATTTAAACCTTCCATATATAGAAAATCAACTTTTAAAAAAAATCTACTAACAGATTTGAATCTCAAAATTTAGCAATGCATTTGTAAGATTTAGCGATCACAGGCTGCTAATAAAGTGGAAGGAGATGTAACCTAACGGAACCTGGATGTAAATTCTGTCATTTAACTGGTTGTGTATAGTGTGCAAATTATGTAACTTCTCTGAATTGTATTTTATAAATAGAAATGCTGGTATCTCACATTCAGAGCTGTGGTGGGGATTAAACTTAGTGGATATTTGCTATTTTTTCTTCATATTGGTCAGAAATGTTTATGATCATACAGTGATAAAGCTGGAAGAGCCCATGGCAGTCTCATCCCACCCTCATTTTGTAGGAGAGGAAAAGTCAGCTCTGTCACTGTGATCAATGAGTGAATTTGAAGTAAGAAAACATGGTTTGTGTATATATCCCATACTCGTTCTGAGCCTTGGCCTCCCATTATCTACTTTGAAAATCTCTTTTTCAAGGAAAAGACTCACTCAACATCTTTTCCAACTTTTCTACTGTGCCTTCCCATAATGCAAAAGCTAGATAAGAGACATAACTACATTTCCCATCTCCACTGTAATGAGGGATTTTAGCTGTGCTGTAGATTCCGCCAGCCAGATACACATTTTTCAAACCTAAAATCAAAGTGTGCAAAAGAGTCAGGTGTGTTAAGCATTTGTCTTATTACTGTGTGGGTCGAGCACAGTGGTTCTCAGACTTTAGCATGCATTAAGATCATCTGGAGGGTTTGCTGAAGCACAGATTACTCTATTAGTCCCACCCCTAGAGTTCTGGATTCAGTTGGTCTGGGATGGGCCTGAAAAGTTCATCCTTCTAACAAGTTTCAGTGCATGTACTCTCTTTGATGGTTTGACAGCATGAGTTTCTGGAAATTGGAGAAACAATCTGTCTTGCATCCATCTAAGAGAAATGTTTACAATTCAGGATTTATATGAAAACCGCCATGAAAATTTTAAAATTTATTTCATGGAGGCCCCAAGTACAGTTACTTTCCTCTATCACCATCTTCATCTCTGCTATTAAAATGGCCTAGGACATTGCAAAGTACTGAGAAGTTCTTCAAAGAAAGGCAAATAATTAAAAGCACTAATTAGAAACAAATAAGCATTTACTCTTTGTTTGGTGTTAGGAGCTTTTGTTTAGGTGGTTTGGATTGAAAGTGGGGGAGGGTAGGAGGTTATGGTGAGCACTAAGGGACAAAATTAAATGGTGAACCATGAAAATGTGCATTGGTCTCCACAAGGTTTAAGAATTCTAATTTTTTTTTATTTTAATTGGTGGGCTTTTTCTTTAACTGATTAATTAGGTGGGGTGGCTGGGGAAAATCCTTGCCACTTTTATGTTACCCCCCTTTAATTCTTTTGTATCCTTACAATATTTTTATTGTTTCAGGGAATTTTATTTCAAGTTTAGGATTTATGTGTAGGTTTAACCTAAAAATGACTTTTAATTTAAGAAATAGTAAAATATAAGTAGTTATATCTTTGATCAAATTACATTGTCCTACAGTTGTTTCTGAATTTTACCGATTTTGTACCCTAGCCTTTCTGTGTTCTTCTAAAATTGTTCTACAGAGTCTGGATTTCTCTTTTTGATATCTCAGACTAGTGGTCATTTTGGCAAATTGGCTCCTTTATTTGTTAAAAAACTACTTATGCTGTGCCTGCCATGTGTCAGCAACTCTTGCGAGGCTCCGGGGAGATGATGATGATCAGACACCTTGCCACACTCAGGAAACTTCTAGTGAAATGGGGACGAGAGAGACTCTTGGTTATATGTTAGCATAAGTGTAACATTTAGATGAGAAGGAAGGAAGGTGTGTAGTCATAGTTTCAGTTAGAGTGATTTAACTTCTCAGGAAAGGCTTCAATGGGAAACAGATGTCTGGCTGGGAGCTGAAGCATGAGGAGGAGTTAGTAGGCCAAGAAGGGAGCAATCCATTTCCTAGGCAGAGGGCACAGTGTGCACAAATGCCGAGAACAGGGAAGAGCTGAACAAGAACAGTGACTAAAAGAAGGCCAGTGTCGTTGGAGTAGAGAGGATGGACTGGGGAGAGTAGGGTGGGAGAAGGAGTTGGAGAAGGAGGAAGTAAATCAAGAGTGAATATTGGAAATTTAGGGATCATTACAGCGACCCAGGTGAGAAAATGGTGCTGGCAGGGAAAGAAATAAATGTAGGCAGTTTTGAGCCATATTTAGATGTGGTTTGAAAAAATGTATATATATAGCTTATTGGGTTGAAGTGCATTGCAGAAGTTACAGGTTGATTGATTTTTACTTTTTTCTCTTTAGGAATTATCCAGCCTACCTTTGCTACTAATGAACAGAAAACTGATTTAAATGAAGTGCCAACAAGGGATTGTCCTTGATTTTTATACTTTATAGTATTCCTCAAATTATTGTCACATTTTCTCTTACATTAAAAACTGCATTTAAGTTAGAAACATGAAGCAGTTGAAAAGGAAAAGGAAAAGCAACTTTAGTGTTCAAGAAACTCAGACTCTTTTGAAAGAAATTACAAAAAGGAAAGAAGTCATTTTTTCTAAGCAGCTCAATACAACAATTAACGTGATGAAGCGCATGGCTTGGGAGGAGATTGCGCAGTGTGTGAATGCTGTGGGAGAAGGAGAGCAGAGGACGGGGACCGAAGTGAAAAGAAGGTACCTGGACTGGCGAGCACTTATGAAGAGAAAGAGGATGAAGGCGAACATTAAGCTGGTTGGTTCTGGGTTTCCCCTTCCTTCATCCGACTTAGACGATTCTCTTACTGAAGAGATTGATGAAAAGATTGGATTCCGAAATGATGCAAATTTTGACTGGCAAAATGTGGCAGATTTCAGGGATGCAGGTGGATCCTTAACTGAGGTCAAAGTGGAAGAGGAAGAAAGGGATCCTCAGAGTCCTGAAGTAAGTATTAGTCTGTGAGCCTTTTATTCATCTAATTTCTTCAGTTCTGATATGTGAGTTAGTTATAGTCCAGGAGCAGATAATAGGTCCAGATTTTCAAGCTAACTTAAAAATACATATAAAGTCACTCCATTTTTTCCTCTTTATATCATTAATCTCTTTCTTGTCACCTAAATATACTCTCTTGCTTATATGTTAGTGACATTAGCTGATTCATTGTAAATACTGAAAATTCAAAGTAAATGGTTTTACGTCCTCAAACCGTACAAAAAGATTTTAAGAGCTATTTAGACAAATTAACAACCATGAAATAAAAATAATACTGAAAATTGCTTTTCTCCTTTTAGTTTGAGATTGAGGAGGAAGAAGAAATCCTGTCTTCGGTCATACCAGATTCTAGGAGGGAAAATGAACTTCCTGATTTCCCTCACATCGATGAGTTTTTTACTCTAAACTCAACTCCATCCAGGTCTGCCTATGATGAGCCCCATTTGCTTGTAAATATAGAGAAACAGAAACTAGAGTTGGAAAAGCGACGGCTGGATATCGAGGCTGAACGGCTGCAGGTGGAGAAGGAGCGGCTGCAGATCGAGAAGGAGCGGCTGCGACTCTTAGACCTGGAGCACGAGCGGCTGCAGCTGGAGAAGGAGCGGCTGCAGCTGGAGAGGGAGCGGCTGCGGTTGCAGATAGTCAGTGCCGAGAAACCATCTTTGGAAGCTGAACTTGGTCAAGGTGAGAAGGCCGTACTCCAGCCGCAGGACATAGAAACGGAGAAGTTAAAACTTGAGAGAGAACGCTTGCAACTAGAAAAAGACAGGCTGCAGTTTCTGAAATTTGAATCAGAGAAGCTGCAGATTGAGAAGGAACGCTTACAAGTAGAGAAAGAGAGGCTCCGAATCCAGAAGGAAGGACACTTGCAGTGATGTCTCTAGGTCTCCATGAGCAAATGTTTGTAAACCACAGGTTTTTCTCCACGTCGGGCAATAGGAAAACGGTCACAGGATTAGCTATTTTTCCCCCTGTTTAATGTCAGTGTTTTCAATAGGAAAAAGATAGTTGTATGTGAGTAACTGTATGCTAAGTAGTATGTCATATTAAAATCACATGCCCTAGCATAAACAGTATAGCAGGAACTATTGTGCTGTACTCCTTAAATTAGTAAAATTACATAGTGTGTATAATCTGTACACTCAGAGTTTACAATATGTCTGTGTAAATTTCTAGCTCAGTGTTTTTCAACTGGTGGTGATTTTGGGCCCCAGAGGATGTTTGGCAATGTTTGGAGACATTTTTGGTTGTCAAAAATGGGAAGTGGGGTGAGTTGCTGCTGGAATGTAGTAGGTAGAGGCCAGGGATGCCTATGTCCGGCAGTGCACAGGACAGCACCCCCTGCAAAAGAATTATCCAACCCAAAATGTCAGTATTACTGAGGGAGAAACCCTATCCTAGCCTAAAAGTGTACCTCTATAGCTTTGTTTTATAGTTTTAGACTATAAAAACCTCAGATATTTATGTGTGTAGTTACTTAAATGGCCAAAAAGCTTTTAACTATGGAACATTACTGTGTAGTATATAGAATTTAGGAAGTGATGAAAATTATAGATACTTTATTTCCATGTTTCCATCTAAAAATAACCCAATTCAGAAAACAATAGAGGGAACATCAGAAATTGTCCAAAATGAGTCACTTTGAAAGCAATTCATTCATCTAACCATAAATGCTTTAGAAACAACACACACTTTTTAAGCTTTAGTTCCCTTTCTTCTTTAAATCCATTTTCATCATTTAGATATAAAAATTGTCATTTCAACCACATACTGAAATCTTAATGTAACCGAACGGTTGAAGCTAGTGAAAATGATACCAATATAAAAATGGTACCAATAGTCCATGAGCTTGAATTCAGTGAGTGGTTATTTGATTTTTAAAGTAAATAGTAGCAGCTGTGTGGGGGTGGGGGTGGGGATGGGGGTGGGGGGGAAGTGTCCTCTGAATCATGATGATGCTGAAATAATGATAGTAGCTGTGTGTTATGAGTTAGGGAAGCACTTAGTGCTCACTATCTGACCTAATCTGTAGAATAATTCTTGAGGGTAGTATCTAATATTTCTTAATTTGAGGCTCAGAGAAGTCACACAGTGAATAAATGGATGATCTCATATATTGTGGTATATTTTATCTTTGCCCCTTCCTGAGGAACAAAGTTTTTATCTTCAGTCCCTTTGGTATTTATTCTGAGACCAAAGGCTTGCTTTGCCTGGTCATTTGCCTTCAGTCCCCTGAAGGTGCTGTTTCCACAATCCAGGTGACTCTAATGCACACTAAAGTTATCACTGCCTGAGATCTCTTTGTATTTTCAGATTTCCAGGGCTGATTTTTAGCTTTAATACATCTCTTCTGTTGACTGATACTACCTTGATTCTGTGTTTGGTCCTTGTTAATTTAAGAATGTCCTGAAACCATATGTGATATTGGAGTATGGGTACATAAGGAAAAAAATATACTTCTACTTAGTTACCTTGACTTTGACATAGTGTTATTTTTCTATAACAGAAATAAATGCTTCTACCCTAGAAATAAAATTTGCCTATACTATCTGAAAGCTGATCATTTCAAGCAATGCTTTGTACTGTAAGGGTTGAGGTTATCAAGCCTGGAAGAGCCTTACCATGGTGAATGGGATTGGGGGACCTAACTTTTATGATAGGCCTTATGCTGTGTGCTTTTCACACATTATTTTATTTGCTCCTTCGAATATCCCTAGAGCTAAGTTATCTTATGCCTACTGTTATAAGAAAGGAAACAGTGCCTTGTTAGTTTAATTAACTAAATACCATGAAAAATGACATATCAATCCTGACCCAAGATTTTAGTGTAAGAGCTCTAAGAAGTTGTAGTGAAAGTTTGTGGGTATAGTTATGTATTGTAGTTTTGCCACTTACTACTTGTGAAGTTATTTAATTTGCCCTGCGATTTGATTTCCACATCTATAAAGTAAGCTTAATGATACCTGCTCTGCCTGTGCTTCACAGTTTTTTTGCCTTCCTCATTCTACCCCAGTTGTTGATCAAGTCCTGTCTTTTGATGTTTCAGATCAACCTCCATCTTCACATGTAGTCCTTAGCGTGGTGGCATTTGCACCCTGTACTTCAGCAGCCTCCAGTCTCAATTCTTTCCTTCCTAATTCTCCTTGTATGACACTCTCAGAATAGATTTCCCCAAGTGACTGCTTTTTATTATGTCCTGAGAATAAACGGGGCATGAAGAAGTAGACGAGGAGCAGAGCTCTGGAAAGATCATGGTCCAGTCCCAGCTCCACTGTACTAGCTGGTGATGTGGGACAGTAGTTGTCTCTGAGCCTCATTGTTCTTGTCTCTTATCACATCCCATATGTATACCCTCTGGACTCTTACCATGTATGAAATAATAATACTTGTATATGAAAATGCAGCTTAAATCTAGAAAGCAGCTTAATGCTACAGTCAGTCCTCATTTATGGCGGTTAATCAGTTCCAGACACTACCGCAATAAATGAATTTCCACAAAGTAGGATTCTTTATTTATAAATCGAATATTTTTGCATTTAGAGCGTAGAAAACCTGTTTATGACCTTCTAAATACGTTTTTTAACATTATTAGAGCCCTCTACACATAAATAACACCATTTAGTCACCATTACACTCATATTACCCAATATATTAGACAAAATAAGAGAAAATAAGACATATTAGACATTACAAATATCATATTATTATTGTACATTTAATTACACACACACAGTTCTTACACACAACCACCAACCTATGAAAATAGTGCAACTTGTTTGATGATGAAGATGAAGAGATGTACTGCACAGCAGAGAAGAGCAAGGTTACTGCTCCTCTGAAGGCATGACCTCGGTAGGAGAGTCTGCAGGTGGTGCAGCATCTTCAGTGGGTGTGTCATCATCTTCCGCTAACGGAGCACTAAGGGTAGGCAGTGGGTGTCTGGGTGCGCAGGTGAAGAACATCGTGAGAGGCAGTTGCTGGTGCTGTCTTTTCATATGCATGAGGAGGCTTTTGTAGGGTTCTATCGCCCCATCAAGTGCATTCCAGAACTGCAATGCACGCAACGTTTGTGGGTCCCATTCGCCAATCATGTCCTGTACTACCTTAATAGTTCTCACGACTTGCTAGAAATGCTTAAGTGTAAGGCCACCTTCCCCCTCCTGACCTCCAGGAACCTCTGGCTGCTCTTCCTCCTCCTCACTCACAGACAGTCATCTCCACCAGATCCTCGTCAGTTAAGGGATCCGAATGTGTCTCCAGCAGCTCATCCACGTCATCACGTGTCATTTCTGCGAAACCTCTTCCCAGCGTCTGGGCTAGCCTAACTGCCTTATCCACTGCTGAATTATTATATCCTCTGGGGTGAATCCTCTAGTCGTGGACAATTTCAGGCCACAACATCTTCCAGCTGGCCTCCACGGTCCCCATCTTTATGTCCTTCAACATGGCCTGGATGTTCTTCACACAGGTCCCGATGGTATACTGCTGCCAGTACTCCTTCAGCAAGAAGATCCCCTCAAGGTCCATGCCTTCGACGAGGTGCTGCAGGGTGTTTTGCGTGTAGAGGACCTTGAACACACGAATTACACCTTGATCCATGGGCTGGATCAATAAAGTAGTGGTGGGAGGAAGTAACTCAGTCAGCATTGTCCGTGAGGAGAAGGACATTAAACTCAAGTTCTTTCTCTGAGAGAGACAGCTTGTCTTGGGGGATGAAGCACTTGTGGAACCAGACCAATGACAGCTGCTTCTTGATCCAGCCCTTGTCGTTGTGCATCCAATGCACTGGCAGCAGGTTCTTGTTTCTATTCTTCAGGGCCCTAGCATTCTTGGCCTGGTAGGTAAGAGCAGGCTTGAGCAAAAGTCCCTCAGCATTTCCACACATAACCACAGTCACGCCATCCTTATACACCTTGAAGCCACGGACCTTGGCTTCGTCCTTGAAAATGAATGTCTGGGAAGGCATTCTTTTCCAGAACAGTCCTGTTTCATTCATATTGAGCACCTGTTCTGGATGATACTCACCTTCCTCAAGGATCTTCTGGAACGTGTTGTTCACATAGTTCTCTGCTACAGGCTGGTGAGCAGAGGCAGCTTCTCTGTGTCATTCTCCAGATGATACCCTTTCTGGAACTTCTCGAACCAACCCTTGCTCGCCATGAAATCCATGAACATTGCAGAAGAGGGTCCTGGTTGAGGTTCGTCCACCGTAAAGCACTGATAGAGCTGCCTCGCCTTCTTCCAGGTGACCAGCGAATCCAGCAGAATGTTTTTCTTGCAGCTGTTGCTGATCCAAACGGCTAGGGCAGACTTTGTTTTCACTATGAACTTTTATGACTTGTCACGACGCGCTTTGCTTCCTTGTTGAAAGAGACAGTAGCCGTTGCACGGATGTTCTTTTCATTCAAGTTATAATGACTCATTCAAGTCATAATGGTGGGCAACCTCCACAATTTTCTTGCCATCTTTGATCATATCCAAGAGTTTCACCTTCTCCTGGATGGTAAGCATCTTTCTCCGGCGCTTAGTTTCATTGTTAGAAGGCTTAGAAGAAGCAGCATGTTTAGGAGCCATCGTGGGGCTTAGATACAAATTCTCAGAAATCGCAAACACTTGCAAAAGCAAAAACGCTTCCGATGTGTAGCAATGTAGAAATGTGTGTGAGAGAAACAAACTTGAGGCTGAGCCAATCAGTGGCCAAGATAGGAAGAGGCTAGGATAGCCACTCAGTAAAGAGCACACTGATTGGCTTAGTTTCACCACACCCGATTTTTTTGGAAAAAAGTTATCGCCCACACACAAGAAATGGTCGAGCGATTACACCTGGCGTTGAAGGATTCCTGGGGTGCTGGAATACATAGGCCTACAGTCCATAGGTACAGTAATTTTAATTGTAATTGCAATACAGGGTGTATAATTGACTCAGACAACCAAGCACACGCTGTATCATTTTCACTGTCTTGATCAACTTTTTAATGAATATATTTGCAAAAGCCATGATAGAGTGAAGCTGCGAAAGTCGAAGCATGAAGTGGTGAGGGACGACTGTATTACAGATTCTACCTGAAATGGGTCTCCCATTTCCTTCTGTATCAAGTATAAAGTCCTCAAATATTCTTTGCCTACTTGAAGACTTTCTTACCAACATAATTAAATGTTTGTCAAGCTGCTTTCCAAATATTCCACTAATTTTTTTCCCTTTTTTTTTTTTATCGTGTTTTCATCCTCCACCTTTCCATTTTCTATCCTAGCATGACAATCAACAGAGCAAAGCTTTGTCAGATGTAGGGACTTGATTATTTCTACAGTAACTTAAAAATACTAAAATGAATTTTGCTGAATAAAATTGGAATATTTTATCATATAAAATTGGTTATTTTGTCTTCCAAATTCTCCCTGGGGAAATTTTGAATAAAAATGTTAAAGTCAACATTAGTCTGCACAGCTTATAACTCATTGCCCACTTGTCTGAGCACTGCTCCTAGACTAGAGGCATGGGCCCTAGCAGCCATGAGTGTATCCTATGACCCTTCCTTTGGTTGTAGTGTTTGCACTTGCACCGAAGTGGACTTGGCATGGCCGTGCATTCCCTGAGATAACTACCATTTGGAGGATTCTCTTTCCCATTAAAGATGATCTGTGTCCTGGCCCAGATCTAATGTTTCTCTTGATGATTCTACAAATAAAAAGCATGGCAAGGATTTTAATTCATATTTATTTGCTATGTACTCTGTGCCCTCCTCTGAGACTCAGGATTAGTTGTTGGCTTCAGATTCCTTTTGCTTTTGCTTCCTGTGCTGTTTCCAGATCATTGCTCCTTCATTCCTTTATGAAAACAACAACAACAAAAAAAAACCTGCGCCTTTGTGGAGGACACCCTAAATCACTGTTTTTTCATTATTGTTCTTAATCACACTTGTTCATGGACTATCTCCACCATTGGTCATCCTAGGAAGTTCTCGGGGAATTTTGGTGTCCAGGTGAAAAACCCTTGAAAACTTTGGCCACATAGCTCTGAATCATCATCAACCGTTTTACCTCTTCCACTTGTCTCAAACCCTTCTGCTCAGTTCTGAGTTCAGCTAACCTTTCTCCATAATAACAAATTCAAACACTAACTCAGTGATTACAATCCCCAAGCCTCCCAGCTTGCTGCAGATGTTTATCATCCTCAGGACATGAAGACAACTTTCCTTCCAATTTCTCCTCTCATAACTTTTTTTTTTCCCAGCTCAGATTCCATGACTACCACTTCACTCACATACCTGCAAATTTGTGCTACTCTAAATTCACAACACTGCCTACGAATCTTACTCTGGTTCTTTACTACTTACTACTGTCCTCCACTCTCCAAAACCATGTGCAGTGGGTTAAACTGTTTCTCCCAAAAATATATGTTGAAGTTCTAACAGCAGGTACTTAAGAATAACATGTTACTTAGAAATAGTATTTATGGATGTCATCAAGTTAAGGTCATACTGGATCAGGGTGGACCCTAAATTCAATGCCTGGTTCCTTATGAGAGGGAGAGATTTGGATAAGGGAATGCACATGGGAAGACATGTGAAGATAGATGCAGAGATTGGAGTGATGCAACTATAAACTAAGGGATGCCCTTGCTGAACTACCAGAAGGTAGAAGAGAGGCATGGAACAGGTTCTCCTTCAGCCTTCAGAGGAACTAACCCTGCTACACCTTGTTGTGAGACTTCTGCACTCCTGAACTGTGGATGTTCCTAAACTTCTAACCAAATTGACACAAAACTAACCATTACACCTACTGAATCAGAAACGGATGGGGTTCAACAATCTATGTTTTAAATATGTTCTTCAGGTGATTCTCATGTACACTAAGGTTTGGAAACTACAGCTCTATGCTTTTTACCTAGATGCTTAGTCATTCCAATGGCATCAATTACTATTTATATACTGACCCTCAAAATTACACCTCTATCCCAAATTTCTACTCTGTTCTATCCAAATTTTCATAGACACCTCAAACTCAATGCATCCAACCTTGAACTCATAATTTGCTTTAAGCCTAAATCTCATTAAAGAATAACATCCTTATCCTAGGTCTTCAAGCTAGAAACAAGACATTCATCTTTGACTCATCCCTGATTTTCACACAGAAATCCAATCAATCATGGTTGTCTTGTAGATTTTACCTCTAAATAATTTTTCATTCTGTTCCATTTCCATTGTCAATGCACTGTCCCAAACTCATCATTGTTTCACTTGGACTAACTTCTTCTTTCAATCCTTCATTCCCCATGAATGAGATGTTTTTATTTGTATTAATGCAAATCTGGTTATTACTTAATAATGGGTGATATATCTGTTTCACCTTTTTTTTTTTTTATCATTTAGGATGGCTTTGACTACAATTAGGTAAAAACAAAACAAACAAAAACCAACCTTAAATGGCTCAAACAATAAGGACATTATGATTTTATAAGAAATCCAAGGTTAGATGATGGTTCCAGAGCTGATTAGTTTGGCAACTCATCAGCATCATCAGCACCTTGTCTCCTGGAGGATCACTGCAGTCTCATTGCAGGGTGTGGTGCTCATTACGGCCTCTGAAGAATGCAGAACAAAGGCTGAATGATTGTTATGGCAGCACTATGTGGTGGGAAGAGGACCATGGAGATGATGTGGGAAGGACCAGAGATGTTACAAATTAGATGGCTTCCCTATGTGCATACTGAAATCACTAAGATTGGTGACAAGAATATAAGTAAAGAGAAGGGCAGAAAGTCAGGGACTTAAAATACATCCTCAATAAGTGAGAAGCAGCCAGGAAGATGGTAATAATTGCAATAAATGGAGGTAGTAAAATGGTATAATCTTAAGGCATGTGTTCCAGTGGAGCTGGATTTTAGGAAGAAAAGGAACAATAATCTGGTGGCAGCAATAAGGAGCGAGAGGGCATGGCTCCCACCTCTGGACCAAATAAAAGAACAATAAGAGCCATCATTTGAGAGGGCTTCAGGGGAAGCTATGTCTTTAGGAGGCATCCAGTTTTTCAAGTGACGGGATCATGGCCACAGAAGGAAATTGGGAAGTGGGCTAAGTGCCCAGATAAAAATAAATTATTTGGGGTTCAATTATTCTGAAAGAAAAGTAACTTGTGGGACAATAACAATCTTTCCATACGTACCACCTCCCCCACTGTTATTGTTTTACTTGTTAGCAAGATTAAGAAGGCTGTCATGTGGGTTGCTCCTAGCATCTGGCATTATCATTGTACTTTTAGGGCAGTGATTCCTAATAGGCATCATGAATGGATTCCAGGTACACCTCCGCTTTAGGCATGGTAATGGAGGGCCCCAAATGAGGAGTTGCCTCATCAGGGACATCTCTGAGGACAAGTCCCATATTCTCTGCTGTTTCACCTGGCATCCGCCGCTCTGCCAAAAGGTATAAACTAAGCCAAGGAGCCTAGTCCTCTGGATATCTATGTTAGTAGCCATCTGAAGAGTGTCATACTGTCCACAGCAGACAAGAGGCCCCCAAAGCTGCTGGAGGAGATTCCCAAGGGTCACTGCACCTCACCCAAGGTCTTGCTATTGTGTCTATGGTGGGAAGTAGAGTGGAAAGAGAGAGGCTCTACAAAGCTGAGCTTTCAGCTGCAACTGCAAACAATCTCTGGCCTTGTGAACACTGATCTGATTCTTCCATCCCCTTGGGGTATATATGCTCTTCAATGGCACCCAAACCAGTTTCAGGGTGACTGCTCCCATAAAGCATTCACATTCTTCAAAAGAGTGCATCATTATTTAAAAATACTTGGCCTGAAAACCAATTATTTGATTGAATTCAAATCCATTTAGCAAGAACTTTTAATGTTACATCTGTCAACAGCAGAAAAGGAAGATTGTTCTAGCTTTTAAATATAGTTTTAGTTATAAAATTTTGAATGGTTGTAAATAAACTTTCTTTTATTACCTACCTATGCAAATAGCATTTCTGATTGATGTCATCTATCAAGAAGTTGAAGAGATTATTTCTCCTTAGTTGGGAACTTTGGGTGGGCATTTAAACAAACAATCTTATAAAAGAAGTTATCTTTCAGTTTCATCCAAGTGTGCTGATAAAATGTTAGCACTTTTAATGCGAGCCAAGATGTGAGAGACTGTTATAGTGAAAAGTACTGCTTCTGTGTAACCAAAACAGTATTAATAATATTTGTCTGCTCTACTTGTTAAAATACACATTAATAAATTGTGTTTTGGGTTTTGTTTTGTTTTCTGCTAAATGTCCCCAAATAAGTGGAGTTACTGCCTGATCAAAGTCATGCTAACCTGTCCTGAAAAAAAGGGAAATCTGGACTCTTTTATTATGGTGATATAAGTATTGCACTAGCAATGTGAAAAATTTTAATAGCCATTTATTTTTGGATGCCCAACATCCATGTCCCCCTTTTGGATAGCTTTCTGACTTTAAAAAAATCTCCAACCTCAATACCTCCTTTTAAGAACTCACTTTATTAGGTCAGACCCATCAGGATAATCTTTTTGGTGAACTCAGCTGGTTAGAGGACCTAATGACATCTGAAAAAAATTTATTTTGTCTGTAATATATCATAATAAAAATGTGATAGGCTCTCATATCTACAAGTCTTGCCCACTCTCAAGATAAAGAAATTTTACCAGGGCTTGCAGCATCAGGGGTCCTCTCAGCATTCTGCCTAATGCATATATTTAAAGACTTTGTTTTATAGTTCCAACATCTGGATTTCTGAGTATGGTTCTGTTTATTACTTTATTTTTGGACAGTGAATTATGTTTTTATTCCTTTTTTGTGTGTGTCTTGTACTTTTTTATTAAATACTGAACATTGTAGGTAAAAGAACAGTAGAGACTAAGGTAAGTAGGATTTACATTTGTAAATTAACTTTCTCTTTTTTTGTCAGTTTATTTTGAGACGTTTGAGTATATCTAGTTATGAGTCATTTGGATTTAGATTTTGTTGTTGCTATGATACTTTCAGAGTACCATAGGCTTCAAAATCATCTAGTGGATGATTGCTGTTATCCTGGGCTTAATGTGGAGACTAAGGGGGCGGAGGGTTATTTCCAGTTTCCCTTTTCCTCCCATAAGCTTTCAGCCATTTCTTCCTCACCTCTCTGCCATAGTAGAGGCCTCTCTGTGTGCTCTTATTCCCAGAACCCCTCAGTAGGAGACAGGTGTTACATGTTAATTAGTACTAGGATTGTGATGAGAGAAAACTAGAATTTTCTGTTGTGCTTGTCTAGAATTAGTCGTAGGCAGGCAGTTTTCACGTTGGCATTGAGAATGAGACTTTCTCCATATTCCTACCCTTCTAGAAGCAAAACTGCAGTATACCTTGGGTGGACCATTTCTGCCTCTTGCCAACAAGGTGTCTGCATGGTATTGGTTTAGGATCTTGGGTCCATGACAGTTTTCTGTACCTCCTGCAGGGGTAGCTTTTTGCTTTAATTCCTTCTGTAGAAGCAATGCGTGTGTGTGTGTGTGTGTGTGTGTGTGTGTGTGTGTGTGCATGTGTGTGTCATGAAGACTAAAGGATTTTTTGCTTTTCTTTTAGTAGCTTAAGACTTTTGATTTGCAGAAGAGAAGGGTCTGGGAAGTGAGGCAGGACTCACCTTATACACACCTGCTCCGCAAAAGGAGTCTATATCCAGCCCCTCACCTTGCCCCCAATCTTTCTTTTGAGCACTTAGTTAAAGGGTTATAAGAAAGGGCTTGCAAGTTCAAATTATCTTGGTTCAGGGTTCTTAGCTATTTAAAAGTTACACACTAACCAACATTTGCCCTTTAAGAATTTGTTAATATTTTACTGAACTCTTCTCACCCACTTGTGTTGGTTCTAGAACAGCATTGCCCCCTGTTTGCTGTACCAAATGTGAAGATGTTTGTGCATCCCATCTCTCCTTAGAAAGGGACCTGTCTTTCGGAATTTAGTTTACTTGGCTACCATGAGTAGTTCTCTTCTAGCACAAGAAAAGTTATAAATTTGTAGATTTTTAGTCTTTGTTGTTGTTGTTATTGATAGGGTGAAAGTGACCGTTTGCAGCTTTTTGTTTCCTAGCAGAAGCAGAAGCCCATAGCTACAGAGATGACACAACTATAGCTTTATTTATTGAGCTTCTATTACCAGGAGTTGTGATGAGCAATTTTTAGGCATTCATTCTCAACCTCACAGCAACATCAAATGTTAGGTATTTCTGTTCCCACTTCACATATGAAACAATAGGCTTTTTCCAGAGGCAAGACAGTACATGACAGAACAAGAATTTATGTTTAGTTTTGTTTCATTCTAAAGCTCTTTTCGCTACTCATTGTTAACAATGAGTCTAGAGAGAGAAAGTGGATGAATTATAGAAATAACTATGTAACAGGGGTATCTGTTATAAAGATAAGCACAGCACATAGAAAAATTAAAAAGGCATTTCCAGTCCTGGCTGGTGTCTCAGTTGGTTGGACCATTGTTCCATACACCAAAAGGTGGTGGGTTTGATTCCCATTCAGGGCACATAACCAGGTTGTGGGTTTAATCCCTGGTTGGGGTGCTTGAGGTAACTGACTGATGTTAGTTTCTCACAGTGATGTTCCTCTCTCTCTCCCTCCCTCCCTCCCTTCCTCTCTCGAAGATATATATATATATATATATATATATATACACACACATATATATACATATATACATATACACACATATACACACACACACACACACACACACACACACACATATATTTAAAAAGAAGAATTTCCAAACTGAGAATCAGGCATGTCTACCCAAGGAGATAATGTCTAGATGCTCCTTGATGGATGAATAGAAATTTAGACATAAAAGAATAGAAGATGCATACCACTCGGCTTCTTCTACGTATCTTTCTATATTTATTTTACGCATGCTTATTGTTTTAAGCCAGTATTTGATTTTCCTCTCTCCGATGCATCTAGGTCACAGGTATGTGACTTACCACCACCAGTTAGATATTCTTGCCCAATGTTTGGATTGGAAAGAAGCCATGCCTGGAACCCATTTTCTGAGAAAGTAATAGAGCATGCTAGGGAGGGGCCCACTTTTAGAGGCTGTGGAAGCAGACTTACTAGCAGCAATGTCCCTTGTTCAGCATTCTTGCTCTAATATATTTGTTCACAGGTAGTTGGACCTGGCTTGGGAGTGGATCAGTGACATAATTTGGTCATTGTTCTTGGCTGCTTTATCTTTAGGCCTGATTCTCTGTTTTTGTTTGTTTGTTTGTTTTCCCAGAGATTCTGTAAACTATCTAGTATCTATTAATAAATTGGCTTTTTGCTTACCTGAACTAGAGTGGGTTCTGTTGGTTATAGACAGAAATCCTGTCTGAAACAGGGGCATTCCAGGGAGAGGTAAAAACTGGCAAAATTTAGAAGAAAAAAGTCTGAAAACTGAAGCTGTGAATATTAATTTGATGTTAATGGAGTGGACAGTAGGTGAGAAAAGATACTAAAGATGTTTATAGGCTTTATATAATGGATATTGAAATATTTAATCAGGAAGGTGACAGGATCATATTTATATTTTAGGAAAATCACTCTGGCAACCATCTAGAAAATGAGCTGAGGGGATTTGTGAGACAAGGAGTAAGGAGACCTATTAGGAGACATCTGTAACAACGGTGAGAAATTATGAACACTGGATTAAATCGGTCATAATACAGATGAAGAGCATGGGACAGAGTAAATTTTTTTGGAGATACAAAAATGGAAGATGTTGATTAATTGGGTTTGAGAATAATGAAGAAAAGTGATTGTAGAATGATTTTCATGTTTCTAATTTGGGAGATCAGATAAATGGTTGTGTCACTCACTGAGACATGAAATACAAGAAAAGGTAGGAATGTAGGGTGAAAAATGAGGAGTTTGACATTTGACAGTTGAACAGTCAAAAAGAGATGACCAGTAGGAAATTGAATATATGGGATTAGATTAGAAGTTAGAACTTTTTATTTTATTTTAAAATTTCACTGTACAAATTTATTGAGGACTTACTATCAACCAGTCTGGATCATTAACTTCTTTGGAGGGCCTTCATTCACTCATTCCTTTATTCACGTAGTCAGTCACTTCATGCAATCATACATTGCCAGTGACTACAGACCTATTCAACTTCAGAAGTAACTTTCTACTGACACAGTTTTCAGCCATTTCTAAATGTGTAGGCATTTCAGAAGTGTTGGAAAATGTAGAAAATCTGTGGAGGCAATCATAATAATCTACTACTTTGGCAGACTCTTTGTGTTTGAGATTTTAGGATTACAAAACTCCTAAACAACCCTTTTGCTCAAGCATGAATTAGGCATCATAATTTAACAGAATATTTACTTGGTTACCTTATATGTCATTAAATAATGACCTATGTTTTATGCTTATTTTGTTGTTTGTAACACTTTGCAGTCAGCACAGGTGGCTAAAAGCAGTTATATATTCTGTATATTCTTTTTTTTTTTTTATCCTCACCCAAAGACACTCTTCCATTTTTTTTTTTTTTTGTTCAGATAGAGTGGAAGGGAGAGAGAGGAAGAGAGAGAAAAAACATTGATGTGAAAGGGACACATTGAGTGGCTGCCACCCACATGACCCAAGCAGGGTCGGGGACAAACTGCAACTGAGGTACATGCCCTTAGCGGAAATTGAACTCGGGTCTCTCAGGACTGCAGGCCGACGCTCTAACTGCTGAGCCAAACCGGCCAGGGCTTCTGTATACTCTTTTAACCTACCATTTTCTTCAGAAAAAAATCAAATCAACCGTTGTTTTTTGCCAGGTGGAAGGACAAGTCCCAATACAGATTTCTGCATTCCTGTGGGAAGGTGACATATTGGTAAGGTTATTTCTGGCTTAGTGTCAACACTAAATGGGACTTAAAATTTTCTCCTTGACTCCCTACTTTTATCCAAACACACAAAAAAGTGTGTAGCATGTAGAAAAATTTAACTCAGAGGTATGCATGCCATGGGAAGAGACATATACCTAACAATGGGAAATCATGTCAAACATGCCTGTTCTCATAAATTCTTTTGGCCACCCAGGGGAATCCTATGGCCTTTTACTCAGCTTTCTATTTTCTTAATACCATCTTTCTCCTTTAATTTCCCCTCATTCCTCTGCCCACGTTTTTCCCCAAAGAAAACAAAATCAAAGCACTATAAACAAACAGGTTGTTCTTATTTCATGGAAAATCACTTAGTTCTCTGTTGTTGTTTTAGATACAATTTCCAAATCTCGTCTCTTTCTCTTCATAATTTATCCAAGATTTTTTTTAAAGAATAGTTTTCTTTTGAAGAGATTACTGGTACCAGCAGTGTAGAAAATATATAAACATATCACTCGTTACATTTACATTTGGTTTTACAAATGCTAAGTAGTCTAGCCTGCTGGACCATCTGAAAGTAAAACCTCGTCATGAAAGGGCGCAAAAAGGTACACTCTCACGCAGTATTGTATTAATAAGGAAAATGAATCCGCGCAATTTTGATTTGTGTTTTCAGAAACTCTCTTGGATGGCACTTTCATTTAGTTCTTATTCCTATTAGCACTTCATTGGTGTATTCTGTTCTCTGAGAAAATTATTACAACAATTTTTCACTGACACTGACTTAATATATGAAGTTGTGTTTACGCATTGACAAATATACACTGAACACCTACTATGTGCCGTGCTTCGGGGAAATGGAATGAGTTGACAGTCAACAGGTATAGAGACCTGGAGCAGCCAGGAGCAATGCCAAAGCAAGGGCAAGAACAGTGTGGCTGGCACTTTTCATTAGTGGCTATTGAATTGAGTGTAGCCACGTGGTTCTCCTGAGTCTCTTTACATCTTTCAAATGGGATCATTATGTACTTTGAACTAGTTAATATAACTTCAAAATCAGCTTTGCCTGATCTATTCAGGAAATTCTGCACTTAGATGATGATATTTTTGCTTAGTAATTGAGTTCTTTACTTTCTGAAATTAAATGTTTTAACTTAAATGTTTTTAACTTAAACATACATGTTTTAAAATCACATTTTCTAGCTTTGTAGCATTTCCTCAGATTGCAGTCCGGATAGCTATCTTTTTTTTACTAAAGTCAAATTTAAATTTTGTTTTTGGCAAAACTGTTCTATGAGAAATATAGAAATTTGCCAGACCAGTGTGGCTCAGTGGATTAAGCACTGTCTCATGGACTGAGAGGTCCCAGTTTCAATTTCCAGTCAGGGCACATGCCTGGGTTGCAGGCTCAATCCCCAGTAGGAAGCGTGCAGGACACAGCCAATTAATGTTTCTCTCTCATATCGATGTTTTGTCTCTCTCTTCCTCTCTGTCAAACAAACAAACATATTAAAAAATAAATAAATACAGAAATTTAAGCATACAATATTATAACTACTACAGAAATAAAATTGTAAGAAATGTGACTTCTTCACTTTACATCATAATTCACCCAGACTTAAATGAAAGATATCTTTAGAAGTATGACTAAAAACCAAGTGAAAACCCTGTTTTAGGTTATTTAATTACCTTGTGACAATCATTCTGGTTAAACAAAATTTTCCACAGTTAGGTACAATTACATGGAATACCTTCTCATTGAATTACAAAATTTATCAGGTTATTTCTTTCTTTCCTTCTACTCCTTCCAGTGAGCTACACAAGGTCATGAAATCAGCCAGCCTTCAGCCTTCATTTGGACTCATTATATACTTAATATACTCTCTAGGGACTGTTAATGAGGAAAGATATCTTTCTGCTTCCACTTAATCGAATTAATTCAATTCAATTCATTCATTCATTCAACAAATATTTTATTAAGCACCTACAATATGCCAGGCACTGTGCTGGGTGCTGGGGATACAACTGTGAACAAGATAGACACAGTCCCTGCCCTCAAGGAGCTTACAGTCTAGTAGTTATACAGACAAGTACACAGGCAATTACAATGCAGTATGGTAAGTGCAGTGATGGGGGAAAAACATTAAAAGGGCACCTAACTCAGTCTCATAGGCCGGGGATGGTGGATGGAAATCTTCCCAGGGCAGGTAAAATTCAATTTGAGGACTGACAATGAGTACAAGTTAGTTAGGAAAAGGGAAGAAGGAAAGAGTTATAGACTGAAGAGAGAGTAAATGTAGTGTCCATGTGCTGCTTTTGAGATTCATTTGCAGGGGTAAGAGTTTGGGTAGGGGTGAGAGAAGTCATGGAAAAGATACTGTAAAGACCAGGTCATAAAGGGACTCATTTGTTCTGCTCAAGAGCTTGGAATTTTTCCTGAGGGAACAGTGTGTGTGTGTGTGAACAGATTTGAACTTTTACAGATTGCTCTTCCTGCAGCACAGTAAGGTTGAATGGGGAATGGGAATTTTGAGCACTGAGGCAAGATGCTCAGTCCTTTACCTTTTCCAACATTATCTTCCATGATATCACACCCTGTGCTCTCTCCAGTCTGTGGGCCAGTGCTCATCCATAA
This sequence comes from Molossus molossus, assembly GCF_014108415.1. Taxonomy (NCBI): domain Eukaryota; kingdom Metazoa; phylum Chordata; class Mammalia; order Chiroptera; family Molossidae; genus Molossus; species Molossus molossus. The sequence goes on from NW_023425348.1 coordinate 1,512,778, forward strand.
GGCTCTTAGCACCTTCTCCACCTATGAAAACTCAATGTATCCTTCAAAGCCAGACTTCCAAAATAATCCTAACTTGTGCTTCTGTCAAGTATTGTGGTCTTTAAGTATTGTGATGTTTGTTTGTGTTATAGTACTTATTTATTATTTCAAATGATTCAAGCTTTCTTTTGAACAATGTTAATTTAATCCATTTACAACATAAGGTGACTTTTGTAAATAAACAGGTATAATTTTCTTCACAATTTTCAGTTGAAAACAAGGACTTAATTCTTCATTTGCTGTCTACTACAAACTATTATTAGTGCCTTCAGATGATCTAAATGGAATAATGAAAATGAGGAGGGGCTAAAGAGACACCTTATTTAATGCAGCAAAGTACAGTCAAGTAAAATTTCAACATAATTACAGGGTATGTTGCGGTTATGACAATGATCCATTTCCCAATTCAAACACTTCATCTTTGACATAATTCTGCTAACGAGGCAAAGATCTGTAAAAGAGGGTAGCTTAGTATGCAAAAATAATAAGGGCTAGCTAAATTTTCAATATGGCCCACACTTTACTATCCCTCCTAGAGTCTTATAATTTCTCAAATAACTTTTATAATGATAAGAAAAAATCTTTAAGCTCTGCAGATAGTGTAAGAATGTGTTGTTTTATTCTTTTTGGTGGGTACAAAAACCACAATTTTGTACACAGAACAAGAGTATAAATAATATCGATACCATGAGTGACCTTGATTCTACATTGTGGACTGATGATTTTACGTTAATGCCATCTTCTTTTTGTTCTTGTTCCGGGTATTGAGACAAATGCAATCTGTGGACACCGATTCATGTGACAGAGTGAAAGTTACAGTGAACAAGATGACCAACAACTCTTATTAAAAAAAAGTCTCTAAAGTTTATTACAGTGATGGCATTTATATCAATTATTGCAATGTATTATTCCCTAAGATGGTTAGAAAAAAGAATCGTGTTGTCCTCTACTGAATTTACGTCATTTAAAATGCAAGCATGTTTCAGTATTTTTCTCCAAAGTAAGTGTAAATACTTCCTTTAAATTTTTTTTCACAGGATTTACATGTTTGTTTATTATTTTCTTATCACAGTTTTCGTGATCTGTTTTCTCAGCTGGACAGTCTTCGGCTGCTTCGAGGGGTGTTGCAGAGCCACGGGGAGCACCCTGGTTGCTCCGCCATGCACCCGCGGGGAAGGCCGAGGCCTCTCTGCGCAAGAGCTCCGCAGCGCACGCGCTGCCCAGGAAGTCTGGTTCGTTTTTAAGTCCACGCCAGTGAAATTTGTTGCTGTTAATACACCCGTCCCAGATCCCCCACCCACTCCCCGAGAAAACCTAAATTGTTTTCCTGATAGAAAATCTGAGTTTGGGTTTCCGAGCTGAGCTCATGCACACGTTGCTGCGCTGATGTCCGGCCTCTCAGCCGAAGGGTGGGTTGGCCAGGACCGCGTGGGGCCTGTCCTCCAGGGCTGCGTGCCCGTCAGTCACCCACACAGTTTAATTAAGGCACTCAATTATTTTTTTGGTTTTCATGGTAGGTCCGATGCAATGACAGCCAATCCTGAACTTTGTCTAATTGCAGTTCCAGTGTGGACAGCCTTTGGGCAGTCGGGCGTCAAGACGCGGCCATTTTCACCCACACTCCCAGTGATGGATAATCGGGCTTTGTTTCTTATGGCTTCAGAAAAGGTCAGCTGGGTGCATGGAAAGGAAACAGAAAGAATGTGCAGTGTTACACTTTTCTGTTTCTTCAACAAAATAGGACACAACAAACACCAAGATATCAATATTAGACATCTGCATTTTTTCTGTATTCTTTTGGTCATGTAAAAACTGGTTATCATGGGAAAGAAAAGCTCAGCTGTAGGGAAGAATGAATCGGTCTAGAGTTTGTGGTCCTATGTTTAAGAACTCATTTGAAAATCACGAAACTAGGTTTTGTTTAGCAAATATGGGTAGGACACATCTTTTAACTTGCTGCACTCGATACCCTAGTACTTCTTAAAAGCTCCTTTAGATTTTACACCATTCCTGGAGACTTTTTGTCATGCTAGAAAATGTCTTTACAAGGATCTATAAAATCCTTTGCAAGGGTTATACTTTTGAAATTGTGATGAATGTCTAAACTAACTATATTCATAGTGTTCATGACAGAACACAGATCTCTCCACAGACACCTCCATTCTGTCACACCAGTGACAGATATGATCCAGAACGCACAGTTAGTGACATAACGTTCATTCTGTGCCTCATGTGGAAGCTGAGGCTCATTAAGAAGCTGAAAGTGCATAAAGGGGGTGCCCTGAAAGGGGGCATGTTTCAATACCTCATGAATGGTCATCACTGGGGAGCTGCCCAAACTGAGGTTATGAGGTCAGTTCTTGGAAATCCTCATTAAATTCTCATTCTCTGTCACATTAGGTAGCAGATAATGATATTGCACAGTGGAGAGATGGGTGGTGTTATGTAAATCTATTGTTCACTCATTGCCTTTAAATTCTTTCTAGAGCTGAATTTTAATATTAACTCTAGAGGAAAGTAAGGTAAGCAAGATATTCCCAAAATTCATTATGGCTTAGATCATAACTTTCTCATTACTCATAATGTACCTTAATTCCCTATTGTGAATTTAAGTTAACCTTATTCTTTAGGAAATTTCATCCTGTAATTGTTCTGCCATGAAATTAAAAGTTTTGAGTAATTATTATATGTTAAATAATGGCATTAATAATTGAATTAAAACTGTTATAATGAAGAGGTTTAGAGATCCGTCACCTTGATAACTAAAAAGTTGAAGTCAAATTGCTAGGTAAACAAACCAGGTAGATCATTATAATAGTTCTGCTCAATGAACACCCTCAGAAATTAATACTTATCTGGTTGGATTATTATGACTAATGGCCACGACCTTAATCAGAAGTCAGAATACAATTGCTATAGAAATCCTACTCATCATTAAATTAAATCAAATCAAGACCAAAGTCTGAATTTGCTTCTTCAGATTCCCTTTCAACATGTAATATTAAGTAAAATAGATAATTATTTTTAAACATTAATAATTTAGTTTAGTTTTATTTTAATTTTATTTTGGTGGGGGGAGTACATGCCCCTAGCGGAAACCGAACCCAGGACTCTCTGGTCTGCAGACCGATGCTCCAACCACTGAGCAAAACCGGCCAGCTGGCCAGGGCTATTTTAATTTTTAGAAGAGGAAATACTAAAATATAATTAATAAAAGCAGTGTGATTGTTTTGAAGAAAGTTTTGCGGAAGCCTTTTTTCATAAAATCTATTTTTGTTTCTTTTCTTTTCTTGATTGCCTTTGTGAGGAAAGGAAAACATCCAAAGCAGGAAAGAGTCTGTGTAGTTTTGAGCACTCTCTCCTTCTCTATAGATTAATGCAACCAAGTCTATTAGTTAATAAATCTTTGTCAACTTCTTAATTTCTCTTTAAATCTCAGCATTCTTAGTTCTCAGCATTCTTATTTTCAATACTTATATCTTCTAATTCTTCCATAAAAGGTCATTTCTATTTATCTTGGTGTGAACTTGTTGAGGCTGCTCAAACTGGAAAGCTTTCTTAAAAATTTCCATATGGTCTGCATCTGGTTGGATTATTATGACTAATGGCCATGACCTTAATCATATGTGTTCTTCTTGAAGGATGGTCACTTTTGAAGTTGAATTCTGCCGTATATTGAAGGTTTTGTTTTTGTTTTTGAGATTCTGGGAAAATATGATCTAAACTATCAAATATTTGCATAATTATGGCCAATAACATTTTTGAAAGGAAAAAGCCATTTAATATGGGAGTGCAACAAAAACAACTTACTTTCAAGGCTTCTCTACAGGTGTAGATTATTTCATTTACCCTGAATGTTATTAAGTCTTTTAAAAAGTCATATAGATATGAATATTTCTATATAAAAATTTATTGTCTTAAAAGTTCAATCCCAGTTCTAAAGGCAATTTGTGTGATGAACTGCAATGCCAGGTTCTGACTCCTGAAACATTGTTATATGTAAATTGTATGTACATAACCTGGGAATTTACATTTCTTTTTAACAACTTCCCAGAGCTTTGTAATAAACTAGCATTTATGGTATTTCTTTTTAGACTTTTCTAATATTCTTTTTTCTTTGCTTTGCTTCTCTGCCCTTGGGCATTGCTGATGGTTGGAATGCTTTTGCCATGTCAAAGAAAAATCAGTTTTAATAAATTGGTTAAAATTTTTATTTAAGACATCTTATAGACTGGCCAGTGTGGCCCAGTGGATTGAGCATCGTCTCGTGGACTGGGAGGTCCAGGTTCAATTCCCAGTCAGGGCACATGCCTGGGTTGCAGGCCCAACCCCCAGTAGGGGGAATGCAAGAGGCAGCCGATCGATGTTTCTCTCTCACATTGATGTTTCTATCTTCTCCCTTCTTTGCTCTATAAAAAATCAATAAAAACATATTTTAAAAAAAGACATCTTATAAAATTCATCTCAGAATGAAGTCTGAATAATTGGCTCTGAAAACTTGTCAGGTATTATTTTTCCCAGTTTGGGAAAATCTCTCCTCAATTCTCCGGACCGCAGGCCGACGCTCTAACCGCTGAGCCAAACCTGCCAGGGCTCTCCTCAATTCTATAAACATCAAGATGAAAGCATTCTTATGATGGCCCAGACTTTGACATCATCCTCGTTTGTTGTTTTGCTATTAGAAGACATGTTTAAAAACTTCTGATCTGAGTGAATTGAGGGTTTTGTTCTTAATTTTTTCCCATAAAATTGAGAAAGAACCAGTTTAGGCTTACATATGTTTAGTGATACTCGGTCATCGATTTCCAGATTGTGGATAAAAGCTATTAGATATTGTTTTAAGGTACAAGTATTTCAATAGCTTTCATATGAATAAATAAATATTAAAATCAAGCACGTTTACTGGGTATTACCTCAGATGTACATCTTATTATGAAGATTATATTAGTTTTTTGACATCAAGTATAGAATGTCTCCTGTGGGTTTTAAGGATCACTTGTTATTTTAATCAAAATGAGCAGCCTATTCAGTTGGCTATTATATATAATTTTAGAAAATGGGTTTTAGAGACCTGATTTTAGAAAGAGCAATAACAAATGTGTTTAGGTCTTATTTTAAAACCACTTTCAATCATTAGAGGAAAAAAATAATGGACATTTAGATTCTTAGAAAATGATTTCCACTGCCTATATTTCACTGAATGCCTACAATTGTTTTGTTGTGGCACGATGAGAGCCTGTGAATGAGTGGGGCTGGTCTGGCCTACTTAAAAGCAATTGAAGTAAAAAAATCCATAGTAACTGATGGCAATTTTTATCCTTTACTGTATTCCTCCTAAGAATACACACATTGCTGATATCTTTGATGGAGAAACTGCTAGATTGCCTAAAATGTCTGCTCACCTTAGTGAACTTAAAAGTTGAATTTCATCTCATAAATGTGAATTGCAGTCAATACCCTGATGGTCACTCATGTCTCAAGATCTGGCTCAAGGACTACTGTGAGATGCGCAAACAGCTAGGTTTGACTCTTGCAAAATATAGAACGATGGCTAATGTAAAACAAATTAGATTAGAAACTAAAATATTTCAAGCACTGATGATCCACCTTGGAGCTTTGACTTGTATTGTTTCTCGGAAAAGCCTACCTGGCAGCCCATCTGAGCTTTGATCATTTGAATCAGGCTTGATGGTTATTTTGTTAACACATTTTAAAATTTAATTGTTCCAGAGATTAGCCTAGTCTATGTACAAAAAAACCCCAAATCCAATTTCCAATTTCTCTCAAATTTGGGGTAGAATATGCTGTTTAAATAATTTCACAGAGCAATTCTGCTGGTTTGTATCTGCCTTTCTGACCCTCTTAATGCAGATATCTATTGGCAACATAAAGATTCAAACAGTACATCTGCAGCCAAAGAAAACTGAACCACTTCACACTGAAGTTTTGAAAAATATAAAGCTCTAATCAGAAGCAAGCAATACCACCACTGGACAGACAGGTCACAACATTGCGTTTACAGGATGCATCACCCACTCACTGTAGTAGGCCCTACGTCCTACCCCTAAATTTTAATACTTTCGGTTCCATATACGTTGTAACCTTCTCTATAGGTTGCTAAATTCTGGGTATTCTGCGAGGAAGTTGGGTTAAAAGTCTGTGCACTCTTTGCCACCTTCATTCTCTTCGCTTCTGCCCTGGACTTGTAACAGAACTCTATCAAAGCCACCAGCATTGCCAAGCCCAGTCCGCCAACCAGAATGTAGAAGACGCCTGCTACGTTGCTCAGGCTCAAGGCACTGGTCTTGTCCTGGGGGGGGGATAAACACACTTCAGTGAACCGTGAAAATGTCACATCCAGAAGGTAAAAGAACACATAAAATCCAAACAACTAATTAGCATAAATGTTTAATTTAACCTGAAATTATTTACATGTATAAATTACTTCTGTAGGTTTATGGATTTAAAATAAAGCATATAGCTCTCAGAAGTCAAATTATGGCAATTACTAATAAATTGGGTGTAATGACATTAAATGAAATCTGTAACATTTCACTATTATTAACTATGCAATGGAAACCACTATACTTAGCCATAATAAGCATTTATATATTTACATAGGGTGCCAGAAGTGGGCTTATTATTATTGAGTTTGAAAATGACATGTTTAAAATACAATTACATGGAAAGGGGACTCTTTTGGTTTTCCTGCCATTAAAACAAACTTTTCATGTTTGAGATTGCCCTTAAATAAAACTAAGTTCACATTTCCTAATTAAGGAACTAAGGTGTTTTAAGCTAGTGATTTCACATTTTGTTCATTATTATTTTACCAAATATATACAGATAATGTTCTAGGGTGTACATTGTTTGTTCTTTCAGTCACATCTGTATGGGATATATTCTGGAAAGTGTCACTTTTACATACTATCTACTATTTAAGAATAATTATGTATGCATCACAAAGGTGACTTTTTTAAAGATAATTTTTTACAATACACAAATTATAATGGTCAATTGAGAAATAAATTATGTATGGACAAATTTATATAATTATTTTAATTTATTTAAAAATATGATTTCATTTCCACTTTAAAATGCTTAATCAGTTAATGTTTTAGATATATTATTCTTCAGAACCTTAGTACATGTATTATCTCATAATAAATTCAGAGATAGTCAAGCATATGTTTGAAAGATATTAAAATTATAACAAGAATTCAGAACTTTTTCATAAATTGTAAATATGCATATTATACATAACATTATTTGAAAAGCATTTTGGGTAGACTACTCAAAGGACACCCTCTAGCCATCATCTTCTCAATAGTATGTTTTGTGCAAAATGTGATTTAGACATTTAAATAGTTTTATTAGGAGAAGGTTTAATTCTAAAGACAGACTATGTACACCGTTCACTTAGCCATGATATCAACTGATTTGGGCCAACAGTTTAGGGCAACTTCAATTTTAAAATAATCACTCAAGTATTTATGCTTGACATAGGATTTGAGATAACTATTTCATTCTTTGGCCAAGCTTGTCTCATTCCACTCTGGTTTAAAGGCAGACAAAAGTGATTAAAATAAAAAGATAATTCCTTAAAAGGGATCAATTAACATTGTTTCTTTGTCAAAATGGTTGACGCTCTCCTATTTAAGCCTGTCACTTGTTTAGTTTTAGAATTATATATCATCTATCTATCTATCATCTATCTATCTATCTATCATCTATCTATCTATCATCTATCTATCTATCTATCTATCTATCTATCTATCTATCTATCATCTATCTATCTATCTATCTATCTACCATTTATCTATCATCTATCTATCATCTATCTATCTATCATCTATCTATCTATCTATCTATCTATCTATCTATTTTTTTTTTCTAAAAGAAGATATAGAAAAATAAGATTCTTAAAATCCTCAACTATGGCTTTCAGGCACTGTTACTACATTCTATTAATTTGCACAGTATTTAGATTCATTGATAGGTTATTACATTTTTTTTTCTTTAGAATTAAAATAGAAATGTTTCTAACACTGTTTTCAATGGAATCAGGCCTATAGGTTCCTGCATTTTTAAAAAAGAATTCATAAACAAAAGATCTTAGAACTTGAAGCTATTATTTACTAACTTTGATTTACTTAAATCATTTTGATAGAACAGAATTGAAAGATTCACTCTATTGATCTGTCAGCACAAAAATATAAGGTCTCTTCAAACTAAAGTGGAATGGTTGGTAATATAGTGACAAAAGACTGAACTTTGTAATAAAATATATTTAATATTTAAAATATTTTTCTTAATGACTACTGATCAATTTCCCACTTTTTATTTTAAGAATATGTCTGTTCTTGAAATAATATATTTCATGGCCTTTGCCTCCAAAACAATAAAAAACTTAATCCAAAAGCACTACTTTTATTAGTGGTACGTAAGTTTGAGAAAAATATAAAGAATTTTTATTATTTTATATATTGTTGTAGTTAATTTAAATTTATTTAAAAGCCTTCATATTGGGGAGCAGGTTGCAATTTTCTGAAAAGACCATCCCTGTGGCTGAAATTATGACATTGGCTTCGAATTTAGGCAGTGTATAGAGAAATGTTTAGTTTTGACTGTGTCCATATAGTTTTTTACAATTGCTCCCGTTTACTGCTTTGTGAACACGAGAGGAGGCCCGAGCTGCAGCGACTGACCTTGCTTCCAGAGTCCTTGGGTCCACATTCACCTTTATCGTACCACCATTTGTTTTTCAGCTTGTCTAAGACGCCTGCCTCACTGAGTTTCAAAACGGCAAGGTTTACAGGAGTTCTTCACGTGGAAAATAACATAAATAACATTATATATGTTATTTTATGTTATTCAAGTAAAACTACATTAGAATCGCATGGCAAAGTGACAGAGCAGAGGCCACAGTAGGTGCTATGTCTTGTACTGTAGCCCAGGTTTAGAAATCAGACATAAAACTGGGGCCTGCTCCATCGCTTTAGGTAACAGGCACATACTGCTAGGAGGATCTTTAAATAAAATGTATGCAATTACTGTGAATCCAAAACTATTGGCCTGGGTTGGGTTTCTTGAGCACTTATGAATGTGGGAGTCATTCAAAATCCAGAGCTGCTTTTTGCCTCTTTCGAAATGAATGGAAGTGGCTGCAGGCTGAGGAATAGACTTAGATAGAAGCCAGATAGGACTGGTTTCATTTCTCACATGCATATGCTCAGCTAGAGGGATGCGAGTTTATGCTATAAAAGAATGTTTATTGCGTTGATCATTAAATGAATTTGTTCACCTCTCTCATTCAGGACCGAACTGAGAGGATGGTGATTTAAATGTTACTAGGTCCAACTCATGCAGGTCCTCATAAACACAAATATGTAAATCATTATTTTAAAATATAAGCCTATGCTCATATTTTTCTTCTGAAGTTTAGTATTTAACTTACATACTATTACCAGAAGCATTTTTTATGCATCTTATGTCTACCACATTAATCTACTCTAAGTACAAAGGGAAGTGACTATAATACACTTGATCGATTCTTACCAATAAACACCTGATAGGCTAAGGGTAAATATAATTTTTATCAATAAACAAACTCCCTGTACTGTAAAATCCCGTTTTTCTTTTCTACTATCTCTGACTCCTTCAATACTGTGTTTTATAAGGAGTCTCAAGGAAGAAAGGGTCAGTGATCACTCATCATCAGTGTTCCAAGGAAGCTAAGAATTCTTTCTGTTTTCCTTCTCAAGCTACCCTCTATATGTAGAAAATAAATGGTAAGAAGATGGATGGGAAGCAGTAACTCCTAGCATCTTTTGTTATTATTATTTTCTCTATCTTTATAAACATCCAGAGAGAGGCTTGTTGCATTCTCGACAGTTTCAAGGCTGCCACAATCATTCTGTCTGGCTCTGGCTCCTAAAGCCACTCTTCCAGGAAATACTGAGTGAGTTTAGAGAAACACAGCTTGCATTTCTTTGGTTATCAGGAAGTGAATTCCATAAACCTATCCTCAAAACTAAGTAATGTATTTATAATGATGGCAATAATGATAGCTAATGTTTACGGGCACTTACTTTGTACCAGGAATTGCTAAGAGCATTTTCTTTTTTAACATGGTTAGTTACTATTATCACCTGTATTTTACAAACCAGGAATCAAGGCACAGGTTTGTTAACTCATCTTTTCACATAGTTAGGAAGTAGTGGAATCAGGATTTGTACTAGTCTGACTTCCTAGAGCTGTGCAGCTAAAAACATTAACAGCAGAAGACTCTGGAAATGGGGTTTCTGGTTAATTGAGTTTTCTGGTTAATAATTAAATTAAAACCCATTTATTTTGTATTGTTGTTTCTAAAAAATTTCTAAAATATATTTTTCTTTTTGTTTATCTGATTTCTGAATACAATTTATTTTTTGTTCATACAAAAGACTTTAGAAGATTCATTGTCCATTTGAGAAGTAAAATGTGCCTCGGCCAATTCAGCTCAGTGTTGGGAGCATTGGCTCTTGGGCTGAGGGCTCTGAGGTTTGATTCCCACTTACGGGCATGTACCTGGGTTGCAGGTTGTATCCTTGGCCCTGGAGCCATGTGGGAGGCAACCCATCGATGTATCTTTCACATCAATGTCTCTCTCTCTCTCTCTCTCTCTCTCCCCCCACCCCTCACTCTCCCCGCCTCTCTCCACCTCCCTCCCTCCCTCCACTCTATGTAAAAATTAATGAAAAAATATCATTGGGTGAAGATTTTTTAAAAAAGTAATATACATTTGTCGCATTCCTAGAATATTGTGTTTTGGATTAAAATCTAACATGATCATGATTTAATACTTTCTGCTAAAAGCCGAATTTGTGGTGAGGTGGGGTAAGGATAATGGTTAACTGGGTTGCTTGCTTGGCCCATTTAGCCCCAGTGGAGGGGCTGTCTATACAACCTCCCCTCCACCTCCATACTTTACCCCCCACCTCTCTTTATGAAGTGACTATAACAAAACCAAACTTCAGATTGGTTGGTGAACTGTGAACTCCTCGCAAACAAAAGCCACATTTCATTCATCTTTGTAAAACAGTATGTACTAACGTATCCACTGAGAGTAAGTGCTCTATAAAATGGCTACATTCAAATTATTTTGAATCTAGAACAAGCTTTTTCCTTTAACTGATACTACAAGAGGTACTGGACCCCAGGCCAGCTTGCCAAAGCCTTTTAGAACCCTGGCCTAAATTACACTTTTTGAATGGGGGGCAGTGGGAGGAGGAGAATTTAATGTTGAAAGAGAAAGAAAAGCAGTGTTCAAGTTTCTTCTAGGAAGGGCAGTTGAAGGCAACATTGAGGATTAGATAAAGACTGCTTTTGGCTTCTCTCTCTCCCTGCTTAAAGTCCAAATTTTCTCTATCCCCTTCATTTTCCCCTTGCCTCTTTGTCCCTTCTATTTACTCCAGTAGCCTGGTTTTGGAAGTAAGATTAGATTGGAATTTTGAATATAAGATACTTATTATTAACCAAATTTAGTGGTCAACTGGGTCAGGCACTGAGCAAGGAATTATTACTGGGAGAACCCTCCTCCAAGGTTAGCTTCCCATAGTGGTTTTTGTTTACCACATTTCCCCCTGCTTATGAATTCATATTTTCCATAATAATCCCTTTATTCTTGCATTGGTTTCCATGGCTGTGGCGAAGGGAAGTACGCCATTTATAAGTGCAACTTATTTTAAAGTTAAGAATGGGCTGTATTTTTCAAAGGGCTAACAAATACTGGGTATTATGTGATCTAATATAATTCCTGAAGGACACAATATTTGGTAATTACATTTACAAAATGATTTTTAAATGAATATCCACATGCCTATTTTGATGTACACAGGAGATGAGTAAAGTATAAAACAAACATAATAAATCAATAATTTTATAGATTTGATTATAGGCATTTGCCAAAATTTCCATCTAGAGCCACGATTAAACAACTCATAAAAAATTAGCATAAAATTCTGCATATGGTTTGTGTTCAGACTAACCATATCAGATTAATCAGCGGGGTAAGGGAGTTTTAGATATTGCAATGATGTTCTTAAATTGGTTCACTGTCAATTAGTAAATTTGTTATTTTATTCACAGAATTTCTTATGATCATCGAAAAAGACCACATTGTAGTAATGATAACATTATCAAATGAATGAATTTTCAAATTAATTAATACCCCCTAAATCATGCCTTTCCACTTTATTTCACTTAAGAAACAGGACATTTTGCCCTGATTTTCTTGTAAAATGTTTAATTTCAGTGTGAAGCCTCTTGGCTGAGGGCTGTCCTGCTCAGAACTTCAGCCAGGGCATGCCTATCAGGTGAGTGCTGATGCTAATATTTTGCAGCCGAGGTTTATGACTGGAAGTGACCACAGTCACTAATAGTTCAGTTGTTGGTTGTATTGAATCATAAGTTCCTTGATGGAAAGGACAGTGGGTAAAATTCTCTTTCTCCCCACAGATACTGGTGCCATGGCTCAGTTAAAGCCCAGGTTTAATAATTTGATGCTGAATAGTAGGCTGAACATGTCCTCCCTGGTTCTGATGCTGTGACTGTGAATCAAATGTCCCCTCCTAGGAGCTAAGCTTTCCACGGTGCCCCTTAGTTTTCCCCGACAAGACTCGGTATTGGAAACTCAGATAACACCGATATCCGTGTGCGTGGACCGAGGTCCAGGAATGTGCCTTTCCCTGTAGTCTTTACTGGGCCTGTCTGCTTGGCTTTACACTCAGCCAAAGCCCAGGACCCATCTTCCTTCTCCAAGTCAGCACTTTTGCTGCTTATTTTACCTCTTCTGAGGAAGATCTGGCTAAACGAGAGGCAAGGTAAGTCTAAAGAGAAAATCTCTAAAGAGTCACCTGAAGAAGGTACAAAAAAATGAGAAAGCAACAACGGCCTTCAGGTAATTTACTTTGAACTAAGTGAGGTCAAGCAGCCATATAAATATCCCCTTTATTACAAATTAAGAGTTGGGCATTATTAACATTTAGATTGCAACCACCTTTTCTATTGGTGATAAATATTACGTCAATGTACAACCTACTAAGAATGTTTTTAGTATGAAAACAAAATTCCTGAGGGAAAATAGAACATAATGCAATTTCATTTGGGGGAACATTTTAGGTTAATTTTTCATAACATTTTAGAAAATTACTTGTTAAGATTTGAGATAACGTTTTAGAATATCATTTTGTAGTTCATGTTTGGTGAAAGCAATGTACTGAATACCAAACAGTTTGATTTTTGAAAATTACAAGGTTAGATTCATATTTATTTCTTTGGACAACAAATACTTACTTTGTGTCCATATGTACCAAATAATGTGTTGGATGCAAATAGATTAAAATCTAACTGAGTTGTCCAACCTTATTTAAATAAATTAAAATGACTTTTGTTACATAGGTTTTTTTTAAAAATTATGTGTACATTTTTGCTTCCATTTGCTTACTTTTTCCTCTGGAAAGTCTTTAATGTACACTAAAACAGGACTTCATTATTCATTTGGGGCGGGATTTTGTTTGTTAAGCAGTGTTATACTTGTTTTCTATTTGTGATAAAAAATAAAATTTGCAAGTAAAATTTCTCTGATGGAGTAGAATATCTTTGTTTTTATTTTCTGTGATGCTATTCGAGCACATTTCATACATTTCTAATTTGCATGAAGCAATAGATTATTAGTATACACTGAAATACTTCTCTCTCTTTCATAACATATAGTATGGAAACTATCAGAACATTCTAGCCCAGGCAAGTCAGGGCTCCAAAATATAAAAAGAATGAATATGCCTTAAGAAAACATATGTGTGGTGCTCTAGTGGAGATGTCTCCAAGGGGTGCAATCCCAAAGGAAGCCGTAAGAACTCTCTAGCCTTTCCTCTGCTCTTTTCTCCAGGAACTCAGCTCCTTCCTCAGGATGAGGAGATGGATGATCAGGATTGGGCCCACACAATTCTGTCATTTCTTTCTCTTTCATGCCTCCCTCCATGGCCAGAATATTCATTTGACAAAATTTATTTGGCAAAGAAGGGCTGGCTATTCGATGGGAAGATACAAAGGAGCTGAATTTGAAAGGCTCTCAGACTGGGAGTGAGGAGGAAGTAGGTAGTACTGAAAGAGGGTGAAGTTATCAGCCATCTGACAAATACTCTCTGAAAACAGTACATTTTTGTGGGTTGGGTGGCCCAGTGAGAGAAGTTATTGTTCAATCAAGAACCTGAAGAGAAAAGGACTACTTGTTTTGGGAAATTCTCTTAAATTTAAAAGGATGACAAGACCGTATACTTCTCAATTTTCAATATTTTTATATACCTGTTAAAGATATGTAATAAAAGAAAATTCAGTCAGAACTGTCCCATCTCTGGACTGTTTTCTTTAAGTCTATACATAATGAAGACGGATTCCGGGACACTAGATAGTATAGTCTGTTAATTGTATACCTATTTTTTTCTTTAGACACTGCTTAGAAATTTTAAAATAAATTATTTTATGAGGTTGGAAATATGACATGGAGGCCGTGAAAACAAGCTGAGTTGGTTTGTTTTTATAGTCTACTCATTTTGTAGTTGGATCCATTTATGGAAGGCAAAAAATTTCTAGTTCACATGACTTTGTTTGATTTATTATTGAACTTATTATATGATGGAAGCCTGTGAGGTTTAGCTAGAGAAATAATTTTCTGTTAAGTACACAGACCTAAGTAGAGTTATTGTTATTGCTTAAAAATATAGAACTTCTGGTGAACAAGAGAAACACACTCTCTCTGCTCTGTTCTCTCGCCAAATTGCTCTTTCAAAGACTGGCATCCCTTCCTGCTTTCCAAAACCAAGGTTTATAGAACTACAATTTTTGACCCACACCGCTTCAGAGCCAGAGATTTTCAGTGACTATTTTAATTAGGTTTGTTAGTGTATCCCCAAATTGATATTGGTTGCAAATATTTTTGCTTTGACAGTAATTGCATACTTAAGTTGTGAAGGGACTTGACTAGCAATTCTGATAGTATGAGTAGGTCAAACTATGTCTCCCAGCAGATGCACCTATTACTTTACATACTGTTTACCCGCTGTTGGTGACATTGAGGCTAACCTTGGAGTCACCTCCCCCGCTGCCACATTCTCCTTTGTCGTACCACCATTTGTTTTTCAATTTGTCCAAGAGGCCTTGTTCATTCAGTTTTAAAACTGCGAGGTTAACAGCATTTCTTGAAACGATAAAACATATTTTGTAAGAAACTGCACAGCTGTTAAGATGTTAGAAGGAATGAGGACGTAAGCTCTTTTATAAGCTTCTCCCAGACGCTAAATAAACCTCTCATTTTGCCATCCTGCGGCCCCTGCCACCAGAGTCCAAACCAAAGGCAATTATAACTAATTTCAAAGTGTATTAAACATGTGGTATTTAGTGCTGTTCACTTTCACAGTTCATTTATTGTCAAATAACCAACATCATCATCAACCAATTACATGGATCCCCCCCAAAAACAGTAATAACTTGAATTTACTAGTAATTGAGAAAGAATTGTGTCTTAAATTTTTTTGCCAAGAATGTCAACAATCTAAAAGAGAAATCAAAACTCATTCCCAGAAGGAAAAACATAATGGCATAAATAAATCAACAAACAGCCACCCATTTTGTGTGCTGATTTCCTGACAACAGGCTATGGCTTAATTATTATTCCCCTTATTATTGGTGTGAATTTGCTTGACTTAGTTGGTCTCAGAATCTGGGATTTCCATGTCTGGTCTGTTTCCTGGGCTGGAAGTCACAGGAGAGTCAAGAGAAAGGTAGTAACAGCTTTTAGTGAAAAGTTCTTATATTTGAATTTGGTATTGATTCTTAAAGGCTATTTAAAAATTCAAGTCACATAGCCAATTTGACTGTTTAAGTATTTAAACTCTAGGAAGTCATGCTGCATGTGATGTGAACTTTACAAAACAAAACAAAACAAAACAAAACAAACCCATAACACGCTACATTAGATTTTTCTCTGTTAATCTCTCTGAAAGGATTTATAAAAAAATTTCATGGGCTTTTGCCTCCCATACATTTGGTTTCTTTCTTGCTTTTAAGTTACAGTTTTTAAATAAGCTCTCTCTTTCAAGAGGTTTTCCTACCATTTAATGTAATTTCTACTAAATCTAGAGAATAGCTTAGATACTGAGAGAATTGTGGTATAGTTTGTGCTCTGCTATTTGAAAAATTCTGAGTTGGGGGATTAGTTAATGCCAAATGAATTATTAAAATAAAACAAAACAACCCCACTTGAAATTGATCATTCAATTGACTAATAAAAAGTGTTGCTTATTTCACTACTAATCAGCCTATATTAAAGTGTTTCTTCTCTTAAAATGTGTTTGTAATATTTCAAGTAATCAACATTCATTTTCCATGATGCTCGTGTTGTGATGGTCTTATCCACTTAGAGAGTAAACATTTCCCATGAGTTAGCCACACACTTTGAGAGTATTAACTCTTTAAGAGTTAAACTGCCATTTACTAAATATAAATTAAATAATTAGCTGTCCCCACTCCCAAATAAGTGCCACATTAGTGGTGTAAAATGATTAATATACTTCCTAAAGTAAATACTATCAGGTTGTTAGTTTAATCACCCAGCAAAATAAACTGAAATGTAGGCTGAGTATTCAATGATGATAGAGACATCTATTTTTTTTCTCTCTCTCAATGTTGCTGGGTGAAAGAAGTTGTTTTCATTTGTGTCCACAAGAAACTAAATTTGTTTTATAATTATTTAAGACTAATTGCTAATATTTTATTTTTACTTTGGAGAAAATTGTTTTTATAATCCAACTTTTTAGCCTTAAATATTCATATTATATATTTTAAAAATAAAGTGAAATCCCAATTGTTTTATGTGTTGATTTAGACCATTTCTTTGATAAAACTAAAATCACTTTATGAGAGGGTTATTTAACAGGGTCATTAGCCATATCCACAGACGGTTACACAGCACAATAGAAAACAAAAAAGCAAAATCAAGGAATGGATAAGGAAAAGAAGCTTTACATTGAGAAACTTGTTTGGAATAAGTTTTCTACAAAATTATTCTAAGACTTTGTATTTCCAATATCATCTAATAGGCCATGTAAAAACAGTTTAGTTTCACACTGCTATCCATATATATGGGTATATGTGTGTATATATCTACAGTTCTTTGCTGTAACACACTTAGCCAATAGGTAATTCACTGCCCAGTTCACAATTAATCCACACACTTTCCTTCCAGAAACATGTGGTTCCTCAGTAAAGTCCCCTTTATCCTACCATATGTAAAATTAATTTTTCTTTAATGGCATAGAAAAGGTATATTGTAATTAATATTTAGAGATAGTCTTCAGGATTTCAAGATTTCCTTGCTTGTTAAAACTGCCTGTTTTCTGCAATTGTCTGAAGATGTAATAATGAGTTTAGATCCAATAGCCTCTTTAAATTGCTAAACTGCAGCATAAACCACATATGTAAGGACCATTTGATATGTGTTCTATTTTATGGAATGCATTGCATTTATGTGTTATTAATAATAAGAATTATCAAATTATATATATATATATATATATATATATATATATATATATATATTTTACTCATTTTGCTAGAATTGATTAAAAATAATTTTTTATCCAGGCAGAAGAAAAAGGAACTCTGAAGGAGTAATTGTAAGCAAACCTAAGGCACTTATAAAGACTGCCTTATAAGGCAGGTAAATGAGGGAAACAGAAGGCAGATCCTTGATGCAGCACATATTCTCATTCCTTTGGAATCCTTTTCATGCATTTCAGACAGTTTTAGAAACATATATTGATAATAAGGGAGATTCTTGTACTCAATAAGCATCAGTGAAGCTGTAATAGTGATTTGCCAAACAGGTATGAGATAGAAGAAAAATATTATGGGTTCTTTCTTACATTAGTTATTCCTTTTATTCTATTAAACATAACCTTTCCAGAATAAACTCAATGAAATGGATTGCTTTCAATTATTATCTGAAGAAGGGAAGAAACAAGTGACCATATTATCGCTGGATGGGTAAACCACATTTAAGAGCCTATGACAATGACCTTTTATACATTGAAAAAGACCCAGGTCACTTATTTGCCTTTGTCTTTTATGCCTTAGGAGAAATCTAGGTTAAAAAAAAAAAAAAGACAACAACAACCCTATTTAGCTTTTTCTATAGTGGTTGGATGATGGAGATTTTGACCTGGACAAATTCCAGGCCTCTGGAAAACTTCCAAGGATTTTTATTCCCAAAGTTTTCTTCAATTTAATTTGAGATTATTAAAATTCATACCTCATTGCCCTAGCACCTGAAACCCATTTTCGTTATTACCAAGAATCTTATTGAGGTACTACATATAACAAAAATTTGGGGATGGGATCTTAACAGATCTAAACCTTTTCTACTTATTAATTTCAGGTAAATTAATTTGTGTAAAGAAAGATATTCTTATTATAGGCATGCTTAATTCAGGCTAAAATATTTACCTCTTACCCTCTACCTTTCCATAGTAATTTATCATTAAAGTTTATAGATGTGACCATGCTTTTATGCTTACTTTAGGCCTTACTCATTATGTTTACTTCTAGACCATATTATGTGTAATTTTTCTTTTGGTGAGGTTTTATAATTTACATCTGATAAAATGTCTACCTAAGTAGAGAGAAAAATTTTTAAAGTTTAAGTTTAGTAAAATATTTTTATGATTGCCAGTATTTGTGAATATTGTAAAGGGCTGATATACAAGCCTGAGATTTAGTCAGTGTCTGCACACAGAATATTTAGGGCATATGTAATTTGTAGAATAAATAATTTACAATGTTATATTGAATCTGGTTAAAACAAATTCAGTTATGTTTTACTTATCATTATTAACACTTTATTGGTGGTAAAGATGTCAATAATGTATGGATCTAATCCAGCTTATTTGTTCAAACTACTGTATAATTTTGCTAGTGCTTTTGTATCCTTATAAAAAAGCACCCATTAGTTATATAAACATGAGAAAGTCTCTCAGTTTTAGGACTGTGCTGTCCCAACTGGAGTGTTCTTTTCATACTAAGCTCTCCATAAAATTTAAATATTAGGTATTGAAATGTCAAGAATATTTTCCTGAATGATGTTAAGAATTTTTTTCACAGTCCCCAATGAGTCGTAATATATATTTTTAAAACTTAAAAATTGTGTGAATCAACAAGAAATTGTGTTAAAAAAAGAAAATTCTTTAGAACCAAAAAAGGACATTGGTATATAATTCACACAAGAAGAAATACAAATTACATAAAAATAATCCAAACTTATTTGTAATTAAACTAATGTAAATTGAAACAATGCAAATTCATTTAGTGTCATTCATGTTGGAATAGATACGAGTAAAGATAATGTTCAATATAATCAAGAATTTAAAAAGATAGATGTTTTCAAATATTGATGATAGAATTAAAAACTGGAAAGAAATAATATGGCTTTATATGTTTAAAGATAAAAACCAGTTCTTACCCTGAATAATCACTGATAATAATTCTCCTTTGAGGAATCAATCCTAAGAAATTAATCAATGATGTTGATAAAGTAACAAAAATCACATAGTACATTTTATATGGCATAACATTAAAAGCAATTGACATGTCCAAAAGAAGGAGAGAAGTAATTAAATTTCGGTGCACACCAGTGGTCCTCAAGGTTGATTTGAGTACTAGAACCACTTATTACAAATACAGATGCTCAGGCCTCACCTTGCTCAATCAAATTCTTCTGAATTGGAAGGAGTGTTTCTACATTTTTACAGAGCTCCCCAGGTGATAGTATTGAGAAGTACCAATGATTCTTATGACTGAATGTTTTACAACCATTAAAATTTTTAATAAGAGAAAATGCTTACAGTGTAATAAGTGAAAAATAAACACATTTGTATATTCATTGTGATCTTATGAGAATAAAAAATATATATGTTAATGGAAAACTATAGGCATAAATGGATTATAATGAATTTGGATTGCATTTTGATCTTTAAGTTTCTCAACCCGCCCCAAATTTTCTACGATAAGTGATACTTTAATAATCAGTGAAAAACAAACAAAAGTCCTCTCAATTATTTTATAATATAGTGTCTAATGGAATCATTTTTATGCTAACCAAAAAATACATTTTATTTTGGATCAAAAAAATTGAAGAAAGGGTAGAATTTAGGAATTATTCTTAAGAATTTCAGAAAAATATTAATTGTTCCTGATTATGTGGTTTGCTTTGATCCACTTGGTTTTGTGTCTCTAGTCACAGGCTGAAGGACATGTGATGAATTTGGCTTCTACCAAGGTTCTACCTTATTTGAGGGGAACAAGCCAGGCAGAGAGTTGTTAGTAATGCATCAATTAGGAGGCCTACCCAGTAAGATAGGATCTGCAGGAGGTTAATAGAACTCTCCATGGCCTAGAGAGACCACTTGCTGTTTTACACACAGTTACATAGAGAAGGTGTTTTTTGCCCCCTGAGGCTGAATTAAATGAGTGTCATTGTGAATAGACCTGAGTCCTACTAAATGGGCCTTTAAAAAAAAGTATATAGCTGTTTTTAGAAAAAGAGATTCCATGCCTGGCAACTGTGTTAGCGATCTGAAGAAAAAAGTGTATTTCAATTATTTGAAGAAATGTTTTGAAATATAATTTTTAAAGATTTTCCACATATTCACGCTATCCCTTTTTTGATGTCAAACTAAAATTCCTGATAGAAAAACTCACTTGATTTAAACTTTGTTATGCAGCAGAGAAATATATGCAAAATTTTTTTCAGGACTATTCTAATATGAAAACAATAATTTTATAAAAAACAATTAATGAACAACTCTGCATAGACTATTCATTCTGTTATTCAAATGAGGTTGTGTTGTCCCTATTGACACACAGAAGTCTGTCTTATATAACAAGATGAGATAGGCAGGGAGGAGAAAAATCACATGGGATTTGACTTTTGTGGTTTGATTAATGATGTCCCCCCAAATAAAGATGGATGGAGGAAATTAGCAGAAAAACAGAATGTACAACAAACCCAAGAACTTTGTATGAAGTCAATTAATAACTTCCTGAAGAAAAGAACTGTTTTATCAATCAAGAAAACAGAAAAATTAAATACAAATCAATAGACTGTTGAATGATAAAGAGGTAAGAACTAAATATGTCTGATCTTAAGGAAAGTACTTGGGTTCACAGTTCCACTCTCTATCAGCTATTTAAGCCTGGAAGAGTAACCAGTTATCAGCGTTATCAATGCTCCACTAAGTTTTCCATTTAACTTGTAGTTGTCTTATTATTTTTTTCCCAAATTATTCCTTTGAGAAAATAACACAAGACTCTTTTTGCTTCATTCGATTTGTGTACTTATTTTTAAAGGCAGAATTTAGGCTAAATTGCTGTGCAAATGTTTTTAGAAAAGATAATAAATTTTTACTCCAGTTTGCTTATGCAATGACAAGATTTGCCTAAATGGCACTACTGATCAATAATTTAGTATCAAAATTAGGAGGAAAAAATTTTTGTGTGGAAAGACAACCTGATTTATAATGATCTATAATGATCTATAATGATCATTTGAAAACCACTTTGATTAGACATATAGGCAGTTGGTATATAGAGACCTTTGTGTTTCATACTTCAGGTAAATCAAGAGAACTGAACAAATTAAGTAGATACTGGGTTAGATTCCAGGCATTGTCTTTAAATTCTGTGTTCTTTGGAATTTGCCTGAATAATTCCTATTTGAGAACTAGGTCTGAAGAATGTGATTCTTTGAAGGAACATTGTAATTTCTGTGAGGATATCTGGTAGTGATTTAGTTTGAGCAGTAGCTAGAGATTGTGACAAATGAAAAAATAAATTATGTTTATAGCATTGAGTGTGTTGTTTTATCTAACTAATATTTCATGCAGTTTAGTTTCATGATTTTGTCAATTTTTGGTCACAGAGTAGAACTTTCTATCCTCCTTTAGGTCATGAGCCTCTTTTAGAAGTCAATTAAAACTATGGATATTTTCTCAGAAAAAATGTACAAACTTACAAAACTACAGACTGCCATATAATTTCAGGGGATTCACAGACATTGGAAGGACAACCATGAACACAGATAAATATATGTTCTAGATTCTAATAACAGTTATTTTATAACCAATTAAAGACTATTTTCAAGTATATCTATTAAAGTTAAATAAAAATGTTTTTACATGACATCAATGGATAGATCTTTCAGACAGAAAATCAATAAGGAAATGGTGGCTTTAAATGACACACTAGAGTAGATGGATTTAATTGATATCTTTAGAATATTTCACCCCAAAGCAGCAGAATATACATTATTTTCAAATGCACGTGGAACATTTTTTAGACTAGATCATATCAGGATACAAAACAAATATCAATAAATTTAAGAAGACTGAAATTATACCAAGCATCTTCTCTAATCATAATGGTATGAAACTAGAAATCATTTTGAAATCATTTACAAGAAACAAAACTGTAAAATACACAAAGACATGGAAGCTAAATAATGTGTTACTAAATACTGAACGGGTTAACAATGAGATCAAGGAATAAATCAAAAGATGCTTTGAAATAAATGAAAATGAGAACACAACAACCCGAAATCTATGAGACACACTGAAAGCAATCTTAAGAGGAAAATTCATAGCATTACAGGCCTATCTAAACAAACAAGAAAAATTTCACTTAAAAATTTGAAAAAGAGAAACAAAATCCAAAGTGAGTAGAAGGAAGGAAATAATAAAGATCAGAGCAGAAAAAAATAGAGTCTAAAAAAATGCAAAAGATCAGTGCATCCACAAACGATCAATGCATCCAAGAGCAGTTATTTGAAAAGATAAACAAGATTGACAAACCTTTAACTAGACTCATTAAAGAAAAAAAAAAAGAGTACACAAATAACTAACATCAGAAATGAAAAAGGAGAAGTAACAACTGACATCACCGAAATACAAAGGATTGTTATAAAATATTATGAACAACTATATGCCAACAAATTGAACAATTCTTAGAAGCATAATCTTCCAAAACGAAATCAGCAAGAATCAGAGGATCTGAATAGATAAATTATAACTAGTCAAATTTGAAGCAGTAATCAAAAAACTTCCAACAAACAGAAGTCCTGGACCGAATAGCTTCACAGGTGAATTTTACCAAACATTCAAAGAACTAACACCTATCCTTATAAAACTATTCCAAAAAAAATTCAAGAGGAGGGAAAACTCCAAAGCTCATTTTATGAGGCCAGTATTATTCTTTCCAAGACCCCAAATAGCCATAGCAATCTTGAAAAAGAAGAATAATGTTGGAGGAATCACACTACCTGATATCAAACTATACTACAAGGCCATACTAATCACAACAGTGCAGTACTGCATAAAAACAGACTTATAGATCAGTGGAACAGAATAGAGAGCCCAGAAATAAACTCTTGCCTTTACGGCCAATTAGTATTTGACAAAGGAGGTAAGAACATACAATGGGCTAAAGATGTTAAGGAAATTGGACAGATACGTGCAAAAAAATGAAACTAGATCACCTTCTTAAACCGTACACAAGAATAAACTTAAATGGATTAAAGACTTAAATGTAAGACTAGAAACCATAAAAATTCTATTAGAAATCATGGGCAATAACATTTCAGACATTTCTCATAGCAATATTTTTTTCTGATATATCTCTTCAGGAAAGGGAAACAAAAGAAAAAATATACAAATTGGACTTCTTGAAAATAAAAACTTTTTGCACAGTAAAGAAAACTATCAACAAAGTGAAAAGAAAACCCACTGAATGGAAAAATATATTCACCAATAATATCTCTGATAAGAGGTTAATCCCCAAAACTTATAAAACTCAACAGCAAAAGAACAAACAACCCAATTAAAAAATGGGCAAAAGACCTGAATAGATACTTCTCCAAAGAGGACAAACCGATGGCCGATAGACATATCGAAAGATGCTCAATGGCACTAAGCATCAAAGAAATGCAAATTAAACCACAAAGAGATGTCACTCACACCTGTCTGAATGGCAATCGTGAATAAAGCAACAAACAACAAGTGTTGGTGAGGAGGTGCAGAAAAGAGAACTTTTGTGCACTGTTGGTGGGAATGCAGACTAGTGCAGCCAGGATGGAAATTCCTCAAAAAATAATAAATGGAACTACCTTTTGATTCAGTGATCCCACTTCTGGAAATATATCCAAAGAAACTTCAAACATAATTCGAAAGAATATATGCACCCCTTTGTTCATTGCACTGTTATTTACAATAGCCAAGATTTGGAAGCAGCCGAAGTGCCCATCTGTAAATGAGTGAATAAAAAAGCTGTGGTACATTTACCCAATGGAATACTACTCAGCAGTAACAAAGAAGGAAATCTTACCCTTTGAGACAGCATGGATGGACCTATAGATTATTATGCTAAGTGAAATAAGCCACTCAAAGAAAGATAAGTACCATTTGATTTCACTCATATGTGGAATCTAACGAACAAAGTAAACTAACAAACAAAATAGAAACAGGTTTGTAGAGAACATACTGACAGCTGTCAGAGCTGGGTTGAAAAGGTAAAGGATTAAGAAAAAAACAAAACAAAATAAAAAAAAACACAAAAAACTCAGAAATGCAACTATATGGTAGAAAAAAAATATTTCTATGACCCATGATAGCTCCAGAATTATAATAGGGAAGAGGTTATTTGATTGTAATTTGGCAGAAGGAACTTCCTCAATTTGTGATCATTCTGCAAGCATATCATGTATGGGGCTTTTAAAATAATTGTATGTTAAATCAATACAAATTAAAAATAAAAATGGCCCAAAATACATTTATTTAGTTTTACATAATATTGAAAAATAGCAATCATTTGTATTAAATAATGTAAATTTCATTTATTTGCGGTGGCCTTGATGTGATGTTTAAGATAATATGGGATAAAGTCTCTGCCCCAAACCAGTCTGTTTTTATTATCATTATCTGTGATCAAATTATACAAGAGGTCGTTGTTTGAAGATGCGACCACAGCTACTAGCATTGTAAAGTTCTTTGGGTTATCTCTGAATATCATTCACTTTAAAAATTGTGACTATTATTATTCTAAAGTGCAGTTTCAAAAATACAAGTGTGGGTGGCTGTCACACTCAGTGAACATGAGCTATGAAGCAGTACTAGGCTTCTACGGAAAGGCCTCGCCTGGACTCATTTGCTGTGTGGACTAACACCCCCCCTGGCTGGATTCCTTCATCTCCTAGACCATACTCCATATTCTCTTTATAGGATCCACAATTCTACATCATTCCATGGGCCATAGATCATGGTGTTTTCCATCCTTTGCTGATTCTTAGAAACGTTTGTTAATTGCTTTAAAGAACAAGAATCCTAGACTTTTTGAGTCAAAATGTGGTTTAGAGGTTGTCTTCAGCTTTCTCATTTTACAGATGTGGTCACTGGGGTCTAATGAGTTAGGTGACTTGCTCACCAAAGCCCAGCTGGGATGCAGGTCTTCTGCTTTCTGGTCCAGTGCTCTTTCCCACAGAACTAGTATATCTTTGCTTCCCGTTAGCGCCATTTCCTGTGTAGTTGTAAACTATTTATTTATCCCTCTGACGGCTCTCTAAGGGAACTTCTCTTCTTCCTGAGAAGTTTGTCAGACTTGGTAAGGGTTATCCCTGGTTAAACTTGGACTCATATATTCCCTGCACTAGTAAGTTGGCAACTTCTGTCTTCTCTGGCTAATACTCCTTAAACTGAGATAAAACTTGAAAGGCCGGTAATCCTGTGAACTGATCTGACCCTTTAAAATATTCAAGAAGGAAGTACAATAGGTAACATTCTTAAAAAGCAATACAAATAACCTATATGACAACTTAATTAGATGGTAACATTAGTTTTCTCCCAAGGTTAAAACATGATAGGTCTATTTTGATACATACAAGGTTCTTAATGATTTAAATTCTAATCTTTTAGGATATGTAATCATGGATCCTCAAGACTAGCATTATAAGTAAACTTTTGTATAATGGATTAGAAAATGTTGATAGAAGAAATAGAAATGTAAAAACAATAAAATAAAAAACCAATCACAAAAATCAATCTCATCTTTGAATTTTCATTTTTCCCTCCTTTCCTATAGCCAATTATCTA
Organism: Molossus molossus; assembly: GCF_014108415.1. Classification (NCBI taxonomy): domain Eukaryota; kingdom Metazoa; phylum Chordata; class Mammalia; order Chiroptera; family Molossidae; genus Molossus; species Molossus molossus. The sequence continues at coordinate 1,539,045 of NW_023425348.1, forward strand.
TCAAGAACAGTTTTTCTGAAAAGTGTCTTCCAAATGTATATATTTTCATAACTCTTTCATAGGCATCACCTTAGTCAAAGCCTTTATCATAGCAGACAAGATCCATTGACTTTCTCAACAGTCTCAGCTACCCATCGTCAGAGTAACCAACCTTGCCTCTCTGCTTGTTTTATATAGTGCTTCATGATTGCCTTCAAGATACTATTCTAGTCTAATTTTTCTGACATTCTAGGCTTCTCAACAATTCAGCTTACATATACATTTTAAAGTATAATTTTATTATATTTTATTGAGCAAGACACTGTGTCAAGTTCTTCATATTCCCATTGAATCTTCATTGCATCCTCTTGGCTAGTAAATGGCAAAGGTGGGAATGGAACCCAGGTCTGTATAACACAGATGCCAGTCTTTTAACCACTCTAATTCCTCAAATAGTCCTTCTCTGCCTCCAGCCAGGCTACTAGCTTTCTTATGGTCTCAAAGATATTTTATTCAGAAGTGACTCCAATCTTATGATTGAACCTTCCTCAGACATTTATTTTTCTCCTCATAGTTTTTCTGAAATTCTTATCATTTTCCAGTAATAACTCATTGACTTATTCATTCAACTGATATTTATTAACCAGTACATCTGAACCTTTTCTATGAGCTCTTCCCAGGATACTCTAGTTTTCTTTTATATCCTACCCCTTTAAATGATCAATTATCTGGAGCACTCACATTTTCTGAGTCACACATTACTTTATAGTGTTGTCTCTGTACAACTTTTCAACCCTTGGAGTATGGTAACTGTGTCTTATGGTACCTTATACCATTCTCAGTCCTAATACAGGACAAGAATATAGTAGGCATGCAATATAGTAGACTACATGTAGAGTTGATGTCTCAGTGAGTTAACTTAAGTTGCTACTTTTTAAGTAACCTATTAAAATGAAAGAATAATAAAAAGTACAGATTGATTGTTAGACTGATGAACCTCAAAGGGAAGGGCAGAGGGAGGGTAGGAAGAGATAGAGAACTTCAATGCATATATGCATAACCAGTGGACACCGACAATAGTGTGGGGAAGGCAGGAGGGGGTCAACAGGAAAAGACAGGGTAGAACATCTGTAATACATTCAACAATAAAGATGAGTTAAATAAATAAATAAATAAATAAAAATGAAAGAATAGTGTGTTGGACAATCAAATAAAAACCTTTGACTATGGAACCTAACAAGATTTTGAGAAATCCTATAAAGAGTACTACAAAATAAATAAATAAAATAAAGAAAAAGGCTTCCAAACTGTCTATTAAATATTGGCAAGAGAAACATAAAAGTTACTGACAGTAAGGTGGGTGTCTGGGGGGGGAAAAGGAGAAACATCTGTAATAAAAAACAAATTAATAAAAATTGCAACAAAAAAAAAGTTACTGATAGTAGCATCATTATGAATAATGGCAAGCAATTTGGTCCATCATATAAAAATTATCTAAAGAGGGACTTCTGGTCAAGATGGTGGCGTACGTAAACGCTTTATTGTGTTCTCCCACAACCACATCAAAATTACAAGTAAACTACAGAACAACAATCATTCAAAACCGCCTGAAATCAAGCTGAATGGAAGTCCTGCAGCTACGGAATTAAAGCAGCAGCTGCATAGAGACTGGTAGGAGGGAAGGAGGCATGATGGGCTGGTCCCACCCACGTGTGGCGGATAAAAATCAGGAGAACACCTCGGCAGGGAAGATTCTCCCTGAGGACTGAAGTGTCCCCATCCCACACCAGGTGCCCAGCTCAGGGTCCCAGTGCCAGGAAGAGAAGTCCCCACCACTTCTGGCTGGAAAAACCAGCGGGGAACTGAGGCTCTGGGAGGCTGAGGCGACTAGAGCCCCAGGCAGCTCCTTAAAGGGCCTGTGCACAAACTTATCAGACTCTCTCCCTCTAAACTTGGAGGGGAGGCAGCTCGAGGGGCGCCAGAGACATACAGGGAAGAACTGAGCTGTTTGGCATTGGAGTGAGGGCTGGAAAGGGGGCTTTCTCCGGGACAAACATGCTGTCAGAGGCCTTTGTTCCTTTGGTGAGCCCTTCCCTGGGGCGGCAGTCAGAGGCCATATCTGGGACTCCAGCAACCTGCCTCACACTGGTAGCCCCGCCCTGGTGGTTCCCTGAGGCCCCGCCCACCCAACTTTCAAGCCCACCCAAGCTATTGCCAGTTGGTTAACCATAGGATTGGCCTGTGTTGGATCCTGCTTCAGATTTTCCTAAATTCTTTCAAACAAGCAGCATCTGGTCTCAGCTAGCCCCATACCTCTCGTTAAGTAATACACAGAAACAAACATAGGGAGGCAGCCAAAATGAGGAGACAAAGAAACAGGTCCCAAATGAAAGAACAGAACAAAACCCCAAGAAAACAACTAAGTGAAATGGAGATAAGTAACCTAAGCGATGCTGAGTTCAAAATGCTGCTTATAAGGATGCTCAATGAACTCAGTGAGAACCTCAGTGAACTTAGGGAGGGCCTCAAGAGCATAAAAAAGGACCAATAGAAATCATGGATGCATAGAATTGAAGGAGGCATTAACTGAAATAAAGAATAATTTACACAGCTTCAATAATAGAGTACGTAAATCCAAGGAGCAAACCATCGATTTGGAATATAAGGAAGCAAAAAATGCCCAGTCAGAACAGCAAAAAGAAAAAAGAATCCAAGAAAATGAGGAAAGTGTAAGGAGCCTCTGGGACAACTTCAAGCATGCTAATATTCGCATCTTGGGGGTGCCAGAAGGAGAAGAGAGAGAACAAGAAATCAAAAACCTATTTAAAACAATAATGGCAGAAAACTTCCCTAACTTGGTGAAGGAAACAAACATACATGTCCAGAAAGCACAGAAAGTCCCAAACAAGATAAACCCCAAGAGTCCCACACCAAGACAATCATCATCAAAATGCAAAAGGTTCAAGACAAAGAGAGAATCTTAAAAGCAGCAAGAGAAAAGCAGTTAGTTGCCCTGGCTGATTTGGCTCAGCGGTTGGAGAATCGGCCTGAGAACCAGAGAGTCCCGGGTTAGGTTCCTGCTAGGGGCACATACTCCACCTCCACCCCACCCCAAAAAAGGAAGAAAAAAAAAAAAGAAAAGAAAAGTAGTTACCTACAAGGGAGTTCCCATTAGACTGTCGGCTGAGCCCTGGCCAATTTGCTCAGCGTTGGCCCGCGGTCCAGAGAGACCCGGGTTTGGTTCCTGCTAAGGGTTGCAGTTTGTCCCTGGCTCTGGTTGGGTTGTGGGTGGCAGCCACTCGATGTGTCCCTTTCATGTCGATGTTTTTCTCCCTCTCTTCCTCTCCCTCCTTCCCACACTATCTGAACAAAAAATGGAAAAATGTCCTCTCCGGTGAGGATAACCTAGAAACAATAGGCTGTCAGCTGATTTCTCAAAAGAAACTTTGCAGGCCAGAAGGGAGTGGCAAGAAATATTCAGAGTGATGAAAAGCAAGAACCTACAACCAAGATTACTCTATCCTGCAAAGCCGTCATTTAGAATCGATGGCCATATAAAGAGTTTCCCAGACAAGGAAAAGCTAAAGGAATTCATCACCACTAAATCGTTATTATATGAAATGTTGAAGGGTCTTATTGAAGAAAAAGATTTTAAAAAATGAACAACAAAATGGCAATGAATACATATCTATCAATAATTGAATCTACAAACAAAATGAACCAGCAGAACAGAAACATTCTCATAGATACAAAGAACATTTTGTTCGTTGCCAGATGGGAGGGGGGTTGGGGAAATGGGTGAAAATGGTGAGGGGATTAAGAAGTACAAATTAGTTGCTAGACTGACAAACCTCAAAGGGAAGGGGGGTTGGGGGGTGGGAAGAAATAAACTAAAGAATTTATATGCATAACCAATGGACACAGACAACAGTGTGGGAAAAGGCAGGAGGGGGGGAGTGGGGAGGAGGGGGTCAATGGGGGAAAAATGAGGAACATCTGTAATACATTAAACAATAAAGATATAATTTTTAAAAAATTATTTAAAGAGGTATTTCTGTGAGATTATAGATAGTTAAAATAATGGGACCATCAGTTCAGTTTGTGTAGGTGAACAAAAATACTAAATGATAAAATCAAATACAAGTTTGTTATGAATATCAAGAAAAATCTGATATTCCTAATCAAAATATAAGATGAAATCCCCAGATAATGGTGTCCTTTCTAATCTACTTATGTGCAACAAATAAAACATAACATTTAAAAAATACTTCTGTGATTAAATTTACTACTTAGAACAACAGTGTAATTTAGCACATTTTAGAAATTAAAAATTACATTTACATCAACAGATATTAAGTGCTAATTATGTTCGGTTTAACTTCATTAGGATTCATTTTACTGTATTTTTAAATATGTATTTAATTCGGTAACTTTCCCACCAAGTATTTGAGAGAAAAAAATTAAACTCTCAAGTTTTCTTCCTTATTTAAGGTTTCAGGTTCTCTAGCAGTAGACTAGTACTTGAATATAACTGAACATATACATCTTAAAGTGTCTTTTAATTGATCTTGTTTCATCTACCTTAACTTCTGGCTTGGATTTTGGTTAGGTGGGAGAATAGCACAAATAAAAAAAGAAAATTGAGCGATAAAAATAGGTCTGATAGAAATAGGGGTTGAATGGGGTCTTGAAAGGAAGCTGTGTGAACCTGTCATTCAAAGGGAGCTCATAAAAAAGAGAGCAGGTAGCTTTTCTGTTATTCTCTGAAAATAGCTGAAGCCTCAGAATTCGAAGTCCATGTATCTTTAAACATTTTGTTTATGCCATTCTAAATGAAATACAAAGCTGCTTTGAGAGCAACAGAGCTCATATTCATATTTCAAAATAGAAATATATTCTACCTCTCATTTATTTTTAATAAATTCTTAAAATAGCCTCACCTACTTTTGCTCCTATTAGTGTTAATGCTAGGACATATTCTACGGTCTTTCAGTTATTTGCTTCTCATCAGAAGTTGGGTACTTCTTAAGTTACCAATTAGGGCACTACCCTTAACTATTTTTAATATACCTAATAAGTTGAATGCGATTAATAGAAGATTAATAATTTTCACTTTACTGAGCAACAAAACAAAACAAAACATGGTGTTCTTTTCCATGTCAGGTTATCCAAAAGAATAAAACACTATAGATACACCAACAATTCTTTCCATGAATGAGATTACCAAGAAATATTTCATAAGAATTCAGAGTACACAACAAATCTGCCTGACTAACGTTTGTGTGACTATCAAAATCTAAAACATAAATAGTCTGCTAAAAACTTTGTGACACTTTTTTTTTGTATAATTGTTTAGGCAATACATACATCTGGTATCTTAAAATTCAGGAATGAATAATGTGCGTCAAATATATTCCTTTTTACTAAAGGAATCAGTGAGTGAGAAAGTCAAAATTAGTTTGTATTTGACATCCGACAACAGAATGCGCTCTCTGTGAGAAATTCAGTGCTTAGGTTTCTGGTGTTGGAGACTGTTGCAATATCATTATCTACATCAATAGTGTGTGTGTGATTAAAATCAAATTTCTATTTCATATGTGTCTTCTCATGTATGTTCCTAATTATGACTACTATGATTCCTGTTCAGAAGACAATAGTTTTTAACAAAAATATTTCCTCTGACATGGCTTTCTTTCATTGAAATACCTCAGCAATCCAACTTTAAGGTCATGCCAAGATTCAAGCACGTTTATTATAAAACCACAGAACTATTTCTGAAAGATGATTTCTATTTATTGGCAACAAATTGCCTGAATTCTCATTATTTTTTGTACAATTTTTCTTTTTTCTAAAATTTCTGTCTTCTTGAGCCCTAATTGTCTGTTACTTGAGCCAACGCTTTCCTAAAATCTACACAAGTCACAGAAGACCTAGCCTCCTGGGAGGGCAACAATAACAAATAACTACAGCTAAATAGGATCTGGAAGCTGGTTCCTTCATAATTCATGTGGTCCATCTTTATTCTGATATTTCAAGTATTGGATGCTTTTTAAATGACCTAACTTGGTTTTCATTTCTATGAAAGGGCAATTTGAAATAGAATACCAAAGGCAGGGAATACTGATGATTTCCATGGACAACAACATAAAACATGAGGGGTAACAGTAGAAACCATTACAAACAATAGAAGAAGCCTGGCAAGTGGATCTATAAGCATGAAGAAATACTACTCAAGACAAGATTACTTCCCTTTTCTTTTTGTTTTTTAACCACAGTTTTTCACAGTACTTAAAAATCTCGTTAAGTTTATACAACTTCACACCAACGGTCTAGCCTGATTATATTTAAAATTATATAGTATTTAAATGATATCAGCTGATTCTCTTAATAAAAAATTCTTTGTAATGATATATTTTCTATAGAAATGCTTTGAATTTTACTTTTAATATTTTACAACCCCATTACCTGTTATGGTTTGATTGTCAGTTATTATTCATATTCTACACATAGAGTAATGAATAGCTTATGACAATTTCTTAAGGCCTATGCAGGAATTTAATCTTTAATGGAGGACTAGTACTGATATTTAATGATGATGGAAAATATAAATGCATTAGCCTGATATGGCTAATGTGTGATATGACTTGTGTGAAGGTTTTATTTTTTCCTGCTATAACATTTGTAAGTGGATATTCAAATAACTATGCACAGGTAGCAAGATGGTTTCCTCATACTGGTGGTTTAACAAATATAAAGGTATAAATAAAAAGGAATTAAAAAACAGGTGGGGGAGGGGTTTCCTTCAAATGAATGGAACCCATTCTTTTGAAAGAAAACTCCCCTCTTACCTTGGTCCTGGAGCTGGTTAGTTCTCCTCTGTGCTCCTCCTAGGGGAGAAATACCCAAAGTTAAACAATAATAGAACATGGTCTTGTATTAAAGTCAAGTTCAGTTCTGGCCAACCCCTTCCTCAGGTCTCACAAAACACTACCAACTGCCTGATATACTGGGACATTCATTGACTTGAACTTAAAGTCCATTTTAAGCATTAAGCCAAAGGGGAATGAACTTCAGCTGTATAAGGGGAACAGATTGTCTGCTTTTCAATCAGCGTATTTGTCAAAGTTCCCAAAAAACTGAAGACTGACTAAGAACATGGGAATTCATGGAAGTGCATTGCTTGGGTAATCTTTATCTGTTGGAGTGAACCATGGGGCATGTGCCGTGGGGAGTACCTAGAGTCCCTTAGAAAAGAAGCAGGCTGTGGGGTTATCCCATCTCCCTGACATTCTTTGTGTCCTTTGAGGGTAAGATAGTGTTACAAGGAACAACATGTTTGGAGAAATACTAAATCTTATATGAACAAGAATTATTGGAAAAATGAAAAAATAATTCTAAACGGAGATTAGGTGGGAGGGTTAGGAATAAGTCTGGGAGATGAGTATTATTGGAGACTGTGCTTGTTTTATTTTTTTAAAAGCAGGGAATCACAGGTGGGATAATGATGGGGTTTTTATTTACTTTTCTTAATGTGTCTATCTAACTAAGACTTCTAGTGTCTTTGGAGAGAAACAATGCAACCCAGTGAAAGGAGCATGGATTTGGGACTGAAACAGTAATGGGCTTGATACCGGCTCTGTCACTTCTCAGTCTCCATCCAGCTGAAGACAGTAGCCCCAATGTCAAGTTGTGGGGGAAACTATATTCATATTCATATGCTTTATATGTAGTAGTTGTTAAATTTTATTTCCCTTTGATTTATATGGATTCTGATATGGCCTTTTTTTTATTTGAATTACTTTGTCTCTTTCAAAACTACTGTTTGATTAATTTAGCATTGAGTCAGTTCCTAGTTACCCTTTGGCATAATTTCAGAGAAAATGACTGGCTCCCATAAAAAATAAAATACCAGACAATTGATTGAATTTTGTGAGACATGAAGGAAAGTGGAGACCAAGAATGAGCTCGAACCCATACAAGATCATGTGCTATTGTTATTTAACTTTGGGTAACTTATTAAAATTCTTTATCAAATAAAATGACATCAGGTGAGAAAATGGATGTACTTTGGAACCTCGGGTTGTCACAATATGTCCCAGAGACATCAAAATGAAGGATGGTGTAATCACTACTTTAATGGCCATTATGAAAATGTGCAGGGAAAAAACACTGTATGGCAGATTCTATGTTATACTTCTAGTACTGTTACCATTTGTTTAGTGTTATATGCATCCCAGAACTTTAAAATATATTTTTCCTTTATTGATTTTAGAGAGAGGGAAGGGAGAGGGAAAACGAGATAGAAACATCAATGAGAGAGAACATCAATTGGCTGCCTCCTGTATGACCCCCACTGGGGATCGGGCCCACAACCTGGGCATGTGTCCTGACTGAGAATCAAACCAGTGACCTCTTGGTACATGGGTCGATGCTCAACCACTGAGCCACACTGGCCAGACCATTCCAAGACTTTAATCACCTTGAAGTTACATAATAAAACTCCTCCAACTATAAACATACATAGTTTCCCTCAAGTTCCTCCTTGGGTGGGAACTTTGACTTCATTCATTATCTTTAACAATATTCTAAAAATGTTTTTTTTTTTTTTTTTTGTAAACGGGCCTTTTATCCAGTAAACTATAAATTCCAAAGAATATATACAGAAATAGAGCATTTCCTTTTTTTCTGAAACAAATACATTCGGAAATTGTAAAGCTCTGCTATCAATGGAAAAAAGAGTAAATTGTGTTTTATGAAACATCTACTTCGTTAATGGGAACCACTTATATGACAGCATTTTGAAGGAAGTATCTCCATCTCCTGAAAGGATCTGAGAATCTATGAATAAGATGAACTGAGCACTCAGACCAGACTGGGAAACATTACAGGGCTGTGCAGTCTTCCTGTTTCAAGGCATGAAATAATTGTTGTTTGTAATGAGGGATAAATGAAAGAAATTAAATGGTACTGAAGCTGTTGGTGTTATTATGGTGCTCTTAAAAATCACTCTCTCAAGTATGACATACTGAAACACCATAGGATACCACATTCCATGGATCACTTTTTAATCATATCTAAATGTGGAAATTTGTTTTATTCTAAAATAATCAAAGCAAGTCCTTGTACATGCATGTGCTTTACTCCCCTTTTTCTATAATCCAAAGATTTTTGTCAGATTTGTTCCTTGCCAAATTTGCTGTTGGAATATACTTTTAATTTCCTCTCTATAGGCATATAATACCTGCGTCTGTATCTAGTTCTGTGGTTTTTTACAGGGAAGCACTCTCCTTAAATACCTTTTCACTTCACAGTGTGGACAAACCGTGACAAAAACAGCTATTCACTGAAGAAGTGACTTATTTAATTCTAAAACCGGATGAGCTCCTGCTGCAGTTCTGGGAATGAATTTCCCCCAGTCCTATTGTCTGCCACTTCAGAGAGGTATAAGAGAATTTTTGGGTTGTTGTGCTAAAGATAGTTCAGGGCATGACTCTGTCTCAGACTCTCAAAGTGGGAGGAAATACAGATGTCACTGTCCAAGAGATGTTCAAACCCTTCTGCTTCTATTGGAACACTCTGAGTCTTGGGGATCACAGCCAATTTTCCTCATTTTCGGACCATTTTTAATTGTAAAATCTGTCTTTGTGCTGACCTGAAATCTACCTCTGTGTGATTTCTTCAACGTACCAAGGATTTATTTAGATTTTAATATAAATGAAACATTATAGTTTCTTGAGCTCTCTATGGGTATTTTCAGTCTGCTTGGAAGTTATCATTATTGCCGAAATTACAGCGTGGAAGAATGACAAAAACTGTTCAGTAAGTTTTCAAAGTAAACTGTTTTAATATTAAGAGTTTTTTTGTTCTTTTCCTGTCAGAGCACTGGAGAGAATCAGAAGATCTCAGTTATAATGTCAGCTGTGGGGCTGTGGGCAAGTCACTTAACGTCGCTAGTTTCTAATACTGCCCTCTACAACAAGCGACTTGCCCAGAGGGTTAACAGGAGCAAGGAAACACACATATATGGAAATAGTTTAAAAGCTATACTGTCACTTATTGTTTCGCTTAAGGAATATATTGCTCAGTAATTTTTAGCATTCCACAGTAAGCTGAAGTTAAACATCATGTCATAAAACTGAACAAATTAAAAAGAACATTAAATTATTTATTAATGGATTTTTTTGCTTTATATATGATCATTGCAATGTTGTTTAACAGAAAGTAACTTGTAAAAAATTATTTATTTATTTGCCTATGCCTTCTAATTTTTACCCTGGAAGACAATGTGAGGTCAGCTTTTCCTGGATCCTATTTCCTTCTATTTACCTCTGATTAGCCTCAAATATAAGCCCAAGGTTAGGGTACTGACTTAGCTCTAAATAGTTGCTTTTATTTCAAGTTTTCCATTTCTCATTTTTTTTTAAGTTTAATTTAACCTTTTATTCTAAAGACATTAGCCACATAGAACAGCTACAGTTGCTGATATTATTATTATTATTATTATTATTATTATTATTATTATTTTGGTCCTAATTGCAAATGCCTGAAAAGAGAGTCTAGGGGCTGGGGATCCAATGATGTGGTCTCTTAGTTACTAATAGGATTTTGACTCTTGACCATTTCAAAAAGTATGTTCAGAAGTTGTATATCTGTCAGCCCCAAACATGCAGCAGGTGGATTTTATGACAGCAGAGCCCTGCTCCTACATAGTTCCTGACAGTTTTATACACTCTTCTGGGTCGTGAAGCAACAGGGGGCTACACACTTATATTTTCTCTGAAAGTGAGAAGCTCTTTGTGTCACATTTGTTTGATTGACTCCAGTTTAATTCTTATTTTGGCTAACTCCCAACTATTTAACACTTAGAGCAAACCGATGGAGTTTTTAACATTTCTGTAAAATAATTGTGTGTGTGTCAATTTCTTCATTGAGTATCCCAGGGAAAAAGAGTAAGCTCAGTAAAGTCTAATTTATTTCACCATGATGTGATATGACTTTGTATGGTCAGTGGTATTTAAAATGATATATTTCTCTCACATTTCAGTATTAAATATTTTGAAAGGTAGACTTGATAGTGTATTTTTAGGCCTTTAATTTTTCTTCATTGTTGAGTTGTGTGATTTCAGAGGAGCATTTTGAAATGCTTTCACAAGGTTTTGAAAGTGTATTTCATTCTTTGGATGAGTCCCAACAATGATTTTTGGGTTTTCAGAAAGTATGGAATCTGTCCATTTAAAATACACTACTTTTAATTGTGAAAAATACTTTTCTGATATTATGGATATACTATGTGGTCACAGTATATATAACTTCTGTTAGTATAATTGTTATCAGAAAATATTCTCATAATCAGTGTAATGCTTGTTCTAGAAGGCTTGGGGCCAGGGCTGGGTGTTTTTGAGAGTCAAATGGTGATTTGCTACTCAAGTGTGGCCAGCTGCATATAATACTGAGTTTGTGCAAAGTTATCTCAAGTGTCTATTATTTTATTCTGAAAACAGAGTTTTAGCACTGATTTGGCCAGCTACAATAAAAATGAATGAGCTACAGTTTCTAATTCCCAGCTTAATTAAAATAAAATATAATTCTAAACCAGGGTCTTTACTATTTTTCCAGCTCATTACAAATGACTGCCAAACATTTTGTTTTCCTTTTCTTAAATATGAATCATAAACCAACCCCATCTTGGCTGATACTATCTTTAGACACACAAAAGGAAGCTAATACTTTTTAAAATTGTGGATGAGTAATTTCTTATATGCTATGCTGGCAGAAATGGACACAGTTTCATTTTTATGGAAAACCACTGTTTACTTATGATGTACTAAATGGATATTTATCATTAGTATAAAACTGCACTAAAGCAGCACTAGTATATGTTTAGGAATATATCACATCTCCATAAAAAAGTGAGCTTTACAGTAGTTTATTATAGGTCTTTTGGAGTTTTATGATAAATCTGATTACCACACTCCCTCCAAAGTCCTCTGTGTTTTTCTAATATATATTCTAAATATTCTTTACATAATTTATTATTCCAAGTATGAAGACCCACTTCCTCCCTCTGCAGTCCTTTCCCACCTCCAGCCTCTCAGCTAAGGGGCCCTGGAACAAAAAGGGGTAGGGATCGATTCCACATGATTGTCATGCTTCTTGCTCCTACCAAACTGCTCAGTCTAGTAAAAGACTAATATAAGAGTTGCCAGCTCTCTGAGAACTTGAATGGTTCCTCCCTCTGCAGCAGCCTGTGCTGAGGCCTGCCACATTGTAATTTTCCTAGTGTCCTTTCCTTTAGGAAGGTAAATCTGGAAAATAGGATCCTGCACAAACAATGCACAGAAAGCAAAAACAATTAAAACCCCTGATCGTCTGACCTTGATGCTGTTTTGAGGATAAATTTACAGCTAAATACAGGTGACTTTAAAGTTGCAAAGTTCAAGGGCATTTACCATTTACAGAAGTCATAGTCTCATAGCCTAAAGTCCTGTAGGGAAGAACATTAATCTGACACATTTTCTTTACTAACTGAGTATTGACAGGGCTGAAGAGCAGCTTTGTAGCAACGGTCAAAAGCTACACTGTGCACAGCTGAAGCAAAACCACCATTTTTTTTTTTTTTTTTTTTTTTGAGGAATTTAAATACTGGTCCAGAGAATGCAGAGTATGAGGAAATGGAGGCAAACCCAATACAAAAGGAATAGGAACGGCATTTGATACATCTGGATCTGCTTTGGATTCTGTCCTCCCCGCAGGAGCCCCATGCATAAATGAGCTCGTTACCTTCGATCTGAATACACCATCCCAGTAACATCACAAACTTGTGTTAGTGTCCTATCCTGCCAGGGGAGATGGCTTTTTGTGCCATCCCCTCCTGTCAACAGGCTTGCCAGGCAGGGTTGGAGAGGTTGAAAGCCCCCACGGAAAATTTCTCTGGTGTCAGCTGTTTGTCCTACTGCTGAGACTTCACATGTGAGCCTCATGCCCACTTGTGGGGCCACCTCAGCTTCTCTGATTCAATGTAAAGCAGCAGCAGCAGCAGCAGTCCCGGGCATGCTAACATCTGCTGCTCTTGCTTTTTTCCTGGATCCAGTCTTCCTGGTTCCATAAATTTCCCTTCCATCTGTTCCCTGTACACCCGATCCTTTCGTTTTGGAGATCCTTTCAGATGTTTTGCTTCAAATACCGTAGACTTGATCTTCTTACTAAGGTATCTTAGTTATGCCTCTTTTTAGACATTCTGGGGCCTTGGCAGGGTGTGTGTGCGTGTGTGTGTGTGTGTGTGTGTGTGTGTATGTGTGTGTTTCTCTTCAGCCCTGGTGTTATAGCTTTAGTTCTAGAACTCAACTTGAAGCTTCCACCCACCAGCACAGAAAGGGGGATCCAAACACACAGAACCCTCATATTCTTGCCTTGTTGCTCCTTTATGTCCTCTTTTAACTTGATTATTAGCACTGCAATTGCTTCTGAAAACCAATCCTCTGACCTGTGAAGGTGAGTGACACAGTATGGAACCTGTCTAGCTTCCAGACATGTACCAGGAAAAACCGCTTAAATACACTACTAACGTAGACATAAATTCATCTACAGCACATTTACTGCATATCAGATCATAGATGTTGGTCTTAGATACAACTTGATGTTTCCTGAAGACAGCATGTGTGGGTGAAGGCTGCAAGACTTGGTTGGGTGTAGGTTCTACACTCTCATTAGTTGCATGTTGACACTGAATTAATTTAAATTGTTTAGAATATAGATATTTTTTGGAAGGCTATTTATCTTCATAGAATTTGTTTATAAGGCAGTTAGGTGGAATGAAAGAACAAGTTTGCAATTCTGGTTTTTCTACTGTCAGAATTGAGGTCTTGTCTTAGATCTGTCTTCAGATCAGATTGTGAGAGCTTAAACTATTCAACTTTTTTGTAGAAGTTTTACTTTGTTAAATTTAATTCTCTTTGAAGTGATAGAAACTAAAATGTCCACAAATCAGCCATTTTCTTAGGGAAGTTACTATAACACGGCTTCTGAGCCTAGTGGTGAGAAGGTACACGCAAGCGAACATTGCACCCAGAAGCTTCCCCACCGTGCTGTTCCCCACAACACCCACGATGCATTCCGAGGGGACAGTTTAAAAAATGACCTGGTAAATGCTCAGTTGGAACTCAGAAAACATCTGTTGAGTGATTGGCAAATGAATTAATGAAAATCATATCAGCTTTTTTTTCCAGTAGGAAGAATGGCAAAAATGTATAATAATGGCTAGTAAATCTTAAAGCAATGCAGAAAAATGCAAAATCCCCCCCCCCTTTCCATGGGAAACTAATTTCAATCATTTTTTTAATTATAGGGAAGAGCATAATGAAAAATATAGAATTTCAAATGGCAGAGGACAGTTTTACATTTCCTGCTGTCCTCAACATGCAGAAAGGGAAGTGGATTGGAGAGGGACTCACTTCCCCCGAGACACATGGGGCACTGGCACCGTTACCAGGGGACATCTCTGTGAATGCAAAGTACTTGTTGTCCACAGTAAATGTCAGCATCCCTAATGGCAATCTGGGTAACTGTTTAAGCAGGTCACAACTAGGGACTGTGGGTACTTTTGTGTGTGTATGATAAGAGGTGCAATTGATTTGTGTGTGTGTTTTCTAACCCCTAGCCTAATAGACTACATTCCAGAACATAATGGAATAAAACAATCTAAGTTATCTGCAGCATCTATTAATGTGGAACCAAAAAAAATTGAAGGATGTTCACGAGCAAAAACATATCTCTTTCCATAATAGCTAATATAAAATAAAAAGTTCATGTACAAATCACCTGTATCTCATCTCCAGAAAACAAGTTAAAAGTTTAATCACTTTGAGGCCAAGTGGTGCTTGGTAATATTAAGTACTCAGCTTAAAATTTTTTAATTTTATGTTTTGTTTTGTTTTTGGTGTCTATGTTAAGTACTAATAGTTGACTTGTTACTGACCCCAAAATTAGACTAGCTTTATTCTCCCACACAACATCCAGAAAACTCCTTTTTTTCTAAACCTTCCAAGTACACCTGAACTGACGACTAAATATGTCTCACAAATATCACATGGGAAGTGGTTCTCTAGGGATATTTTTCATACATGAATTTGAATATTAAGTTTAATACATCTGCCCTAACAAATCCTTCAAGGTCCAACTCCTACAGAGAACTTAACTCACCCCAACACAGGCCTAGACATGGGCCATGTCCTGTGCGGGTAGTGACTGTGTTAAATACTGAAAGAAAGAGTCCAATGAACAATGTGCTATTCTAATTCTCATTGCTAGTACTTCCTCCCCCTGCCAGACTAGGACTCTGGGGCTCTGACTTGACTGTTGTAAACTAAGCATGATGTGCTTGGTTTCAGAGTCGGCTCCCATTGCCATGGGGTCCTGCTACTGGGCATCAGCAAGTTCCATGGAACTTGAAGAAATTTTTTCCAGATCAACTACTGATCAAGTTCTTTTGGAACTGCTTTCATTTGAAACATCATTTTTTTGACTCAGCATTTGTCTTATTTTAGACATAGTCCCACAAACATCTTTAGAGAAGGCAAAATTTAAGTGGGAATTATAAGAGAACAGTTTTTTTAAACTTGGCTTCAATTATTAGGGTCAAGTATACAGTCTTTCTAAAGTTCTGGGGGAAGTCTTCAGATATGATCCACTGCTTTGTTCTCTGGAGGCACTAACAGGTACCAGATACCATGCATATCTTTAAAAAGGGGTATTCTCATCTAACACCTGTTTAATAGTCAGTGAATCTCTGTTAACTAGGTTATGATTCACTGTAAACAAACTATAAAATAAAAATCAGTTTAATTTTATTGCATAGTAAAGTCAAGAGCATAGTAGCAAGGGTAATATTAATAATATAGTAAAGATAGTATTTTGATAGTAAAGTATACAATTTTACTAGGCCATAAATACTATAGTATGGTAGATATTTATATTATAGTAAAGTTCATAATGAAGGAAAAATAAACTTACTTCCGCTTTTATCTAAACTTTACATTCTGTTGCAATACCATCTTAAGAATATATATTTAAAACAACCTTTAAACATTTCTCAGCCAGAGAAAGGTTTTCACAAATGTTTTGAATTGCCATGGGTATGGAAGAAAGGATGGGAAGGGGCCATGCCATTGGCAGTGGTATAAATTACACTGTGCATGTGGAAAGAAGGTTCGGGAGAAATATCAAGGTATGGAGAAAGTTGAGAGATAATAATATAAAAGAAGAGATTCTACTCTTATTTGTCTCACAAGACCTGAAAGTTTTCTTTAGAAGGTAACTTAAATAACAATGACAGTAAGATCTAAGTTCTTTCACTCATTGATATTTATAGTTTATAGGTACTTATATTTATATTTATCTTCATTTTTTCTATTAGAATCTACAGATGCTAAGTTTAATAACATCAATATACCTGGCATCATTTTATCATCTAAACATTAGAGAATGTATGTCCAAGTTCAATACAACAATGATTTCTGATCATAGTTCTTGACCTTCTGAAACTGAGAACCCTGATAGCTTAATCATTTTAACATTTCATCATATATTTCCAGCAAACACTAGCCTAAAATGAAGTCTTTTTGAACAACAAAGAACTCTGTATATCATTATCTGTCATAAAGATGGTGCTAGTTATCATGTTATAATATTCTTAACCCAGTCACAGATATACACTCTGTGATGATCCTGACTGCATTTGTTTTAAAGTCTACATTATAACCCAAGTCCTGATATTCTATCCTGATTATACACTATAGTTTTCCTCTTTTCTGAAGGATTTTGACCAAACAGCAAGGTCTAGAAATTTAAAACACTGTGGACCAACAGAGGATTGCTAGTCATTTGTCTGTGTTCTCTGGTTAAGCTTACATAGAAGGAAAGATTACAGTTTTCCTTTCTTAAAGTCTCATGTTGCCTAATAAATCAAAATAGCAGAGTTTGTGAGAGAACCATAATTAACGACAATGAAACACACAAGTCTCAGTCTCTGCGTAGCTGTTAACCTAAAGACCTGATTAAAGAAGATAGATCTTATCAGAAAACAGTCTGTACTGAACAGATCAGGCAGAGAGGTTTCAAAGGCACTCTTGAAGCTGGTATGTATGCCCTCTGGATCTTGCTCTGATGAATGCAATTATTTTGAATTTGCTTCTGCAAACTAAGTCATTTATTCAAAAGATGCTTATTAGTCCATCTCTGTATTAGTTTGCCTTTTTTTATACCAGAGGTATCATGGTCAAATAAGACTAAGAATTTAGACTTCTTGCTTAGCTGGGCTGGGGTTGGGGGAGTGAGGAGGTTGGGGTTAGGTGAATGCGGGTTAGCCTTCAGTGTCCTTCCAAGGTTCTCAAAGACAGGACAAAATGACTGGTTTTGGCCTGCAGGGGCCAACTTGCTCAGGAAACTGTGGCATGCACACAACAAAGCACATAGCAAACTCTCCTACCAGGAAGCCCAGTGTAACAACTGTCTCATTAACAAGATCCAGGGAAGGACAGGAAAAGAGGGGGAAGCCAATAGCTGATGATTATACAGTTCGAGACAGATGAAGCCCTTCAGCTTCTCCCCAAACAATCCCTGTAGTGTGGATTTAACAAAGTGGCACATTTAAGAGAGAACGCTTGCCATCAATGCGAGTCAGACTCACTCCTATTTGAGGGCCAAATTCAGTCCCTGGAACTTGACTTTATCAGTAGACACAAGACAGAGAACAAGGCAGCTACATCCACAGAGAATTAATTAAGAGCCAAAAAGACATCCAGTGAATGTAATCAATAGTCTGAACACTGATCTACATATCAACCATCAATGCTTTCTCCCCTTCTATTTCTTTGAAATTATTTGCACTAAGATGTTCTTGTAACTACTACTTAAAGAGAGACTGATTTGCTACTTGGCCTCATTGAATTTACATAATTTCAAATTGCATTATATAAAACACACCTTCAAAGACCAAACATTCTGTTGTCAGTTTAAGTTTCTGAATGGTTGAAATCTTTTGGGGTAGAATTTTGTCATCAATAATTTGTTAGTTTGCTGTGTCCCTGCACATTGCTCCAGTTCCACATGGGAGGGATGGTCACATAAACCTGACCTTAGAATTGCTGAAGTCCATACCCAAATTTGTCTTCATTGGCTCATTTTGTTCTATCTCCTTTGAAAATGGTCTCTTATGAACATGCCATAAAGCCCCTCACTAGTTATTATAGTATAGATTGCAAACACTGAACACTGGTTTAGTACAATCTTTCCAGCAACTGCATTTGTTTCTTATATCTGTCTCAAACCCTCTTCCGCCCAACACACACATCCAAAACACACGGCAAGTCTGTTTTTGAAACCAGTGAAAACAATAATATAATTTTCATATTGCTTTCATTTCTGCTGGGCAATAGTACAGGTCTCATTACCTTCATTTTTCAAAGGCTTACCAGAGACATCATTTTGTAAGACCAGGTTCTTGGTTAAGTCCTTTAGAAAAGATTCTGATTTCTTCTTGAATCTGTATCTGTGCTTTGCATGAATCTCTCCTAAGCAGCACTAAGACCAGAGTAATTTGTCAGTCATCACTTTTGACTCAGGCTTTGCTCCAGCACCAGCAATTCAACAGCAACCTTTATTGCTTAAGGAAAATAGGAAATTCTGCCTCCTGGACATAAACATGTGAATTTTCTATGTCCAGGACCAAAAGGGTAAAAAGGGCAGATTTTACCAATATTTCCTTAAGAATGAAAGTCTCACTTTTGTTCATGAATCACATTTTAAGGATTTATGTGTGAACAATTTTGGACTGCCATGGGTCTCATTTTACAGATCTTACTTACACCACACTCTCTTTGCAATAGGCGAGAGTGTGACTTGAGTAAGCACCATAGAATCAGAGCCCAGTTTTCCTCTGATCATGACTGCATTCATAAATAGATGATTATAAAGTTAGCACCAATAGAACCTCAGCATAATCTAAAATATAATGATGTCATAATACATAAAACATTGAAATGGAAAAAAAGTGGTTTGCTAGAAAGAGGTTGATGTCTTCTCACTCAAAAACTAGTAGGCAGGCATAATAAAAGAAAATAATGTAGAATTAAATTAGAAATAAAATGTAGAATTATTACTGATGCAATGAGAGTGTAGATTTTAGTGACCAAAAAAAGATGAGATATAGAAGAAGCATTTGCTACCCATATTCCAGGCCCACTGGAAGCAGCTAGTGTTCAACCAGTTTGGTTTTTATATGGCCTTGAAAAATATACATCAACAATGATCACTCTAAAAAACAAAATTACCTGATTGTTGACCAAAAGTATGAAATGGAAAAAAAGAAAGCAAAGCAAACAAACAAACGTACCATGTTCACAAACAAAACAAAACAATTCTCTCAGGGACATCAGGGAAGGTGGAATACTATAACAACACATGTTATATTGTTATACTATTCCACCCACCTTAATGAGGAACCCTTGGGCGTCGCTACTCCATAGCCTTTTGAATCCAGATTTCCTCCCACTTTCATCGTGTCACACGGCTTTCGCTGCTCAATGTACTCATTCATAGTGGATTCCAGGAGGAAGGCGAATTTGCCCTTGGATTTGCGGACACGGGCTACGCCCTCAGCGGTAGTCCTGGTGAACACCGACGGCTCTGCCGACCGCATGTAGGTCCACATCTTTTCATATACAGCTATTTTTGATCTCTGGAGAAAACAAAAATAAAATTAAATACAGGAAAGAAGGGAATGACATGTTAATATTGACAGGACCAAGATAAAGATAAAACCATTTAATACCGTTTTATTTGCCCTCTAACTCCAATTTGCCTTACGAACATTATTTTACAATGAGATAACGGCCTTTTACAACTATTTAAGGAAATCACCGAAATGACAAAGATATTTAAAGAGGCTGTGCCTACTCAAGTAACTGAAGAACATCTTATTTTTAAATGTAGATGGCCATAGAGAGAGTTGAACATTTACAATCGTGTTTTGTATCACATTCACGGTAAACTTCAAAAGGATCAGGTTAAGATTTAATTTTAGCTTTGTGAAATACCTTTTGATACTGTACTTGAATTATAAGAAATAAGGAGATTTGTTATGTTGTTTTTTAAATCTTTTTCATGTCTTAAAGTTTTAATGAAAACCATTTTAATAAGATGTATACAAAAAGCACAGTCTATATCAAGTCAGTGGTTGAGCACAAGAGAATAAATCATCATAGTTTACGAACTGAGTATTCCTAACACAAGAATCAAACTCTAGGTCTACCAAAATATTTTAAGACTTTCCTAACAAAATATCCAAATAGAACATACATTAAACTTTAAAGAGAAGTGATCCCTGTTTTTTCACTTTATATTTTGGAGAGTTACTCATTCTAATTCCCTGATTTCAGTCTAGAAACCTTTATTTTTGTCCATTTGGATTCTATCCACATTACTAAGACTACTTAATTTACCCAGATCAGTTTGCTGGTATCTGCATTCATTTAGAATTTTTCATCAACATAGACATTTTAAATGTAAAAATATATCCAAATGAACTCGAATATCCCCAAAGGATGTATTTGATAATGTAGAAAAGTCTGACCCCTGCTTGAAGTGGTGTCACACACAGATTTTATCTGGTGTGACTGCATTTGTTCAATAACGAGGTGCTGATTTTTGGCATCAGGGTCCAAATAAAAAGTAACGGAAACTTTATTCAGACTTAAATCTATGCATGAGGCCAGATCCTGAGTAGATATACATTTATTTACTTTGACCTTCTTTGTTTACCAGAATATAGAATTCAACAAGAAGCAGATCTTCAAAAACCAAGTATCCTGAATAGCAAACTGAAGAATACATGGTTTGGGGCAAAAGCAAATTATTCAGGTGGACAAAGAAAGAAGCTAATAAAAGTCATATTCATAATTTTGGTTTTATAAGATGGGAATTGGGTCAATAAACCTGTGTAATAAGCCACACACAGTAAGAGATGTGCATACTTGAACACCAGAAAACCCAGATATTTTATATTAATGTATATTCAAATGGTGATAAATATCAAGATGGAAGGAAAATAGACATTCTATAGTGTCCTATGAAATGTATTATGTTATTAATACTGGAAAAATATGTCGTGATATGAAGACTGTGATGGGTGTGCATGTTTAGGTAAGGAAGGTTATCTCTGACTACAGAAATTCTCCCGTTAGGAATTCCATGCTGTCATTACAATTCAGTTGCAAGATTCTCCGGGCTTCCAGGATAGAGGAGTATCTGGATTCAAAATGGGACCCATTAGGGAGGCTGTGTTGCCAGGCCTCATTCATTCCAGCTTTAATAATTGAGTTATTTCCCAAAGAACTAACTCTTTCATTTTACAACAAGTTCTATTCTCTGAAAATTATAAACTCTCTGGGTCTCTCCCGTCCCCTGCATTATTAGTATATTAAAGAGACAGAAGAAGGGATAAGGAGAGAGAGATGGAAACATCGATGAGAGAGAACATCGATTGGTCGCCTCCTGCATGCCCCCCACTGGGGATTGGGGCCACAACCTGGGCATGTGCCCTGACTGGGAATCGAACTGGCAACCTCTTGGTGCGTGGGTCGATGCTCAACCACCGAGACACACTGGCTGGGCTAAACTCTCTTGGTCTTAATACAGATTGTCCTTACATATTTTGATCATTTACATTTAGGAAAGTGTTGGTAAACATCCTTTAGGCATATAATAACTTTTTTTTTTTATCCTCACCAGAGGACATTTTTCCATTTTTTGTTCAGGTAGAGTGGGAGGGAGAGAGAGGAACAGAGAGAGAGAGAGAAACATCGACGTGAAAGGAACACATCGAGTGGCTGCCACCCGCACAACCAACCAGGGCCGGGGACAAACTGCAACCGAGGTACGCGCCCTTAGCGGGAACCAAACCCGGGTCTCTCAGGACCGCAGGCCGACGCTCTAACTGCTGAGCCAAACCGGCCAGGGCGGGCATATAATAACTTTTAAAAACATATTGAGCCCTGACGGTTTGGCTCAGCAGAGTCATCCTGCAAACCAAAGGGTCATGGGTTTGATTCTGATCAAGGACACATACCTGGATTGCAGGTTTGATATCTGGCCCTGGTTGGGGTCATGTGGGAGGCAACCAATAGATATGTCTCTCTCACATCGATGTTTCTCTCTCTTTCTCTCTCTCTCCCCCTCTTTCCCATTCTATCTAAAAGTCAATGGAGCCTGGCCAGTGTAGCTCATTGGTTGAGTGTCGACCCATGCATCAAGAGGTCGCTGGTTTGATTCCAAGTCAGGGCACATGCCCAGGTTATAGGCCTGATCTCCAGTGGGGGGCATACAGGAGGTGGCCAATAAGTGTTCTCTGCCATCAATGTTTCTCTCTCTCTCCTCTCCTCTCTCTAAAATCAATAAAGAAAAAATATTAAAATAAATAAATAAAAGTCAATGGAAAAATATCCTCAGGTGAGGATTAACAAAACAAACAAAATATATTGATAACTTGAGAGTTTCACCCAAAAAGATACAAAGTTCCATACATATTGTACATTTCACATTGTATACCATGTTGAAAACAGAAGAAATAAAATCTATCAGGGTATTATTTTAATTGAAATATGTTTAAAAATATTTTTTGAAATCATACTAGTTACTTGACAACTTTTCAGTTACTATTCAGTATCTTATTAAAGGAACAAAGAATAGCTAAACAAAACTAACAATATGAAAAAAGTGTTTTTAGAGCTTGGCAATTTTGAAGACAATTTAACTATAGAATGCAACATAATATTGAAGCAAATCATTCTTTTTAAGGAATCAAGTACCATTAGGGCATTGCTATTTTTTAGAAGCTCATTCCTATAATATTAATGTGAGGCATATTATCGCTGCATTTCTTTAAATGTATTGCATTACATGTACCTTAAGTTCAAAAGAAATTGAATTAATTGCTCCAAAATTCGGAAGAGGAATCCATAGTGCAGTTATGTTAAATTAGCAGGCCTTAGGTAGTATAGAAATGGTAAAATACAGGCTCCCAGTGGAAAATAAACGAAAGATAAAAGCAATTAAAAATTTTTTTCCCATGATTTGTCACTATGTTACTATTTAGAAATTCTGATCTAAAGAGGACTTGACTTAGAAAAGATCACATTTACATGGTAAAGGGAGTGGGTGGGAAGATTCAAGAAGTGAAAGGTTGGAAATAACATCCCTTTGCCTTATTTGTGACTACAAGAGGGTGTTTGCTAAGGAGTGAGGGCAAACAAATGTTTATAAATTTAATGAGGCAGGCTAAAATGAGGACATTTCTGCATACCCAGCAAGCTTATAAATATAGTGATAATGGAACTTTTAAACCCCTAAAAATTTAACTGTGTTATCTACTTAAATATTGGGGTTGGGGAGTGAATATACTCAAGGTTATAAGCAATGTTAATATAAAAGTCTTTATTTATTTTTATTTTTTGGTATGTGCCCCTAGCAGAAACCGAACCCAGGACTCTCTGGTCCGCAGGTCGACACTCTAACCACTGAACCAAACTGGCCAGGGCAAAAGTAATTATTTTTTAAAATTAGAAAATTAATTTCAGATGTATGTGTTTCATCTTTATTGTTAAACTCATTGCATGGGAAACTATCTGATATAAAGCACTATTTCATTACTTAAAACGTTTTAAAAATGTGCTTATAATTTCTCAATAGTTCAGTATTTTTTCATTTCCACCTTTAATAGAAAACATGTACAAATGTCATTTATTATAGTAAATATCTACATTGTTATCAGGTGAATTACTTCCTGTTTCCAGTAGCTTGTGCAATAAGACTGAGAGCGGGCTCATCCATGCACTGACACCCGGAGAGAGTGATCCACCTCATTTATGTGCTCATGATTTCACTGATGACTGAAACAGGCACAAGATAAAATCTACATGGAAATAAAAATCAGTGTGTGTTCAAGTAAGGTGTATAATAATGTAAAACCACCTAAACAGCAAGACTGTCATTGACAAGTACAGACCTTTTTTAAATGTCTCTACGTTGTGCTTGATAAGGATGCACTGAACATGATCTTCTAAGTTTCAAAATGGGACAAAACCAAGGCAAAAGTTGAATTCCAATGTAATTTCCTCCCATGGCCTAATTCCTTTTGCTGTTGGTTATAACTATGACATTTTTTGAAACACAGAGTACAGGTCACTGCCTGAGGCAATAGAGTATAGCTGATAGATGTACCATTACTGTGTTCCTATGAGAAAATATTTTGACATGTACAAAAATACCCTTCACATTCTGTTTCCTCAACCTGTTAGACAAATGGTTTATTTAAACCAGGTCATCATCTATGGGAAAGGAAGGAGAACACAGGGAAGAAAATGAATGAGATTTTTATCAGAGCCCAAATTTAGACATTCCTGAAAGTGTGCTGCAAGGAAAAATTATATCCTTTAGGGTTCAGACTGTTCTGCAACAATAAATACCTATACTTATAAAACTCTTGTCATTTAAAAACTGAAGTTGGGCGGGAGAGAAGGTCACAACTTGTGTAAAAGGCTGTGCAAGTCTAGGAAGCTGCTGTTATCTACCTCACAGGTTTTAGAACTTCAGCAGTTTTTTAAAGTTCTATTAAAATTGGAAATATGCCCTGGCCAGTTTGGCTCAACGGTTGGAGCATCGGCCTGCAAACCAGAGAGTCCTGGGTTCGGTTCCCGCTAGGGGCACGTACCAAAAAAAAAAAAAAAAAAAAAATTGGAAATAATCATTTTCAGTGTGCTTGATGCCAAAGAGATTTACAATGAGTTATTTTTGAAATGTTTTCAAGAAACCCACATGATGTTTCTTTCTCCCTTGTCACTCAAGGCAGAATGATGAATCTGCAAATATTTGCTTTATTTGCACAAATATCATCCACTAATTGTTCAGTAAGTGCAAATGATAACACAAACCTATATTTTATTTTGATAGATATCGATCATGGTTTCTAGGCAGTGTATTGAATTTTACCCCCCTACTTCGGATGGGAGCAGTTCTAACCCTATGAATTCCCATCAAGGTGCTGAGATCATGCTGCCACATGTTAGAACAATATGTCCCCATTATTAGGTTTTATAGACTAGGATGCACTTAGTAAGTTAAAAATTGTTGTTTGATTATGCTTACTCTTAGAATATTGTTAATAACATTTCTTGTTATGACTATTATTTATAGTTTTAGAAAAATCAACTAATACTTTGTAATTAATGTGTGCATTTTATATTATTTCTATTAGCTGCACTCCACATTGTTGACAAAGACATTGTTCGTCATGTGGCGCCTTTTCAGAATAATGATCAGTGATGGGTTTGACTGAGTTTTTGAGAGATTTGCTTGATTTAGTATTAAGTAGACATCTGTAATATATAAGGATATTATAATCAAGTCATTTTTAAACAGAG
Source organism: Molossus molossus (assembly GCF_014108415.1). Lineage (NCBI taxonomy): Eukaryota > Metazoa > Chordata > Mammalia > Chiroptera > Molossidae > Molossus > Molossus molossus. The sequence continues at coordinate 1,564,493 of NW_023425348.1, forward strand.
AAATATCTTACAAAATTCAAGTACATGAAAGTTAAGACTTGCTTAAGGAGCAGAACATTATGTTGTATTTAATTCCTAAGCTGAGTGAGAAAATGATAAATATATGCATGAAAGTGTGACCTCTCAAGTATTGTATATACGCATGAAACTTTCTCTAAAAGGTTATCATTTTTCCACAAAAGCTTAGGAAATAAGTGAAATATATCTTGTCTTCTTTAAGAAATTGAAAGTAACACAAGATGTCTTCATTATTATCTGGTTATATATTTGTAAAAATGTTAATTTTAAATTTTTTAATTCTGAGTCACAAAATGAACCCTGATCTCTGATCAAGCATTACCAAGTGTGTACCTCTAGATTTAAGTAGAACCAGAGTAAAAGAGATCCACTGATAAAAAAATGCATTCTCATAATGAAACAAGCAAGTATAAAAACAAACAGAAAACAACAAAAATACCTGCCATCCTAATGTCAAGCCAAAGGGATCTTGTCCATATGTAAAATGTAATTATTTCAGTTTGAACAATTTTATCTGCAAAAGCAGAGGAATGAGCACAAACAAAATTCCATATAATGTCTTACAGAGTGGTCCAAAACTTAACAGTTTTTGCTACCATTATCTTGTGAGAAAGTAAATATATTGTGTTGAAATCCATCATTACAAAAGAGATTATAGAATAATGTACCTCATTTTAGGGAGGATAACCTGCAATTAAGGTTTTTTTTTTTTAATCCTCATCTGAGGATATTTTTTCATTTATCTTCAGATAGAGTGGGAAGGAGAAAGGGAGGAAGAGAGAGAGAGAAACATCGACATGAGAGAGACACATCAATTGGTTGCCACCTGCACAACCCCAACCAGGGCCGGGGACAAACTATAATTGAGGTATGTGCCTTTAGTGGGAATTGAACCTAGGACTTCGTGGTCCACAGGCCAATGCTCTTACCGCTGAGCCAAACCAGCCAGGGCTGCCATTAATGTTTTAGGTTTCAAATGCAGAAAGTTAAATAAATGTATTCTTAAAAAAAAAGCCTTACTTTGCCCAGCTGGTGTGGCTCAGTGGTTGAGCATTGACCCATGCACCAAGAGGTTGCTGATTCGATTCCTGATCAGGACACATGCCCAGGATGTGGGCCCGATCCCCAGTTGGGGGCATGCAGGAGGTGGTCAATCGATGTTCTCTCTCATTGATGTTTCTCTCTCTCCTTCTCCTTTCTTTTCTCTCCAAAATCAAGAAAGAAAAGAAATTAAAAAAAAAAAAAAAAAAAAAAAAAAGCCTTTCTTTCATTCTTATGCTCTTAGCTCCAAAGCACACATAAATACAAACTTGCCAATGATCAGCATTGGCATCTTTTGGATAAATTATGTTGCAAAGTTGTTATAATTACCTTTTCCTTGTTACTCTTTCTTAGGGAAGGTCTCTCTTGCAATGAGAATAAATCAATTATATTTTGAAAATTGAAGTGATTATAAAATTCATGTAGATATATTAGTATTAAACATAGTGGTTACCACTGTGTTTGCAAAACCTACAATGGTAAAAACATTGTCGGCAAAATTGCCTGAATTCCCAAATTATGAACATTTCTTTGTTAGTTTTTCCCTTAACTTACTCTGAAGAATTCTTTTGTTGAACCTGAATCCAATGTTCCATAGGCAATTTCTGTTTGTTTGGCCAGATCTTCCGCACTTTCTATGGGTGAGACCATTCGCTCAACCGTCAGGAAAGCAGCGAGGTTAGCAGTATAAGATGATATAATGATGAGTGTAAAGAACCACCAAACACCTCCAACAATTCGACCTGAGAGGGATCTAAACATGGATAAGATAACACACATTTTCCTTTCTCTAACCATGATAGAGAATGAAAGAAATACCATCAAGTCACCATGTATGCCTAAAAATAACAATTACAATTTTATTTTATTTTCTGATAAATCTATTCAAGAATGTTTCTAGTATTTCTGTATACTTTGATATTACTTATGCTATATCAAATGTACAAATGCTATATCAAAAGTATAAATGTAAAAAATGTGGAAACTTTTTTCTTATTATTGTTGTTTGTAAGAAATGCGGAACTTAACACCGCCCCTTTAGGTACAGAAGAGGAATACTTACTAAATGCATCAATACTCTTCCCCTTAATATTTCAGCATCTCTGATATAAGAATGCAGCTTACAATGGAAATGAAACACAGTATCATGGCTTAATTGGCATCATTGTTTTCTCTTGGTGGCACATAAAATAGCAATACATTTTAATAGTGGATGATGTCTTAGATTTGATACAAGTTGGTAGATGTCTTTCTGAGAGAACTTGTTTTTACCTCAAGTCAGAGCCCTGCCAGGTAAGATAGGACATATTGCTAACGTGGGGCTGGACCAGATGAAGATCTAGGATTGGTCTCAAAGTGATTATAGTTGAGGATTTGTTGATAACTCAGTTTATATGGGAGTGAAAGATGAGTTATGTCCTAAAGCATCTTTATATACTGGTATAAAAATGTTCTCTGTCACTGCCAACACAAGACCAAAGTGTGAGCCTTGTCATCAGTGTGTAGCAGCAACATGAAAAACTGATGGTAAATCTCAAAAAATAGTTTTCTTTTCACCATTTCTCTGGCTATCAGGGATGTATGAGTGAGTGTGAATACAGAGGAGAAGTGAGCACAGAGAGAATAAAAAACTCAGGGCATATTCATAATTGATCTCACTCCTTAGGACCATCAAACTATTTTAAATTCCTGTGACAAATTGTATTTAAACATTTTTTTTTTAAAAAATATGAGGACACATTTTATGTTTTCTATTACATTTCTAGCTTTGAAATGTTCTCTTCTGAACCATCATCATATAAGTGTCAACTGTTGGTTTAAACTTAGTATTTGCTGAATCTTGGATTTAAAAACCATTACTTGATTTGCTTTGATTTCTTTTCATTTCATTGATTGAGAGTTAGTGATTTATATTTCCATCTTGGAATTTAAGCACATTTACAGATTCCTTGGGTCTTAAGGAATACAAACTGTTCTGTGGCTAAATTGTCTCTTTTTGAGAATGCATATATTTCTTTAAAAAAAATCCATATACTTGCAACACTAATATAATTCACTATTTAAATTTAATTCACAGTTTCTCCTGCCTTCAGCTACTTTTTTCATGGGCAAAATTGGTATTTTTTTCTGCACAAAAGATTGCTGTGTTTTTGGCAAACAAAAATAAAAAATGTCTCTGTGGAATCCAAAGAAAGTAATCTATGACTCCACAGATAGTGAAAAATATGCCTTATATAAAATAGTATTTACATTGCTGACTCTGCCTGTTGCTTAGCTTGTCATGTATTGTTATGCAGAACAATGTATATCTGGTACCTACTATATTGACTCAGGTTTTAGGTAATGCCATGAAAAAAATCTCCCTTAATTTACATAGGGTATAAATTAAGTTCACAATTAATTTCTAAAAATTAAGAACAGAAACAATAACAAAAACATTTAATTTTGAAAAGGAGTAAAAATGAAAATGAATTCTATTTTTACAACTTAGATTTTAGTTTCTGCCTGTCAAACTATTGAAAGAAATATTAATACTAAGTAATTTTTGAGAGTTCTGATGAGTTTCATATGTTAATTTTCCATTGGGATGTATCCATATTTTAGGTTAACTTGGCAATTTTGGCTGTGCATATACTTAAATTAATTTGGGAATTGCAAGTTTTTTTCTGTGTTTCAAGTAATGTTTCACTTCCAGGAAAAAAATAAAACCAAACACATAATGTGTAGAGCGATGACCTGCATAACACTTAGCATTACTGGGGAATTGGTGAACAACTGTTGAAACTAACCTGGGTGAAATGTCACATCCTTGCTGCATAAAAGCACCCAGGGAAAACCAGAGGCTGTTAAAGATGCCAAACTCATTGGGAGGCTGGTCGCTGGGTCCTTCCTTTCCGTCCTCTGGCTCTTCTGTGTGCCACTCATATGGACTAAACCTACTGACTAGGAACAAGACCACGCTGACACCAATGTAGGCAAAGACTATGCACATCCAGATCTCATAGGCCAGAGGATCCAAGAAGGAAAACACTCCTGGTTTAGATTTCTGAGGCTTTTTGATCATGATAGATATGCCCAAACTCATGAAGGGCTTAGAGAAGTCAATGACCTCCTCTCGGACCAAAGTGATTGTCAGAGGGGCAATAGCAATCTCTGCTTTCTATAAGAGAAAAGACACATGAAAACACATATGTTAACAGATTTCATGAAGCCATGAGCACTGGATTGATCCACTCAAAGCTAACTAGTTACACATTAATTCTACCATTTCTTTTCCGAATGCCAGTGATGAGTAAGGCCAGTAATAAATACAAAGATGAACAGTTGACTTGTTTTCATAAGATAGTCTGTCACTTAACTTGCACAAAATATTTTTATTAGTGCTAGGGATTAGATAAGAGAGAGAGAAACGGAGAAACAGTAGACATAAGCAAAAATAACTTCAACTCAGATAACTGTATTAGTCTTTAAGGATCTAGGGAAGCAAGAGAAAGAGACTTAATAGCCTTTTCATGTGGCCCCATTTCTGAATTTCTTGGCCAGGAATGCTATGTTGCTATCTTTTCTGTTTCATTTAAATGTTGCCACTGACTCATTACTTGGCCACCCCTTAATATTATGTATTGCAAATTTCACAGTCCTTTCTTTTTTATTCCTTTCCAGTTAAAGAGAAACCTATCATAGAATCTGTTTGTATGACAACATGTTCCAATTAAGTGCACACACAAAAATCTGGAAATTGGCATTTGCTTCTTCTTATTCACATACTTTGATTTTTCACTTTAGTTTCTAAAAAAGATATTGGAAAACTGTGGATTTAATTCTTAGATATTATGATCATAAGACACCAGCTTCCACTTTTGTTCTGTAATTATAGTTATTTGGGGGGAGGGTCTGTTTCCACATCTCTAAAATGAGGACATTTTCTTCTTTTGCCTCATTGTATTCTTATTGTGATTGTTTATTACAGTTCAGACTGACAAACTTCAGAGATAGGGGTTGGGGGGAGGGGTTAGATAAACCAAAGAACTTATATGCATGTATGCGTAATCAATGGACATAGACAATAATGCTTGGGTGGGGAGGGGTGTAGGGGTGGGAAGGGAGGAGGGTGTCTGGGTGGGAGGGGAAACATCTGTAAGAAATTAGTAAAAAAATAAAAGAAAAGAAAAAACTTAACTTTGAATGCATAATAAAGCTTTAAATTTTTACTCACCCTTAAAAAAATAAAATAAAAATAATAAAAAACCTTAATGAAATAACAGTGAGCATTTATTGAGGGAGTATGCATCTGATGCTAATCTTAATATTTTAAATGGCTACCCACTTAACCCTTTATGACAATCTTATGTTTCTCATGGTTTTATAGATGCTGAAACTGAGACCCAGGTTAGCTCTCCACATCACGGCTTCTCTGCAATCTGACCTTGAGCTTCTCTAACATCAAATGAAATAGAATGTGGTGAAAAAACTGCAAATTGTTACACGATTTACAAATGAAAAAAAAAAAAAAAAAGGTCTTTTGATTATTGTATTTATTTATTTACTTATTTTTAAATTTATTTTATTGTTGAGAGTATTACAGATGTTCCCCATTTTCTCCAAATTTCCCCCTTTCACCCATCTCCCACCCACCCCAGGCCTTCACTGCACTATTATCTGTGTCCATCGGTTAAGCATATAGGCATATAAATTCTTTGATTACTCTCTTCTCTGGTTCTATTTTGTTCATTAGTTTATTTGGTTCCGTAGATTATTTATTTTAAAAGGACAGTATTTGGCATTGAAGTGGAATCTGAAACGTACCTGGACATACATATTCTTACACAGAGGCTGTCCCTCTTGCATTCACTGCTGTGTACCCTCAGGCCCCTGGTTCAATGTGATGGCCAGCAGCTTGGTAGAGGGCATCTGGAGGGTGTGCTCTGACCATCATACTATCCACCGGGTGACTGAGAATTAACTGTATATGCCTTCAAGTGGGAATAAACTTAGTTTACATCATAAACGCCCATATATGTAGAAGCCAGAATTATTGCTGGGAGGTTTTTTTCCCACTAGTTATTTTACACAAGTGATAGATGAACTAGCTATAGAAGCATTAGTATATAAAAACAGGACCAGAAAATTAAGAAAAGATATTTCCATTTTTTTCACCTACTCTTATTTTTTTAAAAATATGTTTTACTAGTTATTATTTTATAAATAATGTTTTTCTTTTTTTAAAATGAGACAATGCAGGACATTATATCTTATAATTACTTTTTTCTTTTCAAAAGAATATGATGAACTCATTTTCATTTCAAAATGTACATTAAAATGAGTTATTTTTATTTTTATTTTTTATTTTTTTTGGTACGTGCCCCTAGCGGAAACTGAACCCGGGACTCTCTGGTCCGCAGGCCAATGCTCCAACCACTGAGCCAAACCGGCCAGGGCTTTTTAAAAATATTATTTTATTTTATTTTTTTGAAAATAAGTTTTAATGATTGCAAATATTTCATTATGTGAAAATATCATAATTTACTCAATCAATTTATTACTTGGGGGATATTTGTATTGTTTTATTTTATACAATGTATAACATGAATGATGTGAATGTCTTTGAAGACAAATCCTTGCACATATCTTAATTATTTAAGATAAATTTTTAGAAAGGGGATTGGTAGTCTAAATGGTAACCATCTTTTTAATGCTTATATTTGCCCAACTTTTCTCAGGAAAGGTTATGCAAAATTTCTACTTTCACCAGCATTATGAGAATGTACCTGCAACTTTAAATCTTGGACAACCCCTGTGTATCTTTATTCTCATTTATTTTAATTAATTTGCTATTGGCAACTTAGATCACATTGTATTAATTTGAATTTTCTTTTATTAAACGAATAGCCACTTTTATTTCTTTTATGTGTTATCTGTCATAATCTGTCCCTATTTTCCATATGAGGTAATTCATTTTCTTATGAATTTGTAAGTGCTTTTAAATCTATTACAGTATTCTCTTATTTTCCATGTATGTAGCAAATATTTTTCCTATTCATTAATTGTTTTGTTTCCATAAAACAATTTTCAACTTTTTTCATCTCATGGCACACATAAACTAATTACTAAAATTCTGTGACACACTAAGAATATATTATATTTTTTGCCTATCTGACATAAAGTTGGTTTAATTTTGATTCATTTACACTGGATGGCTATTGTTGTTTTGGCTGCTGTCATATTTTAATTTGACAAGCTAAGGAAAAAGAAGTCAGTGCCCCTAAAAGTCAGGTATTGCATGTTGTAAAAATTCTTGCAGCATACTGGTTGAAAATTGCTGACTTAGTTAATTGTTTTATTGTAATATATATGTTTTAAATTTTGTTGAAGCCATATAAAATTATCTTTTTTTGTTTTCAGCTTAAAAAAACCTCATATCATATAATCAATCTCAATTACATATATTTTATATTTTATTTTTTAATCAAAGATACTTTAATCTAGCACCTATAATGATAATTTCTCTATAACTTATTTGGTATATTGCATGATGATATGTCACAAATTTTAATCTCCAAGTAGTTGCTCAGCTATCCTAACAGGAATAAATGAATAATACACCATCTTTCACACACTACATTGTTCTGTGTAGTATTTTTTGAAAATTTTTATTTATTCAAGTTACCATGAATGAGTATAAAAACCTTAAAAGGAAAGAAACAGGAGAGAAATAAGAGACTGCAACATGAAAAAGTAGATAAAGTAGATGCAAAGGAAGACAAACATTGGATTAGGTAGTGACAATAATGTTCAAGGAGGACACTTCCAAAGTTTGAAACTTGTGTTTTGAAAGAGGCCAGTGAAGAGAGAAGATATGTTCGGGCTTTCTCCACTAACGCTGGATGTGTTGAGAGTGCCTTGTTCCATTCTCTCTCAGTGATTCCCAAAATTAAGTATAAAATATCTTCTGCAAGGGCTTGATAATATTTGAATTCTTGAGGATTTCTGGAGATTCATGAATCAGCATTTTAACACATACCACAGGTAATTCCGATACTACAAGGCTATGGAACATACTTTGAGAAATATTCACTTGAATCAAAATACACAGAAGTATAGCCGGGGCCAGGAGAAGGTCGTGGAGCAGCACACCAGAGATCATAGAATGGACTTGAGCAGGTGTGATGGGCAGAAAGGACCTGAGTATAAGGGAGGTTCTGAGCTTCTGAATCACCACCCTGTGGTGCAGTGAGACCACAGGTGAGTGTTTCACACATAATCTATTCCAACAATCACAGTAAAGTAACAAAGTTCGCCAAGAACAGATTAAAAAAATGGATTCAGAATTAATCATCGTGTCTAACTGGCTTCGTTGGGTAGAAGAGAATGAATGGAGTTTTACCTAGGGCCCTGGAAACTGGGGATTCATGTATGCATTAGCAGTAAGAAAGAAAGAAAAAGATGAAAAAGAAGTACAGACTTTGCAGACACCAGAATGAAAAATACCAAAGCTGCAGAAAGTATAAGAGACATGGAAGATGATTTCTATTGGGAAAAAGGTGGATGAGTGAAGTGGCGGAGATGGGGATATGTAAATCCTCTCAGATAGGCTGATGAATGAATGCATATAATGAGTATTAATAACCACTATGTTGTATTCTTTCTCTCTGAGAACTGCCTGACTTTGAACTTTGGATTATTGTGACACGTGTACTACTGACAAATTTTGTTTTCAATTGTACTGCTCTTTTCATATTATTTGTTCTCATTATTTAAACAATATTTCCCTAATAAAATATGGTCAGAACCCTTGCAAAGAAGTAAGCCTGGGCTATCTAATTTGTAGGGATTTCAGGGGGATATTTTATACACACACACACACACACACACACACACACACATACATATACACATATGTGTGTGCGTATGTGTGTATAAAACAAATGTCTTAGAAATTAACTCAGTTTAGTTTTCCCATTTATAACTAATTGGTAATCTTATGTTTCTGAAGTGAAACATTCAATAGTGTGTTCTGAAAGAAATAAGTAGAGAATGCTAACAACTTGGATAATGTTCACATTTCAAATCAGCTTACTGTATCAGGAGTTTAAAATACTTACCAAGAAACACAAGCATTAGAAACCCTTTTCCTTTGAAACTTAAAGCTCAATCTCAAATTGATCATGAAGCTTGAGGTAAAATAATTTTTGATGTCTTTACAACTTTATTTTTTCTCCTTGTTTAAGTCACCTAACTAGTCAGCAGTTCTTTCAAATAGATATGAAACTAACTGATCACTGTTTAATGCCAAAGAGTTTCCTCTTGTGGCTAAGATTATAGTTGCTATACTGAACTGTGTGGATAATGCTCATTGCTTCATGGTTTGAAAAGCAGGATGCAGAATCATGAAATGATCAAATGGCTTGGAAAGTAAGCCCCTGTGGAAGACTTTATTTATGTTCTAAATGGGTTTACCTATATTCTGTTCTGAGGAAGAAAGACTTTCATATAATCCTTCATTTCAAAGGGGCCTTGTGAGGATTAATCAGACTATGCTTTGAAGGTAACATTTGTGAAATATGAATTGGCTTATAGAAAATTTCAAGATAAATTTCAAGTGTATGTGACTTTTATTCATGATTATTTAATGAATAAAACTTAATATGCTAGGCTGAGTTTCTGGACTTTGGATATATCATACCATCACTAGCATTGGATAATTGCTGGTTTGATTTGGATACTTTTCCGTAGTAGCTGAAGAGACAGAGGTTGTTCTGATACAGGCAGGAATGTCTACATTGAATTTGCACTTGGCTATATATGTACACTCAATATCTAGTGAACATAAAAGGGAGGCATGATATGCTTTCTTGTAAGGCCCACTATGAAATAAATCCTAGCTTTTGTGTTTTGCTAGGTGTGAAAAATGATGGCATTGCATAAAGCTTAAATTTTCTGTGGTTAGCAGGATTGTAAGAATCTCACATTAATGGTGAACATTTTATAGATGCTAAAATAGTTTAATGATCACTTCACCAGTAATACATTTACCAGTAATTACAACCAACTGGGATTTAAATAACTAGCTAAAATGAGGTACAACTTTATGATAATGAAGGAAATCGGTTGCTACAATTATTAAATAGCATATTACTAATGGATTCATTTTATAGTTCTCAAAACAACATGTCTATGGGATAGAAGAATCAAACGCGAAAGAATAGTCATCACAGATATTGAAGTTAGTGTTTTGTTTTTTGTTAAATAGGACATCATATTCTGAATTTTTATATCTATTTTCTGATTTTGAAGCTACCAAGTGTCAGTTTCTCTCAGTTTGGGAATTGCATTATTAATGAAATAGAGAAATAGTTGAACATTAATACATGTCTCTTTGAATGTAACTGCAAATTAAAAATAACAGCAATAGACATTTAAAAATTGAAATGTGCCCAAGTTTAAAAAAAAACTTCAGTTTTATGTAAATAAATTTTTCAATAAATTGATTTGCTTACCCCATAAACAAGCTCTCCTACCATCCCATTCCAGATTTTTGTGTCTGCATCCCTTGCTCCGTATTTTCCATCAGGGACAATGGCAATTTTATACTTGATACCAATATGTTTTGCAATTTCAGATGCCAAATCTACACAGTATCCTTCATACTTGTCATTTCCTTCAAACATTTCATGATTTTTCTTGAACATAACATATGGGGATTCCTATAATGAGAGAAGTAGAGCTGTAAAGGAGAAATTATGAAACATTCGAAAATCTTCATGTCTTTCCGGTTTCAGAATTTGACAAAAATATTATATTTAGTGTTGTATTCACAATGACTTTGTGTGGCTAGAAATCAGTAGTAAAATAAATAAAAGAATATACAATTAAATATGCTTAGAAGTATGTAAAATTGCTTTAAACTAGATACTAAATGTCAAGTCTTCAAAATAATTTTCTATTGAGTAATTATTACATACCTAGCACTGTAACGGTGGTAAGAAAAATATCCATTAATAATCATCTAGAGAAGCAAAGTTGTCACCTTTGGCAATGAAATTATTAGTTCCAAATTATCCCGTGAAGTTAAAGGCTATTTAGTAGTCAGCTTCATGTAATAAAAGATTAATTTGAGGTCACCTGCCTCCACATTCTGCATTTTGTTTAGTCACAGTCCACTGTAACCTCCTTTAGGAAAAGAGATAGATCACTTTTCTTTGCTCTCTAGTATTTAGCAATATGCCTTTCTCAAAGTAGGTACTAACAAGTTCAAAGAAAAATGATTTAATTGTTTTAAAAATTCTATATCTTATTTTCATTAAACTGGCTTTCCAAAGTTCGTCCAACATTTTGGATTTAATTAGGATTTTGTTTCATGAATTTTTATTTTATCATACTATATGTCTTCAATGGAAGCCAATAATTTTTTCCCTCCTGTGACAATCACACACTTCAAGTGATAGTCCCATTTAAGTTTTGAAGCGAGTAAGACAAAAATAAAAATTATTCTCAAAATCCATATAAAATGAAAAAGTTTACTGGTGGCTAGTAATAACTAGACAGTTTTCAATTAAAGCACACACACACACACACACACACCTATTCAAAGGCTGTGAATTAAAAGACATGTTAGCAAAACTGCATTTGATTCTATAAATGGAAACTAAAGCCACTGTCTGAAAGATAGCCCTGGCGAACATACAATTTAGTGAACTCCTGTTCATACCTCAGAATTTTAGTTATTTGCAGGCAAGAAATGACCACTTTCAGCCACAAATATCATTAAGATCATGTATTTATATTTTACAAAATTGTGTGGTAATATTTATTTAGTAATTTTGATATTAATATTTTCTTTCATCACAGCAAATTTGTAATTGTGGAAGTTTAACTTGCTCTTGGAACTGTGAATTAGAATGTAATTTACTTTACATAATGTGGAAGTTGACACGAATTGTTTCTAAAAATACTTTGTAAATGTAGAAATTATTGGTAACAGATTAAGAATATAAATGAAATGATATATGATTTTCTCATAGAGATGACCTAAAGAACCCAACTGTGGGCACTGTCTAGGATTGGTCCTTGTATTCTTTTCTTAAATTCTGCCTTAGGTTGACATAACTAAATGATCCAGAAGTCTCTTACTTGTCCTTTGAACTTGATGAATATTTTAACATTAGCAAGTTTATCCATCTATAAAATTAAGGCAACAAATTCTTTTTTCTTTAGATGGATAAAAATTATTAGTTTATAAAAAACATTCTCTAAATATAATGTTTTAAAAAATGTTTATCCATCTATAAAATTAAGGCAACTAATTGTCTCTTCTTTCTTTCTTTCTTTCTTTCTTTCTTTCTTTCTTTCTTTCTTTCTTTCTTTCTTTCTTTCTTTCTTTCTTTCTTTCTTTCTTTCTTTCTTTCTTTCTTTCTTTATTTTTATCCTCACCTGAGGATATTTTTCCATTTTTTGTACAGATAGAATGGGAGGGAGAGAGAGGAAGGGAGAGAGAGAGAGAAACATCGATGTGAAAGGGACACATCGAGTGGCTGCCACCCGCACGACCAACCAGGGCCGGGGACAAACTGCAACCCAGGTACATGCCCTTAGCGGAAACCGAACCCGGGTCTCTCCGGACCGCAGGCCGACGCTCTAACCGCTGAGCCAAACTGGCCATGGCTGTCTCTTCTTTATATAGATAAAAATTATTAGTTTACAGAAAACATTCTCTAAATATAAAGTTTTTCAAATTATACATGTGGCGATGAAAATTGAGGTGTTGTTATAAAGCACTGTTAATTTCTAAGACATGCTATAAAATATTGGTGGTTACAATGAGCTAATCTTTTCACTTTTTCTTACAATAGCTAATTAAAATATGAAAGAATATATAGAAAAAAAGCAAGAATCACACATTGTAAAATGCTTAACATTCTAATGGAAATGGCCATATAACTATCACCTATAGTTATTAGTATAACAAACAATAGTTCTTCAAATGAGGTGTAGCTAGTATTCACATTTGCTACTAAGGCTGAAGATCTATTCTAAAGTGTCTGGAATATTTGAACACTTAGGAATTTTAGCCCTAAAGTTGGGCAACTTTCTGTAACCTAATTTGCTAAATTCCCTCTGCATTATTTTGTGAACTGTTGCATCATTAAACATTGTACTTTTATTATTTACTCAAACATTTATTAAGCACTCACTGTGTGCCAGGCAGTTTGCTGGGAACTGAGGGTGCAGATATCAATAAAACTTGCCCCCTGTCCTCCTGTGATTAATTAAGCTTAAATTCTTTGAATGAGGGGAAAGGAGTGGGACTGGTGAAGGAGAGCAGTAAACAGTAGCTCTTACTTATTTTGTAGTTACTCTGTGTCAGGTACAATGCTGAGTTCTTCCATTGTGCTCTTTCGTTTACTTTTCACACTGACATTTTGAGGTAGGTATTTCCCACTTTGCAGAAAGGATATTTAAGTCTCAAGTAGGTTATGCAGATTGTTTAATTCCACAGAATTAGCAGAAGTGGGAGTTGAACCTGTATTTTGAAATCTCTGAAAGTATTTGAAACTGTGATTGCATCTGTCAAAATAGGTGTGTCTATTTGAGATTTCATATGCTTTAACAACAAAAAAGGAAAGATTAAAAAAGTGAGATTCTGCATATTTAGAGAATGAAGTTCTTTATATGAACTCTTGAGTAAACAATGTAGATAAAACCTTCCCATATCTCCTCAGTGTCTGGTATAAAAAAGGCACTTAACAAATATATAAATTTCCTGGTCTAGCAGGGCTTCCTAAATCAGAATATCATGGCAAAGTAATATGGTTAGAATTTTTGGTTCAGGTCTTCAAAAGAAAAGTAAATGTAACAAATGCTGATCATCTCTTCTGAAACAGGTATATGTACATATAAGTTAAAAAAATATTTCGGGTCTTCTTTTTTTTTTTCATTTTCCTTTTGACAGCAGGGCTCGTCATGTCTTTGTTTTCTTGCCAAACAAAGCAATGAAGGCTAGAAAAGTCTGCAGTTGCCTGAAGATGATGATGAGAAATTTAGCTTGGCTTTTGCACAACCAGGGCACGCACAGTGATGCGTTCAGGGAAGTGGTGCACGCAGCACAAGAGAAATAAGAGGAGCTGACTCAAGTGGAAGAACAAAGGGAGGGAAAGCCTCGGCTTTCCTTAAACGAAAGCTCTTTGGTTGCTTCATTCCACCCAGTTCCTTTGAGAGGGTTTCCTTTTCCTTTTCCAAATGAGTAGCAGATCCTCATCACTCTCCCAACCTCCTCTTACCCCTGCCCCAATCTGACAATCTGTCCACAAGTAGCCTTTCACACACTGCATACATGGGGTGATTTAATACAAAGTTTTGGGGCTACTATGGATGAAGGAAATACCAAATCTTTTCCATATCTATGTATAGTGAATCTACAAAATTCTACATTGAGAAGCTAAAGTATCAAACAGTTCCTAAGAAATATACTAAGTAACCTCTAGAAAGATCAAGTGCGATAAGTAAATATAATTTAAAAAATTAGTTCTAGCCCATCATTAAGGGGATTTGTGGGTCATCTTTGATAAGCAACCTTATGGAGTTTCAGGTGTTCAATTGTGAATAAAAATGGAATGATCAGAGAAGTGCAATAGCTTTCAGTTTGAAGAGTATAACCTTCCATCTTTATTATCGACTACTGTTCCCTGTGGGATAATAGTGCCTTAGAAGTTATTTTCAATGCATTACTTCTTAGTAATTATGAATTTATTACTACAATTTCTCTAATGAATAGAGTTCTACATCTGCTCTGCTATTTCAGGAAAGAAACCAATCTTAGTCTAAAGGTGTTATGTTAGGGTTTGCTTAAGAAAACGTTGGTGTAAATGAATGAAGATGATTTTCAATCAATGAAGTATTATTTTCCTACTGAGAAAATTTCTTTTCATTATTTGTATTTAGCAAAAGTGAAACTATTGAAATAGATACCCATTAGAAAAGCTATTCTAAACATCACAAATATAACATTACAATTAGAATTGAAAACAGTTAATAAAATCAATAGTGTCAACAAAAGTTATTTGTTATGTAGATACTTGTTTTTCTCCAAAGAATTTTAAAAGTTGCAAATAATTTATCCCATAGGTAAAATTTTTAAAAGTGGAAATTAAAATGTTATTCAATTCAGGAAAAATGAATACATTTAATGGCTGCAGAGTTTTAAGTTTGTTTAAAATAACTTATTTAAAAACGAACTGAGTTATAACCCCTTTGGAGGCAGGTGTATATATGGGGTACAGCTGTATGTGCGATGTGGGCAAAAGTAGGTTTATAGTTGTTTATATGGAAGATGATACAATAATTAATAAATAATAATACAAAAATAAACTACGTGTTTCACATACTCACCACTGTACACCTACTTTTGTCCACTGCCCATAGCCTGTATAGTGTGTGTGTGTGTGTGTAATATACGTAGTTGTATGTGCACATGTATCTGTGTGTAGTGCATTTACAAAATTCTACATAGAGAAGCTAAAGTATCAAATATCTCCTAAGAAGTACAAAAAGTAACCTTTAGAAAGATTAAGTGTGATAAGTAAAACAACTTTTAGGTTTGTAACATAATTCTGACACTGTAATAAATACATTTGGATTTATGAAAAATTTTCCTGAAGGACTCTTATGTTTATAAAATGATAAGAAATACTTTCTTAGTTGAGTAATGCAGCATAATCATCATTTAACTTCAGAGTAAAGATTTGGGGAAGACTGGATTTGGCTGGAATATCATTGCATCATTTCTCCTCTTCTGGGGAGGACAGCAGCCAGTGAAAGCAGTGAGGCTGGAGGAAAACACCCTCTCCTTCCCCGAGGTCCGTCACAAGCTGCCTTTTCCTCAACTGCTTTACTAGTCCAAGCCACACGGCACATATTTGGCTTCCTTAGGTGGTTTGCAGAAATTATTATTTTGAATGTAAAAAGTTAAGTCCATATGGTAACATTCTCATAGGTTTTTCAGATTTGACAAAATTTTTAGTCACTAAGACTTCAGATAAAAAATGCTGAGCATCTGAATCCAAGACCTTAGACCTTTCAGCTTTGCAGTCATGATTCTCATTTGATGATACTGTCAATTCTATCTTTTGTTTAGATTTAGCTAAGTTAAATTCAGTGAGACTATATTCAGATAGAATAAATTAGACATTAAAATGAAGATCACATTATAGACATACAACACTGTTATAAAAAATAAATTTCAACAATGCAAAACACTGAAGCTACATTTTATTTAAGAATAATATGTAACATATTTATTATCTCTCTTGTCTAATTTCTGTCACTAGAATATACGTTTTTTGAATGCAGGACTTTTGTCTTTTTTGTTCTCTTACATATCCCCGGACTTCTAACTGTGCCTAGCAAATAGTAGACGCTTAATACATATTTATGAAGGAATGAATAAATGAATTGATCAATCAATTTTATTTAACAATAGCATATATCATTACAGTGTAGCAACATATAAATAACAACATACACAAAGGAAAGACAAATGGGAGAACAGCAATGCCATATCAATTCAATCAAAATGCGTGGTTTCCAGAGCCACGGCACCCTCAGCCCTCTTCTGCATCTAGATATCTGTCTTGCATACATTACAATGTCTAACCAGTTCCATCTGCATTGGGAGTTTTCAGTTGAATTTGGGGGATTATTACATGCTGCTGTCAATATCTCATTCATCTACAAGGAACCATATCTTCAAAATGAGTGAAGTGGTAGAGATGTCACAGGCTATCATTTTCAACAAAGGCAAATACAAGAAACACTTTCAGGAGAAGGATTCTGGTATTTTTATTATTATTATTATTATTATTATTATTTTTGGAGCTACTGAATAACTATGCAGTTGCAAAGACCAGAGGTATTATGTATATGAAGATTACATTTTTATACAAAAGACAGACAATAATGTACTATTTTGATAGCAAAAATATTGATAATATCACTGTTGAACAACAGATAACTTTACAGAATATTCTTTATGTCTATAGGAAACAGTCGAGTTTTTCTTATTTTTTGATAGCATGCTTCCAGAAAACTAGCCATGTTTGCAAAATTAATTCAATATTTTGGTTTTAAGAATTAGATCTCCAGCCCCTTTATTAACAGGGATAGATAGGAGATTCTCTGCATTTTAAAACACTTTATTTCACATAGAACAGGCAAAATGCAAAAAAAAAATCTTTAAAGAAAACACTGTACATTCAGAAAACAAGCACACAAATTCATAGATATTTACTTTTAGAAAATCTACTTGGAATTAAGAGTGATATAATTCCATTATTTATGTACAATGACCTCATTTTTAGGTATGGGAACTGATATGTCAAAATCGTTAACTGATTCTTTTTCAACATCTATTTATTTTCTTGAGAAAGATGAGGATTAATTCTTCTTTTGTTCTTCTTTCTAAGAAAAGTCACAGAACTTAAAAATATTTTTTCTGGTCGTCCAGAGTTGGTCATCAGGAAGAATCCCACATGAAAATTTAGATTAAATTTACTACAGAGGAGAACAAGACTTGAGCCCTGTTAGGAATGGTCGAACAACGTGGAACTCATTTCTTTCTTGATCAATTTCTTAAAATAGGATTCTTCATCAGAGGCTGAAAAGAGGAGGACTGTACTGAAGTATGACTTTCCATTACTGTGTCTTTTTTAGGAAAAGAAATATATATATGCATTGCTTTTCAAGTCCCATGCAAACATTACACCATTAAGTTAGAAGGCATATACTTTGCACTCTTACACAAAAACTGTTGTTGATGGGTTTCATTCTAAAACCATAAACTTCTGATCATCAAGGCAGATCAACACTGAATGGCTGGCTGGCGATGCAACACAGATAAAACTAATTGCAGCATATGAAAGCCTCTCTGGAGCTTTTCATGCTTTGATCTCAATGTCAAAATCTTCACAATAACACAACTAAAACCTAAAACTAAAATTACATAAGCTAGAAAATAAATTACATAAAATATTTCCACTTTATTTAGAGTAGGGGCTCCATAAATAATTAAAAATATGTTCTGCCTAACAAGACAGTGAGCTGAGGATATCTAACTTTAAATTATATAGAAAAGGTCACCGATTGTTGATCTCTTTTGACTAGCATTGACTCTAAAGGGCTTGTTTGACTTTAGAAGATAAAAATACATAAAATTTTCTATTATTTAAAAGGTAATTTCATGAAAATCTCTTTGGAGAAGTAGCCTTAAAACGTAGAGTATTTTTTATTTTATGAGGTGATTGAATGAAGCAATCTTAGTTTTCTTAATTTGTAGAAGTCCTATAAATTATATCATGTATTTGTCACTAGTCAATGAGAAAAATAATCGGTGCAAAAATCCATTTTTGCATTAAAAATAAATATAAAACAAAATTTATTTTTAAAGCATTCAGGTGTACAAACCATGCTCATTAAAATCTTCATTCGTATCTCCACTATTACAAACAGACAATGCAAATTGTTACCCAATGATTAAACTGCCTGGAAGTTATAACTTTAAACACCAATAACTATTATTACATTGATGTTTTAACAATATAATAACAGTAATAATATGGTGTTTACTACCAGTTATTTTATATTATCGGTTATTGATATTTTTCATGTTCATTCTTTTTTCCTTTGGAATCTTAGCATTTCACACATTTTCATCTAGGGCATGACAGTTTTAATTTGTGATATCTGAGCATTTTTCCAAGAACAACAATTTAACAGAAGATAATACATAACAGTACCAAATGTACTCAAAGCTCAGGACAAACCTATCAAAGTCTCAACAGACTTTTGTGGATCAGAACACCCATGTCAGCATAGTTTCCCGCACCCTGCTCACCACAGCTGGGAAATTAAAATTGTCTGTGGACAAAACGAAAGAGCATAAAGCATAGACCAAAACTTACCATGATAGTGGTTACAACCACTGTTCTGTTCTCAATAGCTGCTGTGTCATTGCCGAGAGTGGGTACGTCTTGAATCAAGACTAATTTATCCATATCATTCCAGTAACCAACCTGCCAAATGAAGAAAATTCTTGAAAACAGATTTTAGGAGAGTTTTCTCTGATTCTTACTGGAACAATGAGCAATACTAAGAAGAAAAAACAAATTTAAAAAGCAGATAAAAAAAGTGTTTGAAAATTTTCTTAATTGATGATGAGCCAGTTTTCCTGATGTTAGTGATACCACCTGATGATATGTTTGGTAACTTTACAATGTGGAATTATGAAGTAGCCAAAACATTGAGAATGAGTGGCTCAAAGGAATATGAGTACAGATGCAACAACATTCTATGTAATCCTCTCTTCTTGTGAGATAGACTGGCATCCTCTAAGATGATATGATTTTATCAATAATGGTACAGATCTTATGGTAAAGGGAATCACCATATTTACAAAGGAAACATTACTTGATTATTTTCAAACAAAAATGATTTGTGGCTTTTTAAAGTAATACAGAAACAGTTTTTGGTTTGACATAACTTAGTCAAACCTAGGTAAGAGTCTTATCATTTCTAAAATGCTAAACACATCAGATTCATATTAATGAACAATATTTTTACTTTCAAAAGTTACATTTAGATTTGTAGTTTTTTATTTTCAAATGAAATCCTCATCTTACTTTGTTGTTTAGATAAATGCAAACTTCTTTTCATAAAATACATTAAATAATTAGTTAAGCACTTTATAAAGTAGTAAACTACAATGGGGTCTTTTTTTTTTTTTTCCTTTTAGAGAGAGGAAAAGAGAGAGAGAGGTGAGAGAGAAATGTTAATTGGCTGCCTCTCCTATGCAGCCAGACAGGGGACCAAACTCACAAGCTGGATATGTGCCCTGACTGGGAATTGAACCCATGACCTTTAGGTATATGGGACCATGCTGAACCACACCAGCCAGGGCTACAATAGGGTGTTTTTGTTTTGTTTTGTTTTGTTTTTTATCTTCACCAGAGGACATTTTTGCATTTATTTTCAGATTGAGTGGCATGACCAACTGGGGCCGAGGACAAACTGCAGCTGAGGTACGTGCCCTTAGCAGGAACCAAGCCCGGGACTCTGGTCCACGGGCTGACACTCTAACTGCTGAGCCAAACCAGCCAGAGCTACAGTGGGGTTTTAAAAGTAAGTGAGGGGCTTTGTATCGTGCTAACCATTACATAATAATAATGGCTCCTACTTGTCGGCTGCTTGCTTTGTGACAGACACTGTACTCAGTGCTTTTGTAAATATGCATGTTAAGGTTTATAAACAAAGCAAAGGTAGAAGTAGTTGCAGTTATTCTCTATGTTTTAGATTTGAGAACCCATATTAGGATGCTAAAATACAAGATTATACTCTAGTAGGGCCAGAATTCAAAACTCAGGTCTGTATGATACCAAGTCCATATGGATTTTGTTATTATGCTACACAGCCTCCCAAAATGGGTGTTTATTTAATGCTTGCCAAACATTTTTTCTTGAATTTCTGGATGCAGCTCAAAAAACTGCTGTGTTTAGTAAAAAATATGTAATTGCTCACTGGTCTCTTTACTATTGTTCTAATACGATCAGGAAGTCTCTTTTGCATCCTTCAAGTTTCTTAACTGTGGTAACATTTGTGCAGATATTAAAATAAAGTAAGCATTAATATGTCAGAAAGAAGCACTATATTATTTACAAATAGTGTATATATAACTCAATGACAGAATAGATGGGGCAAAAGAACGTTCATTAACATAGCTTGCTATGCTTCCTCTTCTTTTTTTTTCTTTTTTTCATTTATCTTTAGATAGAGCGGGAGAAAGAGAAGGAGGAAGAGAGAGGAGAAACATAATGTGAGAGAGACACATCGAGTGGCTGTCACGCACACGACACCAACCGGGGTCGGGGACAACCTGCAACCAAGGTACGTACCCTTAGTGGAAACCGAACCCGGGCCTCTCTGGACCATGGGCTGATGCTCTAACCGCTGAGCCAAACCGGCCAGGGCTGGCTTGCTATACTTCTTAGTGTGATCTGAAATCCTGACTGTGTATGAATTCAGCAATTATTTTCAGTTGTCCATATGAATTCATTTGTAGCTGGTATTTACTTAAAAATTCAGTAATAAATTTAATTTAAAAACAAATATGCCTTTGAGACCTACCATCTCTCAATTCCTACATGTACTTAAAAAAAGAAAACATGTCAGTCGCTTCCTGTGAATTCTCCTCTCCACATGACTGTAGCATGACTTGAAAATAGGTGTCAAGTTTAGCACTTCATTATGCTGAGCTGCCCTCCAGACCTCAGCCGCCTGTTCTCTGGGAAAGACCATTTTCTGTGCTATTGTGTCCCACAGCAGAAACACCACAGAGCTGGACATTCTGAAGAGTCCTCACATATTGGCCAGACCTTGACATTTTGCATTTAAAAACAGCCTGTGGGTTCACAACTATCTCCCCTCACCACAGATAAATGATATAGAAGTGCTGACAAATTAAAATAATAAGCAAAAATTTACCCAACGGTATCTATTTGCCTTATATCTATTTACAATTCTGGTGGAAAAAAAAAGCCACGGTTTGTGATGTGCGACCAATTAATGATAGATCTCATGTGGGCCGTGGACTTACTGGAATGGGCAGTGATACAGGGGTCATTTCCTAAAGAAACGAATCTGAGAGTTTGGACCTGGAAACTCATATAACATGTAATCTCTCTCTTTAGTTCTTCACAACATTTTACACTTTTCTAGAAATGTTTCTGAAGCCTGATCTCATTTTACCAGACAGGGAACTAAGCATTTCTCCTAGAGAGAGAAATTGGGCAAAAAATAGTTTTGTAATGCTAGAGCTAAAACACGAAAGCACTCAATTATTAAATTGGCAAGGGGTGTCATAAACATATTTGTCTTCTTTGGACTTGTAAAGGTGAATAGTGTGCAAATCTAATCATAATATAACATAAGAAGAAACATTTTTGCATTTACAGTGGACTTTGCCTGCAAGGTTGGGATTAGGTAAGGACTGAGGACAGTGAGGAGCCCCTGTTCTACTCATACTTGGTTCCTTGGAGAGCTGATCTGATCACATTTGTCCAGAAAAATATGAATTAATTCCAGTCCTAAAGAGACCTTACTGGGCCCTGGGACTCACCATATTTCTTAGTGATCAAAAGAGTGAGCTCTGGCCCTGGCCGGTTTTGCTCCATGGTTAGAGCGTTGGCCTGTGGTCCAGAGAGACCCGGATTTGGTTCCCGCTAAGGGCACGTACCTCGGTTGCAGTTAGTCCTCAGCCCTGGTTGGGTCATGTGGGAGGCAGCCACTCGATGTGTCCCTTTCACAATGATGTTTCTCTCTCTCTCTCTCTCTCCCTCCCACTCTATCTGAACAAAGAATGGAAAAATGTCCTCGGGCGAGAATAAAGAGTGAGCTCTGGAGCTGGGTGGCCCTGTTTGCACTGCAGCTCCATTGCTTTCTAGCTGAATGTCTCTGGGCAGTTACTTAGCTTCTCTGAGCCTACTTTCCAGTTGTTGAGAGAATTACATATAAAAATGTACATCAATGTCCCATTACTGTGCTTAGGATATAATCTACTTTCAAGAAATATCATTTTTACAATTAAGAATTCCTGAAATCATGTAAGTCTGACCCTGGAGTGTTCCTCTGGGGGTCACCAGGATGAAAAGAAGATTCCATCATACGTAGGAACTGGGACTTCAGAAAGAGCTGTGTGGCTTCTGCTTAATGAGACCCTCAACCTTAATGAGATCCTGCCACAGAAGTCAGACAAATTGATGGGTTGACTCTCTGATCTATTTCCAAACACAGCTCCCTTGCTGGCAAGTGTTTAATTTACAATAACAATTACTCACTTTCCAGATATATCGCTGAGTCTTGCCAGCATCGTGTTTCTCATGGTACTTCATTTTTAAATGTAGTATTCCCGACAGAATGCCCAAGTTGATCATTGCCACAGAAAAACATAGGTGAATCCTCACGCTCTACCTTGCTCTTTAAACTGTCTCCTCATAAGAGCTTCATTGTGGTCACCATTGTGCTTCACTAGCCCATGAAAAGCTTCTGCACGATAAGTAGTCTGCTTGATAATACCACTAGTTTCTGCCAGCTGCTTTTTATCCATGATGCTTTCTTTTACAGACAGATCATTTTACTTTTTGTACTTACTGTTTTGTGAAATGTGGAGCTGTCTTTTGCATTTTAGAAAGCTTTTGCTAAGGGCTAATCTTGCAAGATGTGGTTTGTGGCAGGAAGGTGTGCCTGTTTCTACCTCTGTCCACCAGTTAGCACAATGTTTCTAGGGCCCTGTAAACTTTGTTTCCAATGGGCCTCTCTTCCTTTCTTGTTGTTGGCCCTGTGCTGACAGAGTGGGTCCACTCAGTGTTCACATAGAGCCCCCTAAACTTTTCGTTGAGAATACGTCTCAGCCCCTTGTTGCAGGCAGTGTCCTTAGAGGAGCCCACCATGCAGCCTGGCTTTCCAGCTGCCATCCATCTCCTCCTCTTCCTGATCTGGGCCAAGTAGGCTCCAGCCTGCCCCATAGTAGCTGTCAGCCTGCACGTTAGGAGATGCCACAAGAGGCTGAAAAGCTAGAGATGGTTTTCATGGCAGTGCCAACTCTCTCTTCATAGATAGGTAGAAGCACAAGGTTGGAAAGCCTGGAGCAAAACACAACTCAGGAAGCTTTTAGCATTTCCTCTATTAACTGTCCTTCCTGCACCTCCTGCCTCTTCCATTTCTACCTATTCAAATTCTAACTTCATGGCTAACATTAAATCCCACCTCTTCCATGCAGCCTTCCTTGACTTGTCTTTCTCCAACTGAAAGTAATCTCTTCCTCCTTGGAATTGCCACATGCCTTCTCTTTAATTATCATATAGCGCTTATTGTATTCTACCCAGAAAATAATCTCGCTCAGAGCAGGGTCTACTCAGGTGAGGTAATGCTGTAGAAGGTTCTGGCATCAGACATATCTGAATTGAAGTCTTTGTTTTCTCACTTTGAAAAAATAACCATGACCTATTGGAACAAACATTTTCTCATTGGAAAAAGGGAGGTAATAGTATTAACATTTAGTTTGTTGTTAGGATTAAATTACACCAAATCCCCTGCTTGGGACACAGCAGGTTTTTCATAAATTGTAGCAATTATTATTATGTTAAAGCAGCAAGTTTTCTTTTTTTAATAGCCAAGTGATGAAACAAATAGAGTTTTTAGATAAATAACTTGATAAATAGCCTGGTCAGTGTGGCTCAGTGGTTGAGCATTGACCCATGCACCAAGAGGTTGCCAATTTGATTCCTGGTCAGGGCACATGCCCAGGTTGTGGGCTCGATCTCCAGTGGGGGGGCAGGCAGGAAGCAGCCAAGTGATGTTCTTTTTCATCAATGTTTCTATCTCTCTCTCTCCCTCTCCCTTCCTCTCTCTCAAAAATCAATAAAATTTCTTTCTTTGAGCATCCTAGCTAATTCTAGAGAAAGAAAATGTTAAAAATCATGTGTTAATTACAGGTGAATAAAATGCATATAGCCAGTTACTCTTGTGGGAGTGTGTAGCTTCATTACAGATTTTTGGATGTTGGGAACACGTCTGATATGCCTCTGAAAATTCAAGGATTTGTCAGGAACAGCTTCCTGAACAACTTCCCTGGCCCCTCAGTTGGAATTCTTAAGTACTTCTTTTCTTCTTCAGCCTAACACTAATCTTTTTTTTTTTTTTAATCTTCAGCCAAAGATATTTTTCTATTGATTTTCAGATAGAGTTGGAGGGAGGAAGGGAAGGAGAGAGAAAGAGAGAGAAAGAAATATTGATGTGAGAGAGACATATTGATTGGTTGCCTCCCACATAATCCCGACCAGGGCCAGGGATTGAACTGTAACCAAGGAACATGACCTTCACCGGTATTGAACCCACAACTCTTTGGTCCAGGGGCTGATGCTCTAACCACTGAGCAAAACCAGCCAGGGCAGCATAACACTAATCTTAATAATCTTACCTTCTATCTGCTCTCTCCTTTGCTTACTTCAATGTGTTAACTTGCTTACTTCAAAAACATATGCCCACCCATTAGAAACAGTGTTCTTTGTTGTTGCTTACATATGATTGTATGCAGGTATCTCTTACCTGCATTGTTCACTTTCCTGCAGCATTCATTTTGTTTTGAGATATTCTTTTTGCTAAGCTTTAAAAAAATATATTGCTTCCATTTTGGATAAAGGATATAAAGAGTGTATAAATTAATTTGTTTCAGCTTTGGCAGACGATTAAATATCAGTTATATTTCAGCACAGATTATCAAGATAGTACTATTCATAAAAAACATTAAAACATGTAGAATATCCAGTTATTTTTCACCTATAAGCCTTTAAAAATGTCAAATGCAAAGTGAGAAAGCAGTTCGAGAGTGGCTCACCTTTCTAGGCCCTGTGCTCTTTAACTCAAACACATCCATTGTGTAATTGACCCTACGTCCATAGTGGTCAAACTGAACATTCCCTGTCAGTCCTTGAATTCGAACCTATAAATGAGAAACAAAAACAAAAACAAACCCAAACACATATTTATTTGCCATCTCACTTACAGAAATCTTAACTTCATCTGCTAGGCTTATGGGTGTACAGCTATAAACTACAGGCAACTCACTATAAAACACCATGGGGTATTTGAGCTCCTGGAATAGAATCTGAAAGAGAAATATTAAAGGAATATATATGCAATTCTACTATATACCTGGAAAATGAATATGTTTCATTTGTTTTTTATAATATAAAATTTCCATTGTAACTAATGAATCCTCCTCAGTACTGAAGTATTGTTTATAGGAATGTAAGTGTTGTTCGTTTATAGTTACTTTTTAGTGTTATCTATAGAACCACATAATAAATAGCCCTGATAACCACACCAGATCATGCTTCTCCTTGCTAACATTAAAATTAAGATATAAAAAGTTCAAAATATAAGTATATTTTGAAAATATTCACATGTATTTTATTCCAAATTTCCTTTTTCTTCATTTTTATGTAACATGTCCTGAACCCATGGCATGTCAGAATATTTATTGAAAATATAAGCATGTTATATTAAACATTTTAAAAACAGTGTTAATATAACTATAAGACTAAAATAAATTATTTAATCCAAGGTTACAAGGCGATTTAAAGGTCTACTGAGGTCGTCATTAGTAGTGTTGGCCAAATATTTCTGGTTCTTTGCCATTCTGGGCCCAAGGTAAGCTCATACTTTCTAAACCACTTGTGGTTGTTGAGGCCTACATGACTCTTCTGACGAATGAGCTGTAAACAAATGTGATGAGTGTCACTACTGTGCCAGAGTTTATTGCCAATCTGAAACCTCCCCACAACTCTATTTCTCTTTGTGACATTCAAGATGGTAACTGCTCTGTCAGTGTGGGCCCCTGAGTGAGTATAATAAGCAGAGTGTCCTTGATGATCTAGTGTGTGTGTGCACGCGAGAAACACTCTTTTATGATTGCAAACCACTGGAACTTGGGGTTGTTTGTTAGGACAGAATAACCTTGCTTATCCTGACTAAACATCTACACAGGATGTAAACACTGGTATTCTACCCAGTATTTTACTCCAAAATGTCTCAAAAATGATAATGGTTCTACATATTAAAATGTCAATCATTATATATATTTACTTTCAGGTAAATTATTCTGTTCCCTTGACTACTCCACTTAAACAGGAGTGTGAAATAGATTGAACTTAAGTAAAGCTTTGAATTACCTGTTTGAGTGTCCTCTCCATGTCAATTCCCTGGCCCCATGGGGCAGCAGGGTTGGCCAGACAATCCCCGGCATTTCCTCTCCTTGAAATATCAATTTTCTGCCTTCTAAGACTTCGGAAAGTTTCGGCCATCACCAGGACTCCATCATAAGTCAGAGCAGATGTGTACTGACAAAAATGAAAGTAATTATAATGGTAAATATTAAAATATTATCACTCACCAGGAACAGTCTGGAGGCACTGTGGGTTTATGACACAAAGCACCATCCTGTCTTTAGCACAGTTAAATGACTGATAATTGCCTCTAGCTTCAGAGATTTCTACTATCGCTAGATTACAAAGACTAGATAGCCAATCTTATGACTCTGATTGAAAAAGGAGAAAACACATACTGGAAAGCAGAAATTCTAATGTACAGCTGTCCAGCAGTTGGAAGAAGCAAGACCTTTGGGCAAGATCTTTTTGTTATGTCCAAGTAGAGACACTGAAGTGTACAAAGTTGCCACCACCTGACTTGTAGCCTGTTGCAGTAGTTGAGCCCCAAGAGGGCTGGGATGTCTCACTCTTCCAAACGCCTGGCTGGGTTGATTGACATTTAATATATGTTTATTGATGTGAAGTGTGTATCTTTGTTCAGCTCCTCAGAAAAATGAGTAGGAATGTTTACTGTTACTCAGATATTAGATGCCAGAAATTGCATCTATTTATTTAACAAATGTGTTTGCACCAGTCACTGTGCTAACTAGAAATGAGCATTGTTAGGTCCGTGCCTGTTGAGTGTGCTCAGAAAGGTTAAGCTATTTCTCTAAATTCCATCCTAACCTAGGATCAAAGTGAAGAAGTGAGGTATAGACTCTGCTTCTTGATAATCTCCTATGGTTCTCTTTGAGAAGACAGAGCCCTCTTGAGAAGGTTAAGGTTAGGAGAGGAAGTGAGAAGAAACCGAGAAAAACCAAACAAAACAGGGAATTCCTGTAGAGTTTGACCAGAGAATTGCTAACCCTGTGGGAAATACGGCATTATTGTTCTGAAGCATGGCAGAGCATCAGCAGCCAATCATGACAAAAAGCTACATTATCTCTTTCAGGAATTCCTCATGGTTAATTCTACATAATTAACACATTTGAGGCTTGAACTGAGGGTAGTTTTGTGCTGTGGAGCATGGAAGATGGTCTCCTCAATTTGCTGCTTGTAAACAAAAAAAAAAAATCATTAGAATTTAGAAGTGTAGAAAGTAAACTTAGGCAATGTGACTAGTAGGCATAGCAGCAGCATTCCAGGAAAGAGAACGAAAATGTAGAAAAGCTAAAGAATATAAATCCTAACAAAGAACCTTTCTGTGGTAGAGAGCCTAAATAAAAACTTCATCAGAAAGGTATGTATGAGACATCACATTGTTCCCGGACATCGCGGACCAGGCTTACGGCCAGGCAGAGGCCCTCACGACCAGGAGGGGTGGCCGAAGGAAGTGCACGTCTTAAAGGAAGGTGATAAATCAAAGGTGACAGGTACCTCCTCGCCTGCCTAGAACAGCACATCGTTGAGTAGAGAAAGCCTTCAAATCATCTTTTGGTTAGGCAAGAAAATAAAAACAAAAGGTAGAGTAAAACTTACTAAAGACTTAAAGGACCAGAGAAAAATTCAATACTAGTATTTTAGGATCAAGAGAGAGGAAAAAAACAAACATTGTTGCTCTTTTAAACAGGGAACGAAAAGCTGAGAGGACATGCACCAAAGACTAAATACACTTGCTCCTGTTTTAAAAAATCCATCCCTTTTTATGAAGCAAGAGAACTACAAGAAAGAACAGATGTCCTACAGAGCAGAGCAGACCAAAGCAGACATTCAGCCACAACGCAAAGGCCTTTGACAGGTCACTGACCTGATAAATTAAAAGAAGCAGTAGTTTAACTCAGGTTTACCTTTTCAAAGGATTTAATTCTTTTCCACGTGTCATATTGTGGTAAAGTTCAAGAACTCATATATATGGGCACACACACTTCTAGATGACATCTAGAAAATTCTTATTAATTAAACACTATATTTCTGAGCAGGGTAAAACTAGGTCTTGGCCTAGAATTATTTACTGTTTTAACCATTGGTTAGAATGCTGATAAGTCTGTTTACGAAGGTTTATAGGTAACATGGTAGTTTGGCAGAGTCATACGGCAGTGGTGAGAGTATGGACTTTGAGGAGAAAGAACTAGATGAATTCTCATTCTGCTATGCAAAATGTGGAGGACATTTTTCAGTTATGAAACACAAAACAGACCAAAAACAACCAACCATCCAACCAACCAAACAAACAAAAAACCAAAAAAAAACCTGTGGTCATATTGAGGATGAAATTTTATATAGTATCTAAAAGCTCTTTGAAAAATGTCTAGTCCAGATGGTGTGGCTCAGTGGTTGAGCGTTGGCCCATGCAGCAAGAGGTTGCTGGTTCAGTTCCCGGTCAGGACACATGCCCAGGTTGTGGGCCTGATCCCCAGAAGGAGGCATGCAGGAGGCAGCCAATTGATGTTCTCTCTCATCGATGTTTCTATCTCTCTCTCCCTCTTACTTCCTCTCTCTCTAAAATCAATAAAGAAAAAAATTTAAAACAAAACAAAACAGGACTTCCGGTCAAGATGGCGGCGTAGGTAAAAGCAGTATCGTGTTCTCCCACAGCCACATCAAAGTTACAACTAAACTACAGAACAACCATCATTCAAAACTGCCTGAAATCAAGCTGAATGGAAGTCCTACAACTACAGAAATAAAAAAAGCAGCTACATCCAGACTGGTAGGAGGGGCGGCGGCGAGACGGGCTGGTCCCACACCCAAGTGTGGCAGATAAAAATCAGGAGGCTCCCGCGGCTGGGAAGGTCCTTCCTGAGGACTGAGGGGTCCCCATCCCACACCAGGTGCCCTGCTCAGGGTTCCAGTGCCAGGAAAAGAAGTACCCATAACTTCTAGCTGCAAAAACCAGCGGAAACTGAGGCTCAGGAAACCTGAAGCAGCTGGAGCCCCAGGCAGCTCCCTAAAGGGCCGGCGCACGGACTTACGGACTCTCTCCCTCTAAGCTCGGAGGGGAGGCAGCTCGAGGGGCGCCAGAGACATACAGGGAAGAACTGAGCTGTTTGGCACTGGAGCGAGGGCTGGAGAGGGGGCTTTCTCGGGGACAAATGTGCTGTCAGAGGCCTTTGTTCCTTTGGTGAGCCCTTCCCAGGGGCGGCAGACAGTCTCCATATCTGGGACTCCAGCAACCTGGCTCACACTGGTAGCCCCGCCCTGCTGACTCCCTGAGGCCCCGCCCCACCCCACACAACTTTCAAGCCCACCCAAGCTGTTGCCACTTGCTTAACCATAGGATTGGCCTGTCTTGGATCCTGCTTCAGGTTTTTCCTAAATTCTTTCAAACGAGCAGCATCGGGTCTCAGTGAGCCCCATACTTCTCATTAAGTAATACACAGAAACAAACACAGGGAGGCAGCCAAAATGAGGAGACAAAGAAACAGGTCCCAAATGAAAGAACAGAACAAAACCCCAATAAAAGAACTAAGTGAAAGGGAGATAAGCAACCTAACAGATGCTGAGTTCAAAATACTGCTTATAAGGATGCTCAATGAACTCAGTGAGGGCCTCAGGAGCATGAAAAAGGACCAGTCAGAAATGATCGATGCACAGTTAGAAACGAAGGAGGCTTTAACTGAAATAAAGAATAATTTACACAGCTTCAATAATAGAGTATGTAAATCCAAGGAGCAAACCATCGATTTGGAATATAAGGAAGCAAAAAACGCCCAGTCAGAACAGCAAAAAGAAAAAAGAATCCAAAAAAATGAGGATAGTGTAAGGAGCCTCTGGGACAACTTCAAGCGTGCCAACATTCGCATCTTGGGGGTACCGGAAGGAGAAGAGAGAGAACAAGAAATCGAAAACCTATTTGAAACAATAATGGCAGAAAACTTCTCTAACTTGGTGAAGGAAACAGACATAAAAGTCCAGGAAGCACAGAGAGTCCCAAACAAGGTGAACCCCAAGAGGCCCACATCAAGACACATCATCATCAAAATGCAAAAGGTTCAAGACAAAGAGAGAATCTTAAAAGCAGCAAGAGAAAGGCAGCTAGTTACCTACAAGGGAGTTCCCATAAGACTGTCAGCTGATTTCTCAAAAGAAACTTTGCAGGCCAGAAGGGAGTGGCAAGAAATATTCAGAGTGATGAAAACCAAGAACCTACAACCAAATTTACTCTATCCTGCAAAGCTGTCATTTAGAATTGATGGACATATAAAAACTTTCCCAGACAAGAAAAAGTTAAAGGAGTTCATCACCACCAAACCGTTATTATATGAAATGATGAAGGGTCTTTTTGAAGAAAAAGATACAATGTATGAACAAACAAAATGACAATGAATACATATCTATCAACAATGAAATCTACAAACAAAATGAACAGGAAGAACAGAAACATTCTCATAGATACAGAGAACATTTTGTTGGTTGCCAGTTGAGAAGGGGGTTGGGGGAATGGGTGAAAAAGGTGAAGGGATTAAGAAGCACAAATTCATTGCTAGACTGACAAACCTCAAAGGGAAAGGGGTTGGGGGGATGGGAAGAAATAAACCAAAGAACTTATATGCATAACCAATGGACACAGACAATAGTGTGGGAAAAGGTGGGAGGGGGGTGGGAGTGGGGAGGAGGGGGTCAATGGGGGAAAAATGTGGAACATCTGTAATACATTTTACATCCAACAATAAAGATTTGAGAGAAAAAAAAAAAAGAAAAGAAAAGGTAAGATGTAAGGGAGTTGTGAAGTCAAAAATCCATTGGGAGGTACGAAATGAAGGCAATTCTCTAAGTCTGGAGGAACATAGTTAGGAGGTAGAAGGGGAAAAGCTGGGCAGCTAGAATTCGACCAGATCATAGTGCATCTGCATGCCAGATGGAGACAAAACTATTCTAAGGGGTCTAAGGAATCAACAGTGATTTCTGAGCAGAGAAACAACAAAGTTTTGAGTGTCATGTTCTGGGAATACTAACCTGACAGAGATGTAGACAGAATGTAGTAACTTTCAAGAGGATACAAAGGGATACTGTTTTTATTAAAAAAGTAATACCCGATTAGTGTAAAATGCACCCCCCCCTCCCGCCCATCAAGTGTAGCCCTTCAGATGCTAGATCTGAAAAAGGACATTGAAATCGAAACCAGCATTCTTCTCCACCTAAAAAGGCAATTGAATAAACACCATGTTCCTAATCAACTCCTACTGGATGAAGAATAAAAACCTGTTGTAATGAACATCTTCCTCCCAAATTACATTATGTTATTGCCAATCTTATGAAATTAATTAAAACTCATCTTCAAAAAAAACAAAAAAAAAAAAACAAAAAAAAAACAAAAAAACAAACATGCTCTGGTTTAAAAAAAAAAAAATGTCTAGACACTGGCTAGCAAATGTGAGGACTGCAAAGAATCATAATGATGGTTACTGCCCAAAGGCATTTATAGAAGTGAAACCATAAATAGACAAATAATTATGGTAAGTCAAGTCCATTAGTGAGAAGAACACAATCATATTATGGTGATTTCCAAGGAGAAAAGGATCATATTCACTGGAGGACAAAGAAAAGCCTTTACAGAGAAAGTGAATTTGAGCCAAGGGCTTGGACAGCTGGAAATGAAGGTGAGGGCAGCTGAGGTGGAGTCAGAGCACAAGGACTGAGGAGTGGAAACATTTAGGACAGTTCCGTTTTTCTGGCCAGAAGGGGAGCAGAAACTTGGTAGGCTTATATTGTGGAAAACCTTTATTGTAGAAAATTTTTTTTTTTATCCTCACCCAAGGACACTTTTCCACATTTTGTTCAGATAGAGTGGGAGGGAAAGAGAGAGAGAGAGAGAAACATCGACGTGAAAGGGACACATCAAGTGGCCGCCACCCACACGACCCAACCAGGGCCGGGGACAAACCTCCACCGAGGCATGTGCCCCTAGCGGGAACCGAACCTGGGTCTCTCGGGACCGCAGGCTGATGCTCTAACCGCTGAGCCAAACCAGCCAGGGCAAATTTTTTTGTTTTTTAAAAAGACAGGGTGAGAAGAGAAAAAATGGCGGCGTTATGAATGGAAGCCACACAGACCATCTCCCAGGACCAAAATGGATTTACAACGAAAATAAAGACAAATCGTCAGGAAGGGGCAACCGAAAGACACCTTGGAGGATCACATAACCAGGGACATCGACTCAATCCTGGTAGGCTTGCGAGGATGCGAGAGGGAGCCGGGAGCCCACAATCCGCAGTGGCCTGGGCTGGGACTAGTGGACTCTACTGGGACCATGGGACTCGGCTGGAAGCTGCTGCCGCCTTGGCTGCGTCTGGCCACCGCAGCTGAGTGCTGGGAACTCGGCTGTGTGCTAAGCAATTGGCTGGTGCTGCATGGGCTCGGCTGGGGCCAGGGGACTCGGCTGGAAGCTGCTGCTGCCTAGGCTGCAACCCGCTACCATGGCTGAGTCCTGCAAACTTGGCTGAGTGCTACGCACTTGGCTGGTGCCACACGTACTCGGCTGGGACCAGGGAACTCGGTTGGAAGTTGCTGCTGAATTGGCTGCGTCTGGCGACCGCGGCTGAGTCCTGCGAACTCGGCTGGGTGCTACGCCCTCGGCTGGTGCTACAGCCTCGGCAGCCCTTGGCTGGAAGCAGCGCCCTTTGGTGAAAAGTTCAGGTGGCTCACGATGCAGAGTCTGGACAGAGGCTAAATTGGCAGCAGTCACTCACCTTAGGCTCTGGAAGAGGGAAGGCAGACTGGACTGAAAATGTGTGGGGACACTCGGGATTTGGAGGGTGCTCAGAGTTTTTGCTGAGTGAAGCCACACAGGACTGTGGTCATCTTACTCTTTCCCAGGGCCCTGGGGAGAGGTGGCAGGTGCCTCCCTCGGAGATTCAACCCCACCTGGTGGCCATTGAAATGCTAATTGAGGCCCATTATCAACCAGCATCTGCCCCACCCTCGGGAAATCCTCTTACACTGAGCACTTGAAGGAGTTTTTCAGGCAACTCAGAAACCAAGGGTCTTCAGGTGACCTCTACTAATAGCCTCCAGGCAAAAAAAAGTTAGAGGATAACTACCATTCCCTGGGCTAGCAACACTAACCAGGAAAGCTAAGACTTGACAGTGGTGTTTAAAGTGGGTCCTCCCTGCCTCATCCAAACCCAGGAGAGGGAACCACAAACAGCAGAACACCAACACCCACAGGGAATATTTGGCAGACTCAAAAGCCCACTGTGATAGCCAAAATGGTGAAAAACAGAAATAAAAGCCAAATGAAAGAACAAGAGACCTCTTGGGAAGATGAGATAAATGAGGTGCAGTTAAGCAAGTTAACACAGCTAGAATTCAGAGCCATGATATTGAGGAAGCTCAACAGCATGAGTAAAGACATAGAAATGTTGAAAATCAACACGATGGAAATTAAAAACCACCAAGAAGAAATGAAGAATGACATATCAGAAATGAAAAACACATTGGAAGGTCTAAAAAGCAGAGTAGGGGAAGCTGAGGACCGGATCAGTGAATTAGAAGACAGGGTAGAAAAAAATCAACCAATCAGAAAACCAAGAGGAAAAAATAATTAAAAAACAGGAAGACAGCTTAAGAGAACTGTGGGACAACTGGAAATGTAATAATATTCGCATCATACGAGTCCCTGAAGAAGAAGAAAATGAGCAAGGGATAGAGAATATATTGAAAGAAATAGTTACAGAAAATTCCCTAATTTGGTGAAGGTAGAAGGCATTCAAGTTAAAGAAGCACAGAGAGACCCAAGTAAGAAGAACCCAAACAGGCCCACAGCAAGACACATAGTAATGAAACTGCCAAAAATTAAAGACAAAGAGAGAATCCTAAAAGCAGCAAGAGATAAGCAACAGGTTACCTACAAAGGAAACCCCATAAGGCTGTCAGCTGACTTCTCAACAGAAACACTACAGGCCAGAAGGGAAGGGCATGAAGTAATCAAGGTCATGAAAAACAAGAATCTGAATCCAAGACTACTCTACCCAGCAAGGCTCTCATTCAAAATAGAAGGTCAAAGTGCTTCCCAAAAAAAAAAAAAAAAGGCTAATGGAATACATTAGCACCAAACCAGCACTGTAAGAAATGTTAAAAGGACTGCTGTAATTAGCAAGAGAAATGGAAGAAATGCAAAACCACACTAAACAAAAATGGCAATAAATAAGTACATATCAATAATCACCTTAAATGTAAATGGATTGAATGGTCTCATAAAAAGACACTGAGTAGCTGATTGGATAAGAAAGCATGACTCATCTATATGTTGTTAACAAGAGACCCTCCTCACAACAAAAGACTCACATAGACTGAAAGTGAAGGGATGGAATAAAATTTTCCAAGCAAATGGAAAGGAGAAAAAGCTGGGGTAACAATACTCATATATGATGAAATAGGTTTCAAAACGAAGGCCATAACTAGAGACAAAGAAGGCCACTACATAATATTGAAAGGATCTATCCAACAGGAAGATATAACCTTGATAAATATATATGCACCCAATATAGGAGCACCAAAATATATTAAAAAACCTTCTGGAGGATTTCAAAGGAGAAATCAATAGCAATACAATCATAGCAGGAGACTTCAACACCCCTATGACATCACTGGATAGATCCTCTAGACAAAAAATTAGCAAGGAAACAGAGACTCTATATGAAGCACTAGACCAAATGAATTTAATAGATATGTATTAAATATCTAGAGAATTACACCCCAAAACAACAAAATTTACATTCTTCTCAAGTGCACATGGAACATTCTCAAAGATAGACCACATGTTAGGGCACAAATTAAGTCTCTACAAGTTCAAGAAGACTAAAATGACATCAAGCATCTTCTCAGATCACAATGGCATGAAACTAAAAATCAATTGCAAGAAGAACACACAAAGACATTTGGACACATGGAAGCTAAATAGCATGTTATTAAACAATGAATGGGTCAAGGAAGAAATCAAAAACTTCCTGGAAACCAATGAAAATGAAGACACAACAACACAAAATCTATTGGATGCAGCGAAAGCAGTTCTGAGAGGGAAGTTCATAGCACTACAGGCCTACCTCAAAAAAAGCAAGAAAAATCTATAATAAATTATCTAACCGCACAACTTAAAGAACAAGAAAGCAAACAAAAAGAAAACCCCAGAGTAAGTAGAAGGAAGGAAATAGTAAAAATCAGAGCAGAAATAAATGACATAGAGACCAAAAAAACAATTCAAAGGATCAATGAAACGAAGAGCTGGTTTTTCGAAAAGATAAACAAGATTGATGGACCCTTAGCTAGACTCACCAAGAAACAAAGAAAGAGAACCCAAATACACAAAATCAAAAATGAAAGAGGAGAGGTAACAACTGACACCACAGACAAAAGATCAGAGAGAGGAAAAATGGCGGTGGAGTGAACGGAAGCTACACAGACTGTCTCCCAGAACCAAACTGGAATTACAACTATAACACAGACAAATCGACGGGAAAAACCAACAGAAAAGCAGCTTGCGAGGACCATACAACGAGGGACACTGACTCCATGCCGGTAGGCTCGCGAAGGCGCGAGATGGGGCTGGGAGCCCACAGTTGGCAACTCGGCAGCAGCCTTAGCTGGGAGCAGCGCCCTCGGGTTACACTCCCAGGCGGCTCCACAGCGCAGAGGCTAAAACAGCCACAGCCACTCACCTTGGGCTCCGGCAGAGGGAGGGCAGACTGGACTGGAGCTGTGTGGGGACACTCGGGATCTGGAGGGCGCTCAGAGCTTTGGCTGAGTGCAGACAGTCAGGACGGTGGCCACATTGCTCCTTCCAAGGGCTGTGAGGACAGGCAGCAGCCCCTCCTTCGGAGATCTAACCCCACCCTGTGGGCCATTGAAGTGCTAATTGAGGCTCACTAACAACCAGCATCTGCCCCACCCTCGTGAAAGCCCCTTGGCTGAGCACCAGAGTGAGTTTTTCAATCAACTGACAATCCAAAACTCATCAAGTAACCTAGACTGCTAGCCTCCAGACAAAAAGCTAGAGGATAACAGTACCTTTCCTGGGCTGGCAACTTTAACCAGGAAAGTAAGACTTGACAGTGGTGTTCAACGTGGGTCCTCCCTCGCTCATCTAAACACAGGAGAAGGAGCCACAAACAGCAGAACACCAACACCCACAGGGAGAACTTGACAGGCTCCAAAGCCCACAGTGATAGCCAAAATGGTGAAACACAGAAACAGAAACCAAATGAAAGAGCAAGAGACCTCCACCGAAGATGAGATCAATGTGGAGCAATTAGGCAAGTTAACAGAGCTAGAATTCTGAGCCATGATCTTGAGGAAGCTCAACAGCATGAGTAAGGACATAGAGACACTGAAAATAAGCCAATTGGAAATTAAAAACCAACAAGAAGAAATAAAAAATGACATATCAAAAATAAACAACACATTGGAAGGTTTAAAAAGCAGAGTAGAGGAAGCTGAGAACCGGATCAGTGAATTAGAAGACAGGGTAGAAAAAATCAACCAATCAGAAAAACAAAAGGAAAAAACTATTAAAAAACAGGAAGACAGCTTAAGAGAACTGTGGGACAACTGGAAACGTAATAATAATCGCATCATAGGAGTCCCTGAAGAAGAAGAAAATGAGCAAGGGATAGAGAATATATTCCAAAAAATAGTGAGAGAAAACTTCCCTAATTTGGTGAAGGTAGAAGGCATTCATGTTCAAGAAGCACAGAGAGTCCCAAGTAAGAAGAACCCAAACAGGCCCACACCAAGACACATAGTAATTAAAATGCCACAAATTAAAGACAAAGAGAGAATCCTAAATGCAGCAAGAGATAAGCAACAGGTTACCTATAAAGGGAACCCCATAAGGCTCTCAGCTGACTTCTTACAAGAAACAATACAGGCCAGAAGAGAATGGCATGAGGTAATCAAAGTCATGAAAAACAAGGATCTGAATCCAAGACTACTCTACCCAGCAAGGCTATCATTCAAAATAGAAGATCAAATAAAGAGCTTCCCAGACACAAAAAGGCTAAGGGAATACATTAGCACCAAACCAGCACTGTAAGAAATGTTAAAAGGACTGCTGTAATTAGCAAGAGAAATGGGAAGAAAAATAGAACCACACTAAACAAAAATGGCAATAAATAAGTACATATCAATAATCACTTTAAACGTAAATGGATTGAATGCTCCCATAAAAAGACACAGAGTAGCTGATTGGATAAGAAAGCATGACTCATCTATATGTTGTTTACAAGAGACCCACCTCTCGCCAAAAGACTCACATAGGTTGAAAGTGAAGGGATGGAAAAAAATTTTCCAAGCAAATGGAAAGCAAAAAAAAGCTGTGGTAGCAATTCTCATATCTGATAAAATAGATATCAAAATGAAGACCATAACTAGAGACAAAGAAGGCCACTATATAATATTGAAAGGATCTATCCAAAAGGAAGATATAACCTTGATAAACATATATGCACCCAATATAGGAGCACCAAAATATATTAAAAATCTTCTGGAGGACTTCCAAGGAGAAATTGACAACAATACAGTCATAGCAGGGGACTTCAAAACCCCATTGACAGCACTGGATAGATCCTCTAGACAAAAAATTAGCAAGGAAACAGAGACTCTAAATGAAGCACTAGACCAAATGGATTTAATAGATATCTACAGAGAATTACACCCCAAAACTACAGAATACACATTCTTCTCAAGTGCACATGGGACATTCTCAAAGATAGACCACATGATAGGACACAAACTAAATCTCTACAAGTTCAAGAAGATTGAAATCATATCAAGCATCTTCTCAGATCACAATGGCATGAAACAAGAAATCAATTGCAACAAGAACATGCAAAGACATTTCAACACATGGAGGCTAAATAGCATGTTATTAAACAATGAATGGGTCACCGAGGAGATCAAGGAAGAAATTAAAAACTTCCTGGAAACCGATGAAAATGAACACACAACAACACAAAATCTATGGGATGCACCGAAAGCAGTTCGAGAGGGAAGTTCATAGCACTACAGGCCTACCTCAAAAAACAAGAAAAATTTCTAATTGACTGTCTAACCTCACAATTTAAAGAATTAGAAAGCAAACAAATAGAAAACCCAAGAGCAAGTAGAAGGAAGGAAATAGTAAAGATCAGAGCTGAAATAAATGACATAGAGACCAAAAAAACAATTCAAAGGATCAATGAAACGAAGAGCTGGTTTTCGAAAAGATAAACAAGATTGATGGACCCTTAGCTAGACTCACCAAGAAACAAAGAGAGA
Organism: Molossus molossus; assembly: GCF_014108415.1. NCBI lineage: Eukaryota > Metazoa > Chordata > Mammalia > Chiroptera > Molossidae > Molossus > Molossus molossus. The sequence goes on from NW_023425348.1 coordinate 1,603,651, forward strand.
GAACCCAAACACAAAATCAGAAATGAAAGAGGAGAAGTAACAACCAACACCACGGAAATACAAAAGATCTTTAACAACTAATATGGACAATTATATGCCAACAAATTCGACAATCTAAGCGAAATGGACAAATTTCTAGAAACACAAAGTCTCCCAAAACTATTCCCAGAAGAGATAGAAAACTTGAACAGACCAATAACAACTAAGGAAATTGAAGAGGTAATCAAGACTCTCCCAGCAAACAAAAGCTCAGGCCCAGATGGCTTCACGGAGGAGTTTTACCGAACATTCAAAAAAGAACTAACACCCATTCTCCGCAAACTCTTTCAAAAAATTCAAGAAGAAGGAAGACTTCCAAACTCATTCTATGAAGCCAGCATAATTCTAATTCCAAAACCAGAAAAAGACACTAAAAAGAAAGAAAACTACAGGCCAATATCCCTGATGAACATAGACGCCAAAATCCTGAACAAAATATTAGCAAATCGGATCCAGAAATACATCAAAAAAATTATTCACCATGACCAAGTGGGATTCATTCCAGGGATGCAAGGCTGGTACAATATTCGCAAATCAATATACATGATACACCACATCAACAAAATGAAGAATAAAAACCACATGATCATATCAATAGATGCTGAAAAAGTATTCGACAAAATCCAGCATCCATTTCTGATAAAAATGCTCAGCAATGTAGGAATAGAGGGATCATATCTCGACATAATAAAGGCCATATATGAAAGACCTACAGCCAACATCATACTCAATGGACAGAAACTAAAAACATTTCCATTAAGGACAGGAACAAGACAGGGATGTCCACTTTTGCCACTCTTATTTAACATTGTACTGGAAGTCTTAGCCACAGCAATCAAACATGAGGAAAAAAATAAAAGGGATCCAAATTGGAAAGGAGGAAACGAAACTGTCATTATTTGCAGATAACATATTATACATAGAAAACCCTAAAGACTCCATCAAAAATCTACTAGACTTAATAAATGAATTTGGCAAAGTAACAGGATACAAAATTAACATCAAGAAATCGACGGCATTGTTGTACACCAATGATGAACTCACAGAAAGAGAAACTGAAAAGACAATCCCATTTACCATCGCACCAAAAAAATTACAATACCTAGGAATAAACTTAACCAAAGAAGTAAAGGACCTATTTGCAGAAAACTACAGGTCATTGAAAAAAGAAATAGAGGAAGATATAAAAAAGTGGAAGCACATACCCTGTTCATGGATTGGAAGAATTAACATCATTAAAATGTCCATACTACCCAAAGCAATCTATAGATTCAATGCAATCCCCATCAAAATACCAATGACATATTTCATAGAACTAGAACAAATACTTCCAAAGTTCATATGGAACCAAAAAAGACCACGAATAGCCACAGCAATCTTGAAAAAAAAAGAACAAAGTAGGTGGGATCACAATACCAGATATCAGGTTATACTACACAGCGACTGTAACCAAAACAGCCTGGTACTGGCACAAGAACAAGCATATAGACCAGTGGAACAGAACTGAAAACCCAGAAATGGACCCAAGGCAATACGCTCAGTTAATATTTGACAAAGGTGGCAAGACCATACAGTGGAGTAAAGACAGCCTCTTTAATAAATGGTGTTGGGAAAATTGGACAGCTACATGCAAAAAAATGAAACTAGACCATCAACTTACACCATACACAAAAATAAACTCAAAATGGATAAAAGATTTAAATGTGACCCGTGAATCCATAAAAATTCTAGAAGAAAATGTAGACAACAAAATTTCGGACATCATGCGGAGCAGAATTTTCACTGATACATCACCTAAGGCAACAGAAATAAAGGAGAAAATGAACACATGGAACTACATCAAACTAAAAAGCTTCTGCACAGCAAAAAAAACAATCATCAAAATGGAAAGGCAACCCACTGTATGGGAGAACATGATTGCCAATGATGTATCAGATAAGGGGTTAATTTCCAATATATATAGAGTGCTCCTACAACTCCACAAAAGGAAGACAAAGAACCCAATTAAAAAATGGGCAGAGGAGCTGAATAGACACCTCTCCAAACAGGACATACAAATGGCCAAAAGACATATGAAGAAATGCTCAACATCACTAATCATCAGAGAGATGCAAATTAAAACAACAATGAGGTATCACCTCACACCTGTCAGAATGGCCGCCATCAACAAATCATCAAACAAGTGTTGGCGAGGGTGTGGAGAAAAGGGGACTCTAATACACTGCTGGTGGGAATGCAGACTGGTGCAGCCGCTATGGAAAACAATATGGTGCTACCTCAAAAAATTAAAAATTGAACTTCCATTCGACCCAGTGATCCCACTGCTGGGAATATACCCTAAGAGCCCGAAACACCAATCAGGAGGAATATATGTACCCCCATGTTCATAGCAGCACTATTTACAATAGCTAAGATCGGGAAACAGCCCAAGTGTCCACCAGTAGACGAATGGATAAAAAAGCTGTGGTACATATACACAATGGAGTACTATGCAGCGGTAAGAAATAAAGATCTCTTATCCTTTGAGATGTCATGGAGGGACCTGGAAAGTATTATCCTAAGTGAAGGAAGCCAAGCAGAAAAAGACAAATACCACATGATCTCACTTATATACGGAATATAATGAACATAACAGTCTTAGGAATACAGTAGACCCAGAAACATGGAAGTAGGGCACAGACTGACATCCCTCAGAAGAGGGGGTAGGGAGGTGGGGGGTGGGAAGAGATAAACCACAGAACTTATATGCATGTATACATGATCAATGGACATGGACAACTAAGCCGGGGATGGGGCGGAGGTGGGGTGGGGTGGGGGGTGCCAATGGGGTAAAAAGGTAAAATATCTTTAACAAAAAAATAAATAAAAATTCATTAAAAAAATAAAAAGAAATACAAAAGATCATAAACAACTACTATGAACAATTATATGGCAACAAATTCGACAATCTACACAAAATGGACAAATTTCTAGAAACACATAATATTCCAAAACTGGACCAGTAAGAGATAGAAAACTTGAATAGACCAATAACAACAGAAGAAATTGAAGATGTAATCAAGACTCTCCCAGCAAACAAAAGACCAGGGCCGGATGGCTTCACGAGGGAGTTTTACCGAATATTCAAATAAGAACTAACACCCATTCTCGTCAAACTATTTCAAAATTTCAAGAAGAAGGAAGACTTCCAAACTAGTTTTATGAAGCCAGCATAATTCTAATTCCAAAACCAGAAAAAGACACTACAAAGAAAGAAAACTACAGATCAATATCCCTGATGAACATAGACGCCAAAATCCTGAACAATATACTAACAAATTGGATCCAGCAATACACCAAAAACTTATCCACCATGACCAAGTGGGATTCATCCCAGAGATGCAAGGCTGGTATAATATTCACAAATCAATAAACGAGATACACCACATAAATAAAATGAAGATTAAAAACCACATGGTCATATCAATAGATGCCTAAAAAGCCTTCAACAAAATCCAGCATCCATTTCTGATAAAAATGCTCAGCAATGTGGGAATAGAGGGATCATATCTAGACCAATGAAGGCCATATATGAAAGACCCACAGCCAACATCATACTCAGTGAGCAAAAACTAAAAGCATTCCCTTAAGAATAGGAACAAGACAGGGATATCCACTTTCGCCACTCTTATTTAACATAGTACTGGAAGTCTTAGCCATAGCAATCAGACATGAAGAAAAAATAAAAGGGATCCAAATTGGAAAGAACAAAGTGAAACTGTCATTATTTGCACATGACATGATACTATACGTAGAAAACCCCAAAGACTCCATCAAAAGTTTACTAGACTTAATCAATGAATTTGGCAAAGTAGCAGGATACAAAATTAATGTCAAGAAATTGATGGCATTCCTATGCACCAATGATGAAATCACAGAAAGAAAAACTAAGAAAACAATCCCATTTACCATTGTGGCAAAAAATTAAGACCTAGGAATTAACTTAACTAAAGAAATAAAGGACCTATTCGCAGAAAACTACAGGTCAGTGAAAAAAGAAATAGAGGAAGATATAAAAAAGTGGAAGCACATACCCTGTTCATGGATCGGGAAAATTAACATCATTAAAATGTCCATATTATCCAAAGCAATCTATAGATTCAACAAAATCCCCATCATAATATGGCATACTTCACAGAATTAGAACAAGTACTTCAAATGTTCATATGCAACCAAAAAAAGACCTCTAATAACTACAGCAATCTTGAAAAAGAAGAACAAAATTGGAGGGATCACATTACCAGATTTCAGGTTATACTACAAAGCCACTGTAATCAAAACAGCCTGGTACTGGCACAAGAACAGGCATATAGACCAGTGGAACAGAACAGAGAACCCAGAAATGGACCCAGAGCAATATGCTCAATTAATATTTGACAAAGGTGGCAAGAGCATGCAGTGGAGTCAGGACAGCCTCTTTAATAAATGGTGCTGGGAAAATTGGATAGCTACATTCAGAAAAATGAAACTAGACCATCAACTTACACCCTACACAAGAATAAACTCAAAATGGATAAAAGAGTTAAATGTGACTCATGAATCCATAAAAATGCTAGAAGAAACTGTAGGCAACAAAATTTCAGACATCATACGCAGCAGAATTTTCACTGACACATCACCTAAGGAGAAAATAACACATGGCACTACATCAAACTCAAAAGCTTCTGCACAGCAAAAGATACAATAATCAAACCAGAAAGGCTACCCACTGTATGGGAGAGCATAATTGCCAATGATATATCAGATAAGGGGTTTATTTCCAATATATATAGAGTGCTCAAGACAAAGAACCCAATTAAAAAATGGGCAGAGGATCTATATAGACACCTCTCCAAACAGGACATACAAATGGCTAAGAGACATATGAAGAAATGCTTCACATCACTAATCATCAGAGAGATGCAAATTAAAACAACAATGAGATATCACCTCACATCTGTCAGAATGGCCGCCATCAACAAATCATCAAACAACAAGTGATGGTGAGGGTGTGGAGAAAAGGGGACTCTAGTGCACTGTTGGTGGGAATGCAGACTGGTGCAGCCACTATGGAAAACAATATTGTATTACCTCAAAAAATTAAAAATTGAACTTCCATTTGACCCAGTGATCCCACTTCTAGGAATATACCCTAAGAAGCCTGAAACACCAATTACAAAGAATATATGTACCCCCATGTTCGTAGCAGCACTATTTACAATAGCTAAGATCTGGAAACATCCCAAGTGTCCATCAGTAGTTGAATGGATAAAAAAGCAGTGGTACATATACACAATAGAGTTCTATACAGCTGTAAGAAATAAAGATCTCTTATCCTTTGAGACGACATGGAGGGACCTGGAAAGTATCATCCTAAGTGAAACAAGCCAAACAGAGAAAGACATGTTTCCTATGATCTCACTTATTTGTGGAATATAATGAACATAACAGTCTGCGGAATGGGGTCGTCCCAGAGACATGGAATTTGGGTACAGTCTGACAATCCCCAGAAGAGGGGATGGTGGGGGAGAGATAAACCACAGAATTTCCATGCATGTATGCATGAACAGTGCATATGGACAACAAACTGTGGACAGGGTAGGGAGGGAGGAGGAGGGGCAATCAGTGGGGGAAAAGGAGAAACATCTGTAACAAAAATTAATAAAAAAAAATAAAGACAGGGTGAGAGAAGATCAGAGATCATGCTTTAAATCTTGGTCAAAACACTAAAAAAAAAAAAAGTCAAGTATCATTTAATTAAGTGTATGTCAGCCTCATTATTCATGGATTCTGTATTTGCAAATTTGCCTACGTGCTAAATTTGTGATTCCCAAATCAATCATCACGACAGGTCATCTGCAGACGTGTGTGTTGATAACCTGAGTCACCCAACGCATGTTCTCTCCCCTGTAGTCAGGGGAGGCTCCGCTCTGCATCCTGTTCCAGCTCTCAGGCTGTAAAGTGTCCTGTGTGATCTGTGAGTGCAGGTATCTCACAGTTCTGTGCTTTTTGCTGATAATTTCACTCTTTAAATCAGTAGTGTAGTTCTGTCTAGTGTGCCTCAATGAAAGAAGGCTGTGTGTGCTTTATGGAGAAAATACATGTGAGATAAGCTTCATTCAGGTGTGAGTTATAGTGCTCTTTTTTTTTTTTTTTTTAATTCTTCTTTTTTGTTGTTGTTGCTTTTTAAAATCTTTATTGTTGAATGTATTACAGATGTTCCTAATTTTTTTCCCCATTGACCCTCTCGTCCCCACTCCTGTCCCCCTCCCACCTTTTCCCACACTATTGTCTGTGTCCATTTATTATGCATATAAGTTCTTTGGTTTATTTCTTACCACCCCGCAACCCCTTTCCCTTTGAGGTTTGTCAGTCTAGCAATGAATTTGTACATCTTAATCCCTTTACCTTTTTCACCCATTCCCTCAACCACCCTCCCATCTGGTAACCAACAAAATGTTCTCTGTATCTATGAGAATGTTTCTGCTCTGCCTGTTCATTTTGATTGTAGATTCCATTGTCGATAGATATGTATTCATTGCCATTTGGTTTGTTCATATATTTTATCTTTTTCTTCAAAATGACCCTCATCATTTCATATAATAATGGTTTGGTGGTGATAAACTCCTTTAACTTTTTCTTGTCTGGGAAACTCTTTATATGGCCATCGATTCTAAATGACAGCTTTGCAGGATAGAGTAATCTTGGTTGTAGGTTCTTGATTTTCATCACTCTGAATATTTCTTGCCATGCCCTTCTGGCCTGCAAAGTTTCTTTTGAGAAATCAGCTGACAGTCTTATGGGAACTCCCTTGTAGGTTACTAACTGCTTTTCTCTTGCTGCTTTTAAGATTCTCTCTGTGTCTTGAACCTTTTGCATTTTGATGATGATGTGTCTTGGTGTGGGCCTCTGGGGGTTCATCTTGTTTGGGACTCTCTGTGCTTCCTGGACTTGTATGTCTGTTTCCTTCACCAAGTTAGGAAAGTTTTCTGCCATTATTGTTTCAAACAGGTTTTCAATTTCTTGTTCTCTCTCTTCTCCTTCTGGCACCCCCAAGATGCAAATGTTGGCACGCTTGAAGTTGTCTCAGAGGCTCCTTTTTTTTGGATTCTATTTTCTTTTTGCTGTTCTGATTGGGTGTTTTTTGCTTCCTTATATTTCAATTCAATGGTTTGCTTCTTAGATTTACGTACTCTACTATTGAATCTGTGTAAATTATTCTTTATTTCAGTTAATGCCTCCTTCATTTCTGACTGTGCATCCATCCTTTCTGACTGGTCCTTTTTTATGCTCTTGAGGCCCTCACTAAGTTCATTGAGCATCCTTATAAGCAGTATTTTGAACTCAGCATCTGTTAAGCTGCTTATCTCCATTTCGCTTAGTTCTTTTCTTGGGGTTTTGTTCTGTTCTTTCATTTGGAACCTGTTTCTTTTTCTCCTCATTTTGGCTGCCTCCCTATGTTTGTTTCTGTGTATTATTTAACGAGAGGTATGGCGCTATCTGAGACCAGATGCTGCTTGTTTGAAAGAATTTAGGAAAAACTGAAGCAGGATCCAAGACAGGCCAATCCTATGGTTAAGCAAGTGGCAACAGCTTGGGTGGGCCTGAAAGCTGGGTGGGGTGGGGCCTCAGGGAATTACCAGGTCGGGGCTACCAGTGTGAGCCAGGTTGCTGGAGTACCAGATATGGCGGCTGTCTGCCGCCCCCGGGAAGGGCTCACCAAAGGAACAAAGGCCTCTGACAACATGTTTGTCCTGGAGAAAGCCCCCTCTCCAGCCCTCGCTCCAGTGCCAAACAGCCCAGTTCTTCCCTGTATGTTTCTGGTGTCCCTCTAGCTGCCTCCCCTCAAAGCTTAGAGGGAGTGAGTCCAATAAGTCCGTGTGCAGGCCCTTTAAGAGGAGCTGCCTGGGGCTCCAGCTGCGTCAGCCTCCCTGAGCCTCAGTTCTCACTGGTTTTTCTAGTCAGAAGTAATGGGGATTCTCTTCCTGGCACTGGAACCCTTAGCGGGGCACCTGGTGTGGGACGGGGACCTCTCAGTTCTCAGGGAGGACCTTCCCAGCCAGGTATCCTCCTGATTTTATCCACCACACGTGGGTGTGGGACCAGCCATGTCCGCCTCCAACCCTCGTACCAGTCTCGATGCAGCTGCTGCTTTAATTCCGTAGTTGTAGGACTTCCATTCAGCTTGATTTCAGGCGGTTTTGAATGATGGTTGTTCTGTAGTTTAGTTGTAACTTTGATGTGGTTGTGGGAGGACGCGATACCTCTTCACCTACACCACCATCTTGACCGGAAGTCAGTTATAGTGCTCTTGGCCATGAATTCAATATTAATGAATCAACTGTGTATTAAATAAGGTGTGTTTAAGCAGAAACACATGTGCTATGTGTTTGTCAGTTGCCAAAAAGGTTGTGACCGGAGGCTTGTGGGAACCTAACCTTATTTTCCCCAGGAATGAGGGTCCAGTGTTCACTAATTCAGTGTTTGTAGTAACTTTACAAAACGTTACTACCATAAATAATGAGAATTGCCTGTATATACGGAGGGTGGTAAAAGTAGGTTTACAGTTGTGAGTACACAAATTACAGTTTATTTTGGTGTTACTATTTATCAATTGCATTTTTCATGAATAGCTATAAACGTACTTTTGCCCACTTCTGTATTTATTAAATGGCTACCGAGTGCCCAGCAGCATGCTAAAAGCTGTGAAAGATGAAAAAAAACCCTATATTTACATGTAAAAAGGGTCCCCACGCTGTGGCATAGATCAGTGTACTTACAGGTTAGCACATAGGAAAACTTGGGATGGTTAAAGGCAGGGAAGGGCTAGCAACACTGATGTGTCCAGGCAGGGGCTCAAAGTGGACACTGTGACCAAATGTGGATACTCTCATTGAAAGGAAAAGCAGTCACAAGAACCTAGAAAACACTGCCAAGAAGTTTGAAGCCCACTCTAGTTCCTAAGGCTCAAAAAGTAACAGATGGTCTCCAGAAGAAATGTGGACATAAATAACAGTCTGACAGCACAAGGTGTGAGGAGGGAAGAAATACTGTCCCAGGAGGATGAGTCTCTGAACACATGATGACAGGATGAGGGGGAGGTGCTGTAGAGCAAAGCATCTAGATTAGCTGTGTGTTCAGAAGGAAGCTTTACATTCCTCTCTTTGGGTGTGAACACCTGATGCATGGAAGTTTTGGCACGATTCATCTCTAAACCTGCCAGAAGGCAGCAGGCAGACTAAAAGACTTCTCAAGGTCCTTTTAATTGTGAGGGTGATTTGCATCTCAAAAAGGTTTTTGGCTTTTTTTTTTTTTTTTTAATGCTTTCATACCTGTTATCTAAGCACGAGAAGTGGTTTAATAGAGTGGAAAATGCACTTGTCTACAACTCAGGGAGCCCATGATTTGATCCTGGGAATTCCACAAACCTGGTCCTTGACTCAGGGATAGCCAGTTAACATGCCCATTTAATATCTTGCATTTATTCATCTATAAAACCAGAAGGTTAGATTACAGTGCTTGACATATACAGAGTACTTAATAAATGCTTTGTTTTGAAATTCCATTCTATAGAGTAGTGAAGATGGTATAACCAGCCAAATTCCTACTTTATAGAGGGGAAACTGACATAGCTAATAGGGATGGAAAAACAGGCTCTCTACCACTGGACTGTAGTTTTCTGGGCTTGAATTTCTGAATTCCCTTTGAAAACTTTTTTACTAGAATACACTGTCAGTGAGGGATTAGTAAAAGTCATTAAAAATGATGATGGCTTATTATGTAGGAGGTCAAAACCACTACGGTGGAATTCAAGAAACATTATGCCATTGTTTACACAAATTCCAAGAAAATCGCATCTCTTTTTAGGTGAGAAAAAAATGTGCTTATGATCAGCTTCCTTTATACATACCAATAACATACTTCTGCAATGAAGAAATTAAACAATCAGACATTTTACTATTCATTTGAAAAACTTTTTTTTTTGCAAAACTTGCACATTTTTTATTCTACCAATTTTCTAATTTGTATACTCATTTATTTCTTTATTCTTTAATCTTTATTGTTGAATGTTGCTATTATTATTATTGTTATTATTATTTTGTGGTACATGCCCCTGGCGGGAACTGAACCCGGGATTCTCTGGTCCACACTCAACCGCTCAACCGCTGAGCCAAACTGGCCAGGGCTAATCTTTATTGTTGAATGTGAAATGTATTACAGATGTTCCACATTTTTCCCCCATTGACCCCCTCCTCCCCACTCCTGCCCCCTCCCGCCTTTTCCCACACTATTGTCTGTGTCCATTGATTATGCATATAAGTTCTTTGGTTTATTTCTTCCTACCCCCCCAACCCCTTTCCCTTTGTGGTTTGTCAGTCTAGCAATGAATTTGTACTTCTTAATCTCTTTACCTTTTTCACCATTCCCCCAACCCCCTCCCAAATGGCAACCAACAAAATCTTCTCTGTATCTATGAGAATGTTTCTGTTCTGCCTGTTCATTTTGTTTGTAGATTCCATTGTTGATAGATATGTATTCATTGCCATTTGGTTTGTTCATATATTTTATCTTTTTCTTCAAAAAGACCCTTCATCATTTCATATAATAACGGTTTGGTGGTGATGAACTCCATTAACTTTTTCTTGTCTGGGAAACTTTTTATATGGCCATCGATTCTAAATGACAGCTTTGAAGGATAGAGTAATCTTGGCTGTAGGTTCTTGCTTTTCATCACTCTGAATATTTCTTGCCATGCCCTTCTGGTCTGCAAAGTTTCTTTTGAGAAAATCAGCTGACAGCCTTATGGGAACTGCCTTGTAGGTAACTAGCTGCCTTTCTCTTGCTGCTTTTAAGATTCTCTCTTTGTCTTGAACCTTTTGCATTTTGATGATGATGTGTCTTGGTGTGGGCCTCTTGGGGTTCATCTTGGTTGGGACTCTGTGCTTCCTGGACTTGTATGTCTGTTTCCTTCACCAAGTTAGGAAAGTTTTCTGCCATTATTGTTTCAAACAGGTTTTCGATTTCTTGTTCTCTCTCTTCTCCTTCTGGCACCCCCAAGATGCGAATGTTGGCACTCTTGAAGTTGTCCCAGAGGCTCCTTACACTATCCTCATTTTTTTTTGGATTCTTTTTTCTTTTTGCTGTTCTGATTGGGCATTTTTTGCTTCCTTATATTCCAAATCGATGGTTTGCTCCTTGGATTTACGTACTCTATTATTGAAGCTGTGTAAATTATTCTTTATTTCAGTTAATGCCTCCTTCAATTCTAACTGTGCATCCATGATTTCTATTGGTCCTTTTTTATGCTCTTGAGGCCTTCCCTAAGTTCACTGAGGTTCTCACTAAGTTCATTGAGCATCCTTATAAGTAGTATTTTGAACTCAGCATCTGTTAGGTTGCTTATCTCCATTTCGCTTAGTTCTTTTCTTGGGGTTTTGTTCTGTTCTTTCATTTTGGTCCTGTTTCTTTGTCTCCTCATTTTGGCTTCTTCCCTGTGTTTGTTTCAGTGTATTACTTAACGAGAGGTATGGGGCTAGCTGAGACCAGATGCTGCTTGTTTGAAAGAATTTAGGAAAAACTGAAGCAGGATCCAAGACAGGCCAATCCTATGGTTAAGCAAGTTGCAACAGCTTGGGTGGGCTTGAAAGATGGGTGGGGGTGGGGGTGGGGGTGGGGCGGGGTCTCAGGGAGTCACCAGGGCGGGGCTACCAGTGTGAGCCAGGTTGCTGGAGTCCCAGATATGGCGGCTGTCTGCTGCCCCAGGGAAGGGCTCACCAAAGAAACAAAGGCCTCTGACAGCACGTTTGTCCCCGAGGAAGCCCCCTCTTCAGCCCTCACTCCAGTGCCAAACAGCTCAGTTCTTCCCTGTATGACTCTGGTGCCCCTTGAGCTGCCTCCCCTCCAAGCTTAGAGGGAGAGAGTCCGATAAGTCTGTGCGCGGGCCCTTTAAGGAGCTGCCTGGGGCTCCAGCAGCATCAGCTTCCCTGAGCCTCAGTTCCCGCTGGTTTTTCCAGTCAGAAGTTATGAGGATTCTTTTCCTGGCACTGGAACCCTGAGCGGGGCACCTGGTGTGGGACGGGGACCCCTCAGTCCTCAGGAAGGACCTTCCTAGCTGAGGTATCCTCCTGATTTTTATCTGCCACACTTGGGTGTGGGACCAGCCTGGCGGACCGCAGCCCCTTGCGCCTCCGCCCCTCCTACCAGTCTGGATGTGGCTGCTGCTTTAATTCCGTAGTCGTATGACCTCCATTCAGTTTGATTTCAGGCAGTTTTGAATGACGGTTGTTCTGCAGTTTAGTTGTAACTTTGATGTGGTTGTGGGAGCATGCGATACTGCATTTACCTACGCCGCCATCTTGACCGGAAGTTTGTATACTCATTTAAATCACTTTGAAAATGTAGTTGTTTTTTGGGGGGTTGACTAGTTACCAATGTTGTTTATATTTTAAATATTTAGTTAACAATTTTTTAAAGCATATAATATCTTCAATGGAAACTTATATGTAAAGTAATAATATTAATAGTAAACTGCTTGAGCTAATATCTATCTCTTCTACTCTTAAATATAGAAATTTAGTGACAAAATTCTTCTGCCCTGTCATTCTATGTCTGACAAAATATTACTAGAAAAGCTGCATCATAAATTTTCTACTTTAAATTTAAAAAATACTAAACAAACGTAGTAAGATAAAATAGACAAATACCTTTGGAGGAGTCTCAGATCCTGGATACTCTCTCTGATCTAGTTTCTTCCAGCGATCCATTAGTTTGGTTACCATAGGTGTATTAAAATCTACCAACTGGAATCCAGTAACGTTGGCTCCACCATGTATAAACCTCTCAAGAGAGATATCCTTGAATCCCTGTAAAAACCAATATGACAGTTTGTTAAGTTTAGCTTCTTATTATACATTTCACCTCTTCATGGTGACATAAATTAGTAACCAATATGTATATATAACTACAGTACTAATAAAGCAATGACTAGAAACAGGTGGACGATCCAATAATGTCAAGTTAGCTAGTAAATTCTGTCTGTGCAGGAACCAGGGAGAAGAGGAAGACGCTGCTGCCTATCCAACTGACTGCATCTCAACCATGTTTTTGGAAACTACTGTGTTCTTTTTAAAGTAACAAAGGAGGTTGCTTACTAGCCAATACATGCACGCTGCTGTATGGCAACTCTGCAGAGTTGCTGTGGGAGGCACCAGGAGTGTGTATTCATAGCTAATATTGACGCTGGGCTTATTATGTATCAGGCACTTTGCTAAGCACATTTCAGAAATTATCTAGATTAGCTTTCATAGCAAGGTTATAAGGTAGATTCTGTTATGAATTTTATTTTATAAATAAGGAAACTGAGGCTCAGTGGGTTACAGCAAAACTATTTAAGCTCACCCGGCAAATATATATGAGAGCCAAGATGACTCTTGAGTTTGCCTTTTTAATTCCATGCTCCTGTGTATTCGTATACATATATGTGTGCTTTTAATTTTGGTGTTTATCATGATGTCCCCAGGAGAGGCAAGGTGATGACACTGCAGCAAACAGCCCGGGCTCTCACTACCACCTCAGAACATTCCCACGTGTGCAACAGGAACGAGAATGCCAGAGTACTTGCACATCTGGGGTGAACTCAATAAATAATGGCTATAATTAATTAATTCATTCAAATATATATTTCATGCCTATTACGTGCCAACTAATTTGATAGCTCATCAGTAACATTCTCATTTCACGGGGAAAGAAACTAGATACCAGAAAGCAAATCCATGTTTTTGAAATGAGGGAAAACACTGTCCATCAGTCTCTAGCTAGTAAAATGTCAGTTGAACATTTGTTTGTCTCTACCAGAATACAGGGCAGACCTACAGGCAAGCAAATAATTTCAGCTTTCTAAAAGCCACAGTGATCACTATTGCATTAGTTGCTAATTGCTGACATTTTTATTTTCTTTCAGCAGGGGCTACAGTAGAAGGCTGCCAACCTTTCTTTCACACATTTTCCCACAGCTGCAAGACAGGCAAAGCTGCAGTCCCCAGAAAAATCATCGGATGTACAGTCTGATAACTAATAATCCACATTTCTCTAATTCCATTCTGCTGCTATGCTGAAGGGAAAAGAAAAAAAATATTGCCACATCTGATTATAAACTTCTTCCAGGTATGAGCTAAATGCTCATACTGCTAAATGGTCATACTGCTAAATGGAGCTAAATGGTGGCTGGCTAAGTTAATTTGAGCTATGTCTGTTTGAGTACAGGCATTAGTTTTCATTTCCTCCATTTAAAAATAATTTTACACAGGAAATTGATAGGATCTAGACTGTGAAGCAGTTTTCTTGGAAACAGTTATTTCAGTGGTCATTTGTATTTCAATTTTTACCAGGAGAATATTGTGGAACTGAAAGTTCTGGGTAACATTGTAATAAAATTGTAATTCTGGCCCTGGCCGGTTTGGCTCAGTGGTTAATGTGTCGGCCCATGGACCGGAAGGTCGCAGGATTTGATTCTGGTCAAAGACACATACCAGGGTTGTCGGTTCAATTCCTGTCCCTGTTGAGGTGAACTTGGGTGGCAATCAATCCACATGTCTCTCTCACATCAATGTTTCTCTCTCTCTCTCTCTTTCCTTCCTTGTCTCCCTTCTACTCTCTAAAAATCAATGGAAAAAAGATCCTCCTGTGAGGATCAACAACAGCAACAAATTGCAATTCTGCATTGGGGGAGGTTAAATAACTAAGCAAATAATGCCCCCTATGGTAGCTAGAGGGCAGGGGAGAGGCTTCCTAGGTGTTGACGTGGGTTATTTAACGAAGCTTGCATGTCACAATGCTTAGTGACTTCCTACAGAAAGATCATCTTTCAACCTGGTTTTCCTTTTAATTTCCATTTACAGTCCATATACCCTCTGAGGGAAATTAATAAATTATAGACCTTCAGATAATCTGATGACTATTGATATAAATCTATGTAGGTCCACCACATCACACGTATTTAATAAATGTTCATCCTTTAAGTTTTGTCTAATTCAGAAAACATCCGTGCTGTTTGCATTTCAGGCTCACTGGTATCTAATCACTGGGATAGCTCTGGTACAGTTATTGGAGGAACATCAAGTTGAATGAGAGACATTCCCTCTTAATATCGCTTAAAATTCAAGTTGTTAAGAACTTGATTAAAGTAGGCATTTTGTTTTTGTTGTTGTTAATCCTCACCTGAGGATATTTTTTTCAACTGATTTTCAGAGAGAGTAGAGGAAAGGAGGAAAGGGGAGAGAGAAAAACAGAAAAACACAGGGAGAGAGGAACATCAATATGAGAGAGACACATCAATTGGTTGCCTCCCACAAGTGCCCTGATGGGGGCGAGGACCGAACCTACAACCCAGGTATGTGCCCTTGACTGGGAATCAAACCTGTGACGCTTTGACCCTTCGGTGTATGGCTGATGCTCTAGTTCCTGAGCCACACCAACCAGGGCTAAAGTATGCTTTTTTTCTTTTTTTAAATGATAAAAGTAAATAGATGGTGGAATCACACATAGTCAATTAAGGAAAATTGAAAAATATAGGAAACACAAAGAAAAAAAGTAAAACAATGTCTCCAAATTCATGGACTCTTGACTGGGTTCATTGAATTTGAGTAAAAATATGTTAGACTACAAATATTGGGAACTGAGTTCTAGTCCCAATTCTGACACTAACTATTCATTTAAGCATTTCCTATACCACCCTGAAGGAACATCTGACATTATAAAGTTATCTATCCATTGTTGAAAATTGGGTATAGAAGTTTCCTACTATGTATTGTTGTCTTTTTCTGTTTTTAGATCTGTTAATATTTGCTTTATATTTTTAGATGCTCTAATGCTGGGTATATATTTACAAATGTTATATTCTATTGATGAATTGACCCCTTTTATCATTATAAATGACCTTCTTTGTTTCTTGTTAGTTTTGGTTTAAAGCCAGTTTTTTCTGATGTAAGTATAGATTCTCCTTTTCTCAGTTTCCATTTGCATGGACTGTTTTTCCCTCTCCTTCACTTTCAGTCTAAGTGTGCCACTGCATCTGAAATAGTCTTTTGTATGCAGCGAAGTTAGGTTTTCTTTATTTTATCTATTCAGCCACTCTGGTTTTTATTTTTATTTTATTTTATTTTTTAATTTATTTTTGTTACAGCTGTTTCTCCCTTTTCCCCCCATTGACAGCCTCCTCTCCACCCCCCCCATATAGGTCCTGTGGTTTATCCTTTCCCTCCCCCCACTTTTGAGGTTTGTCAGTCTGTACCCTACTTTTATGACTCTGGGTCTATTTTGTTCATTAGCTTGTTTAGTTCATTATATTCCAGAAATAAGTGAGATCATGTAATATTTGTCTTTCTCTGCTTGGCTTGTTTCGCTTAAAATAATACTTTCCAGGTCCCTCCATGTTGTCTCAAAGGATAATAGATCTTTCCTTCTTATAGCTGCGTAGTACTCCATTGTGTATATGTACCACAGCTTTTTTAGCCACTCGTCTACTGATGCACACTTGGTATTCAGCCACTCTGGTTTTTAACTGAAAAATGCAATCCATTTACATCTAAAGTTATTGGTAAAGATGAACCTGCTACTGACATTTTGTGAAATTTTTTCCAGCTGATTCTTTTGTGATGTGATGATTTTATGTAGCAATGTTTTGATTCCTTTGACTTCAAAAAACATTTTGTTTTTTGTTTCTGCTATAGGTTTTTGCTTTGTGGTTACCATGAGGTTTACATAAAACATCTTATAGTTATAACAGTTTAATTTAGGCTTGTAACAACTAAACTTTGAACACAACAAAAAAACTACA
This sequence comes from Molossus molossus, assembly GCF_014108415.1. Taxonomy (NCBI): domain Eukaryota; kingdom Metazoa; phylum Chordata; class Mammalia; order Chiroptera; family Molossidae; genus Molossus; species Molossus molossus. The sequence goes on from NW_023425348.1 coordinate 1,620,542, forward strand.
ATTTTAAACTTCTACATTTTATGTTTTTGCCAATACAATTTACATTGTTTTATATTGTATATTCATTTAGAAATTAATGTAGTTATTATTCTTTTTAATGCTTTGTCTTTTAACATTTATGTTATAATTAGAAGTGATTTACTCACCACCATTACAATATTGGAGTGTTCTGAATTTGTCTATATATTTACCTTTGCCAGGGGTTTTGTTTACTTTCATGTTAGTAATTTGTGTCCTTTAATTTCAGCTTGAAATGTTAACATTTCTTGTAAGGCCACTCATGTTCAACAACTTTTTCAGCTCATGTTAGTCTGGAAAATGATCTCGCTCAATTCTGAATGACAAGTATGTCAGATAAAGTATTCTTGGTTGGCAGTTTTTTCTCTATTAGCACTTTGAACATATCACCCCACTTTCTTTTCACAAAATTTCTGCTGAAAAATATCCTGAGAGTCTTGTAGTTGTACATAACACATTGCTTTACTTTTGCATACTTTAAGATTCTCTTTGTTTTTAATTGTATTTAATTATAATGTGTCTCAGAGTGTGTCTCTTTAGATTCAGCTTATTTGGTATTTTTTGGACTTCTTGGAACTGGATGTGTGTTTCTTTCCCCAGTTTAGAAAAATATTCAAGTATTATTTCTTTGATCAGGCTTTCTAATCCTTTACTTCTCTATTCTCCTTCTGGGAACACTACAATGCATATATTAATTTATTTGATGGTGTATCATAAGTCCCTTAAGTGATCATTACTCTTTTTCATTCTGTTTTCTTTTTGCTTATCTGATTGAATTCCACAGTCCCAACTTCAGATTAGCTGTTCTTTTCTTCCCTTTAATCTAGTCTGCTGTTGAACCCTATATTAAAGTTTCAGTTCAGTTATTGTATTCTTCAGCTTTGTGATTTCTGTTTGGTACCTTTCTACAGTTTGTTTCTTTGTTGAAATTCTCATTTTGATTTTATATTGCTTTTCTGACCTCAGGAAGCATTTTTTTATGACTAATTTTTTTGAACTCTCTTCTGGATAAACAAGTGTGGACTACACTCCTGGTCATCTTTAAACCTGTGTGATTGCTTAAGCTGCCTTCTTTGTTCTTAGTGGCTTCTAGTAGTTGAGGGTGTGCCAAGGCCTGTCAGTGTCCCAAAGGAGAGGACCACAGTAAGCACCTAGACACAGGTGATTATAAGCCGGACCATCCGGCAGCAGTTTGTAAAGTATTAAGTCAAACCCATTTAAGGAAAGATTGGGAGATGGGCATTTTGCCTGTTTCCTCTACACTGAGCCCTGGGGGAATAGCTTTGGCAAGTACTCTCAAGCACTACCTGTTATGAACTGCTTCACTGTTTGCTACAGTCCTGTGGGTCTTGTGAATGCAAGCTCAGTTGGCTATCAGATTCAGCTGTCCTTGGGGCAGCATAAGCAGAATGTGGGGTTCCAGGCATGCATACTATCTCCTTCTAGAGATAAGTTGGCAACCTGGTTTTACAGTTAGAGGAAGCTGAAGAAAAAAAAGTGGCATAAATGCTCACCAGCTCTCCCAGGCTCCATGGAGGATTACAGCCAGCCCTTACATGTGTGAAGCTAGACATCTGAAGATGTACTCTCAGACAGCAGGTTATAAAGTATATAGTCAATCCTCTTCCAGGAAAAGACTGAGAGATGGGCACTTTTGCCTTCTCCCTCTGTGCTGGTGCCTATTGAGATGGTCACACTGAGTGCTTGTGCGCCCATTAGGAATGGCTTATTTTCTATAGTCTGTGGATCTTGTGGATGCATATCCCACTGGCTTTCAGAGGCAGATATTTTTTTGGTGGGGTTTGTCCTTGAGTGGCAGGGGTAGTAAATTTGTGGTCCAAATCTTTGATCCTCTTGGAGAATCTGGGAGCTGGGGATTATTTCCCAGTTGTATGACACTGCCCCAGGGATAGTTTTTATGGAGAAAATGTGCCTCAGCCTTTCCTACCCATTTTGACGTGGATATTTTCTTAGCTGCCTGATCTGTAGGAGTCACTTAGCTACTCTCTGGATTTCTCTTGGAGGAGCTGCTCTGTGTGTGCTTATGTGGGATGAAGGATGTTCAGAAGCTTCCTAAGTCTTCATCTTGATTCCTCCAACTAAATCAGTCTTGATGAGCCCTGCCTGGCTTTGCTCGGTGATTAGATCATTGGCCCTCAGACTGAAAAGTCATGGGTTCGATTCCAGTCAAGGGCATATACCTCAGTTACAGTTCAGTCCCTGGCCCTGGTCGGGGCCCATGGGAGGCTACCAATCAATGTATCTCTGTCACCTCAATGTTTCTCTCTTTCTCTCTCTCCCTCCCACTCTGTCTAAAAATAAATAGAAAAATGTCCTTGGGGGAGGATTAAAAAAACCAAACAAATAAATAAATCAGTCTTGATGAGTTGGTTAAGTAACAGCCCCATTAATTGAATATTGTAATTTAATTGTAAGTTATAAATGAAATTCTTTTCACTTCACTTTCAGAACTTTTAGTGTATAGAAACACATAGATTTTTTAGCATATTGACCTTATATTTTGCAATCCAGCTAAACCCATTTATTAGTTCTCATAGGTTTTTTTTTTAGATTTCTTAGGGTTGTCTCTATATAAAACCTTTTTCTCAAACCAGATGCCTTTTATTTATTTTTCTTGCTTACTATCCCTTGCTTGAACATTCAGTATAATGTTCAATAAAAATGATGAAAGGGACATCCTTGTCTTATTCATGATCTTAGGGGAAAATCACTGTCTTTCAACACTAAGTATAATATTAATATAATCTTTCTTTTGGTACAGAATTGACTTCACTTTTGGGAATCTTATGCACATAGTTCTCAAGAGATAGCTATTGATTGGCCCAGTGGAACAAGTCACTCTGCTTTTGAAAGTCAGTTTTTTAGGGATAAATGAATAAGTCAATAGAATCCATATTAATAAACTATATTATAATGTAGATAGGCATGAATAGTCATGTGTAACAATAATATCAACTACGTATGGTAAAAGCTTAGTTACTTTTAGTGAAAGTAATACAAGCAAAATCTTTTTCTACTTCATATGCTGTTAGTCATTATACAGAGAACTTAATATTGCTACCATTTAGTAGGGCTGTTTAAGACAGGTTGTGATACCCATTAGCATGTTATAACTGTTAATTCTTTGCATTTTGTGTTGGTGTGTCAATGTTAGAGATCCATTTCTGGCATGACAATGTATAACACGTCAACTTTCTATTTCTGAATTCCATTGTTTGGAAAGAACAGATGTCAAAACCCTCTATTTGCTAGATCTTTTTGTACAATGTCATTGGGAATGCAAAAATTTCAAACATAATATTTTTTTTGTCTTACAGTGATTAATATCAGAATATACTTGTTTTAAGATTTATATAGATTTGAATTTTTATAAAATATATTGGAACATCCAGACTACGAACCTTCTAAAAATAATGGAAAACGTAAGTCAAAATTTCTCAATATTTTCATGCTAATCCCTTCAGTAGCACACTTATACTTTATTCAAGAAACACAATACAAGAAAAGTTTATAGTCTATTGCTGCATTTTAATGTTTCAACTCCATAGTTCACTAAAGACTGAACATTTCTGTCTTGATAGGTAATGACCATAGTGGATAAATCTCAATCTCTTTGTAGCCTTAGTTATTTTCCTTTCTTCATGGACAAGGTCTTCACCAAAGAAATATGTGGTGGGAAAAGAAAAAGAAAAAAACATTCTGAACTTCTCTAAGATATACCACTTTTGAAATCAAGCCCTTGGGGCAGATGGTACTTTAATAAAGCAAAGAAAATTGCCCTCTGCTTGGCTAGTTTACCCCCTATAGGCAGAGTTAACAAGAAATACCTAGTGAGCCTTGCCAAGAATTTAAAAAAGACTTGCCTTAGGCCTTTAAGGATTTTATACGAATGCCTGTATTTAGTCCAGTAACCAACTATATTTAATAGGTGAAAAGCTGACATAATTTTTAAAAATTTGAATTACAATAAAAAACTTTCTTCAATAGCCATTTCAATCTTGTTTTTCTTAAAATTAGAGGACATGGGTCACCACTTTCTATCATTCTTGTAATACCCCTAAGTATTGGAAATCTTTATTCACAAAGTGGCACATTTATCATTATACAGAGAAAAGGCCATTATTTAATTTACCAAGTGATATCATAGCAAAGCAGACACTGTAATTAGTTTTAAAGGTTATTTTGGTAGATATTAAATGCATCTGCATCAAATATATTGAATTCTACATTACAAATAGAATAATCATTGGAATAAAAATATTATCCTGTATTATAAAAAGCTTAGTAAGTATACAGTAGGAATGCTTTAACTGGTAAGAATGATTAGTAAGTAATATAGTGTAGTCATTTATTGGAACATTGTTTTAGGCACAGCTGAAATAATCTGGAATGCTTGAGAAATTCTTATGATAAAGAGAAAATAAATATTTCTTACCAAGTTTGCGATGATATAATGGTAGCCTTTAACATGCTTTCCAACACTCACAATCTGTGAAGATATAAGGAAATAAGAGAAACCAATTTAACTTTACTGAATTATTATATTAGTAAAAGTAGAATTTTAACTTTTTAAGCAAAAATTCCTTATAGAAACTGATGAGAAAATGACATTGTTTTTATTATAAAAATGAATTATCCAAATTAAAAAAATTCATAAGCCACATTCAAAATTAAGTGGTTAAAGTAAAAAAAAAAACAAAAAAAACCACAACAACTCTAATTTAAATCACACTATAAGCCTGGCTGGTGTGGCTCAGTGGAATGAACATTGTCCCATGGACTGAGAGGTCCCAGTTTGATTCCCAGTCAGGGCACATGGCTGATTTGCGGGCTCGATCCCCAGTGGGGGATGTGTAGGAGGTGGACAATCAATGTATCGCTCTCACATTGATGTTTCTCTCTCTTTCTCCTTTCCTCTCGCTCTAAAAATTAAAAAAGATAAATAAACAAACTCAGAATCAGCCTTTAAAAAAAAATCCAGAACTTAAGAATTGTGCTGGGAAACAGTTTTGCATGCGTGGCCATCGATGAAATGGAATCTCTGCTCATCTCACCTTTTCTTTCTGATTACATCTAAAACCTTCTCTTTGTCTTTAAGTTTCTATATTTTCATTACAATGAGTTTGAACTTTTACTTTTTAATTTTTGCCTATATTGCTCAGGAATTGTTATGCTTCCTTACTATGAGGATTGTGCTTCAACAGTTCTGGGAAATTCTCAACCACTATCCCTTAGAATCCCTTCCAAGATGTCTTTGTGTTGGTTTGTAACAGATACTGCAATGTTGGTATTATGGGCCTAGGCCACTTTATAATAAGTTATCTATTTCCAGATTCCCAGATCACAGTGTGTGCATAAATTCAAAATACAATCTGTCTAAAGAAGGCTGTGATGACAAATTCTTATAGAAGACATCTCCCTCATCTCACTAAACCCAGGACAAGACAGAAAACACTTAGTTGACTCCTTGTATAGGTAACAGATTTTCTTCTGTTCTTTTGGTGCTACCCTTCAATAGTCTGGCTTAATATGAAATCTAAGACATAGTTTATTGCCTTGACAAAGTCCAAAGTTCTTGTTCTTGGGTGAGCATTGCATTTCCAGTCTGCTACCCAATCTGGCAACTTTCTTTGGTGCAGTCGTCCTTTACTCTTGGCCTCTGAAGTTTTTTTTTTTTTACTTTCTTGGCAACTCAGCTACACATTTATAATGCTTTACATAGCATTTTTACATGCGTTGTATTGCCAGATCTATCTTGTCCACAATTTATCTAAAACAAATTTCTCTTGACAATCTCACCATAGAGATAAAGGTAAAGAAAGTTTAGTAAAGTGAAGAAGCAGGAGGCCAAGAAGGTGGTAAAGCCCCTGTTCGAGAAAAGGCCCAAGAACTTTGGCATTGGACAGGACAGCCAGCCCAAAAGGGACCTCACCCGCTTTGTCAAATGGCCCCGCTACATTCGGCTGCAGCGGCAAAGGGCTATTCTCTATAAGCGTCTGAAAGTGCCTCCTGCCATTAACCAGTTCACCCAGGCCTTGGACCGCCAGACAGCCACTCAACTGCTTAAGCTGGCCCACAAGTACAGGCCAGAGACAAGCAGGAGAAGAAGCAGAGGCTGTTGGTCTGGGCTGAGAAGAAGGCTGCCGGCAAAGGGGATGTGCCCACCAAGAGGCCACCTGTCCTTCGAGCGGGTGTTAACACTGTCACCACCCTGGTGGAGAACAAGAAGGCCCAGCTGGTGGTGATTGCACATGACGTGGATCCCATAGAGCTGGTTGTCTTCCTGCCTGCCCTGTGCTGTAAGATGGGAGTTCCCTACTGCATCTTCAAGGGGAAGGCCAGGCTGGGGCGTCTAGTCCACAGGAAGACCTGCACCACTGTGGCCTTCGCACAGGTTAACTTGGAAGACAAAGGAGCTCTGGCTAAGCTGGTGGAAGCTATCCGAACCAATTACAACGACAGATACAACGAGATCCGCCACCACTGGGGAGGCAACATCTTGGGTCCCAAGTCAGTGGCTCACATTGCCAAGATGGAAAAGGCCAAGGCCAAAGAACTGGCCACTAAGCTGGGCTAAATGTGCACTGTCGAGTTTTCTGTACATAAAAGGAATAAAAATCCTCCTTCAAATAAAAAAAGAAAGTTCAGTAAAGAAACCTTAATTAGTCATCATAATGGGTAACCCAAACTTGAGTGATTTGCCATGGGTTGAGTACCCTGAAGCTCTCTTTATTTTGGGGGCATCTCAGGTACAGCTTGCGCAAAAACAATTATCAAGGAACACAATGGTTGGTACTCAGTTGGGAAACTGTGTACTATTATTTAGTTTACTAGAGATTCCTACTATTTAACCTAGCAGGGATTATTGCCACTGGGCAATCCATTATTTATCTCTTAACTCATTCACCATCAGTCTCTGTTGTGACTATTGAAGACTTTTTTGCATTCTCTTTAAGCCTCCACACTCATCCTGTCTCTTGTCTCTCAACACCCTCAGTTGTGGTTTCTGTGTGGCCTCAGCTAATAACCTCTGCTTTCTTTTAAATTCATTTTAAAGTGTAACACTTATAAATGTTAAAAAGATGTGAAACCAGTGGAAATTCTGCACTGGGTGTCTTTGTAAAGAAATCATTGTCAGTTCTAGATTACCTGGCAAAGAACTATAATAAACTAAAGGTTATGTAATACATTTTCAAAGGGTGAGGATTTACAGAAAACACAAAGAACAGAAAGTGACAAAAATCCTGGCAGCAAAGGCCTTGCAGAGTTTGATATGCATCAACATTCTGGGAAATGAGGGCCTCAGGGAGCATTGATCTGCAGATTGATTTACCTGGATGGTGAAGGTAGAAAGAATACCATTTCTGCTGAGCCAAATCCTGGCTGGAACAAAACAAATGTGCTGCACACATTACTGCAAAGGCCTCCTGGCTTTGAACACTCATCACCCTGACCTGGGGTGGCCATAGTTTAAGGCAAGATCTTGGTCCCTCTGCCAAGTATCCACCACTTGATGAAAGTTTCTTTGTGAAAAAAATTCAATTTATACTCCATAGTAAAGAATCTTATATCCAGAGTGTCGTTTATTCAATGAAAAAAAAAAATGATTGTGTAAAATTGACAATGTCATGGGTGTTGTTTTAGATCTTTCATCATCTCAACCAAAGGAAGACTACCTTATATAGAAAAAAATCTGAGCGACTTGAACTTGGATGTAGACCAAACTTTGTGTTTCTGTATATCTGATTTTACTCTTTATTGAAGAGAGAGGAAAAAAATAGCTTGAGGTGAATGATGTGAATATAAAATAGCACTTCCTTCATTCACATAATTTGGCCGAATTATCATGGGAAAACAATAGCTAGGGTGAGGACTTGGCTGTAATAATTAATTATGGCTGCCCGGCCAGTTTGGCTCAGAGGTAGAGCGTTGGCCCATAGACCAATGAGTCCCAGATTTGATTCTGGTCAAGGGCATGTACCTTGGTTTTGGTGCATCCTGGGCTGTGGTCAGGGTCGTGTGGGAGGCAACCAGTTGATGTGTCTCTCTCACATCATTGTTTCTCTCTCTCCCCTGCTCTCTCCCTCCCACTCTGAAGATAAGTAGAAAAATATCTTTGGATTAGGATTAAAAAATTTTATTATGGCATTTCATAAAGATAAAATATGTAGGAGAAGAAAATCTGCATTTTTTATTCTTTATTTTCTTAAAAGAAATGAGATGAAACTATACAAAGAATAATGATTGAGTGTCTGGTGTAGATTTCTAAAGAATGGGTTAAGAAGAACATACAAGCTACATCAATCATGCACTTTCAAAGAAACCCATCTTTACAAGAATAAAACACTTAAGAAAAGTGATTAATTGATTCCTCTAATTACTTTTTCTTGTTTGTGTTTTAAAAAATAAACAGTTGTTTAGAATTATCCATGGTGTTGATCAAATGATTCAGTTCTAAAATCAGGTTTATGTATATTAATAAAGTAAATGCCAGATGGCATTACTGCAGTTGTTTTATTAACAAATTATGGCATAATCAAGTTTTATGAATGGGACTGGAACGTCTAAATCTTTATTTATTTATTAAAATTAGAAAAAAATGAATCGAGGACATTTTTTTATCTTAACTCCATCTTTAAATAAAGGCTGTTTAGTACATGTCTCAGGAATAAGTTTAGGGTTAAGAGATTCAAGGATTATAAAGATAAGTAAGTCAGTACTGCTGTTACAAGGATGTTTATTATGACTGCAATATGGTGTAGGTTTTAAGGAGCCGTGGTCTCATTTGATTGGGACAACAAAGTAGTTTTTAAGAGAGAATAGATCCTACTAAATATTGATTGGATGAATAAAGACGTTAATGAGAATATAAATGTCACAAACAGTATATTAAGATCAATTTGAGACTACCAAATGAATAAAGTTTGGTCTTCAATCCACAATCCAATTTTATGTTAATCCTTTATGTATCAAGGTTCATACAGTACTCGGGGGGTCTTTTGAGATAAGAGCTGATATGTATTACCTGAAACTATTCTTACGAAGCTGCGATTGTTATATTGAGTACTGTCTTCAAGCTCAAGACCTGCAATAACACACTTGAATATGAGAATGAATGATTTTGGTCTCCTTTTTAATTAGATTTTATGTCAGCTGGAACTTCCTCTCCCAGTTATCACATTCCCTAGAATTCAGTACAACCTCTTTGGTTGACATGACATCTGTAAATACCAGAAATTTAGTGTAACGAGGGCAGTTACTCTCACTAACCCTTTTCTTCTATAGAAATGTCGAACTCGCAAATGTCCCCTGAATGCTGATTTTAAAGATGCTTCAAAATATTTTCTTATAGGTAAACACGAAGCCTCAGTTTGTTTAGTTAGTTTTTCTTCAGTTCTATAAAAAGAAACATAACACAAGGGGTTTTTGCAAACAAGCTGCAGATTTAAACTACAATCTCCTAAAATAACAGTGTGGGGTTGGGGGCTTGGAAGACGGATGTTTTTAAACCTTGTGTTAAGCACTCTCAACTCTGTGTTAATGCATTCTAGGAATCCTGGGGGGCGGAGGAACCTGGCCCGACCAGGTGTGTTGTTGGGCACTTCATTTGCATGTGAAAAAGGGTTTGTTATCTTTTGGCTTCAAGGTCTCTTCCCCTAAAAAGCAAGAGACGAAGCAAGGGTGTATGCAGTAATGCCATCTCAAGGAAGTAATTTACTTAAATCCACTTGTAACCTGGGGGTACCAGCCTGCAAATAAATGGGACTGCGTCCAGAGATCTGGAGCATTTGCTACCTTGCAAATCTCCCCCTCACTCCAAGTACCGTGTGCTTGTAGTTTCATTGCGTTGCACTGATCCGGCAGACCGAGAGATGGCACAGAGGAATCTTTAGTGTGGAGCCTGTGATGCACAGATCGGGAGAGGAAAATGAAGAGCCCAAACGGAACAGGACTAAGGCTGTTTCAGTGTGAGAAGAGATTTGGGGAGAAGATAGGGGATGAGAATTCTCATCAAATATTTTAGGAGAAAGAAGTACACACGTGCACACATACGTATGTATATGTATTTTTCATTTTCTTTTATACTTGGAGACGTTAGAAATTATAAAAGCTTCTAATTAGGACAAACTCTTTTTTTAGGGGAAGAGGAGGGGAAGAAAGTTGCCTATAGGGAATGGCTGCCTCTCAGAGGAGTGATCTGTCTTTCACTGGAAGTTCCCAGCAGAAGCTGACTCGGTTCTTTGGGCTCTAGAATCACATACAGACTTAATGGTGCTTTATGCCTGTTGCCAGTCATTGTAATAGACACTGCTGATGCCCCACCATGCTTTTCCTTTGACCAGGCCAATGCATACTTGCTCACAATTTGTAATTGCCGGCACCTGAATTTCCTGCACTCAGGTTCTTCTCTAATCTCTAGAGCCTACTTTGCCCTTGGGGGTGAGGTAGGGGTGGCGAGATCAGGTCACAATGCAGGCGGATTAACCCCTCTTCCCAGCAACCTGTACAATGACTGACAGGAGCTGGTGCATCCATACTCTAAGTCCCTTGCCCCACAGTGAAACGATTCTGACATGTATGTTCTACACCAACTCCAGTAATTAGTTTACACTAATTTTACATGAGATTAAGCCCCTTCCACCCATATAGTTATTTGCTAGATAAATGCACCTTTGGTTGACTGCATTTCTCCATGCCTCCTCAAATGTGTTCTTCACCTATCAAACCGACACATAAACCCTTGTCTGAAGGTCTGATTCTCGGGGAAACCAAATCAAGACAGTTTCCACTTAAAAACAAAATGAGCAGTGTGGCAGTGTAATCTACAACCTAAAAACCACTTTTTTTTTTTTTTTTTTTACTAATAATCCCAAACTTTTCATCTCTGTAGTGTAACACATCTGTTATATTCTGAGTCCCCAATCTCTAGGCATAATTAGCAGCTAAATTTGCACAAAATACTTTTATTTAGATATCTACATTTGGTTTAAGATGTTTATTCTCTTATATAGAGAAATTGAAATGCATTAGTATCTTTATTTAATAAATTATTTATATTCCTGAAATATAATTTTCCCCTTCACACTGTCTTATATTCTTTAAACCATTTTTAGTGTTGGTTGGTTCTTGTTTCTTCAGCTTTATTCTGAGTGATTAAAAAAATCCTGTTCTGAACAGTGTTGCTCAGTGGTTAAAGTGTCGGCCTGCACACTAAAGGGTGGTGGGTTTGATTCCTGATCAAGGCCACGTACCTGGGTTGCAGGTACAATCCCCGGCCCTGTCTGGGTGCACGTGGGAGGTAAACAATTGTTGTGTTTCTCTCACATAAATATGTCTCTCTCTCTCTGTCCCCCTCCCTCCCTCTCTCACTCCTTCCTCTCCCTCTGAAAATCAATGGAAAAAATATTATCGGATGAGGATTAACAACAAAAGAATTTCTTCAGTTTTATCCTTTCAGATCACAGATGGTAGATAACTTTATATACACCTGTCCTACACTGAGGGCCCTATCATTGATATGATTTGAATAGGGACATAGAATTATGAGTGAAAAGCATGTGCTGAAAACCAGGTGTTTAATTTCTAGCTCATGACATGCCACCCCATCAGGGTAATTGCCAACAGCTACAGAAAAGCACATAGTAGAATACACCTGTATATTCTTCTCTCTGACAATTATGGTGGTACGAAAATTCTACATCCACAAAGCTTGAATAATATTATAATTCTCATTATGTTAACTATGAATATCTTTTAGCAGAGATCCATTCTGAGTTAATAGCACTTTAATTTAATGATTTAAAATTTTGCAAAGAGGCACAAAAGATTCTATGGAATTTATAACTATTAATTTGAAACACACATAACTTGAAAGAACCGATGAGCAGCATGCTCTTCTTTAATTAAAAAAAAACACTTTGTAAGAAGCAATATAAAAATCACTCTAATGAGAGATAGGTGGAGAGGTTAATCTTGTGCTTTCATTAACAAACATTAAATAAACATAAGTATTAAGTGATAAATCTGGGACTCCAACCCAGGGCTTTTGACTATGATTTTCATATATTTTATATTGATTGCTTTCCTTAGGCCATAGCAAAAAAAAAAAAGAGAGACATATTTTTGACCAATATTAATATATCTTTCATAAGAGCAAAATGAATAAAACAGATACTTGTGAGAGTGACATTCTCTATCACATAGATATTTGATGATGCCAGACTTGCTTATCAGAATAATTAGATTTCTCATAATGAAACAAAGATACAGTTCCTTCTTTTCAAATACTCTCCTGTCTGAACATATTGCTTATTTGAATAACAGCATATATGCAAGGTATTCCTAGTTCCATTTTGCACTAGACTGAGTCAGGGACACACAGATGGAGAACTACCAGGTAAAATGCAACACATTCAAGACTAAATTTGCAAATTCTTTATATATCCACAATAAAGCTAATTAGCAGAAAGGCTTAAATGATTTGGATTGTTTTTGTATAGCTTGTCCCTTACTAGGTGTATATTTAAAATTATAGTTCAAGTACCTATCCTAAATTTAATGCCAATCCAACTCAATAAAATAAATTTTACTTATGTGACTAGCTCAAAGTGATCAATTAAAGGTTAAGCTATGTACAGTATAGTTCAGTGTTAAATACATTTTATGATGTTCTCTTTGAAAATGAGAACTCCATAAAAGGTAGTATATAGAGTTAACTTTCTATTAATCACAATATCTCATTTCTTGAGATGGTCCTAATTGGAAATGTCATAGCTGGAAAAATATCCTGGGTATAAAGAACATTTGAGGGGGCATATTTATAGGCAAATAAAATGTAAAGAGATGACTGCAAAAAAAAAAAAAAAAAAAAAAAAAGAGTTCTGTGGCCACTTTTGTAAGGAGCATTAGGTTAAATAAGGTTTAAGAGACTTCTTTGCTGTAGAAATTTTTAGATATTTTAATATGCTGAGTGCACTAAAACCCCAAGAGCCAGACAGAGTGTGCATTTCTGTAGAACAGTTTTAAAAGGTTGTTTAAGGTCATTCTTCCAATAGCATCACTCTTCACTCACATCTTTCCTTACCTTGCACATACATTTCAAACTTAGTTGTTTTGATGGCACTTTCTTATTTCTCTTCAGTGTTGGTCATCTTTACCCACAGTGAAAATACAACCTAAACCATTTGAGGCATATTTAAGATAAGTTCTTTCTATAATTTTTGTGCTAGCATTTCACTATTTTGCAACTTCAGCTAGTAGCTCTTAGGTCATGAGTTTTTAAATTTGCATGTTTGTAATTATATTCAACAGATGAAATTGTGGTTAATTAAATATGTGAGACATATGGTCCTAGAGTTATTCTCTTTCCTTTTGTTGCAGTAGAATATTTTATTTGCATTTAAATTTATGTGTATGTCCTACTTCAAACAGTTTGGTTCAAGAGGCCAAGTTCCTATGAAGTGGATTTAGAAAGAGAGGACATAGATGTAAGCAGATATCCTGTCTCAATAAAGGAGCAAAAACTTTTCTGAGTAAACCCTTACATTTGTTCAAATGATTAACTCCAAAATCATTTTTAAAAACAAACAAACGATCATAGCTTACAGAGAAAAGGCAGAAAAAATATGTCTCTCCCTAATAAATGAGATTCTCTTATTTGGTGTTGGTATGTAATATTTGCATAGCAACCTCAATGGGTAGGTCTTTTTATTTTGTTTGTTTGTTTTTTATCCTCACCCCAGGACATTTTTGCATTTATCCTCAGCTAGAGCGGGAGGAAGAGAGGGAAGAAGAGAGAGAGAAACATTGACATGAGAGAGACACGAGTGGTTGCTACCCACAAGACCCCAACTGGGCTGGGGACAAACTGCTACCAGGTACATGCCCCTAGTGGGAACCGAACCCAGGACTCTCTGGTCTGTGGGCCAACGCTCTAACCGCTGAGCCAAACCATCCAGGGCTCACTGGGTAGGTCTTTTGCCCATATTTTCACATAGGTCAGTAGAACTTTAAAAACTTTTATTCATAATGACTGACAGTATTGTTAACGTTATAAAATCTTTTTTAAAACCCTAGTCAGATCTGTTAAACTTCTCAAAGAGAATATGAATGCCTAAGTTAAGCACATATTATGGTTTTTGGCAAAATAGACATTTAATAAATGCACATAGTAAATAATATCTCATCATCACTACTTGGCATTACATATTTGCTTGTTTGTTTATGGTGTGGCTCCCTCACTGAAACATAAGCTTCATGGGGCAGCGATTCCTAGAGTTTCCAACATTGTCTGGCCTGTAATAAGCACTGGATAAATATTTGTTGCTTAAATGTCAAATAAATAAAATTATACACTGTTATACATGACACATAAAAATAAAAGTAAAAAGATTAAGAACATATGCTCATTTAATACACTACTTAGTCACCAGGGTGTCCCCCTTCCAGTCCATTCTGTATATTATCATCAGAATTCTCTTTTTTGACACAAATTCGATTGCGTTTACAAACTCCCAATGGCTTGTAAATGTTACGAAGAATTTGAAACTACTACGTAAAGCCTATGAGGCCCTTCGTAACCTGTCTTCAACTTGCCTTCTCATTCCCCCTGCACTTGAGGTTCCTCCCAGCTCTGCTCACACCTTGAACGCCCTTTCCCAGCTTTTCTTTCCGGGAGATTCTGACTTATTTTTCAATACCTGGCCTTCATCTTTATTACACCTTTACGTGGCGCTGTATTATTTGTTTATATTTTTCTGTTCCGTTTCACATTTTAAATTTCTTCAAGGGATGTACTGAAATTGATTTAACTTTATATACAGTGCTTGAAAATTAATAAGTGTTGGATACATGTTTGTTGAATAAATGAGCAAATAGATGAGTATTGTGTACTCATAAGAAAGGAAAACAAGCAGGAGGATGGGCAGAGGCAAGAAACTTTGTTTCTCTTGTGTTACTAAAATATTTGCATTATTATATCATTCTATCATACTATTATATTTGACTTTTATGTTTATAACAATCAGCAAAAATAAATTGATTCTAAAAAGAAAATTCAAATATGTGTGTGTGTGTTTATGTGTGTATGTGTGTGTGTATTTCCAATATATGTTCTGTCAAGGGAAGGACACAGGGCAAGTATAGAGACAATTAGGTCTGGACTTCAGAAGAATATAACGGTCATGTGTTATATATGAACTTTAAGAAATAGAAAATAAATTTTCTATATACATTCTTGATCTTTCTTCCATTTGTCAGTGATTATGTAAAAAAATTCATTTTTTTCTGTTTTGGCAAAAATGACACCACTTTAATTTCCTTCCACAATCTGACCTTAAATTCTGCAACGGTTGTATATGAGCTCAGAGAAAATCTAGACAATTGGCAGGGAAGTCCTGTACAATTATGAGCTTAATCATCAGGAGAGGATTAAGAGTAAATTTGTTCCATTATCTTTCTAAAAAGATGCATCACTTCATTTACCAACAGGTAGTACACTCAATTTCTAAACTTTAATCTGGATTATCTAGAAGTTATAAAGTGCAGTTATATTTATGTTTACAAGATTCAGAAAAGTGTTCTCAAATGCATTGTTGAATGTTTTGATTCCTTTTTATTAATCTCACTGCCTTTTAAACATTTAAAGAGTAGCTGCAAAATTCTTCTCAAATAAATTATGAAATTGTTCTCTTTTTTCTATTTAATAAAGACTATTTACCTATCCCTAAACCGTAGTAGATAAGCCTATGCAGCTGATTTTTAAGGCTAGAAAAACAAATTTATTTTATATATCTGAAATTATCAAGCAGATTTTCCTTTATCTTTTAAAAAGAAGCTGAGCTTTTGAATGTCTGAGTCAAAAATAATGACAATTCTAAGTGTTCTTGCAGCATCAACTAGAACACATTTAGCTGAACACAATTAAATCCTATAATTCACTATTCTAAGATAAAAGTATTTGCATTCTGACAACCACATTTTCTTCTTCAAAAAAACTTTTATATTTTGCTTTCTTTACTTTTCCTTCTATTTTAACATTTTTATTTTATAAGAAAATGAGGAATAGCCACAACCATGGTGACAGTTGCTAAGAGACAATTAGAGAAGGCTTTATAACTCCAATTCCATTTGCACCAGCCTGACTGTAATCTGTAAAGGTGTTTCTGTTTTCTGTGAAAACAACAAAATCAGTGCATCATAATGGGACTTGCACATTCAAATCAGTTCAGCTAAATAAGATTAAAGAAGTAAAAGTCGCCTTTTTTTTTTATCCTCACTCGAGGACATTTTTCCATTTTTTGTTCATAGAGTGGAAGGGAGAGAGAGGAAGAGAGAAAGAGAGAAACATTGACGTGAAAGGGACACATCAAGTGGCTGCCACCCACATGACCAACCAGATCCGGGGACAAACTGCAACTGAGGTACGTGCCCTTAGCCGGAACCAAACCCCAGGTCTTTCTGGACCGCAGGCCAAAGCTGTAACTGCTGAGCCAAATCAGCCAGGGCAAAAATTCGCCTTTATAAACATAACCTCAAGTCTTTTAAGTTTCTCCTTACTTTGTTGCAGCTCCTGACCGAGCAAAACTCAGTATGCAAAAAGTAGCTTCAGAATGATGCAGACGCAGCAGGCTGGCCAGCTCTGCAGTTCGGGGAATCGCCATAGGATTTCTTTGCTATAGTAATTTGAGTGCCCGATTTGTTACCATTGTATCTCACTCACTGTTACTTTAATATATGGAAATAAGACTCTTGTGCTTTTCTTCCAGCCTACACAACAAACTCTAGAATACCTAAATTTTCAATCATCTTCAGTAGGGGAGATTCTGGGTAAGAAAACTTCTCAGATAATTGAGGGCTTACCCCCTGAAACTTCAAGTGCTACTGGGTGCTCTTTCCTAACACATAAAAGAAATATATCTTTTGCCTGTGTCTTCATGTGAAGTTTACTCAGACTTTCATTTATTCAACAGTTATTTTTTGATCCCCTTTCATATCACAGGGAATATATTGGTAAATGATAAACACAGACCCTGCTTTGATGGAGATAAGATTTCAATAGCAAAGACGGATCACTAAACTAATGCAATGCAAGCAATCCTTATTTCTGCTGCCTCCAATCTTTACAGCTTCACCTGTGCCCTCTTCCCTACTATTATCCCATGGAACTCATCTCCACCTTCTGAGCTTCCTCAGACTCCCTTGCCTTTGCAGTTTCTGTCTGGAACACCCTTACCTCTTTTCCATTCCTGGGAAAATACAGTGCATTTTCTATTTAAATGTCCTTTTTCTTCAGGTAGCGTTTCTGCCTGTCTTGATTAAATGTAGTCACCGCATCTTCTGGGTTCCTGATACAATTGGTAATAATTCTGTTTCTGAACCCATCAAATTGTAATTATTTATATTTGTGAGTTCCCAGTGTAGGGACCATGTTTGCTCATCTTGGTCCAGCATGATGCTTAGGACATAGACAGATGTTGAATGAATAAATAAGGAATCAAGTGCAGAGTTGTCTAGTCTCCTGCTGCTAAATCATTCCTACTATCAGAATGTATGCTGCTTAATCCTTCTCTAGATGATGCAAGTAATTGAATCTGCTATCTCCAGTGATCAGATCTCTTCTGTAATGCCTGTTCTTCATAACTTTCCTCTTCTCTTGGTGCTTCTTTTACTCTCTCATCTCTTATACATATTTATTTTTAGTATTAGTGTAAAAAATGAACTTCTGGCCATGAGTTGGTAACTGTAATGCTCCTTTTTCTTCTAGACAATAAATGGCTCAACTACCCATTGCCCAGAGAGGCAGGCTCTTGAGGCCTCTGGTTCTTTTTAATGCTTCATTCTGTGTCTGAGATGTGTTTGGGAGTGTACATGGATCAGGTAGACGCTAGATTTAGTATAACTCCTTATGTTAGAGAATTCTGAACATTTATAAATGCAGACTCTAGATAAACAGACTTTCTATATTAATCAGTAGTGCCATGCATTTGGCAATTTGCCAAACACCCTGTCTGAGCACCGGCATGGTGTTCAGGTGGTGTCAGACCAGGAGGCAGCCTTGGACTTAGAATAAGTTAACTGGGGCTGTGTCCACATTTCGCTACCTATGTGCAATGGTAACATTTCTGTTTGTGAGGAATTTTCCACTTTCTAATTGATTGTGCCCCCAGAAAGAACTATTGGCTTACTTTGGTGATGCAATAATGGCTTTTAGGCTTTTTTGATTAATTTGCAAACAGTAGGGGAAGGTCACTGAGTTTGCTCATTAAATGAGATTCACATTGTGTCTAATGGAACACTGAATTTCCCTTTCATATAGTTAAAGTGAAAATACTGCTGAAGGGGCAGCAATTAAATTTGAGGTACATGCTGGAGGCAGTTCAAGATATCTGTGAGCCAATTACAGAGCCATTTTCTCTGTTCTTTTGATGAACAGCTATTTCATGCTATAAGGTCACGTTTTGCTATCTTCTCCTGATAACTACTTTGTTTACTGAGATTCCTTAGAAACATCTATGGTATGTCCCAGGGCCAATACAGTTCCATTTCTCTATCTACTGCCTTTGATATCATCATCTATTCAATGAGAACAGGCATTCAGAGCAAAATCCCTGAGGCAATATGAAATTCTTGATCACTATGTACTATATTTCTAAAGGAAAGAATATATTTATTTTAGTAGGATTTTAGCAAATGCTTTTTGTTTAAACCACAGTTAACTAGATAACAATTACTCAGTAGAAGAGAAAATGTATCTGTTTTGCTTACCACTTTATCTTTGACAGTGCCTGACCCACAGTGGGTCCTCAATAAATATTTGTAGAATAAATAAATATATAGAAAAGGCCACTGGACTGAGGTTTTATTTTTGCTTCTTTTTAGTATAACACCTCATGTGTAAAAGTAAATAATGCTTCAGGATCAAACACAACTATCAGGAAGTCTTCATTGAAAATAACTTTGTGGACTTTTAGAGTGAGCAAGGCTTTTCAAAATCATCTCAGCCCAATGCTCCCTATTTACGGTAAAAAAGAAGAATCATGTGTTCACTGATTCAGTTACTTTTAAAAAAAATTAAGCCCTGGCTGGTTTGGCTCAGCGGTTAGAGTGTCGGCCTGCGGTCCAGAGAGACCTGGGTTTGGTTCCCACTAAGGGCATATACCTTGGTTGCAGTTTGTCCCCCGCCCTGGTTGGGTTGTGCGGGTGGCAACCACTCAATGTGTCTCTTTCACCTCGATGTTTCTTTCTCTCTCTCCCTCTCTCTCCCTCCCACTCTATCTGCACAAAATATGGAAAAATGTCCTCGGGTGAGGATAAAAAAAATATAATAATAAAGATTTCTTATCTATCTCTCAAAAAGTGAAAACACTTATCTTTTTCTGAAACATCATAATTTTGAGGCTATAAGTGAATTGACCAAAGAATGAATTGGAGGAGTACAAGCCATCCCACCATGCACTGTGACAACGGCACATTTCAGAGGATGAACTGAGTGTTCAAGAGAGAATGGTTTCCCTGATGGCAGGAACGCAGAAATCTACTTGTAGGGCCCTTAGGTTTTTTCATGATGGAGTAAATTTGTGAGCAAACGATAGTTTTAAGTGCTATTTTGCTCAAATAATTTTTGATGCCAGAAAGTTATAGATCAAATTTTGCTGCTTTTGTGCTACTGGGTTAAACATGTGAATTAAAGTCTGATACTTCAATGTTCAATTGATAAAGTACTAGAGTTTCCAGGGACTCTTTTTAAGAAATCAAGTTCAAGATTTAAAATTAATATATATGTGTGAAAATAAAATAATGTTTGAAAAGGCTCTCACTATGTCACTAATTTCACTATGAAAACAATTTTCTTCTACTTATATTAAGCTATTATAAACTATTTCATAAAATAATTAATATTTTGTTGAAGCAAGTAAAGGAGGTGAAATGAATAATGCCATTGTCCAAAATGATTATATTAATTGAAGTGAAAATTGAGATTCTGTCTATCAATAATTGATCAAAACTTAAACAAATACTTAAAAATATTCTTAGTCATAAGTTTTTTTTCAAAGTTCTTTTTCTGCAGATGAGTGGACCAAATTGCCCATTAGATTTAGAGAGCCAAAATTGAAATTTATTTCATTGGAGCCTGATGCAAACAAAATGACAAAAAACTAATACTGTAGTTTTATGTTTCTGTTGCTTTAAATAGCTCAGTGAGAGATATTTACATAAATTCTTCCATTTTTTTTCTATGGTGTAATTTAGGGTAGAAAAATCAATATACCTTAAACTACCATTTCAAATACTTGTTTTGAAATGTTTGAATGAAAATATGGTTAACTGCTATTTTAAAAAGCAATACATTTATAAGAACTAATTAGTTCATGGCCTATAAATAATTTGGAAAACATACAGAAGATGAAGTGTTTGTGAGCTATTTACATTATGATTTTGAAAACTGATACAAATTGAAATGTCAAAAAAGTAATTATTGACAGTTGCCATAATGTGAAGGCTACCCATCCTAGAATTTACTGACACATCCCTTTATTTTCATTGTATTAATTTCACCATCTTCTGAGAAAGGGCTACTTCATTTAAATACTTTTCTGATCAATATTACTTAGCTTTTTATTTTTAAAAAAATGCTTTGGTTAATTCTCTAAAGTTGTTTTCTATTGTCTCCATTTATGTAAGATGTTGAATAACAGAGGTATTGAAATGTATGTATAAATTCCTTAAACTTTCTGAATTAGCTCTTGTGTTTAGATGAGTCAAGGGTAAAACTAGAAACATTAAAAGTGATTTTGCTTAGAGGTACAATGAATTAAAATATAAATAGTAAAACAATTATTTTCAGAAATAAGCTTTTCTTACAGATAAATTTTATAGGACAATTAAGAGTATATTATATTCTCACAATACCCTAGGCTTGGTTATAATTTATGAGATTTATACCTGAGAGTTATTTTAAAAGGACAAAGGTCCATTACTAGTCTCATTACTACTATGCAGTCATGATAGAAACTTTTAGCATTCGGCAAGAAGAATAGAAATAGAAATGGAAAAGGTAGACATTCAAGGTTTCTAAGTTCTGGCAATGTAATGAACAGCATAGTGACTATCATTAACAATATTGGATTATAGACTTGAAAATTGCTAAGAAAATAGTTCTTAAATGTCCTCATCTACCCAAAGAAATGATAATTATGTGAAGCAATGGACTTGTTAACATCCTATTGTGGTAATCATTTCACAATATAATAGTGTATCCCATTATCATGTTGTATACCTTAAACTTACATATGTTATACATAATTCATATCTCAATAAGGCTGGAAAAGAGAAAAAATAATTTCTTTGAAATGACAAAAAAGTGAAGATGTCCATTTCCCTTAGCAAGAGCATATTTAAGGCTTATACAAAGAGTTAACCTGATTTTCCTCTCAGAACCCAGCTAAGCCTCTGAGAGGGGTCTGCATGCTTAGGCCACTCAACTGCCTCCTCTGGAGCAGAGGTGCTAAGGGGCGCGTCTTTCTGAGCCTTACTCAAGCTCTGACAGGAACTTGGCAATCAGGCAGTTCTTAGAATTGACTGCTCTCTGAGATTGACGAGGAGTTATTTACAAAGCTGCAGTTGTTCAGGTCAAGCAACTCAAACTCTCCACGGGCGGGGGTGGGAGAGAGAAAGGATGGAACTCTGAGTTGCAGTGACCGCCTTGCTTAAGAAAGTAAAAAAGAAAGTGTTCTCTTGGACTCCATAAATACACATTAAAAATTTTTATATACCCTAAATAATTACAACCTTAATAATTGTGAACTCTTTCAAGAATAAACCTGAGTAATGTACAGGTTTATAATTAATATTTCCCAATATGATATAAACATTTTTTTCAATCAAGTGGGCTTTTTTTTCTTCTATAAAAGATAACAGATAGTGAATACACTATAATTTCCTCTTATAGTATGCTCTGGTTTCACTAGACCTTTATAATAAATACAACATGACTTTTCACCTTTAACTGTTTTAAATTCTAATATGGTTGAGGGAAGAAACTTAGGCATCTCGTTCAGCACCCTTCTATAATATGGAGGAATCTCTGAAACACATGTTGGGTTTGAATAGTTGAATTTCGTTATTCTTATAAATAATCTTGCTAGTTGGTAAATTTACTACTATAAATCAAATCATATAATTATGTAGATAAATTATATGTAGAAAATTAACCAAAAAAACCATTATGTTATGACATTGTCTAGCCAACCTAACAACATATTGTAGATAAATACAGGCAAACATTCCTAAAACCACTAGATGGCATTCATTCACTGCAATTTTGGCCAAATACAGACTTTCAAAGCTTTATCATGATATGCAGGTTAAGGGGAAGGCAAATGTTATCCATTATTTGGTGATATTTTCCAATCATTTAACACAATGACAAAGCTCTACTTTATAGTTTCCTTCAAATAAAATCAACAAATACTTATTGAAAGCGTTATTCAAAGATTTTTCCTTTGTGCAGAGTTGAAAACCACCTTTCCTGTGGTAGTGGTATTTATTTAACACATCTGAAAGAAAAGATTCCTCACACAGTATGAATGCCACTTAATTTGACTTTATTTCATTACTTTAGTAATTCCTGTTTTTATTTCTCATTTAGTTATTCCTCTAAAGGTTAGAAAAAGCATACATCACAAACATTACAGTTTTCAAATATTTTAAATGGTATGAATCTTTAAAATTAATGTTTATGAAAATAGGACACCAAGAGATCTAGAGGGTTCAGAAAAGATTCCAACCTTTATTGGAGCTTATTCTACGGCAGCTCCCTGCTCTGGTTCCTGGGTCAGAGTGGAGAGAGGGGTGGATCAAAGTGAAGACTGAAAACGGATGTACAACATATGCAATGTTAAAGCACACTTGGAAGTTTTCATTGGTATGTGAGTCTTGGATTCAAAGATTTTGATTTTTAGGTATGTTTTCTACAGGTCAGAGTTTCAAACATTATTAATCTTTAAAATATATGAGAAATAGTGCTCCCCCCTGCATTAAGACCTAAGAACTAAAATGGCCTTTGGTGATAGAAGATTATGATTTAGTCTTGGAGATAAACCATAGAATGAAAACTCCTGAACTCCACATTCAGACTAAACTACTGGAAGATGATATTGATGGAGACAAGTAAATCAAAGATCATCTTTTTTAGTAGAAGTTCTAGGTTAAAATAATATAAAATTCAGGACTTACCTGTTCTAATATGTTTTGAAGCCTCTCTATCTCACAGTCTATTACAAATTTCTTCTCTTGTCTTCTATCAAGTTCTTCTAGAAGTTGTCGATAGCTGACATCATTAAAATTTTCCACACATATAGCACTGACATGCCAACCATTTTGTCCTGCTTTTTCCATAATTGCTTGAAGTATTGAATATCCTAGTGGGGAAAAAAATTCAGATGGTTATTAAAAACATTTTTTTTTCCTTCCCTTTAACAATGTAGACAGGCACTGATTCTTTATCAACATTTTTATGTTCCAAAATATATAATGGATGCTTAGAAATTTAAAAAATCTGAGTGGTTATTTCCAAATAACTTCTTTTTTCTTTTACTCAGGGCAAAAACATCCTTTAAAATATTGCTTGAATAAAGCAGCAACATCCTACTTTGAGTAGGCTCTTAAAATCTCTTTACTGAAGAATATTACATTGCTCTAGACATAATTTTGATAAGATAAACCAGAAACCAAATACAGCACTGCCTTCAGTCAATAACAATTTCATAAATGCTTTTTTGGTAATTTTCCACACTAGGTAGAATTAATTTTGAACATATATTTTGACTCTCCCTTTGAGCAGGGTAGCAACAGCATTTTTTAGTTCAACTACGGCAGAGAAGATGTAGGAGGAACAATAATACTGTAGACAGTCAGATGAAGCGCCTGGGAGTCTCTCTCACTGGCCAAGATGACCACATGGGTTGGATCTTACACTGAGCATTACACTTACAAAAGCTAGAGAGATGAATGGACAGGGCCCCAGCACATAGAAGCTAGCAAGATAATTGGATAGAAAAAACCCTCTCCTTCCTATCTCTATAAGAATGGTGGGCTTGAGCAAGAACTGAGGATGGTCTTTGAGAAGAAAGCCTACTGGGTCACCACAACTGAATAAATCTCTTTCCTTTTACACCAGCACCTGTTGTTTCAGAAGTTTGGCTTTCCTTAAGGCAGCAGCTGAACCTGCATTTTCTTTTTTGTTTTCTTTTTCTTTTTTTTGGTACATGCCCCTAGTGGGAACTGAACCTAGGACTCTCTGGTCCGCAGGCTGATGCTCCAACCCCTGAGCCAAACTGGCCAGTGCTGAACTTGCATTTTTAGTTACAACAATGCAAACTGTATTTATGGAGGGCCCATTATTGTTACTGGGGAAGGCAATATTTAACTTTTCTTCCTCTTGTGGCATGGGAATAATGTAGAATTGGGTTGAATTTAGTGACCCATTAGGTGAGGCACGTCACTGCATACTCAAACTCATAATCTAGTAGAGGAGATACATATTCAAATATATAAATGTAAATTAGTTTAAAAACCATAATAATAACTGCACTCAAGGTAAAAGTTTGACCCAATGGAATTTTGGTTAAATCTGTGTGGATGGAACAAATAAAAATACTATGAAACAACTTGAATTGGGTCTTGAAGGTTGAGAAGGCACATGCAAGATTACTGAGACAGACTTCCAGGGAGGATTGGATAGTCTCTACCCTGTACTTGGTCCAGATTTTCTGCATTTGGAAGGGAAGCAAAGGTGTTAGTATCTGGGTAAAGGACAAAGGGGCACATTTATGAATCCAGCACTTAGAGTACTTCTTTGTGCCAACCTTGTCTCGACCTTTTGCTTTTTACAGCTTTCAGTTTTAAAATGAAATGTGAGTGAAAGGGCAAAGATCCTTTGAATCTATGAATAGCCCTTAAACAAGGATTGGTTAGGATCAGAGCCCTGTAACTAGTTATCCTCTCTTCTCTCATGGCTTAGCATAAAAAAAATATGCTAGACCTCTTTAAGAAGGTCTAACATTTATTGGAGCTTATTCTATGGCCGCTGCCTATATTTTCTCCCTGCTCTGGTCCTTGGGCTTAGAGTGGAGAGATGGTGGAATAAAAGTAAAGACTTAAAATGAATGTACAACATATACAATATAAGACACACTTAGAAGTTTTCATTGGTATGTGAGTTTCAGATTCAAAGATTTTGATTTTTAGGTATCTTTTCTACAAGTCATAGTTTCAAACATTATGAATATTCAGTTAATATCAACAGATGGAACTGATGATGAGATCATATTTGAAATATAAATTACCTGATATACTGCCAAATGAAATATTGTGGCAGTCAGGACTCATTTTTATCTAAATGAAAAAAAATTCCCCAAAGAGGAAGAAAGAGGGCATGTTAATTACTATATAATTATTCTAGTATATCTATTGCTCTATTTAGTCTTTCTTTTTGAAATGTATGCCCATAATTATCTTTTAAAATCTTTCCTAGATTATCCCCACCTCCCCACCCCAAACCCAGTACTCTATCTCTTGTTTCCTATTTGATGCATAGGTAACATGATGATCTGAGTAATATCTTAATGTACATGTTCATACCTCATTTATTCTGTTACTGGGACTTATTCTCTGATAGGAAGTGAGGCAATGTTCCTTTTATTCATTTTTGACACCTATGAACACTTTTTTTCTTTTTTTAAATACCAGTTGACATTTTGCTATTCTTTTCTCCTCTTATTGTCATACAAAAATTATTTAAAGACTTTTTATTTAAAAAAATATATATATATATATTGCATGTTGTAAAAATGGTAAACATTGGCCACACACATCGAAGTAGTCTTCCTGCTCCGTGGGATCAATTCATAGCTTGGCACTGGTATTTAGTTAGTGCTTTTAAAAACTTTTTTCTTTACATCATGTGGTTATTAGACTTCATGTCAGCATTAGGCATCCAGGTTGTTATTTTCCTGCCTACAGGACTTTTACACTAATAAAATAAAATTATAAATTCAACATTTTGTTGTCTGATTTTTCAGATTTACAAATAACACGACCTGAAATAAGACAAAATCCTTGGACACAATCTTTTAAATGGCAAAGAAAATTGGCTGCCTAAAGTGAACCATTAATCATAATCAGAAATAATTGGCATCTTTTCAATGCAGTGCAAAGGACTAATGATTACTGTTCCAGAGCCTGGTTGAAAACTTGAATTCTTTAATAAGCTGTGTTTGATTTTAATATGTTTTTCTTTTCATTGCTACTCAGATGTGTGTCTTATTTATTTGCTAAGATAGTTGGCAATACATTATAAATCACAGAAACTACTGTTATTGAAGCTATGATTATGTAACTTAGCTGTTATATAAACTGGAAAATCACAAGTCAAATCATACTAATTCTACATCTGACTATGATTTGTATCTTCTAGTTATTAGATAATCTGCAATATTATTGGCCAGAAAATGAATACTGTAGTGTTAGGTGAATATCATTACACTAATGGAAAATTCATTACTGTAAAGGATCTTTTAAGTCTTTTTCTTAAAAAGAAAAATAGTTGTCTAACATTTTAATAAATCTAATTTATTGAAACCTACATCCAAGTTTCCTTAAGGTATGCCAAGACATGATTTTAATTCTACAAGGAATTAACTGTCTAGTAAAACTGATACTTAGGTAACTAGCTATTATACAAATTATTTAGTATTATATAAATAACTTCAAAAGAACCCAAATAGTTTGATTAAAATAGTAGTGAGGGCATACTATTTATAAGATCACATTATTAGGTTGCAATAAGTAATTAAAGGCTTTTTCATAATTATTAAAGAACACTATCAATTACACATACAAATATTTTTAAGTGTTATTATGTCATGTAGCCATATCATCAAATATTTTAAATAGAATTACAGTGATATAAGCGGTCTTGAACTACTGCATCCTTACACATCAACACTTTTATATCATCCACGGATAATGACTTATTGTGGATGAGTAATACCATCCAGAAATGTGGTTGCTAGCAACACAAGCTGAGCTTATTTATTTGATGTTCTCTTTTGCAAGTTATCTGATTCAAATTTCTATACACAGACGGGCAGGAGGAGAATCAGGAGAAATAAATGTCAGAGTGTATATAATT
Organism: Molossus molossus; assembly: GCF_014108415.1. Lineage (NCBI taxonomy): Eukaryota > Metazoa > Chordata > Mammalia > Chiroptera > Molossidae > Molossus > Molossus molossus. The sequence goes on from NW_023425348.1 coordinate 1,647,774, forward strand.
TCAAAAACTAGGGAGTTAACCATCTGATATAAAGAGACTTCATTTAGCTAATAACAGAAGAGTGTTCATGATGCTTTTTAATGAGGTCATTGTGCACTCAACAGGAGCAGCATCAGGGGAATGCTGGGTGTTTCAGTCATTTCAGAAGAGTGAGAAATTGAGGAGAAAATGAGAAGAAGGGAGAAGGCAGAAGGTAGAAGTTACCAAAAAACAGCATCAGGGTAATGAAGGAAGGAGATGAGGGGTATGCAGTGGTGATGAACATGGGATAGAGGAACATCCAGGTCATGGGAACTGGTTTGAGAATGAGAGGCCTGAGTGGGTCCCATGGGGAATTGCAGAATTTAAAAAGAAATAATAAAGGGAGGGAGCAAAGGTGTGTACTTCCTCAAAGTAAAAGCCTATCATTAATCTTATAAACTGCTATGAAGGTCCCTACTGCTGCAGCCTTGATTCCTCTGGTTGGGCACAATTACCAAAACCAGTGCATTGGAAGAGAAGGGTGTGTATGTGGGGAAGTGTACCTCATGCTGTGCATAATCTCAATCCCAGAGAGGAATTGAGGCTTTTGTAGACCTCACTGCATTTAACGCCACCATGCTGAACTGCAGAGCAGCCTTAGTAACCATTTAGTTTGGACTGTTTCCAAAGCAGTGTAGCCACTGAAATAACATGTTCAAAGGCTGCAGTTTGGACTCTAAGGTCTCAGCACACAGGAGTGACTGACCCTGTAGCTTGGTTAAAATTATCTGCAGCTGTGACTCTAGCATTTATTTCTGCCATAGTTCAAGAAGGGCATAATGAAAATAAGTGAAGATCTTCCAATTTACACAATTTGAAGCCATACATTTAAATCTAAGACAAGATGAAATGAGATGTCTTCAGTTTCCTTTCTCCTACAAATAATTAAGAGTAAACATAGAAAATTCATCTTCAAAGGGGGTTCTTCTGGGTCCTAATTTTTCTCTAGGGCTGCTTAAATTTTCTAACAAAGACACTTCTTGTAGCGGAAGTGTAGTGTTCATGTGGAACTCAGCTGACAACACAAAGGGGAATTTGGTACTTGAACTCTTTCATGTGTTCTGTCAGTTGCAACTGAACCTAACCCTTATTATTACAGGCATATAGCAAGCGGTTTCAACTATTTGCCACAGCTTCAAGGCACTGAACAGTTCTTCTTCGGCATGCCCTAACTATTTTTACTTATTTCTCTTGGCCTTTTCCAGAACTGGGTCACTGGAGAATTTTAGTTCACTACAAAGAATAGATGGGCCCATTAAGTCATACACTCACTTGTTCACATTAACAACTAAATTGATCTTTGTAGACAGAAACTCTATGTCATTTCCTTGAATGAAGGCTGTGATGTTTTCCTAATCTTTGTGATACACACCAAAATCTGATCATCCTTGTCCCCTGACATAATTTTATACCAATATCCTCCTCACCTTCCTTCCATCCAGCAAAACTGGCCCTTCAGATGTTCTAGAAGGTACCATGTGGCTCCACCTCAGTACCTTTGCACAGTACTATTCCCTTTAAAAGATTGTTTTCCTCTACTTTGCCCTCTTTCAGATTTTATCTCAGACATCATTTACCTTCTGATATCACTTCTTTATTATATAAGCTCTTACACATTTCTGTATATTTCTTTCAGAGATTTTGACCACAGTTTCTATCTTCACATTCAAATGATGATGTTACCAGGGTCTTTTCCAGCCACTACACTGTTCCATGAAGCTAGGTTCTATTTCTTAGCTCAGTACCTAGTCCAGTGGGTGCTCAGTAGATGCTCAGCAGAATTGTTTGAATTCATGAATAAATTATTGGAAAATTTGTGGAGAAGAATCAGGATGTTAAAAAGCTTAAAAGTGAGAAGCATGGCAGATCACATTCAGGAACTTCAAAACTTCAATTTATTTTGTGTATTTGGAAAAACAATGAGGGTATGTGGAGAATTGGTGTGGTCTGTGAAAAGAGCTTCAAAGGCTACAGAGATAAGCAGGCAAGGGACGTTCCCCAAGGGCCTTCTCTACCCACTGACAGAATTTGTCTTTACTCCACAGGGACTTTAAGAAGAGATGGGCAAGATTGAAAGTGTTTTGGAGTGATCATTTAGCAGAGTTGTGGAAAATACAGTGGATGATATTAACAGAAGAAATGGGAAAACCAATTAGGAGACCATATTTAAGTAATCCAAATGAGACCAGATTCTACATTAAGGGGGTGGAATAAATGAATTCGGTGAGTGATGAAACAGGAATAAGGAGGAGGAGGATGTGAACATAACCAACATCTGTTCTACTGGTGGTTATTTTATTTTTATTTTCAGAAAGAAACTCATATCTTTTTTGACCTCTTGAAGAAGCACCTATTTTTCTATTTGGATTTCAGGTGTTAATTGACTGCTGATGATAGAGCCCTTGCAGCTACCTTCTTAATCATCAAGCAATATGCTAGATTATGACACAGGTTTGAGATACCTTTTTCTCTATTGCTATATACATCAATTTTTCTAGAGATCATCTCTGTAGAATTTGAATATTCCCTAAGAATAAATTGGATCTCTTTTCAAGTTTGCCTCCAACATTTTTTTTTATCTCCTCAGTAATATAGGTATCTATTAACACCTTTTTACAATATAAGGCGATTTCTTTAAGGCAAGAAAGGCATCCTTAAAAATTTTGCCTAATTTTAAAGCAAGTAACTAAAGACTAATTACCTAATCAGAATAAATATATAACATTTCTATATAGATATTATTTTGCTCATAGAGATTTGTCTATTTTTATATTACCTGATATAAAATTCACAAATTTGATTTTATCTATATTTTTTATATCAAAAAGTTCACAACTCAGAAGTATAAAATGCAACTATTGTATGTGCATAAGGGGATTAAAATAAACATTTGTGAATTAACAGGTACCCAAATAATGTTTGTCCAGTATTAATTATTTAAAGTAATTAAGACCTGCCCTGGTTGGTGTGACTCAGTCGGTTGAGTGTTGTCCTGTGCACTAAAAAGTCTCAGGTTCTATTCCCGGTTGGGGCACATGCCCAGTTTGTGGGCCCGATCCCCAGTAGGAGGCATGCAGGAGGCAGCCAATCCATATAACAATGTTTCTTTTTTCCTCTCTCTCTAAAATCAATAAAAAATATTTTAGAAATAAAGTATTTAAGACCTAATTTTGCATGTTAAACTTATTCAATATGCTAAAATTTGGGGAAAGCAAAGTGTTCAGTTTAAAAGAGGTGTAGTGAAGTCCTTCAGAAAGGGACTTCACTGCAGGGAGAATGACCTGAAATTTGATGTGGTCCTTAGAGGATGGGAGCGTTTCACAGACGAGCTATTGCAGCATAAGGCAAAGGCAGAGAGGCAGGAAGACTGAGAAATACTTAATGTCTTCTTAATGATTACTAGAATAGTTTGCTGGAGTAGTGGATTCAAAAACTATATTATGCTTTATTATCATTTTACAATATAATTGGACCTCACAAGAGCCTTGTGAAATAAGTATTAATATCCTCATCTTATAGGTGAAGAAACAGAGATAGATTATGTGATTTATATCAAATTATTACTACAATTTAAACTCAGACCTTCCATGCTTAATTAAATCTAGGGACTTTTTTACAACACTTTAGCCAATAGCAGGAAGATGCAATTGGAAAGTAAGGTTGAGGCTGTGTTGCACAGGCCTTTAAATAACAGTTATCATCAACTTTTCTCTTTCTCTCATATTTTAGCATTTTCTGTCAATGTTATCTTAAAAATATATCAGGAATCTGACCATTTCGTCCTCTCTCTATGTAGGTCCAAACCACCATTTCCTCTTGTCTGGATTACTGCAGTTATTTCCTTATGGGTGTCCTTGTTCTGTCTTTGCCCCCTTCAGACTATGAATAGCATAGCTGCAAGCAAGCCAGATCATATCACTCAGAACTCAAAATTCTCTCATTTTTTTTTTTACAATGACTTGCAGGGCTCACACCTCCAACCTCATCTACTGCTCTCTCATTCTCAAACATTACTAGCTAACTGGCTTCTTGGCAGCTATGACAATCTGCCAGGTATGTACACACCCTGGAGTGCTCCCTCCAAGGTGGGTTTTTGAGGCTCACCCTTCACTTTTGTTAGGTCTTTACCCAAATGCCCTCTCTTCAGTGAGGCCATCCTAAGCCACTTTCTCCAAAATTTCAACTCCCTTGTCCTGGGATTTCTATTTCTCTTCTCTGCTTTTTTTTCTCCTAACACCATCAACTAATGCACTGTGAATTTTATTCTCTTATCTTGTTTATTGGCTATTTCCCCCACTAGAATGTAAGCTTGTGTAGGCAGATTTTGTTATATTCACTGTGCTAGAAGAATGCCTGGCAACTAAAAGGCACTCAATAAATACTTTTGAATAATTAAATACTGAAAGTTCAATTTTACTCCATTGGCAACAGGGAAACGCTGGAGGCTCTAAAGCAGAGAAGAGACAGATTTATAAAAGTGCTTTCATACTATTAGGGGAAATAATAGATTCAAGTAGAAAGAGAAGGAAGAAATGGAATAATTCAAATAGGAAGCTACTAAAATTAACTCAGGTATAGTGCTATGACCCCTCTAGTCTAGATTGATAAAAAGAAGAACGTTAATATTCTAAATTCCATACTTGTTCCCTCATCTTGTACTTACCTATACAAGAACCAGGAGATTTTTCATTATATCAGGTGGAACCATATGATATAGCCATTTTGCCAGTCTAAAATATTCAAATTTCAACAACATCTTATGTTTCAACCTAGAGGTAGCTTCTAAACTGGTGATACAGAATAGTAAGAATAGTAAGTGGAATTATAGTGACCTGAAAACTACTTAATTTATACATTTTGACCCTAAAAGAATGTGGTAGATAAACTTTTAAGCCAGGGCAGAGGGAGGTCATGAGTTGGAGGAACTTGCACAACTCTGCAAGACCTTTGTTTCCCTGAAAATTGCTCTTGTCTTCATTATCAGTCTTCAGAGCAGCCATCTTGAGTCATTAAAAAAGGCTGAAGTAAACCTCAAAAAAATTTTTTTTAATTAAAGGAAGTGTGAGATCTAAGAACTTCTAAATGATAAAAACAGAAATACTTTTGGGTCATGAAAAACATTCTTCAGCTAACGTGGAGAAGTTGGTTCATTGGTTGAAGGTACAAGATAGCCAATGCTGTACATAGAAATATGGTTCTTAGAAGATGAATTAATGTATTCTACCCTATGTTGAAGTTTGAGTCCAGTAGAACTTATTAATTAATCATGAAAGCAACCACTAGCATCAAAACACACAGAAGTGTTATATAACATGAAATACCAGTTTGCTATATTTACATGCCAAACTGTGTACTGTAAATAATTTTAATTCGGATCTGGCTCTTATAACAGAGCCAAAACCATTAATTTTGGTTGATTTGCAAGTGATATTTAAAAATGTTACTTTTGTCTTTTCTTCAGAAAAGGTGTAGCTGTATATAATCTTCTTGTGATGATTCTAGTGAAAAGATTTTGCATACAATTACTGAGACCATTTCTGTTCCAAGCAGGAAAAAACGCAGGATGAAGTAAGTAGTCACCATTTGATTAGCCTAATTTTTATATCCCACTGAGGCTAGCTCAGTTCCAAGAAGTAATTGCAAACTCATGTCAGTCACTGGGAGAGTGAATATTTGATTACTCACTATTAAATTTCTTTCATGGGGAAATGACTCTGGGGTGATCACCTACATAAGGAGTGATTTCTTGAACAGCATGCCAGATGACAAATGATGGATTCAAGGGTAAACTCAGTATGTTCAACTACAAAAATTGTGTTTCTCATTTTAACTATATGGATCTGAAGCAGGTTAAATTTCTTAAGTCATTTAATTTTTACTTCTATGCAATGAAGATGATTAATGTAGATTTTACTAGTTATATTAATCTGCTCTATAGCCCTTAATAAATTCAGCTTCATTCCCCATGGTAAACTGAATGCAGAATGCTGTTATCTATTTGAGGGAATTACTGTATGAGTTCTTGTTTGGTGAGGGGATTCTTCCCCACAACTTTGGGGGAATCATAATGTACAACAACATTCCACACCCTCTAAAAACAAAAACAAAAACAAAAACTTAACTCTTGGTCTCAAATTTCATATGTGGTGATTCACCATCTCCTCAGTCACTTTGGTCGGAAACCTAGGAGATATTCTCAGACTTGTGACTCTTCTCCACCGTCATCCCAAGTCATCCTGTTACTTCTTCCTAAATATTATATTTAAGGTCTTTTATAAGCACCTCTGTCATTTTGTCAATTTTTATTCAATGAATACTTATTGAGTGTCTCCTGTCTGATAGGCTATTGCTGTCTGATAGGCAGACATAGAAATAATAAAAACAGTAGTATGTACCTAACTTTATGAAGCTTACAGTCCAGTGGCTGAGGCAGACAGTAAACAAATATACAAATACATTGCTAATATAACAATAAGAGGTGGTCAGTGCAATGAATAAAAATGAAGGAAGAATGGGACAGAATGACTGGAGGTGATGGTGGGAGGGGTACTTATCTTCCCACACCAATCTGTCACTGTTTGTCTTAAGTATGCATCACCCAAGTCATACTAAAGATTGGGATTTGTGGAATAAATCAGGTTCTCTCTTGCCTTAATGCGCTGCAATGGCTACTCCTTGTGTTAAGAAAGTGTGTGTTCCTCATCTTGTAATTTCCAATCTTCTAAGCCTCAGCTTTATGTTAGGACATTTTAGAAGACTTTTCTGACCTCAAGTTGAGCTGTTCTTTTTTTTTATATTTCCCTAGCTATCTGTTACTACAGTAATTATAGCTCATGTCTTACCAAATTAATTAATTTTATTATTTATCAAGTAAGCACTAAATGATTCTTTTGTAAATACTAAGTATATAGTGAGTCAGTTACTGGTTTCCAGGATGTTGAATTTTAATAATTTTAATTGTTAATTTACTTGTCTACTCTTTTTAAAGTATGAGATGAGTTCTTAGTCATTTTGTTTCTCCAGAGTGTTGTTTTTTTCTTCATACAAAGAGAAGAATAAGTTCAATAAGACTTAGATCGAATTGAATGGTGAGGATAAAAATCCTGCTTTTTATATTAACACCCCATTGATCAAGCCTAATAATAATAAAGATAATGATAAAAATAACTAACAATTATTGAAGGTCCACCTAATCCAAAAAAAACATTGTATTAAGTGTTTTATGGGTATGGTGTTACCTTTATTGTCTTCATGTCATATAAAGGAAACTGATGATGGAGACGTTCCTAACCAAGGTTACTTAGCTATTAATCAGTAGAGCTTCACTCTGCCTGACATTAAAGTCTATTTTTTTTTTTAATAATATGGTCTATAATACAATAAACACGTAATTACATCCTGTTTGGGCTACTTTAATCCCCTATTAAGAATTATGCTTGACCCAGAAATATCTCTGGTGGTGAACCATACCTGTGTACTATGGTTGTGTCTGAGGAGCACTGTGGCTTCTCATGTTAGGGATATACTTGCTGCTTTACCTGCACCTTCACAGGGAGGTGAAGCCCCTTCCCCTCCCACCCACTCCTCAACAGGCTCTGGCAGATTTGGTGCAAATGTCACAACTACTGAAAACATTACAATAATGAACAAAGTTTTTTTCCTTCACAATAGCCTGTGAATGCTGCCCTGTGGTCAAGTTTCATTAATGTCTCCCCTGGTACTGCTCAGGACATACAATCAACTGCCTTCTCTCTGTAAGAATATCCAAACATTAAATCATAGAGTTAGGTTAACTCTGGTGGTTTTAAAAAAGCTTTAGAACTACTACTTAAAACTATCTATATGCTTGCCCAAGTTCTTCCTGTCTAGAAAGAGTCATAAAACCATGCTGGACTATTTCAAAAATCATATTTGAATCACAGTATAGAATGGCTTTTGCTGATGCAGGGTTAATGTATGGGAGGTTTCTGAGCAGGAATTAGGTAGGATAATAAAATCAAAGGGTACTTGTGTTTTTAATTAAAATAAATTTGCCTGAAAAGGATAATGGATATAGAAACACTCATCTATAATCTTATAATTGAAACAAATTTGAGCCAAGTTTGTATTATCAGGTTAGAAAGTTAATTTAAACTATTTATTTTTTTCATCAAATATTTATAACAGGTGATAAGTCAGTAAATCAGTGTCTACATTGCTTTCTGAATCAACAATCTATGCTAGTGATACCATTGTAATTAACCTGATTATTAATAACAGGAAAGGAGCAAAGGGAAGGCCAAATATTCTAGACATGTCATTTGGGCAGCTTCACCAGGAAGCTAAGGCTTTACACTCCTCAGGGAGCCACTAATCTATTCCCTGCAGATCCCTGGGGGAAGGGACTGCACAGGGAAAAGAATAGACTCATGCCCAGTAAAGTTGGGATGATATCGGGAGAGGTGTTTTGTCAATCACACCTAGGAACAGAGGTCATTGGTCAGAATGGGCCTGACAACAGCACATGCTCAGAAATTTGGGATATTTAATCTCCTAAACAAAGGAATTCACTCTCTTGGTTCCTCTTATGCTCTTGGGACACTTACTGCTGGGTATGTGCTCTCTTTTTTTTTGTCCACATGGCTCATGGCATGGAGATCCCCCACACATGGGACCAATAGACTGCTGCAAGTCTGATGCTGAGCTAGACCCCGTTCCAACAGGGAAAGAAAACTCTGCACACTGGTTTTGCTTCTAGTTTTATTGAAACCCCAGCTACACTGCTTCTATGACTGGACTAAAGAAAATGGGTCTTTGGAAACCCAGAAATGTAATTTCATGGAAATAAAGCTTTCTACCATATCTCTTCGTCCAGTGGGGGCCTCTGGAAATGCTTATTCCAGCAGTACCTCCCAAAATCCCACTCTTACTTGCAATGGAGAAAGATCACTGACACTTTTCTCCTGTAACACTGGGGACCACTAACATCTTGTTGAGACTCAATACAATTTAAGGTTCAATTTGACAAAACCAAGTCACTGTCAAGGTAATTGTGCTAGCAAATTTGATTTTTTTAAAATTTTTTTTTTTTTCTTTATTGATATTAGAGACAGAGAGGAAGGGAGAGGAAGAGAGAGATAGAAACACTGATGAGAGAGAACATTATTGGCTGCCTCCTGCATGCCCCCTACTGGGGATAAGGCCCACAACTTGGGCATGTGCCCTGACCAGGAATCTAACCGGCGACCTCTTGGTGCATGGGTTGACGCTCAACCACTGAACCACACAGGCCAGGTGTGAACTTGATTTTTATTTTTTAGTTATTATCGAATAAAGCATTCCATGTAATTATTACAATTGTCTTTGTTACGTGCTTTTTAAAATGTAAAATTTGAATTATGTTCTCTGATTATTTTGATCTCCAATTGTTTCCTCAAGGTCATAATCTTATTAATGTAATTATAAAAGTCTTAAATTCAACTATTGTCATTGTTCTAAGAAGCTTTTAGTGTTGGGTGTTTGTGAAAATATATTTTAGTCCAGTTATGAAAATGTACCCATTTGCATATAGATACTTAGTATTAAATGATTATTCATATAGGATGTTCCCCAAACACTGCTAACTTTCTAAAACATGGGTTGCTTAGTATATAATGCCCCTTTCCATATTTGATCATTCTAACCATTTCTGTAGGTTGACTGTCCTTAAGCACTATTTCAATGTAATCCCCCCATATTTTTTTTTAATAAAAAAATTTGAACTCCAGAGTTCAAAGGATTTTTATTTTACTCTGGCACTCGCTTCTTTGTAGATGTGGGGTGATCTTGTATCCAGAAGAGAGTATAAATTGGATTTTTGAATATTTTAACAGAATGTCAGCTTTGCCATCTGTTCCTCTTCTACTTACAGCATATAGAGATTATTCCTCTTCCCCTAGCAAATCTAAAATCTCATTGACCATTTGTAGCCTAAAGAGACTTTAAGGATCATCTAGTCCAAATTTTTTAACTTGAGGATGAATGCCCTGCCCTCCCCCAATGACTTACCAAGATACAAATGCCAGGTTTGACAGAGACTAAAACAGAAGTCTCCTGACTCCTAAACTAGTATATTTTCCTGCATATCACTGTTTCTGCTTCCTATTAAAATTCTCATAATCAATTGTTATTTGAGGAAGGTGATCTAAAGAATATACTATTCTTTAAGGATCTAATTCTCAGACGTAAGTCTTATTTATTTATTTAGACTTTAGAATAAGATATTTTGCAAAGTAGCAATGCATTCTTAATGTTCCTTGTATATAAAAAGAGCCTACTGATAAATTTCTTCTTTAATGCAGAATGAAGAAAAATTTTGACTTTCTTAATCAAGATCCTAACATAGACTCTCCTTATTTAGGTCCTTAGGTAAGGCAATATGAACACAAATCTCACTAATCATGCCTCTTTTTTCCCTTTGAATCCAAAGAAGATACAAGTGAAGCTTTAAGTCAAAGTATATTTTTCTCTAATGAGCATAATTCTATTGTATAATGATAGCATTTTTTACATACTACTGCCCTAAATGTAGGCAACTATTATTATGTAACCAAATGTAAGTTAATGGTCACAAGTGTCTCAGAGTAGAGCACAGAAAGGTGTTTTCAGATATACCAGCCCTGTAGGAAAAGAATTTAAAATTATTGAAGATGGATGAGTACTTACTGAATATGGTTGGATACTGTTATAATATTTAGCAATTATAAAAAATTAAAGATAGAAGAACTCAGCTCTCATTTTACAGACTAGGGAACTGAATCTTAGGAAGAGAAAACGATAGACACCTTTCAAGAAGTCAGTGGTAAAACAAGTACTTATTATAGACTATAAAAGGTCACCTATAAAATGAGGACCCAGAAGAGCTAAGTCGTCCCTTCCCCCTTCTGCTATGGGAGGTTACAGTGAGAAAATCACTATTAAAGGTGTCAGGGAAGAGACAAAGGATGAGAGGAGAGGGAGAGAAAATGAGAGGAGAGGGAGACAGATAGAACTGACATGAGATCAGGGAATTCTGGATTCATATCTTTCATTAAGGGCACTCATCTCAATCATGAGGGCTCCACTTCCAAATACCTTCAGAATGGGAGTTAGGATTTCAATATATGAATTTTGCCATGACACTAACATTTAGACCATGTCAATTACCCAGTCAGAGTAAGCCTTTTGTTTCTCATAAAGATAGCTACTAACAGAAGTAGCTTTGAGTCCAAAGAAAAATCATAATTGGTAGAAGAAATTTATAGGTGTGATTGTTCTACCTATCCTGTTATATCTCTCATTTCAATATATAAATTTCAAAAATTGCATTAGACAGTTTGTAACTTCCACTGTGTTATCATTTCTTTCTACGGTCAGAAAAAGCCTATGCCTATGTCCTCAGGTACCACCACTTCCAAACACACATTTTAACATTGCTTCAAAACCTAAGCTCTGTACAATAGGCAGCACTATTTAGACAGTTTCTGCATTTGTTGCAAAGATCCTTAATGTCCTGCAAATAAAGTCTCACATTTAACCTTTCTTTATGACTTCATCATCAGGATGATCCTTCTTGGGAAACTTGTAAACTCATACTTTGTGGTAACAAAATTACACAGTCAATAATTTTCCTCTCCCCACTCCCGCCACTGATTACTAAGCAGTTCAAGGCAAACATTATGTTCATTCATTACAATTGTATTAGATCCTGTGTTTGCATAGATTTTTTTCCTTCTTTGTCATGCCTTTAACTTCTATTTATTTTAAAATAATTTACACATATGTGTGTAATATTCAGATACATGTGTACTACATATATATGTGTGTAATTACAGTTATATAATTCTATATATGTGCATTTTATAGTATATTATGCATTTATTGCCATCATTATATTATAAAACCACCTCAGCTCTATTTTGTAAAAGTCAAGATATAAAAATACTTTTGGAGGTTATTTTAGTCAATACTTCTCACCCTTTCTTCTTCAAAATGAACTAAAGATATTTTCAAAACAATTTATAACAACCATTAGAAAAATCAGCAATTTAAAAGTGGACTTTGTTTTCCAAATTCCAAATATGTGTTCTAATTTATAGAACTAAAAAAGAAATATTATATATATAGAAGAAATAGTATATGTGGATTCCCAAAATATTTAAATACTGTCTTCAGAAATCCGCTCTTGTGCAAAGGAACGTGGTCCAAGAAAGAGCTGCACGGGCAGTTGAATGCTTGCGATGGACTGTGCTAAGGAACTGCACATCGATTTTTCTTATTTAATCCTCAAAACAACTCAATAAAATAAGTATTTATCCACATATTTTTTCAGATAAAAAAACAGAATTAGCAAACTTGGTGGCATATTGTGTTTTCCAAGATAGCTACAATAAAATTCCCCTTCTCACAGGTCTTCATAAAGTGTGAAATTAACCCTCCTCCCACACTGAACTGTGGGGCCAGTTTCTCCCCTTGAATCTAGGCAGGCCAGTGAATTCCAAGGCAAGATCATAAAAGTCAATATGGCTTCCACTTGAACTCTTCGGGATGCTTGCTTTTGGAATTGAATACCATAGTGCAAAGAAGCCCAAGCAGCCAGTGCAAAGGGTACAAGCAGGTATTAACAGGGCACAATTCCAAATAAAGTTCCAGTTGACAACCACAATCAGCCATTTAACACAGAGTAAGAGAGCCTTTGAAATCACTCCAGTGCTTCCCAGTCACCTCCAGAAATATATGAGGAAATAATAAAATGATGGCTGTTAAATAAGGAGTGAATTATTACATAGCAATAGATTACCAGAACAGAGACCAAAGTCACACAGCTAGTAGGCCGAGTTTGGACACGTGCATAGACATACCTACTTTTTATCACCTACACTTTTATTTATTTATTTTAATTAATTAATTAATTTTTGTTACAGAAGTTTCCCCTTTTTCACCTACTGATTTCCCTCTCCCTCCTCCCCACCCTGTCTCCAACTTTGTTCATGTCCACCCTTCATACATACATGCATATAAGTTCTGTGGTTTATATCCCCCCCCACCCCACCCGCTCTTCAGGGGATTGTCAGTCTGTAACCCATGTCCACGTCTCTGGGACTACCCCATTCCTCAGACTGTTATGTTCATTATATTCCACAAATAAATGAGATCATGTGATATTTGTCTTTCTCTGCTTGGCTTGTTTTGCTGAAGATAATACTTTCCAGGTCTCTCCATGTCATCTCAAAGGATAAGAGACCTTTCTTTCTTACAGCTGCATAGTACTCCATTGTGTATATGTACCACTGCTTTTTTTGTCCATTTGTCTACTGATGGACACTTGGGCTGTTTCCAGATCTTAGCTATTGTAAATAGTGCTGCTATGAACATGGGGGTACATATATTCTTTCTGATTGGTGTTTCAGGCTTCTTAGGGTATATTCCTAGAAGAGGGATTACTGGGTCAAATGGAAGTTCAATTTTTAGTTTTCTGAGGTAACACCATATTGTTTTCCATAGTGGCTACACCAGTCTGCATTCCCACCAGCAGTGTACTACAGCCCCCTTTTCTCCACACCCTCGCCAACACTTGTTGTTTGATGATTTGTTGATGGCGGCCATTCTGACAGGTGTGAGGTGATAACTCATTGTTTTTTGAATTTACATCTCTCTGATGATTAGTGATGTTGAGCATTTCTTCATATGTCTCTTAGCCATTTGTATGTCCTGTTTAGAGAGGCGTCTATTTAGTTCCTCTGCCCCCTTTTTACTTGAGTTCTTTGTCTTCCATTTGTTGAGTTGTATGAGCACTCTATATATATATTGGAAATTAACCCCTTATCTGATATATCATTGGCAATTATGCTCTCCCATACAGTGGGTAGCCTTTTCATTTTGATGATTGTATCTATTGCTGTGCAGAAGCTTTTGAGTTTGATGTAGTCCCATGTGTTCATTTTTTCCTTTGTATCTGTTGCCTTAGGTGATGTATCAGTGAAAAATCTGCTGTGTATGATGTCTGAAATTTTGTTGCCTACATTTTCTTCTAGGATTTTTATGGACTCATAAGTCACATTTAAGTCTTTTATCCATTTTGAGTTTATTCTTGTGTAGGGTGTAAGTTGATGGTATAGTTTTATTTTTTTTGCATGTAGCTGTCCAATTTTCCCAACACCATTCATTAAAGAGGCTCTTTGCTCCACTGTATGCTCTTGCCACCTTTGTGAAATATTAATTAAGCATATTGTCTCACCTACACTTTTAATCAATATACCACACTGCATCCTGTTGACTGCTTTCTGTACATTGTAGAGACGTACACAGCTTTTACACACAGATGCATGGGATAATGTGTGTGTAGTAGGAGCAGTAATAGCAGGCAGTGGCAGCAGCAATAACAGACATTGGATAGCGCCAGTTCTAGTAACCCCTGGAGAGCACCTCAGTGAATACTCTTTTTAAAAAAATGTTAGACAAAGGGAAGCATTTCATGGAATAGTTTAACTTTTAAGATCTTTGGAGAAATATTTATATTCTTAATGCATTTTCCCAAAGTAAATTCTAGAAGTTATAAAGGCTATGTTATGCTGTGGATGAATAGTGATCTTATGAAAAGTTGTTACTGAATAGATAGTTCTTAATGGAAAAGGTCCTGTTGTACAATTGCTCTGTCATTCATTAATTTTACTTTCTTCCCTCCAAGGGCATTTAAGGTATGGGATATACAATTGTAAAACATAACTATCATTAGAATTCGTAATTACTAGCTCTTAATATTCTATTTGAAGGGGTTCTTGGAGTATGATGAGGTCAGAGGAGAAGAATAAAAAGGGAAACCATTGGGCATGTTTAATAATCAACTATTTATCTCAGAATAATCGGAAATATTTTCAAGTATGGCTGAAGGTGACCTATATCTCAAACTCATTCAGACTGGATTGGTCACTTTATAAGAATTAAAAGGGGAGGTTATACATATTTCGTTAAGTTTTTAGCTCAACATATTTAAATTTGATTGCTTATTATAAGTAGAGTGACTGCACACTTAATCATACTAACTGATACACTTGCAAGAGTAAAAAGGGGCCCTGCTAATATTATAGTAGGCTAACAGGTGTAAAACAGAACTGTGTAAGCAAACCAAAATGTATAGGCAAGATACCAGGCTAGGTCCTGGGGGAAGAACAGATATAAATAAGGCACTGCCTGCAAACATCTCATAATCTTCAAATATTTCCTATGTTGTAACTGAGAACTGAAAAAAAGCATTGCCAGAAAAAAACAAAAACCAATTGGAAGGTTATGTAAAAGTCCAGAGGTATTATCTGTGAAGAGGTCTTGGTTGTCCAGGTGGTCCATGAGTAATCTTCATTGTTTTACTTGTTCTTATCTGGCCAAAAGTTAATTAATCCATGTCTCTGAGGAGTTACATGTGATCCCCTCAACACGTCAAGTTTTAAAATATCAGAAGCTTATAATATTAGAAATTTTGTGAGGTGTCTATAACCGGGGCATCAGGAACTAGGAGCAAGTGCTTGAGATCAGAGAATTCTGGATTTCCAGTGTTTGCAAGATAATGGAAATCCACTGGAATTCCATTGGAAAGCAAGCCAGAGTTTCTTGGTTTGGGAAGACACTGAGCAGTGATGTGTTTGGGTTACAGAATGGGTTCAGAGAATTCTATTTCCTAAAAGCCAAATAAAATTTTAGAAATATGAAAGTATTTAAACATGGACTTTAATACATTATGTATTGAATTTTTTTATTTATTGCATATTATACTTCCCATGTCTTCACTATACTGTGGTCTGTGCCCATTGGTTATTTCTATATGCATATATTTTCTTTGGTTAATCCCTTCTCACTCCTCTCCCCCTTACCTCTGAGATTCATCAGTCTGTTCCCTGCTTCCATGTCTCTGGATCTATTTCGTTTGTTAGTTTATTTTATTTATTAGGTTCCATATATAAGTGAGATCATGTGATATTTGTCTTTCTCTCACTAGCTTATTTTGCTTAGCATAATACTCTCCAGGTCTTTCCATGCTGTCTCAAAAGGTAAGGGAGCCTTCTTTTTTATAGTTTTATAATATTCCATTGTATAAATGTACCACAGCTTTTTTATCCATTTATCTGCTGGTGGGCAATTGGGCTCATTAGGCAAGCAAATTCTACTTCCAATTTTAATCCATGTGGAAGAAAAGCACTTACAGCTGGGAGGAATCACAGTACAATTTAATCAAACTTATGATATGGACACAAAGGCTGAGCCAGGTGGTTACATAATGTGCCCAAGGCTGAAAGCTAGTCATAGGAAGACCGAGCTGGTGGCAGAGAAGTGTCTAAAAATTCTTCCTCATGTCTCTGACAACACTGCACTTGTCCTTGGAGAAATGTGGATGGGGCAAAGCAGAGAAGTTGACAGACTATAAGAGGATATGAACTCCCATTAGCTTTAGGCAAAATAGAGTAAAAAAAGAAAAAGAGCACAATAAGAATATGCCTATTGAGTTCCCATGAAAATAAATCCTTTTAAAATGCACTTAAGGATTATCCAAAATTTTGGTTCTCTTTCTCTTCAGCATCATATTCTTTTAAGAATGGATTAACATTAAGAAATCTTCGATCCTTTTATTTATTTTTTGTTATATGCCCCTGGTGGGAACCAAACCCGGGACCATCTGGGCCGCAGGCCGATGCTCCAACCACTGAGCCAAACTGACCAGGACAAGAAATCTTCAATCCTTTAATGATTGGTTGGTTTCAGACTCACTGGAACTTTTCATTGTATTTCATTGCTTTCAGGCTTTGATTTCTTCTTTAAATGAGTGAATGTCACATCTTTGGATGTTATCAAAAGCATATGAACTGAAAATAGTATGTGATTGTCTCATGACCAGCTTAAGCAAAGTTACGGTAGAAATATTTGTTGGTAGAGTGACCTAGGAAGTCCATATATACCAGGAAACTGTGATCTAATCTTATTTGATCTTGTACCACAAGTCATCTTGATTCTACCTTCAAAGTAAATGGGAAAACATCTCACTATCTTCAGTATAAGTGTCATGGTCAAAATTACCATCATCTCTCATTTCAGTTATTCAATAGCCTCCAAAGAATTCTTTCTATTTTGACCCTGGTTTCCTTTCAGTCTATCCTTATAACAGTGATGAGATTGATCATGTTCAATTGAAAGTCATATTTTGCTACATCTCTGCTCAAAATCTTCCAATAGCTTTCCACATCACTAAAGGGAAAACAATTTTTTTTCAGTGGTACTTTCCTCCCATTATTATACTTCTTAGACCTCTTCTTACCAATGTGCTCACTTTGCTCAAGTAAGCTCATTTCATTGCTACTCCTAGTAATATAAGGCATACTCTCTCATTAAGGCTTTGCGCATGCTGCTCCTCTACCCTGTATGCTTTCTCCTCAGAAAGCCACTGGGCTCCCTCACCGGGTTCAAGTTTCACTCAAACAGTACCTTCTCTTTTTTTTATCCTCACCCGAGGACATTTTTCCATTTTTTTGTTCAGATAGAGTGGGAGGGAGGGAGGGAGGGAGGGGGGAGGAGAGAGAGAGAGAGAGAGAGAGAGAGAGAGAGAGAGAGAGAGAGAAACTTCGATGTGAAATGGACACATTGAGTGGCTGCCACCCGCACAACCCAACCAAGGCAGGGGACAAACTGCAACCAAGGTACATGCCCTTAGCGGGAACTGAACCTGGGTCTCTGAACCACAGGCCAACACTCTAACCGGTGAGCCAAACCGGCAAGGGCCAAACAGTATCTTCTCAATGAGACCTTCATGTTATCAATGAGAACCCCATTTAAAAATCAAATTTGAAAAGTTAAATAAGATAGTAAAACCTATATCCCCAGTGCTTAGTCCATAGAAAGCATTCAATAAAGATTAATTCATGAATGAAGGATAGTGGCTGTGCCCCATTAGCTGTGACATTCACAGCTTCCAGCATTAGGCATTTCTTATTTTCTCTAGCTTCTCTCAGGAAAAATAAGTTAACTGTGTAGATCTGAAGGCTGCAGATTCAGAACTGGACTGAGATCTTGGTTTGACTTTAAATTCAAGGGCTGTATAGTTTTGGAACAACAGCAATAAGAATGAGCACACCTACTTGGATTTGGTAAGTGTTCATTTCAACAAGTCAGGATGATTTAAAAAATACACGAGAACTTTATAACCATCATCTACCTACATACTTTTATAGAAGAAAATATTTTAATTCTAAAGGAGTAAGTCAAATATAATCTTAGATAAAGATCCTTTCTTCAAATTGAAACATTTGCTTTAGAGAAAATTCTCTAAATGGTCCTGATTTTTCCCTCCTGCTAACTCTGGAAGATGGGACCATAAGAAACCCAGATTTTGGACTCCAGATCTGCTGTCCTGAGGTGAATGAGTCCCAGCCTTCCACAGGAACAGCCACAGAGAACAACAATGTGCCTTCATTTTGTCATCAAAATACAAAACAGTTTAAAGAAAAGGTGCTGGCATTAAGATCTATATGTAGAAATAAGAATAAAAATTTTAAAAGATGTAAGAACTTTTCTTGGGAATATCCACTCTGTACCCCCTCTTCAGTTTAAGTGTCTGAATGCTGACTTATTTGAAAAAACATGCTGTTGAGAAATGAGGGTTAAACAAAAACCATTAAAAGATATAGGAGGAGTGCCAATCATTGAAATTTTGCGATGGAGTGAACTAGAATCTTATAGATGACCCAAATAAAATTAAAATTTGTAGAGCTACTTAATAACCATCAGCCATTTCTACACAGCCTAATAACTTCACTTGCTTTTCGAGCTTCCCATAAGTCATGGAGTGCAGCAGTACATTTTTTGAGGATTTAGGATGGTTGATTATGAAAAGGTCTACAAAGATAAGAAAAGGTCAAACCTCTTGGTCAACAGTAGATGAAATGGGACAATTTATGAAACCACAGGGACACTAAATGGAGGGTCAGTCAGATTTCAGTTTCTTTTTAAGATTGGCTTTCTAACGGAAGTATATTGTTCACCATATTTTGAATATTTAAGACGTTTATACTGTTTGATATCAAAAGTTGGAGTTACAGAAGCCAGACTGAAGTTGTTTGAGAGCCTTCTTGAAGAATCTTATAGTATAGTAAAGAAACTGCACTGCTCAAACCTTCTAGGTATAGGGGAATGGGGCAGTTAACTACTGGTCTTCCACAGCACAGTGAGACACGTGCAAAACGCTGTGTGCACCTGCTACAAGTATAGTTGGAGATTTCTTCAAAAAAAACACTTTTCTTTTCCCCTGTCATATTATACTTACATTCCCCATGAGCTATGGGGGACAATCTTTGAATTTTAAACTGAGATAATGTACTTTGGGAGCATTAATTAGCATTTAGTGTGGAAAATGAAGTATATTTTAGTGCCACTAATATAATCCACTTTGTTATGGGCAATAATTTGATTATTGATTTCAGATAGCATCAATGAGGAAAGACTTGTATCCAAGAGTTTATAATGGCAGAAAACTTTAGTTCAATTTATAAAAAGAACAATTTATTGACTGTGAAATGAATAAAGGATGTTATAGATTTTAAGCTACTATTTAAAATAAATAACACTTGTTCGAAATACAGTAATATTATCTCTAAAAACTTGCCAAATAGTCAAATTGTTTTAAGACATATAATTTTTTTTTGGCAAGAATAACATGAACAATCTAGAAAGACCTACTTATTGCAGACTAAACTAATTCAAAACTTGTAAAACTTTTAGATAAGATAGGTCCAGGTTTATGTTTCCCTTAGCTACTGATGAAATTTTATAAAAAGTAATATCAGTAGCCCAGGCCGGTTTGGCTCAGCTGTTAGTGTCAGCTCATAACACTTTTAGATAAGATTGGTCCAGGTTTATGTTTCCCTTAGCTACTGATGAAATTTTGTGAAAAGTAATATTCGTAGCCCTGGCCAGCTTGGCTCAGCTGTTAGAGTGTCAGCTCGCAGACCAAAGAGTCCTGGGTTTGATTCTAGCCAAGGGCACATACCTTGGTTGCGGTTTGTCCCTGGCCCCAGTTGGGGTCATGCAGGAGGCAGCTATGCGTTGTGTCCCTCTCATATCAGTGTTTCTCTCTCTTTCCCTCCCACTCTGTCTGAAGAGAAATGTAAAAATATCCTCGAGTTAAGATTAAAAAAGAAAAAGTAATATTAGTAAAATAACTTAGAAAAAGTTAATCATGGTTAAAAATACACTTTGGAAACATTTCTTTATAAATAAGGTGATTAGGAAAATTATAATCTGGTTAAAATGCACTGGAGAAACATATATAAGACAATAATTATGGTCATCACAAATAATTGTTTTGTATACTACAGAAGATTCCTAAGGAATTTTATTTGCTCTGAACTGTTGGTCAACAGCATGCTATTAAATATGCTTGATATACATAAAATGCTGTTTTTGCTAAAATGTCCTGTAATTCTGATTTATGCCTATTCTGTATTAGTAAAATTTGAATGTATCAGAAAGTCCACTTTTATTATTTTTACTAAAGTTTCAATACTTGACCTATTTATCCTTAGAACCCCTCTGAATACAAGGTATAGAGGAAATTATAATTATTCTCATTTCACAAGTAGAAAAGCAGAATGTAAGAATGAATTATTAACCATTAGTAACAAACTAGAGATAGGATAAAGTGTGAAATTCGAGATCCTTATTTTCATTCTTTAGTCCATTAGTTCTTAGAAATTATTGATTGTGCTTTTATAAGATTTTGATATAGCATCTCATCCAAACATGATACTTTTTCAAGGAAGAGTGACATCTTTTCCATAGTCAAATAAAATGAGAGAGATGAAATGACCTTAAAAAGGGTAAAAAAGATATCCATTATCAATATAGAAATAGGAATTGAAAGAATCTTGTTTCTCTACTGCCCATTTCCCAATACATGTTTACTGAACACCTTTCTGTGTTTAGATATAGTGACGCAGACTTGTAAAGAGAGCTACACTGGCCCGGCCCATGCGCAGCTCACTGTGTTAGGAGAGGCAGCCATGCTTCTCTGCAGTAGGAAAGATGACATGTACATAAATAATTTCCCTATAAGGCAGAGAGGAGTAGAAATAATTCAAGAACTCCAGATACAATATTGTGAAAGTTTGTAAACAATAACTTTTCTCATTTTTTAGAGTTAGTAGAATCTGCCATAGCTGTATTATCTTCACAGCACCAGAAAGAGCACTTCACCACAGCAGTAGGGCAGGCTAGAGGAAGCCTGAACTCGCCTGGGGTGGGATAGTGACCCTGCCTGTCCAAATGGGCAGGGAGACAAGACACCGAGGAGGCAAATAAAATAGCTCTGGTAGCAAGAACCAGGAGAGTTCCCAAAGAAGAGGCTGTGCTAATAGGAGCCTGAATGTCGGTTTCATGGATCAGTCAAGTTTCTGGGGTGTGTCATCCAGATTCAGGACTGCCTCAGCGTCAGAAGAGTCAGCTCTTCCCCACTTTTTCTGCCAATATTTCTTAGATCTTTCTGCAGGGCCAGAACCAGAACGTCACAATCAAGCATTTACTTGGAGGCTGGGAAGTATAAAGTAGGTAATTATAAAGTAAGGCTGGTCTGCAAGCTCACAGTAGAAGAAACCCCTATTTCATGACAGAACAAAACAGGCCCAGGACATGGTACAGAAAAAGACTGATGTTACTGCTTAATTTGTAGAAATGGAGATTCCAGGTTTCATTAAAACTTAACTCACGAGAACCATAATTATTTGATTAAGTGATTTTATCTTTATTGGAAAATAATGCCAATGTTAAATACTATTTTTTTGCCTTCACCTTTTATTGAGTTCTGTAATCAGCTTTATATCACAGTTTAATTTATTTTAATTATCAAAACCTTAGTGTACACTTGAAAATTGCCAGAAGTAGGTCAATAATTTTGCAACCAATCTAAGTAAAGTGTCTTCACATGTTAGTGGGCTTTATCTCTCTAGTCCCATTACAAGTGTTTTGGGAAGATAAGTGATTATATTAGAAACAGAATTAATCACTCTGTATGCGTTCTCATCCAGCAGTGCACATAGTGATAGTTCTTGTTTGAAAATCATAATATTCCAACACTCAAATTTGCAATATTTTTTACTTAAAAATAATAACAATAACCATCATACTAGAACTTAAAAAGCATGCAAAATTCAGGAATTTCTGATTTAAAAAATGTCTTCATACCAGGAGAACCTATTTCATGGTAGCATGTAGTGCACTCCTTGCTTCCTGGTTGAATTCCAGGGTGCTTCTCTTTCCCTTTTTGATTTCCATACTTACTTTCCTTCTGTCCTGTACTAATCTTACCTTCAGCAGTTGGCCTTGCTGTGCTACCTGACTGAGAAGATACAGGACGTCTGGAAAGATGTATCTCCTTTACTTTTGAGCACTACCAAACACTTAAATCTACACTGTGCTTCTTACCCTTTGTTCAGTATTGAAGGGACCGGGGCACTTCCTTCTCTCTATTGCCACTGACTCCAGCTGTGGTCCTGGATCTAGCAGGTGAAGGTTCAGTGTGGTCCTAAGGTGTCTGTGGGAGCATCCTCAATAGTGGGAAGCACTAATTTTAACCAGTGTCACTTGAGTCATCTTGCTGCTTGTTTGAGTACTATGCAAATATTGTTTGGAGTATGAATCTGCATATACATATGTGTGTATATATATAAAATATAAATTTAAAATTATCAGTGTTAGAACTAATGTGCACATGTATTCATCCTTGTACATTACTTAAGACTATTTTTTTCAGAGTGATTTTCAGATCATCTACATCAGAATCACCTAATGTGCTTGCTAAAAAAGACTGTCCCTGGGCTCTACACTAGACCTACTGAACCAGGATCTCTGTGTTTGGGGCTCACAAGTTTTCCATGTGATTCACATGGGAAATACAGTTTGGAGTCATTGACTTAATATGATGGCAGAGATAGTATAAGCTACGAGGGCTTTAAAGTTGAAGACTAAAGTGAGGAAAAGTGTCTGTAGAATGAAGGAAGATCTGTCAGGGCAGGGAACCCAGAGGAAACAGTGCAGATGGCATGATGGGGAGAGTAGGAACTCCACCTATCAGCTAGTCTAATCTATGCTCCTTGTATCACTGCATAACCTTGTCATTATTTCCAGGTGAGTGACTAAAAGCTGTGAGTCAGACACCTACAAATGAAACCTCTATCTGAACAGCCTTCACATGAAAGTGGTCCCAATATTAGCTCCTCCTCCCCTTCCTGCAAGGTAAGTAAAATAGAGGCAGTAGGCATCCAGTACTTTCTCCCCTGATCCTTACCCCCTCTTCTGTGCTCTGGGCCTGGTGGGAGAAAGGAGAGAGGAGTATAATAAAATTGTCACTTCAAGAGCCCATGCTGCTATTCCTATTTATTTTTTCTTTCTGCTAGCATAGGGGCTTAAACTCTTTAACTCTTTTTTTTTATCCTCACCCGAGGACATTTTTAAAACTTTTTTGGTCAGATAAAGTGGGGGAGAGAGAGAGAGAGAGAGAGAGAGAGAGAGAGAGAGAGAGAGAGAGAGAGAGAGAGAAAACATCAACGTAAAAGGGACACATCAAGTGGCTGTCACCCACATGACCAACCGGGGCTGGGGACAAACTGCAACCGAGGTACATACCCTTAGCGGGAAACAAACCTAGACCTCTCTTGGACCCCAGGCCCACGCTCTAACCGCTGAGCCAAACAGGCCAGGGCTGGGGCTTAAACTCTTTATGATTGAGGAAAGCTAAGGGAACCATCAGTGAACTGAAATTCTGTTCATTCATAGAACATTTTTGTTATCACTTTTATTTTATTTTTCTCCATGACAGTCAAAATCTGGTGTTTTATTGGCCCTATCTCAAACATCGGAGACTCTTCTATCTTGTTAAACTATTTTATCTATTCTCTCTCTTACCCTGTTCATTATTGTCTTCTTTTCATTCTTCCTTTCATTACCAGTGTCTCAAATGACAAACATTGATCTGCGGGGTTCACTTTTTTGCAATCCACTTTCTTTACAGGCCCCTACTTTAATAACACTGCTCTCTCAAATATCATCAATGGTCTCTGCTTTTCAAAGTCTAATGACTTGCACTTTTTCTTGTTGATTAAAAGCCATAAAAAATAGTGGAGTTTAATATATATCACCTGGGAATCCAATTAGCGGGCCTGCTAATTAATCAATTAAAGCCATGGATTTGCAAATCTTTTTTTTTTTTTTCTTTCTTCAAATTCTTCTCTATTGATTTTAGAAGGAAGTGGGGGAGAGGAGAGGTTTGCTGCTACACCCATCCATATATTCATTGGTTAATTCTTGCACGTATATGCCCTGACCAGGGATCCAACCTGAAACTCTGGTGTATTGGGACAACACTCGAACCAAATGAGCCACCTGGCCAGGGCCAGGACTTACAGATCTTTACTTGGAAGTACAAGGTTGCATTTCATTACTATCTGACTTTGCCCACTGTTGCATTCATAGCTTTATTTCTTATTTATTATAATAGAGGATGAAAATGGAAAACTACAACACGTTACAATTAAATAAAAATTATGTCACATATATCTGTTTTTGTGAATTTGGACCTTTATACAATTTGTAATATAGCATTCTACAAGTTTATTAGTAAGACTATGTCATACAATAAATGTGTCTGTCATGTGTAATCAAATTTTATACATCTGATCAAAAGATATTTTATTTTATTTTTTTCAATTTAATTTTTTTATTTTTTAAAATTTTTTATTTTTTAATTTTATTTTTGTTATAGATGTTTCTCCTTTTTTACCCCATTGACACCATCCTCCCCATACCCCCCTCCCACTCCATCCCCTGCTTTGTTGTCCATGTCCATTGGTTATGCATACATGCATATAAGTTCTGTGGTTTATCTCTTCTCACCCCCCACCACTCCCTCTTCTAAGGGTTGTCAGTCTGTACCCTACTTCCCTGTTTCTGGGTCTACCCTATTCCTCAGCCTGTTGTATTCATTATATTCTATATATAAGTGAGATCATGTGGTATTTGCTTTTTCTGCTTGGCTTGTTTCACTTAGGATAATACTTTCCAGTTCCCTCCATGTCATCTCAAAGGATAAAAGATCTTTGTTACAGCTGCAGAGTACTCCATTGTGTATAAGTACCACTGCTTTTTTATCCATTTGTCTACTGATGGACACTTGGGCTGTTTCTAGATCTAGGCTATTGTAAATAGTGCTGCTATGAACATAGGGGTACATATATTCTTTCTGATTGGTGTTTCAGGCTTCTTAGGGTATATTCCTAGAAGTGGGATCACTGGGTCAAATGGAAGTTCAATTTTTAATTTTTTTGAGGTAACACCATATTGTTTTCCATAGTGGCTGCACCAGTCTGCATTCCCACCAGCAGTGTACTAGAGTTCCCTTTTATCCACACCCTCGCCAACACTTGTTGTTTGATGATTTGTTGATGGCGGCTATTCTGACAGGTGTGAGGTGATACCTCATTGTTGTTTTAATTTGCATCTTTCTGATGATTAGTGATGTTGAGCATTTCTTCATATGTCTCTTGGCCATTTGTATGTCCTGTTTGGAGAGGTGTCTATTCAGCTCCTCCGCCCATTTTTTAATTGGGTTCTTTGTCTTCCTTTTGTTGAGTTTTATGAATATTCTATATATTTTGGAAATTAACCCTTTATCTGATGTATCATTGGCAATTATGGTCTCCCATAGAGTGTGTTTCCTTTCCATTTTGATGGTGGTTTCTTTTGCTGTGCAGAAGCTTTTGAGTTTGATGTAGTCCCGTGTGTTCATTTTCTTCTTTGTTCCTGTTGCCTTACCTGATGTATCAGTGAAAATTCTGCTGCGTATGATGTCTGAAATTTTGTTGCCTACATTTTCTTCTAGAATTTTTATGGATTCACGGGTCACATTTAAGTCTTTTATCCATTTTGAGTTTATTTTTGTGTATGGTGTAAGTTGATCGTCTAGTTTCATTATTTTGTATATAGCTGTCCAATAATATATTTTCTTCACTTTTTTTTTTTTTGGTCTGGGAAGCTCTTTATTTGACCTTCTATTTTGAATGATAGCCTTGCTGGGTAGAGTAGTCTTGGATTCAGATCCTTGTTTTTCATGACCTTGATTACTTCATGCCATTCTCTTCTGGCCTGTAGTGTTTCTGTTGAGAAGTCAGCTGACAGCCTTATGGGGTTCCCTTTGTAGGTCACCTGTTGCTTATCTCTTGCTGCTTTTAGGATTCTCTCTTTGTCTTTAATTTTTGGCAGTTTCATTACTATGTGTCTTGGTGTGGGCCTGTTTGGGTTCTTCTTACTTGGGTCTCTCTGTGCTTCTTGAACTTGAATGCCTACTACCTTCACCAAATTAGGGAAGTTTTCTGTCACTATTTCTTTCAATATATTCTTTATCCCTTGCTCATTTTCTTCTTCTTCAGGGACTCCTATGATGCGAATATTATTACGTTTCCAGTTGTCCCACAGTTCTCTTAAGCTGTCTTCCTGTTTTTTAATCGTTTTTTTCTTTTGGCTTTCTGATTGGTTGAATTTTTCTACTGTCTTCTAATTCATTGATCTCGTCCTCAGCTTCCTCTACTCTGCTGTTTAGACTTTCCAATGTGTTTTTTATTTCTGATATGTCACTCTTGATCTCTTCTTGGTGGTTTTAATTTCCAATTGTTTTATTTTCAGCATCTCTATGTCCTTACTCATGCTGTTGAGCTTCCTCTAGATCATGGCTCTGAATTTTAGCTCTGTTAACTTGCCTAAGTGCTCCACATTGATATCATCTTCGGTGGAGGTCTCTTGTTCTTTCATTTGGCTTTTGTTTCTGTGTTTCATGATTTTGGCTATCACAGTGGGCTTTGGAGCCTGCCAAGTTTTCCCTGTGAGTATTGGTGTTCTGCTGTTTGTGGCTCCCTCTCTTGGGTTTAGATGAGTGAGGGAGGACCCATGTTAAACACCACTGGAAGTCTTACTTTTCTGGTTAGAGTTGCTAGCCCAGGAAAGGTACTGTTATCCTCCAGCTTTTTGCCTGGAGGCTAGCAGTCTAGGTTGCTTGAAGAGTTTTGGGTTGTTAGTTGATTGAAAAACTCCCTCAGGTGCTCAGAGTAAGGGGATTTTCCAAGGGTGGGGAAGATGCTCCTTGTTAATGAGCCTCAATTTACATTCCAATGGCCCACAGGGTGGGGTTGACTCTCCGAGCGAGGGGCTGCTGCCTCTCCCCAGAGCCCTGGGAAGGAGCAATATGGCCACCGTCCTGCGTAGCTGCAACTCTGCAAAAGCTCTGAGTGCCCTCCAAATCCCGAGTGTCCTCACACAGTTCCAGTCCAGTCTGCCCTCCCTCTGCTGGATCCCAAGGTGAGTGGCTGTGGCTATTTTAGTGTCTTCCTGGCTCTGCACTGTGGAGCTGCTTGGGAGTGTAACCCGAGGGTGCTGCTCACAGCTAAGGCTGCTGCTCAGCTTGGTTTCCCAGCCCCCATCTCGCGTCTTCGTAATCCTACCAGGATCGAACCACTGTCCCTGGTTATATGGTCCTCGCAAGCTGCTTTTCTCTTGCTTTTTCCCGTTGATTTGTCTGTGTTTTAGTTGTAATTCCAGTTTGGTCCTGGGAGACGGTCTGTGTAGCTTCCATTCACTCTGCCGCCATTTTGAAATCCAAAAGATAATTTAATTGATGAAGAAAATTTTCTACTTAAAAGTTGGCAATATAATAAATCTTTTGCTTTGTTTTCTCAAATGTTAAAATAATTAAGTACAACATTTAATGATACAATTTAAAAGCATTTAAATAAATCATTATAAAAAATATAAAATAAAGAATAATATGTTTCAGGACTTTGAGCTTTTCACTTTAATATTTTTAATTTAACATTTCTACAAAGTAAGCCCCATTTAAATTTTATAACAAAATGTAATTAATTGGAAATCTTAATTATCCTTTGAGTTCACACAAACAGGTTAAGGCAAAAGTAGGTTTACAGTTGTGAGTACACAGAACACAGTGTTTATCTTTGTATTATTTATTAATTATTGTATTATTTTCCATATGAACAACTGTAAACCTACCTCTGCCCCACCCTATATATGGAGAAGAAACTCTTGAATCAAATGCATTTTACTAATGAACTATATTAATGAGGGTGATGCTAAAATGTATTGAAGACTGTTTGTAGTAGGATGACATTTAAACAAACAGCCCGAATTGGTATGCTCTTTGCTAGCACATCAACTTGCTCTTGGCATGCTTAAGGCCTGGATGTCTGCTTGAAACCATAGGGAAGTAAACTTATTAGCTTATGCCACACAGCACAGTAGCTAAAAAAGGTCTTTATGTAGCAGGACAGTAATACTTATATCTGAAAGCTTTTTCAAATAACTCTGTTTCACTGCATATTTCTATGCGAAGACACATTTTCCATAACTTCTTTGATTCATTTGAGACTTTTTCTGTCTTCTTATCCTAAAAATGCTAGTGTGCTTCCCACAGAGAACAAACTGCTCTCTCAAAACGTATTTCTCTAGTAGGGTCAAGTGCAGCAGTGTGTTCCATGCCACTGTCTGCTTGGTGGTACTGTTCTCAGATATTGTCCATGCTGATTTCTACATGGAATGGGCAGAACTTTGCAGGGCAGAGGGCCAGGAGTATGGGCAGCATGTGTGGGATAATTTGGGCTCTAAGCCCTCAAGTATCCTTAAATACCTTCCCATTTATCTTCTATTATATTTGCACAGATTAATTACCATGTTAATAATAATTACCTTGGATAATTTAGATATTATAAAAACACTGAAGGACTAGGTTATGGAGTGTTTCCTTCTATGTGTATCAGCACTGCGGCACAAAGACAGCAACTTCTGAAACAATGTCAGTTCTTCTGTCCTTCCTCTCATTTTATCAACTCTTAGATGTTCATACTGTCATCCATAATATTCCATATTTCCAAAGTCATGGCAATTAATATACAGCAGTCCCTCCTTGTCCTTGGGGGATGCATTGGGGGATGTAGTGGGTGCCTGAAATCGCAGATGGTACCAAACCCTTTATATACTATTTTTCCTGGACATACATACTTATGATAACGTTTAATTTATAATTGAGACACAGTAAGAGATTAACAATAATGACTAATAATAACATAGAACAATTATAATAATATACTGGAATAAAAGTTATGTGAATCTCTCTTTCAACATATGTTACAGTCCTGAACTGACTCTTCTTCTTGTGACATTGTGCCTATGTGAATGGGTGAAGTAAGGTGACTTAGACATTATTAAGTAAAATAAGGGTTACTTGAACACAGCACTGTGATACCAAGACAGTTCATCTGATAGCAGAAAAGGCTACTAAGTGACTAATGGGCAGGTAGCATACACAGGGATATGATGGACAAAGGGAAAATTCCTGTCCCAGATGGGATGGAAAGGGATGGCATGAGATCGCATTATGCTTCTTAGAACAGCACACAATTTAAAATGTATGAGTCATTCATTTCTGAAATTTCTCATTTAATATTTTTAGACTGCTGTTGACCATGGGTAAATAAAACCATGGATAAGGGGGGGAACTACTGAACTTCATTATAACTATGCTTTACATTGACTGTTTTGACACAACCAACTAACCAATATATGAATTGGAATGAAATATTTTGGAATAGAAAGGCATAGTAAAGTGATTTCTGATGAATGTTGAACACAGCTGAGACTTACCAGCCAGGGATTATAGCTATAGAAAATCAATATGACTATAATAAATATCAGTCATGCAAAAATAATAACATAAATAAAATTGGAAGACAGATAGAAGAAAATATAAGAGCATTATATTCCAAATCTGATATAGCATAGAGCCAATCAGCACCTTTAAAATAGAAACATGTAGCTAAGACAAAACAAAACAACCATACTGACTCTAGACTCTCAACATTGTTCATAGTCTTTCTCTTAATATTAAAGAATTTTGTGGAAAGTAATATCTTTTGTCATAAAGAAATTTATTTGAAGTTTGTCAATTGCATATTTCCTTCTCTTCTGATGAATTCGAGTAAAATAATTATTAATTTTATATAAAAATAGCATTGTTTGAACTCAATTTTGTAAAATTATTTCCATGTATATTTTGTATTATATTTTCACATATTCATTTACAAGGTTAATAATTATTGTTTTGAATAACTGAAAGGTTACAAAGAGATGGAAGGATTGAGATATGGAGTAGAAATATAATTACCTATTATCTACCTATCTGCCTATCAATAACTGAAATAATGTTCACCAAATATTACCAACAATTATTTTTGGGTGATAACCTTGTTGTAGCCCAATAATGTTAAAGTATCTAACACTTGCTAAGAGTTCAATAAATATTTGTTGCATAAATGGTAAGGTTAGAAAACTGCTTAAAAATATAGAAAAATGCAGTGGACTCCTTCAGGACAAAATTCTGATAGGGCAGTTCTAAAAGAGGGGGTTCCTTAAATATATGAAAATTTGAAGAAAAGAGCATTTTTAAAATGTTAAGAATGTTTTATAATTATATAAATTTGGAGGTTGAAAGACAAAAGAAAATGGTTCTCATGTTTGATTCAAAAAAGCATGTTTAAGGTCTTGATTGTAAGCCTTGTTCAAATGTATTCGTAAAAGCAGAGATAACCAATTAAATTTTTTTATTATGTGGAAAAAAAGTAACGTCTACTCTGAAATTCATGCCACGGAAGGAGAGAAATGGAATGCACAGCCACAAAAACGCAGAAGGACAGGTGTCAGTCACTGTGATTTAGATAACTGAAGCTTCCTGGAGGCTGAATGAAAAGCAAGGACTTGATCCTTGATGTAATTAAGTGGCTCAGCAGAATCAGCTGAATTAGGAGTCAGAGGACAGTCGCATCCACTTTGGAATAATCACTTTCCTTGGCTTCAGTGTGCTCATCTGTAAAATGAAGATACTAATACCTTCCCTGTTGTCTTTGGAGGGTGATGATAAAGAACAAATTAGATAAAGGGAGTGAACATGCTGTGTAAACTATAAATCAGTGCATGAAGCAGTCTTATCATTTAAAGTCATTCTTAATGCGCTGCAGCAGGGAGAAAGTTGGGGAGAAGAAGCAGCTTTCCCTGTGAATTAACTCCTTGTCTCTGGGAGACCCTTAGAGAGCTTGTGTAAAGGCAGTGATAGAAAGTTAATTGCCCCTGTTTTACGCAGAGATTTTTTTTTTTTTTTTTAAACTTATCTTTATTGTTGAATGTATTACAGATGTTCCTCATTTATTTCCCCCATTGACCCCACTCCCGCCCCCCTACTGCCTTTCCCCACACCATTGTCTATGTCCATTGGCCATGCAAAAATGCATACAAATTCTTTGGTTTATCTCTTCCCATCCCCCAACCCCCTTCCCTTTGAGGTTTGTCAGTTTAACGACCAATTTGTACTTCTTCACCTTTTGCACCTATTCCCCCAACCCCCCTTCCATCTGGCAACCAACAAAATATTCTCTATATCTATGAAAATGTTTCTGTTCTGCCTGTTCATTTTGTTTGTAGATTCAATTGTCAATAGATATGTATTCATTGCCATTTTGTTTGTTCATATTTTTTATCTTTTCCTTCAAGAAGACCTTCAACATTTCATATAATAATGGTTTGGTTGTGATGAACTCCTTTAGCTTTTGCTTGTCTGGGAAACTCTTTATATGGCCATCGATTCTAAATGACAGCTTTGCAGAGTAGAGTAATCTTGGTTGTAGGTTCTTACTTTTTGTCACTCTGAATATTTCTTGCCATGCCCTTCTGGCCTGCAAAGTTTCTTTTGAGAAATCAGCTGACAGCCTTATGGGAACTCCCTTGTAGGTTACTGCTTTTCTCTTGCTGCTTTTAAGATTCTCTCTTTGTCTTGAACCTCTTGTATCTGGATGATGATGTGTCTTGGTGTGGTCTTCCTGGGGTTCATCTTGTTTGGGACTCTCTGTGCTTCCTGGACTTGTATGTCTGTTTCCTTCACCAAGTTAGGAAAGTTTTCTGCCATTATTGTTTCACATAGGGTTTCGATTTCTTGTTCTCTCTCTTCTCCTTCTGGCACCCCCAAGATGTGAATGTTGGCACGCTTGAAGTTGTCCCAGAGGCTCCTTACTCTATCCTCATTTTTTTGGATTCTTTTTTCTTTTTGCTGTTCTGATTGGGTGTTTTTTGCTTCCTTATATTCCAAATCAATGATTTGCTTCTTGGCTTTACCTATTCTACTATTGAATCTGTGTAAATTATTCTTTATTTCAGTTAGTGCCTCCTTCATTTCTGTCTGGTTCTTTTTATGCTCTTGAGGCCCTCACTAAGTTTGCTGAGATTCTCACTAAGTTCATTGAGCATCCTTATAAACAATGTTTTGAACTCAGCATCTGTTAGGTTGCTTATCTCCATTTTGCTTAGCTCTTTTCCTGGAGTTTTGTTTTGTCCTTTTTTTTTTAATCCTCACCCGAGGACATTTTTTTGATATTTTGTTTGAATAGAGTGGGAGGGAGGGAGAAAGAGAGAAACATTGACGTAAAAGGGACACATCAAGTGGTTGCCATCCGCACGACCCAACCAGGGCCAGGGACAAACTACAACGGAGGTACGTGCCCTTAGCGGGAACCGAACCCGGACCTCTCCAGACCACAGGCCGATGCTGTAACCGCTGAGTCAAACCGGCCTAGGCTTGTTCTGTTTTTATTTGGGACCTGTTTCTTTGTCTCCTCATTTGGACTGCCTCCCTGTGTTTGTTTCTGTGTATTACTTAACGAGAGGTATGAGACTAGCTAAGACCAGATGCTGCTTGTTTGAAAGAATTTAGGAAAACTTGAAGCAGGATCCAAGATAGTCAATCCTATGGTTAACCAACTGGCAACAGTTGGGTGGGCCTGAAAGTTAGGTGGGGCAGGGTCTCAGGGAATCACCAGGGCGGGGCCAACAGTGTGAGCCAAGTTTCTGGAGTCCCAGATATGGCGGCTGTCTACTGCTCCAGGGAAGGGCTCACCAAAGGAACAAAGGCCTCTGACAGCACGTCTTTTCAGGAGAAAGCCCTCTCTCCAGCCCTCACTCCAATGCCAAACAACTCAGTTCTTCCCTGTATGTCTCTGGCACCCTGAAGCTGCTTCCCCTCTGAGCTTAAGGGGAGCAAGTCCGAGTAAGTCCCTGTGTGGGCCCTTTAAGAGGAGCTGCCTGGGGCTCTAGCAGCCTCAGCCTCCCTGAGCCTCAGTTCCCGCTGATTTTTCCAACCAAAAGTTATGGGGACTTTTCTTCCTGGCACTGGAACCCTGAGCCGGGTGCCTGGTGTGGGACAGGGATCCTTCACTCCTCAGGGAGAACCTTCCCAGCCAAGGTTCCCTCCTGATTTTTATCTACCACACATGGGTGTGGGACCAGCCCATCCGCCTCTGCCCCTCCTACTAGTCTCAATGCGGCTGCTGCTTTAATTCTGTAGTTGTAGGACTTCCACTCAGCTTGATTTCAGGCGGCTTTGAATGATGGTTGTTCTGTAGTTTAGTTGTAACTTTGATGTGGTTGTGGAAGGACGCAATAAGGCGTTTACCTATGCCGCCATCTTGACCGGAAGTCCATAAGCAGAGATGTTTATGTTTGTTTTAAGAAAAAGGTTTTTACTGATCTGTCTCATTCTAGCAGATGCATGTCACTTTGCAGCATCTTTCAAACTGCTCTTTCTCAGAATGCTTCATTGGTTCACATCCTTCCAGGGTTTCATTTCAGGCTCTTCCTTTTCTTTCCAAACCCATGTCCATCAATGATATCATCTATTCCCCTGTCTACTCTGCACCAAATGAACATTTCCTACTATCCATCACACAGCTAGACATGGATTTTGGACAGGCACCTCAAACTTTGCATGTCCCAAATAGAAGTCATTGTTTTCTCCACTATACTTCATTTTATTTTCCTGGGTGTTCTGTCTTGGTTAATTACATCCCTATCTATCCAGTCTTTCAATTTGGGAACTGTAGAATGAAGAATGTGGTGGATGGTTTTGTACTGCAGAACTCTAAGCGATGCCATCAGTGTGGTCTCTGAAGGAACCCTGTGTTGTGCTGTATGCCTGTATAACTGACCACACTGGCCCTCCCTGAGGTTGACCACTTGCTCCATTATCTCAACAGGCACTGATTTCTTGATTGTCTTCAATAGAGAGTAGTGTGTGGACAATTCTCAATTCATCAGAGGCCCCCTCTTAAACATTCATGACAGTTTATCAACGTTCTACCTTTCACTGATAAGTAGAGGATACTATTCTGATTATGGATTGTTATGTGTGAAAATTATAATGCAGGAAGATTTTTGTTTCAATTTAAATGTAAACATTTTAATATTGTATACAAATGAGTTTAGTAGAAACTTTCCAAAGATAGCCTTCAACAACCCCCTCTATCTATATGTTCATACTGCTTCTCACATCAAGAAGTAGAGCTTATTTCTCCTTTCCTTGAGTCTGTGCTGATCTTGTGACTAGCCTTGGCCAATGAGATATTACCAAGAGAGATACAACTGAAAACTTGCCAAGTCTTAAACACAGTGCTTGCACATTGGGACTTGTCATTTTGAAACTCTTTCTTAGAACCCAGCCATCAAGTTTTAAGAGAGATAAAAAAAGAACTAAGGCATGTTGCTTAATAAATCTAGATGGAATCCCAGGTGACAGATGGCATCAACCTGCCAATCATGTGAATGAGACATCTTGGACATTCTAGCCCAGTCAAGTCCCCAAATGTCGATGGCCCCATTTATCATCACAGGGAGCAAAACTGCCCAGCTGAGCAAGTCACCACAAAAAGTCATTAAGAATAATAAATGCTTTTTCTTAACATCACCAAATTTGGGATAGTTTGTTACCTAATAAAAGATAAGGAAAACTGTGTGTGTGTATGTGTGTATAAGGTGCCTATGATATAGGCAAAGAAGACCATTAAATAAAGTGGTATATAAATTTTCAGTTGCAATAGTTTCTAAGACATATCTTTGCACTATTCAGTTAAACCATCTGTTAAGGCAAAATGAGGATAAATAATAGAAAAGAGAAAAATTCCCCAGAGATGAAAACCAGGCCTGGCCCTGGGTGGAGAATGTGGACAATGGATCTTATAACGTAAGCTTCTGGTTATCCTTTTATATGTTATGCCTATGTCTAATTGAGTAGATAAAACCTCAAGCAAGTAAATAAAACCCAAGGTTAAGAAGCGTCAAACACCTTGAAATTCTGAATGTAGACACTCTGTTATCTGGTTACTTGTCAATAAGACCAGAAAACGTACTGAGAGGTAGGTAGCTTGTCATCTCTGTGGCTAGTGCCTTCATCACCTCTTAGGGAGCTAGGAGACATTAGGGAAGAGTGTGCCTTTTTCTTCCCAAGTCCTTATCAGCTCAGATCCTTCAGATTTTTATGCAGATAGCCTTGATAATAAACATTCTGCAGCTGATAAAACTTGGATGAATCTTGGTTGGTATTTTGAAATTCAAGCCCAAGACCATTTCCATTCTCACTTTCACTATTTTAGTTCATCATTTTTCATCTTTGACACAAAACCACTACTCTAGTTTCCTAAATAATCATTACCCTTTCTATAGTTTTAATTTCCTTCCATTAATAATCTATCCAGTAATATTTCTTAAGTGCAGTTTTTATTTATTTAAATTATTTTTAAAAAGTATTAATTTATTTTTAGAGAGAGAGATTGTTATTCTACTTATTTATGAATTCATTGGTTGATTCTTGTATGAGCTATAATAAGGATTGAATCTGTGGCCTTGGCATTTTGGGGCAATGCTCTATTCAACTGAACTACCTGGCCAGTGCTGTTGTCAGTGATGTTTCTAAAACACAAATCTGTCACCACACTGCCCAGCTGGAAAACTTGCCACCGAACTCCTCAACACACAAAATGGAGTAACTGTTTATAGCACAGGGATGAGAGGTCCTGGATGCCAGTCTAAGGGTTTTATATAGTAGGGAATACAAATTATATAATGATTTTTAAGGAGGGGAGTGAAATAAAGCAGTGTTTTGAAAATGTATTTTCTACCCTCTAAATATCATACTTCTTAATTGCTTTTGATTTTAAACAGGTCCACCGGTCTGCTTGTTATAGTTCATAGCAACTAAAATAATTTTTTGTGGGCTTCTTTTATATACTTTTTCCATTCTTATCCGCACATTATCTTGTGCTCCAATTCACACACATAGTCACATGTGTCCCCAACTAATCCCTCCCTATGCTGTACTCATCTCTCTGAGTTCATAACTTTAAGCTTACATTTACATATATAAAAAACACTTCCCTCCTTTCAATTTATATCTTCTAAAGAAAGTGGAACCAGCCCTAATGAATCAGATAAATATTCGCCTTTCCTTCAAACATCCTCCCACACAAACATCAGCACCTGTGTTAGTATACGTTCACACTGAGAGGGGGATATGTTTTAAAATTGGGCCACTTCAAGGGGTCCATCTGGTACTAGGACAGATTCTCTGTGGAGTTGATCATGTTTCAGTTTAAACTGCCCAGCAAAGTCTCTTCACTTTCTACAAACGTAGCTGCAGGGGCTGCTCCTGGCAGCCGGCAGTCGGGCTGCTCTGTCACTGGCACACCAGGCTGGTAATTAAAACTATTCAGCAGCCGTCCTCTGAAGTCCACTCAGTTTGTGGCACACTGACTGAACAAGATGCTTAAATACTAGGAGACATTTCTTGACTCCATATAACTCCTGCTAAAGAGCTAGTTATTGCTTGTGCATCACCAGAAGTTGGGCATCAGCTCAGAAGGGACTTGACGTTTTAGACATGTCCTCAGTTCGAATACTTTTCTACCTCACTAATTAGATGGTCTTCCAGAAATTGCTGAGCCTCAATAAGTTTTATTACTCTCATCTGTAAAAGGGTTATAACTGTATCTATTGAGAATCAGAGATTATCAGTCTATGTGTGTGCGGGGCGGGGAGGGTTGTGTGTGCGCATGTGTGCACATCATTTGACATAGCACACAATAAATATAGCCATTCTCAGATGCATTTGCCTATTGTAGGTCTGTCTCAGATTACTGGGGACTCTGTTTCTCCTTCCCATTCTCCAGTCTCCCATTAGTAATATCAGCAAGCTATTCTCTGAGGTAAATCTGAAACTTGTCTTTGAATATTTGGAGTACTGAAAGTAGCCAAATATAAGCAATTTCATGTCAAAGTTGACATCTTGTGACACGACATGGAACAGTAGGCAATCCCCAAAGATCTGAGGCTATGATGCTCTCAGATCAACTATTCCTCAAGAATGGTGTTATGGCCCTTTGAGAATTTTGTTATAGCATGTATAAAAAATCAGATCATGGGGCACACAAAAATTGAGAGTCTGAAAGCCTTATACTTTTATGAAAACGCAGGTATTTGTTTCACCAGTCTTTCACCTTCTAGAAAGTGTTCTAACTGGCAAAATGTCATGTTTAAATCTCTCTCTATTTTGAACTGTGACTGGGAAGTACAAGCTTTCCCAAATATGATTTTAATCCATTTTGGTAGCCTCAGATAGTACCGTGCACTGGCTGTCTTAGGTGGGACCTGCCAACAGTGCTTAGGTAGCATTTCTAACATATGGAATCATCTGGGTACATACCACATGCAGGGTCAGTGGTAGCTACTGTGCCAACCACAGTTTCTCATGCATAAGAAATGTATGCTTGGCTATGTCATTTGACCACCTACCTTTAAAATCCTTCTGGATTCAGCATGAATACAGTGGCTCTTAGAACAAAACAGCCTGGGAGATTTTCTCTTTCCTGTACAAATGCCCAGAGGCACTCATTCAGTTAAGAAACAAATTGAATTTTGTGGAGGAGAAACAGTAATATGTTCGAAATATCCAGAGTCTCTCCCCTTCACTTATATTTAAAAATGACTCATCTGATTTAATTCACATCTGTGATGGCAGTTTTCAGGTCTAAAGAAAATCCTTTGGACCTATCTTTTTTGCATAACTCACTATAACATTTTTTAAAAATGAGGTAACTTTGGTTAACAGCATTATGTAAGTTTCAGGTATACAACATGATCATTCAATATCTGTACACTCTATTGCGTGCTCACCACAAAAAGTCTAGCTTCCATCTGCCACCATATATTTGATCCCCTTTACCCGTTTTGCTCTCTGCACACCTCCTCCCCTCCATAACCACACCACAGTCCTGTCTGTATCCACGAGTTGGTTGCTGTTCTGTTCTACATGTTTGTGTGTTAACTTTTTTGGTTTATATTTCACATATAAATGACATCATACGTGAACCTATTTTTAATCACTAAAAATAGTATCACAATAAAAATTCTAACTGAAAAAGCAGCCTCGTTTCACTAATGGTATATATATATACATACATATATATACATATATATGTGTGTGTATATACATATATATATACACGCATATATATATATTTTTTTTATTTTATTTTTTGTTTAGTTGTTAATCCTCACCCAAGGATATTTTTTCCATTAATTTTTATTTATTTAATTAATTTATTTTTGTTACAGATGTTGCTCCTTTCCCCCTTGTTGACACTCTTCTCCTGTTCCCATCTCTCCCCTCCCCCTGCCCCCAGCATTGTTGTCTATGTCCATTGGTTATGCTTATGTGCATATGTTCTTTGGTTTATCTTTTCCCTCCCCCTGATCCTCTCTCTGAGCTTTGCCAATCTGAATCCTACTTCTTTGTCTCTGAGTCTATTTTTTAAGGAGAGTGGAAGGGAGGGGAAGAGAGAAAGAGAGAGAGAGAAAGAAACATCAAGGTGAGAGAGACACATAAATTGGTTGCATCCTGCGCATGCCCCAACTTGGGTTGGGGATCCAACCTGCAACCAAGGTATGTGCCCTTGACTGAGAATCAGACCCACGACCCTTCGGTACACAGGTCAGTGCTCTAACCACTTAGCAACACTGGCCAGGGCACTGATGATATCTTAACAAAGCACAACATATTAGAAGCATTGCCCCCTGGTTTTTTGGTATGTGCACTAAAATTCTTCTTTATACCAGGTTGTCTGTCAGAATCTGTGATTCATTATTTAATCCTTGCATATATAAGAAAGCAAATTTAATACTCATTGATTTAACTAAAAATTATGGATTAAAAATATTTATACAATCTAACAAAGTGTAAGGAGACTTCATAAATGCATATTTTTCCTTTGGGTATTCCCCCAAAATTTCTTTTTTGATAAAAAAAAATTATAAACTAATCAGCAGTAATATCATCTAGCTATATTTCTTCTCTAATTCTGTAGCTCTGAAGATTATTTCAACAATTTATTTTAGCTCTCATTATCTTTTCCTTTTATGAAAGGTAGTGGTACCAGAATAGTTACACCGTTCTTTTCTCTATCATCCTCTGACTGCAAAATGAAACTGTAGGATATTTTAGAAACCTATGAAATGAAGGCAAATGTTTTTAAGATAAGTTGCTTTAACATGAGAAAGTTTTCTAAAATTGAAATTTAACTATAGGTTATTTCCCCCAGGTTATTGTTTTTCTTCTAAGTATTTTCTGTTTTGTTTAGTAGTAATCAATCAGCAATGCAATTTAACAAATACCAATAAAACAAGGTCACTGACACTGGTATCTAGTGTTGATTTCTAGGCCAAGAATGGAGCTGTACCTCCTGGGGTGTCATGTCAGCAAACCGAAACGTAGACAGCTTTCAGATCTCTCGATGCTCCACTCTGACCAGAAGCACTGTCTGTCATCCCCAGCTGCGGAGTCAACTCTGGCTTCTATACTATGTCCTTGTTCCATATTCATTTTCTGCTTTTCTCTTCCTTGTTCCTTTTTCTTTATCCTGGAAAAGCTTTCTGCCTTGTGCCCCATATTGTAGTTTTCTGAAGCCTTGTGAATGGCATTGCTCACTTTATGACATGTTAAAGACTGTATCTATCAACTACATTGTTTTCTTTCATTATTTTTAACACTTGTCTATAATAAAACATTATTAATTTTAATCATCATTAATAAAATATAATTATTTTATTATGGCAATATTTCATGAATTCTTGGTTTGAGTGCATATTTTTTGGTATCTGCTCAGATTTTAAGTAAATAATTTGGAATTACCCACGCCTGAAAAAAACTTTAACTTCATGTTTTAAAGTGAGTCTAGACAGTTTGATAGGTTATTTGAAAAAAAAGAAACTGATGGGCTCAAGAAATTTGTATTTGGCTTTTTGAAACTTTATAAATAATGATGCACAATGAACATATGAAGCCCCATTTCCCCTGTGGGAATCGAGAGTCTTTTCTTATTTGCTTCTTTCTATCTCCATAGGTCCTTTCCTTTAAAAGTCTACATTGTTCTGGTTAAATATAACAGACTGAATACAAATGTATATTTTTGCTTTCTTCTGCAATCCAACTAAAATAACACTGTAAAGGATAAAACTAAGGTTAAAAAGAAAAAAACCCACAAGAGCAATGAAAATTGGAGAAGATACAAGAGCACACTTGAGATGTCAACAGAATATTGGAAGCTGGGAAGCAGATGGGCAAGTGGTGATATACTCAGATAAGCAGAGGTACATGAAAGCCAGGTGTCTAGTGGGGGAATTAAGCATCAAGACAAAACATGCTGCAAAACACCAGAATGTCTCAGGATTTAGAGGTATCATAATTCTGAAGGCTGGATGATTGGTAGGACTACATAACAGAAATAGAATGGGCTAGGCCTCCAGATTCCTTAATCCTGGCTGGAGACCGGTAGCTTCCTGAGTGGCCAGGACTCTAGCACAACTGCAGTGAAGAGAGGGGCCAAGTAAAAGCCTCTGTGTTCAAAGGTAAAGAATCTCAGTCCCTTTCTCCAGCACACATCTGAGAATTTTGGCAGCCAGGTTTATATGCAACAAGCAAGAGATTGATGATGCCTCTCTTGGAATTTTGACTGGCCCAAGAGGAAAGACGTAGGGAGTCCTGGCAGCTGGATTCTTGCCCAATCATTTCATGGTGAGACCAACCAGTCGATTCCTATAGAGCTTCTACTCAGCTTTATGGTGCCCCCAATCTTAAATAGGCTCAACAGTCAAGGGAGATCATATATTTTAAGAAAACCTCTAAGTTTAACAACAAAAGAAAATAAAAACAGATAAATGATTCGAAAAAAGAACTTGAAACATGGCAATGCAGGAAGCAGAAGACTTAGAAAACAAAAAACCATTATAACTGATATGCTCAGGGAACTATGAGAAGATACTGTAGCTATGAAACAAAAAAAAGTAAGCTTTTGGTCCGGCCAGTGTGGCCCACTGGTTGAGCATTGACCCATACAATAAGAGGTTGCCAGTTCGATTCCCAGTCAGGACTCATGCCCAGGTTGTGGGCCTGATCCCCAGTGGCGGGCATGCAGGAGGCGGCCAATGTTGTCTCTCATCAATGTTTCTCTCTCTCCCTCTCACTTTTTCTGTCTCTAAAATCAATAAAGGAAAAAAAAGAAAAGAGGAAGCTTTTGGAAAGAATCATTAAAAACTTCAAAAGAGATTTAGGAAATGTGAAAAATGACAGCAGGGATTAAAAATGTAATAACTGACTTGGAAGAGAAACTTGAGAAAATCTGTCATAAAGTAGAACAAAAAGAAAAAGAGGAAAAGAGAGGAAGCATAAGAAAATTAAAAGGTAAGTTCAGAAAAATCTTTCATCGAATAATAGGAGCTTCAGAAAGGAAAAACGGAGAACACAGAGAAGAGGAAA
This sequence comes from Molossus molossus, assembly GCF_014108415.1. Taxonomy (NCBI): domain Eukaryota; kingdom Metazoa; phylum Chordata; class Mammalia; order Chiroptera; family Molossidae; genus Molossus; species Molossus molossus. The sequence goes on from NW_023425348.1 coordinate 1,689,553, forward strand.
TTACCAAAGAAACAAGAAAACATCCTAGAAATGAAGGGCTTGAATGTTGAAATAATCTACTTAAAATATTGAATTTGAGAACAAATGTTTATCTCACACATACTGGTAGATAATTGTGAGAGACGGTGGTCTCTCACATTTATTCATGTCTTGTAAGAACGCTGTCTTGGTTCTCTTTGCATGGATATTTGTCTACCAAACAGCCTTGGAAAATAGAGACAGAATCTCCCAGAGGACAGAGTAGGTTTCTTTACAGTTTTGGAAGATAAAGATAGTGTCTCCCTTTTTTTCTGGAGTTTAGGGCTGGCAAGCTTCTTGCCCATGATAAAAGACTCAGGACCTGTCCAGTGTGGCTCAGTGGTTGAGCTTTGACCCATAAACCAAGAGGTCGCTGGTTTGATTCCTGATCAGGGCACATGCCCAGGTTGTGGGCCCAATCCCCAGTGGGGGGCATGCAGGAGGTGCCAATCGATGTTCTCTCTCATCGATGTTTCCATCTCTCTCTCCCTCTCTCTTTCTCTCTCTCTAACATCAATAAAGGAAAAAAAAAAAAAAAAGACTCAGGACCCTTAAACTGAGGGTTCTTCTCTGTAGATGTGACCTACTATATATATGCAGATGTCTGTCACCTGACCCTCCTTCCTCTTTGTTTCACCTTCTGGAAATTGGGGCTTGGGGAACTGAACAGAAATGACAATACTCAAGCTACTGTGAACTTACTGCTGTGAGTAACCAATTGTCACTTGTCTTTGAGGCAGGAATCTTGTGCTTTCTGCCAGCGCCCATGAAACTGGCAGGATAACTAGTTAGCTTGTAGATGAATAACATCTCAAACCCAGCACAGTTCTTGACAGTTGTGGCCTGAGGATGGGCTGACAGGCAGAGCTTTCTGAAAGTGGAGGGATAAGAGTCTCAGGCTGGTTAACAGGATTTGAAGGAAATCCTCACGCCACCGCCTACTGGTGAGAAGGAATTGGGGTAGTGGTTGACTGAGTAACAGGAAGTAAGTTCAAAGACAGCTGCCCAAATAGCTCCCTGGTTGGAGTTAACTCTACTCCAGTCAGGGGACCTACTTGCCAGTCTGGTAATTAGTTCCAGGTCTGCACTACTGTAACAAACAGTACTAATATTCTTGTGGGAAGAAAGTTTACTTTTTTCTTCTTTCAAATAAAAGTTTCGGAGTTGTGCACTCTCACTGATAGAGAAAGAGAGGACTTTGTGACTGCTATAGGCAGAAAGCAAATGAATCACATGGCGTCGGCTAGTTACTAGAAAGAGTGGGTGGACAGGGCTCAGCGCTTGTGGGAAAGAGTCACCAGCGAGGCTCCCGAGGGGCTCAGCGCTGCTTGCAGTCCATCAAACTCAGTTACAGTCAGAGAAGACAGGAAAAGTTCTAAGAGTTTATTATTTACTCATTTATTTTTGCAGTGGGTGCTGGCTGCTAGAAGAGAGTCTGGTCCCTTCAGAGAACATTTCTCTAATTCAGACAACCTCCAATAGGAAACCAAAGATGGGGCATTGACTCATTTTGGGGTCTTACTGCCCTGGATTTGGTTTATAATGCTGATGCAGGTGACTCACTGGAGAAGGAAACACTGACCCAAAGAAGTTAAAAGTCTAGCAGCTTTTTTCTTTAACATGGTTTGAGGGAAATAGCAAAAGCAATACCTAGCTTACTGGCAGGGCGCTGCTTTCTCCCTCCATGCCCCCTCGCCTCCAGTACACATCTCCTGCCTTCCACCTCACCCCAACTGCAGTAGCTTTAAGGAGAAAGATGGTTATTATTTTTTTAGCTGTGAAGTTAGGTCTTCTGGTCCTTAAGGGAACCGAAGGTTGTATACACATGTGTACATATGTTGGAGAGGGAATGGACTCAAACTCTTACAGCTCTGTTGGATGTAGGTACCTACCAGCCTACTCTGTCCTGGCAGGAGAGAAGGCAAGCAAATTCCACTGAGTGTATGTGGACAGGGTTCACAGTGGGAACAATGGGAGGGGAAGCTAAAATGATCTGTGAGTAGGGCTTTTTGGGCCAATTCAGTGTACTATTTTTGTGGCTTCTACTGCAAAGTATCTAGGTGATATTGAGTGCCTGCACTATACACGTTCACAAAGGCCAGAGGCTTCCGGAAGGAGAAGAGCTACCGTTGGAGGAGTGTGAGTACCTTTGTGGCCCCACAACCCTAACAGCATTTTAAGAGACATATCTCTGTGACTGATGATTCTGATGACTGAAACTTCTGGCAAAAAGGCAGCTTCTATCCAGACACCATACTGGGGTTTGGATATATTTGTCATCCTGACACAGCTCCCAGGTGCCTGCTTTTGTAAAGCAGCTCTTAGTTTGCTACTGGGTTCTTGTTGAAACCACAACAAGATCGCCACCTTTGCTCCACGGATACATCATCACACTGGCCGGGACGACACATTCACTGTCACAGACTGGGCCCTGCAGAAGAGCCCCAATTGTTTCAGAAAATGCTGCAGCAGACTGTGTAGACTTCAGGTGACTGCGGAGATCTCTCCAAACTGAGGCTGTGTTTGGTTTATTGGAAGATCGTCCCAGAGGGATAACTGAGTTATTTGTGCACAACCTAGGAGGCAATTATGAACATGAAGAAAAACAAAACGTTGTATAATTATAATCATGGCCATCCACATAACTCAACTATGAATAATATTTAAACAGGCGTAGAGTGGGAAACACCAAATATTGTGACGGATCTATTGTGAACGCAGAGGAAGCGAAAGGTGGATGTGTTTAGTGGTCGTGGAAAAGCTGCTGAAGAGCTAAGTCACCATTTCCCTTAGTAGGAAGTCATTAGGGATTGTCTAATGAAAAATGTATAAAATAACATAAAATGTTGTCTAAAAATAAGGAGGTACATACCAGAAGAAACAACTAAAAGAGCTGAAAGTGATGACCTTTGAGGAACCAAGATTGGGACAAGCAGGAGGTGGAACAGGAGATTTTGGGGTGTCCTTAACTACACTGTTTGGCTTTGGAACCACACGCACACCATGTGAACTGTAAGGGCGCCACAGACTGGATGTCTTCAACAAAATATATGTAATTCTCACAGTCTGAAGGCTGGGAGTCCAAGGTCAAGGTGTCAGCAGGTTTGATTTCCTTGGCTGCCTTCTGTTTCTCCTTTTTTTCTGTGCACCTCGGGTGTCTTCGTGTGTCCATATTTCTTCCTCTTATAAGGACATGAATCAGAATGGATTAGAGTCCACACTAGTGGCCTCATTTTAACTTAAACATCTCTTAAAATTTTTTTTTGCCTTTATTGATATTAGAGAGAGAGAGGAAGGAAGAGGGAGAGAGAAATAGAAACATCGATGAGAGAGAACATCGATTGGCCGCCTCCTGCATGCCCCCCACTGGGGATCAGGTCCACAACCTGGGCATGTGCCCTGACAAGGAATCGAACCAGCGACCTCTTAGTGCATGGGTCAATGCTCAACCACTGAGCCACACCGGCTGGGCTAACTTAATCATCTTTTTAAAGGCCCTATTTCCCAAAATGGATACCTTCTGAGGTGTTTAGAGTTAGGGACTCAATATATATATTTTGAGGGGACACAGTTCAGCCCATAACTCATGGGTGAATTAAAATGATTAAAAATCCTATTTAAAAAATATCCTCTCCATGTAAACCATGTAGAGAGCTCAGTAGACATCTGGAGCATCACACTCATTGTCAGCTCCAACGACAATATCCACAGATATTATTATACTTTGTATAATATGCAAGGACTTGGAAAACAATATTTACTTTTAGATTCATTGACCATGTCTCAAGCAAGATAGCATTAACTACAGTGTCTTGGGAGAATGCCACCTCCGCTATTTTTATCTATTGTTTTCACTCAGTCTTGCAAAATACCCTTTGCACCACCTGCTTTCTCAAGTTCACACCAGCAGCTTTTCAAGCTTCTTATCCATGTTATTTTTTATTTGTTTGCCTTCTCCTCTGCCTTTTTTGAGCTCTTCTCCTTTTAGGTTAATAGCCTTTTTTTTTTTTTTTTTTTCCTCCCCCCACATGAACCTATCCACAGAATCCTTGCCTGATCTTGAAGAAGAAATTAGAGAGTAATGACAAGAGGGAAAAAAAAAAAGAAATCCACCTCTATGGTCTGTAACTGGTTACTCCTGTAATTCAAGATGAGTTCTATAACTAAAACCAGCTCTGGTTAAATCCCCTGGAAGACATACACAAATCGGCCAGAAGCGTTTTGATTACAAATAAAGTTCTGTAAGCAGTGATAGGGTCCTGCCTTAGCACAATGCGTTTGAGAGGACCTGACAGAAATCCTGAACAAAATCAGTGGGGAACTATCAAATGAGATTAAGTTAAGAGATAATATATTGTCTAGCACCACTATCATTCTAAAAGAACATAAAACTCTGGGAATAGCCTATAAATAATGAAAAGACCTGAGTACTTGGAACATTTTGGAAGTAGAAATGTTCAGAAGCATCACTGTATTAAACATAGCAGAAAGGGATTAACCAACAAAAATATATTTATTCAGCATTTATATTGTATCCATACCATGCAAATTCCCAAATACACATGCTCAACAAATCCATTTTGGTTATATATTTTTGTGACATAGTAACTACATCTCACTCTCTTTTTTTTTAAAGATGATTTCACTGCCACTATACTATTAAGAAGATATTTAATTAAGATATATCACAAGTCTAATTAAATCCCAATTTATGACACTTTAATTAATTACTCAATTACCAAAACACAACAAAATTCTAGTTCTAAAAAGGTTACAAAAACAAAGAATAAGTTTGTGAGCAAATATGGTAAAAGGAAGATCAGGGGAAAAAAATTAATGCATTTTTAGAGCACCCTATTTGCCAACATTATGCTACATGTTATACACACACACAAGTTGTTAAAACATGTTTTTTTTCCCAAGAGTTTAAAATATACTTGGTGACATCGACTCACATAAACACTTATAGTGAGTATCTAAATTTCCCACACTTATAAATACTCCTTTAAATCAAACTCAAAGGAAATAGAAAGTTGAATGAACTCAGATTCTTTTTCTCAGAGATGCACGCTGCTTTCCTTTGGGGTAACTGTTGGGCAGTACTTCTAGCAAAGGCTTCTGGCTAGCATTTAAACTTTACCTTGGTTATTATTACATAGCAGCCATGAAACTACATTTATATTATTTGTCAAGAGCCTTGTTACCTTCAAGAATGAAAGATGCTACAGAAGTTAAAATAACATTATGTCTACAAAAAAAAAAAGGCTTGGCTTTAACCTAAGCATTTCAGTTCTGGCTTAAGCTTTAGATATTACTGTCTCTTTGTAATGCAAATCGTTTTCCAGGACAAAGATTTTTCTAGCTCTGGGAAACTTCATGGCTGGCAAAAGTGAGACCAGCTCATTTGCAACACGCACTCGCTTTGCTGCATTTTGTGGTTACGTCAGAGCAGCAGTGAAATCAGCTGACTGCCAATGTGATCGATAAGTCCTGGTGTGAGCCAGCCACTGGCCTGAAGTGCTGTATGTGTGTGTAGAGTTAGTTTTAGCATGAATTTTATAAAGAAAAACTAAAAATTACAGAGTTCAAATTAGTAAGGTCTGCTTACATTTTCTTCAGAAGGAGCAATTGTGTCTAAATTAAATTGCTTCGCCTGGCCAGTTTGGCTCAGCGGTTAGAGCGTCAGCCTGCGGTCCAGAGAGACCCAGGTTTGGTTCCTGCTGAGGGCACATACCTCGGTTGCAGTTTGTCCCCGGCTCTGGTTGGTCGTGTGGGTGGCAACCACTCGATGTGTCCCTTTCACGTCGATGTTTCTCTCTCTCTCTTCCTCTCTCTCCCTCCTACTCTATCTGAACAATAAATGGAAAAATGTCCCCGGGTAAGGATAAAATAAATTAATAAATAAATTCAATTGCTTTAATACAGTTTAATTCAGTCATTCTGATTTTGATTTTTTTCATAGTAGATTATTTTCTGAAAATATTTTCTAAAATACAACTATTTTTTTTTTTTATCTTCACTCAAGGATATGTTTATTGATTTGAGAGAGAGAGGAAGGGAGAGAGAGAGAGAGAGAGAGAGAGAGAGAGAGAGAAACATTGAGTTGTCTCCTACACACACCCTGCCTGGGTATCAAACTTGCAATTTAGGTATGTGCCCTGACTGGCGCAAACTTTTGGTGCACAGGACAACATTCCAACCAATTGAGCCACCCGGCCAGGGCTAAAATACAACTCTTAAGTTTAAGTTTTCATCTTATTATTTTGTTGAGTATTGAGATAAAATGAGTTTTCAGTTTGGGATCTTTTAAAGATTCAATGAAATTTCAAATTTAACAAAAGTCATGTGCTTGAGGAAAAGGAATCAAGAGTAGTGTAAATGGAAAGTCAATTAAACAACAACAACGAAAACTACCTTGTGTAGTGTCATGGAAGCCTTCCCTCTCTCCCTAACTGCCTACTGATTAATTTTTCTGGGTTGGAGAATATGACAGAGATTACATATGGCATAAGCATCTGTAGCAAAAGCGACATTTGCTTCATATGTCTAAATACATTTTCAGGACGTCAGTCTATTGTTCCTTAAAAAAAAACTATAACATTTATGATTTTGACTGTAAGGTACTTAAATTCAGTAAGGCTGATACACTACTACAGTCTACCAATCACCTACAAACACAATGAAATTGGAGCTAAATGGGCTAATGCATAATAGGATGTAGAAAGAAAAAAGAAGTAATTCTGACTAGGTAGATCAAAAACATAGATTTGGGGTGTTTGATTTGGCAGTTGAAAATGTGGATTTTTGTAAAGGGAAAAAAGAAAATATTTCAGGTTGAGAGAATGTTGCCTATGAACTTTGCCCACGGTGATGCCTAACATGGAGGACACAGTTGACCAATATATTTTCCTGCCTATGACCAAAGACACCGTGGGTCCCTGTCTGCCACATTTGAAGAGGGTTAGTTGAGAAGCATGGCTGGAGGGCAAGGTATGTGAAGGGGTTATGGAAAGAGACAAGGAGCTGGGTTGGGGCTTGAATCTAAACCCAGTGGGTTCTACCTACTAATTTATGTGATCTTGGGTGACTCTCTTATTCTCTGTATCTGAATGTTCTTATTTGTGAAATGAGGATTGCATTATTTTCCTAGAGCTGTGGTAAGAGAGTATCACAAATCTGGTGGATTAAAACAACAGAAGTATATTGTCTAACAGTCCTGGAGGCTAGAAGTCCAAAATCAAAGGGTCAGCAGGGCTGCTCCTCCCCAAAGCCTGTAGGGAATCTTTCCTTGCTTCTTCCTAGCTTCTGGTGATTTGCTAACAATCTTTGGTGTTCCTTGGCCTGGAGCTGCATACCTTACACCTCTGTGGTTGTTGTCACATGGCATTTGCTTTTTTGTGTGTCCATCTTTACATGGTTGTTCTTATAACGATTCTAGTTACTTTTGATGAAAGGCTCCTACTCCAGGATAACCACATCTTAGCTAATTACATCTGCAATGACTGTATATCTAAATAAGGTCATGTTCTGAGGGGCTGGGCATTGGGATTTCAACATATCATTTTTTAAAGATACAATTCAATCCACAAGAGGGAATGTAACATATTTTATTGTATTGTTGAGAGGTTTGCATATAATGCATGATTGTGTTTGCATGTTATAAAATACATAATTAAATGAGTGCATGCTATGTGCTGAGCACTGCTGTGAGTGAATTATAAAATTTGTCAATGAAATAGGTTCGCGATCATTTTAATTTCTGCAGACAGAGAAAGTGAAGTACGTAGATATTAGTTGCCATGTACAAAGTCACATAAATGTAAGGGGGAGAGCCAGAATCCAAACCAGATAGCATAACTTTAGACTGTAGGTTTTAGCCTTCTACCCTGCATGTCTCTCTACCACAGCATGCACATAAATAAGTAAAGGATGGAGCTATTTCCTTTTTTCTATCCTGCATTGCCCTAGTTCTCCCTGAAACCATAAAAGGTTTCACCATGCCTCAAGGGACAAATTATATACTAAAATAAACTGACAGTGTCCAGACTTGAATGACTGCTTTTAAGGTGCTTAATCCGTGTATTTTAGAAACGAAAGAAGAAACATTCTTCTACTGTCCTAATTCCTTGTCTGCAATGCATGGCCACGAAGTCTAACCTAATTCACCTACCTTGACTTTGTTATACAATCATTAAAAACTAGATTAAAACCAGAGGAAGAGTTTAGGGTTAAAACCTGACTTCTAAATTCCTGTAACAAACGTGTAGTACTTTCAGAGGCCTAAACAAACCCTGCCAGCGTCACAGAGTCAAGGTCACTCTGCACAGCTATGGGCACAAGCCCTTCCCGGCTGCGGCTTGTCCTCCGCTGTTTGTCCTCTAACCATTTGGTTCCATTTTCTCTCTCCTGCACTCACGGAGGGAAGACGGCAGATGTGGCAGCTGTATTACTCACGACACTGCTCCCAGAAGGCATTTTGTGCTCTAAGATGACTGAACTTTCAGTCAGAGGAAATCGTGACCATTCTGAGAAGGTTTTCCTTTTAAACCAGCGATTTTCCACCAGGGTGTCGTGGCACACCGGTGAGCCACGGAACTTGCGTACCTGACTAGGTACTGACCTCTTGTCCCTTAGACTGTCAGATAAAAAATAACAACAGTCAACATAATAGCCATCCAGAGTGAATGAACAAAAATTATCCTTTTTTTTTTTTTGTCAGAGCGGCAAAAATATATATTTTTGTCGTTCTGCGGAAGTTTAGCAATCAGTTTACTTGTGCTATGAGACGAAAGAGGTTGAAAATCACTGATCTAAACTATGTTTGTCACTATTACTATGTATAATAAAAGAGTAATGAGCCTGGCCGGTGTGGCTCAGTGGCTGAGCATGGACCCATGCACCCAGGGGTCACCGGTTGGTTCCCGGTCAGGGCACATGCCCAGGTTGTGGGCCCAATCCCCAGTGGGGAGCATGCAGGAGGCAGCCAATTGATGTTCTCTCTCGTCGATGTTTCTCTCTCTCTCCCTTCCTCTCTCTCTAAAAATTAATAAAGAAAAAAAATTTTTAAGAAAAGATTAACTGAATATCTGGAGAAAAATAATATAACAGGCAAAGAAGATGCCTGTAAGTGTGAGTGGTTATAACGGATAGAATTATCACCAGCCAGACAAAGGGATTACTGCTGTGGGGAAGGTTACCCAGGCCACCTCTCTGAACGTGAAAAAAATATAACCATGAAGTTGCATTCACCTGTCTTCTGAGTTTAGCAGACCTGTGCTTCCCATTCTCTGTGGGACATCTCTGCATGAGGGTGGTACAGCCGTTTCTGACTCATTAGGCTACAAACCAAACATCACCTTTTCCTAACCAACTCTTGGGACTCTATTTATGCAGTTGGTGGATTTCCTGGGACTGTCTTCCATTCTGCAATTTGTTATCTAACCTCTGGAAAATTTTTAGTTAACTCTTTTATTTGGCTCATTTTTGATGATCCATACTGTATTTTTTAGCAATATCAAGTCTCTCTTGTCCTTGTATTTATTTTCATTTGTATTTCATTAATTTTTTTCTTATACTACTTTGTTGAGCTCTATTCTTGAGCATTTAAAAAATATTTTTTAAAATTGATTTTAGAGAGAAAGGAAGGAAGAGGAAGAGAGATAAAGAAACATCGATGACAGAGAAACATCGATTGGCTGCCCTCTGCATGTTCCCAACTGGGGATCGAGCTTGCAATTCGATCATGTGCCCTGACCGGGAATGGAATCTGTGATCTCTTGGTGCATGGGTTGATGCTCAACCACTGAGCCACACAGGCTGGTATTCTTGATAATTTGTATCTCTGCTTTGCTCTCTTGCTTCACTTAGGGCTTGTGTCATTAAACTAAAATGTTGCTGTAAGCTTCACTGGATTCCATTTGTCTATGACACATGTCCTTCAGATGTTTGTTTGAACCATTTCTTTCCACCCTCCTCATCTGCCCCCTCTGTATCCTTTTTGATGATTAACTATGAAGGAGGACAGTTTTTCCTGAAGTAGCTAATTGTAGGCAATATTGAAAAGGGATGGATAGAACTCTTCTTTAGGCAAGCAGACATTTTCCTTAAGAGCTTGGGTTTTGCTTATCAGTGTGTTAAGTTTTACTTCTCCCCATTCAGTGGGAAAAGTCAGATGCTACATTGCTGGCAAGGTAAAGCCTCTCTTCTCCACCAGATTCCCTCCTCGGCCAGCTATAGGGATTTGTCTCTTTGCAAATACAGATCATTTTCTGTGTCAGCCCTTGCTTAGCCACGTTTCCTCTGCTTCTGGAAACTCTGCAGAGTCCAAGCAAGCTTCTGCCACCATGACCTACATCAGTCCCACTGCCACAGACACGGGATTGAGGTTTTAGACACATACTTTCCTATACTTCTGAGATCTGTGGCCTCGATGTCTTCTCTACATCGCCTTCCCCACAGCCCAGCTGATAGTGCTTTGGGCAGATTTTTTATAAATGAATACATGTTTTGTTTGAAGTTTCCTGTTGTTTTCTAGTTTTACCAGTGTTGGGCTTTCTAATTGTTTCTAATTTTCTTCTTTGTTATTGTGGGAAATTTCCAGGACGAGTAGTAGCTAACTTTATTTTGACAAATTTAAATATGATTAGAATGTGATAAATTTCTTACATAAAATCTACAGATATTCTACAAGATTTTGGTTATCTAAACATTGTAGTCGTATTGTTCTTCTTGAACATGCTGTCTTTTTAAAAACCTGAAATGTCATTCATGTAAAAATTCAGTCTTTTAAAGTGTACAGTTTAATATTTTTTAGCATATTCACAATGTTGTACAACTATCACCATCTACTTCTAAGAATTTTCATCACTCCATAAACAAACCCTGTACCCATTAGTGGCCACTTTCTATTCCTTCTTCTTCACAGTCCCTGAACCACTAATCTGCTTTTTTTTCTTTATAGATTTGCCTATTCTGACCATTTAATATAAGTGAAGGTTGAAAATCACTGATCTAAACTGAAAATCACTCTCTCTAAAATCAATTTAAAAAATATTTTTTTAAATGCTCAACAAAGTAGTATAAGAAAAAAAAATAACTGAAATACAAATGAAAATAAATACAAGGATAAGAGAGACTTGATATTGCTAAAACTACAATATGGATCACCAAAAGTGAGCCAATTAAAATAGTCAACATATCATAAAATATGTTGCCCTTTGTCTCTAGATTCATTTATTTAGCATAACATTCCAAGTTTCATCCACATTGTAGCATGTATCAATACTTCATTCCTTCTTATTGCTGAAATATATTGTATAGATAGACAATATTTTGTTTATGTATTAATTAGTTTATGGTAATTTGGTTTGTTTCCAAAAAAAAATAACTAGAACAGATAGAAAAAAAAAGCACATAAAATTTTTCAAGTATTTATTGATCATTTATATGTAAGACACTATTAAAAATTATACAGGACTATTTCTTTGTTGTTGTTGTTTTTATTATTTTATTTTTGTTACAGATACTCTTCCTTTTTTTCCCATTGACACCCTCTTCCCCATGCCCCCCACCCTGTCCCTGGCTTTGTTGTTTGTGTCCACTGGTTATGCATACATGCATATAAGTTCTGTGGTTTATCTCTCCCCTCCCCCCACCACACCCTCTTCTGAGGGTTGTCAGTCTGTACCCTACTTCCACATCTCTGTTTCTACCCTGTTCCTCAGACTGTTACGTCCATTATGTACCACAAATAAGTGACATTATGTGGCATTTGACATTTTTTGCTTGGCTTGTTTCACTGAGGATAATACTTTCCAGGTCCCTCCATGTCATCTCAGAGGATAAGAGATCTTTCTTTCTTATAGCTGCATAGTACTCCATTGTGTATATGTACCACAGCTTTTTTGTTTATTTGTCTACTGATGGACACTTGGGCTGTTTCCAGTTCTTAGCTATTGTAAACAGTGCTGCTACGAACATGGGGATACATATATTCTTTCTGATTGGTGTTTCAGGCTTCTCAGGGTATATTCCTAGAAGTGGGATCACTGGGTCAAATGGCAACCCAATTTGAGGTAACACCATATTGCTTGTTTTTTTTTTTTCCATTTTTTGTTCAGATAGAATTGAAGAAAGAGAAAGACAGAGAAACATTGACATGAAAGGGACACACCGAGTGGTTGCCACCCACACAACCGAGCCAGGGCTTGGACAAACCACAACTAAGGTATGTGCCCTTAGCGGGAAAAGAATGCTGGTCTCTTGGGACCTCGAGCTGATGCTCTAACCGCTGAGCCAAACTGGCCAGGGCCACCATAGTGTTTTCCATAGTGGCTGCACTAGTCTGCATCCTACCAGCAGTGTACTAGAGTCCCCTTTTCTCCACACCCTCGCCAATACTTGTTGTTTGATGATTTGTTGATGGCGGCCATTCTGACAGGTGTGAGGTGAGAACCTCATTGTTTTTTTAATTTACATCTCTCTGATGATTAGTGATGTTGAGCATTTCTTCATATGTCTCTTAGCCATTTGTATGTCCTGTTTGGAGAGGCGTCTATTTAGTTCCTCTGCCCCCTTTTTACTTGAGTTCTTTGTCTTCCATTTGTTGAGTTGTATGAGCACTCTATATATATCGGAAATTAACCCCTTATCTGATATATCATTGGCAATTATGCTCTCCCATACAGTGAGTTGCCTTTCCATTTTGGTGGTTGTTTCTTTTACTGTGCAGAAGCTTTTTAGTTTGATGTAGTTCCATGTGTTCATTTTCTCCTTTGTATCTGTTGCCTTAGGCGATGTATCAGTAAAAATTCTGCTGCGTATGATGTCCAAAATTTTGTTGCCTACATTTTCTTCTAGGATTTTTATGAATTCACGGGTCACATTTAAGTCTTTTATCCATTTTAGTTTATTCTTGTGTATGGTGTAAGTTGATGGTCTACTTTCATTTTTTTTTGCATGTAGCTGTCCAATTTTCCCAACACCATTTATTAAAGAGGCTGTCTTTACTCCACTGTAAGCTCTTGCCACCTTTGTCAAATATTAATTGAGCATAATGTCTAGGGTCCATTTCTGGGTCCTCTATTCTGTTCCACTGGTCTATATGCCTGTTCTTGTGCCAGTACCAGGCTGCTTTGATTACAGTTGCTTTGTAGTATAACCTGATATCTGGTATTGTGACTTCACCTACTTTGTCCTTCTTTTTCAAGATTGCTGTGGCTATTCGGGGTGTTTTTTGGTTCCATATAAACTTTTGAAGTATTTGTTCTAGTTCTGTGAAATATGTCGTTGGTATTTTGATGGGGATTGCATTGAATCTATAGATTGCTTTGGGTAATAAGGGACATTTTAATGATGTTAATTCTTCCAATCCATAAACAAGGTATGTGTTTCCACTTTTTTATATCTTCCTCTATTTCATTAGTCAATGTCCTGTAGTTTTCTGCAAATAGGTCCTTTACTTCTTTGGTTAAGTTTATTCCTAGGTATTTTATTTTTTTTGCCACAATAGTAATAGTATTTGTTTTTCAGTTTCTCTTTCATTGAGTTCATCATTGGTGTATAAGAATGCCATCAATTCCTTGATGTTAATTTTGTATTGTGCTAGTTTGCCAAATTCATTTATTAAGTGTAGTATATTTTTGATGGAGTCTTTAGGGTTTTCTATGTGCAATATTATGTCATCTGAGAATAATGACATTTTCACTTCCTCCTTTCCAATTTGAATTCCTTTTATTTTTACTTCATGTCTGATTGCTGTGGCTAGGACTTCCAGTACTAGTACTATGTTAAATAAGAGTGGCAAAAGTGGCCATCTCTGTTTTGTTCCTGTTTTTAAGGAAAATGCTTTTCGTTTTTGCCCATTGAGTATGATGTTGGCTGTAGGTCTTTCATATATGGCATTTATTGTGTCAAGATATGATTCCCCATTCCCAGATTGCTGAGTGTTTTTATGAGAAATGGATGCTGGATTTTGTCAAATGCTTTTCAGCATCTATTGATATGATCATGTGGTTATTATTCTTCAATTTGTTTATATGGTGTATCACATTTATTGATTTACAAATATTGTACCAGCCTTGCATCCCTGGGATGAATCTCACTTGGTCATGGTAAATAATTTTTTGATGTATTGCTGGATCCGATTTGCTAGTATTTTGTTTAGGATTTTGGTGTCTATGTTCACCAGAGATAGTGGCCTGTTGTTTTCTTTCTTTGTAGTGTCTTTTTCTAGTTTTGGAATTAGAATTATGCTGGCCTCATAAAACGAGTTTGGAAGTCTTCCTTCTTCTTGAATTTTTTGAAATAGTTTGAGGAGACTGGGTATTAGTTCTTCTTTGAATGTTTGGTAAAACTCCCCTGTGAAGCCCCAATCTGAGCCTGGGTTTTTGTTTGCTGGGAGAGTCTTGATTACCTCTTCAATTTCTTTTGATGTTATTGGTCTGTTCAAGTTTTCTACCTCTACCTGGTTCAGTCTGGGAGACTATGTGTTTGTAGAAATTGTCCATTTTGCCTAGATTGTAGAATTTGTTGCCATATAATTGTTCATAGTAGTTGTTAATGATCTTTTGTATTTCTGTGGTGTCAGTTGTTACTTCTCTTTAATTTCCAATTTTGTGTATTTGGGTTCTCTTTGTTTCTTGGTGAGTCTAGCTAAGGTCCATCAATCTTGTTTGTCTTCAAAAAACTAGCTCTCTGTTTCATTGATCCTTTGAATTTTTTTTTTTTTTTTTTTGGTCTTTATGTTATTTATTTCTACTCTAATCTTTACTATTTCCTTCCTTCTACTTGCTCTGGGGTTGTCTTTTTGTTTGCTTTCTAGTTCTTTAAGTTGTGAGGTTAGATAGTCTATTGGAGATTTTTGTTGTTTCTTGAGGTAGGCCTGTAGTGCTATGAACTTCCCTCTCAGAACTGCTTTCTCTGCATCCCAAAGATTTTGTGTTGTTGTGTGTTCATTTTAATTGGTTTCCAGGAAATTTTTAATTTCTTCCTTGATCTCCTCGGCAACCTTCATTGTTTAATAACATGCTATTTAGCGTCCATGCGTTCAAATGTCTTTGCATGTTCTTGTTGCAATTGATTTCGTGTTTCATGCCATTGTGATCTGAGAAGATGCTTGATATGATTTCAATCTTCTTGAACTTGTAGAGACTTACTTTGTGTCCTAACATGTGGTCTATCTTTGAGAACATCCCATGTGCACTTGAGAAGAATGTGAATTCTCTGGTTTTGGAGTGTAATTCTCTATAGGTATCTATTAAATCCATTTGGTGTATTGCTTCATTTAGAGTCTCTGTTTCCTTGTGTAGAGGATCTATCCACTGATGTCAGCGGGGTGTTGAAGTCCTCTGCTATGATTGTATTGCTATTGATTTCTTCTTTGAAGTCCTCCAAAAGATTTTTAATACTTTTTGGTGTTCCTATTTTGGGTGCATATATATTTATCAAGGTTATATCTTCCTGTAAGATAGATCCTTTTAATATTATGTAGTGGCCTTCTTTGTCTCTAGTTATGGCCTTCATTTTGAAATCTACTTTAGCAGATATGAGTATTGTTACCCCAGCTTTTTTTTTTTTTTCTTTTTTGTTTGCTTGGAAGATTTTTTTCCATTCCTTCACTTTCAACCTATGTGAGTTTTTGTTGTGAGGTGGGTCTCTAGTAAATAACATATATATGAGTCATGCTTTCTTATCCAATCAGCCACTCTGTGTCTTTTTATCAGAGCATTTAAGGTGATTATTTATTGCCATTTTTGTTTAGTGTGGTTATATTTTTCTTCCTATTTCTTCTACTAATTACAGAAGTCCTTTTAATATTTCTTGCAGTGCTGGTTTGACGCTAATTTATTCCCTTAGTCTTTTTTTTTTTTTTGTCTGGGAAGCTCTTTATTTGAACTTCTATTTTGAATGATGGCTTTGCTGAGTAGAGTAGTCTTGGATTCAGATCCTTGTTTTTCATGACATCGATTACCTCATGCACTCTCTTCTGGCCTGTAGTGTGTTTGTTGAGAAGTCAGGTGAGAGCCTTTTGGAGGTTCCTTTGTAGGTTACCTATTGCTTGTTTCTTGCTGCTTTTAGGATTCTATCTTTGTGTGTACCTTTTGGCATTTTAATTACTGTGTATCTTGGCATAGGACTGTTTGGGTTCTTACTTGGGGCTCTCTGTGCTTCTTGAACTTGAATGCCTTCTTCCTTTACCAAATTAGGGAAGTTTTCTGTCACTATTTCTTCAAATATATTCTCTAACCTTTGCTCATTTTCTTCTTATTCAGGGACTCCTATGATGCGAATATTATTACGTTTGCAGTTGTCCCACAGTTCTCTTAAGCTGTCTTCCTGTTTTTTAATTGTGTTTTCCTTTTGGTTTTATGATAGGTTGATTAATTTTACCCTGTCTTCTAACTCACTGATCCGGTCCTCAGCTTCTTCTACTCTGCTGTTTAGACCTTTCAATGTGTTCTTTATTTTTACTGTTTCATTCTTCATTTCTTCTTGGTGGTTTTTAATTTCCAATTGGTTGATCTTCAATGTTTCTATGTCTTTGCTCATGTGGTGATGGCCTTACTCATGATGTTGAGCTTCCTCAAGATCATGGCTCTGAATTCTAGCTGTTAACTTACTTAACTGTAGCTCATTTATCTCATCTTTGGTAGAGGTCCCTTGTTCTTTCATTTGGCATTTGTTTCTTTGTTTCACCATTTTGGCTATCTCAGTGGGCTTTGAGTCCTGCCAAATTTTCCTTGTGTGTGATGGTGTTCTGCTGTTTGTGGCTCCCTCTACTGGGTTTGGATGAGTGTGGGAGGACCCACGTTAAACACCACTGTCAAGTTGCAAACCCTGGAAAGATTCAGTTATTCTCTAGCTTTTTGTCTGGAACCTCTTAGTCTTGGTTACTTGAACCACCCCATTGGATTCTCAGTTGAAGGAAAACCTCCCTCACGTGTTCAGTGTAAGGGGTTTTCCCGAAGGTGGGGCAGATGCTGGTTGTTAATGAGCCTCAATTTGCATTTCAGTGGTCCACCTGGATGGGGTTGAATCTCCGAGGGAGGGGCCGCCTCCTGTCCTCCGAGCCCTGGGAAGGAGTAAGATGGCCACCATCCTGTGTGGCTGTAACTCAGCAAAAGCTCTAAGTGCCTTCTAAATCCAGAGTGTCCCCACACAGTTTCAGTCCAGTCCACCCTACCTCTTCCAGAGCCCAAGGTGAGTGCCTGTGGCTATTTTAGCACCCTGTCCTGGCTCTCTGTGCTGTTGAAGCACCTGGGAGTTTAACCCAAGGGTGCTGCTCACAGCTAAGACCACTGCTGTCCATGGGCTCCCAGCCCCCCTCTCACACCTCTGCAATCTTACCAAGATTGCGTCAGTGTCCCTAGTTATGTGGTCCTCTCCCACTGCTTTTCTGTTGCTTTTCCCCAACAATTTATCTTTATTTTAGTTGTAATTCTAGGTTGGTCCTGGGAGATGGTCTGTGTAGCTTCCATTCACTCTGCCACCATTTTGAAATCTCTACAGGGACTATTTCTAAATACAAAATACCTGTCCCACTGGTGTGGGTCTATGGTTGAGCGATGACCCATGCACCAGGTGGTTGCCAGATAGATTCCCGGTCAGGGCACATGCCCAGGTTGTGGGCCAAATTCCCAGTGGAGGACATGCAGGAGGAGGCCAATCGATATTAGTTCTTATCGATGTTTCTCTCTCTCTCTCTCTCTACCTCCCTTTCTCTCACGGGTCAATAAAAAAATAAAAAAAATAAATAAATAAACAAAAAAACAAAATACCTTATAGGGCAGGTATCATTTTTCTGAATATGAAACTACAGCTACTAAATTGAAATGAAGTGTCTGGTCCAATGTTACAGACCTAAAATGAGTGGGCAGGGACCCTAGGGACCCTAGGCATTGGGAGTGCAAATTTTATGTTTTCGCCATTTTGCTATGTGGTCTCTTTGCTACATTATGTTGCCTCATACACACCCAGAGTGGTTTGCATGGTATCGGGGTGGGACACTGGGAGTGAGGAGGAACTGTGTCTTAATGAAGTCCTGGAAACATATAGAAACTTGGGTAAATATATTGGCACATAAGTAAGCTCAATCAACTCTAAAGTGACTGAGAGCTTTTATATAAGGCATGACCTTTTCCCATTAAAATTATATGCTCCTTGGAAATATCTGACTGTAAAATATTTATTAAAAAATGTACATATAGCAAAAATTATTTCAAAACTTCTGCTCATGCTCTGAAATTAAGAAATAAGAAATCCTTTTAGGACTCATCCAAACCCCTTCAAGATGCTGCCAGTAGATAGAAAGGTTTCTTACTCAGCTCTCAGCACTAGCAGCTGGAGCAACAGCAGCAGATGGCCCAGGCAACAGACAGGACCCAGAGCGCTCCCAGCATTGGGGTGCCCTGGCACATGAAGGAGGTCAGGAGTCAGGTGAGAAGACAGGTAAAGGGTAGAAAGAACAGCAGGGCTTTGGGAAGCAAGGGACATTTCTACTTACTTTTCTGTGAGATGAAAGAATCCTAATAGTGACAGTTCATGTCTTTGCTGATTATGTTTCTAAGTCCCTTTTTCCAAACAAGTCAAGAATTTGCTTTGGCAAACTAAATGGGAGAATATGCTTCCAGAACTGGCCTTCAATTACAGCGATCTATTAGATAGGAATCTTTGATTCGTGACACTGGTTTAAGGAAAAAGGGGGATTTATTGACCCATGTGACCAGCAGATGTCCAGTGGAAAGCTGGCTTTAGGTGTTACTTAATTTAACCTTAAACACTATCATTAGGACTCTATCTCTCTATTTCTCAATAAACAGAAAGACTGTTGGCAGCCCCAGGCTGAACTTATTCACCTATTAACTCCCACAAAAAGTTCTTTCTTATTGCTGTGGCAGAAAAGTCCCTGATTGGCCAAGCTTGGGTCACATGCCCATCTCTGAACTAATCACTGTGGCTGGGGTGGGTATTGTAGTTTTGGTAATTCTGAGTCACATGTTCACCTCTGGGGTTAAAGGGGAACAACATATCTTTGGTAGGCACTCTCCATGAATTGGTAGATTCCTCATAGCACAAGGAATAAGAGGAAGAGCTGGACAGGAACATGCCCCAATAGATGTTCACACTAATTGCTGTGCATTTGTTTCTGTATATATTGTATTTGTTCTTAAGGATCTGATGCTAAAGAATGTACCCATTTTTTCCCCCTTTGTTTATATGCTTAAAATGATAATAATAAGTAGCACTTGCTACTTGCCTCCTATCTGCTGCTCTACTTGGCATTTTACATATTTTCTCATTTGAATCCTGCAATAGACTTACCATTATTACCATTTTACAAATGAAGACATTGAATTCCAGAGAACTTAATTTGCTCGAGGCTATACAAAACCAACATTTGCTGCAACAGAACTTATCCTACTTAATGGTAGAAACTAATTTAATTTTTGTAAATGGTCATTTTACATATGGTATTGTCACTAATATTCTGATTGTATATCTCGAGTAATAGCGACAATAATGATTAACAGAGAGGTATTATTAAATAAGTAATATTCACATATTAATTACTAAAAACTATTGGACACTTACTATGTAACAGACATTAAAATTCATTTTCTCTACAGCAGCTTTAAAACTATAAGTCAGAATAAAATAGATCTGATTATCCCCTTTTAAAAATCTTTGTCTCACTCTGCAGTGAAATGAAACACAAACTCTTTACTGTGGGTTAAAAGGCTCTGCTTCTCTTACCAACTTCCACTCACACTTCACCCCTCACCCCTTCTCTTGCTCATTTTGCAAAACATCAAATTCTTTTTCAGCTCAGCACACTTGCACTTGGTCTTTCATCCTCTGGAAAGTTTTTGTCCTATTTCTCTTGCTATTGATTTTTAGAGGGCTGATTTTCCCTTAGCCTTCAGATCTCAGCTGAAATACAACCTGAAAAAGACCACCTACTCAAAGCACACTCCCTCACACTGCCCCTCACTGTCATGTCCTCTTATTTATTTCCTTCACAGTACTTATAGTCTGCAAATATCTATCTTGTGTTGTTCGTGTTTCTCAGCACTCTGAGCCAAGGGCAGGTACATACATGGCACTTAGCACTTTTTGAAGACAGAAGGCTGCTCACAGAGTCCTATGAACTGGACAGTTATCAAAATCCTAGTTTACAGCAATAAGGACACGAGGAGTCAGATACGTTTAGGTAAAGTATCCAAATGTTGCACAACTGTTAAGTGGCAGAGCCCACCATCAAAGCCTTATTACCTGACTCCAGAGCCTGTACACTGACATTTTACATATTGTGTTTGTTGGTTTGGGGTTTTCCTGTATCCTGGGTAGTGTTAAAACTAAGTAACAGGGTCCCCTATTATACTTCCCCATGGGAAAATTTTTGATTGCTTATCTACCAAGGCATTTATAAGTTTTAGGAATGTTTCTGCTTTCAACTCCCAGAAATTTTCTTTATTCTGCAGAACTATTCTTGGCACTTTCGTGACTCAGTATCAACAACATAAAGTTTATTACCACTGTTCAACTCCTGAAAATATTTCAATCTCTATATAACATTGTTAAATAGGAAACAAATTACATAATGGATAAATCCTCCTTATTGAGCATCTCCAATTAATCCATATCTGAATATGAATAAAGCAGATGTGATTTCATGATTCTCCTTTACCCTCTCCCTTACCCCTATACAGAATGGTATGTCTCATTTTTCAGCCTAACTCTGGTATTTATTTCTTTACCAAGAAAAAGAGACTAACAGTCATTCTTAATTTCTTTGTAATCATCTTTTAAAAAAGAACAAAAATTCTCTTCCCAAATCTTTCCCCCCCAAATCCATGAAATTGCCTCTGCTTACGAGCAGAATGGTTTGGACAGATGGTGAGATCAGAAGCCTAGAGTAATTTGGGCTCTAACGTTATATAGTTGTGACACGTCCCTATACAAGGGAGACAGGACAGAAAGGAACACTAAGTTCCTACTCTGTATTAGTGATTTGATATTCATATCTTAGGTAGTTTACTCCAAAACCTAGTAGGTCATTATTGTCACTATTTCAAAGAGAAGAAAATAGGTTTATAACGGCAATATAAATTTTCTAAAAGGACATAGGTAATAGTAGATGACAGAGATGGAATTCAAACTAAGGTGGACTGAGTCTCAAGCCGCGATGCGCCTGGTCCTTCACATCAGCACCAGGTCGTGGAAAAGACCAGTGAGAACTTGCCTGAGTCTCAGTGTTCTCATCTGGCCAGTGAGATGGGTGTGGCTGGAAAAGTTTCAAAAAGTTCCATCCTGTCCGAGTAGCCAGTAATTCATAACATAGCTACGAAGCCTGGTCTATCCATAAATGCTTATCAAATAAATAGAAAAGAATCCCTGTGTGTTACCTGGGGAAGAGCAGAGAAAGCAAGGGCGCAATAATATGGAGAAAATAAAGCGCTCCAGGCTCACAGTAGAAACTCAAAGCATTTGTGAATAAATTATTCTGAAATAACAGTGATGGTCCTTGGCAAAACAGTGAATTTTTCAGACATTCAAAGTTTGCTTTGGGTGTTTTTCTTTCTCCTCCTCAACATTCTCCATATGCAGGTGCCCTTTCTGTGTACACTTAATAAAACCATCTTACACTAAAATCACAGTCCCAAGATGCCCTTTCAGAAAGGTTTGGGAGGGAGAGGAGAAGCAAAAGGAGGTAGAGACAGAACGGAGAAAATGGGTTCCACAATGATGCTGATCTTTGTTAATTTTAGCCCCACAAAAGCACTTAAGAAGATTGAGTATAAGCTTTGAATGTCATTTACCTGCTTTGTCATAGCCTAGCTTTGTCATATGGTCTGAGTCTAGTGCTGCCAGATCGAGTAAGTAAAACTACAGGATACTCAGTTGAATTTGAATTTCAGATAAACAAAAAATAATTTTTTAGCATGTCCCATGCAACATTTGGAACATACTTTTTAAAAAATGTTGTTCATTGTTTAGGTAAAATTCAAATTTAACTGGGTGTCTTGTATTTTATCAGGTAACCCAATCTGAGTCTCATTTTCATAGACAGTGAAGTGTACTGATAGTATCAGTCACTGTCTCATTCATAGATGGGCATTAAGAATCCTCCCTGGACCGAGCCATACAAGTCAGCCCTCTGTTCTCTGCCAGGCGGGGGCTTAGAAGAGGCGGGCACCAGAGGATACCTCTGGAAATGTGATATTTGGGACCTGACATGCAAAAAGAACACAGGAGATGGGGTGAGAGAAAAAGGAAAGGAAGAGATGGGTTAAAGGTCTCCCTACTTCTGCTTCCCAGATCAGGTGCAGTAAGAATTTTCATTTCTGTGTCTTTAGGGTATAAGACTCTTGAAGGAAATCTGAAAGTCACAACATGTTTTTGATACTCTTTTCTCACTACGACTCCCTGGCTGGTACTGCAATATTCTCTGCAGCTCTCTCAATCATCCCAGCCACGAAGCAACTTTTTTTCTCCTCTTACCACCTAGGGATCCCTGTGTGGAAAATGTTATAATTGAGAGAAAGAGCGATTGCACTTTCGTAAATAATGCAACTTGTCTTTCCCAATTAACTCATCCTTCTCCTGCCTTTTCTCAAACCTGTAAGAGCTCCTCTTGCATATAATTTGCTCAAAGTTGTAGCATTGCAATCAGTATTGCAGTGCATGCCAGATTGCTTTGGAAACAGCCTTAAAAGAAAGCAAGCAGTAATCAAAAATTTTAGAAACACTTGAACAGAGTTGCATGCTTTCTCATGACAATAGTTTTGAGGCAGGCAGCCTACAAACATTTGCCTTTTCCTTAATATGTTTTAATAAAAAAGTTTGCATACTCCTGTCTTCAGGTGTCAAGTGAAATTCTGAAAGATTCTGGGGAGAAAGTGAGAGGTTTACCTGAATATCCAGGCAAGCTTTAATATTTTTATCTAACTTCTTTAGAGATTCAGCCAGGTCTCAGGAAAAAGGTGGGAGATGGGCACATTTTGAAAAAGTTCCTCAATGGATTTTTTTTCCTCCTTGCCTGGACCATGCGTCCTCAAGAAGCCCTATTGGTCATGTTAAGATGGGCATGCTCTTCACCCTTTGAGGACTGATGTGGCTAAGACATAATTGAATGAACTTTATTTATTTTTAATGTTTTTATTGATATTTAAGAGAAAGGAAGGAAGGGAGAAATAAAATCATCGATGTGAGAGAAAAATATTGATTGGCTGCCTCCTGCACACCCTCTACTGGGGATCGAGCCCACAACCAGGGCATGTGCCCTGACTAGGAATCGAACCGGGAATTGAGCCAGGACCTCTCAGTCCATGGGACATCGCTCAATCCACTGAGCAACACAGGCTGACTGAAATGGACTTTTAAAGATGTACTTCCACTCTGACAGGTTCATTAAACTGATTTGTGTGGCAGGTGTCATTGCCTAGGGTCCTTTCAATCACCTTCAATAGGTGGCCAGAGGCCAGTGAGAGTAGCTCAGACCCTGCTCTCATCAGGTCAAGGTCTGGCTCCCTGACTTTCAGAGAAAAGGAAGAAGTTAGCAATTGGTAAGCTCTCTACTGTCTTCTGGATAGAAAACTAAGTTATATGACTACAACTGCCACCCCACTACAGGCTGTTAGAACTGTTAATTAGTTCATTAGCCAACAATATGGTAACAAACATAATATTTTCCTTTTTTAAATTTTTTTTATTACTTTATTTTTGCTACAGATGTTTCTCCTTTTCCCCCATTGACATCCTCCTCCAATACTTTCCTTTGTGTAGAACGAAAGTGTTTCTTTTGAACTGCCTTTAAGTTTAATTTTAAAAAATGTATTAGTGACCATCTTACACAGCTTCATATTTATTATATAGCTATTTTTTTTATATATTTTTAAATCTTTACTGTTGAATGTATTACAGATGTTCCTCATTTTCCCTCCATTGATACCCTCCTCCCCACTCCCGCCCCCTCCCGCCTTTTCCCACCCTATTGTCTGTGTTTATTGGTTATGCATATAAGTTCTCTGGTTTATTTCTTCCCACCCCCCAACCCCTTTCCCTTTGAGGTTTGTCAGTCTAGCAATTAATTTGTACTTCTTAATCCCTTCACCTTTTTCACCGATTCCCCCAACCCCCCTCCCATCTGGCAACCAACAAAATGTTCTCTGTATCTATGAAAATGTTTCTGTTCTGCCTGTTCATTTTGTATGTAGATTCTATTGTTGATAGATATATATTCATTGCCATTTGGTTTGTTCATATATTTTATCTTTTTCTTCAAAAAGACCCTTCATCATTTCATATAATAACGGTTTGGTGGTGATGAACTCCTTTAACTTTTTCTTGTCTGGGAAACTCTTTATATGGCCATCGATTCTAAATGACAGCTTTGCAGGATAGAGTAATCTTGGTTGTAGGTTCTTGCTTTTCATCACTCTAAATATTTCTTGCCACTCCCTTCTGGCCTGCAAAGTTTCTTTTGAGAAATCAGCTGACAGTCTTACGGGAACTCCCTTGTAGGTTACTAACTGCTTTTCTCTTGCTGCTTTTAAGATTCTCTCTTTGTCTTGAACCTTTTGCATTTTGATGATGATATGTCTTAGTGTGGGCCTCTTGGGGTTCATCTTGTTTGGGACTCTCTGTGCTTCCTACATTTTTATGTCTGTTTCCTTCACCAAGTTAGGGAAGTTTTCTGCCATTATTGTTTCAAACAGGTTTTCGATTTCTTGTTCTCTGTCTTCTCCTTCTGGCACCCCTAAGATGCGAATGTTGGCATGTTTGAAGTTGTCCCAGAGGCTCCTTACACTATCCTCATTTTTTTGGATTCTTTTTTCTTTTTGCTGTTCTGATTGGGTGTTTTTTGCTTCCTTATATTTCAAATCAATGGTTTGCTTCTTGGATTTATGTACTCTACTATTGAATCTGTGTAAATTATTCTTTATTTCAGTTAATGCCTCCTTTATTTCTGACTGTGTGTCCATCATTTCTGACTGGTCCTTTTTTATGTTCTTGAGGCCCTCACTAAGTTCATTGAGCATCCTTATAAGCAGTGTTTTGAACTCAGCATTTGTTAGGTTGTTTATCTTCATTTCGCTTAGTTCTTTTCTTGGGGTTTTGTTCTGTTCTTTCATTTGGGACCTGTTTCTTTGTCTCCTCATTTTGGCTGCCTCCCTGTGTTTGTTTCTATGTATTACTTAACGGGAGGTATGGGGCTAGCTGAGACCAGATGCTGCTTGTTTGAAAGAATTTAGGAAAACCTGAAGCAGGATCCAAGACAGGCCAATCCTATGGTTAACCAACTGGCAACAGCTTGGGTGGGCCTGAAAGTTGGTGGGGCGAGGCCTCAGGGTATCACCAGGGCGCGGCTACCAGTGTGAGGCAGGTTGCTGGAGTCCCAGATATGGCGACTGTATGCCGTCCCAGGGAAGGGCTCACCAAAGGAACAAAGGCCTCTGACAGCACATTTGTTCTGGAAAAAGCCCCCTCTTCAGCCCTTGCTCCAATGCCAAACAGCTCAGTTCTTCCCTGTATGTCTCTGGTGCCCCTTGAGCTGCCTCCCCTCCAAGCTTAGAGGGAGTGAGTCCAATAAGTCCATGCGCGAGCCCTTTAAGGAGCTGCCTGGGGCTCCAGCAGCATCATCTTCCCTGAGCCTCAGTTCCCGCTGGTTTTTCCAGCCAGAAGTTATGGGGACTTTTCTTCCTGGCACTGGAACCCTGAGCGGGGCACCTGGTGTGGGACGGAGACCCCTCAGTCCTCAGGGCGAACCTTCCCAGCTGAGGTGTCTTCCTGATTTTTATCCTCCACACGTGGATGTGGGGCCATCTCATCCGCCTCCGTCCCTCCTATCAGTCTCAATGTGGCTGCTGCTTTAATTCTGTAGTTGTAGGACTTCCACTCAGCTTGATTTGAGGTGATTTTGAATGATGGTTGTTCTGTAGTTTGGTTGTAACTTTGATGTGGTTGTGGGAAGACGAGATACCACGTTTACCTATGCCGCCATCTTGACCGGAAGTCTTATATAGCTATTTTTTAATTTTTTTTTTTTTATCCTTACCCGAGGATACTTTTTAAATAAGACAACCAGTTCTACAAAGCAGAGAAAGAAAAAGATCTTTCCTCTCTAACTTCAGTTTTTATTCCTCAGAGGTAAGCATTTAAAATTTCTGACATTTTTAATTGTATTCTAAATATGTAAACATATAAGTTCTAAATTTCATACTTATACCACTATTTTTGTGGCCTTTTATTCAATATTAAATATTATCTATTGACTGCTTGCCATGAAAGGTGAAGATTGAGCTATCTCAATTCTCTTTAATACATACTTGCTTACTTTACCTCCATTCTCTTTCTTCTAATAAAATTGTTATAATATGGCGTAAGATTAATGTACAAAGTTATTTCATTTCCAGTTCCTTGTATTAGGCCACTTTATTACCCATTCTGGAAGTTTTTAGCACCTTCTTTTTATTTTCAGTGTTCTTAATTAAAAGATGACATGAATAAGGCTGATTTTCCACCCCCACCCCCGCCCCCATCCATTGTTCTGAACCATCTACGGATCTGTTCAAATTGGAAAATCTTATCCTTGGAGTCTATAAAATTTTTATTTTTTGCTGTATTCTTTTAGGAATTCCTATTATTTGGACATTGGGTGTCATGGACTGATTCTCAAATCTTCTTCAGTTTTTCACTCCTGTATTTCCTTTCTTTGTATTCTGGCTGCACCTTCTAAGAGATTTTGCCAATGTCACACTTCAAAGTTTTATTTCTTTTTCATATATATACTGGTGTTTTTGTTATCTTATTTTTTCTTTACAAGAGCTTTTTGTTGTTGTCCTCTGAATATTATTTTTTAATAATGTCTTGTTCTTATTTCATTCGTACATAATGTCCTCTCATTCTTTGGTTTCCTTTACTAAAATCTTTTCACTCCAAAATTGCTTTTGTTTTGTTTTATTTGGGTGAATAATTTTCCAATTGGCCTGTTTCTAAAAATTTTCATGGATTGTCTGCTAATATTTACAAGTAAAACACTAAAAAAGACTAAAAGAAGATTAGCATCCAATATCCAGAATTTCATTTACAGGTTGTTTTCATCATGGCACATTTTCCCTAAACTCTGCTTTGTGTCAACTCTAGAATATCTTTGCTTTATTCTCTTTGGAAAGTGTACATTCAGATTTATATGGGGTGGGAAATGAGCAAATATCAGTTACCTGTGTTAGAAAAGGAATAATGAGTTTGAAATTTTTATAAAAAACTGGCCTTTAACCAATGTATCTATTTTCTGCTCCAAGTATTATCTTTTCAACAAAATTGGTGTCTCCATTATTTTATCTTTTCTTTCTCTCTTTATTCTTTCTTTCTTTCTTTCTTTCTTTCTTTCTTTCTTTCTTTCTTTCTTTCTTTCTTTCTTTCTTTCTTCTTTCCTTTCTCTCTTCCCTCCCTCCCTTCCTCCCTCCCTCCCTTCCTTCCTTCCTTTCTTCCATTCATTCATTCATTCATTCATTCATTCATTCATTCATTCAATTTATTTTTATTGTTGAAAGTATTACAGATGTCCCCCTTTTATCTCCACTGACTCCTTCCTTCCCACTCCCACCCCCCTCCTGCCTTCCCCAGCCTAGTTGCCCTACCGATTGGTTGTGCATATATGCATATAAGTTCTTTAATTTGTCTCTTTCCACCCTTGCCAGCCCCCATCCCTCTGAGGTTTGTCAGTCTGTTCTCTACTTCTATGATCCTAGATCTCTTTTAGTTGACAGTTTATTTTGTTTGTTATGTTCCACAAATAAATGAGATCATATGATACTTGTCTTTCTCTGATTGGCTTATTTAACTTAGCATAAAATTCTTCAGGTCCCTCCATGTCATCTCAAAGGATAAGAGATCTTTCTTTCTTACAGCTGCATAGTATTCCATTGTGTAAATGTAACACAGCTTTTTTACCCACTCATCTACTAATAGGCACTTGGGCTGTTTTCAGATCTTAGTGATTGTAAATAGTGCTGCTATGAACATAGGGGTGCATATAGTCTTCCTCACTGGTATTTCAGGCTTCTTAGGTGCCTCCATACTTGAACCTTTCTGATGGGTTCTGTGGGTTCGGTTGTGCCTTTTTTGACCTAACTTCTTATTCCTACCTGGACATCAGCTTCCTCTGTTCTGAGAATTCATGTACTTGGAATCTCTCTGATTTACAGTTCCCCCAGTTTCATTGCTCTTCCAATCTCATTGTTCATGTGAGTTTTTGACCACTACCTCACCATTTATTTATCTTTTCTACTATCATTTCATTAGGGTATTGGAGAAAATGGTAACAAAGAAATAAGTTTAGTTCTTCTTATTTAATTAGAAGTTGAAATGTTTTATCTTTAAAAAATAGAATCCTACAATTATTAATTTAAGGAGGACTATAAAAAAAAGATAGATTACTTTTTAATCAGGAAAGCTTTGAATTTGTCTTTTGCAATTGCAAATTGCTTTGATTTTGTACTGTTTTAAGACCTCTCTAATCCTTTACTTTTTACCTTTGGTTCTTAGATAATGTCAATTTCTTCCTAAATTTATAGATTAAATGGCTCTTAGGTCCCTAGGTTTCCAGTTAGGCCACATTTACGAATTACTAAGGAAAGCTCTTTGCCACAAAATAACCTTAACGAAGTCCGACATTCTTTCCTTTAATAATGGAGTATAAACTTTGTGTCTAGAAGGCTTTTAAAATATCACAAATCCTTATTAAAATGTAAATGTCTATAAATGGGATAACCTCTCAAGCTACTAGCAATTGTTATAGTCAAGAAAGACCCGAGCCAGAGAGAAGTGCAGCTGATCACATACACTAACCTTTAACATTCTAGAATTTTTGTGTTTTGCTTTTATGTTGTATTTTTTTTTAATTGAGCCATTTATTTTCTAACAATGCTCCAATTTTGCTATTGCTTTTTGCTTCTATTATTAGAAAATCTGGCTTTTGATGTGGGTTTTTCTTTTTGTGGCCATTTTCCTTTGCTTTTGTAATTTCTTCCCATCCACTAATGCTTTACACGACTTGGGCATTGTGAAGATTTCTATGGACTTGAAAACCGTTTTAGATGTAATGGTTAATGTTTTCCCTCTTAAACAGCATTTGCTGGTGAGTGGTCTGTTTTACTAGATTATGGGTAATCTCTTCACTCTATTTTCTGTTCCCTGATCAATCTTTCAGAGATGAGTCACATTCATTAACTAATAGATTGTTTATGATTCTTTGTTAGCACACTTACTCATTCCTAAATAAATATCATGTTATAATATCAGCTATACAGAAATAGAATGAGGAAAGACCAGCTTAAGCTAATCAATTCAACAAAGAGTTAAATGTTAGCAACAAATATTCAATTCAGTATAAATTTGTTTCAAATTTTAAAATTCTGTGTCTGAAAAGTAAAAGTCCATGAAATCAGTTGCTTTAGCTTATGAGGATAGATAGCTTCTAAAATGTATTTTTTATTATATATTCACACATATCAAGCAGTTTTCTTCTCAGATAGAGTCATTTTTATGTCTTCCTTAGAAGATGGTAAACTACTATGTTCCAGTCATTTAGCTGAAAATACCTTTGCAATGACCTACATATCATATAGGAATAATTTTCAAGTAAAGTGTACTTTCAACCATTCAGAGCAGAAGCATGGTTACAAAAATGAGGCCATTAACTTACCACAAGCTGCGACCACAGTCTTAGAATTTGAAAGTTGTGCAATCATCCATGTAAAATTTGTTTATTTTTAAAACAGTTTTCTCCTTTATTCCAACCAATTATATTTAGTTATGACTTAGTTACCCTCTTGAAATCTTTAACAATCCTCGAGACCTCCTCCTCTGCTGTCCTTTTTCTGTTCAAGAACACAACCAGAATTCATGTCACCTCTTCAATACAATCATACCTTAAAAAATCTAAGGAAATTTTCCTTTTCATTAGGAACATGTCATTTCCTGAGGATGGTCAAGTGTGTATGTGGTGTGGTGTGTGTGTGTGTTTAAATTTTTTTTTTCCTTTATTGATTTTAGAGAGAGAGAAAGTGAGAGGGAAAGAGAGACAGAAACATCGATGAGAGAGAAAGAACATCGATTGGCCACCCTCCTGCACCCCCCCCTTGGGGATTGGGCCCACAACCTGGGCATGCACCCTGACTGGGAATCGAACTGGCGACCACTGAGCAACATTGGCTGGACGTATGTGTGTGTTTTAATTAAATGGAAGTAAGAATGCTTGACATCAGAAAATTGTGATTACTTATTACCTTTAAGTCATAATATAACTTTAGTAATCAGGTTTATATTTTTAAAAGCGTTTAAGTGAAATTATTTTGAAAAATTGTGTCAGAATTTGTTCATTAGGATGTTTGGTTAACATTTCTTATGTGTGTAAAAGGGAATTACTAGATTATTTATCTACATCCAAGTATATGTAACATCAAAACTAGGTCAAAAGCAATACTTTTACAATAAAGTTTCTATATGTAGCAAATGAATAGATTTATTAATTTCCCATGCCTAGATTCCTCATTCTTCTTTTCTTCAAATTTATCTTTTGGCTTTTTCAAATTTAGGAAATATCAAACATACAGGAAATAGCTATTCTCAGTTGAGACCTCCAAAATATTAATAAAAATGGCTCTTTATATTTTTTGGGGGTTATAGTACCAATTATGATCACGTATCTGTCCAACCTACCAGCTGTAGTGTAAGCTTTCTTTGAGACTATGGCCACATCTTCATTTTTTTAAGCCTCAAACCAAGCCCATTAAGAGCTCATAAAGTCTTCTTTCTGGAAAATATACAATGTGTGTTGCTTAACTAATTACAAATATTAATGGAAATAACACCTAAATTTATTTAGCTGTTCATTAACATTGATCTAAAATATTGCTCAGAAAGGCCTATAGATTTAATCAACTCAATTATGATTCAATGCAGTTAAAACAGTTAACTTTTGATTGTAATTTTGTTTTCACATTAACATATATAATGAATATCTTTTGTTACACTTTTTTTTTTTTTTTGTACATGCCCCTAGCAGAAACTGAACCTGGGACTCTCTGGTCCACAGGCCAATGCTCTACCTCTGGGACAAACTGGCCAGGGCTTGTTACACTTTTTGAAATACTAGTATCACTCATTAGATTCTCATATATATAAAATATTGTATATATACATGTACAGTGATACCTCGGTTCTCGAACGCCTTGACTTTCGACCAAATCGGTATTCGACCAGGAGATCCGAGAAACTTTTGTCTTGGAATCCGAACAAATATTTGGAACTCGAACTTCCGAGATGAGCCGAGTTGAGCCGAATGGCGTTCATTCGGCCCAGCGCGCCTTGCTTGCGTCATCAGTGTGAGTGCAGAGAGAGAGTCACGCTTTGTGGAGAGAGTCACGCTTTGTGGAGAGAGTCACGCTTTACACTGAATTTAACCCTTAGACATGGGTCCAAAGAAAGCCAGAAGTGGTAATGCAGACAAAGGTAAGCGGAAAGCTGTGAGAACAACTATTGAGCTGAAGAAAGAAATCATTGCCAAATATGAACAGGGCACACGTGTTTCGGATCTGTCTGCTGAGTATGGCATGCCAAAATCAACCATCTCTACTTTCCTTAAGAATAAAGCTGTTATCTTTTTTAATACATACTGTACACTTTTATTTCTTGTTGAGACTTATGTTTTTCTACATATTACATACAAATTAGGCC
This sequence comes from Molossus molossus, assembly GCF_014108415.1. Taxonomy (NCBI): domain Eukaryota; kingdom Metazoa; phylum Chordata; class Mammalia; order Chiroptera; family Molossidae; genus Molossus; species Molossus molossus. Next base: position 1,721,311 of record NW_023425348.1, read on the forward strand.
AGTAAATAGGCATTTTCTGGGGCTTGGAACGAATTAATCCAGTTTCCATTATTTCCTATTGGGTTTCATTGCTTCGGTTCTCGAACAATTTGGTTCTCGACCGTCCTCCTGGAACGAATTATGTTCGAGAACCGAGGTATCACTGTATATGTATATATATTGAAGTTTTATTTATTTACACATCAATGTATCTTTAGCTAAAAAGAACTCTAAACTTCACAGTTAGGTAACCTAAAGTCTCAGAGCCTCTGTCTTCTTTGTAATATGGAAATAATATTAAATATTGTCCTTGCCTCTTGCAAGAATCTGGTAATCTGCAGCAGATATAATGCTACATACAAAAATAGTCTAAGAAATGAGAAATAAGAAAGTCCTGTTAGATGAATAAAAATTATTTTTATAAGCAATGTACTAGGCTAAATATACATTAAAGCATACAAATATTAATATATTATAATACAGGTTCCCTTCAAGATGGCAATGTAGGTAAATGCAATATTCAGAACCTCCCACAACCACATTAGATATTACAGTTAAATTACAGAAAAACCATCATTCAGAACACCTGAAATCTACCTGAACATAAGTCCTATAACTAAGGATATAAAGAAGAAGCCACATTAAAACTGGTAGAAAGGGTAAAGACACAGAAAAGCTTGGTCCCACAACCACATGTGATGGATAAAAATTGGGAGGGATATCTTGGCTACAGATGTGCCCCCTCAGGAGCAAGGGGTCCCAGCCCCACACCAGGCCCCCAGCCCAGGGTTCCAGTGCCAAGAAGAGAGAGCCCCATAACTCTGGCTGTGAAAACCAGCAGGGATTGTGGCTGAGTGAGACAGAGAGCGTCTAGAGTCCCAGGTGTTTCTCTTAAAGAGCCCATACATGGTCTTGGACTTGCTTGCTCTGAGCTCCAGTGCTGGGGCACAGCTCAAAAGGCACCAGGGATGTGTGGGGAGGAACTGAACTGTCCAGCAAGAACTGGAAAGGCAGCTTTCTCCCAGACAGAAGTACTAGCAGAGACCATTGTTTTCTTTCTGAGTCCTTCCCACACAGAGCTGGCAGGCAGGAGCCGTATATAAGCCTCCATCAACCTGACTCACACTCTTCATCTGGCCCTGGTGATTCCCTGAGACTCTGGCCCTCCCAACTTTAGGGTACACCCAGGCTGTTTCCTGTGACTTTTCCATACAAAGGGCCAGTCTTGGCTCATGATTTAGACTTTCCTAAAATCTCCCAACTAGCAGCAAATGGTCTCTGTGTGCCCCGTACCTCTTGCTAAGTGGCTCCAGGCTTGGCACCACCAGCAGCCAGCCTTGGTTTGCAGATTGGCTTCTCCTGGGCACCTGTAAGCTCAGCACAAGTAGCGGTCATCTGTAGATTGCTTTGTAGCTTATAATGGGTGGCCCTGGCAGGGCACCTGGTGGACAGCTTCAGGCCATATCATATTAAAACCCAGCCACCTCCAAGAGCAATACACTCAAGGGGGAAACTCGTTGGGCACCAAAGCCACACTGAAAAGAATTCTGCTCTACTGGGTTGGCCCTTGCATAGCTCCTCCTGTGTAGTCACAGCTGGTCCATGCAGCCAATTGGCCTGAGGGTCAATCCCTCCCAGTGATGTACCAAAAGCAATCAAGGCTCAACTAAACTGGACACTGCACACAGCCCACCAGGGGTACACCTGGAGTGCCCAGCCCAGGTGACCAGGGAGGCTGTTCCACCGGACCCTAAAGGACATCTACTGCACAAGGAAGGCCACTCTACTAAGACTGGAATACTCAGCAGCTCTACCTAATACATAGAAACAAACACAGGGACGTAACTGAAATAAGGAGAGAAAGAAATAGGTTCCAGAAGAAAGATCAGGAGAACTCTCCAGAAAAAACCCAATGGAATGGATGCAAGCAAATTACCAAATACAGAGGTCAAAACAATGGTTATAAAAATGCTCAAGGAACTTAGGGAGAATTTCACCTCAGATTCATTAGAATGGCTATTATCAAAAAGACAAGAAGTAACTGATTGTTGGCAAGCCTGTGGGGGAAAGTAAACCTTTTTGCACTATTGACTAGTATATCCACCAGAATACAATATGAAGGTTCCACAAACAATTAAAAATACAGCTATCATATAATCCAGCAATTCCACTTCTGAGTATTTATCCAAAGGAATTGAAAACACTAACTTGAAAAGATACCACCAACCCCATGTTTATTACAGCATAACTTAAAATAGCCCAGATGTAGAAACAACTTAAGTGTATATCAATGGATGCATGAATAAAGATATATATAATGGAATATTATTCAACCATAAAAAAGAATAAAGTCTTGCCATTGAGACAACATAGTGGACCTCAAGGACCTTGTGCTGAGTGAAATAAGTCAGATAGGGTAAGAAGAATATTATATATATATATATATATATATATATATATATATATATATATTCCCAAAACAAACCAACACCAAGCTCTTAGATACAAACAGATGGATGATTGCCAGGGGTAGAGGGTGAAAGTGTAGGAGAAAAGGGGAAAAGAGGTCAAAAGTTAAAGAAAAACAGCAATAACTAGAGGCAGTGGAAGGTGCTTGGTTTGAATTTATTTGTGTGTAATTGGAGAAGGAATTGAGAACAATTTAGGAAATAAAAAAAGACGGACTCCTAGACCAGGAAGTTGATATACATTTAAATCCTGAGACCTCATTAAAGATTTTCAGGGGAAAAAACACCTAAAGTTTATAAACACATATTTTTTACATAATGCATTAGCTACTGATCCTGGCAACAAACCAAGGAAATAGGAGTTATTAATACCATTTAACAGATGAGTAAACTGAGTTCTACCAAAGGTAAGAAAGTTTCCAAAAGTTGTACAGCTAGTCAATGACAGTGCCAGGATTCAACCTTATTTTCTTTCTGAATTCCAAAGCCCATTCTCTTTTTCCCCCATACTCTTGTTATGCTTCTTATAAAGAAAATTAAATTATATAGTGAACACTACTATTACAAGATTCTAATATGTGTGCATATGCCTGTTTGTGTGTGTGTGGTGTGTATGCATAGGTACATAATATCTATAATATATATCTATATCTATAGATATATATATATATTTTTTATCCTCACCCGAGGATATTTTTGCATTCATCTTTAGATAGAGTGGGAGGGAGAGAGGGAGGAAAAGAGAGAGAAATATCGATGTGAGAGAGACACATCGACTGGTTGCCACCCACACAACTCCAACAAGGACTGGGGACGAACCGCAACCAAGGTACATGCCCTTAGCAGGAACCAAACCCGGGATCCTTCAATCCATGGGCTTACACTCCAACCGCTGAGCCAAACTGGCCAGGGCTATAATATTTGTATTTTTAATATGTGTCATAAACCTAATATGAATTAATAAAACATAGCTATCAATAATAATGTACTTTGAAAGAAGCAAATTAAAAACTTGATTTTTAAAATGACATAACCTTTGAAATTAATTAACTTGTAGGATGTATTTTAGTAAAAAAAATTGTATTCAATATGTTTGTAAGAAAAAATAATCTTGGTAAACATTTAAAACATACTCAATATTTTCATTTGTAAGAATTTATTGATTTAATTAGCAATATATAGAAAAACTTTCAATAGTTTCACTAATTGTTGACTAGAACAGGGAAAATATCTTACCTATTGTAAGAGACTAAGAAATATTAATAGTTAGACATTACCTTTATTTATAGGTTTGGTTGCACCTTAAACTGCTTTCCTCATTTTGTCCAGAGTTCAGTTAGCTACTACTTTCTACATCTTGACAGCTGGGGCCACTGATATGGTTGAATAAGTGTTTGAATTTTATTTGTTATTAATGTATACCTACTCAGCTTCATTCTGCAAGTACCTAGTTATCTCAGATTGTTCTCCATCTAAAAGGGATTGCCTCATCTCTAAAATAGGAATGCACAAAAGAAGCTCTATCTCCTTATCTAGCTCTGTCATTCTGGCTTTGTTTTTTGGTGTTATACCTGCAGATGAATTCTTTTTTTTTTTTTTTTTTGGTATGTGCCCCTAGCAAGAACCGAACCCGGGACTCTCTGGTCCACAAGCTGATGCTCCAACCACTGAGCCAAACTGGCCAGGGTGATGGATTCTTGCTTTTGAACTCCAGCCTCCATTTGGCTGATTTTCATTCTTATATTTCATTCTCCACTGGTAGTTTCTGAAACTCAGACACCCTGGGTTTGTAAGTTTGTCTTGGGTCATTGATCAAACTGATGAATCTCCTTGATGTGGAAGCATCTGCCCATCTGGACCCAGACAGGCCACCTACTTTTCTGGGCCTTTGTTAAGTCATTCCCTTTCTTGGATCTCCACTAATTGCCTGTCTTGTTCTGCTTGACTTGGCATTCCAGATGCTAGCCTTTGCTTCAACCTTGCCCTTCCCTTTGTGACTCATACCTAGGTATCACTCTTTTAGTATTACAGGTTATTTTATTTAGATCTCATAAAATCTTTCCAGTGATCACAAGTATAATATCTACCAAAGAACTCAATTTCATTTTAATTACACTTATTATTAAAAAGTTCTTTCTTATTTTGAGTCAAAATCCACCTGCCTAAAGTTTTTTTCCTAGTTGGCTTCACTAACAATGAGTACAGTGCTTGTGCATTGTAGACAACAAATAGTAGCTGTTATTACTTATAACTCATAGTTTTCAATTATAAGGTGTTTCTCCCCATGGAAAATAATATATTGGAAATAAAAAAAACTGAGGTTCAGAAAGTGTAAGCAAGTTGTCGAAAGTTATAATTTGTACATTGTGATTCCAATATTAATATAGGCTCTCAGTATTTACTTCCCATGATCTTCATTTCACCCAATCACACTGTAGCCAGACACTCCCATAGTTAAAATCTTGACATTGACAAAAACTGTAACCCCTATATATTCTCAACTTCAATTAGTCACCCTCTAAACTTAACCTTCTGTCACTCCAACTAATTTCCTCTAGAGCCAGACTCCAGAAATCCTTTTCCCCCATTAGAACCATTAATCCATTGGTCCTACTCTTTTTGTTCCATGTGTTTTATTGCCCTTAAACCATCAACGGTAATCATAGTTACTCAAATCCATTATTACCTCAGTTTATCATATTCATGTGACAAAGTTCCAACCCATATTAAATCCAATTAAAAGTTACCTTTATTGTTGAAAGTATTACAGATATCCCTCCTTTTCCCCATATTAACACCACTTTCCCTGCTCCTGTCAACCTCCACCCTTGCCTTTGCCACACTGTTTTCTGTGCCCATTGGTTATTCTGTGTGAATCTGTATACATATAACTGAATGTGGCTGGGTAAAAACTCACAGCCATACCAACTAGTCTCCCTTTAATAGTGCCTGGAAATCACTTTGTCTCCCCAGTCAATTCTTTTTCCTACTATCTTACATGATTTTTAAATCTTTTATTCTCTCTTCACTAATATACCACAACTTTTCTACATTCTCAGTTTTAGCAGCTGACTTTAACTCTTGTTTTATCTAAAAATTAACACTTTCAGAAAATAACTCCCACAAGCTCCTATCACTATATCTACCCATGCATCTGATTCTATGTGCAAATATTCTCTTTTTTCATTTGTTACTGTGAGTGAATGATTAGTGCTCCTGGTTAAGGTCAAGTCTTCTATGTATACCCTAGATCCCCTGGGACATTTCCAGAAATTCTCTCCTTTGTTTCCAGCATCACCATGTTTTGCCCTTTCTAGTGATCATTTATTAGCTGATGGACATGCTGCTATTTCTCTCATATCTTGATACAATTCTTCCTCCAGGTACTGCTTTATTTCTATTCTCCTCTTTGCAGCAAAACTCATTGAAAGTGTCCTCTATACTTTCTTCAATTTCTCTCCTTCTGTTCCCTTGAATGCACTCAAATTAGGATTTTACCCCCTCCAATGAATGAGCTCTTATAAAGGTCACCAATGACCAACATGTTTAATCTAATGGGAATTTCTCAGACCTAACCTTACTCTATTTATAAATACTACTTTACCTAGTTGATCACTCTTCCTTGAAACCATTTGATACTTGGCATCAAAAACTACCATACTTACTTACTTTTCCTTCTATCTCTCTAGCCACTCATTTCTCTGTCTCTTTGCTGGTTCCTTTTCATCTCATTCATCTTTATAGATCACAGTGTCCCAAGGCAGAGTTCATTACTTGAATTTCCCTTGTTTTCCTAGCCTCACTATCTAGGTGTTGACATTCTCTAGATATGGCTTTAAATACTATATTAATATTAATAATTACAAAATTGTGCTGATCCTTTTCTGTGAATTTCAGACCAACATTACATGTTCACTTAGAGGCTTAACAATAAGCATCTCAAAATTAACATGTTAAAGCCTAAATTGTCCTCCATTCCTCACCAAGTTTTTTTTGTTTTCACCTCAGTAATGACAATTCTACTATCTGGCTGCTAGAGACTAGAAGCTTGATGTCATTGTTGATTCCTCCTTTCTCCTCACACTTCACAATAGCAAGTTCTATTGGCTCTATGTTCAAAATGTATCCTGAATTTGACCACTTCTGACAAACATTTTTTTTGCCTGGATTATTGTCATAGTCTCCTCAATGGCCACGGTGTTTCTTCCCACTCCCATTTTCAATCAGTAACCAGAGAGATCCTGTTGTCAGGTTATATCATTTTTCTTTTCATTCAAAATGAAAATTTTGCTCTGACTTGCAAAGTCCCACATGATATAGAATTCATTCTCTCTCTGAGCTAACTTCCTATTCTTCTATTTGTTCTCTTTCTAGCCACTTTGGTTTTACACTGTCCCTCAAACACTCTAAATAAGCTGCTTCCTCACTTAGGTATTTGCAACCAATGGTCCTCTTGCCTGAAAACCCTCCCATAGATGTTCTCAAGACTAACTCCCTCATTTCCTTCAGACCTTCCTGAAAGTTACCTCCACTGGTGACTCCACCTTCCTTCTAACACTGAATATCTCTCTCCTTGCTTTATTTTTTCTTTGTTAATCGGTCATCTAATATATCTTTTTATTTTATGCCTCTTCCACTTGAATATAAACTCCATGGGTATAGGTAGTGCTGTTGTGTGTGTGTAGTTTTGTGTGGATGTTCATTGTGATTGCATTTGTCTTGCTTTGTGTTTTAAATTTTAACCTGAGGATTTTTATTGATTTCAGAGAGAGTAGAAGGGAGAGAGAGAGAGAGAGAGAAAGAGAAGGAGAGAGAGAGAGAGAGATAGAGAAATATCAATGTGAGAGAAACATGGATTGGCTGTCTCCCTTCCATGACCGCCTGGGGATGGAACCCACAACCTAAGTATGTGCCCTGACTGGGAATCAAGCAAACCCACAATGTTTTTGGTGTATGGGACCATGCTCCAACAAACTGAACCACCCAACCAGGAAGTGTTTGTCTTGCTTTTGTTGCTAAATCTAGAGTAGTTCCTGGCACAGAGTGGGGTCAATAAATATTTGCTAAATAAATAAATACGTAGAGGAGACAGAATTCAAACTTGGCATTATCTTGTTCCAAAAATTTATGTAATTTTTGTTGATTAAGTTAGCAATTACCCAAATAAATGTACTGAGCTCTGTGCCGTGACCTAGAATGCATGCTTACATAGAGTTTACATTCATGCTGGAGAGCACACAGAGCCAATAGTAAATAGCAAGAATTGGCCTATAATTAATTGCCAATAGTGTGGTACAAATTATAAATCCTAAGAAGGGAAAAGGAACAAGATATAAAGGAATCTATTATGATTTCAAAAATGGTAGTGTAATTAAACTGATTTAAGTGATGGGTGACATTTAACCAGATTATAAGAACAAAACATGAGTTAGATCAGAAGGACATTGAGAGACTGGGCTAATTACAATGAATTAGGAGTGAAATTGGGGAATAAATTTTAATATTGTACTAGTATTCCAAGAAAAATGCAGGAGAGTTGAAACTTTATGCAGTGGTAAATTGAGAGCTACAGTGGTAAATTATAGCCCCCAAAACTCATTATGTAATGAGGTTTCCTGAGTATTCATATTTATAGAACAAAAATACTTTAATTATTTTTGTCACATATACACCATAATTGCCTTCTAAAAGGTGTGTACCACTCATTAAGCCTTTATTTTATAATCTTGCATTGCTCATGAGTTTTGTTTGTGTCCTGTTTTTTTTTTTGTTTTTTTTATCTAAACATAAATTCTTTAGTATTTTATATCTGATGATGTTTTTTTATATAGTGCCTTCTGTATAGTCTGATTTATTTTGGCTTTCTTTGGTCTCATTACCAAAATAAGATTTTAAAGTTTACATTGTATAAAAAAAAAAAACACAAAAAAACAAATGACAAAAATCTTTATGAAGTCTTAATAAGACAAAAACATTAGTAGCTATGAAATAATTTATTGCCCAGTGTAACTTTGGTAGTTATTATGGAAATGTTCAGAGGAAAATAGATTCTACTGATTTACTTAAAGAGTTATTTCATTTTATGAAAAAAATTTTTTTCTTTCTCTTTTTTGCTGTTATTGCATTTTTATTTTATTTTTTAATTATTTATCTTTATTGTTGAATGTATTACAAATGTTCCTCATTTTTCCCTTATTGGGCCCCTCTTCCCCACTCCTATCTCCCTCCTGCCTTTCCCCTCCTGTTGTCTGTGTCCACTGGTTATGCATATATACATATAAGTTCTTTGGTTTATCTCTTCCCACCCCTCACCTCCCTTCCCTTTGAGGTTTGTCAGTCTAACAACCAATTTGTGCTTCTTAATCTCTTCACCTTTTTTCACCCATTCCCCCAACCCCCCTCCCATCTGCAAACCAACAAAATGTTCTCTGTATCTATGAGAATGCTTCTGTTCTGCCTGTTAATTTTGTTTGTAGATTCAATTGTCGATAGATATGTATTCATTGACATTTTGTTGTTCATGTTTTAAATCTTTTTCTTCAAGAAGACCTTCAACATTTCATATAATAATGGTTTGGTTGTGATGAACTCCTTTAGCTTTTGCTTGTCTGGGAAACTCTTTATATGGCCATTGATTCTAAATGACAGCTTTGTAGGATACAGTAATCTTGGTTGTAGGTTCTTGCTTTTCATCACTGTGAATATTTCTTGCCACTCTCTTCTGGCCTGCAAAGTTTCTTTTGAGAAATCAGCTGACAGCCTTATGGGAACTCCCTTGTAGGTAACTAACTGCTTTTCTCTTCTCTCTTTGTCTTGAACCTCTTACATTTTGATGATGATGTGTCTTGGTGTGGGTCTCTTGAGGTTCATCTGTTTGGGACTCTCTGTGTTTCCTGGACTTGTATGTCTGCTTTCTTCACCAAGTTAGGGAATTTTGAATTATTATTTCAAATAGGTTTTCGATTTCTTGTTCTCTCAATTCTCCTTCTGGCACCCCCAAGATGCGAATGTTGGTATGCTTGAAGTTGTCCCAGAGGCTCCTTACACTGTCTTCATTTTTTTGGATTCTTTTTTTCTTTTTGCTATTCTGATTGGGTGTTTTTTGCTTCCTTATATTCCAAATCAATGGTTTGCTTCTTGGCTTTACCTACTCTACTGATGAATCTGTGTAAATTATTCTTTATTTCAATTAGTGCCTCCTTCATTTCTGACTGGTCCTTTTTTTATGCTCTTGAGGCCCTCACTAAGTTTGCTGAGATTCTCACTATGTTCTTTGAGCATCCTTATAAGCAGTGTTTTGAACTCTGCATCTGTTAGGTTGCTTATCTCCATTTTGCTTAGTTCTTTTCCTGGAGTTTTGTTCTGTTCTTTCATTTGGATCCTGTTTCTTTGTCTCTTCATTTTGGCTGCCTCCCTGTGTTTGTTTCTATGTTTTACTTAATGAGAGGTGAGACCAGATGCTGCCTGTTTGAAAGAATTTAGGAAAACTTGAAGCAGGATCCAAGAGAGGCCAATACTATGGTAAAGCAACTGGCAACAGCTTGGGGGGCCTTAATTTTGGGTGGCGCAAGGCCTCAGGGAATCACCAGGGTGGGGCAACCAGTGTGAGCCAGGTTGCTGGAGTCCCAGATATGGTAGCTGTCTGGCCACCCCAGGGAAGGGCTCACCAAGGGAACAAAATCCTCTGATAACATGTCTGTCTAGGAGAAATGCACCTCTTCAGCCCTTACTCCAATGCCAAACAACTCAGTTCTTTTCCATATGTCTCTGGTGCATTTCAAGCTGCCTCCCCCCTGCTGGAGCCTGTAGGGTGCAAGCCCAAGTAAGTCCATGCACAGGCTTTTTTTAGAGGAGCTGCCTGGGGTTCCAGCAGCCTCAGTCTCCCTCTGCTTCAGTTTCGGCTGGTTTTACAGCCTGAGGTGATGGGGATTCTCTTCCTGACACTGGGACCCTGAGCTAGGCACCTGGTGTGGGATGGGGACCCTTCAGTCCTCAGGGAGGACCTTCCCAGCTGAGGTGTCCTCATGATTTTTATCTGCCACACGTGGGTGTGGGACTAGCCCATCCGCCTCTGCCCCTTCCTTCCAGTCTCAATGTGGCCGATTCTTTAATTCCATAGTTGTAGGACTTCCATTCAGCTTGATTTCAGGTGGTTTTGAATGATGGTTGTTTTGTAGTTTGGTTGTAACTTTGATGTGTTTGTGGGAGGATGTGATACCGTGTTTACCTATGCCACCATCTTGACCGGAAGTCCTAATTTTTCTTTCTTATTGTTATTTTCTTAGTTCCCATGTGTTTATACTACATAACTACCTACTTACTACCTTCTTGTTTTCTCTTGTTACCTCACAAAGATGACGGAGGGACTAGAACACTGATGGAAATAACCTCACACAAAAAGAGATTGGTTAAAGGTAAATGGAATAAAGGCACATGTTTATAAAGTTTGGAAATGTATGACAACAATAAGCCTTGATATTCATGAGGCTGGTCACTGTGGGAACTAGCTGTTTTATGAGACTACCTCACACAATTTCTATATTTCATCACTCGTTACCTCCAAGACAATAAAAAAGTCATATATAAATGATATATAAAAACATATAAAATAATTATATATTAAGTTGTATCATGCTTTTATGTGTTCAGAAAGAGAGAAAACAACAGGTTAACATTTAATCAACAGAAAGGACCCAAATAAATAAACACATCTCAGAAAGAACAAAAATTTGGACAAACTTGCTAAATGATGTACTACATTTGATTTTAGGATAATGGATAAGTTGGATGGATTCAGTGAAAACATCAAATTGCATCCTCGGGAACAAACAGTAAGGACAAGAGAGAATTTGGCTAAAGATAAAATTAAAATAAAAGGAACTGATATAAATGTCCTTTAAAATAATATAGCTTATCCAGAAATCACTAGGTCCAAATTGGAAGCTTAGGGTAGTGATTAGAAATGGGTCCCACAGTTGGTAATTGTGGCTGGCAGTCTTTCTCATGGACTCTAAACTGAAGTGTCACTTGTCATTTGCTGAAGTTCCTACCTTACTCCCTCTAACTTACTTTGAATTAAATTAGCCATGAAAAAAATGTAAATGGTTTACATTAGAGGCAGTGAATAGAGTTATGCTATGGATAATAAAATGAACCTAGTAAGGTTGAATATGGAAATATAATAAGCATTAATGTTTTAGTAACATGCTGATTTTCTTTATTTCTGTATTTTTAAAAATAATAATGCTGGCCTCACACAATCTCCCTGAATTACTGTTAAGTAATCCCTGGTTAACGCTTGGCCTTCCCAAAATCAGTTCTCTCCAGAGTGATCCCTTTTTACTCCCAGTTTTTAAAACTCATCAATAGTTTCCCATTATTCTGAGAATGAAGTGCAAATTCTTTTGAGTCTTATTTTACTTGGTCTGTGTGCCTCTTCAGCTTCATCTCTTAGCCCTCAAACACCTGCCTCCTCCATGCACACACTCAAAATTTAGTTTCTTTTATAACAAACTTCCTTCCGTTCTTTGAACATGTCATATTCTCCTAATAATTTTTCAGGGGGAGCAGAGGCATGACTCCTCTGGCAATCCCAGCGAGACCCCCTGTTTCTCCTATATATGTGCAAGGAGAGCACCCTACTCTTCCCCTGCCAGAGCACTTCCCATATCATCCAACAATAATTACGTGTTTAATTAATTTCATTTCTCCCTCTAGACATGGAGTTCTTAACACTTTTGATATAATGAATTATTTAACAAACTGGTGAGGTCTGCAATTTCCTTCTCAAAACAATGTTTTTAAATGCATAAAATAAATTACTTAGGATAACAACAACAACAAAAAGAGTTATATTGAAATAAAATTACAAAGTACTACACTAAAATTTACAATATATTGCTATACTTGCCTTTTTATTAATGCATTAGGTAATAAAACCTAGTGGCATATCAACACCAAACAACTTAAAAGGCATGACAAGAAATATGCTATTTTCAGATATCTGCAACACAAAAAAGTAGTATTAAATTATCTGATTTTTAATGGTGACAAAGTCACAGACACTGCCCATACTTCTGAGGCTTGTGGCCTAGATTCATATTTAAAGTTAATGGTAAATTTTAGTTACAGGTTGAGACAAATAAAGATGGCATTCCCTTATCCTAGATTAAAACTTCTATACTAGAGTGTCAGCTCCCTAAGGACAGACACTAGAGCTGTCTCGTTTATAACTAAATCCCCAGGTTTCACTGTATAACCATATACCAATAACTATACATACCAGTTCTTGTTCTAGATCAGTGGTTCTCAACCTTCCTAATGACATGACCCTGTAATACAGTTCCTTATGTTGTGGTGACCCCCACCTAACCATAAAGTTATTTCTGTTGCTACTTCATAACTAATTTTGCTACTGTTATGAATCGCCATCGGAAATATGTTTTTTTCGATGGTCTTAGGCAATCCCTCTGAAAGGTTCGTTCAACCCCCAAAGGGGTCATGGCCCACAAGTTGAGAACTGCTGTTCTAGGTGCTGGAAACATAACTGTAAGTAATAAAACAAAAGTCTTGTGTCACAGAGTTTTATTTCAGTGGGACGGGAATGCAGTGCCTAACCAATCACAGACACCCCAAGGCGTTTGTGAAATTAAATGTTCTCCTTTTGCTTTGTCCTTGTCTAAGATCAATAACTGCCTTCAAACACCTGCAGTAACAGTTCTTTTAAGAACCAGGTATTAACATTCTGAATAAAGTGTCTGACAATGAATAGATCATTTAAAAAATTAGGTGACATCGCTATAACCCATTAAAATATATTTTTTTGTAACTGCCTGCTCCATGTAGGGCTCCTTAATACACTGAATTTTAATTCCCACATCTCCATGTCCTTATTCAAGCAATTCTTCCTTCATTGAGTTCCTATTGCTCCTGGTGAACTAACTTTTTAAGACTGAGATGTCACCTTGAGAAGACAGCTCTCTGCTCCCCCTACACAGCTTCAGCACTCTGGATAGGAATCTGTTCTTGTGGGGTCTTTTGGTGTTCAGACAGCACTGTGGGCATATCTCTGTTTCTGGACAGCTGATGGACAAGAGCAAAGTTATCTGCCTGTGTATTTATGACCTCATTTTCCTTTCCCTAAACTATGTGACCCTCTGTCTCTGCTGGAGCTACATCATCCTCAGCAAGGCAGACACACTGCTCTCTCAACTGAAACAGTGCTTCCAAATATCTCGCAAGAAGAAAAACCTTATAAGTTGCTTCCAAATCTGAGAACATTCATTTTTTCTTTTTTTTAAATTTAATTTATTTTTGTTACAGATGTTTCTCCTTTTCCCCACACTGATTCCCCCTTCCCCCCACCTCCTCGCCCTGTCCCCAGCTTTGTTGTCCATGTCCATTGTTCATACACACATGCATATAAGTTCTGTGGTTTATCTCTCCCCCACGACCCCCTCTTCTGGGGATTGTCAGTCTATACCCCATTTTCACGTCTCTGGGACTACGCCATTCCTCAGACTATTATGTTCATTATGTTCCACAAATAAGTGAGATCATATGATACTTGTCTTTCTCTGTTTGGCTTGTTTCACTGAGGATAATACTTTCCAGGTCCCTCCATGTTGTGTCAAAGGAAAAGAGATCTTTCTTTCCTACAGCTGCATAGTACGCCATTGTTTATATGTACCACGGCTTTTTTATCCATTCCTATACTGATGGATATTTGTACTGTTTCCAGATCTTAGCTATTGTAAACAGTGCTGCTATGAACATGGGGGTACATATATTCGTTCTGATTGGTGTTTCAGGTGTCTTAGGTTATATTCCTAGAAGTAGGATCACTGGGTCAAATGGCAATCTAATTTGAGGTAACACCATAGTGTTTTGTTTTTTCTTTCTATTTTTTGTTCAGATAGAGTTGGAGGGAGAGAAAGAGAGAGAAGAAACATTGACATGAACGGGACACACCGAGCGGTTGCCACCCACACAACAGAGCCAGGGCCGGGGAGAAACAACAACCAAGGTACGTGCCCTTAGCGGGAAATGAACACTGGTCTCTCTGGACCGCGGGCTGATACTCTAACTGCTGAGCCAAACTGGGCAGGGCACCATAGTGTTTTCCACAGTGGTTGCACCAGTCTGCATTCCCACTAGCAGTGTACTAGAGTACCCTTTTCTCCACACCCTCACCAACACTTGTTGTTTGATGATTTGTTGATGGCGGCCATTCTGACAGGTGTAAGGTGATACCTCATTGTTTTTTTAATTTGCATCTCTCTGATGATTAGTGATGTGGAGCATTTCTTCATATGTCTCTTAGCCATTTGTATGTCCTGTTTGGAGAGGTGTCTATTGATTTCTCTGCTCTTTTTTAATTAGATTCTTTGTCTTCCTTTTGTTGAGTTGTATGAACACTCTATATATATTAAAAATTAACCCCTTATCTAATATATCATTGGCAATGATGCTCTCCTATACAGTGGGTTGCCTTTCCATTTTGATGATTGTATCTTTTGCTGTGCAGAAGCTTTTTAGTTTGATGTAGTGCCATGTGTTCATTTTCTCCTTTGATTCTGTTGCTTTAGGTGATGTATCAGTGAAAGTTCTGCTGTGTATGATGTCTAAAATATTGTTGCCTACAATTTCTTCTAGGATTTTTATAGATTCAGGAGTCACATTTAAGTCTTTTACCCATTTTTAGTTTATTCTTGTGTGTGGTGTCAGTTAATGATCTAGTTTCTTTTTTTTTTTTTTTTTTGCATGTAGCTGTCCAATTTTCCCAACACCATTCATTAAAAAGGCTGTCTTTACTCCATTATATGCTCTTGCCACCTTTGAGCATATTGCCTTGAGTCCATTTCTGGGTTCTCGGTTCTGTTCCACTGGTCTATATGCCTGTTCTTGTACCAGTACCAGGCTATTTTGATTACAGTGGCTTTGTGGTATAACCTGAAATCTGGTAATGTGATCCCTCCAACTTTGTTTTTCTTTTTCCAGATTGCTGTGGCTATTCGAGGTCTTTTTTGATTCCATATGAACTTTTGAAGTATTTGTTCTAGTTCTGTGAAGTATATCGTGGTATTTTGATGGGGATTGCATTGAATCTATAAATTGCTTTGGGTAGTTTGGACATTTTAATGATGTTAATTCTTCCAATTAATGAACAAGGCATGTGCTTCCACTTTTTAATATTTTCCTCTATTTCTTTTTTTAATGACCTGTAGTTTTCTGCGAATAGGTCCTTTATTTCTTTGGTTAAGTTTATTCCTAGGTATCTTATTTATTTATTTATTTATTTTTTGCTGCAATGGTAAATGGGATTGTTTTTTATTTTCTTTTTCTGTAAGTCTCACATCGGTGTACAAGAATGCCATCAATTACCTGATGTTAATTTTTTATCCTGCTACTTTGCTAAATTTATTTATTATGCCTAGTAGATTTTTGATGGAGTCTTTGGGGTTTTCTATGTATAGTATAATGTCATCTGCAAATAATGACAGTTTCACTTCCTCCTTTTCAATTTAGATTCCTTTTATTTT
Organism: Molossus molossus; assembly: GCF_014108415.1. Lineage (NCBI taxonomy): Eukaryota > Metazoa > Chordata > Mammalia > Chiroptera > Molossidae > Molossus > Molossus molossus. The sequence continues at coordinate 1,737,299 of NW_023425348.1, forward strand.
TCTTTCTGTCTGATTGCTGTGGCTAAGTCTTCCAGTACTATGTTAAATAAGAGTGATGAAAGTGGGCATCCTTGTCTTGTTCCTCTTCTTAAGGGAAATGCTTTTAATTTTTGCCCATTGAGTATGATGTTGGCTGTAGGTCTTTCACATATGGCCTTTATTATGTCCAGATATGATCCCTCTATTCCCACATTGCTGAGCGTTTTTATCAGAAATTGATGCTGGATTTTGTCGAAGGCTTTTTCGGCATCTATTGATATGATCATGTGGTTTTTATTCTTCATTTTGTTTATGTGGTGTATCCCATTTATTGATTTGCGAATATTGTACCAGCCTTACATCCCTGGAACGAATCCCACTTGGTCATGGTGAATAATTTTTTTGATGTATTGCCGGATCCAATTTACTAGTATTTTGTTCAGGATTTTGGTGTCTATGTTCATCAGGGATATTGGCCTGTAGTTTTTTTTCTTTGGAGTGTCTTTTTCTGGTTTTGGAATTGGAATTATGCTGGCCTCATAAAATGAGTTTGGAAGTCTTCCTTCTTCTTGAATTTTTTGGAATAGTTTGAGGAGAATGGGTGTTAGTTCCTTTTTGAATGTTTTGTAAAACTCTCTCATGAAGCCATCCAGGCCTGAGCTTTTGTTTGCTGGGAGAGTCTTGATTACCTCTTCAATTTCTTCTGTTGTTATTGGTCTGTTCAAATTTTCTATCTCTTTCCGGTTCAGTTTTGGGAGACTATGTATTTGTAGAAATTTGTCCATTTTGCTTAGATTGTCGAATTTGTTGCTATATAATTGTTCATAGTAGTTGTTAACGATCTTTTGTATTTCTGTGGTGTCAGTTGTTACTTCTACTCTTTCATTTCTGATTTTGTGTATTTGGGTTCTCTCTCTTTGTTTCTTGGTGAGTCTAGCTAAGGGTCCAGCAATCTTGTTTATCTTTTTGAAAAACCAGCTCTTTGTTTCATTGATCTTTTGAATTGTTTTTTTGGTGTCTATGTCATTTCTGCTCTGATCTTTACTATTTCTTTACTTCTACTAGCTCTTGGGTTATCTTTTTGTTTGCTTTGTACTTCTTTACGTTGTGAGGTTAGATAGTCTATTAGAGATTTTTGTTGTTTCTTGAGGTAGGCCTGTAGTGCTATGAACTTCCCTCTCAGAACTGCTTTCACTGCATCCCACAGATTTTGCAATGATGCGTGTTCATTTTCATTGGTTTTCAGGAAGTTTTTAATTTCTTCCTTGATCTCCTCAGTAACTATTTAGCGTCCATGTGTTCAAATGTCTTTGTATGTTCTTCTTGCAATTTATTTCTCGATTCATGCCATTGTGATCTGAAAAGATGCTTGATATGATTTCATTCTTCTTGAACTTGTAGAGACTTAGTTTGTGTCCTAACATGGGGGCTATCTTTGAGAATGTCCCATGTACACTTGAGAAGAATATGAATTTTGTAGTTTTGGGGTGTAATTCTCTGTAGATATTTATGAAATCCATTTGGTGTATTGCTTCATTTCGAGTCTCTGTTTCCTTGCTAATTTTTTGTGTATATAATCTATTCAGTGATGTCAGCAGGGTGTTGAAATCCCATGCTATGATTGTATTGCTACGGACTTCTCCTTTGAAGTATTCCAGAAGATTTATAATATATTTTGGTGCTCATATATTGGGTGCATATATGTTTATCAAGGTTATATCTTCCTATTGGAGAGATCCTTTCAATATTATGTAGTGGCCTTCTTTGTCTCTAGTTATGGCCTTCATTTTGAAATCTATTTTATTAGATATGAGTTTTTCTACCCCGGCTTTTTTTTCTTTCCGTTTGCTTGGAAGATTTTTTTCCATCCCTTCACTTTCAACCTATGTGAATCTTTTGTTGTGAGGTGGGTCTCTTGTAAACAACATATATGTGAGTCACGCTTTCTTATCCGGTCAGCCACTCTGTGTCTTTTTCTCGGAGCATTCAATCCATTTACATTTAAGGTGATTATTGATATGTACTTATTTATTGTCATTTTTGTTTAGTGTGGTTATATTTGTCTTCCTATTTGTCTTGCTAATTACAGCAGTCCTTTTAATATTTCTTGCAGTGCTGGTTTGGTGCTAATATATTCCCTTCGCCTTTTTTTTTGGGGGGGGGGGCTCTTTCTTTGACCTTCTATTTTGAATGATAGCCTTGCTGGGTAGACTAGTCTTAGATTTAGATCCTTGTTTTTCTTGATCTGATTACCTCATGCCATTCCCTTCTGGCCTGTCGTGTTTTTGTTGAGAAGTCATCTGAGCCTTATGGGGTTTCCTTTGTAGGCAATCTGTTGCTTCTCTCCTGCTGCTTTTAGGATTCTCTTTTTGTCTTTAATTTTTGCAGTTTCATTATTATGTGTCTTGTTGTGGGCCTGTTTGGGTTCTTCTTACTTGGGGCTCTCTGTGCTTCTTGAACTTGAATGTCTTCTTCCATCACCGAATTAGGAAAGTTTTCTGTCACTATTTCTTCAAATATTTTCTCTAACCCTTGCTCATTTTCTTCTTCTTCAGGGACTCCTATGATGTGAATATTATTACGTTTCCAGTTGTCCCACAGTTCTCTTAGGCTGTTTTCCTGTTTTTTAATTAGAGTAAGGGGATTTCTTGACGGTGGGGGGCAGATGCTAGTTGTTAAGGAGTCTCAATTTGCATTTCAATGGCCCACCTGGGTGGGGTTGAATCTCTAAGCGAGGGGCTGTTGCCCCTCCCCAGGCCCTGGGAAGGAGTAACTTGACCACTGTCCTGAGTGGCTGCAATTCAGCAAAAGCTCTGAGTGCCCTCCAAATCCCGAGTGTCTCCGCACCATTCCAGTCCAATCTGCCTTCCCTCTGGAGCCCAAGGTGAGTGGCTACAGCTATTTTAGCCTCTGTCCCAGCTCTGTGCTGTGGAGCCGCTTGGGAGTATAACCCAAAGGGCACCGCTGCTCACAGCTAAGGCTGCTGCCGTCCATGGGCTCCTAGCTGCCCTCTTGCGCCTCTACAATCCTACCTGGATTGAGTCATTGTCCATGGGTATATAGTCCTCCAAGCTGCTTCTCTGTTCCTTTTCCCCAACGATTTGTCTTCATTTTAGTTGTAATTCCAGTTTTGTCCTGGGAGATGGTCTGTGTAGCTTTCATTAACTCCACAGCCATTTTTCTTCTCTCATTTTTGCTTTTTAAGGAATGTTTAAAGGTCAATTTTAAGAGAGGTAGCAGAGTGCCTGCATTTTGTAGCTCTCCAAACACTTCAAAAATGACATGACATGCTTTTTGAGCTCCCTAATGATGGATCGTATGGGACTAGCTCCCTGCAGGAGAAAGCATCAACAGGGACTGTGACTAGATATGGTGATCCTAATACTTTACCTGCACTATCTGTCTTCTGTTCACCCCTGAGGAAGTGGTAGACAGTGTGTTCATGGTATCCTGGTTACTGTCTCTACCTTTAAAAGTAGGGGAAATGGCACTGGCGTCAGATACACATTAAAGAGACTGTCTGAACGTATTCGTATTTGCTTTGTCCAACCTAGTTCCCCATGGAGAGTAGCCCAGTCTTATTGACACCTCCACTAGTTAGCACAGTGCCCAGAGTATGGTAGTTGTCTATAAATGTTTCCTGAACTTAACCAAAGTGACTTTAATGAAATGATAAGATTTACCAGTCTGTTGGCACAAGAACCCGTTTTTCTGTGCACTTTTGAATACTTTTCCTCAAATAAGAAATGAAGGAAAGTTTTGAGAGTCTGATAATCTTGGCTGTATTGTTTGAAGTCTTAATACTTTAATTTCTCATACAAACAATAGAGATCATATGTAGCCAATCTTTGCGTGTTGGGCAAACTGGCATAGAGCAGACAACACACCTGGGCAGACCTTTAAATATCAATTTAGTGTCTGTCTCTTGTTCTAAACTACAAGCCCTATTGAAGGTAGTGATAATTGTTGGAATAAATAAAGAAATATTTTCAGGTATCTTAAACATATGTGTTATAATTTAAAAACCTTACATCTTAAAAATTCAGATAATGAAAGCAAAATCATATTGGGGTTTCATTTATGTCAATATTAGATTAATTCCATATGAACCAACTTTCTTACATTACATTCCTTGAGAATCTCTTTATCATTCTATGTCTCCTATGGATCAAACCAAGGTAAATTATTTTACTAAGCTTTAGTGTTTTAAGCCATTGATGATATTGCTCAAGTGTAATTCATTTTGGCATTAAGTTTCTAATTTGAATTTCAAGTGGATATTCAACTGATAGTAAAATTCATATAGTTGTAGCATGTTTGGATTTCCAGGTGTGTCACCTTCCTGCAATCTGTGTGGTGACAGATCTCTATAACCTGAGCCAGTCACTACTCTTGAACAGGTAAAAGGAGCCCTGGGTGGTTGATATTACTAGGGGCAAGTTTTGTGCAGATACACTTTCCTGACAGCTGAGAAGACCGGATGGGGGAAGAACTTGGCACTCCAAGGCACATTTAGTGATTGTTGGAGAAAAACACCACCAAGAATTCAGGAATAAAACGAGGGCACCCTCCCGTGACAATGACGATGGCAGCCTCATGTGTATATTGAGTCTGTAATATTTTTAACCTTTAAAAAGTGAATTAGAAAAATAATCCCAATGTCTTCCATAAAAAACAAAGTATGTATTAAATGCAAAATCATTGTTGTTTTTTTGACACCAAACAACAAAGCAGACTATACTTGAACATGTTATTATTGATATATATAAGCATATATCACATTTTCTTTCCATCAACACTATAGAAAATACCTTTAATGTGGTGACTGTCATTTGTTGGTAAGGCAGCACTGAAACTCATAATTCAACTTTATTACTATTTTTTGTTGGTTCAGACCAAACCGCCTTGGATATATCCTGTATTAAATGAGCTAGCTTAGGGAAAAAACAAAACAGAACAGCACAGCCCTTAGACATGATCAGCAAGAAGGCCATCTGGCTGGCAGCTCCCTCAGCTCTTTCAGGGACGGAGCAGCGGAGCTCATCACCACCCGGTGGGCGGGGAATGCTCACAGAGGCCACCGGTCTGCTGACACACTCTTGTAATAAATAGGGTAGAATGCTGTCAAGGTGAAGAGGATTTTACAATGGACAGCCAAGGTTCTTTGGAGGCAGAAAAGCCTCCAAATGATCAAGCCACAAAAAGAAGTACTGGAGGCACATGATGCCACGTGCAGTGATCGCAATGGTTACTTTCCTGTTCAGGGCTTAGCTTTTCTCACCATTTCAGGATTTCAAAAAACTTCTTTGATACATCAAAGCTTTAAACTTAAAGTGTCAGTAGCAACATGATAATTCTGTGTCTTGCTAACTTGGAGTAAGGCCTCCATGAACTGCCATATTTTTCAATTTACAGCATTACATCTAATCCTTTTAGCTCCCTGGCTGGAGACATAGCAGTGAAAATAATGGGAGAATGGTGCACAAGGGTGTGAAGGTCCTATTAGGGATGCTTCATATTTTTTTCTAAATTCTTTGAGCTTGACAGGGAGTTTAAAACTGGCAAGGGAGCTATAGAAGCGGCATGTCACTTGTGCAGCATGGGAGGAAATAACTAAGCTCACACGTCACCTCCGCCTGGTGTCTGAAGTTGAGTCAATGATGTGGCTCTCGGGATTGATGGGGCTGCAGAGAGTGTTCAGACAAAGCTTTGCCCCAGAAGGTTGGCCCTGAATCACTGAAGCGTGATACACACCGATGGGCATTGGCTTCTGCAAAGGTAGCAGATGTCTCTCTGACAGGTTAGCTTGAAAACAGTTTGTATAGGAAAAGGATGTAAAAAAAAAAGGAGACAGAATAAAAAAAATTTGGAAAAGTTCCCACCCAGCTAGTGGTTCTTAGCAATGCAGGTGGAAGAAAAGAATGGTTTATCTCCTCTCAGATTTTGGTAGACAGTTTTGCATTTTGAATCACTAAATAGCATTTCATAGCTGTGTGAGAGTGATAGAAAAAAATTCTGCATTTTCCTCCCTACTTGCAGAAACATAAAGTCCCCTTGTGTGACTCAGACTGCCTCGATCATCCATCAGTGTTGCTGTCCACTCTGTTTTAAATCGAAGTGCTTCAGAAGAAGCAGCCTATTCTTCAGTTTGACACTTAGGACTGTTAAGAATACCACAATGACTTCACTTTACATTTTTTTGAGGGAAGTGCTTCTTTTGGTTAGTAAAGTCACCCTGGGCAATAATGAAATTAAAGGCTTTCACTTAGAGAATCTGCTTATGAAAGCTTAAATTTCACTTTAACTGGTTAGAGTACTAACTTCTGTTTTTAAATCATGTCAACCGAAATAAGATAACAGAATTTGGATTGTAGGAACTGTAATGAGCCAGGGGTAGGATTGACTAATAACTTCCCAGATGAAAAAACCAAGACTGGAAGAGGTAGAATTTCATGGCTGCATGGCAAGTTAGGTAAGGGCCCTTTGGTCCAGCACTGTGGCAGATTCAGCTGCAAGAACACTGCAGGAGAAATAGGACACACATGGCCAGTCTCTGAGTACTGGGAGCACGGGTTTAAATATGCATTTTACTTGGCTTACATATATGCTATGATTGGTGTCCTATTATTCACATACTAAATGAATTCATAGAAAATAAAAATCAGTGGGGGTTTTCCCAGCCAGTGTGGCTCAGTGAATTGAGTGTCATCCCGTGGATTGAGAGGTGCTGGTTGGATTCCCCATTAGGGCACATGCCTGGGTTGCAACCCAGTAGAGCTTGATCCCCAGTAGGAGATGTGCAAGAGGCAGCCGATTGATGTATCTCTCTCATTGATGTTTCTATCTCTCTCTAAAACGATAAATAAAAACATATTTTTAAAAAAATTAGTTGGGGTTTGAGTAGTCATGAAAAAATACCTCAGCAGTCTGAGATCTAATATAAACCTTGAACCATTGGTAACATTGGTTAAGATTCTACCCTCATTGGCCTTTTATAGTTGCAACTCAGCAGACTGGAAGTCTATACCTATTTTTGTAGATCTATATTTTATCACATCAAAAAATACACATCTTAATTTGTTTTGCATGCCTTTCATACCTTCTTGATCTTTATTAATTCCATTTTATAGTGCTAGTAAGTTTATGTCCCCCCCCCCCCAAATGCTTACTTAACCTTTTAGTTGGATTTTACCTTCAGAATGAGGGTAGAACCCATTAAATGCTTTCATCTACTTCTATGTGGCTAGAAATGTTTAACTCCCATATTTGATTGTGGGCAACTCAGTCCTAAACTCAAATTTTCTTTGGCTCAAGAGTTCCATCATTCATCATTCAACTTTATTTGCATCATCTTCACGTCACTGTCCAGTCTTTATATGAATATATTATTGTCAGAACTATGAGAATTTTCAAGGTCTTTAGTAGATTGTCCTTATTTTAGTACCTGATTTATAGTTTTTAATTCAACCAGTCCTAGAGAGATCGACAAACAGTGGAAAGAGTTTCTTTTCCTACCATTTATTTGCATAGATATTTGCAGCTGCTCATGGAAGGTAAGAGTGATGGTGTAGAATATCTTAATTCTTTTAACTTTAGAACCTTCACATAGAGTTTAATGGGTTGGTTTAGTAGATTTTAATGCCATTTTAAAATATAACATATTGCTATTTTTAAAATGATAGTTTTGGCAAGTAGTCACTCAATTCTAATTTTTAAATCAAATATTTTTTGTCAACAATAGTATTTAGTATTGTACTACTAATCAAACATGGACTAATTCCATGTGCTTTTCTCTCTTTGATTCGGGGGAAGAATTTCCTTTGTGTAATGGAAAATCAATCCACTCCAATTCATTTAATAGAAGCAGATTATAGTAAAGACATTCTATTCAGTGCTAATGCTAATAAAACAAATAATAAAATAAAAAAAACAAACTAGGGACATTACCACAATTCATCTTTTTATTCTACAAATAGCACTTAGGCAACATTTAAAAATATTAAACTTGTGTGATATCAATATTACTTGCATACTTTTCCCAGTCTTCATCAGCTTTTCTGTTTCTACTATACAGAATTCTTCACCTTTCATAGACTGTCTTATGTTGTTTACATGTTTCCCTTGTCTTAGATTTCCCTAAACTCTCTGACTACAGGGACAATGTTTTATACTTTATGTATACTTCAGAGTCTAACACAGCACTACACAAACAATGGGGCTTTGTGTACTTTTAATTGATTGGGGAAAAATAATCACCATTGTTCATTTACTATGGCAGCTCAAAGTTACAGTATAAAGCCTTATATAATCATTTATTAATTATTGTGAGTATGAGCTTATCATCGAATCCAATGCCTTTATACACAGAAAAATAGTTTTTGAAAAGTTTTGAAATGAACTGAGGTCAGTATCAAATAATTGTCTTTGACTTAAACTGCCACATCGGAGTCTCTCTATGCTTTCAACCAGAATGGCAGGAATGGAAATCACCGTAATGTTTAAAATGTGCACTGAGGAAAACAGAGCTTTTTCACTCTGTTTTGAGAAGCTAGGGGAGTCAGAAGCAATGCCTCCGGCTCCAGGGGGTGAGGTTTGGCTCTGATAGCTTTCTGTTTACCTCTGCAGTGGTGGCGATATCTCTCTTTGTGTGAGGGGGATTCATTTCTCCTTTCTGAAAGTCCAAGATGCCCCATAACAGCATGTTTAGAGCCTAATTCACAGTGGAATTGCAAGCAATTCAATTAAAACCACTGTTTTGTAGATTAGAGATTCTAACAGAACTACTCCTGCAGAGTAATAGCAACATTACTTTAAAGCTTACCTTACAAAAAGCAAATCAACCTCATTTAATAAAAAACCTTGCCCATGGGCAAGATTTTTCCCCTACTGAACTAGAAGAGAAAGACTGGAGTATGCACTTTATTTTATTTATCGTTTAATCCTCAGAATCTAGCCCATGGGACATCAGCACATGACCCTATTTGGTTAAATGAATTAATGAATGTTATATTCCAGTTTTGAATTCTGTTTAATATGTTATCTTTTTCCTAAAAATATCACATGAGGAGAAATTCAAGCATAATAAATATAAATATTTCACAAATCAATAATAGATTGAGAAGTCAAATCTACATTGCTCAAATGATTAGGTTTTGAAATTTGTTATGATGAATGAACCTAAAAAGAAACAATTTATCATCTTACTTCCATCATGACTTGAGATAAAAGATTATAATAAAAGATTCAACTCAATAATGTGTTCTTAAGTATCCTAATGAGAGCATTTATACTTCAAGACATTGCCGTAAGTTGCTGGTAAATAGCAGATATTTCATTCTAGGCATGAAACTTTTATTCTCATCAATTGATACCAGCAACAAAAGTTTTCTACTATTTCCTTTAGCTTCAACCATTTGATTTTAGTACTAGCGTAAAACAGATAACAGTATAGAGAAATTAGCTATCAAATGTTAAGTATGAAATTAATGACTTTTTCTTATATTTGTAAGTTTCTCATGGGAAGGACTATACTTTGAAAAATATTTGAATTATAAGATATATCAATACATAATTGGTTCATGCTTTAGAAAATATCTGATTAGTCACACTTTCCAAAAAACAAGTTACGGCCCAGCCGGTGTGGCTCAGTGGATTGAGCATCGTGCCATGGACTGAGAGGTCCCTGGTGGATCCCCGGTCAGGGCACATTCCAGGGTTGTGAGCTCGATCCCCAGTGGGGTTATGGTAGGAGGGTGCAAGAGGCAGCTGATCCATGTATCTCACTCACATTCATGTTTCTGTCTCTCTCCCTTCCTTTCTCCCTAAAAGAATCAATGAAAACATATTAATGAGTTATGTCCCTTTGGTACTTAACAAATTAAATGAAAATTAATGTTCTATTTGTATATCTTTGTTATTCTTTCCTTTTGTAATATCTTGCTTTTTCTACATTTGATATTGATAACAAAATTTATTGCCTTTCAGACTGATATGATTGATCTAATACAATAATTAATATGTGCATACTTTATATGTATAATCCAAACACTTAAAACATGAATTTCACCTCATTTATTTCTCATCCAAATGAACAACTTTTGAACTTGAAAATGAAGGAATTGAATCTTAGAGGACTAGTTGATTTCCCTGATTCCCTGAGCCCCAGTTCTCTTACTGTATGTAACATCTAGAACATGGACTTTGGACGCAGACTTCCCAGGGTCTGAATTCAGGCACATGGGTGTGTTTGGATATTAATTTAGTAATTTATATAAAGCATTGAGACAGTAGCAGAACATTAAGTATGGAATCAATACATGTTAATTTTTATTATTTCTTTAGTGTTTCACAATGCACGGTACAGACTCTTCTGGGGTGGCTAAGAATGCAGATGCCTGGGCTCCACTCCATGCCCATTGAATCTCTGTTTGAAACTCACTGCTGTCATCTTTCCAATAAGTGAGACTGATCTTTTATTAAAATTATTTTTTCTTTGTGAAAGAGATTATGTATTTTTTAACAGGCTCCCTTTTTTATAAACAACGTAAGTCTTATGTAGTAAAATGAGTATGGTAAGACCTTTAATTGTAAGAAAAACATAAAATTTAAAATTTGCATAACTTATTAACAGAAAACTGATATTTTTTATGCTACAGTAGAAAAGATGATTTGGCCTTGGCCGGTTTGGCTCAGCAGTCAGAGCATCTTCCCGCAGACCAGAGAGTCCTGGGTTCGGTTCCCACTAAGGCCATGTGCCTTGGTTGCAGTTTGTCCCCGCCCCGGTTGGGGTCATGTGTGTAGCAACCAGTCGATGTATCTCTCTCATATCGATGTTTCTCTCGTTCTCCCTCTCTCCCTCCTGCTCTATCTGAAGATAAATGAAAAAGTGTCCTCGGGTGAGGATAAAAAAAGAAAAGAAAAAGATAATTTGTACAAAAAAAATCATAAGAAATTTCAAGAAGCTTGAGCCAATCTCCATTATTACCAAATAGCTTACACTCATTCAGCACATACTGACTGATGTCCATACATGTCTAGCACTGTGCTAATTACCAGGCTTACAAAGATGAGTAACATGGGCCAGACTCCTATACTCATGCCATATGAACAGTGAAATGCTCATATTTAAGAATTAATATTGAATTAACTATTTTATTAATAAAAATACATTTTAATAGCTATCGATATAGCCTATATGTAAATTATAGAAATGTTGAGATGTTTATAGGAAATGTTTTAAAATATTGTTCAAATTAATCCTGATTACAAGACCATCCAATTGTTTTGCAATAAATTTTCTTACACACAACATAGGGATACATTTCTGGGATAATATTAAGATCACAAATAATGACAGCTGTAACTTACATTGTGCTTATGATAACTCAGGCACTGTTCTAAGTACTTTTCATAGGTGGACTCAATTAATCTTCCAAAACAATTGTATGAGGAAGGTGCTATTATTGTGTTCATTTGTCATGCGAGGCTGAGGTTCAGGGAGAGGAACAACCCCAGGTTAAATGGATGCAGGAGGTAAAATCGGGATGTAATCAGATAGACTTGCATTTAAGTCCACCATGTTCTAATGATTTTGTTACATCTAAATCAGCATTTAAATGACTAATCTATTTCAATGTAATTGAGTAATGTGAAGCTAGATGCTGGTGCATTTTCTCATATTAATTTTGTCTTTTGACCTTATACCTTACACTTCAATTGTGTAATAAACTGGTAAGATTTTTAATCCTTTACACACACACACAATCAGAAGCTGTTTTATCTCTTCTTATTTCAAGGTCTGGCATATTTTGAATAGCACAATTCAGAAAATGTTATAACACTATGTATGAACAAAAGGTATCCAATCTATTTTGACTGTCAGGAAGAAACATATGGATGAAAAAGGAAGCTTTGCAACATTTCTGATGAGCAGCTGTTCTAGTTGGTTGAATCCTTCCTTAGGATGACCGTTACTGAGTCTTTGTACTTCTGTGTTGGCATCATGCTTCCTCTGAAAGGAATTCAGAATTATCTGAATGAATGGAAAGAGATCTATCTGTGTGCAATTGGATAATTCCCAGTGTAACAGCTGTGTGGGGCTGACTGAAAGTGACTCTGGAAACGAGCATATTTTGTGACTTTGTGTTCCCTTAATTTTGTATTTAAACTTTTCCAACTGTTTGGGAACAGCATACATTAGATTTGTGTTAGATGAGCTCACAATGCTTTTTTATCCATGACAATGGTAAAACCAATCCATTTGATATTTTTAATACATGTATTTGGAATAAAAGACAGTAAAAGATATTTTTTCCTGAAATAATTTACTCTTGATTTTTTTCCCCCAGGGAAGTATATCTTTATTAAGGTAACTGCATAAGATTTAGTGTAAAAAGATCTCAATTTTAAACTCATTTCTGACTAAGGTGGGCATAGATTTTATTGAGCAGCTACTATGAGCCAGGTATTGAGTTGGGTATTGATATAACGTTACACTTAGTGTTTCAGTCAATCCTCAGCTCTACCTGACAAAGGAGCCAGTAAATACTAATGTCAGAACCCAAACCTGAGCCTAAAGATCGACCTACAATTGTGCTTAAATCTAAACCCCTTTCTTCACTGGATTTAGTCTTTAAGTTAAGGTAGTGTTTCTCAAACCTGAGAAATCACAGATGCAAAAGAGTATCTTCAGATCTCCAGAACCTCACATTCTAATGTGAGATATACCAATTAAATTTTTTTTCTTTATTGATTTTAGAGAGAGAGGAAGGGAAAAGGAGAGAGAGATAGAAACATCGATGAGCGAGAACATCGATTGACCACTTCCTGAACAGCCTCCACGGGGGGTTGGGCCCACATTCTGGACATGTGCCCTGGCTAGGAATCAAACTGGTGACCTCTTGGTGCACAGGTCAACGCTCAACCACTGAGCCATGCCAGCTGGACAGATATGCCAATTTTAAACTAATCTGCTTTATAAAATTTGACACTAATGTAATGAAGAATAAAAACCACATATAGACAGAAATACTGAAACCACCTACTACTTGGTTATAAGTCAACATGTAATAAGGCTTTACTGATTTTCTGTTAATATTATTTAATTAAAAGCACATATTTTAGTTAATCCTCACCTGAGGATATTTTTTCCATTTATAGTTTTAGGTAGAGTCGAAGGGAGAGAGGAAGAGAGAGAAACATAGATGTGGGAGAGGCAAATCAATTGGCTGGCTGCCGCACAACCCTGACCGGGGCTGGGGCTAGAACCTGCAACCCAGGTATGTGTGCTTGACTGGGAATTGAACCCAAGAACCTTTGATCCAAGGGCTGATGCTTTATCTGCTGAGCCAAGCTGACCAGGGGTAAAAGCATACATTTTAAAAGTCACAAAAATTTGAGAATTTCCTAGTATAAAAAGTTGGAGAGTTTTTTAGTATGAAAACATTAGGATATGGAATTTTGTTTCTAATAATTCTGTTAATATCATATACATATCTTGGCAGATTACATATTTAGGCAGAGTCATCTATTAAAAAGTTAGCATTGAGCCCTAGCCAGTTTGGCTCAGCGGTTAGAGTGTCAGCCTGCGAACCAAAGACGCTTGGGTTTGATTCTGGTCAAGGGCACATACCTCAGTTGCGGTTCATCCCCAACCCTGGTCGGGTTGTGCGGGAGGCAACCAGTCTATGTGTCTCTCTCACGTCAATGCTTTTTTTTCTCTCTCTCTCCCACTCTCTCCCTCCCTCCCACTCTATCTGAAAATAAATGGGAAAATGTTCTCTGGTGAGGAGTAAAAAAAAAAAAAAAAGTTAGCATTAATTAATTTGTGAAATTAATTAGTAAATATCTAGAATAATCCTGAGGTAATAAAACAAAGGCCAGATAAGTCTGAACTGTGCAGGTCAAGGATTATTGATATAGGAACTGATAAGAACTCAGACCCAAATATACCTCTCATGACCTGATTATACAAGGAGGCAGTTTGCCAGCTCTCACCTGTGATTTGGAAAACACAATGGATTTTCCTAGGTATCTTATTCTGCTTGTATTTGTTTATTTTACAGTTAACAAGAGTGTACTGTCTCCTCTTTAAGCAAAAATTCCTTTAAAAGCCTAAAGGTCCTTTTGTTAATTGTAAAATAAATAAATCTGCAGGAAAGAAAGAAACATCTACCTTTTTGTAAGGGGAAGAGGTTATTCTTTTTATAACCATTCTTTCTTGGCCACGTGGGTATGATTTACCTTTGAGTTCACTAGAACTTTAAAGTAAGCAGAAGTTACACTGTGTATTAGTGCCTTATCTGATCCTTGTGGGGATTTAAAAGAACTGTGAGTTGAAAGTGAAGGAGTTAGCACACACACACACAAAAGGCACCCTCATAGACAGACAAAAAAAATTAAACAAAAAACTGTGAGTTGAATTAAACCTACCTATAAATGGAAAGAATATCAATGAAAAAAAAATAGCTGTTTTTGTCTCTAGGGACTAAAACTAATTCTGTATAGAGGCATTAACTTTTACTTTTCATGAACAACTAAATAACCATCAATATACAATGAAATGTGCCCTAGAAATTGGGTAACAAAAAGAAATTAAATATGCAATTTACTTTTCTAGAAACTTCATTTATGATCAAAACAAAATTTAGACTCTAAATCATGGAAAGGGAAAGAGAAACTGTAGTATGTATGTATGAATAAAGGTCGTAGCAGAAACGGAAGACCCACCACTCGGAAGTCTGGGGAGTCGTGGGAGTGAGGGGAGCTGTGGGAAGTCCTCTCGGGTTTAACACAGAGCTGCAGAAGCTCCAGGGAAACAAAGTAATGATGAAAGGGGTCACAGGGAGAGCAGTTATCTTATTTGACCAATGTTAACATTTCCAAAGGGTTTGTGACAAATGTTAAATTTAGAAAAGATAAATGACAATTAAAAAATCCTATAATTAAATCAGTACAAAGATCAGCAGTTATTAACCATTTGAATATTCATTGAACTTTGAAACTGATTTAAAAATCAAATAATCATTTTTGTCCTTCATTGTTTTTAGCTTGAATCAAACTTAATGGCTACTGATGACATTAATTAGATAATGTTGACATGATTAGAGGTTGAACTTTCAGTTGTGATATGCGGATGTGAAAGATAAAGGTATGACAGAGCAATGTCCTGTTTTTCTTTGGTCATTGTACACTGTTCAAATCTGTAGAAATAGGATGCTTACCTTTTTTTGGAAGCCATGCAAAGAATGCTGGTGTGTTGAGTGCACCAAGCTCCTACAGACTGAAGTGTGCAATTGTTTGTTACTGAATTATGATTATACTTATTTTTTTCTTTATTTCATCTTGCAAAACTTTTAATAGACATTTACACATCCATTTGAAAACATTAAAAACAAAAAGACATTACTCCTAGTGAGGCTTTCAACAATAACAAGTTTTGCCTTCAGTTCATATCTATATTAATCTTGGAATATTTATAGTTTTGTCATTTTTTGTATACAATGCCTAAAAATGAAGTAAGATTCAAATATCTGAGTGGGACACATTGTGAACTAAATTTATTTTACAGTAGAATGAGAACCCGTGAATTAGTCTTTATGACTATAGATCTTATTGACAGAAATAGATACTACAGAGCTGGTGATGTGAATAATATTCCCACCCTACAAAATAGAAGTTATAAATAACCTATTAGACTATCAGATATCCTAGATTCCTGAAATATTTCATGTTTCTGTTATTCAAATCTGTTGCATTTCTTTCTTCTTTAAGAGAATCTCTGTCACACATCAATTATAAAGATATTCTATAAACGTGGCTTTCTTTTCCCTGTTCTTGGTAGGTAATAAAGTGTACATTCCCAATAATAAAATTTTAGATAACAAAAGGTGAAAGGTTTTTAAAGCAGAAGGGAAAACTATATCAGCCATTCAGGGTAGACGAGAGGCACTCATCTCTTTGAGAACTAGCCTGTGCTCAGTAATGTCACTGTCCTGATACTTTTATTCTTCTAAGCAATTCCTGGAGTCAGTTGATGACCCACTGAAAGCAGAAATTCTATAGCTTTCAGAAGGCTGCTATTGAACTAAAAGGTATAATCCATAAAGAAGAGCTATTGTATATAAATGTGAACATTATTTGCCTATAGAAAGCTTACTATGGTCATATGAATATAGCATGAGCTATGTCCTATATACACTGTAACACTGATGGGATTTTAATGTCTTCCTATGTTTGATTGGTATTCTTAAATATCTCCCTTTTACTTAGTGTTTTAAAGGTATATTCACTTAATAAAACTGGAAAGTCATTTGTCAAAATTTGTATACCTCTGTCTTTAGGAATTTCAGCATAGCATACAATGATTCTCTCCCAATAACTTATATTGAAATAATATTAGGTAACAAAAACGAGAAGGCTTATAAAACCAGGAGTGAAAATTGCACAAGGAGATCTCTGTGTTTAGTTGTTTGGACAAGGGGAATTCCTTACCAAATCTGGGCCTCAATTGAATTCTATTTTCTAGAAATTTGGAATAAAAACTAAGAGGACCTAACCTATTTCAGTCTGGCTTAGTCTCATGAATCGGTGTCTGTGGAGCCACTATATTTGACTTACTTTTGAAACACGAGAACCATCATGGAAAGTATGGATGCGGCAGAGGAGATCCTGCAGCCTGGCCTGGTGGCTTTTTAGTGTTTGGTCTCTTTCCCTCCCCGAGTCCTCTCTGTCCTCCTGTCCTTTGGACTATAAACATCCTTAGGCAAACTGCAGTCATCTGTTATTTTCAAGTGAAGAGATAGAAAAACTAAGACTTTTGGAATTATGTACATCTATTATTCCTTTGATTAAAATTATTGAGATGAATGGCTGTCACTTTATTATACAGAATGAGTTCTCAAATCTGAAAATTTCCAGGCCTTTCCCCTCTCTCATGTCTCCATGAACTTAGGATTTATCCCAATGGTATTTGAATCATAATAAAATCGTTTAAAATGTATAATTTAAATAATGTGTTACTTTGGGCTCCATTGAAACAACTTTGAAGATTTTCCTGAATAGTCACTGCTTAAAACGGAGCCTTATTTTATCACATAAATAAATTTATATAAAATGTGAGAATATAAGGTAAAACATGAATATTAAATAGAATGTCTCACTTATATGGGGAGTGATACACTCTAGTACTGTCATTTGCTTGCAATTATTTGGTTACTTTATTTAATAAATTATTCCATGTAAATAAAAACTTCTAACTAATTGAAGCATATAACTAAGTGGCGATTTTTAAAATAAACTTGTACTTTTTTTTATCCTCACCCAAGGACAGTTTTGCATTCATCTTTAGAAAGAGGGAGGAAGAGAGAGAGAAACAGTGATGTGAGAGAGACACATTGACTGGCTGCCATCCACATGACCCCAACTGGGGCTGAGGACAAACTGCAACTGAGGTATGTGCGTGCCCTTAGCGGGAACCGACCTGGGTCTCTCTGTACTGAGGGCCGACGCTCTAACCTCTGAGCCAAACTGGCCAGGGCAATAAACTTGTACATTAAAATAATATTTTCTTACATTTATTATGTACCACCTCTCTTTCTTTTAAAACATTTTTTTTTCTGGTTATAAAAGCAATACATATTCATTGAAGAACAATTGCAAAATAAAGATAAATATAAAGAAAAAATTAAAATCGCCTATAATCTTAATTCCAAAAACAAATGCCATTAATGATGTTCAGGATATAGTTTTTATGTATAATGCTCTGTGTGTGTGGTGTGTGTGTCTGTGTGTGTGTGTTTACATGCTAAATGTTGGCTGGCACTGAAGCGTCCAAGGGGTCACACTCTTCTGCTTGGATGAGACAGGGGAGGGTGAGGAACTGGTCAAAGAGGATGTACAGATAACTGAAGAGAAATATCTTTGAATATGAAAGAAAACAAGGGCTTATTTGGAGGGTTAGCCTTCAATGAAGGCAAAGAATATTTCCGGAAGCAGCAAGAACACACGAGGGAATGGCTGAGTATTCAGAGCACTTTGACTTTGGTAGAATACTGAGGGAGCTCATATTAAGTGGTCTCAGTAAAAGTATCCTGATCTCCAGAGAATTAAGGGAGTAAAAAAAGTCCTGCTTGATATTTGGAAAAATTGAAAAGACATTAGAAATAAGTGCTTTGGGGACACCAATAGGATTCTAACTAGAAATAAGCAATTCTTCTGAATTGCTCACAGAAGTGAGGGCCTGGGTCAGTTTGTAATCCATCAAAAGGGTCCTATTTTATGTCTTTCTTCAGGACTACTTCACAGCCTGGAAATAGGAAGAAATTGGATGATTGGGTTTATTAAAAAACTTAAATTAGACACTATCCTTTTTTTTTTTTTTTTTGATTGATTTTAGAGAGAGAGGAAAGGAGAGGGAGAGAGAGATAGAAACATTAATGAGAGAGAACATTGATTGGTTGCCTCCTGCATGCCCCCAACTGGGGATTGGGCCCACAACCTGAGCATATGCCCTGACCGGGAATCAAGCTAGTGACTTCTTGGTTCCTGGGTTGATGCTCAACCACTGAGCCACACTGGCTGGGAGGCTATTCTTAAACCACGTATTAAAACACTGAAACTTTGGGTAGGTGGGGAAAGGGCTAAAAAAATATAAATAAGTACCCAAACATCTAACTTATACAAATACATTTACTAGACAAATTTAGAGAACATATACCATCAGGAATAGAAAACAATATTGATCAAAGCATTTCATGTTATTTAAGGGCCTTGAGAAGGAGTTATTTTTTTCTTCATAAAACTGCAAAATTTTGGAGAGTAAAACAACCAAATCAGAAGACTCATTCACAACAGGTACTGCATGTGTTAGTCTATGGCATAACATATACTCAATACTTTGTAAAGGCTACTAGAAAACTCTGTACAGAACAGTCTAGTTTTAATGCTTTAGAGAGCTGTGCATTGTGTAAAATCTGTAACAAAGTATTTAAAACTCTTAGAATTAATTTGTACTGAGAAGTATTTTGACAAAATATCTTTAGCATAGACTATAATTACTAAATAAAACTCTGTCTATAAAATGAATGTTCCAACATTCTCCCACAGTAAATGGCATTATATTATAATGTTTCACAGAAGATACCAGCATTCCACACATTCATTTGTGTATTAATTCAGAGTCAAACATGTTCCAAACAGGCAATGCATGTATTAGTCAAAGACACAATGTATAATCAATACATTTATACACACTACTGGCAAACTCTTTCTAAAATAGTCTAGAATACAAGCAAGACATTGTCACATATTAAACTCTTCTTGCATTAAGATGTTAGATTCATTATAAGACTATAGCAAACTACCGCACTTTATTATTTTTTATATCTTTATTGTTGAAAGTATTACAGATGTCTCTCTTTTTTTTCCCCCTCATTGACACCCTCCTCCCCACTCCCACCCTCCCCTCTGCCTTCACTGCATTGTCATCTGTGTCCACTGGTTATGCATATATGCATATCAGTTCTTTGGTTTATCTCTTCCCACTCCCACCCCTAAACTCCTTCCCTCTGAGGTTTGTCCTTCTGTTCCCCACTTCTATGTCTCTGTATCTATTTTGTTCAACCACATATCGTATTCATTATATTCCATAAATAAGTGAGATCATGTGATATTTGTCTTTGTCTGACTGGCTTGTTTCACCTAGCATAATATTCTCCAGGTCCCTCCATGTCATCTCAAAGTAAGAGAACTTTCTAACAGCTGTATAGTATTTCATTGTGTATATATACAACAGCTTTAAAAAAATTTTTTTTTCGTTCTCACCCGAGGACATTTTAGCATTTATCTTCAGGTAGAGCAGGAGGGAGAGATGGGGGAAGAGAAAGAGAGAGAAACATCTATGTGAGAGAGACACATCTAGTGGTTGCCACCTACATGACCCGAATCAGGGCTGGGAACAAACTGCAACCAAGGTATGTGCCCTTAGCGGGAACCGAACCCGGGACTCTCTAGTCCACAGGCCCATGCTCTAACCACTTAGCGAAGCTGGCCAGGGCTGTACCACAGCTTTTTTATCCACTCATCTACTGATGGACACCTGGGCAGTTTCCAGATCTTAGCCATTGTAAATAGCACTGCTATGAACACAGGGGTACATATATTCCTTCTGATTGATGTTTCAGACTTCTAAGGATATATTCTTAGTAGTGGGATTACTGGATCAAATGGCAGTTTCATTTTTAATTTTTTGAAGAAACACCATATTGTTTTCCACAGTGGCTGCATGAGTCTGCATGCCCACCAGCGGTGTGCTAGAGTCCCCTTTTCTCCACACCCTCGCCAGTACTTGTGCTTTGAGGATTTGTTGATGGCAGTCATTCTGGCAAGTGTGGTGTGATACCTCATAGTCATTTTAATTTGCATCTCTCTGATAATTAGTGATGTTGAGCATTTTTTCACATGTCTCTTGGCCATCTGTATGTCCTCTTTGGAGAGATGTCTATTCATGTCCTCTGCCCATTTTTAAACTGAATTGTTTGTCTTCCCTTTGTTGAGTTGTATGAGTACTCTATATATTTTGGATATTAACCCTCTCTCTGATGTATCATTGGCAAATATGTTCTCCCATAGGGTAGGTTTCCTTTTCATTTTGATGATTGTATCTTTTGCTGTGCAGAAGCTTTTTAGTTTGATGTAGTCCCATGTATTCATTTTCTCCTTTGTTTCTCTTGCCCTAAGTGATGTATCTGAAAATTCTGCTACATGTGATGTCTAAGATTTTGCTGCCTACATTTTCTTCTAGGATTTTTATGGTTTCATGACTTATATTTAAGTCTTTTATCCATTTTGAGTTCATTCTTGTGTATGATGTAAGTTGGTGGTCTAGTTTCATTTTTTTTTTTTTTTTTGCATGTAGCTGTCTAATTTTCCCAGCACCATTTATTAAAGAGGCTGTCTTTACGCCACTGTATGCTCTTGCCACCTTTGTCAAATATTAATTGAACATAATGACTTGGGTCAATTCCTAGGTTTTCTGTTCTGTTCCATTGATCTATATGCCTGTTCTTGTGCCAGTACCAGGCTGTTTTGATTACAATGGCTTTGTAGTATAACCTGATATCTGGTATTGTGATTCCTCCAACTCCGTTCTTTTTCAAGATTGCTGTGGCTATTCAGTGTCTTTTTGTTTCCATATAAATTTTTGGAGTATTTGTTCTAGATCTGTGAAATATGCCTTCATGTGTTTGAAAATTTTTGAATGATTTTATTGTAATTGTCTAGTTTCCTGCCATTGTGATCTGAGAAGATTCTTGATATGATTTCAATTTTCTTGAACTTGTAATGACTTAGTTTGTGTTCTAACATGTGGTGTATCTTTGAGAATATCCTATGTGCACTTGAGAAGAATGTCTATTTTGCAGTTTTGGGATGAAATGCTCTGTAAATATTAATTATGTACATCTGATTTAGGGTCTCTGTTTCCTTGTTAATTTTTTATCTAGAAGATCTATCAGTGGGATGTTAAAGTCCTCTATGATTGTATTACTGTTGATCTCTCCCTTAAAGTCCAGGAGTTTTCCCTGGCCGGTTTTTCTCAGTGGTTAGAGCATCAGCCTGCAGTCCTGAGAGACCCGGGTTCTGTTCCCACTAAGGGCATGTACCTCGGTTGCAGTTTGTCTCTGGCCCTGGTTGGATCATGCGGATGGCAGCCACTCGATGTGTCCCTTTCATGTCGATGTTTCTCTCTCTCCCCCTCTCTCATATTCTCTCTCCTTCCCACTCTATCTGAACAAAAAAAGGAAAAATGTCCTCGGATGAGGATTAAAAAAAAAAAAAAGTCCAGGAGGTTTTTAACTACAGCATTTTATTATCTACATTTCATATATGTAGTATGTAAATATACCAAATAGTAATATAAGTGATGTATTATGACATAAAGAAAATATATATGTTGATACTATTACTGACATCTTTAATACATATTGAAATACATAGTGGATATGGAAATGCATGAGTTAAAGTAAACAGTAGTATATATCTTGTTTTTGTTACTTTTAAATTAAAATGGTGGGGGGATCTTTAAAATAAGGTCTAGCCTCAAATCCCAAGTGATAAACTTTGTAATAAGCCAACTCTGATGATTCATGTACTTGACCCTGTCTTAGCATTTATGTATGTAGGTATTACTATATTTATTTTCTCTTGTTTATGTGTCACATTGTCATTTTGTTGGTTGCTTTTTTTTGCCTGCCAAATCTCACCACCTCCAGTTCATTCTTCATACTACTTTAGTGTATATTTCTGAAGCATAAACTGTTATCATGTCAGCACGCTACTTTAAAATAACTATTGGCAGCTCTGGCCAGTTTGGCTCAGCGGTTGAGCATCGGCCTGAGGACCTACGTTCCCAGTAGGGGCACATACCACAATAAAAAAATGAAATAAAATAAAATAAATAAAATAAAATAAAGTAAAATAAAATAAACTATTGGCATGTTGTAACCTAAGGCACAGAATCCAAATTCTAAAGTGGGGCTTACGCAATTTAACATCATCTGTCTCATCTATTCTAGACAACCTCATTATCCTACTCTTTGCCAGTCATCTCGTATTTCCTCTCTTCTTGAGCTATAATGAGTTATTTATTATTTGCATGACATACACTCTTGTATACACTGTTCTCTCCAAGAAATGCCCTTCTCCCCCTACTTCATCTCAAAACCTTAGTTAATTTTTAAGATCCACTCAGCTTAAATATTATTTTTTTTCTGAAACCTCCCTGACCCTCTAAGCAAAATGATCTGCCTTCTCTGTACCTCTGCACAGTCTTGTATGTGCCTCAATTAGACCATGGTTTACATTGTGTAAAGGTTATCTGCATAGGTACCATTATACACTATGTTTCATCTACACTTACTAGCATGTCATTTCATTTCACCTACATGCTGTTTCATTTCACCTAATATTATCCAAACACCTATATTATGTCAATCACCGACTGAGGTCTGGGGAGTCTGAATAAAACCTAGTTCTTATCCACTGGCTCACAGTTCCCATATCAGACTTAAGCTTCTCAGGTTATGGGCCCCGTATTAGAGAAAATGTGAACAGCTCGCGATGTATGTGGCAACTTACCTTCCCATCTCTTCTCCCGTACTCATTCAATTTCCTCTCCCTGAAATGTCTTCCCTCTCTGCTTGTTGAAAGCATACATCAACTTCTTAGGCAATAATTCACATTTTGCCTTCTTCTTGGGGCTCATTCTTAGTCTCATATCTGATATGGGATCTTCTTCTTTGAATCCCAAAATGTTCTTTGTAATTCCCTTATGTTACTTGCCTACTATACTTTCTTGAGAGTGATTTGTGTTTTGTTTTCTCTTTGCTATTATAATCTACAGTCTATTCTTATATTAATCCATTGTGGCACACATAACTAATCATCCACAAACTTTTTTTAAATTCAGTTTAATGACTCAAATCATGTAAGGAAGACTCTAGCCCCCATTCACCAAAGCATCACTTATTATGTTCAAAGAAGCTATTGATAGAAAGTACCAGGCGTATTTTTTTTTTAAAGCTCTGGGTATAATTTCTTTTGTTTTTACATTAAAACTTAAGCCACGCTTTGACTTCCTAAAATTAAAATATGTAGGTTCTGATTGTTGTTTACATGGTATGCAAGTGGTCATTCCTTAATGTAACTGTCTGATTTCATCACTCTAGCATCTTCAGTTTTAAAACCAATTTTGAATTTAAGCCTGCTAATGCTACTATTTTTTATGCCAATATCGCCCTTTATCCATCTACAGATGATGTTTTCTCAGAAGACAACTTTGTTTTTCTTCAATAAAATGCATTTAGAAAAAAACTGGCACATGCATATGTTTGACTTTCAGTATTAAACTTGGCATTACCTCCTGGGCTGGCAGGGCCCACTATGCTGGCCTTGTTGTCCTCCATTAAGTGCCCTAGTGGTACAGCCAACACCTGTGACCACACAAAAGGCCGCACACAGCAGCTGCAGGACTCGGATGCCCATGCTGAAACAAATTTCTAAAGCTGAAATATTTGGATCTGTGACTGGTTCTTTTATGAGTCTTTCAGGAACTGTTGGGATTTCCCAGTGCTGCATAGTAATATATATGAAATGTACAGGGCCTGCTTATCTTATAATCTTCTTTGGCTAACTCTGATTCAAATCAGTGGTTGAGATCCTCACTGGTATTGCAATATAATGGATAAAACACATTTTGAAGTCAGACTGTCCTGATTTGAAGCCTAGATCTGTCAATTATTTGCTGTATGATCTTGGACAAGTTATTTAACTCCCAGAGGCCTCCATTTTCTCATTTGTAAATGGAGTAATAACATCAACTACCTCAGAGTGTTGTAAAGATAAAATGAGTTTACATATGTAAAGCTTTTAGAACCATACCTGTACATGGTAAGCACTATATAAATGCTTGCTCTTTAAAAAAATTTGTTTTTCCTGTATTGATTTTAGAGAGAGGAAGGGGGAGGGAGAGAAAGAGAGAGACATCGATGAGAGAAAACATCAATTGGCTACCTCCTGCACCCTCCACTGGGGATTGGACCCACAACCTGGGCATGTGCCCTGGTTGAGAATCGAACCAGTGACCTCTTGGTGCATGGATGGACATTCAACCACCGAGCCACACTGGCCAGGCTAAATGCTTGCTCTTAACATTAAATTGTAAATTCTTGAAAAATTTCAGGTACAATGTAAAAGCAACTTTTTCATAATGTTTATGATCAACCACATTCCTTGTTCATAATTTTCTCTTTTCATTTGTATTTTTATGGCTTATGTTTCTTGTTTATAAAAAACAAAACAAAAGAACAATGCATAAGTGTCATCAAATACATGTTAGGGTTATTCCTGACCCTGGTAAATTAGAACAAAAGATATTAGAGTTTTTTTCTCTCTTTATAATATTTTAAGAACAAACTATACCATTTATTTATATAGTCACACATTGTTCTTTTTTTAAAATTTTATTTTTGTTACAGATGTTTCTCCATTATTACCCCATTGACATCCTCCTTCCCATACCTCCCCACCCCGTCCCCGATTTGTTGTCCATGTCCATAGGTTATGCATACATGCATATAAGTTCTGTGTTTAATCTCCTCCCTCCCCCCACCATTCCCTCTTCCAAGGGTTGTCAGTCTGTACCCTACTTCCACATCTCTGGGTCTACCCTATTCCTCAGACTCTTATGTTCATTATATTCTGCAAATAAGTGAGATCATGTGGTATTTGTCTTTTCCTGCTTGGCTTGTTTTGCTTAGGATAATACTTTCCAGGACTCTCCATGTCGTCTCAAAGGATAAGAGATCTTTCTTTCTTACAGCTGCACAGTACTCTATTGTGTACACGTACCACAGCTTTTTTATCCATTCGTCTACTGATGGACACTTGGGCTGTTTCCAGATCTTAGCTATTGTAAATAGTGCTGCTATGAACATGGGGGTACATATATTCTTTCTGATTGGAGTTTCAGGATACTTAGGGTATATTCCTAGAAGCGGGATCACTGGGTCAAATGGAAGTTCAATTTTTAATTTTTTTGAAGTAACACCATATTGTTTTCCATAGTGGCTGCACCAATCTGTATTTCCACCAGCAGTGTACTAGAGTCCCTTTTTCTCCACACCCTCGTCAACACTTGTTTGATGATTTATTGATACCTCATTGTTGTTTTAATTTGCATCTCTCTGATGATTAGTGATGTTGAGCATTTCTTCATATTTCTCTTGGTCATTTGTATGTCCTGTTTGGAGAGGTGTCTATTCAGCTCCTCTGCCCATTTTTTAAAAGGGTTCTTTGTTCTTCCTTTTGTTCAGTTGTATGAGTACTCTATATATTTTGGAAGTTAACCCCTTATCTAATGTATCATTGGCAATTATGCTCTCCCATACAGTGGGTTGACTTTCCATTTTGATGGTTGTATCTTTTGCTGTACAGAAGCTTTTTAGTTTGATGTAGTCCCATGTGTTCATTTTCTCCTTTGTTTCTGTTGCCTTACATGATGTATCAGTGAAAATTCAGCTGTGTGTGATGTCTGAAATTTTGCTGCCTACATTTTCTTCTAGGATTTTTATAGATTCACGGGTCACATCTAAGTCTTTGGTCCATTATGAGTTTATTTTTGTGTATGGTGTAAGTTGATGGTCTAGTTTCATTTCTTTGCATGTAGCTGTCCAATCCTCCCAACATCATTTATTAAAGAGGCCGTCTTTGCTCCATTGTATGCTCTTGTCTCCTTTGTCAAATATTAATTGAGCATAATGTCTTGGGTCCATTACTGGATTCTCTGTTCTGTTCCACTGGTCTATATGCCTGTTCTTGTGCCAGTACCAGGTTGTTTTGATAACAGTCACTTTGTAGTGTAACCTGATATCCAGTATTGTGATCCCACCTACATTGTTCTTCTTTTTCAAGATTTCTGTGGCTATTCGGGGACTTTTTTGGTTCCATATGAACTTTTTTTTTTTTTTTATAAATTCTTTTTATTTTATTTTATTTTTTTATCCTCACCTGAGGACATTTTTCCATTTTTTGTACAGATAGAGTGGTAGGGAGAGAGAGGAAGAGAGAGAGAGAGAGAAACATCGATGTGAAAGGGACACATCGAGTGGCTGCCACCCGCACGACCAACCAGGGCCGGGGACAAACTGCAACCGAGGTACATGCCCTTAGCGGGAACCGAACCCGGGTCTCTCTGGACCGCAGGCCAACGCTCTAACCGCTGAGCCAAACTGGCCAGGGCTCCATATGAACTTTTGAAGTACTTGTTCTAGTTCTGTGAAATATGCCGTTGGTATTTTGATGGGAATTGCATTGAATGTATAGATTGCTTTGGGTAATATGGACATTTTAATGATGTTAATTCTTCCAATCCACGAACAAGGTATGTACTTTCACTTTTTATAT
Organism: Molossus molossus; assembly: GCF_014108415.1. Taxonomy (NCBI): domain Eukaryota; kingdom Metazoa; phylum Chordata; class Mammalia; order Chiroptera; family Molossidae; genus Molossus; species Molossus molossus. The sequence continues at coordinate 1,764,236 of NW_023425348.1, forward strand.
CTTCTTCTATTTCTTTTTTCAATGTCCTTTAGTTTTATGCAAATAGGTCCTTTCTTTCCTTGGTTAAGTTTATTCCTAGGTATCTTAATTTGTTTGCCGCAATGGTAAATGTGACTTTTTAAAAATTTCTCTTTCTGTGAGTTCATCATTGGTGTATAAGAATGCATTGACTTCTTGACGTTAATTTTGTATCCTGCTACTTTGCCAAATTTACTTATTAACTCTAGTAGAATTTTGATGGAGTCTTTAGGGTTTTCTATGTATAATATCATGTCATCTGCAAATAATGACAGTTTCACTTCCTCCTTTTCAATTTGGATCCCTTTTATTTTTACTTCATGTCTGATTGCTGTGGCTAGGACTTCGAGTACTATGTTAAATAAGAGTGGCAAAAGTGGCCCTGGCTGGTTTGGCTCAGCGGTTAGAGCGTCGGCCTGTGGTCCTGAGAGACCCGGGTTCAGTTCCCGCTAAGGGCATGTACCTCGGTTGCAGTTTGTCCCCGGCCCTGGTTGGTCGTGCGGGTGGCAGCCACTCGATGTGTCCCTTCGCGTCGATGTTTCTCTCTCTCTCTCTCTCCCTTCCTCTCTCTCCCTCCCACTCTATCTGTACAAAAAATGGGAAAATGTCCTCGGGTGAGGAAAAAAAAAAAAAAAAGAGTGGCAAAAGTGGCCATCCCTGTCTTGTTCCTGTTTTTAAGGGAAATGCTTTTAGTTTTTGTCCATTGAGTATGATGTTGGCTGTAGGTCTTTCACATATGGTATTTATTATGTCGAGATATGATCACTCTATTCTCACACAGCTGAGCGTTTTTATTAGAAATGGATTCTGGATTTTTGTCGAATGCTTTTTCAGCATCTAATTGTATGATCATGTGGTTTTTATTCTTCATTTTATTTATGTGGTGTATCACATTGAATGATTTGTGAATATTGTACCAGCCTTGCATCCCTGGGATGAATCCCACTTGGTCATGGTGAATAATTTTTTTGATGTATTGCTGGATCCGATTTGTTAGTATTTTGTTCAGGATTTTGGCGTCTATGTTCATCAGGAATATTGGCCTATAGTTTTCTTTCTTTGTAGTATCTTTTTCTGGTTTTGGAATGAGAATTATGCTTGCCTCATAAAATGAGTTTGAAAGTATTCCTTCTTTTTGAGTTTTTTGATATAGTTTGAGCAGAATGGGTGTTAGTTATTTTTTGAATGGTTGATATAACTCCCCTGTGAAGCCCACTGGGCCTGAGCTTTTGTTTACTGGGAGAATCTTGATTACTTCTTCAATTTCCTTAGTTGTTACTGTTCTTTTCAAGTTTTCTATCTCTTCCTGGTCCAGTTTTGGGAGACTACGTGTTTCTAGAAATTTGTCCATTTGGCTTAGATTGTCCTATTTGTTGCCATATAATTGTTCATAGTAGTTGTTAATGATCTTTGTATATCTGTGGTATCAGTAATTACTTCTCATCTTTCATTTCTGATTTTGTGTATTTGGGTTCTCTTTGTTTCTTAGTGAATCTAGCTAAGGGTCCATCAGTCTTGTTTATATTTTCAAAGAATCAGCTCTTTGTTTCATTGATCCTTTGAATTGTTTTTTTTTTGGTCTCCATGTCACTTATTTCTGCTCTGATCTTTACTATATCCTTCCTTCTACTTGCTCTGGGGTTTTCTTTTTGTTTGCTTTCTAATTTTTTAAGTTGTGAGGTTAGATATTCTATTAGAGATTTTTGTTGTTTCTTGAGGTAGGCCTGTAGTGCTATGAACTTCCCTCTCAGAACTGCTTTTGCTGCATCCCATGGATTTTATGTTGTCGTGTGTTCATTTTCATTGGTTTCCAGGAAGTTTTGAATTTCTTTTTTATCTCCTCGGTAACCCATTCATTGTTTAATAACATGCTACTTAGCCTTCATGTGTTCAAATGTCTTTGCATGTTCTTGTTGCAATTGATTTCCAGCTTCATGCCATTGTGATATGAGAAGCTGCTTGATATGATTTCAATCTTCTTGAACTTGTAGAGATTTAGTATGTGTTCTAACATGTAGTCTGTCTTTGAGAATGTCCCATGTGCACTTGAGAAGAATGTGTATTCTGTAGTTCTGGAGTGTAATTCTCTGTAGATATCTGTTCAATCCATTTAGTCTAGTGCTTCATTTAACGTCTCTGTTTCCTTGTTAATTTTTTGTCTAGAGGATCTATCCAGTGATGTCAGTGGGGTGTTGAAGTTTTCTGCTATGATTATATTGCTGTCGATTTCTCTTTTGAAGTTCTCCAAAATTTTTTCATATATTTTGGTGCTCCTATATTGGATGCATATATGTTTATCAAGGTTATATCTTCCTGTTGGATAGATCCTTTCAATATTTATGTGGTTGACCTCTTTGTCTCTAATTATGCATTCATTTTGAAATCTACTTTATCAGATAAAAGTATTGCTACCCCAGCTTTATTTTGCTTTCTGTTTGCTTGAAAGTTTTTTTGTTTTGTTTTTTTCACCCCTTCACTTTCATCCTATGTGAGTCTTTTGTGAGATAGGTCACTTTTAAACAACATATAGATGAGTCATGCTTTCTTATCAAATCAGCTACTCTGTGTCTTTTTATGGGAGCATTCAATCCATTTACATTTAAGGTGAGTATTGATATGTACTTATTTATTTCCATTTTTTGTTCAGTGTAGTTATATTTTTCTTCCCATTTCTTCTACTAATTACAGCAGTCCTTATAACATTTCTTGCATTGCTGGTTTTGTGCTAATGCATTCCCTTAGCCTTTTTTTTTTTGTTTGTTTGTTTTTGTCTGGGAAGTTTTTTATATGACCTTCTATTTTGAATGATAGCTTTGCTGGGTAGAGTAGTGTTGGATTCAGATCCTTGTTTTTCATGACCTTGATTACTTCATGCCATTCTCTTCTGGCCTGTAGTGTTTCTGTTGAGAAGTCAGCTTAGAGCTTTATGGAGTTTCCTCTGTAGGTAACCTGTTGCTTGTCTCTTGCTGCTTTTTGGATTCTCTCTTTGTCTTGGATTTTTGGCATTTTAATTACTATTTGTCTTGGTGTGGGCCTGTTTGAGTTCTTCTTACTTGGGGCTCTCTGTGCTTTCTGAAATTGAATGCCTACTTTCTTCACAAAATTAAGGATGGTTTCTGTCACTATTTCTTCAAATATATTCTCTAACCCGTGCTCATTTTCTTCTTCTTTGCGAACTCCTATGATGTGAGTATATATTACGTTTCCAGTTGTCCTACAGTTCTCTTAAGCTGTCTTCCTGTTTTTAAATTGTTTCTTCCTTTTGGTTTTCTGATTGGTTGATTTTTTTCTACCCTGTCTTCTAATTCACTCATTCAGTCTTCCGCTTCCTCTACTCTGCTGTTTAGACATTCCAGTATGTTCTTTATTTCTGATATGTCATTCCTTATTTCTTCTTGGTGGTTTTTAATTTCCATCTGGTTGAATTTTAACATTTCTAAGTCTTTACTCATGGTGTTGATGTCCTTACTCATACTGTTGGGCTTCCTCAAGATCATGCCTCTGAATTGTAGCTTTGTTAACTTTCTCAACTGTGTTTCAGTTATCTCATCTTCAGTAGAGGTCTCTGGTTTGTTCATTTGGCATATGTTTTTTTCCACCACTTTGGCTACTACAGTGGGCTTTGGAGCCTGCCAAATTTTCTCTGTGCATGTTACAGTTCTGCTATTTGTGGCTCTCTCTACTGGGTTTGGATGAGTGTGGGAGGACCCATGTTAAACTCCAGTGTCAAGTCTTAGTTTCCTGGGCACGGTTAAAAGCCCAGGAATGGGTCAGTTATCCTCTAGCTTTTTGTCTAGAGGCTATTAGTCTGGATTACTTAAAGAGCTTTGGGTTCTCAGTTGTATGAAAATATCCCTCAGGTGAGGATTTCAAAATGGCAGTGGAGTGAATGGAAGCTACACAGACTGTCTCCCAGGAACAAACTGGTATTACAACTAAAACACAGACAAATCAATGGGAAAAAGTAACAGAAAAGAAGCTTGCGAGGACCATGTAACCAGAGACACTGAATCAATCCTGGTACGATTGAGAAGGAGCGAGACGGGGGCTGGGAACCCATGGTAGGTAGCTCAGCAGAGGCCTTAGCTGTGAGCAGTGCCCTTCAGTTAAACTCCCAAGTGGCTCCACAGCACAGAGCCAGAACAGAGGCTAAAATAGCCACAGCCACTCACCTTGGACTCCAGCAGAGGGAGGGCGCACTGGACTGGAACTGTGTGGGGACACTTGGGATTTGGAGGATGTTCAGAGCTTTTGCTGAGTTCCAGCCACGCAGGACGGTGGCCATATTGCTCCTTCCGGGGCTCTGGGGAGAGGCAGCAGCCCCTCCCACGGAGATTCAACCCCACCCTGTGGGCCATTGAAATGGAAATTGAGCCTCATTAACAACCAGCATCTTCCCCACCCTTGGAAAATACCCTTATGCTGAGCACCTGAGGGAGTTTTTCAATCAACTAAAACCCCCAAACTCTTCAAGTAAACTAGACTGCTAGCTTTCAGGCAAAAACTAGAGGATAATAGTAACATTCCTGGGCTAGCAACTTTAACCAGGAAAGTAATACTGACAGTGGTGTTTAACTTGGGTCCTCCCTCAATTATCTAATTCCAGGAGAGGGAGCCACAAACAGCAGAACACTAATACTCAGAGGAAAAACTTGGCAGGCTCCAAAGCCCACTGTGATAGCCAAAATCATGAAACACAGAAACAAAAGCCAAATGAAAGAACAAGAGACTTCCACCGAAGATGATATTAATGTGGAGCACTTAGGCAAGTTAACAGAGCTAGAATTCAGAGCCATTATCTTAAGAAAACTCAACAGCATGAGTAAGAACACAGAGATGCTGAAAATAAAACAATTGGAAATTGAAAACCACCAAGAAGAGATCAAGAGTGACATATCAGAAGAAAAAAAAGAAAAAAAGAAAAAAAAAAAAAACCACATTGGAAGGTCTAAGCAGCAGAGTAGAGGAAGCTGAGGACTGAATCAGTGAATTAGAAGACAGGGTAGAAAAAATTAACCAATCAGAAAACCAAAAGGAAAAAACAATTAAAAACCAGGAAGACAGCTTAAGAGAACTGTGGGACAACTGGAAACATAATAATATTTGCATCATAGGAGTCCCCGAAGAAGAAGAAAATGAGCAAGGGATAGAGAATATATTCAAAGAAATAGTGACAGAAAAATTCCTTAATTCGGTGAAGGAAGAAGGCATTCAAGTTCAAGAAGCACAGAGAACCCTAAGTAAGAAGAACCCAAACAGGCCCACACAAAGACACAAAGTAAATAAAATGCCAAAAAGTAAAGACAAAGAGAGAATCCAAAAAGCAGCAAAAGATAAATAACAGGTTACCCACAAAAGAAACCCCATAAGGCTCTCAGCTGACTTCTCACTAGAAACACTACAGGCCAGAAAGGAATGGCATAAAGTAATTAAGGTCATGAAAAACAAGGATCTGAATCCAAGAATACTCTACCCAGCAAGGCTGTCATTCAAAATAGAAGATCAAATAAAGAGCTTTCCAGACAAAAAAAGGCTAAGGGAATACATAAGCACCAAACCAGCACTATAAGAAATGTTAAAAGGACTGCTGTTATTACCAGGAGAAATAGGAAGAAAAATATAACCACACTAAACAAAAATTGCAATAAATAAGTATATATCAATAAACACCTTAAATGTAAATGGATTGAATGCTCCCATAAAAAGATACAGAGTAGCTGATTGGATAAGAAAGCATGACTCATCTATATGTTATTTACAAGAGACCCACCTCACAACAAAGGACTTACATGGGTTGAAACTGAGGGATGGAAAAAAATTTTCCAAGCAAATGACAACAAAACAAAACAAAAGCTGGGGTAGCCATACCCATATCTGCTATAATAGATTTCAAAATGAGGACCATAACCAGAGACAAAGAATGCTAGTACAGAATATTGAAAGGATCTATCCAACAGGAAGATATAACCTTGATAAACATATATGCATCTAATATAGAAACACCAACATATATTAAAAATCTTCTGGAGTACTTCAAGGGAGAAATTGACAGCAATACAATCATAGCAGGGAACTTCAACACCCCGTTGACACCACTGGATAAATCCTCTAGACAAAAATTAGCAAGGAAACAGGGACTCTAAGTGAAGTACTAGACCATATGGATTTAATAGATATCTACAGAGAATTACACCCCAAAACTACAGAATTCACATTCTCAAGTGCACATGGGACATTCTCAAAGAGAGGCCACATGTTAGGACACATACTAAATCTCTACAAGTTCAAGAAGATTGAAATCATATCAAGCATCTTCTCATATCACAATGGCATTCAACTAGAAATCAATTGCAACAAAAACATGCAAAGACATTGGAACACATGAAGGCTAAGTAGCATGTTATTAAACAGTGAATGGGTTACTGAGGAGATCAAGGAAGAAATTCAAAACTTCCTGGAAAACAATGAAAATGAACTCACAACACAAAATCTATGGGATGCAGCAAAAGCAGTTCTGAGAGGGAAGTTCATAACACTACAGGCCTACCTCAAGAAACAAGAAAAATTTGTAATTGACTGTCTAACCTGACAAGTTAAAGAATTAGAAAGCAAACAAAAAGAAAACCCCAGAGCAAGCAGACAGAAGTAAATAGTAATGATCAGAGCAGAAATAAATGACAAAGAGACCAAAAAAAAAAACAATTCAAAGGATCAATGAAGCAAAGAGCTGTTTTTTCGAAAAGATAAACAAGATTGATGGACCCTTAGCTAGACTCACCAAGAAAGAAAAAGAAAGAAACCAAATGCACAAAATCAGAAATGAAAGAGAAGAAATAACAACTGACACCACAGAAATACAAAAGATCATTAACAGCTACTATGAACAATTATATGGCAACAAATAGGACAATCTAAGCTAAATGGACAAATTTCTAGAAACACACAGTATTCCAAAACTCGACCGGGAAGAGATAGAATACTTGAATAGAGCAGTAAGAACTAAGGCAATTGAAGATGTAATCAAGACTCTCCCAGCAAACAAAAGCCCAGGCCTAGATGGCTCCATGGTGAAGTTTTACCAAACATTAAAAACAACAACAACAACAAAAAAACCAAACTAATACCCAGTCTCCTCAAACTATTTCAAAAAATTGAAGAAGAAGGTAGACTTTCAAACTCATTTTATGAGGCCAGAATAATTCTCATTCCAAAACCAGAAAAAGACACTACAAAGAAAAAAAAAAAACTACAGGCCAATATCCCTGATGAACATAGACTTCAAAATCCTGAACAAAATACTAGCAAATCAGATCCAGCAATACATCAAAAAAATTATTCGCCATGACCAAGTGGGATTCATCCAGGGATACAAGGCTGTTACAATATTTGCAAATCAATAAATGTGATACACCACATAAACCAAATGAAGAATAAAAACCACATGATAATATCAATAGATGCTGAAAAAACCATTCGACAAAATACAGCATGCATTTCTGATAAAAACGCTCAGCAATGTGGGAATAGAGGGATCATATCTCGCCATAATAAAGGCCATATGTGAAAGACCTACAGCCAACATCATACTCAATGGTCAGAAACTAAAAACATTTCCCTTAAGAACAGGAACAAGACAGGGATGTCCACTTTCACCACTCTTATTTAATATTGTACTGGAAGTCTTAGCCACAGCAATCAGACATGAAGTAAAAATAAAAGGGATTTAAATTGGAATGGAGAAAGTGAAATTCTCCTTATTTGCAGATGACATGACATTATACATAGAAAACACTAAAGACTCCATAAAAAATCTACTATACTTAATAAATGAATTTGGCAAGTAGTAGGATACAAAATTAATGTCAAGAAATCGATGGCATTCTTATACACCTATGATGAACTCACAGAAACAGAAACTGAAAAAACAATCTCATTTACCATTGAGGCAAAAAAAATTAAGATATCTAGGAATAAACTTAACCAAAGAAGTAAAGGACCTATTTGCAGAATACTACAAGACACTGAAAAAAGAAATAGAGGAAGATATAAAAAGGTGGAAGCACATATCTTGTTCATGGATTGGAAGAATTAACATCATTAAAATGTTCCTATTACCCAAAGCAATCTATAGATTTAATGCAATCCCCATGAAAATACCAACGACATATTTCACAAAACTAGAACAAATACTTCAATAGTTTATATGGAACCAAAAAAGACCCTGAATTGCCACAGCAATTTTGAAAAAGAAGGAGAAAGTAGGTTGGATCACACAGCCAGATTTCAGGTTATACTACAAAGTCACTATAATCAAAACAGCCTGGTACTGGCACAAGAACAGGCTATATAGACGAGTGGAACAGAATAGAGGACCCAGAAATGGACCAAGGCATTATGGTCAATTAATATTTGACAAAGGTTACAAGAGCGTACAGTGGAGTAAAGACAGCATCTTTATTAAATGGTGTTCGCAATATTGGACAGCTACATGCAAAATGAAACTCAATCATCAACTTACACCATACAAAAAAATAAACTTAAAATGAATAAAAGACTTAAATGTGACCTGTGAATCCATAAAAATTCTAGAAGAAAATGTCGGCAATAAAATTTTGGACATCATACGCAGCAGAATTTTCACTGATACATCGCCTCAGGCAAAAGGAACAAAGGAAAAAATGAATACATGGGACTACATCAAACTAAAAAGCTTCTGCACAGCAAAAGAAACAATCATCAAAATGGAAAGGCAACCCACTGTATCGGAGACCATCACTGCCAATGATATATCAGATAAGGGCTTAATTTCAAATATATATAGAGTGCTCATACAGCTTAACAAAAGGAAGACAAAGAACCCAATTCAAATATAGGCAGAGGAACTAAATAGACACTTCTCCAAATAGGACATATAAATGGCTAAGAGATATATGAAGAAATGCTCAACATCACTAATCATCAGAGAGATGCAAATTAAAACAACAATGAGGTATCACCTCACACTTGTCAGAACAGCCGCCATCAACAAATCATCAAACAAGTGTTGGGGAGAGTGCGGAGAAAAAGGGACTCTGTTGCACTGCTGGTGGGAATGCAGACTGGTGCAGCCACTATGGAAAACAATATGGTGTTATACAAAAAATTAAAAAGTGAACTGCCATTTCACCTAGTGATCCCATTTCTAGGAATATACCCTAGGAAGCCTGAAACACCAATCAGAAATAATATATGTACCCCTATGTTCATAACAGCACTACTTACAATAGCTAAGATATGGAAACAGCCCAAGTGTTCATCAATAGATGAGTGGATAAAAAAGCCATGGTACATGTAAACAATGGAGTACTATGCAGCTGTAAGAAAGCAAGATCTCTTATCCTTTGAGATGACATGGAGGGACCTGGACAATATTATCCTAAGTGAAACAAGCCAAGCAGAAAAAGCAAATACCACATGATCTCACTTACATATGGAATAAAATGAATATAACAGGCTGAGGAATAGGGTAGACCCAGAAACACGGAAGTAGGGTACAGACTGACAACCCTCAGAAGAGGGGGTGGTGGCTGTTGGGAAGAGATAAACCACAGAACTTATGTGCATGTATGTATAACCAATGGACATGGACAACAAAGCCAGAGACGAGGAGGTGGGGGGGACAGGGAGGAGGGTGTCAATGGGGTAAACAGGGTGAAACATCTGTAACAAAATAAAATTAAAAAATAAAACAAAAAAAAATAATGAAAGTACAGTATCAGAAAAAAAAAAAAGAAAAAGAAAAACTCCCTCAGGTGCTCAGGGTAAGGGGATTTCCTGAAGGTGGGGCAGATGCTGGTTGCTAATGAGCCTCAATTTGCATTTCAATGGCCCGCCTGGGTGGGGTTGAGTCTCCGAGGGGGGTTTGCAGCCTCTCCCCAGAGCCTTGGGAAGAATTAAGATGGCCACCGTCCTGCATGGCTGCAACTCAGTAAAAGCTGTGTGGGCCCTCCAAATCCCAAGTTTCCCCACACAGTTCCAGTCCAGTCTGCCCTCCCTGTGCCAGAGCCCTAGATGAGTGGCTGTGGCTATTTTAGCATTTGTCCTGGCTCTGGGCTGTGGAGTCGCTTGGAAATATAACCCCAATCATGCTGCTCACAGCCTAGGCCGCTGCTGTCCATGAGCTCCCAGCCCCACTATGGCACTTCCGCAATCCTATTAGTATCGTGTCAGTGTCCCTGGTTATATGGTCCTTGAAAGCTGCCCCTCTGTTGCTTCTTCCTGATGACCTGCCCCTATTTTAGTTGTTATTCCAGCTTGGTCCTGGGACATGGTCTGTGCAGCTTCAATTCACTCTGCTGCCATTTTGGAATCTCTTATAGTCACAAATTGTTAAGTGCAAAAATTGGAAAAAAAAAATTTCTAGTTCAAGTATAAACAACAAGATAAGTGATCTGGGATGTCATGTTCCATGAACCCCATGAGTCAGATTCTAAGCACTCCTAGTCATTTATTCCTGGGCCAGGGGAACTCTAGACCACCACCCTCTCCTGTTATAACTGTTATATGATTGTGCATGTTCTAGTTCTTTATTGCTTTCATCATTGTTTTTGCCAATGTTTCAATTTATTTATAAAATTTCATTTGACACATGTGTATGGTGCATCTTCTATGTGCCAGGTACAATTCTAGACCCTTGAATAAGTAAACAAAGTGCCATATCATAATGAAGCCTATGTTAAGTAAGTGAAATATATAAAATATATAGAATGTAGGGCGGCGAAATGTGCTAGAGAGAAAAATAAAACAGGAAAGTAGAACAGGGAATGCTAGGATGAAGATTGAAGCTCATCAGATGGTGACATAAAAAAGATGTGAAGGAAGAGAGGCAGTGCGGTCTCTTATATCTGCAGAGGGTACTCCAGGCAGAGCAAAGAGCATGAATACATGAGCCTGACATGCCATCATAAAAACTTTGATTTCACATTGAGTGCGATATGAAGCCATTGGGTAGCTTTTGGGCAGGGAATGTTTTAGAAGGTCCACTCTGGCTCTTGTGATGAGAAGATACAGACTGGGTTAAGGACAGAAGCACAGATATCAGTTAAGAGGTTATGGTAACAATCCAGCTTAGAGATGATTGGTGCCTTTGCCTCTGATCAATTTTTTTTCTTTTAGCTAGTAAATAGGTAATTCATTAAACAAAACTAAGTGATATGTGCAGACCCAATTAGGATTTGGAAATAAATCTAAATTCATCCTAAATTTAAAAGTACTGTCATATTACAACAGTTCCAAGTTTAATTTCCAAAGCCCATATCTACTACTTAGTTAACATAAAATAAGGCAGTATAAAACAACAGATTTAAAAAAAATCTCTAAAGATGTCTTGAGATAAGTGAAAACTCATAATTTGTGAAGTTTTACTTTAGCTACCATGTATACATAAACAGCAAAATTTTCTCAATGCTTGGATGTCTTTGGGAAATAGTTCCCTCTCACCCATGGACACATCTTTTGCATAAAGACAAAAAACAACTGGCATTAAGGATATTCCCTAGTTTGACACTGTGCATTAGAGACTTTGATCAGGCCTTGATTTCAGGGTATCCTCAAGATTGGGAAATATTCTTTAATTAGAAAAGCTTGAGTTCTATTTATCCAGTAATTGAAAGGAATGTTTCATCATTAATGTGAAAGGTTGGAAAACTGAGAATTTATTAGCATAGTACTGTGCCAGGTGCAAGCACCTGTGTTCATGCTGTTATGGACTTATAGTATTTTCATGGGTACTCATATTCTCACTCTTACATGGATCCTGAAATAAACATTACAAATATTTATTGAGTTACTTTTATGAATAATTTAAAAAAGATATTTTTGTATTATGAAAACTTGGTTTACTTAGCAATGAAAGCATACATAGAATAAGCATGAATTTAAGTATCATTTTATATATAATGATTCAGTTGAAGTAATTAATTTTTAAAAAATATGTTTTTATTGATTTTAGCAAGAGAGAAAAGGAGAGGGAGAAAGATAGAAACATTGATGAGAGATCAACATCAATCAGATCAAACTTGCAACCTGGGCATGTGCCCCGACCAGGGGGGAATCAAACCTGGACCTTTCTGTCCATGGGACGATGCTCAATCCACTGAGCCACACTGGCTGGGTGAAGTAATAAATTTTTAATGAAGGTTGTAAGTCAGGAGTTGGCAAGCTTCTGTAATGGGTCAGGAAGTAAATATTTTAGCCTTTTCAGGCCATACAGTCTCTGTTGCAACTCCTGTGGTCTGAAAGTAGCCATGGATGATACATAACTGAGTGCAGCTGTGTCCCCATAAAAATTTATTTGCAAAAAATATTGACCAGCTTTGGCTCACCAGCTGTAGTTTGCTGGCTCCTGTTCTAGAAGTTAGGAGGGAAAAAGTGAGACCTATGAAAATTGGTGGCAACTGGTAAATTCTATTTATTATAGTGCCTAAGGGCACGATTCTCAGATGTGGTCCTATGTTCTTTAGAATCATTGTTGCAGCTCATTTTCTCATCAGTGATTTCTTCAGCAGTGTGCTGGCCCCAGTGCTTCTTCACACACATTCTGCTTTGTCTAATATATATGAATTATCAGTACGTCACTTTTGCTATGGTGGTTGGTTGATATAACTTTTTTTTTTTGACTATACGTAACTTTAATTTTTAAATTATAGTTGATGTACAATATTATACTATTTTCAGGTATATAATCTCATGATTAGACATTTATATAACATACATAGTGATCACCCCAGTAAATCTAGTACTCATCTGACAATATATATGCTTCTTACAAATTATTGACTAGATCCCCTATGCTGTACTTTACATCCCTGTGACTATTTTGAAACTACCAGTTTGTACTCCTAAATCCCTTCATCTTTTTCACCATCCTCCCCAACCCCCTCCCATCTGGCAACTGTCAAAATGTTCCCTGTACCTATGAATATGCTTATGTTTTGCTTGTTCATTTATTTCTTTTTTAGATCCCACATCTGGCATTTGCCTTTGTCTGACTTATTTAACTTAGCACAATGCCCTCTAGGTCCATCCACGTTGTTGCAGATGCAAGTCTTCATTATTTTTTTATTGCTGAGTCATATTCTATTGTATAAATGCACAACTCTTTCTTAGCTATTCATCTTTTGAAGTACACTTAGGTTGTTTCCATATCTTGGCTATTGAAAATAACGCTGCAATAAACATATGAAAGTATACGTCTTTTTGATTTAGTGTTTTGGGTTTCTTTGGATAAATACTCAGGTGTGGAATTGATGAGTCCTTCTTTGTCTCTTGTTATAGCCTTTGTTTTTATTTTTGTTTTTTTGGTACATGTCCCTAGTGAAAATCAAACCTGGGACTCTCTGATCTGCAGGCCAACGCTACACCCATTGAGCTAAACCGGCCAGGGCATAGCCTTTGTTTTAAAGACTATTTTGTCTGGTGTAGGTATTGCTACCCCAGCTTCTTTTTTCTTTCCATTTCATGAAATGTCTTTTTCCATCCCTTTAATTTCAGTATATTTGTCTTTCGACTTGAAGTAAGTCTCTTGTAGACAGCATATGTAAAGGTCCTGTTTTGTTATCCATTCAGTCACCATATGTCTTCTGATTGGAGCATTTAATTCATTTGCGTTTAAAGTAATTGTTAATGCCCTGGCCGGTTTGGCTTAGCGGTTAGAGCATCAGCCTATGGTCCAGAGAGACCCAGGTTCAGTTCCCACTAAGGGGCATGTACCTCGGTTGCAGTCCCCGGCCCTGGTTGGTTGTGCGGGTGGCAGCCACTCAATGTGTCCCTTTCACGTCGATGTTTCTCTCTTTCTCTCTCTCTCTCTCTCTCTCTCTCTCCCCCTTCCACTCTATCTGAACAAAATATGGAAAAATGTCCTCGGGTGAGGAAAAAAATTAAAAAATAAATAAAAAATAAAGTAATTGTTAATGGATATGTATTTATTGGCATTTTTTTATTCATATTTATTTTTCCTTTAATCCTTACCTGAGGATATGCTGAGAGAGAGAGAGATGTGAGAGGTGATTGTTCACCCCCTGCATGTGCCCTGACTGGGAACTGGCAACCTTTTGGTGTGCAAGATGATGCTCAACCAACTGAGCCACTTCAGCTGACCTGTTCATATTTTTTACCCTTTGTGTTTCTTCCTCATCTTAAAGAAGACCCTTTAAAATTTCTTGTGAAATTGATTTTGTGGTGATGAACTCCTTTAATTTTTTTTCTTTTTTTGGGAAGCTCTTCATGTTCTTTGATTCTAAATGATAGCTTTTCTGAGTAGAATTATTTTGGTTGTAGGTCCTTGCTTTTCATCACTTTGAATATTTCTTGCCAAACCCTTCTGGCCTGCCAAGTTTCTGTTGAGAAATCAGTTGACAGTCTTATGGGAGCTTCATTGTAGGTAACAAACTGCATTTCCCTTGCTGTTTTTAAGATTCTTTCTTTGACTTTACCTTTGGAATTTTAATTATGATGTGTCTTGGTGTGGGCCTCTTTGGGTTCATCTTGTTTGAGACTCTGTGCTTCTTTGACTGATGTGATTATTTCCTTCACCAGCTTACAGACGTTTTCTGTCATTATTCATTCAAATAGGCTTTCTTTTTTAAAAAATGTATTGGGGTGACATTGGTTAATACAATCATACATGTTTCAAATATACCACTCAATAAAACATCATCTGCATACTGCATCTTGCACTCACCACCCAAAGTCAAGTCTCTTTCCATCTCTGTTTATCCCCACTTTGCCCACTTCTACCTTCTTCCACCCCCCCCCCCCCATTCTCTCTGGCTATCACCATACTGTGGTCTCTGTCTATGCGTCATATATATATATATATATATTTTTTTTTTCCTTAATCCCTTCACCTTTTTTATCCAACCCCTCAACCCCCCTCCCTCTGACAGCTGTTAGTTTGTCCTATGTATCTATACGTCTGTGCCTATTTTGTTTGTTCAATCATTTTATTGATTAGATTTCACATACAAGTGAGATCATTTGGTACTTGTCTTTCTCTGACTGGCTTATTTCACTCAGAATAATAATTTCCAGGTCCATTTATGCTATTGAAAAAGGTAAGATTTTCTTCTTCTTCTTCTTTTTTTTTTTTACAGTTGAGTAGTATTCCATTTTGTAAATGTACCACAGCTTTTTTATTTAGTCATCTACTGATGGGCACTTGAGCTGTTTCCAGATCTTGGCTATTGTAAATAACGTTTCAATGAACATAAGGGTGGATATATTCTTTGGAATTAGTGTTTCAGGTTTTTTCAGATATATTCCCAGACGTGAGATTGCTGAGTCAAAAGGTAGTTTTATTTTTTTATTTTTTGATGAAACTCCATACTGTTTGTCACAGTGGTTGTACCATTCTGCATTCCCATCAATAGTGCATGAGGGTTCCCTTTTCTCCACATCCTCATCAACACTTGTTGTTTGTTGATTTATTCATGATAGTTATTCTAATAGGTGTGAAGTAATATCTCATTGTGGTTTTAACTCATGTCTCTCTGATGATTAGCGATGTTGAACATCTTTTCATATGTCAAGTATGTTTTCAATTTCTTGCTCTCTCTCTTTTCTTTCTGGCACTCCCACAGTGCAAATGTTGGTAAGCTTGAAGTTGTGTCACAGGTTCCTTACATATTCTTATTTTGGATTCTTATTTCTATTCGGAGTGGGTGTTTTCTGCTTCCTTATCTTACAAATCACTGATTTGATCCTCTGCTTCATCTACTCTACAGTTGATTCTCTGTAATGTATTCTTCATTTCAGTTGGTTCTTTCTAATGGTTTTCACGTCCATTTATATGGTGTTGAAGTTCTCACTAAGTTCCTTGAGCATCCTTAGAACCATTGTTTTAAACCGTGTATCTAGTAGTTTGCTTGCTTTCATTTCAGTTAGTTATATTTCTGTAGATTTTTCCCATTCTTTCACTTGGGACCTGTTTCTTTGTCTTCTCATTTTGGCTGCTTCCCTGTGTTGTTTCTGTGTAGAGCTACTGAGTCTCCTAATCTTATTAGAGTGGCTTATGAAGTAGGTGTCCTGTAGGGCCCAGTGACACAGTCTCCCAGGTCACCTGAGCTGCGTGCTCCATGTATGCTTGTTGCCCCACCCCCACCTCAGTGGATTGTGTGCACCCTCCTGTTGTAGTTGAGCCCTGATTGCTGTTAGCATGTCACTGGGAGGGATTGACTCTCAGGCCGATCGGCTGTGATAACCAGCCACAACTACAGGGGGTGGAGAGCTACTGTACAGGGGCTGACCCTACAGAGCAGGACAGGATTCAATGGTGTGTTGGTGCCCACTGAGTTCACTCCTTGAGTGAATTGCTCATGGAAGTAGTTGGGTTGTAATCCAGTATGGTCTGAAGCTGTCCACCATGTACACTTGCTCTGAGGCCTGCCAGGAGGTGTAGACCAAGGTCAGCTGCTACCTGAGTTCTATCTGGGGCTACTTGGCATGAGCTACAAAGTAATCTGAAGATGGCTGCTACTTGTGTTGGACTTGGAGGTGCTTGGGAAAGGCCAAGCTCCCAATTGAGGCTGGTTGCCTCTAGTAGGGCTACTTAGCAAGATGTATGAGGTACCGTAATGCCATATACTGCTTATCTGAGATATTTCTTTTTTTTTTTTAAAAAAATATATACTTCTACTTTAAAAAAAAAAATTCAGCTAAGGATATGCCTATTTGTTTTTTTTAGAGGGAGAGGGGAAGCGAGAGACACACACACATTGATGTGTAAAAGAAACATCGATCGGTTGCTTCCCATACATTCTCCAACCGAGGACTGTATCCATGTGCCCTGGCTGGGAATCAAACCTGAATCCTTTTGGTGTATGGAAAGATGCACCAACCAATTGAGCCACCCTTCCAGGGCTGTTTGAGAGATTTTAGGAAAGTCAACAGCATGAGCAAAGAGAGGCCCTTTATGTGAAAAAAGCCACAGGAAACAACTTGGTGGGCCTGCAAGTTTGGTGGGGTGAAGTCTCAGGGAATCACCGGGGCTGGGTGAACACTGTGAGCCAGGTTGATGGAGGCTCAGAGATGGTGCCCTTCTGCTGGCTCTGTGAGGGGAGGGCTCAGCAAAGGAACAGTGACTTCTTTTATCACTTCTGTGTGGAAGAAAGCTGCCTCCCTAATCCTTGTCCTGAAGTCAAACAACTAATTTTCTTCCCATATGTCTCTAGTGCCTTTGGAGCTGCTGCCCCAGCGCTGGAACTTTGAGCCAGTGAACTCCGAGTAAGTCTGTGTGCAGGACCTTTAAGAGGAACGCCTGGGACGTTAGAAGCCCTCCGTTTCACTCAGCGACAATCCCTGCTGGTTTTTATAGCCAAAAGTGTTGGGGACTTCTCTTCGTGGCTCTGAAAACCTGGGCTGGAGAGCCTGTTGTGGGTCTAGGATCCCTCATTTCTCAGGAGCACCTCCTCAGCTGAGATATCTATCCTAACATTTTTTTAAAAAAATTTTATCTTTATTGATATTAGAGAGAGAGAGAGAGGAAGGGAGAAGGAGGAAGAGATGGAAACATTGATGAGAGAGAACATCTATTGGCTGCCTCCTCATGCCTCCCACTGGGGATCTGGCCTATAACCTACGCATGTGCCCTGACTGGGAATCAAACCAGCGGCCTCCTTGTGTATGGGTCAATGCTCAACCACTGAGCTACACCAGCTGTGCTCCATCCTGACTTTTATCTACCACATGTGCATGTGGGACCAGACCTGCTCAGCCCCTCATACCAATCAGGATGTGGCTTCTTCTTTATTTCCTTAGGTACAGGGCTTCTATTCAGCTCGATTTCAGGTGGTCCTGAATGATGACTGTTCTGTAGTTTAGTTGTAATTTGATGTGGTTATGGATGGATGTGAGTACCACAGTTAGCTGTGCCACCATCTTGACCAGAGCCCATAGGAATTCTATTGTTATTTTTAAAAATATGACTTTAGCTTTGCTGGTGTGGCTCACTGGTTGAGTGTCAACCCATGCACCAAGAGGTCGCCGATGCGATTCTCAGACAGGGCGCATGCCCAGGTTATGGGCCAGATTCCCAGTGGGGGGCATGCAGGAGGCAGCCAATCGATGTATTCTCTCATCAATGTTTCCATCTCTCTCTCCCTTTTCCTTCTTCAATCTCTAAAATCAATAAAGAAAAAAAATTTTTAAACATGACTTTGTCTTTTTAATTTAAGCATCTGTGTACAAAATTTCAATGCTCAGTAGGAGCATTTCCCAGTGCTGGATCAGAATGAGATTCCACTTTGCACCATGTATTAATTTGTACTGATTTTAGTTGCATCGTGGCCTTTGCTAACAAGGGATGTTCACTGAATCCACTTTTCAAAGTTGTAATTCGTTTATGGTCCTCTCCCTCAGAGGGTATATTTTAGACTCTTTATAGCCCTAGAAGTCACTGTTGGTTACATACCTCTGGGGGCTGAACTCCTTGGCCATAGTAACATCTGGCCCAATGGGTGAAACTATCTTTTTGTAATAAGTCTCTTGGATCTAGTAAGGATAAGCCAAACTTTGTTCCACATTTTTAGAAAAGAAACAGGTAATTTCCAGTCCAGGTGCACTAAGAAGACTTTTTAAAGAAAATAAAAATTCCCTTTCTGTAAGTCTTTCCCACCTCGTTCTTTCCAAAAACATCCTGCCTTTTCCTGACTACATTAATGTGAAGGCAACATAGATTTCATATGGAAGAACATAGCTCTCTCAAACTTGTCCTTCTAGCTAAATAGCATTTTGATCATTTTAAATCTGCTAATTCCTTGAGACGCTATTTATAATCCCTATATAAAAGAATGCAGATATTGGAGGTGGGGGAGGAGGAGACGCCCTTTTGAACGTACATTTACTTTAGAGGGTATTTTAGACTTCGCTGGCATGTGGCGGCTGGCTCCATAAACTATTTACCTCCTAAGTACTTGAGGGAAAATTTAGATCGTGTAATATAGATAATATAAAATTCACACAATGAAGTAACTGAAGTGCTTCAAATAAGATACATTTCAGGTAAAAAATGTACATAAGAATTAACATACTGCATTAAGTTTTATATGAAAAGACAGAGAGAAAACAATCTCCTCAGAATGTATCAGTGACAGAATGGGAGTTTTAATGTTACACTCTACTTACTGTGTTTCTAAGCTGGTCTTTTAAGATTGTGTTTGGGCATAATTTAAGATACTGACAAATAAAATCTTTTTAAATGAGTCATAGTTCAAATTTTCCCTAAATTAGAATTGACAGAAGCGTACCTCTTAAATATCCTTTCCTAAAATTCATGTTGAAAGAGCTAAGTGATTCCTGATGAAGAGAGATAGATGGGGGGGAGGGGGGGGGAGGCGGAGGGGGGGAGGCGGGGGGGGGGGGAGAGACAAAGAGACAGAGAGACAGAGAGGTGTGCACTCCTACACTCATGGAAATTCTCCAAGACTCAGAATCCTATTTGGCAGGTATAGGTAGGTGAAAAGGTAAAAGGCCCAGACTGCGGTATCTCTCACAAAATTGTTTTATCTACTTTTCAAATAAAAGTGACAGATTGTTATACAGATAGGCATTCATGCTGTTTTATTCTTGTTATAATCTCAATCTGGCATTTATTATAACAGAATAAAACCCCTAAAATATACTTTGGAAAATAGAGTGTTATCTTTTTGTGACTATGACTACTATGTTTAGCAATATTATCAACAATCAACTATCATCACAGTGATTCTTAATTTTAAGAAATAGTCTCTGACCCTGGCCGGTTTGACTCAGTGGTTGGAGCGTTGGCCTGCGGTCCAGAGCGTCCTAGGTTCGGTTCCCGCTAAGGGCATGTACCTCGGTTGCGGTTTGTCCCTGGCCCAGATGGGTCTTATGGGAGGCAGCCACTCGATGTGTCCCTTTCACATCGATGTTTCTCTCTCTCCTTTCTACTCTGTCTGAACAAAAAATGGAAAAATGTCCTTGGGTAAGGACAAAAAAACAAAACAAAACAAAAAAAATAGTCTTTGCTGTTACAAAACTGAGAGAGTATGATAACAAAGTCTGAGAATTAAACAAGCAGAATGTGTTTGACAGAGAAAATGCAGAGCGTAGGGAGCACTCTGAAGGGGGCTTAAGTCACTGGACTGTGACTGTGTAGAAAATGACTCCTTGAAGGTTTCCTCGACCTGAAGGATGAATAGGGGTTACCCTTGGAAAAAGAGCTGTGCACTAAAGTCTTGAGGTTGAGGGAATGGCATTTGCAGAGCTGACAATGAAAGTAAAAAAATGCTAGTATGCTTAAAATCTTTGGAAAGGTCATTTTCACTTGGACTTGGTGTTTCAGGGCCAGCAGACTCTATAATGAGATGGGAGAAGCAATTGGGAGATGAATTATGGAGAATCATTTACAGAATTAGGACTTTATTTTAAGGGTAATGAAAAGTCATGAAATCATTGTAATCAGGCATATGATATATACAGGTTTGTGTTTAAGAAGTTTACAGAGGCAAAGTGGCTGGGGGCAGAACCCAAGGGGAATTGCCCAAATTTTAAGAGAAGTTAGAGAAAGAAAAGTCTATGAAGGAAAGAAAGAATAAATCACAAATTTATGCTTGTTTGTTTCTTCATCAATTTAGCATTTATACTCAGAAATGTCCATGTATTATGAATGTTTGTTTCTTATTATACAAATATTAACCCAAAAACTTTGATTCATGATTAATCATTTGAAAGTGATAAATATTTATTGGAGTTTAAAAATAGACTATTATGGTATTAAAGCACAAATGATGATGATAATTATGATAATAACAACAACAACATGATAATAACTATAACTTATATACTTTACCAAACACCAGGATCTTTAGAAGCACTTTACATTTAAATCATAGTGACCTGGTAGATTTGACAAGTAATTCTATTTTTCAGACTGAAAAACTGAGATCAAGCAATGTTAGGGAACTTACTCAAGATCGAACGTGTAATTAATGGTACAGCTGGGGTTTGCATCCAGCCACTTGCCATTGCGACTGTCCTCCACTGACTACATCTGGGCTATGGAGCCGAAAGAATGCTGCAACTATTTCTGTTTGGACAAGCAAACGATTGCCAGGGTTGTCATAGCTCCAGTTGTAAGGAATTTATATCTAAGAACTCCTTTCCTTTGCATCACATGATAAGTTAATGCTTGTGTTTCCATATCCCTGACATCATGTGTGTTACAATGCGAATAAACTATAAAGCACACCAGTTGAGTAAACTTTACCTCTGACGTAAGTTTTGCATTGTAAAGCTTTCAATCTTAATTGTGCATTGTCATTACATACACATTCGTCCCATTTTTATAATATAAGGGAAACTTCATTGTGACAGTGTAAGTTATCTTTAGGCAACATGTTTATCAGAGCTCCAAAAGAAAGATTCTCCCCCAGATCTTCAGGTAAGCAACACTTTTTGTAAATGAAGAGGTTGTCAGGAAATTGGAAGTCATGTCATTTTAAAACTTACTGCTTTAAAAAGGTGTGTTACTGAAAAGATAGAACCAGAGAGAAAGCTTCTGCTGTTTGTCCTTTTTGGATAAGAAAATTGCTGAAACATGACACCCACATTCCATCCATCTAACGATTCTCAAGGAACTGCTCCCCTCCACCCCACCTTGGTCCTCACTCATGGCAGAATAATTCCATGGACAGGTTCAACATATACTTGAAGCTCTATCACAGCAAATATTTTTCATACAAATTTAATATTTCCCAAAAAAGGCATTAAAATAGTGGTGGTGGTGGTGCTGGTGGCGGGGTTGGGGTTGGTGTTGGGGTTGTCAGAACTCTGGGATTCCCTCACACTTATTTTGTAATTTGTTTGTTTGAGTTTCCATGGGGCAGGGGGCAATTACCTTACCAGCAGGTGGGACCTCTGAAGGTCTGTCCAGATCGTCTCTTACCTTATTTTCGGTGACTGAACACCAACAGTGGGTGAAGTGGGAAAGGAAGAGCATCCAGGCGGGGAAACTGTCAGTCACAATGTGCAGGAGTGCCTCCACGCAATTAAACACGAAACGAAATGAGTTTAGGGACTACTAAACCAACCCAGCACAAATATGCACGGAGAACTGCTCGCTGCTCTCCCCTGCTGCCCTCTCAGGCCTGTAAAACCTTCCCGGGAGCCTTGCAGGCTGCGGGGCACACCACCTGCGGGCCTTGCCGTCACCGCAGGACGCCCCTCGGCTTCTCCCACTGCCCCCTGTACCCTCCCATCACTGTTCCTGTGATCCCTTGTCCCGCAGTCCTGTTCCCAGTCACCTCCCTCACAACATGACTGTGACTTCCAGCATCTGACCTCATATTCTTCCTTCTGTAAGCAGGGGGAGTGGGAGGTGACAGGTGCATTTCCTGATGCCTCCTTTCACCGGGCAAAGGGATCCTCTCTTTATAACCCCCCCCCCAGTGCTCCTTCATCGCATCTGGTCAGTCCGCGCCACCCCCCAGCGGTCACAGCCTGTGCAGCCTGAGTGACCGCCCGAGGCCCTGAAGGGAGCATGCTGCCTTGCGCCTGTACAGTCCTCCCGCCACTTCACACTTCCACGTTTGCAACTCACTCTATCGCGGTTTTTCCAAATATATTCATTAAAAAGTTGGTCCAGACAGTAAAAATGATACAGCGCACGCTCGGTGGTCTGAGTCAATTATACACTCCTGTATTACAATTAAAATGAAAATTACTGTACCTATGGACTGTAGGCCTTTGTATTCAGCACCCCAGGAATCCTTCAAGGTCAGGTGCAACCACTCCACCACTGCTTGCAAGTGGGCAATCACTTTTTTCCAAAAAATCGGGTGTGGTGAAACCAAGCCAGTCAGAGTGTGCTGGTCACTGATTGGCTATCCTAGCCTCTCCTTTCCTGGCCACAGATTAGCTCAGCCTCAAGCAAGTTTGTTTCTCTCAAAGATGCTTTTACATCCTAGGCATTGGAAGCATCTTTGCACTTGCAAGTGTTTGCGATTTCTGAGAACTTTTACCTAAGCCCCATGATGGCTCATAAATGTGCTGCTTCTTCTAAGCCTTCTGACAATGAAACTAAACGCTGGAGGAAGATGCTTACCATCCAGGAGAAGGTGAAACTCTTGGGTATGATAGAAGATGGCAAGAAAATCATGGAGGTTGCCCACCATTATGACTTGAATGAGTCTACCATTCACTCCATCCGTAAAGATGAAAAGAACATCTGTGCAACGGCTACTGTCTCTTTCAACAAGGAAGCAAAGCGCGTCATGACAAGTCATAAGTTCATAGTGAAAACGGAGTCTGCCCTAGCTGTTTGGATCAGCAACAGCCGCAAGAAAAACATTTCGCTGGATTCGCTGGTCATCTGGGAGAAGGCGAGGCAGCTCTATCAGCGCTTTACAGCGGACAAACCTCAACCAGGACACTCTTCTACAACACTCATGGATTTCATGGCGAGCAAGGGTTGGTTCAAGAAGTTCCAGAAGGGGGTATCATCTGAAGAGTGTCGTTCTCCACAGAGAAGCTGCCTCTGCTCACCAGCCTGTGGCAGAAGGCTAAGTCAACAACACGTTCCAGAAGATCATCCTTGAGGAGGGCGAGTATCATCCAGAACAGGATCCCTTAACTGACCAGGATCTGGTGGAGATGACTAAGTCTGTGAGTGAGGAGGAGGAAGAGCAGCCAGAGGTTCCTGGGGGTCAGGAGGAGGAAGTTGGCCTTACACTTGAGCATCTCGCGCAAGTTGTGAGAACTATTAAGGTAGTACAGGACATGATTGGTGAATGGGACCCACAAATGATGCGTGCATTGCGGTTCCAGAATGCACTTGATGGGGCGATAGAACCCTACAAAAGCCTCCTCATGCATATGAAAAGACAGCACCAGCAACTGCCTCTCACGATGTTCTTCAGCTGTGCACCCAGTCACCCACTGCCTACCCCTAGTGCTCCTTCAGCGGAAGAAGACGATGCATCTGCTGAAGATACTGCACCACCTGCAGACTCTCCTACTGAGGTCGTGCCTTCAGAGGATCATCGAACAAGTCGCACTATTTTCATAGGTTAGTGGTCGTGTGTAAGAACTATGTGTGTGTGTGTAATTAAATGTACAGTAATAATAATATTTGTAATGTCAAATATGTCTTATTTTCTCTTTTGTCTAATATATTGGGTAATGTGAGTGTAATGGTGACTAAATAGTGTTATTTCATGTCTAGAGGGCTCTAATAATGTTAAAAAAAAAGTATTTAGAAGGTCATAAGCAGGTTTTCTATGCCCTAACTGCAAAAATATTCGATTTATAAATAAAGAATCCTACTTCGTGGAAATTCACTTATCACGGTAGAGTCTGGAACTGATTAACCGCGATAAACGAGGGCCGACTGTATCAGATTCCTGTCTCTCCTTCAATGACAAGTAGGACTCCACAGAGAGCTCCTTTGTTATTTTTAGACCAGTCTTGTCCTTTGCTCCTAGGGGCTTGGTTCAGCAGGAAGGCAGCAAACAGGCTTGAAAGACAGAGTCAAGTGTGGTTGCTCTCTTGGTGGAATGAATTACGCTCCCACTGGCCAGCTGACAACAAGTAAATATTTGGTGTCGTCAGCTTGACCATAAATGTAATAAAAGCCAGTACGCAAACAGATTTGAATGAGCTATAAAAAGTAGTCTAAATCCTAACGGGTTCACTGTAAATATCGATAATTGCCTGTGGGTCATCATGGGAGGTTTACAGAAAGGCTACTCCTGTTCGTCCTGGTGAGGGTTTTAGACAGAAAAATTATTTGGTAGGGTTAGAAAATAAGTTAAAAATAGGGCTTAATACTATCACGAATTAAAGACAAATTATTCATCTCCTCTTGGATACTACAGGTTAAAATTTGAAAGAGTCTTGCTTCTTCAGAATTTTCATGGCAATGAATTTTGTTTTGCCATTACATTTCTAATTTGGTTTTTGATTTGAAAAATGGGCCAGAAGCAAAGTGGAACAATTAATGGTAGATATGTGTTGTTGGAGTATCAGCACGTGTGGTAATTAGGAACTGGAGATGGGGAGAGGAAGGAGAAAGTGATGCTGTCATAAGCACTGGAGACACTGAGTGTTTCCCTGACTGGCTCCAAGTCCTCCTCATCCCACCCTTACCTGAAGGGATCTCAGTGTGAATTGAAGTCATTATGTTATATATTCCTTAGAGTTAGTTATCTTCCCTGTCATCTCTCTTATGTTATTTATGGTCTTGAATTTAAGGGGATCTTAGGAGTCCTTAGCTGGTAATGGGCAAGAGAGGGATTAAGATTCCCAGCGCACCCAAGATCACGTTGCCATCCTACTGTAGATTTTGAGGGAAGGAAGAGAAAGTGGGAAAGAGTAATGCAATAGAAAACAATATGAGAAGAAAGTAGAAAAGCGTCTTGGAGTTGAGAACCAAAAAGGAAGAGTTCTCTGGAGTGGTTTATACAGGCTTATTTATTGGGAGTAAAAGATATATTATTTAAAGGTGTATCATGCATTTTCCTATTCATTTGTTCCTTTTTCTGTTATTTCTATCTTGAGTTTTTTACTTTTTTTTGAAAAAATTTAAGGTAGTTGAAAAATAAAAGACATGCATGCTGTAAAACCCAATAAGTAGAAATAAAAGAGCAAGCTCCCTCACCTCCCAGCACAGACATCCTCCTCTTTCCATCCCCTTATTGCTGGCACTGACTTCAGCATGGCATAGCACTGTGCACATGTCCCTCCACAACACTGTTCCCCAGGTTTCTCAAAATATGTTATGCAATGTGTAGAATATATTTTTATAAACAAACAAACAACAACAACAAAACAGACCAAAGGAAACAAGCCAAAACAAGCCAAAGTTTTTTTCTATGCTTTGCCAAATATTATCTTTCTTAAAAACAATTAACATCATATTATAATACCTATTAAGATACTGTATATTTAGAAACAGGTGAAATAATACCATTAGCCTGGAAAGCACTAATTTGAGTAAAATGTTGAGCATCAAACATTAAAGAGAATGGGATTAAATACAACAAGGTTAGTAGTGTCAACTGTAGCTTACTCTGGATATTGGATAAAAATTGCTGGCCACCATAACAGTTTTGAAAAAAACTGACATTGATCACTAGAATTTTTAAAATGTTAGGTTTCTATCTCCTCATCTCTTTCTTGATCATAAATTCACATTATTACCTGTGGTGTTATGATGGCCATAAACATACCATTAAGTTCCAAAAATTCTGGGCAATAGACACAGATAAAAAAATATGTCTCTTTAAAAATATCTATTTCAAATGGAAAAATAACCACTGCTCATATTATAAATATTTAAATTAATGTTTCTTTTTCACTCTAAGAAAATGACATCACATTAATTTAATTTAATTTTTTCAAGGTTTTATATTACCAAAAATGTTGATTACTTTTTAAAATTTCTGAATATTTAGCTAAATTATGTCTAAACCAAGAATGTTATTTTTCAGCCTGTTCCACATATTTTCATACTAAGAAAATTGCATTTATTTCAAGTATATCTCTATAAGAAAATTTTAAATTATGACTATGAACTATTTGATCCATTAAAATATGGTACCATTAATAAAAGATGAATTATATGAGTAGTTACTAGAGAGCTAAACTTATCTGATATCTATTGTCAAGGACTTCACTTGATTAATTCATTAGTTCATTCCATATTTATACAGGATGCCCATCAGGGGTCACTATGCTAGACACAAAAGCTATAAATGAAGAAGATATAATAGTTACTGAAGAACTTATATTTCTGGGGGAAGAAAAATATGTAAATGTATACACAGTGCAATGTGAAAATTACTATAAAAATTATGCACAGGATGTTTTCTAAGTTATTTTCTTACATAGTGAAATATAAGTCAAGAAAAAATTTTGAAATTTCACAAAAGTAAAGTAAAATATGTTATTTTGAATGCATTCAGTGGTTAGATATGCTGTATTGTCCAAATACAGTGGCCACTAGGCAGATGTGGCTACTAAAATCAGTCAAGTAAAATGGAACAGAACTTCAAATTCCATTCCTCAGGTGCATTTCAAACAATCAATAGTTCATATTTATCAAGTCAAAAGTAATAGCAAAGTTTGTATTTAAATCATGATGTATAGTTGTTTTTCTACAAAAGACAATGATCTATTTGGAAAATAGGTGTGTTCCAAAACAAAATTGTAAAAACATCAAGCTATGTATCAAAGACAACTTTCTGGTTGTCAAGTAGAATGTTGTGCACTAATTCCTAATGAAGTCATAGCAAGTGAGTTAATTTATTTTCACCAGTGTCTTCCTCATCATTGCATTCCTAAACCTACCAAAGGGACTGAAACAAAGTGAACAATAAAATTTTTATTGAATGCTAAATAAATAAATTGAATTAATAAATAAATGACCATACTTTTTCTTCTTTGAAGGTAGTCAAATGAACAGAAGCAGGGAGTCACCTGCTGACAAAGCCATTACTTATACCACTTACTATCTTTCTGTCTAACATTTCCAGGGAAAAAAATAGAATATTTGGAATTTTAAATATAAAAAGAACCCGTAAAGATAGTTTGAATTGGCCTTAAAGACAATGTAGTTCAACTTTCTTTTCTTCTTCCCTCCCCCCATCCTCCTCTCCTTCCTTCTTTTCTTCCTAAAATATAGGAAGATTGACACAGTTCATCAATAGCAGACCAGGACTAGAACATGGATCTTATATCAGAGAAAATTAAGTACCATTTTTTTATTGACTGTAATTCAACATAAAAACACAACTTGAAGTTTTGATAGTGAAGCTCTTGTTTCTCAGAGTTCATTATATCACAGGAATTAAGATTTTAGAAATAATTGAGTGACTCAATGAAATAACTTATTCCAAAATAAGGACTTATGATACATCAGAATGTCATATGCCACTAAAGTTTGTGAAGAAATTCAGAGTCATAATTACAGCAGTTACTCATAACAGAAAAAAAGTTTAGTCAAAGTTTGTGGTTACCAATGCTTGGTTTTGTGCATTTCTTAAAAAAATATTCTGATCTTTAGTGTTGGTGTATATATTTTTTTCTTCATAATGTGAAAATATGGATTACTCTCTGCCACTGTGTTTATGATAGAAGTTAATCATATGTTCATAACTGAGGTTCATACCTCCATTGGTGCTAGTAATATATAATTCAGCATAGTATCTAAGAGGGAATAAATTGGGCTTGTAATCCTAAACTTATAAAATGAGCACAACAATTTCAAAAGGAAAAAAATAATTCTTGTCCTTTGCGAGTACCTGATTAAGCCCCAGAATATTGAGAAGCATGATGTTATGATGGCAGAGTGAGCATCAAGCAATGGCCCTTTTCCTGACATGTTCTTTTTCATTCACTCAATTACTGCTTGAAATAAGGTGTCTATTTTAAAGCTGGGTTGGGTTACTATAATCGAAGGTCATACATATGACTCACTATTCATCCTCAAGCAACTACTGGAGAGAACCATGAAATTCTACAGTGATTGGCATTAGTTGATTGGAAACAAAACAGTTAAATTCTAGGGTGATGACAAAAAAGTATACTTTGTGAAGCAAGCCAGTAATGAGTTAAATGTTATAAGATGTAATGTTAGAAGAAACAGTGCTTGTACCATGATGGTTTAAGCCTTTGAAGGCATACATTTTACCAAGAGATTCTTTACATGACCAAGTACGTATGTCTGCTTGTACTAGAGACACCATAGTGAGAGGTAATGGGAGGTAGCTCAAGGTGGAGGTCTCACTATGCAGGGGTGAGGATCCTGGAAACTTTAAACTGCTGCAAAAACAATGCATCACTTTTAATTCCTGTTTGGTGGAGAATCTTATGCACAAATGCTTGCACCATTTCCTTGCTAGAGACTGGTTTACACAGAGGCAGAGGAAAAAAGTGAGATACAGATTTCAATAATATTTAGATGAGCCCAAGATGTGATAAAATAAGGATCTTCTGCCCAAAGTGGTAAGCTGAGCTGTGTCATAATGAACCACAGGAAGAAACATCTCATCCACATCCCAGTAGATATTTCTTTACATTATGATTCAATTTTTGAAAAAATTTTAAATGTATTTTATTGAAGTGTAATTCTTTTATTTGATACTCATATTTTACAACTGATGAACCTACCCTGACATATCATTATCAAAGTTCTTAGTTTACATCAGGGTTCACTCTTGGTGTTGAACATTCTGTGGTTTTGGACAAATGGATAATGATATTTATCTACCATTATAGTATCATAGAGAGCTGTTTCACTTCCCTTAAAATACTTTGTGTTCCATCTATTCATTCTTCCTTCCTCTTAACCTCTGGAAACCACTGATTCACTTACTGACTCCATAATTTTGCCTTTCCTAGAACATCATATAGTTGGAATCATAAAGTATGCAGCCTTTTCTAATTGGCTTATTTCACTTAATAATATATGTTTAAGTTTCCTCCATGCCTTTTCATGGGTTGATAGCTCATTACTTTTTAGCTTTAAACAATAATCCATTGTCTGGATGTACCACAGTTTAATTATTCATTCACTTACAGAAGAAAGTCTTGGTTGCTTCCTAGTTTGGTGATTATGAGTGAAGCTGCTATAAACACTTGCTGCAGGTTTTTGTGTTGATATAAGTTTTCAACTTCTTTGAGTAAATACCAAGGAGCATGATGGCCGAATCATATGTTAATAATATATTTTGGTTTTGTAAGAAAATGCAAAATTAGCTGTACTATTTTGCATTGCCACCAACAATAAATGAGAGTTCCTGGTACTCTACATTCTTCCATCATTTGTGCTGCCAGAGATCTTGACTTTGGCCATTTTACTAGATATCTAGTGGCAGCTCACTGTTTTAATTTGCATTTTCAATTGTCAGTGTCCTCTTTTTACATATATTTCCAAAAGTTAGAAATAAACATAGCGATGATATCTCTCAACTGTAATATATTCCCAAGGATGCCGTGGAAATAATGTCATAAAATATAGGTAGGTCCCATATTTCCAAGTGTGAATTAGAGTATGCTGTACCCACAAAGAAATACATTGATAATATAAATTTTCTGAGTTTGTTTCTGAAAGGAAAATATACCAAGAATGCCAATAGTATAAGTGATGAGCCAAGAGCACTGTTGATGAGACATCTCATTTGACATACTGTTCTCACCTAATTAAAAATGTGAATTTTAATGAGAATGATAAATTTCTTTACTGAGTTTTCATATCTGAGTATAGAAAATTATGCTTTAGACTTTAGAAGGTAATTATATATTCAACAGAATTACCTTGCTTATTTATGGTTTTTATGTTTATTGTCTTACTCACTTCACAGATAGAATTCTATTCAAGGATCTTCTTAAAATTTTGCCCGCCTGTTTCAACTCTTACTCTAACTTCTTGTCTTCTCATAAATTTTTCACTTTATGAAAAAAGGACCAAAGACAAAGTCCCATGGGTGGGTCCCTGATGTTTATATTGAAATATAACATGTTGCTACGATTCTAGCCACTAAAAAAACAAAACAAAACAAAACAAAAAAACAGAATTGAAAATAATATAGGAACTCCTTAAGCTGTGTTTCTAACTAAAAAATCAAAGTACTTTGTGTAAAAGTGTATGGATTCTCAATAATTTAATTCTAGTTATCCTCTTCATTTCTCCAACACATGGATCATATGATATAATTTATTACTCTTTACAGCCTGATAGCTAAAAACCAAGAGAAAGGTTGCTAGCAATCAGAATCTTACTACCAATTGTCATTGTTATGACCCTTCAATTACTCAAAGTCTTGTATTTCAAACTCAAAACCATGGCTCCATATGATACTATTTTAAGATGTTTCAAAACATTAAATCATTTGCATTTGAGGTAAAAGACTTATTCATTTTATTGCACCTGAAATATCATTACAGAAATTTTAAAAGAATTATTTCTCTTAATCTCAACTAAGTAACCGAGCATGGTTTCCTCATGAGTAACCTTGTGAATTTAAAGCTTAATTTGAAAATGTCCCCCAGAGTCAAGATAAAAATAATGATAGTATACATTGACCATTTATTGATTTTAGCCATATCAGGAATTAAAATATTTTGCTAAATCACACAAGTTAACAAGGCCATTTCAGGTTGAAATTAGAGTTTTACTTATATAGATGTGGACTCTTGTCTTACCTCTGTCTGTGTCATACAGGAAGACAAAACAGTTCCATTCATAGTGATCCAGCAGACTTAGCAGTGCTCCTCG
The DNA here is from genome assembly GCF_014108415.1 of Molossus molossus. Taxonomy (NCBI): domain Eukaryota; kingdom Metazoa; phylum Chordata; class Mammalia; order Chiroptera; family Molossidae; genus Molossus; species Molossus molossus. Next base: position 1,795,524 of record NW_023425348.1, read on the forward strand.
TAAGGAAGGCCTTAGCTGCAACACAAACTGGCTCTCCCCCTCAGTAGGGAAACTTGGTGTGATGAGGGAGATGTGTAAGGCGCTGCAGAATGAGGTCAAGGTGTGTACCGACCTCTTATCATAGAGTCCAAAAATGGCAAACACTCCTCTAGAATACTGGGAACAGACTGAAAGAAAAGGAAAGAAAAGAAAAAGAACACAAACCATTAGTATACTCTAAAATTGTTAACTTCCACTACTATGAAATTAAAAAGAAATCTCTGAGTCATTGGTATGTCAGGAATATAAGAAAAGTCAAGTGTGCAATCAATTGTATAATCAATTAATGAATTCACGAGCTTATATTCAAAGCCCTGCCTTGATAGAGACAACATGAGGTTACATGCCTTCTTTCTAAGAAGCCAATTTAAATTAGAGGAAAACTGAACTAAAAAGAAGTAATATATGCCATTTCATGGTAATGTGGCAAATCCTAAGTGAGAGACTTTTAATTGTGGCAAATCCTAATTTTTCTCTGTATGTAAAACTATAATATTGCGAAGATGGCAGTGGGCAGGACCGAAGGGAGGGTGAGTATGTGAGAGAGTGAGCGAGTGTGTGAGAGAGTGTGAGTGGATGTGAAGGTGGACGACCAAATCCGAGCACGTAGAGCTGCAGAGCAGAAGGTTCCTGTACTGTGGATGGGATCCACAGGCTACCACGGTAAGCGGCCCTTCAGGGTGCTTCTCCCTGCACTGCGGGGAGGTTCCATCATTTTGGAAGATCCCGGGTCTTCCCTGGGAGGAGGCAGTGGGAGCAGCTAGAGCCCAGCAACCTGAGCCCACCAGCGCACCTGACACCATAAGACCAGTGGACACTCTGTGTCAATGCAGACCAATGCACAGTAGTGGAGGTCCTAAGGTGCCCGTCGTGGAAGCCGCGGACAGCCAGGAGCCCAGCACCATCCCCCATAGTGGCAGCCAGATCAGAGCCAAGATATACCCCCAGCAATAGAGGCTGAGGAGTAGATATACCCCCAGGCAACAGAAGCAGACAAGCAGCTGAGACCCATCCCCAAAAACTACAGCAAAAGTTGAGCAGGAGTTGAGCCCCATGGGGCAGCAGCACTCCCCAGCCATCAGCTGGGGGACCTGGGGCTCCACAGAGGCCTGTGCAGTCCAGCAGCTCACAAGAGCAATGGGAAGCTTGAGCTCAAGAGAGACTGGTGCGATCCAGCTGGCCGCCTGCAGGAACTGCAGGGTGCAGGGGCACCAGAGAGGCCTGTGCAACCCAGCAGGGACTGCAATCCAGTTATCCGTGGGACCTGTGGGGTGCTGAAGCACCAGAGAGGCCTGTGCAACACAGCAGGGACTGTGCGATCTAGTTACCTGCAAGACCTGCAGGGTGATGAAGCACCAGAGAAGACTGTGCGACCCAGCAGGGACTGGACAATCTAATCACCTACGAGGCCTGTGGGGTGCGAGGCCTGTGGGGTGCTGAAGCACCAGAGAGGCCTGTGCGACCCAGCAGCCCATAACATAGGCATAGAGCCGAGTCCTCATAGGGACTGTGTGATCCAGTTACATGCAGCATCTGCAGGGTGCGGGAGCACCAGAAAGGCCTGTGCTATCCAGCTGCGCACAAGATAGCCATAGAGGATGTGAAAATGGAGGCAGAGTGAATAGAAGCTACACAGACAATCTCCCAGGACCAAATGGGAATTATAACTAAAATACAGACAAATCCTTGGAAAAAAGCAAAATAAAAGCAGCAGAACAGGACCATCTTACCAGGGACACTGAACACCAGGGCTACATTCCAAGGCACTGAGTAACTGAGAATACTAGTCACCAGGAAAAAGCTAGAGGATAACTAAACCTTTCCTGGGCTTGGAAATCTACTGAGGAAAGTAAGACTTGACAGTGGTGTTTAATGTGGGCCCACCCAGGCTCATCCAAACCCAGTAGAGGGAGCCACAAACAGCAGAACACCAACACCCACAGGAAAAATTTGGCAGTTTCCAAAACCTACTGAGATGGCCAAAATGGTGAAACAAAGAAACAAATCCCAAATGAAAGAACAAGAGAAATCTATTAAAGATGAAATAAATAAAATGCAGTTAAGCAAATTACCAGAGGTAGACTTCAGAGTCATGATCTGGAGGAAGCTCAACAGCATGAATAAGGACATCAGCACCATAAGTAAAGATATAGAAATATTGAAAACTAACCAAGTGGAAATGAAGAATCACATAGCAGAAATTAAGAACACATTGGAAGGACTAACCAATAGAGTAGAGGAAGCTGAGGACCATATCAGTGAATTAGAAGACGGTAGAAAAAAATCAACCAATCAGAAAACCCAAAGGAAAAACCAATTAAAAAACAGGAAGGCAGCTTAAGAGAACGGTGGGACAACTAGAAGCATAATAACATTTGCATCATAGGAGTTCCCGAAGAGGAAGAAAATGGGCAAGGGTTAGAGAATATATTTGAAGAAATAGTGACAGAAAACCTTCCTAACATGGTGAAAGAAGAAGGCATTCAGGCTCAAGAAGCACAGACAGCCCCAAGTAAGAAGAACCCAAACAGGCCCACACCAAGACACATCATAATTAAAATGCCAAAAATTAAAGACAAAGAGAGAATCCTAAAAGCAGCAAGAGATAAGCAACAGATTACCTACAAAGGAACCCCCAAAAGGCTATCAGCTGACTTCTCAACAGAAACACTACAGGCCCGAAGGGAGTGGCATGAAGTAATCAAGGTCATGAAAAATAAGGATCTGAATACAAGACTACACTATCCAGCAAGGCTATCATTAAAATAGAAGGTAAAATAAAGAGCTTCACAGACAAAAGCTAAGGGAATATATTAACAACAAAGCACTGCAAGATATGCTAAAAGAACTGCTGTAATTAGTAGAAGAAATGGGAAGAAAAATAGAACCACAGTAAACAAAAATGGAAATAAATAAGTACATATCAATAATCATCTTAAATGTGAATGGATTGAATGCTCTAATCAAAAGACACTGAGTAGCTAATTGGGTAACAATGCATGACTCACATATATGTTGTTTGCAAGAGACCCACCTCACAACAAAAGACTCACAGAGGTTGAAAGAAAAGGGATGAAAAAAATATTTCAAGCAAATGGAAAGCAATAAAAAGCTGGGGTAGCAATACTCATATCTGATAAATTTGATTTCAAAATGAAGGCCATAACTAGAGACAGGAAAGGACACTACATAATATTGAAAGGATCTGTCCAACAGGAAGATAAAACCTTGATAAACATATATGCACCCAATATAGGAGCACCAACATATATTTTAAATCTTCTGGAGGACTTCAAAGGAGAAATCAAAGCAATACAATCATAGCAGGGGACTTCAGTACACAGCTGACATCACTGGAAAGATCTTCTAGATAAAAAATTAAAAAGGAAACACAAACTCTAAATGAAGCGCTAGATCAAATGGGTTTAATAGATATCTACAGAGAATTATATCCCAAAACAGCAGAATTCACATTCTTCTCAAGTGCACATAGGACATTCTCAAAGACAGACCACATGTCAGGAAATAAACTAAGTCTCTACAAGTTCAAGAAGGTTGAAATAATATCAAGCATCTTCTCAGACCACAATGGCATACAACTAGAAATCAATTGCAACAAGAACATGCAAAGACATTTGAAAACATGAAGGCTAAATAGCATGTTATTGAACAATGAATGGGTTACCATGGAGATCAAGGAAGAAATTAAAAACTTCCTGGAAAATAATGAAAATGAACACACAACACAAAATCTATATGATGCAGTGAAAGCAGTTCTGAGAGGAAAGTTCATAGCACTACAGGCCTACCTCAAGAAGCAAAAAAATATTTCTAATAGACTATCTAACCTTACAACTTAAAGAACTAGAAAGCAAACAAAAAGAAAATCCCAGAGCAAATAGAAGGAAGGAAATAGTAAAGTCAGAGAAGAAATAAATGACATGGAGACCAAAAAAACAATTCAAAGGATCAGTGAAACAAAGAGCTGGTTCTTTGAAAAAGATAAACAAGATTGATGGTCCCTTAGCTAGACTCACAAAGAAACAAAGAGAGAGAACCCAAATACACAAAATCAGAAATGAAAGAGGAGAAATAATAACTGACACCACAGAAATATAAAGGATTGTTAACAAATATTATGAACAATTAATTATATGGCAACAAACTCAACAATCTAAGCGAAATGGACAAACTTCTAGAAACACATAGTCTCCCAAAACTGAATGGGGAAGAGATAGAAAACTTGAACAGAACAATAACAACAAAAGAAATTGAAGATGTAATCAAGACTCTTCCAGCAAACCAAAGCCCAGGCCTGGACGGCTTCATGGGGGATTTTTACTGAACATTCAAAGAAGAACTAATGCCCATTCTCCTCAAACTATTTCAAAAAATTTGTGAGGGAAGACTTCCAAACTCGTTTTAAGAGCCCAGCATAATTTTAATTCCAAAACCAGTAGAAGACATTACAAAGAAAGAAAACTGCAGACCAATATCCCTGATGAACACAGATGCCAAAACCCTGAACAAAATACTACCAAATTTAATCCAGCAATACATCCAAAAAATTATTCACCATGACCAAGTGGGATCCATCCCAAGGATGCAAGGCTGGTAGAATATTCACAAATCAATAAATGTGATACACCACATAAAAAATGAAAGATAAAAATGATATGAGCATATTAATAGACACTGAAAAAGCATTCGACAAAATCTAGCACCCATTTCTGATGAAAACGCTCAGCAATCTGGGAATAGAGGGATCATATCTCGACATAATAAAGGCCATATGTGAAAGATCTACAGCCTAAATCATACTCAATGAGCAAAAATTAAAAGCATTTCCCTTAAGAACAGGAACAAGAGAAGGATGCCCACTTTCACCACTTTTATTTAACATAGTACTGGAAATCTTAGCCACAGCAATCAGACAGAAAAAAAAAAAAATCCACACGGGAACAGAGGAAGTGAAACTGTCATTATTTGCAGATGACATAATACTATATTTAGAAAATCCCAAAGACTCCATCAAAAATTTACTGGACTTAATAAATGAATTTGGCAAAGTATCACAATACAAAATTAACGTCAAGAAATCAATGGCCTTCTTATACACCAATGATGAACTCACAGAAAGAGAAACTAAAAAAACAATCCCATTTACCATCACAGCAAAAAAATTAAGATACCTAGGGATATACTTAACGAAAGAATAAAGGATCTCTTCACAGATATCTACAGGTAATTGAAAAAAGAAATAGAGAAAGATATAAAAAAGTGGATGCACATACCTTGTTCATGGATTGGAAGAATTAACATCATTAAAATGTCCATACTACCCAAAGCAATCTATAGATTCAATGCAATCCCCATCAAAATACCAATGACATCCTTAACAGAAATAGAACAAATACTTCAAAATTCATATGGAACCAAAAAGGACTTTGAATAGCCACAGCAATCTTGAAAAAGAAGAACAAAGTTGGAGGGATCACATTACCAGATTTCAGGTTTTACTACAAAGCCACTATAATCAAACAGCCTGGTACTGGCACAAGAACAGGCATATAGACCAGTGGAACAGAACAGAGAACCCAGAAACGGACCCAAGACATTATGCTCAATTAATATTCTACAAAGGTGGCAAGAGCATACAGTGAAGTAAAGACAACCTCTTTAATAAATGGTGTTGGGAAAATTGGACAGCTACATGCAAAAAAAATTAAACTAGACCATCAACTTACACCATACTCAAGAATAAACTCAAAATGAGTAAAAGACTTAAATGTGACTCATGAATTCAGAAAAATCCTAGTAGAAAATGTAGGCAACAAAATTTCAGACATCATATGCAGCAGAATTTTCACTGATACATCACCTAAGGCAACAGAAACAAGGGAGAAAATGAACACATGGGACTACATCAAACTCAAAAGCTTCTGCACAGCAAAAGATACAATCATCAAAATGGAAAGGCAACCCACTGTATGGGAGAGTATAATTTCCAATGATATATCAAATAAGGGGTTAATTTCCAATACATATAGAGTGTCCATACAATTCAACAAATGAAGACAAAGGACCCAATTAAAAAATGGGCAGAGAAACTAAATAGACACCTCTCCAAAGAGGACATACAGATGGCGAAGAGACATATGAAGAAATGCTCAACATCACTAATCATCAAAGAGATACAAATTAAAACATCATTGAGGTATCATCTAACACCTGTCATAATGGCCGCCAGCAACAAATCATCAAACAACAAGTGTTGTCGAGGGTGTGGAGAAAAGGGGACTCTAGGACACTACTGGTGGGAATGCAGACTGGTGCGGCCACTATGGAAAACAATATGGGGTTACCTCAAAAACTAAAAATTGAACTTCCATTTGACCCAGTGATTCCACTTCTAGGAACATAACCTAAGAAGCTTGAAATATCAATCAGAAAGAATATATGTACCCCAGGTTTGTAGCAGCACTATTTACAATAGCTAAGATGTGGATACAGCCCAAATGTCCACCAGTAGACAAACTGATATAAAAGCTGTGGTACATATACACAATGGAGTACTATGTAGTTGTAAGAAAGAAAGATCTGTTATCCTTTGAGACACCATGGAGGGACCTGGAAAGTATTACCCTAAGTGAAACAAGCCAAACAGAGAAAGACAAGTATCATATGATTTCACTTATTTGTGGAATATAATGAACATAACAGTCTGAAGAATGGGGTAGTCCCAGAGACGTGGAAGTGGGGTACAGACTAACAATATCCATAAGAGGTCGTGGTGGGAAAGAGATAAACCACAGAACTTTTATGCATGTATGTATGAACAATGGACATGGACAACAAAGGTAGGGACAGGGTGGGGAGGGAGGGGGAGGGGAGAATTAATGGGGGAAAAAGGAGAAACATCTGTAATGAAAATAAATTTATTAATTATAAAAAATAAAAAATAAAACATATTACCTCAAAAATATAATATTGTACTTTGAAAAAATTGTAGTATATCTAGATGAACATTTAAACAACCAGAGTGTCATCATTTAGAAGCTATATGCTTATCATTTTTATTTTTTATTTTTTTAGTCCTCACTCGAGGACATTTTTTGATATTTTGTTAAGATAGAGTGGGAGGGAGAGAGAGAGAGAGAGAAACATCGACGTGAAAGGGACACATCGAGTGGCTGCCACCCACACGACCCAACCAGGGCCGGGGACAAACTGCAACCGAGGTACATGCCCTTAGCGGGAACCGAACCCGGATCTCTCCGGACCGCAGGCCAATGCTCTAACCGCTGAGCCAAACTGGCCAGGGCATGCTTATCATCTTTAGTTTGAATTGGACTGCATTTGTTACTCAGCCTAAATTATTAATTTGTTTTTTTGCGGTGGCAGTTTTATTTTTTATGACAACCCTAGCATTCTCTTTAGTCATGTTTGAAAACAAACAATTATGCTGTCTGGCAAGTCATTATTGGGATATACTAGATGCTTAGCAGAATTGTAGCCAACTTGTATAGCCTATAGGTAGCCATGATGCAGAGCCAAAATAATTTTACAACCAATAGAACCAAGTTCTCCTGAAATAAGAGAATGCAAGGTAAACACATGTCCACCCTCACCTTACCTTTCTTTTCCATCCTCCCAGTTGTTGCAAGAAAAGTGGGGCAAATTCAAAAAGAGAAAAAATTGTTCTCGAGATTCTTGCTCAGTCATATTTTGATCACTCTTTTGACATGATTGATTTCTAATTCAAACTTAGGTGACTTTTTCTAATTTACAGTTTAAAGGATACAAACCTAAATGAGGGGGATACTCTTTTCCTGTTTATATAAAAATGAAGAATGTTTGAATTACAAATTCTTATAGTTTATCATACTGCTAAAGGTCCTATTTCTCCTTGACTTATGTAGCTAGTTTAAGAAGTTAGTTTTATAAAATTTTCATGTTTTTCAATTTTGGTTACTGATTTTAATTGCTAAATTCATTAAAAAGCCTAGAATATTGGATAATCTAGAGCAGTGGTTCTCAACCTTCCTAATGCCGCTACTCTAATACAGTTCCTTATGTTGTGGTGACCCAGAACCATAAAAATATTTTTGTTGCTACTTCATAACTGTAATTTTGCTACTGTTATGTCTTAGTTGATCCCTGTGAAAGGGTCGTTCGACCCTCAAAGGGGTCGCGACCCACAGGTTGAGAACCACTGATCTAGAGCTATTCATCTTAAGAGTAGTTCATAGTGATACAAAGACATTAGATTTTGCTTTGTTAAACTAATAATAGGCTCTTGAGAAAACTAATTTTCCTAATAACATATCTATATTTCACAATATCTGGGTTTTAGGAAACTATGAAGCATAATTAAATAAGATAAATTAATAAAACCTTGAGGTGTTTCTTTTGTTCTTGTTTATTGTGTCTCTTGAAATTGAGAGTGGAGTTTAAGCAATGTAATTATAACATAAGAAGGTAACAAGTAACAGAAAATGAATGCTGTTGGTCTTCTTCAGATGATGTGCTCTAAGAGATACTGTATATGTTCTATGCTGCACAAGAATGAGAATTTGATCACTTGAGTAGATTGACAACCTAGGAACTTTGTTCTGGCAGCATGACTGACTGTAATTTTCTTTTAAATTGTAAGAAACATTATATTGTAACATTTGGGAATATTGGGTTTCATCTAAATTTAGTTTTGTACCTTAAATGACTTGATTAATCCAGCTGCAGAATCAAACTTTAACCTTGTGAATGTTTCATCTTTAGATGTTTTTCTGTAAGTGCTGCACATTTAGGTAACTTAGAGGCATTCTTTTGTGTTGTTGTATTTTCTTGTTCTCATGATTTTCATGCAAATTGAGGGTCCACTTTCAATCTTTACATTGAAAATAATCTGCTTCAATTAATTTTTATTTTACTTTACTGAAAAAAATAGTTGTAGAGCTTTAGAAATCATATCTAAGATGCTAATTTTCAATTGAGGCTGAAACCACACATAGATTTTAATACTTTTCAAGAATATATAAGCAACCAGGATTTATAAGTCATGTAATTTAAGTTATTCATGCATATAATGAACATTTACATAATCCTTTTTAGCGAGAGATAGAAACATTGATGTGAGAAACATCGATCATTGATCGGCTGCCTCCTGCACACCCCCTACTGGGGATCAAGCACACAACCCAAGCATGTGCCCTGAACGGGAATCCAACTGGGATGATGCTCAATACACTGAACCACACCAGATGGGCATACATAATCCTTTCTGTTATGGGACTTACCACTGTCAAATTTTGGTTTCCAACTGGTGTTTTTAGGAACCCCACACATTCTCTAGGACTTGTGTGGCTTTGCATAAGGACCTTTGGTGAGAAAGGACTGGTGGACCAGCCTGGATCCATTCACTCAGTGCACCTTTCTCCCCAAGAAACCCAACAGCACTTCTGATTCCATCCATTTCAAATATTGAGCCAATATAAAATTTTACATGTAAAAAATATTACATTTCTGAAAAAGGTCAGAAATAACAAATATATCCTATACAAAGTTCCTCTACTCTTTGTTCCTACCATATTGTTTTCAGAAATCATTGTGACTTTCCACTGCTTTAGTGCTTGCTATCCTAGTTAACTTATTTTAATTTATTGCACTTGATACTAAACAAGCTTAATGTTTTTTTGATATTTAAACATTTTCAATCTACTTTTATTCTTGAGCGTCATCATAATATGTATCTCTTCTCCTTTTCAAAGCTATCTGTTATTTTGACTTTTTAAATTGTAGTAAGTGTTAGACTAATAGCTTTGCTTCTGGCTGTACTATGTTACTCAGAGTTTACTTTCCCTTCGCAAATGCCCAGTTTTAATATTGTTCTATTGAACTTTTTTTTTTGCCTATTTAATCAAGATTATATGCTTGGCATATAAGGATTATTAGGTTTTCTATGTGCGTGAATAGATTTTCAGTCAAATGTTTAATGTTATCTTAATACTACCCTGAATAGTATTTTATTTAACCTAATAGATTAAATTTTAAAACATAATTATTTCCATATTTAATATTATAACCTATCTTTGCAAACACTCAAATCAAAATTTGTTTGGTTTTATTTTATGACATCTGTTATTTATCATACAAATAATTATGCAAACAATGGAACTTAAACTATATATGCATACATCAAATAATTTGAGTAAGCTAAACTGAACATCAATGTGTTCAGAGTACATAAGAGGGAACAAACTAAATCTTGTTAGATGGTTAAATAAACAAGAATTAATGCTGAATCACTAAATAGATACAATAATATTAGATACATATTTTGGGATACAAACACTAACCAAGATAAGACTTTCAATGAAATAATCCTATTATTATTTCCATCGCATATTTTATATCTGCTTCACTAATGAGATTACTTGAATCATGTATTATATAACTAAACACATAATATAAACACATGGTAATAATTCATTCATCTTTCACCCGATGGTGTCAATGAATTAAATATGTCTTCTCATCAAGTAGTCACCAGTTTCATTCCAGAAGCCAAACCAAGTAAAATTATCATATAGTTTGTGGAGCTTTATAGTGCTATGTCACATTCAAATCAGAGGACATGGGCTTAGCTCAGTTTCTCAAGTTGGGGGACTCAGAACAAGATGCTGTATCTGATATCCCCACTGCAACAAGAGCGAGAACACAGGCCCCCGTATCACGGACTGCCCTCTCCTTTCTCCTCTGTCTTCAATTTTCCTCTTTTCCAAATGCTTTCACACAAGCTTAACTCTTTCATTTTATGAAACATAGAACTGTCTCCAGCCAATGCTTCCTATCTCTTCTGACCCCTTCCCAGGCATCTTTACTAAAGGAGATTTTTACTTACACTGTTTCCAATTCATCTGGCTCCTATACTTCGGAACAACCAACACCCCTCTCGTCAATTTTGCTAATGACCAATTTCAACCTAAATCTTGCACTTTAGCTCCTATCTTATTGGAATCCTTTGCTGTCTTTGAAATTTTGGACATTTCTCTCAAATGCTTCCTTCCCTTGCTTTCTTAACACCACACTCTAGTCTTGTTTCACTCTCTTTACATATTTCTTAGTGCCTTTCAATAGTTCTTTCCCTCTGTTCCATTAAAGTTGGTGAGCCTTAGAATCCTCCTCTTTACTTTATATACAATTCCATTAAAAATGGCTCAGCCTGGGGCTTTCATTACCACCGATGTAATCATGATCCCCCAAACTGTACCATTTACTTCAAATCTCTCTCTTGAACTCCAGATCTAACTATCCAACTCCATCACTTCCGTGCCACCGTGAATTTCCCAAAAATAGTATCGCTGTTTTTTTCCATCTCACACTGTATTCCAGAACATCGATACTTTCCTATTCTGAACTGGAGTCTGATCTTTCAACTTGAACCTGGGCTAGCTTCAGTGATTGCCTCAGCTCTGAAAGTATGGCAGAAGTGATTATACGTGACTTCTGAGACTATGGCTGTCCCTCTCTGGAGACACATTTTTTTTTAACCCAGCCACCATGCTGGAAGACCATGTAACATGAAGAGCCATCACAGAAAGGAATCATTATACTTGTCGCTCAGCACCAGCTAAGTTCCAGGGTGACAGTCAAAATGAACTTAACAGCAATGTAAATGCATCATCTTAGATATGGATTTTTCAGCCCTCAGTTACATTACCCCAGTTGATGCTGTATAGAGTAGAGAAGAAGCTTTGCCCCAAATGTAAAAGCATGAACAAAATAAATCATTGTTATTTCAAGAATCTAAGTTTCACATAGTTTGTTATATAGCAATAAATAACCAGAATAATCTTTGAATCCAGTACTTAGGATTGTGCCTACACATAGTAAGTATTCAATAAATATTTTACAGGGAAAATTTTCAGGAATATTGTTTGATATTTGTGCCAATGTGTATTTTTAAAAATTTCTTAATATTAAATATTTGTATTATTTTTGCTATTATAACTAATGCTTTCATGACAACCATCTTTGATTGTTCATTAAGGTAAATTGCTATGAGTAAAATTATGAAGTAAGGTATATGAATCTTTTTGAAGGCCTTTCCAAGTATTACTAAATTTCTTTCCATAATTATGTACTAATTTACATCTCTCTCAATATTATATTATCTACTGTTTCTAAATTCTTCTTTTTCCCCTCTACTATTTTGAAAGTTATATATGCTATATTAATTCTTCAATTTATTCTTGTTGCCCTTAATTTTTATATGCTTACTTGTTTTAAGTTCACAATTGTTCCATATTAATTGAGATGTAATTGACATGTAACATTGTGTGTTTAAGGTATACAACATGATGACTTGATATATGTATATATTGTAAAATGATTACCACAATACAATTAGCTAGTACATTCATCACCTCACATAATTACCATTTTTTTGTTACTGTGGTGGTGAGAACTTTTCAGATTTACTCTCTGAGCAACTTTCAAGTATATGATACAGTATTGTTAACCATAGTCACCAGGCTATAATTAGGTCTCAGAGCTTACTCATTTTGTAAGTAGAAGTTTTGTACAACAGTTCCTTGGTTGTCAATAGGCACTCATGTGTGGCTGAAGGGACCAGTCGTGGGTGTGCACACAGCAGTGGGAATAGGCTGCAGGAACCTAGGCTGGCATTTTGCATGCACATAGCTACAGAGGCCGGGACTGGCTGCCAGTGCAGAGCTTGGGTTCCAGCAGGAGGAAGATGGAAGGGAGAGGGGAAAGACTCAGACAATTGGCATCTGTGAACGTGAAAACTTGTAGTACAAAAACTTATGCAGGGTCTGTGGTGGTTACTCTAATTGTTGGGTTCTTAAGCAGAGAAATGTGCTCTGTCCTCTATGGAGCCATCTGCTGGGGTCCTGATGCGGTCCTCAGTGATGAAAGCTATGGGGGTGTGCAGTATTCATAAGGGCTATTAAGGTTTTCAGCAGAGAAACCTCCTGGGGTTCCCTGATAATCCAACCAGAGGTACTGGGAACCAAAGTCGCTCCCATGCATGGCTGTTACTGTAGAGCCTTTCCTTCTTCCTTCTTCCTAGCTGCCTCTAGATGTCTCAGCTTTGCTGGTCTCTGGGGGGATGAAACTGAAGTGGGTCCTTCACCTAGTTCCCCAAAAGGCTGGGGAAGTTGGTGACTCACCATGCCCTAGTTTTCTAAGACAAGATAACAATAATGGGCTAAAGAGTTCCCTTGGCACTGAACAGTGCCAGCCTGGGGTATAGGATGATGATCCTATCCTTTGTCTGGTTATTCTCATGTTTTGTGTTCTGTGTCACTGAAATTTTTTTAGTGAACTCCTGAACTCTCCCAAAGCTATTTTGTGTGTAAATAGCTGTCTAATTGTTGTTCTTTGTGGAAGGACATAGGTCTGGGTCTCCTACTCCCCCATCTTAGTCATAATATTCTGAATTTAAAAAATACCTTCACACTCCATCTGAGCATTTAAGCATTTTTAACCTCAGAAATTTTCCTCCTTTCATTCATGTTATTGTCTCATATTGTAGTTCCATATGGTTTTAGTCATTCCAAACATTTCATAGCCTCTAGTGGATATTTCCATTATCTGAAATCCTTGGTAATTTAACACTCCTTTGTGTATGTTGCAATTCTTACTCAAGGTGGATTGTCAACATACTTGTCTCATAATTTTGAATTGTGAGCTCATTTTTGCAAAGTCTACCTGTGAGAATTTAGGGAAACCTATTTTGGAGAAATACTTCTCCAAAGTGATTTTGCATTTACTCTGCCAAGCATTTCAGTGTGTCTGTATGTGGGGTGTGTGTGTGTGCCTGCACGCGCATGAATTATAGGCTCCTAGAAAATTTGGAGCGTATAAATTTTTACAGAAAGCTCACGAGAGTAGACAATTATGTAAAAATTCTCATGAGAGATCATTACTGTTATTTTGTGTGTAAGATTCCTGGAAAGCCAACAGTCTATGCTTTTTCATTAAGACTATGGCATGGTTTGTATGGTAATCTCAGCTCCAACTTTAGGCCACTTGTTGATCCAATGACTTGAAAATCATGTTAATTCAAATCTCCCCAAGGGAAGGTACAGTGTCTACTCTTGTTTTTAAATTATTATTATTTTCAGTTTTCTGGTTCTATCCTTGAATGTTTTCTTTATTTTCTTGTGAATTCACTATGCATTTTTAAAATTTCATTAAAAAAATTTAATACCTTAATTATTCTTAAACAGTATGTTTATATTATGGAATCAGTAATAATTTTGGAACTGAGAGTTTTTGCTGCCTCTCTCTGTTACTAAGATGCTGTGGTTTAAGATAGGAATTTAATCCAAATTTATGTTTGGCATAGCCCCCCCCCCCCCCCACGTATTTTGGCCTTTCTATAAATTACCAATCCTGTGAATTTTTTAAAAAACTAAATTTTCTTAACTGTATGCCTCATAATTTTTTTCATACTGTCTATTCTTAGCAATAGCCACAAGTTTCCTGGGTAATGTAAGATAAAGTCTTACTCATCTTACATTACCCAATGCATATATTTGCTGATTGAACAAGAGAATAAACAAACTACAGTAGTATTTTAAGAAAGCGTATCATTTGATTTTATGTTATCTATTATTCTTTCAGAAAATTTCTTACCTCATTATTATTACTATATTATAATAATATTACTTATTTCTCTTTCAGCTACTAGGATTATATATACAATTAGGATTAGACATTACATAAATGTTATAAAAAAATTACAGAACTTCTGATCAAGATGTTGGTATAGGTAAAAGCAATATTCATAATCTCACACAACCACATCAAAATTACAACTAAACTACCGAACAAGCATCATTCAAGACCACCAGAAATCTAGCTTAACAGAAGTTCTAAAACTAAAGATACAGAAAAGAAGCCCTATTGAGACTAATAGGAGGAGCAGAAATGCAGAAAGGGCTGGTCTCACACCCACATTTGGTGGTTAAAAAATTAGGAGAGTTGTCAAGAATGCAGAGGTCCCCCCTGAGGAGCTAGGGGTCTTAGCTTTACAATGGGCCTCCAGCCCAGGGTTTCAGTGCCAGAAAGAGAAGTCCCCATAACTTCTGGCTGTGAAAACCAACACAGATTGCAACTAAGTAAGCCAGAAGGCTGCTGGAGTCCCAGGTGTTCCTGTTAAAGGGCCCACACATGGGACTTACTCGGACTCACTAGTTCTGAGCTCTAACACTGGGGCACCAGCCCAAAAGCAAAGCATCAAGGACTTAAAAGGAGGAACTGAATTGTTTGGCATGACAGCAAGGGCTGGAGGGAAAACTTTCTCCCAGATGAAAGGGCTGGCAGACATCATTGTTTCTTTGCTGAGCTCCCCCGTCAAATTGGGCAGGCGGGTGTCATGTCTGAGTCTCCATCAACCTGCCTAGATTAAATAAATTGGAAGTGGCAGCAATTTGGAAATTCATGATTTTCTTCAGGCACAGCATAAGGATGGTGACCAAAGGGAGTAACAAGGAAGAGTTGACTTTCCTCCTTGACACACACTGTTCTCTTGGCTTACCCAACAGCACCTTTCCTGGGTTTCCTCTTATCTGAGTGTTCTCAATTTCCTTGCTGTATCTTCATGTCTGCCCAATCTTTAAATAATGAAACAGCATTTATTCTTTCATACACTTTCTTTAGATAATCTCATCTATTTCTATGATGACTTCAAATATTATCCATGTGCCAGTACCTCCCTGATGACTACCATCAGTTTTGCTCTTTCCTATGAGTTTCAGATGCAAATGTCACTACTTGACATTTCCCTTTTATTCTCTATCTGGCACCTAACACCCAGCTGGGCCAAAACTCAGCCCTTTATTTTACTTTCAGAACCTGTTCTCTGTCTTCCCTCATCCCAATAAAAGCATCCCAATAAAAGCATGATCATCTACACAATTATTCTTTTTTAAAAAATTTAATTAATTTATTTTTGTTACAGATGTTTCTCCTTTTTCCCCTATTGACACCCTTCTCCCATTCCCACCCCCAACCCCAGCGTTGTTGTCTATGTCCATTTAGATTGCAGCTAAGTTGTGCTTATATGGATAAGTTCTTTGGTTTATCTTCCCCCTCCCCCCTTCTCTGAAATTTGTCAGTCTAAACCCTATGTCTATGTCTCTGGGTCCATTCTGTTCATTAGTTTGTTTTGTTCATTATATTCCACAAGTAAATGAGATTATGTAATATTTGTCTTTCTCTGACTGGCTTATTTCACTTAGCATAATACTCTCCAGGTCACTCCATGTCATCTCAAAGAATAAGAGATCTCTCTTTCTTACAGCTGCATAATATTCCATATGTACCACAGCTTTTTAATCCACTCATGTATTGATGGACAAATGGGCTGTTTCCAGATCCTAGCGATTGTAAATAGTGCTGTAATGAACATAGGGGTACATATATTCTTTCTGATTGGTGTTTCAGGCTTCTTAAGATATATTCCTAGACGTGGGATCACTGGGTCATATACACAATTATTCTTGATTCTTATCTTCCTTCTTTCCACACTGAAGTCATGAGCAAATACTTCCTAAATATTTTAACTTTATTTAAATCCACTCACTCCTCTGTATATTCACTAAGCCACCACTATCTTGCCCTGTCTACTACAAAAGTCTCCTCACTATACCTCCTACTTCTGGTTTTCTTCCTTCACAATTACTCTCCACCCCTCAGAAATGTAAATAAGATTGCATCTCATCCCTACTTAAAATTCCAGTGGCTTTTTATTATATATAGAGTAATATCCATGTGGTCTAAGGAGCTCTAATGATTTTAGCTCAACTAAACTCACCTGCCACTGTCCCCACACTCACTAAACTCGGCCAAAATCTCCCTTTTTCTGTTATTTAGAAACACCTTCTTATCCCTCTTTAGGGCCTTGCACAGGTGCTCCTTCTCATGGGACCTTCCATAGCTAACTTCTCACTGTTCTTGTCTCAACCAAAAGTTCAAAATGTCAACTCCTCAGAGAACCCTTCCCTGATCTTTGGTGAAATGAAGTTCCCATGTCTCCCGTCACTGTCTCCTACATCACCTGGATTTATTTTCTGCATAGTTCTTACCACTGTTTAAAATTATCTTATTTCATTGCTTATTTGTCTATTTTCTCCAGGATGAGTTCCATAAGAAGAGGGAATTTGATTGTCTCATTCAAGGATGTATTCTCAGGCTCTAAAATCAGCATTAGAAAAACACTCAATTAATATTTATTTATTGAATGAAATTATAGTTTCTGGTAAAAGAAATAAGGAAAGAAGAGAGACTAGGAGAGTGTGGAATGACTGGCTGAAAGCTGCAAAAATCTACTTTCAGATTTCTGAGTATGCTCTGGAAGTTAAAAGTTTCATTTCTGTCTAGAGTCTAGGCAGTTACTGTTGGTCTTTGTGTGTATTCTCACCTATCTCAGCCGCACACCAACTCACCATGCACATTCAATTAAAGCTTAGTTCCTGTAAACTGCCAGCTATCAGTACATAGAAACTTAATGATTCTTTATAAGAAAATAAAATATAATGATAATAATATATTAACTTTTTAATAATTTAAAATTCAAGTAACGAGACACCTGTCTTCTTTACAAGTGATAAGAACACCTATATTTTATGTTTTTATCAGGGTGGTGTCACAATGTCAATTTTATACATTTAATTTTTATAGATTGTGATGAAGTTATAAGTTTATCCAGCAGCATTGAGTTGCAGCTGCATGTGAAATGCTAATTCTAGGACTTCTAGCCTCTCTAAGCCTCCCACTATCCTGACTCCTCCTGCCCAGTCTTCCACTGCACAGCCTCCCACAGCACAGACCCCCACAGTACAGCCTCCACTGCTCAGACTTCCACTGCACAGACTCTCACAGCACAGCCTCCCACAGCACAGACCCCCACAGCACAGCCTCCACTGCTCGACTTCCACTGCACAGACTCTCACAGCACAGCCTCCCACAGCACAGACCCCCACAGCACAGCCTCCACTGCTCGACTTCCACTGCACAGACTCTCACAGCACAGCCTCCCACAGCACAGACCCCCACAGTACAGCCTCCACTGCTCAGACTTCCACTGCACAGCCTCCCACAGCACAGACCCCCACAGTACAGACCCCCACAGTACAGCCTCCACTGCTCAGACTTCCACTGCACAGCCTCCACTGCTCGACTTCCACAGCACAGACTCCCACTGCACAGCCTCCCACTGCACAGCCTTCCCCTGCACAGACTCCCACTGCACAGCCTCCCACAGCACAGACTCCTACTGCACAGTCTTCCACAGCACAGGCTCCTATGGCACAGCCTTCCACAGCACAGACTCCCACTGCACAGCCTTACACTGCCCAGCATCTCACTGCATAGCCTCTCACTGCACAGCTTCCCACTGCACAGCCCCTCATTGCAGCCTCACACTGCACACCCTCTCACAGCACAGCCTTTACTGCACAGCCTCACACTGCACACCCTCTCACAGCACAGCCTTTACTGCACAGCCTCACACTGCACACCCTCTCACAGCACAGCCTTTACTGCACAGCCTCACACTGCACACCCTCTCACAGCACAGCCTTTACTGCACAGCCTCACACTGCACAGCCTCTCGCTGTCCAATCTCTCTCTGCATAGCCCCTCATTGCACAGCCACTCACTGCCCAGCCTCCCACTGCACAGCCTCTCATTGTTCAGCCTCCCACTGCACAGCTCCTGGTGCCAGGTTGTCATAATTATCATTTTCCACCCTATAGTTACCTATTTTCTGCCTGTTAATTTTTAGAATCTTGCCATTTATCTTTATTCTAAAAGAAATCTCACTCATCTGAATTTTAAAAATAATTTCTCTTAAAATACTAGAAGTTTATTGAAAATCTTTACAAAGTCAGGAAGTATTAGTTAAGCATTTTCATTTTTCCCTGATTATTTGATGTTAAAATGATAAGCTCCTCATGTTTAAATTTTAAAAGGCTCAATCAGATGGTGGATAGAACATGGTGAGACAAGAATTCATTGATTTATGCCCTTAAGGCATTATCATAGGTTATTAATATGTAAAAGCTAATTTTCTTAGACTTCTAAATGGTGGTTAGCTACAGTACACAAAGTCACTCATGCTAATGACCATAAATGACAAGTTTAAATGCAAATTACAGAAAATATTTTACTTAATCACATCACAATAAAATACTTTCTCTTTCTCAAATGTCTTCTCTAAAGATGCTCTGGACAATGTCAACGCAGACCACAGTGAGATGTAATCCCAGGCTGTGCCGAACAGCCCTGCATATGCTTCACTCTAGTTTATGACATCTCAGCTAGAAAGCACATTTCAATTCTCAATTAAACTAATTGAGAGCTCAGTAAAAATATACAGGCTTGTTTGCACATTTCTTTCCAGAGTCAGGCCATCAATAATGGAAACAGCACTGATTTTGCTTCCAAGCCAATAAAGAAACAGGCAGAAGGCTATTTGCAATACGCAGCACAAGAAGCAAAATTCCAATCAATGTAAAGCTGGTTTCTCTGGCTGGAATCTGGGGGCTGCAAAGAGCATATCATTCTTTCATACTGCTAATATATAAACATAAGGACTTCAACAAGTGAGCCTTTACAAGGAAGGAAGGTGAGATGAGAAGAAACCAATTCTAACATACACCTAAATCATAACAGGTTTGGTTCTTTACCTGTCAGCTTCCAATCATGAAGCACAGTGTAGAGCGAAAGCACCAAGGGATTTACTGTTTAGCATTCAAGGACTCAGAACACACTTTTATCTTTAAGTGGCTCCTTCATGGAAACATTCAACTCATCATCTATATTTTATATACTATATAACTGCATCGCATAATTGCAGTAGAATTATTTTTATGCTACAGAAACACATTTTCAAGGGTCTAAATATGTTGAAAGCTTTTCTTCATCAGAGTAGACACAGCTGTCTTTCTGAAAAGCATTTAAATACATCATGAAAGTGGATAACATCAATTAAAAATGGGATGGAATAATATTTGGCAGATATCTCAGTGGGTTTTAGAAACAACTGTCCTCATGAATATTAGGCTTCCTGAACAACTAAAGTGTCATTTTTTTGAAGGCAGGGTTTGTTTAATGTCTGTCTGTACTACCAGACATGACTGTGTCAGCAAAGACTCTGACTGCTTTAATTACCAATTTTTTTCAGCATCCATCATAATGCTTGGCACAGAGTTGATAGCCAATACATATTTTTGAATATTTTAAATTTTATTTATTGATATGAGAGAGAGAGAGAGAGAGACATTGATTTGTCATTCCACTTCTTTAAGCATTCATTGGTTGATTCCTTAAAAAAATTTTTTTCCTTTATTGATTTTTGAGAGAGAAGAAGGGAGAGGGAGAGAGAGATAGAATCATAGATGAGAGAGAACATCGATTGGTCACCCTTCTGCATGCCCCCCACTGGGGGTTTAGCCTACAACCTGGGCATGTGCCCTGACAGGGAATTGAACCAGTGACCTCTTGGTGCATGGCTGACACTCAACCAGTGAGCCACACCAGCCAGGCTCATTGGTTGATTCTTATATGTGCTCTGACACGGGATCAAACCCACAATCTTAGCATATTGGGACGGCCCTCTAATCAACTGAGCTACCTGGTCAAGGCTCAATAAATACATTTTTATTTTTATTTATTTATTTTTAACTAATTTATTTATTTTTGTTACAGATGTTTCTCCCTTTTCCCCCACTGATTATTCCCCCCTCCCCCCTCCCCGCCCTGTCCCCAGCTTTGTTGTCCATGTCCATTGTTCATGCATACATGGAAAGGCAACCCACTGTATGGGAGAGCATAATTGCCAATGATATATCAGATAAGGGGTTAATTTCCAATACATATAGAGTGCTCATACAACTCCACAAAAGGAAGACAAAGAATCCAATTTAAAAATGGGCAGAGGAACTAAATAGACACCTCTCCAAACAGGACATACAATTGGCTAAGAGACATATGAAGAAATGCTCAGCATCACTAATCATCAGAGAGATGCAAATTAAAACAACAATGAGGTATCACCTCACACCTGTCAGAATGGCCACCATCAACAAATCATCAAACAACAAGTGTTGGCGAGGGTGTGGAGAAAAGGGGACTTTAGTACACTGCTGGTGGGAATGCAGACTGGTGCAGCCACTGTGGAAAACAATATGGTGTTACCTCAAAAAATTAATAATTGAACTTCCATTTGACCCAGTAATCCCACTTCTAGGAATATACTCTAAGAAGCCTGAAACACCAGTCAGAAAGAATATATGCACCCCCATGTTTGTAGCAGCACTATTTACAATAGCTAAGAGCTGGAAACAGCCCAAGTGTCCATCAGTAGATGAATGGATAAAAAAGCCTTGGTACATATACACAATGGAGTACTACGCAACTGGATGAAAGAAAGATCTCTTATCCTTTGAGACAACATGGAGGGACCTGGAAAGTATTATCCTAAGTGAAACAAGCCAAACAGAGAACGACAAGTATCATATGATCTCACTTATTTGTGGAAAAAAATGAACATAACAATCTGAAGAATGGGGTAGTCCCAGAGACGTGGAAGTGGGGTACATACTGTCAATAAATACATTTTTAAAAGTGAATAACCAAATGAATGGAGGCCAAGCATTAGGCATGTGTAAAAGGTATTTGAGATTCATGAAGATATTTTGTCTAACTAGTCTTTTGAATGAAACATGCAGCCATTTGAAGTAAATCTAACATGTAAAATTGTGTTTTTATGAAAGATAATAATGCCTCACTATATTTAATATGATACAATTTTACCAGTTTATTTACATGCAACTTGTGTGGGATTCACACCTTCCCTACTTTCAGTGGGATAGCCTGTTCTGGGCTGTAGGCTCAGGATGCAAATGCAGGAAAGGGGAAGGGAAGGAAACAATTATCAAAGACCTACTGTGTGTTAGGCTCTGTAACAGTGAGTGTATACTCATTTTCATATTCAAACTTCAGGACAGCCCTTTACAGTAGGTATTAGCCTCCTTTTCCTTTTTCTTAAAAAGAAAAATGAATTTTAGTGAAGTTATACAACAAAATGTATAAGTTGATACATTTAAGTAGGAAAAGAACAATTTTTAACCCAAGTCTGATTCCAAAGGCCATGCTCATTCTACTCTACCACTTGAAAAGAAAATCACCAGCCAAGCACTTCTCCATTCTTCTGCGTTGAAGTGATATTGGCCATTATGCCTTTATTGCTACAGGAAGAGGCATCATAAAATCACTTGTACTTCATGGAAACAGAAGTAGTTCTTAAGGGATTATGGAATACGGGTTTCTTATTAAAAAAGCCACTTCTTAGAGCAAACCAAGTTTTAACTGTCAGTTTAAAAAGGAAAAACATGTACATAACTCAGACAAATAAGATTGCAGCATCCAGTGTTGTGTGTGTGTGTGTGTGTGTGTGTGTGTGTGTGTAATTGTGTCCTCTAAAACACAATACACAAAATCCTGAAAGAGAATTTACAGATAACCACGACTAGGGGGAAATACTAAACATTTGCATGGTTTAGTTTCTTCATATATAAAAACAGATACTAAAAGACTTTTCCCATTCTAAAGTAGAACATTAGAACTAGTAGCCAGATGTTAGTAAAGATCATAAAATGATAAAATGACTGGTTTAATTGTATACTGTGATATATTATTTTGTCTATATTTAAATTTCAAGAATAACTGACAAACATCTGGACTGTACACAAGGATGGAAAACACAAATAGAAATGATGATGTACTCTAGTTACTTTTTCAAAGTTACAATTTTAAGCTTTTTGAATTCTCCCAATCATTACCAGACTTTTCACAGTTAAACAAATTCTGATTTATAAGGTCTTTTACTTCTTTCTTCTAAATAGGATATTATAGAACAGAATGATGTCTAATAAAAATGCTATTTCATTCCCGATGATATTAAACCATGATTCATAATTCAAAGAATACCATTAGTAATTAGCTCTGACTGCATCTGCGTGTGCATCTGAGTGTGTGCCTGCATATGATGAAAATAGAAAATGCTTTTCAATTTTGAGAAATTATAATAGAATATGCCTTGGTCTAGTAATCACTATAATCATAATCCTTTTAACCGCATTAACATTGAAGTATGTATTTCCTTGCTTTCACACTAAAATAGAACTTTTTTCTAATAAATTTTTAGAATAGTTAAAATTCCTTGACCAAAAAATAAGAAGATTTTACATTAGAACATAGACATTTAAAAATAATTAAAATTTATGTATATTTGCTTCTCAGCAAATAAAATGAGGAGTTTACTCCTTCTATCCAAAGGAAAAATAAATTATTCATATAAAGTTTTATTATATATAAAATAATTTTTGTCAACTGTTGAAGATATTGACAGACATGTTATACAGTGAGATTCTAAAATTTTTCTAAACAACTGAATTAGTTGGCATGCTTTGAAAGAAACAGATTTTAGAAATTATATAATACCATTAGGACTTACATTTTTAAAAAATAATCTGAGCATTTCAAACAGACCTATTTTCTAACATATCCAACTTTTTAATTTTTTTAAGGATGCCTACAATTAATTGAGTCTTCTTTCAATGTGGCCCGTAGCCACCTGATGGTTCACCGTTACAGTAACTTCCTATGAATAAAACTGTGAAATCCAACCCCACAAGGCTATATAGGGCCTGGGAATGGTGAAACAGGCCAAGGGAAAGGTGGTCAGATCAGCAATAAAGTTGAGAGCACTTGCCCACCAAACAGAGCTAGCCACTGTCATCTCTAGGTGATTGTTGCTAGGAGAAACTAATGACCCAATGTGGCTGGGGATTCTGAACTTTTTTTTTTTTTAATTTTTTCTTTTATCCTCACCCAAAGACATTCCTTCATTTTTTGTTCAGATAGAGTGAGAAGGAGAGAGAGGAAGAGAGAGAGAGAGAGAGAGAGAGAGAGAGAGAGAGAAACATCGATGTGAAAGGGACACATCGAGTGGCTGCCACCCACACAACCCATCCAGGGCCAGGGACAAACTGCAACCGAGATACGCGCCCATTGCAGGAACCGAACCCAGGTCTCTCTGGACTGCAGGACAATGCTCTAACCACTGAGCCAAAGCGGCCAGGGCAGAAATTCTAAATTTTTGAAAGAATCTTTAAATACAAATACTTGTGAGAATTCTGCTCATTTTTAAATGTTCTGCACTAATTAAAACATCATTTATTTTTTTTATTTATTATTTACTTAATCCTCGCCTGAGGATATTTTTTCCATTGATTTTTATTTTTTAGAGAGAGTGAAAGGAAGGGAGGGAGGGAGAGCGAAAGAGAGAAACATCAATGTGAGAAAGATATATCAATTGGTTGCCTCTCACATGCACCCAAACTGGAGCTGGGTATTGAACCTGCAACCCAGGTACGTGCCCTTTACCAGGAATTGAACTCTTGACCCTTTGATGTGAGGGCCAACTCTAACCACTGAGCAGAACCTGCCAGGGTAAAACATAATTTATTTTGGAGTGGGTCAGGACAAATTTTATTTGTGGGTAGCCTTTTGCCTAGACTTGGGAGTTTTATGGAACTACTGTGGCCATCTGTTCATTTACATTTATCTGTCTATTGCCAAATTAAATTTTCAGTGTTTATTTTAACCTGTTGCTCTTCAGTTTGAGCTGTTTATTGTCAGTATTAAAAAGTATGTATACATCATAATTACGATGAAGCTACAGAGCAATCATCCTTCAGAACCACACTTAAAAATATATACATAATAGATATTTAAATCATAAAGTATATTATTTGTTACTGGTAGAACAGGGAGGAAATCTGTGGGCAAGGAAGGTATACACTGTTCTGTGTCCTGTTATTATTTCATGAAATTGTTGAGCTCAGAGAGTATGACAGATACTTCTATAGATATTCATTATGGGTCTAAGCACATTTTTTAAATCCTCACCTGAGAATATGCTTACTGATTTCAGAGAAAGAGAGAGAGAGAGAGAGAGAGAGAGAGAGAGAGAGAGAGAGAGACATGTGAGAGAGAATATCAATTGGTTGCCTTCTGTATGTGACCCAATTAGGGACTGACTCCCATCCTAGGTATGTGCCCTGACTGGGAATCAAACATGCAACCTTTGGGTATATGGGATGACACTCCACCCAACTGAGCCACATCAGCCAGGGCAGTCTGAACACATTTTAATTACTCATATTTAATCAGTATTGCTTTATGCTCTATTAATTTCTCCCCTTTCTTCTGCTGACCAAGACAAATGAGTCACTTATTTCTTCTATTCACTTATAGGCAGACAGATTTATAAGCCATGGTCCACTATATAGAGTCTTTAGGCAGATTTTTGTTTTTATACTCTCTCTCTCTCTCTGTGTGTCTGTTTTAATGTTCACAGATGCCATGGGATAAAGTGTTATCTGAAAAGCTAATTATTTTAAATATGATTTTGTGTTTAAGATAGCTATATAGTAATTCAGCATATAATTTCTGATTTGCATAATATGTTCAGGCACTGTTTTAGAGATTGAGACAATATAAATAAGTAAATATATTCATTAATTTTGAGAATATGCAAAATTAGAACTTTAAGAGTATTTCATTTCCTCAGGATATTCAAACAATACTGAGCATCTACTCTGAGTTAGTCAATGTGCTAGACGCTGGGGGACACCCAGTAAACAATTCATATGTTTTTCCTACTGTTCTATTGAAAAAATGGCAAGAAGAGAGATAAGTGCTTATAAAAAGAGAGAGAGAAGTGAGGATGCTATAAACACACATATTTAATATGAGTGTTAACTAAGAGTATGCCAGTCACAAAGTGGGAAAATACTGTTTCAGATATAATAATTGAAAATTTGAAGAGCTTTAAAAAATTAAAGAAATGCTATTTTGATTGGTGCCTTGATAGGGAGGGTATATGGTAAATGATAAGTCTGAAGAAGTACAAATCCAGGTCTTGGAGAACAGTGTAAAGAATAGTGTAGTCAAGGCTTCTAGTCAAGGTGGCAATATAGGTAAATGCAATATTCAGAACCTCCCACAACAACATCAAACTTATAATGAAGCTAGAGAACAATCACCCTTCACAACCACTTGAAATCTAGCTGAATAGAAGCCCTACAACTAAGGATATACAGAAGAAGCCACACTGAGACTAGTAGTAGGGCAGAGGTGCAGAATGGGCTGGGTACCCACATGTAGTGGATAAAAATCAGGAGGGATATCTTGGCTGCTGAGGTGTCCCCTGAGTAACGAGGGGCCCCAGTACCACACCAGGTCCCCAAGCCCAGGTTTCCTGTGCCAAGAAGAGACATTCTCATAATGTCTGGCCATAAAAACCAGTGAGGATTGTGGCTGAGTGAGATGAAGACTTCTGGAGTCCCAGGTGTTCCTTTTAAAGGACCCACTCATGCACTCACTTGAAATCACTCACTCTGAGCTCCAGTGCTGGGGCAGCAGCTCTACTGGTGCCAGGAACATACTGGGAGGAACTGAATTTTCTAGCATCAGGGTGAGAGTGAAGGGGCAGCTTTCTTCCAGAGAGAAACGCTGGTAGAGGCCATTGTTCCCTTTCTGCCCCTCCACCCCCTCCCCCCCACACACAAATCAGGCATGCTATCACTCTTTTCCCCACCCTGGGTGAGCCCCTGAGATCTGACCCCACCCAACTTGCTGGCTCACCAAAGCTTTTTCCAGTGTCTTTTCCATACACACAACTTGTTTTGTCTTATGTTTCAGACTTTTCTGAAACCTCTTAAACAAGTAACATCTAGCTTTGGTTGGCCCAGTAACTCTTGCTAAACGTCTCCAGGCCCAGCACTAGCAGCAGCCCGCCTAACATGTCTCAAATAAAAGAATAGAACAAAACTTAAGAAAAAGAACTGAACAAAATGGAGATAAATACTCTACTAGATGCAAAGTTCAAAACACTGGTTATAAGGATGCTCAATGAATTTAGAAAAAGAGTAGATAAACTTGAGAACCTCAATAGCATAAAAGAGAACGAGTCACTAACTAAAATGAAGAATAATTTACAGAGAATCAATAATAGAAGCAATGAAGCTGAGAAACAGATGAGCAAT
Organism: Molossus molossus; assembly: GCF_014108415.1. Classification (NCBI taxonomy): domain Eukaryota; kingdom Metazoa; phylum Chordata; class Mammalia; order Chiroptera; family Molossidae; genus Molossus; species Molossus molossus. The sequence goes on from NW_023425348.1 coordinate 1,822,712, forward strand.
TTAGAATATAAGGAAGCAAAAAACATTCATTCAGAACAGAAAAAAAAAAAGAAACATGAGGAAAGTGTAAGGAGCCTCTGGGACAACTTCAAGCATACCAACATTCACATCATGGGGGTGCTGAAAAGAGAAAAGAGAGAGCATGAAATTGAAAACCTATGTGAAAAAAATAATGACAGAAAATTTCCCTAACATGGTGAAAGAAACAGACATATAAGTTCAGGAAGCACAGAGAGTCCTAAACAAGATGAATCCAAAGAGGCCCACAGTAGGACACATCATAATCAAAATGCAAAAGGTTAAAGACAAAGGGAGAATCTTAAAAGAAGCAAGAGAAAAACCATTAGTTACCTACAAGGGAGCTCCCATCAAACTGTGAAATGATTTCTTAACAGAAACTTTGCAGGCCAGAAGGGATTGGCGAGAAATATTCAAAATGATGAAAAAGCAAGGACCTACAACCAAGATTACTCTACCCAGCAAAGCTAACATTTAGAATTGATGGACAGATAAAGAGCTTCCCAGACATGTAAAAGTTCAAGTAGTTCATTACCGCCAAACCAGTATTATGTGAAATGTTAAAGGGTCTTCTTAAAGAAGAAGAAAAAAACAAAATATTAACAATAAAATGGTAACAATTTAATCTAAAAAACAAAATAAACAGACAAGCAGAACAGAAACAGACTCACAGACACAGGGGGCATTTTGATGACTGCCAGATGGGAGTAGGCTTGGAGGGATGGATGAAAAAGGTGAAGGGATTAGGAGGTACAAATCTGTAATTACAGAATAGTGATGAGAATGCAAAGTATAACATAGGGAATATAGTCAACAATGTTCTAATAACTTTGTATGGTGTCAGATGAGTATGAGATTTATCCGGATAATCACCAAGTTATACAAATGTCTAATCACTGGGTTGCACACCTGACACTAATATAGTATTGTATGTCAACAGTAATTGAAAAAAAAATGATTTAAAAAAAAATAGTGGATTTTTGGCCTTTATCCTAAGAGCAATGGGAAGTCATTCTCCTGTTCTGAAGCAGGAGAGTCGAGTAATCCGATTTTGTTTTTATATTGCTAGCTGCTGTGTGGAAAATTAATTAAAGAAGGCTAGTAATGGCCCTGGCCAGTGTTGCTCAACGGTTAGAGCTTTGGCCCACCGACCAGAGAGTCCTGGGTTCAGTTCCTGCTAAGGGCATGTACCTCGGTTGCGGTTTGTCCCCTGCCCCAGTTGGGGTTGTGCGGGTGTCAGCCAGTCGATGTGTCTCTCTCACATCGATGTTTCTCTCTCTCACTCTTCCTCCCTCTCTCCCTCTGGCTCTATCTGAAAATAGATGCAAAACAACCTCGGGTGAGGATAAAAAAACAAACACACAAAATAAACAAACAAGGCTAGTAATGGGGTCCTGGAAGCCTTGAGAGCCGGTACTGCAGCCCAGGCAAAAACTATTGATAGTTTAGAATTCAGGGGCTCTGAAGATGAAGAGAAATACAAGGACACAAGGCATATTTGACAAGTAAATTCATAGGCTTTGGTGATTAATTACACAAGCATTAGGCAAAACTCACACCGCAGTCTCTCACTAAAGCACCTGGGTAAATTCTTGCCGGTGTGTTCACCATTCACGGAGGTGCAATAAGCATGGGAGGTTTAGAGAGCCCAGTGTGTACATATTGATTTAGAGATGCTTGGAGGAAATTTAAAAAGAAATGCCAATTAGGCAGTGTGGCACATGTATCTATAGCTGGATATAGACATTTTAGATTTATTAAAAAATAAATTCAGAAGTGCAGAAAGAAACATTTAAGTAAAACATATAGAGTGAGACTAGCAACATGACCTTAGCAGGGAAGGTATGAGAAGAAAGCCAGTACAATGTGATACAGTTTAATTCAACCGAAAAAAAAAGTGCTTCAAAACAAGCAGGGAGTCATCAATATAAATTGCTGCTGGGGTAGGGGTGGGGCATCAAGCAGTATAGCAAAAGAAGTTATTGAAAATCAAAAAGAAATCAAGAAATGAGGGTAAGAAATCCTTAGCGGTACAAAGAATACATCAGTTACACATTATGTGGGAGTCAGTTAAGGTCTATGTGTAAATAAATTTGTTTTATAATGTATCACATATATGGACTTCTCACTTCTTTATGTATAAATGCATAAATACAGTACTTAACTAAAGTGGTTCACCCAATAATGTGATACTAAAGATATCATTGATTATAGTTATTTTCTCAGGCTTTGGTAACTCTTTAACAATGAGGTAGTTGTATTTACTCTTTCGAACTAACGATGTCTTAAGGTACATGATATATTTGACAAAGATACTTTGCCAAGGTTCTGAATTTATTCATCAACAGTGATTTGGACACAAGAAAGAATGTATGAAATAGGCTATAAAGAGAATGTTTCTGTGTGGGCCACAGGATTTGGACATTTAGACACATCAAACGAAAGAACGAATGTGAAAGCAATATGTAAACTGTAACGTACTATGCAATTAATGATAAGAGTGTAATGGATGTTAATCCTTTTTTATTTTTCTCTTTGGCTTCTGGTACCAGCAATGCTTCCTGTGTTTAGGGAATTTACCACTTCTTAAGTGTTGGAGCATGCAAATCCCAGTTATTGTTTTTCTAGCCTCCCTGGAAACTACACTATGAACTCATGTGCCAGATATCAACTTATTTCCTTCAGCTCCAAACATTCTGTTTTTGTTTTGTTTGTTTTTTTTAGTGATACCAGTGCTGGTTCCTACCCTATGAAAGAACATTCTCCCATTCTCCTTTGCCAGCTGGTTGATGGAATGATAGGCTTTGTAAGCAAGGCGTCAGAGTTAACCTACAAAGTGATAGTAGCAGGCACACATATCCTTTGGGGTTTGGTCCCCAGTAAAGAATTTCCATGCAGGAATCCAGCAGCTTCCTCTGAGAAATCCAGCAGCACTGCCACTGCAGCCCACCAGAACCCTCCAGCAGCCCCCAACTGCTTCTCTGAACCCAAAGACCCTCTACACAACAGCAGTTTCCAATGCTTCTGGAGACCTGATTGGTTGACTCACACCCTCCACTAAACAGTTCTCTTCTGGACCCTTCTAGGAACTAGCACTGGCTGGGACCTCTGGCAAGTTTCTATGCCACCCACAGGCTGCAGTTTCCTATGGTAGCTACACTCGCTTCAAAGGGGTCTGAATTTCACCGTTGGCAGGAAACACCAATCAATTCCTAGTGTTCCCTCTACATCAACCTAGAGAGCTTGGCGATTCCTGGTGGCAGTCAGGTTTCAGCCCAGAGTTCCTAGTGCAAGAGGCTGCATGGAAGGAGTATGCAGGCTCAAGTGAGGTACAGACATGTGTGTCCTCACTGGACCGTTTTATGGTCAATGAGGCAATGTTCAGGTCTTCTTGTCTCAGATGTAGTTAACTAGTTCTCCTAGCAATTCTGGGAAGTACTTAGTAACTTTTAAATAAATTGTCTATTGACTTGAGTAAAGTGGAATTAGTTTCTGTTGTTTGCGACTAAGAACACTGTTAGAAATAACAAATATTTATTAAGTGCTTACATTTTTCATGCACTGTTCTAATTACTTCTTATGAATTATCACATTTAATCCTCATACAAATCCTACAAAATATCGATTATCCACATTTTACAAATGAGAAAACTAATGTTCAGAGGGAAAAGATTTACCCAAACCCTCAGAAGTAGTAGAATAATTTACAGAAAATCAATAGAATAGTAGGTAAAGCTAAGAAGCAAACCATCAATTTGGAATGTAAGAAAGTAAAAAAACACCAAATCAGATCAGCAAAAAGAAAAAAGAATCCAAAAATATTAAGATAGTGTAAGAAGCCTCTGGGGCAACTTCAAGTGTGCAATATTTGTATCACAGGGGTGCCAGAAGGAGAAGAGAGAGAGCAAGAAATTGAAAACATATTTGAAAAAATAATGACAAAAAACTTTCCTAAGTTGGTGAAGGAAACAGACATACAAGTCCAGGAAGCACAGAGAGTCCCAAACAAGATGAACCCAAAAAGGTCCACACCAAAACACATTATCATCAAAATGCCAAAGGTTAAAGACAAAGAGAGAATCTTAAAAGTAGCAAGAGAAAAACAGTTCATTACTTACAAAGGAGCTCCCATAAGACTGTCAGCTGATTTCTCAAAAGAAACTTTGCAGGCCAGAAAGGAGTGGCAAGAGATATTCAAGGTGATGAAAAGCAACAACTTACAACCAAAATTATTTTATCCTGCAAAGCTATCATTTAGAATTGATGGACATATAAAGAGTTTTCCAGACAAGAAAAAGCTAAAGGAGTTCATCACCACCAAACCAGTATTATATGAAATGTTGAAGGGTCTTTTTGAAGGAGGAGAAGAACAAAAATATGAACAATAAAATGGCAATTAATACATATCTATCAACAATTGAATCTACAAACAAAATGAGCAAGCAGAAAAAAAACAGACTTATAGATACAGAGAAATTTTTGTTGCTTGCCAGATGGGTGAGGGCTGGAGGGATGGGTGAAAAAGATGAAGGAATTAAGAAGTAAAAAATTGGTTGTTAGACTAATGAACCTCAAAGGGAGGGGGTAGGGAGGGCAGGATGAGATAAACCAAAGAACTTCTATGCATATATGCATAACCAACACCACCAATGGTGTGGGGAAGGCAGGAGGAGGGCGGAATTGAGGAGGAGGGGGTCAATGGGGAAAATTAGGGGGTGGCATCTGTAATACATTTAACAATAAACAAGAGTTTAAAAAGAAAAAATTATCTCTGTAGTATTAAAATTCAGATCCAAAGCTCAAGTTTGATTAAGCTTTGGGGCCCAAATGAGTCAACTATTTACCAGGGTATATTTTCTGATTATATTCTGTCTGTTTCCAATTGTTACACACATACACACACACACACACACACACACACACACACACACACTCTCTGATATATTGGGATGTCTGTGTGAGATAATTAATAGTTCTCTGTCCAGTGAATGGTCTAGAGTAGGAAGGAGGAAGCATTGGGGTTAAGGGGTTAAGGTTAATTCTTAATAAAATTAAGGGAGCCCTGGCCAGTTTGGTTCAGCGGTTAGAGTGTCGGCCTGTGGTCCAGAGAGACCTGGGTTTGGTTCCCGCTAAGGGCACGTACCTCGGTTAGGGTTTGTCCCCCGCCTTGGTTGGGTTGTGTAGGAGGCAGCCACTAGATGTGTCCCTTTTATGTCAATGTTTTTTTCTCTCTCTCTCTCTTCCTCTCTCTCCTTCCCACTCTATCTGAAAAAAAAGTGGAAAAATATCCTCGGGGGAGGATAAAAATAAAAATAAATAAATAAAATTAAGGGAAATAAGGTCAGTAGAGAATAACAATACTATATCTTACCTTCCTCATAGTCTGAATAACTTTTCTTAGAATTATACACCTTAACTCTCTAAATTTATCCTTGGGAAGATCATCTTATTAATTTATTAGAAATGCTGACCAATCATTATTTTTTATTGAATATGTTGACATTTTTTATTCTTGAGAAAAATGTAAAATTTATATTTTTATTTTAAAAGTGTAATTGATATAATTCAGTAAGTCATTCTTTAAGGATTTTGGTTCAAAAGACAGCTTAAGGCACCAAGATGATTAATTTCTGGACCATTTTAAAAACAGCATGGTTTAAACAATTTACCTAGCCCATTATACTCAGCCACATTTTTAAAAATGCATAATTTGATTAAATTGACATTTAAATGTCAAGTACTTTCCAGCATTTCCTTTCTCATGATTGCTCACTGCTGAGACATTTGTGTGTAATTAGGAGGGTTCTCTCTCCCTCTTTTTCTTTTAATCAGTCCATCTTTTCAACCTTATTCATTGACAGATTCCAGTGTCCACTGTCTTCTTCCTGGAGTTGAACTGTGGGGTCACTAAAACTGAGCTGTTATATCTCTAGAAGTTTTGATATTTAATTAAGTGAAAATTATATAATTATATAATTATATAATTAAGTGAAAATTATTTAAGAGAAGAAATAGCCATTACAGTAAGTTGATTTATAGAAATACAAATTGTAAGAGTGTGATTTTAATATTAGTTTAGGTGCAATATGATTTCATTATAAAATGATGTGCACATTTAAATTTAGGTAAAAATTTAAATTTTTAACTAAATTTTTACTTTTTTATGTGTGTAATTCAATGAATATATAGTACAGTTATGATATATTAATAAAACACATATACTGTATACAGTTATGGCTAAACTAAAATATAATAAAAAATGATAAATTACATAATGTCATTTTAACCTTTGAAATTAGAGAAGATTTAAAAAATAATAATCAATATTGGCAAATGCATGATGAGATGGGAAGTTGTGTTTACTGTTGATAAATGTGTATAACCTATAAAGAACACAATCTATGAATACCACTAAAGAGTCTTAAAAGCTTTCTTTCCAAGTAGTTTCTGGGAAGTGATCCTAACAGACTAGTACTCAATGTTGTCTCATCTCATAATGCAGCAGTAGAGGGGAATTTCCCAATAGTGAAAGATTTCATGGTTGAATATACAACATGATTTCAAATTAGAAAAGAGAATAGAAGAATACCAATCTATCAAGAAAAGTTGTTTTTGAGAGGCAAGTATATGGCATTTTTATGTATTCTTTTATAATTTCTAATTTATATCAATTTTACTATCACTTACATTCATTATCTTTATAATTAAGAAAAAATAAGCTTCATTTTGAATGCAGAAAAATAAATGACTGGTTCTTCTGCGAAGAGTAAACGATCTTTGATCTCAGGACCAAAACTCTCCCCCCACCATCAGTAGTGTAATGTACCTTGGGCCATGTAAGCTCTTTGTATCCACTGATTGGGAGGATGAGATTTAGCCTACTGTAGGACTAGTTAAAGGAAGAACGTTCATGGCAGAAGGGAGAAAAAACTGTAAAGGTCAGGATTAATAATGGCACAAGCAATTTGTGCAATTTTTTGTTTAATTAAGTTTTTCTTTTCAGTTTGGTTATAAACCCTGCTAGGGTGAGACCTTCTGCTGAAATCTATATACAGCACTTTTCCCAGCTTTGTAGAATCAAACATGAAAGAAATCCAATTATAGATTATTTCTTAATGTTTCTATTTGAGTCCAGGTTCATAGATTATTTTTGTAAATAACAAACACATGTGCCTGGATGTTATGTTGAGAACAGAAATTAAACTATAGCAGTCCTTGAATCTAGTTATTCCTCAGCTAGCACATACGAACGGAGATGAGAGGCGAAAGGGAAATGAGAATGCAGGCAGAATGAAGCAGGAGGGACAAAGGGCATTTTGGTTGTAGGTGGTACTTAGAAATAAATCTAAACCACCAGCAGAAGAACTGTAACTGTCTCCCTTTAAAACTCTTTTACCTTCAATAGTGATCTGTTCTTAAAATGCTCAATTTTGCAATGAACCTCAAGGAGTCCCTTAATTAGCAAAGGAGATTGCCTAGATGTAAAAAGCCCCTAAACAAAGGGCCCAAATTATAATGCTATCAGCTAGATAAAAAGTGGGGAGCAGGTCCTAATTCCAGGAATGGGGCTCTGATCTCAAGAAAAACTGCACTGTATTGTCTGTGGAACTGTATTCTTTAAGTCAGATGGGCCCATTCCCACTTGACTTTTGGGAACTAGCATCTCTTTTCATTTAAAACTTTGGGTAAAGACTGGAGGCTATTGAACACTAAATAGCACCTATCCAGGTAATCCCCAAATATACTTTACTCCTGATAACCCTAGAGTTATTGGGACAGTATTCTAAATTGTTTCAATTGATCTGCAGCCCAAATCTGTGATGTCGCACAACCCTGCGGTATCTCTGTGACCTGACAGATTGGACATTTATCTACCTAATCTTTTTGCACGCTTCCCAGAAATGTGAATAGCCACTTGACAGTACAGGAACCAAGACTTATGTTAATGCATCAATTTAAAACATAACTGCCTAAGGGACCTAGCAAGTAAAGTGAGTCAAGCAACTTGGTTATAAGTCAAGGCCAGCGACTTCTTACTTGGCTTGGTCCTTGATGACAGCTAAGTGTACTCTTTAGTCATAAAAACATTTTGTTTACACATTCTTCATTTCACCAAGATATATGCATTTTTACATATTTTTTAAAAGCTCATAATTTTTTAGGCCTTCTATTTTTTCACCTAGGAATTTCTTTTTCTTTATTTTTTTCATCACCATTTACCATCCCCCTCCCTGTACCCTCTTCCACCTCCACCACACCTGCCCCCACAGTCTCCACACTATTGTTCCTGTCCATGAATTCCTTCTCTTCTGCTCAATCCCTCCCCTCCTCCAACATTCCCACTCCCCAACCATCAGAGCTGTCTGCCTGCAATCTATTTATGAGTTTGTCTCTATTTTGCTTGTTAGTTCAGTTTGTTCATTAAATTCTACATATGAACTATTCTCATGTTGGATATAGTCATAGGTATAAGAAACATTTTACTTTTCTTTTAAGTTTCCTTTATGAGAAACACACAATTCAAGAAAGATGAAAACTGGCACCAGGCTCCTGGGAAGTGTTTGGTTGTCTGAGGGTATGTGGTGCTACTTTGCTCTGACCTATGATTGCTATGTAGACATATAAAACCAGCAATATTATAGTTTTAAATATTCTGGTAAAATCCAGAAACTTTAGATTTTATGAGCAACCTCAAATTCAATAATATTAACCCATAATTTTAAATAATGCTGCTGGTTAAAAAAAAATACTACTCTGGAGGTCAAATTTGGCACGTTGACACAATTTTGTACCTTTAATGCAGAAAATCAGAAGAGGTTCTTTTCACAGATGAGGTGAATATATTTTGCAACACATTAAAGAATAAAGTACAACAGTTAGTACTCCTTACAAGGAACCTCAGGATAAAATAAACTGAGCAAAAGATTAACTGGCAGATTTTTGTGGTAATCTGAGCAACTTCAATTTTAAAGGATGTTAGTTGCTGTGAAAAATGCACTATAGAACAGGAAACCCTCCACATATGTAGTTTTATTTATTTTTTATCCTCACCCGAGGACATTTTTCCAATTTTTATTCAGATAGAGTGGGAGGGGGAGAGAGAGAGAGAGAGAGAGAGAGAGAGAGAGAGAGAGAAACATCGATGTGAAAGAAACACATTGAGTGGTTGCCACCCACACAACCCAACCAGGGCCAGGGACAAACTGCAACTGAGGTACATGCCCTTAACAGGAACCGAATCCAGGTCTCTCTGGACTGCAGGCCGACGCTCTAACCGCTGAGCCAAACCAGTGAGGGCCACATATGTAGTTTTAATAGTCATTGTTTGGAATATTATCCACGTCAAGTCAGGATCTTTTATTTCATCAGCTTTCTCCCTCCCACGTACCCCAAACCCATCTGAATCCCTTAAAAAGAAAAAGTGAAATAACTTTATGGTATACATTTACATCTCTTTACTCAAGAAGCAAAGTCCATGACTGATGAGGGTATCCTCATTAGTGTTCAGTATAAACTGATCGGCCCTGGCCGGTTTGGCTCAGCGGTTAGAGCGTCGGACTGCGGTCCGGAGAGACCCGGGTTCGGTTCCCGCTAAGGGCATGTACCTTGGTTGCAGTTTGTCCCCAGCCCTGGTTGGGTCGTGTGGGTGGCAACCACTCGATGTGTCGCTTTCACGTCGATGTTTCTCTCTCTCTCTCTCCCTCTCACTCTATCTGAACAAAATATCGAAAAATGTCCTCGGATGAGGATAAAAAATAAAAAAAAAAAAAAATAAAAAAAAAAAAAAATAAACTGATCACACATGTTTAGCTAAAAAAGTAAACTCTGTCTCGAGTGTCTAACATATGCCTGCTGCCCACCATGTCATGTTTATGTCACGTCCTGAGACCTACTGAGTATCTGTTCCAAAGTGGTTCATAACCACACCTGCACTTCTGCCTGCTCAGAATTCTTCTGTGACCCGTTTGTAATATTTACAAAAACGTAAAAGCATATGTATGCACAAAGAAGGACTGCTGGTGTGGGGAGAGGTATGTCCACCACAGATGGATTCCCAAAATATAGTGGCTCATGGGAAAACTTCATACTTACTTAAATCATTCTGGTGATTCCTTATGCTGATCACAATTCCCACCAGCAAACATGATGAAGGACAGGGAGGATGGAGAATTCTACTTAGTCATTCCTAGTCTTTGGTGAAAACTAGAACTCTCTGTTAGCACTTTCTAAATTTGCAGTTTAAATATAGAGTACAAAGATGAGGTATCAATGCCTAGAGAGGTTCAGCTAGTCTGTTTTAGAAATCAAGGCCATACAGTTAAACTGTCATCAGTCAACTTCCTTTTACATAATGACTCAAAAAGTCAGTTCTTCAGATCACACCTATGTTTGAGAGAGAGAGAGAGAGAGATCAACGTTTAAGGAATAATAGCTGCAACACTGTTAATGACTCAAATATGGAGCAAAAAGACATACCTATGATATAAGCTCATTCATGTGTGACTCCTCACCTTGTGTCCCGTTGCTGGTTCCAAATTTCTAAGGAGGCAGCTGATTAAAATTGACAAAAATTCTGCTCCAGGAGCTTCAACAAGCACAACAAATCTTTTCCATTTCAATACCCTGGTGGCTCAAAGGAATGAGCTGCCAACAGAGCAATGGAATGGAAAGGCATGGATGCATGCCCTCTCCTGCCACTGTCAGCACCCAAGCTAACACTCAGGCCTCCAGAATAGCCCCTTTTAACAGGTATTAGAACTGGGTCAATAAATAACCACTACTACCAAAAGCAGAACAAGGGAGAACTAACTGGGACCTTGGGTATGCATAAGATATGATAAGAAAATAATCAATTGTATTTTATGTGGCTGGTCTTTGTAATTCTCTGCTACCAAATTTTTTTTAATACATTGGTTTCTCATTGTAGTAGATAGTATAAAAATAATTTTTAATAAAGAGTTACAGATTTTAAAACTGATACTCCCTCAAAAAGGCAAATATTTTATCTCTAAAGATTCTAACTATGAATCTTTATGAATAATAGCACTCTGTCCTACTACAACCTGTGACATCTTCCACACTTTCTTCGAAAGATAATAATACTGATAGCTAATATTTGTATTGCATCACATGTCTTAAAAAGCATGTTTGCATATGTTAGGCAATTTTAGCGTCATTGTTTCTTCTGTAGTAGGTGAACAGTTTCCTTATTATTTTCTACATGTGTTATCCTGGTTCAGCAATAGTTTTCTATTATTTATGTTGGCTTCAAAATCTTTGAAGCATCCATCTGCATATCCATCCAACCAACCAAATTTGTTGACATTTGCTTTATGCAAAGCATCACAACAACTGAGGAGGGAGGAAAATTGTGCTTATGGTACCATATGGTTGGCACTTCTGCCTGGAGTCTCATACAAGGCACTGTCATCTGAGCATTTACCTTGTATCTAATCACTCCCCTTCAAATAGCTGCACTAGTGAAATATTGGCAAAGCTTAATTAATTTGTCCCTTAGTCAGTGCTACACTTGTGTAATGAGACAATTTCTTACACTGATTTCACAGGTACTATCATTCTTTAATATTTTAAGACTACATTTATTTTGTTCATATACGGAGTAAACTATAGAACATATCTTTGGTTTTGATTTTAGTACAAAGTTAACCAAAGATCCATTTTCTTTCTCAAAATAATAATGCCTGCACTTCAATACCTAAGTCAGTTTTATTCCACTTTCTATCTCCTCTTTGCTGTCAATCTTTAGAGAGAAGATTGCAAGTAGGAAAAACATATTATCACTTCCATTTGTACTTCTCTCCCCCAGGATGACTCCTCCTTCTTTCCAAGAAAAGACACTAATTTGTAATGATGTCTTTTTTTTTTTTTTCAGCAATTTGGAACATTTTGGATTAAATAAAGAGAGTCTCTCTAAGGTGGAATCTTGCTTTAGGAGGCAGTAAAGTTTAGCTTTATTTCACATTTTCTAAAAGTTTATAATTAAGAGTTACTTAAAGAAGGTAACTGCTAGAGTAGCACAGTTAAGGACAGAATTTCACATATATTTTTTTCTTTTGACCTTTTGTTAGGTAAATATACTCTATTTATAGTGACATGGAAACATTACGTGCTATGGAGCTTGCAATGGTCTTGAATGAAAAAATAAATTTTAAGAAGGGGGTTTAGGGGACTGGACACAATTGGACTGGTATTTCAGGAATTCTGAGGTCCAGTCTCCCTTTTGTAGTGGCTCATTGTATGGCATCAAAGATAATGTCAGCCTTGGTTTCAAAATAACAGGGAAAGTATTCACTTGTCTTGGACATGCTGCAGATTAATTAATAAATTATCATGCAGATTTTGCTAATATAAACATCTATGTAAAACTGAATAATAAGGGTTACAGAGAGGAGGAAATTTCTTACTTTATAGAGTAGAGCAACTATCAAGTGGTAAAAAGTGAGAATTATTTGCTGTTCTGAGAGGAAAGCATCAAGGTAATTTACATTATAATGTAGTATCTTCTCTAGCTCAGTACTGAATTACAGTCCATCTGAGTGTGAATTTTTCAATCAGTCCTCATTTTTACATAAATTTGTTTTATGCTACATATATTTTTTATGAGTTATGAAACCTCATAATATGACATGTTTAGAGAAAGCAGTATTGATGTTACAAATATTTTTTCTCTAGAGATTGTCCTGGAGTACATCGATATGCTGATAGCAATGTACAGACAGAACACATACCTCTGTACAGTAGAGATGCACAATACAGAGGTCTCCAGGAGACTGTCAATCCATTTCTTTCCTTTTTTAAATTAATTAATTTATTTTTTTTTACCGATGTTTGTCCTTTTCCCGCCACTGATTCCCCCCTCGCTCTCCCTCCCCACCCTGTCCTCAGCTTTGTTGTTCATGTACTTTGTTCATGCATACATGCATATAAGTTCTGTGGTTTATCTCTCTCCCACCACCCCCTTTTCTGGGGATTGTCAGTCTGTACCCCATTTCCACGTATCTGGGACTACCCCATTCCTCAGACTGTTATGTTCATTATATTCCACAAATAAGTGATATCATATGATACTTCTCTTTCTCTCCTTGGCTTGTTTCACTTAGGATGATACTTTCCCAGCCCCTCCATGTCATCTCAAAAGATAAGAGAACTTTCTTTCTTACAGCTGCATAGTACTCCATTGTGTATATGTCCCACAGCTTTTTTATACATTCATCAAATGATGGACATTTGGGCTGTTTCCAGATCTTAGCTATTGTAAATAGTGCTGCTATGAACATGGGGGTACAAATATTCTTTCTGATTGGTATTACAGGCTTCTTACGGTATATTCCCAGAAGTGGGATCACTGGGTCAAATGGCAGTTTAATTTTTAATTTTTTGAGGTAACACAATACTGTTTTCCATAGTGGCTGCACAGGTCTACATTCCCACCAGCAGTGTACTAAAATCCCCTTTTCTCCACACCCTCGCCAACACTTGTTGTTTGATGATTTGTTGATGGTGGCCATTCTGACAGGTGTGAGGCGATACCTCATTGTTGTTTTAATTTGCATCTCTCTGATGATTAGTGATGTTGAGCATTTCTTCATATGTCTCTTGGCCATTTGTATGTCCTGTTTGGAGAGGTGTCTATTCAGCTCCTCTGCCCATTTTTTAATTTTTTTTTTTTTTTTTTTTGTCTTTCATTTGTTGAGTTGTATGAACACTCTCTATATATTGAAAATGAACCTCTTATCTGATATATCATTGGCAATTATGCTCTCCCATACAGTGGGTTGCCTTTCCATTTTGATGATTGTATCTTTTGCTATGCAGAAGCTCTTGAGTTCGATGTAGCCTCATGTATTCATTTTCTCCTCTGTTTCTGTTGCCTTAGGTGATGTATCAGTGAAAATTCTGCTGCGTATGATGTCTGAAATTTTGTTGCCTACATTTTCTTCTAGGATTTTTATGGATTCATGAGTCACATTTGAGTCTTTTATTCATTTTGAGTTTATTCTTGTGTATAGTGTAAGTTGATGGTCTAGTTTCATTTTTTTGCATGTAGCTGTCTAATATTCCCAACATCATTTACTATAGAGGCTGTCTTTGCTGCACTGTATGCTCTTGCCACCTTTGTAGAATATTAATTGAGCATATTGCCTTGGGTTCATTTCTGGGTTCTCTGTTCTGTTCCACTGGTCTACATGCCTGTTCTTATGTCAGTACCAGGCTGTTTTGATTATAGTGGCTTTGTAGTATAACCTGAAATTTGGTAATGTGATCCCTCCAACTTTTTCCTTCTTTTTCAAGATTGCTGTGGCTATTTGAGGTCTTTTGGGTTCCATATGAACTTTTGAAGTATTTGTTCTATTTCTGTTAAGGATGTCATTGGTATTTTGATGGGGATTACATTGAATCTATAGATTGCTTTGGGTAGTATGGACATTTTAATGAAGTTAATTCTTCCAATCCATGAACATGGTATATGTTTGCACTTTTTTATATCTTCCTCTATTTCTCTTTTTCAATGACCTGTAGTTTTCTGCAAATAGGTCCTTTATTTCTTTGGTTTAGTTTATTCCTAGGTATCTTAATTTTTTTGCTGTGATGGTAAATGGGATTTTTTTTTTTTTTTTTCAGTTTCTCTTTCTGTGCCAGTTATTATTTCTCCTCTTTCATTTCTGATTTTGTGTATTTGGAGCCTCTCTCATTGTTACTTGGAGAGTCTAGCTAAGGGTCCATCAATCTTGTTTATCTTTTTAAAGAACCAGCTCTTTGTTTCAATGATTCTTTGAATTGTTTTTCGGTCTCTATGTCATTTATTTCTTCTCTAATGTTTACTATTTCCTTCCTTCTACTTGTTCTTGGGTAATCTTTTTTTTTTTTTTTTTGGCTTTCTAGTTCTTTGGAATTTTACTTGCTTCTTGAGGTAGGCCTGTAGTGCTATGAATGTCCCTCCCAGAACTGCTTTCACTGCATTCCATAGATTTTGGTGTTGCATGTTCATTTTCATTGGTTTCCAGGAAGTTTTTTATTTCTTCCTTGATCACCATGGTAATCCATTTATTGTTCAATAACATGCTATTTAACCTCCATGTGTTCAATTGTCTTTGCATGTTCTTTTTGCAATTGATTTCTAGTTGCATGTCATTGTGATCTTAGAAGATGCTTGATATGATTTCAACCTTCTTGACCTTGTAGAGACTTAGTTTGTGCCCTAACATGTAATCTACCTTTCTATGTCCCATGTGCACTTGAGAAGAATGTGAATTCTGCAGTTTTGGGGTGTAATTCTCTGTGGATATCTATTAAATCCACTTGTTTTAGCACTTCATGTAGAGTCTGTGTTTCCTTCTTAATTTTTTGTCTAGAAGATCTATCCAGTGATGTCAGTGGGGTGTTGAAGTCCCCTCTTATGATTGTATTGCTGTTGATTTCTCCTTTGAAGTCCTCCAAAAGATTTTTAATATATGTTGCTGCTCCTATATTGGGTTCATATACGTTTACCAAGGTTATATCTTCCTGTTGGATAGATCCTTTCAATATTATGTATTGGCCTTCTTTGTCTCTAATTATGGTCTTCATTTTGAAATCTACTTTATCAGATATGAGTATTACTACCCCAGCTTTTTGTTGCTTTCCATTTGCTTGAAAGATTTTTTTTCCATCCCTTCCTTTTCACCTATATGAGTCTTTTGTTGTGAGGTGGGTTTCTTGTAAACAACATATATGTGAGTAATGCTTTCTTATGCAGTCAGCTACTTTGTGTCTTTTTATGGGAGCATTCAGTCCATTCACATTTAAGGTGATAATTGATATGTACTTATTTATCACAATTGTTGTTTAGTGTGGTTTCATTTTTCTTCCCATTTCTTCTACTAATTAAAGGAGTCTTTTTATCATATCTTGCAGTGCTTGTTTGTGTTAATATATTCCCTTAGCCAGTTTTTATTTTTTTAGGAGGGTCTGGAAAGCTCTTTATTTGACCTTCTATTTTGAATGATAGCTTTGCTAGATAGAGTAGTCTTGAATTCAGATCCTTGTTTTTCATGACCTGGACTGCTTCATGCTACTCCCTTCAGGCCTGTAGTGTTTTTGTTGAGAAGTCAGCTGAGAGCCTTATAGGGTTTCCTTTGTAGGTCACCTGTTGCTTATCTCTTGCTGCCTTTAGGATTCTCTCTGTGTCTTTAATTTTTTGCATTTTAATTACTATGTGTCCTTGTGTGGGCCTGTTTGGGTTCTTCTTACTTGGGGCTCTCTGTGCTTCTTGAACTTGAATGCCTTCTTCCTTCACCAAGTTAGGAAAGTTTTCTGTCACTGTTTTTTCAAATATATTCTCTAACTCTTGCCCATTTTCTTCCTCTTCGGGGACTCCTATGATGCAAATGTTATTACGATTACTGTTGTCCCACAGTTTTCTTAAGCCATCCTCCTGTCTTTTTTTTTTTTTTTATTGGTTTTTCCTTTGTGTTTTCTGATTGGTTGATTTTTTCTACCCTGCCTTCTAATTCACTGATCCAGTTCTCAGCTTCCTCTACTCTGCTGGTTAGTTCTTCCAATGTGTTCTTGATTTCTGCTATGTCATTCTTCATTTCCACTTGGTTGGTTTTCAATGTTTCTATATCTTTACTCACGGTCCTGATATCCTTACTCATGCTGTTGAGCTTCCTCAAAATAATGGCTCTGAAGTCCACCTCTGATAATTTGCTTAGCTGCATTTCATTGATCTCATCTTCAATAGAGTTCTCTTGTTCTTTCATGTGTGATTTGTTTTTTTGTTTCACCATTTTGGTTGTCTCAGTGGGATTTGGAGCTTGCCAAATTTTCCCTGTGGATGTTGGTGTTCTGCTGTTTGTGGCTCCTTCTGCTGAGTTTGAATGAGCCTGGGTGGGCCCACTGTCAAGTCTTACCTTCCTGGGTAGATTTGTAAGCCCAAGAATGGTTTAGTTATTCTTTAGCTTTTTCCTGGTGGTTAGTAGTCTCAATTACTCAGTTCCTTGGGATGTATCCCTGGTGGTCTGCATAAGAGGATTTCCAGAGGGTGGAATAGATGCTGGTTGTTAATGAGCCTTAATTTGCATTTCTTTGCCTCACCTAGGAAAGGCTGAATCTTGGAGGGGGTGGGCTCCTGCTTTTCCCCAGAACTCGGGGAAGGAGCACACTGGCCAACACCCTTTGTGGCTGCAACTCAGCAAAAACTCTGAGTGCCCTCCAAATACTGGGTGTCCCCACAGTTTCAGCCCAGTCTGCACCTCTCTGCTTTAGCCTCCAGGTGAGTGGCTGTGGCAATTTTAGCCCTCTGTCCAGGCTCTTTGTGCTATGGAGTAGGCTTGGTCTTTATTCCCCAAAGGAGCTGCTCACAGGTAAGTCTGCTGCTGTCCTTGTGCTCCCAGCCTGCCACCCTCTCATGCTTTTGCAGATCCTACCAGTGTCCCTGGTTATATCATCCTGTCTTGCTGCTTTTCTGTTGCTTTTTTCTGAGGATTTGTCTTTATTTTAGCTGTAATTCCTGTTTGGTCCTGGTAAATAGTCTGTGTTGCTTTTATTCACTCCTCCATTTTCACATCCTCCAAGCCTATTGTGCACAGCTGGGTAGCACAGGCCTTTCTGGTGCCTTCATACCCTGCAGGTCCCACGGGTAACTGGATCGCACAGTCCCTTTGGGGACCTTGCTCTATGCCTATGTTATGGGTTGCTGGGTTGTACATGCCTCTCTGGTGCTTCAGCACCCCACAGGTCCCATGAGAACTATATTGCACCGTCCCTGCTGGGTCGCATGGACCTCTCTGGTGCTTCAGCATCTTGCAGATCCCAGGGGTAACTGGATCGCACAGTCCCTGCTGGGTCGCAATGGCCTCTCTGTTGCTTCAGCATCCTGCAGGTCCTGGGGGTAATTGGATGGCACAGTCCCTTCTGGGTCACACAGGCCTCTCTGCTGCCCGTGCATAGTGCAGTTCCTGCAGGCGGGTAGCTGGATCGCACCAGTCTCTCTAGGGGTCCAGCTTCCTACTGAACTAATGAGCTACTGGACTGCACAGGCCTCTGTGGAGCCCCAGGTCCTGCAGCTGGCAGCTGGGGAGTGCTGCTGCCCTGTGGGGCTCAACTCCTGCTCAGCCTTTGCTGTAGATTTTGGAGATGGGTAACAGCTGCTGGTCTGTGCTTCTGTTGCCTGGGGGTGATGTCTGCTCCCCAGTCTCTGTTGCTGAGGGTATATCTCAACTCTGATCTTGCTGCTATTGTGGGGGATGGTTCTGGGCTCCCGGTTGTCCCAGGCTTCTGCGACCAGCACCTTGGGAGCTCCACTACTTTGCACTGGTCTGTGTTGACACAGGGTGTGCACTACTCTCTGTTGACACAGGGTGTCCACTGGTCCAATGGTGGCAGGTGCACTGGTGGGACCAGGTTGCTGGGCCGTAACCACTCCCATTACCTTGTCCCAGGGAAGACCCGAGATCTTCTAAAATGGTGAGACCTCCCCGCAGCACAGGTAGAAGTGCCCTGAAGGGCCGCTTACCCAGGTAGCCGGCTGCTCTGTCCACAGCACAAGAACCTTCTGCTCCGCATCTCTGCACTGCTTGGATTTGGTCGTCCACCTTCACGTCCACTCACACTCTCTCACACACTCACTCACTCTCTCAAACACTCACTCTCCCTCCGGTTCTGCCCGCCGCCATCTTCTAACACCTTTATTGCCAATCCATTTCTAAGCAGTCACTGTACATCACATCTGTTACAGTGTAAACATTTTAGATTTTCAGTGACTGCAATACTTTTAAGAAACTAAATTTTTCATTCTGTCTTAACTATTTTATAACCATTTAAAATTATTAAAATTAAGGAAGTTGAGAATCTAGTTATGAATAAAACCTCTGAAAGTCATTTGAAATGTATACATTACCAAATAAACTAGAAATTAGAAAACTTTATTATGTAAATGGGACTTTTTAATTGTCTCTCTTCTATGCTGTCACTAAAATATACATTTAATCACAGCTGAAATATGTCCCACAGTATAGAATTATGTCCTGTCAATCCAGGATCTTTCAATAGATTCTGAAATATAAAGTCCTTGCACATGTATAAAAAGATAATTATAACGGATAAAACATTTATAGAAAATTATAGTCATTGTCTAATAAAAATGCTTTTTACTATAACCAAGATGATTTGTATTATAAATTAAATTTATTGTTCTTAATATTTGTGGTAGAGTGCAGTAGTGTCTATTCTCCTCTTCTACCTGGCACTCGGGTCTACTACATGTCTTGGCCTCACTTGCAGTTACTGGTGGCTGAGTGGATAAGTCCTTTCCCATGAAAATTCAGTAGAAATGACCTGAGCCACTTTCAGTCTTAACACATTTCACTTCTCATATGAATTTGTACCTTTTTCTTGCAAGCTGAAGGCAGACCACAAGGATGCTTTGTAGGATACAAACACCACAAGTTGAAAGAATCCCGGGTCCACAAAGACCAAGTGCAGGAAACCCTTCCACCATTGACTTGAAAACCACTATTGATTTACAACTTCTCTTTTATTGATTTTTAAGTGTTTGGATCTTTTTTTGAAGCTTAGGCTATTAAAAATAGAACAGACTTATAGTGTATCCTTAATGACTATTTAATATCCAAATATATGCCATACTCTAAGAACTGGCTCAAATTCAATACCTTCTGTGTAGCTTTCCTTAATTATTTTATCTTAATATGAATGATCTCTTTCGGATTGAATTTCTTGTACTTATCAGTAGATTGTTAATGAGAATGAAATATCTATCTATAGCCTTCTTGACCATCAAAACAAAGAGGGAAATGGACAGTTAAATAGTCTTAGTTTCAGTGTGGACAAAATATACAAGTTTATGGGATGAGGAAAGCTTTCTCTAGTGTTAAATTCAAAAGATGTTACAAGCTTGGAACTTCATATAGGGAAGGCAGTAATATAATAGAAAAATGTCCCTAATAACCTGCATAAAGCAAATGCAATTAATAGATGTAATAGTATGGTAAGTTACAGCATCTTTTGAGTGTAACCATTGTCATGATTGGCAGCTGTGCAGGGTGCCAAGGTAATATGTAGTAGATACGTAATTGACTTTTGGCTTCAATCCAAATATTAGGCTTATATTTATTTGACAATACACTCTTTAGAAATTCTCCATAAAATATATGTGCCCCAGATATTTAAACATAAGAATTGAGTAATCAATTTTTATTGTCATCAAGTCTGACCTTGATTGTAACAAGTTCTAAGTTGCTGGTTGATGGTGAAATCCATTCCTTTGGAGACTAAAAGCAGATGGTTTGACTATTATGCTTTTTTGGACATTAGGAAATCTAATCTAGACTCTACTAATAGGAGGCTCTCAAAGAGAGCCTTCTGAAACAGCCATAATGCACACGCGCATGCACGCACACACACACACACACACACACACACACTCACGGCACAGGCATACACATACACATGCACACACAATTTCTGGGTCGATTCCAACCTAGCCTAAAACTTGCTTAAGACCAGAGTTATTTTGTACAGTATAATTTTATTTCATTTATAAAACAGATGTTATTATCACAGTTCAATAATTATCTGCATGTCATGTCTAGTTTGAGTAATATAGGTTTCTGGCATTCCTAAAAAAATAATCTTTTAAAATTGATTTGAGAGAGAGATCCATTGCCTCCTATATTCACCCTGCTGGGAACAAAACCTACAGCCTTTTGGTGTATGGGACGACATTCCAACTAACAACCATCAGGCCAGGGTTAAAAAAATAATTATTTTGAAATACATCTCTCAAGAGGTGTTTACTAGATAAGAACTATTTACATTTTATAAGATGATTGATGTTATATCATAATAGATTAAACTAGTCTTATTTAAGTACCAGGATCAACTGTTAGTTGGGGTCAACTGCAAATTGTGGCAGAAAGACTATATCATTATTGTACCATGAGGATTTGTCCACCTACATATTGTAAGGGAAGCAGTCAACCAGGTTATATTTATTTGGTAATGTATATAGACCATTAAAATATTAAGAAAATAAATACAGTCTATTTTACGATACATTCTCTAGCAGAATGTCTTTTATATAAAAATGCATTGGAAACATTTAGTATCAATATGTTAATTTAACTTTTATCTGTTCTTAAAAATTTAAACTATTTTCCAATTAATTTTTGTAATTCTTAATTTAAAAATTACTAAAATAAGCTTGAGACCATTACTTCCCAAGTTTAGTTTATATATCAAATGTAGCCTCTAAATAACAATGTTTATATAAATTTAAACTTGAAAGTTGAGGTATAATTTGAACATTCTCATACACAGAAAGCTCAAAGAAAACCTAAATCTTGTAGTGTTCATATGAAGGCCTTTCTAAATTTAGTGGTTTCTTTATTATTATGGTAACCAACAAAATTAGCTTTGCACAGCTGTGCTCCCGGAGTCACCAGGCCCAAGGCCTGCCAGCGCCTGTGCAATTCTTTCTCTGCAGCTGTGCCCACCACCAGCCCCTGGGTCAGTTACTAATCATTTTTAAATTTTCCTTTTATTACTCCAGTGGCCTCAAGCTACTTTTAATTTCCATTCTGGTTCCAGTTGCTCATCTTTAAAATATTTTATGCTCTTAATTAACATATATTAATTAATAATTCTTAAACTATTTTCCCTGAGTAGTTTAACAAAAATCCCAAACTAAAAAGCTTCTTGTAATTTGGCCTGTGTGGCTCCATGAATTGAGCATGGTCCCATGGACTGAGAGGTCCTAGTTCGATTCCTGGTCAGGGCACATGCCTGGGTTGTGGGCTCCATCCCCAGTAAGGGGTGTGCAGGAGGCAGGCGATTGATGTTTCTCTCTCATATCAATGTTTCTCTCTCTCTCTCTAAAAAATCAATTAAAAGAAACATATTTAAAAAGCTTCTTATACAAGGTAGAAAATCAGGAAGTTGAAAATTTACTGAGAGCTGCTAGTCCCCCAAATCATGCAGAAAAGAACAAACACTCGTAGGTAAAAATGTATAATGTATACTTGCATGGTGGTGTGATTTTGTAAATAAAGCATGGCTTTTATTTATTTATCTATTTTTGAAATAATTTTTCTATATTGATTTTAGAGAAAGAGGATGGAAAGGGAGAGAGAGAGAAACATTGATGAGAGAGAGCATGGATCAGCTGCCTCCTGCATGAGCCTCACTCTCTCTAAAAAATAAAATCAATGGAAAAAATATCCTCATGTGAGGATTAACAACAATAAAATAAATTACCTTTCTAAAATATATTTAAATTTAATATATGGTTTCCATTTATAAAATTATTTTTCCAGTGCTCTTTTATTTTTTTTATACTGTATCTTTATTTTTTAAAACTGAGATGACATTGGTTGATAGCATTACATAAACTGCATGTGCACAACATGGTGATCTAATATATGGATACACTATAGCTCACCCCCAAAAGTTTAGTTTCCATCTGTCATCATCATGTTCATGCTTTTTGAGCACTGACTAGTGAGGAGTGGCCTGAGGCCAAAGGTACTTTTAAATCTGGGCTGCAATGATTTATTCATAGATAATTCACTCAAAGCTTTTTCAATGTTAAGGAAAAACCTACGTGGAAAAGATTAAGTGTAGTAAAAGGAATAAGTCATGTAATTGTTAAATTATGCACAGAAAATAAGATTGTGGAGGTGTTGGGTGACCGTTTTACTGAGAAGTAAATATGATTGGCCTTGAAATTTTTATGTATGTGGGAAGAACTTTCGTATTATTTATGCTTTTTTTTTTTTAGTTCTTTAGTATTATACAAATAAGATTTTATAAAAGATAAACAGGCTGACAAAGCATGAATAACCATATAAAGACCTTTTCACTTCTCTTTAATTTATCTTCACTATCTGAAGATTTCTCTTTTCATGTCTAGGGATTCTACTCTGCCCAGGTGAACATGAATTAGACACATTAGTTCTTTATCATAGGCAGAACACATACACTTACTTTCCAATGTCTTATTATGAGGTGTTGACCACAGGGATTCATAGTCCCAAATATACATTTATTTGGTGAGATTGGCTTTGTTGATAAATAAGAATAAATTGAATACATTTTTAAAAATTTTTCACAGTAACAATTCTTAACATTTATGTAACCTCTAACATGCATGTATTTTAAAAAGGAGTTTTCTCAAAAAATTGCTGTGATACTTGACTTTGTGTGGTGAATACACAATGCAATATACAAATGATGTATTATAGATATACACTAGAAGCTTATATAATGTTATTGACCAATTTCACCCCAATAAATTTAATATACATTTTAAAAGACTTCTGTGACAAAAGGAAAAGGAAACATGGACATATATTTCCTGCCTATTATTTTCACAATGTTTTACATTTAATTCTCACAATTTTGAGATGAAGTGTCATGTTATCCCCATTTTCAGAGGTGAAATAGCAGTTTACAGTGTTTGATATTGCAGCTCTGGTGAATTTCCAAGCAAGACTAGAACTGGGCCTCAAGGCCTCCCTGTTTCCAGACCCTGCGGGATAGGTACCATGTCTAAAAAATGTTATCGCCACAAAATTACCTGTCGTGTCTCGGACATGAATATGCTTAATTAATGTTTTTTTCACTAACCTCTCTTCATTTCTCTGTCACAATCCATGAAATTTCTTCTTCAAGTCACACTTACAGAGTTAGTGTTCTGAGATAAAGATGAATATTTTATTCTGAAACAGTGGCTGTAATTTTGTTCATTTTCAGTTATTTCCACAATGGCAGTAGACAGATGGAATGCATACAAATCAAGTTCTCTAATATGAACAAAAGTTTAGACAAATTGAAACATAAGCATGCTATATCACATAAAGTGACAATTTTTTTTTTTCTCTTCATAATCTGATTGTTGGTATGTAGCTTTGAGTCAAATTAGGTGAATAAATTTGAGTTACACAGGTGAAATATATTGTATATACTTTCACAATGACTCTTTCTGCTTTAATAATGATTCACTAAAAGATGGCAATAGGCAGGACCAGAGCAAGGGTGAACGTGTGAGAGAGTGAGCTAGTGTGAGTGAGTTTGAGTGGACATGAGTGTGGACAAGCAACTTCAAGCAGTGCACAAATGTGGGGCAGAGGGTTCCTGTGTTGTGGATGGGAGCAGCCAGCTACTGCGGAAAGTGGCTTGTCAGGGCACTTCTTGTACTGTGGGGAAGTCCCACCATTTTGGAAGATCCCTGGTCTTTTCTGAGAGAAGGCAGCAGAGCGGCTAGGGCCAAGCAACCTGAGTCCGCCAGTGTGCCTTACACATTTGGACCAGTGGACCTCACTGTGTCAACATGGACCAGCGCACTGTAGTGGGGCTATCAAGGTGCCTGCTGCAGAAGCCACAACCTGTTTGGAGGCGAGCAGCTTCCCCCACAGCAGCAGTGACTGGGTGGGAGTGGAGTCCCATCCCCAACAGCAGATGAGGCTCAGTAGCTGAGACACACCCCAGAGCAGTAGTGCTTAGGAGCCTAGGACCTTCCCCATGGCATCAGTGACTGGGTGGGAGTGGAGCCCCATCCCCAACAGCAGTAGCAGCACAAACCAGAAGCTGACACGTGCCACCAGTAGCACCAACAGCAGCTGATCAAGAGCTGAGTCCCACCAGGCTGCAGTGCACCCCAGCAGAGCCCCAGCAGCGAGGACCCATGTGCCCTAGCAATGCCTAACAGGAAAGACCAACCTATACAAGCTGCCAGTTGTCAGTCTTCCAGGAACCCCAGCAAGCAAGAGGTGCCACACATTAAAACAGTCTGGGAGTCACAGCAGTCTTATTTGATGCACATTGACCTGCCTACACATCCCAATGTCCTGCATCAGGCCTAGAACTACTAGACTGCTAAAATGGGAAGACAAAGAAACGACACCCAAATGAAAGAAAAGGAGGAATCACCAGAAAAGAAACTAAGGAAATGGAAGAAAGCAATTTGTCAGATAAAGAATTCAAAGCAATGATTTTAAGGGTTCTTATTGAGAACTACAAGCAACTTAAAGAGAATTACAAAGAGCTAAGTGGGAACTACAACAGCTTAAAAAAAAAGAGGTAGAAGCTACAAATAAAAATCAAAAGGAAATAAAAAATGACATGGCTGTTATAAAAAAAAATACCTTAGAAGGATTCAATAGTATATTAGAAGAAGCTGAAGTCTAAATCAGCAAGTTAGAAGACAAGGTAGGAAAAAATGCCCAAATAGAGCAGCAAATCAGAAAAAAAATTAAAAAGCAGGAGGAGAGTTTAAGGGAGCTTTGGAACAATACAAAACGTAACAACATTTGCATCATAAGGGTACCAGAAGGAGAAGAATCAGAGAAAGGGATAGAGAAGCTGTTTGAAAAAAACGACAGAAAACTTCCCCAATTTAGTGAAGGAAAAAGTCACACACGTCCAGGAAACAGAGAGTTCCAAGCAAGATGAACCCAATAAGACCCACAGCTAGACACTTCATAATTAAAATGGCAAACATTAAAGACAAAGAAAGAATCTTAAAGGAAGCAAGAGAGAGAGAGAAAGTTACTTACAATGGAGCCCCCATTAGACTGTCAGCTAATTCTCAATAGAAACACTGTAGGCCAGAAGGGAGTGGCATGAAGTATACAAAGTAATGACAGGCAAGGGTCTGAATCCAAGACTACTCTATCCAGCAAGGCCATCATTCAAAATTGAAGGTGAAATAAAGGGCTTCATAGACAAAAAAAAAAAAGCTAAAGAAATTTACCACTACCAAACTGGGGTTGCATTGAATCTATAGATTGCTTTGGGTAGCATGGACATTTTAATGATGTTAATTCTTCCAATCCATGAACAAAATATATGCTTCCACTTTTCTTCCTCTATTTCTTTTTTCAATGACCTGTAGTTTTCTGCAAATAGGTCCTTTACTTCTTTGGTTAAGTTTATTCTTAGGTATCTTAATTTTTTTTGCTGCAATGGTGAATGTGGTTGCTTTTTAAATTTCTCTTTCTGTGAGTTCATTATTGGTGTATAAGAATGTCATTTCTTGATGTTAATTTTGTATTCTGCTATTTTGCCAAATTTGTTAAATAAATCTAGTAGATTTTTAATGGGGTCTTTAGGGTTTTCTATGTACAATATCACGTCATCTGCAAATAATAACCGTTTTACTTTCTCCTTTCCAATTTGGATCCCTTTTATTTTTTTCTTCATGTTTAATTACAGTGGCTAAGACTTCCAGTACTCTGTTAAATAAGAGTGGTGAAAGTGGGTACCCCTGTATTTTTCCTGTTCTTAAGAAAAATGCTTTTAGTTTATGCCCAATGAGTATTATATTGGGTGTAGGATTTTTATATGGCCTTCATTATGTCAAGATATGATTCCTCTATTCCCAAATTGCTGAGGGTTTTTATCAGAAATGGGTGCTGAATTTTGTCGAATTCTTTTTCAGCATCTATTGATATGATCATATGGTTTTTATCATTCATTTTTTTTATGTGGTATATCACATTTATTGATTTGCAAATATTGTACCAGCCTTGCATCCCTGGGATGAATTCCACTTGGTCATGGTGAATAATTGTTTTGGTGTATTGCTAGATTCAATTAGCTAATATTTTGTTAAGGATTTTGGCATCTATGTTCCTCAGGGATGTTGACCTGTAGTTTGTTGTTGTTTTTTTTTTTCTTTGTAGTGTCTTTATCTGGTTTTAAAATTAGAATTATTCTGGCCTCATAAAACTAGTTTGGAAGTCTTCTTTCTTCTTGAATTTTTGTAATCATTTGAAGAGAATGGGTGTTAGTTCTTCTTTGAATGTTCAGTAAAACTCCTTGGTGAAGCCATCCAGGCCTGGGTTTTTGTTTGCTTGATTACATTTTCAAAATTTTTGCTTGCACGAGTAAGAGTATTGACAAATTCTTTGTCTGTTTACAGATTTATTTTAGGGCTTTTCATTCTGTCTTCCCGATCTCATTGTCTACTCATGTGCTAGTACCAACACAATTGGAATTTAATAATTAATTATGTTATGTATTGATTAATAAAAATTTATGGGAAAGAGTTAGTTGGTGGCCGACACAGAGTGTTGTACATGGTATAAATGTAATGAATAGGCATCTATTAGGTTCCCGTAAGACTGTTAGCTGATTTCTCAACAGAAACTTTGCAGGCCAGAAGAGATTAGCAAGAAATATTCAAAGTGATGAAAAGCAAAAGACCTATAACAAGATTACTGTACCCTGCAAAGATATCATTTAGAATCAAAGTCCATATAAAGAGCTTCCCCAACAAGAAAAAGCTAAAGGAATTCATCACCACCAAACAAGTATTACATAAAATATTAAAGAGTCTTCCTTAATAATAATAAAAAGGAAATAAAAGAGCAAAACTATGAATAATAAAATAGCAATAATACATATCTATCAACATTCACATGTAAAAACCAAAATAAATGAAGAAGCAGAACAGAAACAGACTCATGGATACAGGGAACATTTTGAAGGTTGCCAGATGGGAGGGGGATTGAGAGGACGGGTGAAAAAGGTGAAGGAAAAAAGAAATACAAACTGGTGATTACAGAATAGTCATGGGGGTGTAAAGTACAGCATAGGGAATATAGTTAATAATATTGTAAGAACTACATATGGTGTCAGATGTGTAGTTGATTTGTTGGGATGATCACTTAATAAGTTTTAAAAGTCTAATCACTGAGTTATACACCTGAAACTAATTTAATTTATATGTCAACTATAATTGAAAAATAAAATATTGCCAGCACTTGCATACACTATGGCTTAAATGTTAGATAAAGTGGATGAATCTTATAAAAATTGACAAGAATCTGCCCATTCTTTGTTTATCACATTTGGCTTTGGAATCGAATGCAGAGGGGCACAAGGTATAAAGGGTATTATAATTTGGCAAATTAAAAATTTCACCATAGTTTTAATTTTATTTTCTGTTAGTAAAGTTATCCAAAGTACATTACTTTTAAAGAAATTTAAAACATTAAAAAAGAAACCTTTAAAAATAATTTATCATATTATCTTTATTGTGAAATAACTACTGTCCTTTTGCTTAATTCTGATATTTGTTAGTATACATAGTTTTGACATAGTTATAATAAGAGTACATTTAAAAAATGTATTTTGTGCCCAGCCAGTGTGGCTCAGTGGTTGAGCATCAACCCACACACCAAGAGGTCGCCAGTTCAATTTCTAGTCAGGGCACATGCCCAGGTTGTGGGCCAAATCCCCAGTGGGGGGCATGCAGGAGGCAGCCAATCAATGTTTCTATCTCTCGCTCCCTCTCCCTTCTTCTTTCTCTAAAATCAATAAAGAAAAAACATTTTTTAATGTATTTTGTCATCACAATGTGATTTTCTAAATACTTTTTAGTATTGCTTTATATTTTGAAATACATCATTTATATGGCAATGAAATTTCATATACTGACATCTTCAACCTTTTTTAATTATTCCTCAGTTGTTGCGGATTTCTTGCTTAAGGATTTACTTCTACTACTGAGCCCTAATATACTCAGCTCCACATCCAAACATGCTGTAATGTCTTTGTGTAAAACTATTTAAATAATTTTTAAATTATTTCTTTGAAATAAATTATAAGAAATCTAGATATTGTCATTTTCTAGCTAATTGTCCACTAGGCAAGTGATTTATCGTCTCTATTCCTCAGTTTTCCTGTCTTTAAATGGAGATAATAACATCACATTTTTATAGGATCACATGCACTGACATATGTAAAGTGCTCAGAACAGTGCCTGGCACACATCAGACCCTATATGTGTAAGTTACATCCACATTGGGCAGTATAAGACATTTTTCATTTTTGTTCTCTTCTCATAAAAAAATCAGACACCTGTCTACCAAGAGAAGCAGCTTTGTGGGAGTGTGGGATCCAGTATAATAGGAACTTGGGAGGAGTCCTGCGCACTTGTGAATCCAGTAATAGGCAGACAGATCCTGGTTTAGGCTGTGAGATTAATAAGCAGTGAACTTGCCTAGGACCTTTTGCAGTGGTTGGAAAGAAATCTAGAGCATGCTCACCAGTGTATATACCCACAGATGAGAGAGAAAATGCAAGTCCGGCTTCCCAAATGAAGAATTGAGCACAACACTGGAGGGGAAATTATACATATACAGAGGTGGATAAAAGTAAGTTATAATAAACAATATAATAACTAATAAATAATAATACAAGAATAAACTCTTTCATGTACTCACAACTGTACATATACACAGGGGTGGGTAAAAGTAGGTTTACAGTTGTGAGTATGCGAAGCAGAGTTTATTCTTGCATTATTATTTATTTTTTAGTTATTGTGTTATTCATTTCTATTATTTGTCCTCTTATTATTATTATTGTTATTATTATTTTGTATCCTTACTTATGATTTATCTTTTAAGTAATGATGGCTGGTAATTTATTTTACTTTATTTTGTGTACACACACACAGAGAGACAGAGAGAGAGAGAGAGAGAGAGAGAGAGAGAGAGAGAGAGAGAGAGAGAGTTTAGATACAGCAGAAAAAATGGTAAGAAGAACTTTACCATTGCTGACATTCAGGTAGCTGTGACCTCTCCAGCAGGGGAAAAAAGAGACTCTGAGTGCCTGGCCACTCTAGTGGTGTGGAATGTTCTTGGGAAACCTATTTCTCCTCTGCAGCACCCAGAGTACTGAGGTGGGACCTCTATTACTAGGAGGAGGGAGAAAATAAGGGAAGTGGTGAATAAGAATATCAAAGAACATTGAAAGGAAGTAGTTTCTACTGATTGCACTCTGAAGTTGAGCAGGAAGTTCATCACTGAGCTTCTGAGAGTACCTCATCTAAATATCTCCTTACCAGGTCTGCAGGAAAGCCCAATACCCGGAGTGCTAAACCCACACCTCTCCCTTCTCTGCGTTCGGCTACTTCTGTTTACTCTTGAGTGTGGCAGTGAGGGTGTGCACCAGTAGACGAGGAGTGCACTCAGGAAACAGGCCAGGTCTGTGGGCAAGGGAGAGACCACAAATTTGAGAGGTTTCCAATAGTCAGCTTGGTGGGTTGTAAGAACCAGAGAAGACATATATCCTTAAGAATCCTACCACAAGAGGGAGGAAGAAGAATGGAGCAGATGTACCTATAATATGGTGGAGAAACCCCCAGAAAGTAATAGCACCAATGAACAGAATACTCCAGCTGAAGGCAACTAGCAATAATTTTAGTAGGTGTATGTTATTTCAAATGCAAAAGCAGCAACGTGAAATTACAAGAAACATTAAAAATCAAGGAATATGTCATTACCGAAAGCTAATAATTTTCCAATAGCAAAGTTCAAAATCACAGAATTTTGCAGTCTAGCTGATAAAGATTCAAAATAGTTGTTTTAAAAACACTCAATGAGCTACAAGAAAACTAAGGAAGATAATGCAACAAAAACACATGAGCAAAATAAGATATTCATAAAAAATATAGAAAGCATTACAAAAAAAACAAAATTCTGGAACTGAAGAATTCAATGAATAAAATTAAAAATTCAATAGAGATTATCTGCAGTAGATTAGAGCAAATGAAAAATAAAATAAATGAGTTACAGGAGAGAAATTTTGAAATAACCCATTTAGAGAAGAAGAAGAAGAAAAAAAAAGAATATAAGCTTATTTGATCTATGGATTTCATTACAAAACTGAGAATAATAAGGGATCCACAAGGAGAAGAAGGGCAAAGGGGAATTTATATAAAGAAATAATAGCTAAGAATTTCCTTAATCTGGGGAGATTTGGTTCATGAAGCTAGTAGATAACCTCTTAATGCAAATCTTAATGCAAAAAGATCTTCTCCAATGAAAATATCATTTTCAAATAAAGAAATAAAGAGAATAAAAAAAATCTTCCAGGGAAAGAAGAACTGTAACTTACAAATTATACTGACATCCATTAGGCTGTCAGAATAAATGTATCAGTATCATATATAAAAGCAACATATAGAAATCCATTGTATTTTTATAACTAACAACAACAAAAAAATAAGAAGCAAAAACCAAAAACCTCTCCCATTTACAACAGTGTCAAAGGCAGTAAACTACTTATGAGTAAATTTAACCAAGAGTGAAATATCTGTAAAATGAAAACTAGAAGACTTTGATGAAATAAATTAAAGAAAATACAAATAAAGATATCCCATGTTCATAAATTGTATAAATTAATATTGTTAAAATGTCCATTCTATTCAAAACCATCTATCTATACAGCCATAGTAATCTTAATCAAATGCCAATAGCGTTTTTCACAGAAATAGGGGCAAAAAAAAAACTGTCCTAAAATTTGTATAGAGCCAAAAAAGACCCCAAATAGCCAAAACAATCAATGAGAAAGCAGAATAAAGCAGGTGGCATCACACACCCTGATTTCATACTATGTTACAAAGCTATAGTAATTAAAACAGTATGGCATAAAATATACACACAGACCAATGGAACAGAATTAGTCCAGAAATAAACCCTCACATTTATGGTTAACTAATATTTGATAAGAAAGCCAGGAACAGTCAATGGGGATTGTCTCTTTCAACAAATAGTGCTGGGAAAACTAGATAACCACATACAAAAAAAATAAAATTGGACACCTTTTACACCACTCACAAAAATTAATTTTCAAAATGGATTAAAGACTTTAACATAAAACCTGATACAATAAAACTCCTAGAAGAAAACACAGAGAAGAAGCTCCTTCTGTGATCTTGGCAATGTTTTTCTTTTTTCTGTTTAGATATAACACCCAGAACACAAGCAACAAAGCCAAAAACAAATAAACTGAAATACACTAAACTAAAAAGCTTCTGCACAGCAAAAGAAATAATCAACAAGATGAAAAAGCATACTGTAAAATGAGAGAAAGCATTTGCAAACCATATATATGATGAGTGTTTAACATGCAAAATATATAAGAAACTCATACAACTCAATAACAAAAATAAAACAATCTGGTTAAAACATACTCGATGTCACTAATCATCAGAGAGATGCAAATGAAAATGACTATGAAGTATCACCTCACACCTGCCAGAATGACTGCCATCAACAAATCAACAAACAACAAGTGCTGGCAAGGCTGTGGAGAAAAGGGGACACTTGTGTACTCTGATGAGAATGCAGACTCGTTTAGCTACTATGGAAAACAGTATGGAGGTCCCTCAAAAATTTAAAAATAAATTTACCATATGATCCAGAAATTCTACTTCTTAGTATATATCTAAAGGAAATGAAAACAGGATCTCAAAGAGATATCTGTACTCCCTTGTTTTTTGCAGCATTATCAACAATATCTAATAGCTAGGAAATGGAAACACCTTAAGTATCCATTAATGGATTTATAGAAAAAGAAGATCTGGTGTGTGTGTGTAATTAAATATTATACAGGCATGAGAAAGAAATGCGGTTATACCTTGAGGGCATTCTATCAAGTGAGATAAGTCAGACACAGAAAGATAAATACAATATCACTTATATGTGGAATCTAAAAATGCCAAACACATTAAAACAGAGTAGAATGGTTACCAGGGGCTGAGGGTTGGGGGAATTGGGAAAGCTTGTGTAAGAGTACAAACCTGCAACCACTAGACAAGTAAGTCCTGGAGAGCTAATGCACAGTATAGTGATTATACAAAACAATTATAAACTTCCACGTTGCTAAGAGACTAGGTTTTAACTGTTCCCACCACAAAAAGAAATGATAATTATGTGACGTGACAGAGGTGCAAGCTTGTGCTGTGGTGGGGATTAAATAGCTGTAAATGCCTGCATCGGATCAACATGTGCTACATCTCAGTCTGACACAGCTCTTGCCAATTACATCTCAATGAAAATTAAGAAACACCATATGTGTTTTTATTACTGAGATTTGTTAATACTTAAAAATACTTTTATTTATCTGTATTTCTTTCATTCCCTTTTCCATCACCCATTTGTTCTTATTCTTTGATTTTCTTATTATTTTTATCTTTATTATTATTTTTATTTGTTTTTCTAGTTATATATGTATAGAAATATATTTTTTAAGTTTTACACAATTATATTTATCAATTTACCTTTGTATTTAATTGTATTGCTCAAGAATCATCTCAATCACTTGGATACACAATTCTGTCTTCAAAGGTTTTATTACTTTATGTTTAATTAATTGGAACATATTGTGGATTATCTTTAAAGATATAGATAAAGTTAACTTTTATTCAGTAACTAGTAAAAACATTGGTATAAGAACTTAAGTGCTTTTTTAAAAAAAATCAAAGATCCTTTAAAAGTGATTGCTAGTATCTGCTGAATTTAAAAATGAAACATAATAGACTTGTGAGCTACACTGAAAGCCTAAGAAAAAGCTAACCTAGTTTAACAATTGGAATTTTAATAACTTGAATACTAATTTGTTGTTGTTGTTGTTGTTAATTCTCACCCCAGGATATTATTTTTCCATTTATTTTTTTTTAGATTGAGTGGAAGGGAAAGAGAAAGAAAGAGAGAAGGAGAGAGAGACACACACACACATCGATTGGTTGCCTTCTACATGACCCCAACCTGGGCCAGGGATCAAACCTGCAACTCAGGTATGTGCCCTTGACCAGAAATCAAACCTGTGACCCTTTGGTCCATAGGCCTACACTCTAACCACTGAACCAAACTGGTCAGGGCTGAATATTAATTTTTAGAAAAGTAAGTGATTAAAGACAAATTAATATATATGTTACTGTAATAAGATATTTACTCAAGAAAAGATATAAATTAAAAAATTATGGTTTAAGTCACACATCTAACTTTAAGGGAAGTCACTTGAAAATTTCATAGTATCAGGTCTGAACATGTTTTATACTTATTATTAATTTATTCTTTTTCATTTTGTGTTGCTGTCACACACTCAGCAATAAACTCTTTTCAGGTGGAAGACCCTGAGTGAAAGGGTAATCTTCATCAATGGTCTCCCCACACTATTTAGCTGCATTTAAGGATGTTAAAAAGTATGTTTGCCTCATACCTGCTGAAAGTACCACCCAATACCTTAAATAAACCTTGTTTCATATTCATATGAACACACACAGTCTCTCCAATAGTGGAATTAAATTCTTGATCACATTCATTAGTACACTCTGTTTTGAAATAAAAAAATGCTTTATTTTAAAATCACACAGGTACAATGGAATACTATACAGCTATAAGAAGAAAGATCTCTTATCTTTTGAGACAACCTGGAGGGACCTGGAGAGTATTATCCTAAGCGAAACAAGCCAAGCAGAGAAAGACAAATATCACATGATCTCACTTATTTGTGGAATATAATTTAACAAAACAAACTGATGAACAAAATAGACCCAGAAGCATAGAAGAAGGGTACACACTGACAACCCTCAGAAGAGGGGGTGGGGGAGGGAAGAGATAAACCACAGAACTTATATGCATGTATGCATAACCAATGGGTATAGACAACAAAGCTGGGGACTGGGCGGGGGGGGGGGGGGAATCATGAGGAGGGTGTTAATGGGGGAAAAAGGAGAAACATCTGTAACAAAAATAAATTAATAAAAATAAAATAAAATCACACAGGTACATATTCTAAAGCTCCCTAATTGTTTTCAGGGATCTGTGAACTTCTCAAAGTGACTTCTAAGTAAATGTAACATAGAGACATATTCTATACCCTCTCCAGACATATAAATACACTTCCATTGTCAAGGGCTTACTCATTCAGCAATAATGCTAAACACTTACTATGTGCCAAGCACTGTGCTGAACACAGTGGAAACACTAGTGGGTAGAGAGGAAGGAAGGAAGAAAGGAATTTCAGCACTGTGTGATAAATCCTATGATAGAAGTGATCACAGCATGACAAACTGACACAGATAATACATGTCTAGTTCAGTCTCAAGGCATCAAGAAAACTCGCTAGATATGACAGTCTTCAAGCTGAAACTAGAAAGGGAACTAAACCCCACTGAAAATGGGAGAAAAGTTTTACCAAGTATAGGGAACAACATGTGCAAAGTGAAGAGTCAAGAAGGAGCAGAACTTCTTTGAGGGTTTCCTAGGTAACTCAGCATGACTGGAACTCAAAGGGATTGGGAGCAGTTAGGAAGCTGAAGATAATGAGAAGCCAATATAGATTTGCATTTTTGAAAGGCCTTACATTCTGTTAGGAGAATGCACTGGAGAGAAACAAGACCAGAGGCAGAAAAACATGTGAGGAGGTCATGCAGTAGTCTATATAAAAGATGATGGTGGCTTAAACTAATTTAATGTCAATAGGGATTAGAAGAAAGGGGCAGTTCAAGACAGATCTGACTTTGGCATTTTGCAGGCCAGGATTTGGGGAGTGAAGAAGAGAGGAGTCAAGGATGATATTCCAGCTTTAGGTTTGGGCCTGTGGGTAAATGAACATTACCATTAGTGTACAGATAGATATTTGCTGACAAATGAAGGAAAGGAAGAGGGACTGAATTCAGGATCAGACTGAGTCACTGAAAATAACCAGTGGATACAGACAACAGTGCAGTGAAGGCGGGGGGAGGGGTGTCAATGGGGAACAAAAGGAAGGACACCTGTAATAATACTTCTAACAATAAAGATTAAAAAAAAGAAAGAGAAAGAAAGAAAGAAAATTTGCCAGGATCTGTCTTTGTTGGCAGTGAGGCTTCAATATAGAGAAAAGTAATTAGGTCACGTGGAATGGGAACTACTTACAGATCTACTCTGGTTTAGCAAGATGTGCCTGGCATCAGCTTGCAATTGTCAAAGCAACTGTCTCACTAATTAAACTAAGATGATAGGGTAACATTTTAGAAATATTTTCACCTATACAAGGTTCAGTTGTTATACCAGTAATGAGCTGATTCATCTTTCTCTCTCAGCAGTTACACAATTCATGCATCAGATTAAGTAAATAGTTGTCAAAAATGTTTTTGCTGCAAAGGGTGAGCTGTGTCATCATCCCAGAGGGACACTTACAAGAGCATCTACAGGCATTCTTCACATATCACCAGTATCATATTATACACCATCACATTTCTAGGCTTTTAGGCAGTATATGACATGCACGGATTTATGACATTCATTTCTTCTTTCACTCATTCATTCACCCAACAGATATTTATTGAGTGTCGTGCTAGGTTCTAGGCACTGTCCAAGGATTGGGAGTAAAACAGACAATAGTCCTGTCTTCACAGGGCTTTGATTGTTGAGAGATGATAAACAAATCTGCCAGGTGGTAAAAAGTGCTATGAAGAACAACAAAGCATGGTAAGGAGACTGGGAAGTGGTGCAACGGGGGAGTTGTAGAGTTTCTAATTTCAGTTGAATGGTCATAGTAAGCCTCTCTCACAAAGTGAGGTTTGAGCCAAGTAAAAGGCTGAAGGAGTGAGCCTTGTAGGTATCTATGGGACAGGTGTCTCATGCAGAGGGAAGAGCAAGTGTAGAGGCTCAAAGCAGGAACTTACTCCTGTGGGCATGTAACAGAAAGAAGTTTTATACATACATGTCTACATATCAGGTCCTGTGCAAGGTTTAGCAAGGGAAACAAAGATAAGAAGCACAGTCCTTTCCTTCAGAAAGTTATTCTTATTTATTTATTTATTTACATATTTATTTTTAATTCTCACTCAAGGGCATTTCTGCACTTATCTTCAGATAGAGTGGGAGGAAGAGAGAGAGAGAGAGAAACATTGATGTGAGAGAGACACATCAACTGGATGCCACCCTCACAACCCCAACCAGGGTCGGGGACGAACCGCAACCGAGGCACATGCCCTTAGCGGGAACCGAACCCAGGACTCTCTGGTCTGCAGGCTGACATTCTAACCACTAAGCAAAACTGGCCAGGGCAAGAAAGTTATTCTTTATCACAGGGAATACAATGGTAGAAAGCAGAAGGTGTCAATGTAAGAAAAACTATGGTATTATTTCTGGAAGAATGGATTGAGAAACAAAACACTGATTAAGAAATGACATCAATGGCCCGGCTGGTGTGGCTCAGTGGTTGAGTATAGACCCATGCACCAAGAGGTCACCAGTTTGATTCCCAGTCAGGGCACATGCCCAGGTTGTTGGGCTGATCCCTAGTGGGGGACATGCAGGAGGCGGCCAATGAATGTTCTTGCTCATCGATATTTCTATCTCTCCCTCCCTCTCCCTTTCTCTCGCTAAAATCAATAAAGAAAAAAATTTAAAAAAAAAATGGTATTAATGTTGTATCCATATCCACATGATGTAGAAGGCTGACAACACCTGATGTTTCAATATTATCATGTGATATGATATCGTCCTATAGAGCACAGTTTACTAAGAAATTCTATCAACCTTTTCACAGGTTATCTTGAAATTAACTATCAAGTTTGGAACCTCCAAAAACAGGGCCCAGGGAAGGTATTTGTCTTCTTCCTGCTCTATCCTTAGCAGTAGTACATGGAAAGTGACAGAGATATAGAAGGTCTTCAATATTTTATGAATGAATGGATAGATGAAGAGAAAACAAATGCCCAGAATTTAAATGGTTTTCATGAAAATAAACCCTTATAATTTTTAGTATTAGTAAAGTGTAGAGTACTTGGGGAAAGCTCTGTACATGATCTTAAAAATATGATGTAGGTGTTGGATGTTAGGATGACTCAAAACAGACAGACCAAATGACATGGCACAGGCAGGAACTGCGTGGCTCTTTTGTGCAAGTTTTGGGACCGACTTCACATCAAAATGGACGCCCTTTAAACAGCATGCTCTGTGAATAACAGTTGCAGCTGCAAACAGAAAGAATCTTCATGGCAGGTGCTGGATGAAAAGGCCCTTGTTGGTAAATAGGTCTCTCAGCCACACCTGCACATGGATTGTGATTTAGGGTACAGTGCCATCCCAAGTATAAAGGATAACAATATCATATGCGCACAGTGCTGTGTCCTCATTTCCAGGGTGACCGTTTGTGCACATTCTCTCTGACTTTCTGATGGATTATAGACAAAAAGTGCTTCATGATTTTATTGCAGTTTACTTGAGGCCACAATTACTTCTACATTGATTCGATCAAAGTCTACCCTGTGTCTCATTGTGGAGGAGTTCCATGTTATTAGGGAAACAGACCCTAGTCTGAGTCTTAAAGCAGGGCAAGAGAATTAAAATGACCTCCAAACCCACCTGCGTTTACTGCATCCATAGACTGTTATCTTAATTGGTGACTTCCCTATGTAGATAAATAATTTCAGAGGAATTAACAGATGAAATATTTTTTATTCAATTTCTCTGAATATATTCATCCTATTTGGGACACTATTATGATGCCTAAAACCATAACTTTACACTATTACTGCACTATATTGATTATGTGTTACTTTAATAACTTTAATTATAGTAATTTACTATCAATATAATTGAATTATATGGTTCTAGAATTTATTAAAAAATTCATTTATTTGCACATAATATCAATAATAATAATGAAAAAAATGGTTAGTGGGTATAAAGTTAGTGCATTGTGAGCAGAAATTTCTATTATTATTATTATTTTTTTTATCCTCACCCGAGGACATTTTTCCATTTTTTGTTCAGGTAGAGTGGGAGGGAGAGAGAGGAACAGAGAGAGAGAGAGAGAAACATCGACGTGAAGGGACACATCGAGTGGCTGCCACCCGCACAACCAACCAGGGCCGGGGAAAAACTGCAACCGAGGTACGCGCCCTTAGCGGGAACCGAACCCGGGTATCTCAGGACCGCAGGCTGACGCTCCGACCGCTGAACCAAACCGGCCAGGGCATGAGCAGAAATTTCTAAACAAATGGATTTATTTGCCTTATTTTTAGCATGATTTGCTCGTTTCTTTGAGAAACACAGAATTGTCTAGTTTAAAATAATAACTGTTCTTCCACAATTGCACCTCCCTGCACTTCTTCTGTTCCTAGCACAGTTCTTGGTATACAGTAGGAACCAAATAGATGTTCCTTAACTGAATGGGTGGAAAAGTGAATGAGCACAGTGTTTTAATTTCAAATGTTTCAGGCCTTTCTGGCAGGGAATATTTAAGTAAGGTAGTATTTCACAGAGGTTTATAAAGCATTGTACATTCTTTTTGTCTGAATCATATGCCTCTTGACCATCCTTAACACTCTTGTCCTCTCATCGCTCAGCTGAGTTCCTGTTCTTTTGGGGCTAATTTCAGCTGAAAGTTTGTTAACCTATTTTTCTTGAATGAAACAGAGGAGTCCTGAAATTATAGACAAAATTGGTGAGCATATGTGCATTGGGACATTTTTCTGGAAAGGAAGAGGGAGAGAGCCTATAGCTTAAATTAACTTTTCAAAAGGATGCTGTGTTCCAACATAGGTTAAGAACTATCTTTAAATGCCTTTTCACATACTAACAAAGAGCCACTCACTGTGTTCTTTTCTGTGCTTGTTTTATGCCTAGAGAATAATAAGGTAAGAAGTATGCTAGAAAACATGAACAATAGCTATTTAGAATAGAAAATATGTTAACTTCAACAGCAAAAAAATTCTATGCTTTTTTCTCTTGGATCCTGCATTTTTGTGCAAAACAAAAGAAACTAAAGATCCTTATTGGGTGCAAACATTTCAATGAATTATATTTTAGTAAGGAGTACTGTCCTGTAAACTATAGAGTGCTTATTATCATTAAATTTTAAAAACTTTTAATACACAAAATTCATTTAGGTACATTCTGAGTGCACTTAGAAAGCCCACAAGTAGGACAAAATAACTGTATACAACAGAACTGTTTTGCACAATAAAGCCAAACCATTTAATTGATTCTATATTTACAGAAGTCTTGCTTTGTTTTTGAGCTCTGGGGTATATCTTAGACTTGAGGTACAATAGGAATAAGACACCACCCTTTTTCTCAGGGTTATATCAGGTGATGGACACAGGCAATGATAATACAGAGTAAAAAGTCTTACTCTGAAGGGCACACCTGAGGTCCTGTGTGAACTAAGGTCAAATGCCTTACAGTCGTGGGGGTTTATGGGAAGCTTCAGAGAGGAAGAAACTCCTGAGTTGACCAATGTGAGTAAAACAGACCAGAGGGAGATGGGATAGGGAGGAGATGGTGGGAAATCAATGAGCCCAACAGTAGGGGTAGCCAATATAAAAGTTCAGACATGCCCTGGTCGGTGGGTGTGGCTGAGTTGATTGACCGTGTCCCCAGCACCAACATGTCACCAGTTCGATTCCTGGTTGGGGCACACGCCCTGGTTGTGGGCTCCATTACTAGTAGGGAGTGTGCAGGAGGCAGCTAATCAATAAAAATATATTAAGAAGAAAAAAAGTCCAGACACATCAGGGAAGATGACGCAGTCTAGGAACTAAGTATCTCTTCAGGTTAAGTGAAATGGTCAAGGATTCAGTTTTTATGCTACTTAAAAGCATTTGCTTGCCTCTTACCCTAAGGGCAAATGAGGATCTACTAATGATTTTTAAACAAAGGGATGCAAATTGGTGACAAGAATATAATGCTATTCAATATCTGAAGTGTTTAGAAGTTAATAGCTGAGTAAAATTAGCTTGAATTTAAGGCCTCTAGAATTTGGATTCCATAATTTTTAGGTCTAAGAAATAGCTCTTAGCCAAAAAAATAAACAAACACCAAAAAACCAAAAAAATAAATAAAAAAAAAACTAAATTCCCATTTCCTGTCAAATAAACAGCCATTTAGCAAACAAAAACAAATGCAAGTGACTATAAAGAATAAAGGACCTTATGGCTGTGTTCCAAACAGTTATAGATTGGTTCCCTGCAGGTTAGTAAAGTAACATTGATTAACTGGCATGGTTTAGAAAAGACCACACTTTCAAATTAAAGTAAGAAAAATAGGAGAAGCAAGAAGAGGAGAGCCACCTCCTCAACCCCCACTCCCAGCCTAGCCTCCTACTCCTTCGCCTTCCGCCCAGGATGAAAAGGGAAGGAGCTCAACCTGAAAACAAGGCGAGGCAGAGAAGCAGCGGTGACCTTGGCCATGGACTGAGGAGGACGGTAGGGCAGTGACCGGCAGACAGTCACGACAGACAAGAGAATCAGATGAGACTATGGCAGATATAAAAGGTCTGTAATCGGGCTTTTCAAAAACAAAACAAAACAACAACGTAAAACAAAAACAAAAAATCCCAGACGCCAAATACAGTCCTCTGCAAATGTGATATGCAGCTGGGAAATATGTGGTTAATATTTTTTTCTAATGATTTTCAGTTCAAATACAACACAGAGTATGCTTTAGCATGTACTAGAACTAGATGAACCAGAGGCTTCCGAGTTTGATCTCTGGAGAAAAGGTGAGAAAAAGCAAGGTCTTGGGTTCAGATCTTAAGAGCTATGTACCCTTGGAAAGTTACTTTGTGAACTTTGTACCTAGATTCCACATGTTTAGATGTTGTGACATACTAAGTGGCCAGTTACTAGTAGCTATAATTGTTATTGTCAATAATAAAAATAATAAAATCCTCTAGTGTCTAAATTGGCTCTGTCCAATACAGTAGCCATTAGCCACAAGTGAAAATGTTCCTTTCTAATGAAAATTTGACATCCAAATTGAGATGTGCAGTAAGTATAAGACATACACCAGATTTTGAAAATTTAGTATGAAAAAATGTAAAATATTTTAACAATATTTATATTATATATTGAAATAACATTTTACATATTAAAATGATAGTAGGTTAAATAACACTATTAAATTAATTTAACTTGTTTATTTTCTTCTTTCAAATGTAACTGCTAAAAATTTTAAAATGTGGTTCTTATATTTCTGTTAGTGCTGGTCTATGCAAAATGAGTAATTCCTCAACTATTCAGAATGTATAATAATTACCATTTATTAAGTCTCTGCTATTCTATAGACCATGGGTCAGCAAACTTCTTCTTTAAAGAACATATAGTAAATATTTTAGGCTTTGTGAACAGCAGAGTAACAACTACTGCTCTGTCCTTATGATGCAAATTTAGCTGGAGACAGAACATAAATGGATAAGCAGGGCTGTGTTCCAGTTAATCTCTATTTGCAAAAACAAGTGGCAGGCTGCATGTGGCCCACTGACCTTATGTTCCAGATCCCTGCTCTAGTTCTTTTTCAAGATATTTTTAAAAATATGTTTTTATTAAATTTTTAGAGAGAGAGAGAAACAACGATGTGAAAGAGAAACATCTATTGGCTGCCTCTTACACGCCCCCTACTGGGGATCATCCTGCAACCCAGGCATGTGTCCTGACCAGGAATCAACCAGGACCTTTCAGTCCATGGGATGAGGCTAAATCCACTGAGCCACAATGCCCCGGCCAAAATATTTTTTTTTAATACAGTATTTCTAATCATCAAAATAGCACTGTCAAATAGAGTCTATTATTCTATATTAAAATAAGAAAACTTTAACTTAGAAAAAGTTAAATAATTTACTAAAGGTTACACAGTTAAAAGTAAAAAAAAATAATTAATAAAAAATTATATGTATATATATAATTTATATACAGTATTTTACTTCTAAAACTACAACATTCAAATTAGAGCGTAGTTATTATAACCACTCAGTTAACATTACTTTCGTTGATGGAACATAAAAATATAAGCAGTTTCTAAAGTAAATGGGTGCTAAACTTAAAAACATGTTATAATTTTAGAAAGTGCTTTCAACTGGATTAAAAAACAAACCCCACAGGCAACACAAATGAGAGTTCACTCAAATTTTGAATTCTCTAAGCAACTCAAAAATATATGGTTCAGGAGACAGCGATTTCTGTCTTTTTTGTTTGCTGTCTTTAGCTCCTGGAAGAATATCAGGCACATAGTTGGCCCTCACTGTATATTTTTTGAATAAAGTTGTTTTCACAGGCAGTTAAATTTTGCTTAGATTCCTGTCACTATATCCAGACACCAGACTAACCAAGGGTTAGAGGCCGTCTGGGAGTCTGCCACTGGGAGGAGGGATAGGTAAGAGGCAGAGAACACACAACACAGCACTAACAGTGCTCAGAGGCAAAGTAACTATACAACATGCTTCTGGAGGGAGGGAGGAAGGAAGGGAAGAAGGCAAAGAAGAAAGGAGAGAGTGAAGGAGGAAAAGAAAGGGAGGAAGA
This sequence comes from Molossus molossus, assembly GCF_014108415.1. Lineage (NCBI taxonomy): Eukaryota > Metazoa > Chordata > Mammalia > Chiroptera > Molossidae > Molossus > Molossus molossus. The sequence goes on from NW_023425348.1 coordinate 1,865,838, forward strand.
AAGGAAGACAGTAAAGATGGACATATAGTATGTACTGTTTTAGGGTTTACAATGAAGAAACAGGTATTCCAGCAATTATTTAAAAAGTATAAAATAACACTATGCTTAAAAGGACATCTGCATCTTGTGAACCCATAGGAAGACTGCCTGATTCTTTCTCTAGCCATCAGAAAAAGCACATCTTCAGGAATATTTACATCTTCTCTTTTTTAAGTTCTAGAGTTGTGTTTTTGTTAAGTTAGACTGCTCTACAAACATTTAAAAATTTTACTCTATTTTAAAAATCAAAACCACTGATTTTATTTTTAAGTACTCAATTTTAGTAATCCTAAATCCTAAGCAGTGTTCCCCCATGTCCTTTGGCCAGATGCCATCTGCCAGTTTGCTGATAAACTGCATGTTAGTCAGATGCAAGAATGAAGTCTTAGATAAAACCATTATCATAACATCCACATATAGCTCATTTTGCAAGACAGTTAAATAATACACTTTATTATTTATATTTTTACTGTTTTTTAAATGATAACTTGATTTAACTATGATCCTTTTTAAAATTTAATTATGACTTTTACCCTGGCCGGTTTGGCCCAGCGGTTAGAGCGTCCGCCTGCGGTCCAGAGAGACCCAGGTTCAGTTCCCACTAAGGGCATGTACTTCGGTTGCAGTTTGTCCCCGGCCCTGGTTGGTCATGCGGGTGGCAGCCATTCGATGTGCTCCTTTCACATCGATGTTTCTCTCTCTCTCTCTCTTCCTCCCTTCCACTCTATCTGAACAAAAAATGGAAAAAAAAATGTCCTCAGGTGAGGATTAAAAAAATAAAATAAATAAAATTTAATTATGACTTTTAATAACTGACTGATTAGAAATATAAAAAACACAAGCTATTAAAATTAATAAGATAAAGTGTTATAGAAATAGGTGAAACTCTCAACTCTGTACCCCTAGTGAAGTCTGAGGCAGATGATGACCCAGCTATTTAATATCAGAACACATATTATAAATCCAGAGTCTAGTTTATGTTTTTTTCAAGAAGCACTAAAACTGCTATAGTTTTCTTTTGTATGTTTCATGTCCATTTATATTTCACTGATGCTCAAAACTGCATCACTTAGCTGAAAAAAATTACCCAATTGATATGTTACAGATGATATCACTGTATTTTTAGATGATTTAAATTCATACACTGACCTACTTATAAATGCAAAGTTTCCAGTTTCAGAATTCTGTATGCCTCTGGGTTAAAATGTAAAGCTGAAATAATGAGTTACCAACAAGTTATGTAAGAGCATAGTTAGACAAATGGCAGTTTTGAGCTTAGAAGTTAACTGGGTATGATACTCTGTCCTTTCGATTTAGGTTTCAAAGGGAACGTGTTAAGATGGATATTCTTCCTGGTTGATCTGAGTTCAGAAACAGCACTACTCTCCAGTCAAAGGGATGGAGCTACAGAAGTCTAAAGCTATAGCACAATTTCATTGATATTGATCTTGTCCCAGTTCATATCCCTCTCCAGCAGCACTGAGTGCCTGGGGGGCAGAGGCTCCACTGGGGTCTAAGTGTTCCCAATAATAATGTTTATTATAGAGATTTAGACCTAAAAATCACTCTATAAAAAAAAATCACTCTAAAATAAAAACCTTTTAAAAAATACAATAAGTGATTACATATGTAATCTTTCTAAAACAAATCTAATCCATAAAGGGTGACTTGTTCTATTTCTCATCATCATTGACGGCATCATCATCAACAACATCTTCAACACCAACAAATATATACAGTTCCTAAACTCTGTTACATCTTAGGGATATGTATCTTTCAAAGAGGTTAGCATCATGGGGTTAACTTATAATTGAGTTTGTGCTGGTTTCAGGTTTCTTTTCAGTGTATGGTTTTATAATCTAGAAATATGTATTTATACATGTATTATTTAACATTATGTGATAACATTTCAAAGTATGCTTTAGAAAAATAACAATTTACTTGGTCATCAAAGTAGTCCTATGAACTATTATTATTGCTCGGCCAGTGGGGCTCAGTGGTTGAGCATCAAACCATGTACCAGGAGGTAGCTGGTTTGTTTCCAGTCAGGACACATGCCCAGGTTGTGAGTCTGAACCCCAGTGGGGGGCATGCCGAACGCGGCCAGTCGATGTTCCTCTCATCGATGTTTCCATTTCTCCCTCTCCCTTCTTCTCTCTCTAAAATCAATAAAGAAAAAGTATTAAAAAAAAGAACTATTATCTTCATTTTACAGATGAGGAAACTGAGGTATAGTTGTTGAAAGCTTTTTAATTAAATCAAGCAAACTGTTTATTATCTATAACTTCTTCTGGCTAAATTGTACAAAAATAGATTATATTTTCTTCAAAGAAATTTTTAATTGTGTATTGCTTATTTTTCTCACTTTTATTTTCTATATTTAAACACCAGTGTGGAAGCTTAATTTTTCTGTCTATTTGTTTACTCAGTCTTGTCACCCTCCGCAGGCCTACATCAGCCTGTCTGACAGGGCTGTTTAACTTACAAAAATCCTTACTACAGATTCATGCCTGCTAGCACTTCCCTGCCTGCTAGTCTCCAACCGCAAAACTAACTACTAGCCAACCATTAACCAATCAACCAAGTAACTAGAAAAATAGAAAACCTCAAAGAGCAAGTAGCACGTGCTTTTCCTCTCATCTCTGTCTCAGCACCATGACTGTGCTCCTGAGTTGGAACAAACTCTCCAAGGAACACGTGATTTTGCTTTTTCCCTTCAAGGTTCTACCACTGTGCTTTCTCTTTTAAAAAATCCTCACCGAGGATATTTTTTCCATTGATTTTTAGAGAGAGTGGTAAGGAGGGAGGGAGTGGGAGAGAGAGAAACATCAATGTGATGCACCCTGACCCAGGTCAGAGAGCAAACCTACAACCCTGGTATATGCCCTTACCCAGGAATCAAACCTGTGACCCTTTGGTATGTGGGCCGGTGCTCTAACCACTGAGAAACATGGGACAGGGCTACCACTGCACTTCTTGATCTCGGCTCTCTGTCCTTGGCTGTTCTAGTGCAGTATCAGTGCAGAGTGCAGACATGCTTCACCCAGGAAATGTATTCATGTATTTATATTTCAAGCCTAATTTTTATTTTTAATTTATTTTTTAAGTGTTTTTTTTTTTTTTTTCTTTATTGATTTTAGAGAGAGAGGAAGGGAGAAGAAGATAGAAATATTGATGAGAGAGAATATTGATTGGCCACCTCCTGCATGCCCTCCACTGGGGATCGGGCCCACAACCTGGGCATGTGCCCTGACTGGGAATCGAACCAGCAACTTTTTGGTACATGGGTCGATGCTCAACCACTGAGTCACCCAGGCTGGACTCAAGCCTAATTTTTAAAAGTTTTTTATATTAAAGAAAATTGATACAGTTATTTATATATAAGAAAATGATAACAATGATTTATTCCCCACATATATGAACACACACACACACACACACACACACACCCCCAAAAAAAACCCACAGTGTCATAAAGGCCAGTTCTGACTAATCTCCTTGTAAAACTAAGGATACAATAACTTCTACTTTTTCATTTAAAGATAAGAAAATAAATGGAATATAAGACACATTCATACAAAGAAAGAGGAAGAAAATAACTGATGGGCAAATTAATTAACACACACAGTTTAAACATTTAATCTTGGAGTTGATTATTATTCATTACTAACTTTGCCTTTACTAAAAATGAGTGGTATCTGGGATGTGAAGGTTTTTTAAATCTCTGGAAAAGGTCACTTGGATCAATCTCCAGCCTTGGCAAGAGAATGACTGTCTGTAGGTGGTGGGTGGATCTTCTCATAATTCTGAGTGAGAGAGTGCAAATTTACATAGTTCTGTTTTTGAAACATCTAGATCACAGAAGTCATGAGAATATTAAAAAGTGAGCTTTATGTTCATTCCTAATCCCTTCATTTTGAACACTTATTTCAGAAATATCTTTTCTATTTAACCCTATTCAGACCCTCTCTCCCCTAAACTTTATTAAGAGTAACCCTATCAGAGTTTGTTATTTCCAAGTGGATAAAGTGACTGATTACTATGTACTATATTAACCTACAGAGAGCAAATCTAACTATGTAAGTATTGCAGACCGGTCAGATGCTAAAGTTACCCCTAAACTCTGTTGTTTTTCTAAAGTAGCTTCTGTCAGCAAATGAACATGAGTTGGGTTAAGAAAAATAGTGTCAACTCTATTAAATATAAGGGAAAGTTAAATGTCAACTTGCTAAAGGCAGGAATAGTGGGGTGGCCATAGACCTCAGGGTATAGTCCCTTTCAGACAGGTGGAAAAGACACGGGATCAAGAGGACGGAGACACTGCAGTTCTTCTCTCTCTCACACTTCCTCTCTCTCTTTCTGTCTCTGTCTCTCACTCTCTCTTCCTCTCTCTGAAGAAAAAAGATACAAGGGTAGGTCTGAGTGCTGGAGAAAATGCAAGTGAAACTATTCTTCTGCCAGGGCTAGCAGAAGGCCACTCTAGATAAGGAGGCTAGCTAAGGTGTAAGGATAAGCACTAATTAAAAACTTGTAGCCCAGCAGATGCTGGCAGGAACTCGATGGCTTTGCAGTGAAGATGGATTAAGCTTCAAAGTTAATAAATAATTGTGCTTCCCAGTATCTATAGGCCACGACCTCACGAGGTCCCACTCTGCACAAGCAGGCTGCAGGCAAGGCTGGACTTGAAGCACAATGTTCTGAGTTGACTGCAAGAGAAGGACTATATCACCTGACTTTCTGACTCAGAAAAAGAGGAGAGAATGCAGTTGCATTAGAGGTGTAATTAGACCAGCATTTTTAGTCGGAAAACTAAATGTTCTGTTCGACATTTTTGAAAACTTTGCTCTTGAATGTGGTACTCTCTTGATATTTATTATGTCTTACTTCTGTAAGTAATAGAATAATGAATACCTTGGGAATATAATTTTAAATATGCTTAAAATAATTATGACTGAGAATTGTAGAAGTCTGTTTACAGTAGAAGTATACTGCCAGGTTAAACTTATCTGAAATTCAGCTTAACTTAAAATCATGTGGTTTTACAATAGAACTGAGACACCAAGTTCTGGGTCATAAAATGGGTCAAGAAGAATGTATACAACTCACACTTTCCTGGGAATTTGCTTTTCAGTAAGGCACAAAGGCTTAAATTTTGGCATCTGAGAGCAGGCAAAAACCATCGGAGCCTTCTCATTGTTTCTTAAATGAGAAGTTTTGTCCCTTAACTTACTACATTCTCCTTTTGTCCTTACAATCTCTCCCATTTAACCACATCACAGCCCTCCTTGTGCCCCTCCAAATCACCAGGGTCATGAATAACTGAACCACTTTACATCATCATAATAAAATATATATATTGATTAAAAGTAGCAATTAATCTTATATTTTGATTAATGCCATAGGTAAAGGAAAATCTAAACATCTGTCTCCTATCTCTTACCCATTCTCTCACTCTTTGGCACTTGCTGTTCATTTGCCTTGAATATTCCTAACACAGTTAATCTACTGGATAAGTCATTCTTCAGGTGCCAGTTTACATGTCCCTTCATTAGACATAATTACCCAGATGATGTCAGATCCCCTTGGTATAAACAGTATCTGAGACTTTCTTCCAAGCACCACCATCTTTGGTACTATGTATTAGCTGTATAGTATGTGTTTAAGAGCCACCTCTCTGCTAATAGAATCTCTTTTGCATAATAGATGTGCACAATGCAGCTTTGCTGCAGGAATGATGAATGAATTGTAAGCACCCTGAGAACATGATTCTATTTAATTAACCATTGTATCTCTAGCACTTCACACAATCATGTTGCAGATGTGTGGCTTAATGTATATTGTTGAAAGTATGGATTTGTTTCTTATTCCACTTTATTGTCATCGTATTTTTCTTATTATTTTTTTCTTGAGACCGTGAGGATTTGTTCAGTGTACCAGGTACATACGTTTTATGTCCCATATACTTTGTTTCTCATGTATATGAGAAATAAATATTTAGGATAAAAGTAAACCTAAGGGATTACCTAGTTTCTTCATAAGTCCTCAGTTCTTGTTCTCTATCCAGGGTCGTATATGAAGTCATTCTTGAATGGTGGCTAGAAATGTCATTTCTTTATAAATAAATGCACCCATTGGTGCTGATGCTATACATAGAGACAGTGAAAAGAACTAAAAAACTGATAAAGATGACTTGATAAACATCTATAGAAACATTAAAGTTTAGCTAGAACTCTCTTGCATTTTAAGGGGGAAATAATGCAGCAGTGGACATATTTTATTTCTGGGTATATGAAGAAGGGAGTGCTTTTTATCCTCTCTCTTTCTGTCTCTGTCTTTCCATCTGGCCAGGATTTTGGTGATAAAACCACTAACTCAAAGAAATCCTGGTGGAAGGTAATCTATAAATAAGTGTATTATCAAATCATAAATGCTGTTATCCAGACATACCAGGAATATTGTCCTTTTTTAGCCAGGAGATTGGTCATATTATTTTTTACCCACAAAAGGAATCAATACAGTTATTCAAAATTCCAAATCTTCACATGACTTATGGGAAACAAAACATACACCATATATTAAGTAATCTTTACAATTAAAGTTAGCAAGACTGATGATTTTGTTTTTTTATTATTATTTTTTTTATCCTCACCTGAGGACATTTTTCCATTTTGTTCAGATAGAGTGGGAGGGAGAGAGAGGAAGAGAGAGAGAGAAACATCGACGTGAAAGGGACACATCGAGTGGCTGCCACCTGCACAACCGACCAGGGCTGGGGACAAACTGCAACCGAGGTACGCACCCTTAGCGGGAACCGAACCCGGGTCTCTCAGGACCACAGGCCGATGCTCCAACTGCTGAACCAAACCGGCCAGGGCAAGACTGATGATTTTTTAAAAATATAGTATCCTTATGAGGACATCAGTCAATGCACTGTTTTTTTAGTGCATTAAAAATATGATGGATGTATAAAAACAATATTAATAATTCCTGAAAAGATATTGATATTTCCAAAGCACCCATCTTTAGAATAGACAGGGTTTATATAAGCCAAATTCTTTCCCTTCTCCATTGAAATAAGATAAAGGAAGACTGATTTTTTTCTATGTTACATCATATAACTTATTTTTTTTCAGAAAATAAAATCACCTGAGGTTTTTTTCTTCTTTTTGTGTGGGTCACCCCATCAAGGTAAAGAATTAGGACCAGATGAAGTGCTTGCTGGGATAAAAACTCGCTGCAACCACATGACCCATTACATGATGATTATGAGTATTTATAATGAGTAATCATCATGAGTATTTATTTATTTTAATATGTTTTTATTGACTTTTTAGAGAGAGGGGAAGAGAGAAATAGAAATATTGATGTGAGACAGAAACATCAAATGGCCACTTCCTGCATGCCCCTACTGGGGATCGAGCCCACAACCCGGCCATGTGCCCTGACTGGCTATCAAATCAGGACCTCTCAGTCCATGTGATGAGGTTCAATCCACTGAGCCACACTGGCCAGGCATCATGAGTATTTCTTTATTTGGTTATGAATGTTTGTGTGTATATGTTTATATGTATATAATTATTATCTTTGTTTTCTGTCCTCTTGTACCCTCTTATCTTGTAACATAAGTCGCATTGACTTTACATCTTAATATTCAAGTATTGTTAACTTTACATTATAGCATTTGAGTCATAAGCTATCAAAGAGAAAAATAAACATCACTCATATAATTTACATCCTTTACTTGGGGAAGGGTTATTTTCGGTTGTATGAAGGATAGTTGTATCATGGCCCTCTTATTGTCTTTCTTCAGGAATGAAATGTGGTTTAGAAGATGCTTTTAGGTGCCAAGTTGACATGGGATGAATCTCTGTTGGTTAATTTTTGTGTCAATTTGGGTCGGCCATGTTACTCAGATATTTGGTCACATATCCTGGAGGTTCTTCTGAGGGTGTTTGTTCAGATGACATTAACATTTAAATGAGTGGACTCTGAGTAAATCAGATCACCTATTTATTACATGTGAGTGGGCCTCCAGTCAACTGAAGGCCTTAATAGAACAAAGACTGACCTTCAATAAAGAAGGGATTTAACCAAAAGACAGTCTTTGAACTTGAACTCAACATGGCTCTTCCCTCGGTCTGTTGGTTCACCTTACAGATTTTGGATTTGCCAGCCTCTAGAATTAGGTGAGCCAAGTCCTTAAAATTGATTCTGTTTCTCGGGAGAACCCTGACTAATACCTCTCCCAAATCAGAATTTCTTTCGTGGAATCTCTAAATCTTTTTTTATTCTTTATTTCCTTCCTTCCTTCCTTCCTTCCTTCCTTCCTTCCTTCCTTCCTTCCTTCCTTCCTTCCTTCCTTCCTTCCTTCCTTCCTCCCTCCCTCCCTCCCTCCCTCCCTCTCCCTCTCTCTCTCTCTCTCTCTCTCTCTCCCTTTCTTTCTTTCTTTCTTTCTTTCTTTCTTTCTTTCTTTCTTTCTTTCTTTCTTTCTTTCTTCTTTCTTTCTTTCTTCTTTCTTTCTTTCTTTCTTTCTTTCTTTCTTTCTTTCTTTCTTTCTTTAATATTTTCCAAAGCATTCTGATGATTCAGAGTTGGAATCGGTTCAAGTGGGAACATTAACAGCAACCTTCCTTTCATTGATGACCTCTACCCCAATCACATCTCATCCTCCATGATTAAACATTAGCCTCATTTTATTTATTTCTGAAAATAATATGCTTTTAGCCCAAAGATTTTTGAGAAAATTATCCTTAAATGGCTTATTCAGAGTTTCATCTTATCATAATTTCTTTTTTTGGTCATAATTCCTTGATGTGCTTCACTAACATAAATCTGAATGGCAATTTCACCAAGAGGCTGCTGTAGACAAACACTGAGAAATTAACTTCAAAAGCTGAAATTGAGAGGTGAACTTTGGAGACTACCTGCAGAGCTTCTTTATGCAGTAACAGGTTATGGAGTTGCTTAAATAATATAGACTATAAAATCAGTTGTGCTTACAGAAAGTGTCAAAAACCGCATAGCATTCATAGGGCAACAATTATGAAGAGAAAGCTGAAATAAAAAAGCATTAGCGTCCTCAATTAAATATAAAATTACAGTGAATTAAACAAGTAAGAACAATTTTCAACTATTACTACTTTCTTTAATCTTCAGAAATGCTTGCTCAGTAATGATAGAGATATTGGGTAAGGCCCATTACAGTCCTAAGTGAAAAGGGAAACATCACAATTGATGCTGAAAGAGATTATAACCCACAGGCATCACTGGGCCCTCACATGAACTTTACATATACTCATAGAGAACTTTTCAGTTATTGTTAGTAACCCAAACCTGGGGTAAATAGAGATTGCTCCCAGGTTGAGCATTGACCCATGCACTAAGAGGTCACCAGTTCGAATTCCCAGTCAGGACACATGCCCACGTTGTGGGCCCAATCCCCAGGAGGTGGCCAATCGATGTTCTCTCTCATCTACCTCTCCTTTCTATCTCCCTCTCCCATCCTCTCTCTCTCTCTCTCTCTCTAAAATCAATAAAGAAAAAATATTATTTTTTAAAAAGAGCATACTTGAATAGAAATTATATATGCAAGCAGCAAACTAAATACAAGAGATTGCTTATTTATCATTTTGTCCAACACTTTCTGAGTGTCTACTTTGTGCCAGGCACAGTGTGAAGCATGAGTAATTTACTGGGAAATTGAGTTGGACATGGCCTTTCCCTTCATGGGACGTACAGAAGGGCTTATGGGAGACACAGATAGGTAGGTGACCACAGTGCAGTAAATCCAGATTCCTTATCTCGATTTATAAGTGGTTTCCCACTATCTGCCTAGGTGACCTGATCATGTAGGGGCTGTTTATGCACACTAGTCATATGGACCTTGGCCATGGCTGTTTCCTGAACTTAGAATCCTTTCCATAGATCTTTGCATAGATAATTCCTTCTGCTCATTTAGATCTCAATTCAAAATTATCTTTTCTTGACTGGAATTCCTGTATGGCTGTGCTATTTTTTTTTTCAGTCCCTGGGGAATATTGTATAAAAGAGAAGAAGTCTGACAGGTGGAAGGCTAAATTAACAACAACAAAAGAATAGTTACAATATCCAGCATTTTTTCAGGGTCTGAACTGAAGTTTTGCTTTGTTTTTGTTTAGGGTAGCAATACCTGAATAAACTTCTTTGTGTGAATTTGTAAATTCATTTGAAAAAATTACTATTTCTATTACAGTGCCTCTTTTCTGTTTTTGACAGCTTCTTAATTTGTTGATATTTTATTAACTGGTCATGCAGTTCATTAGGAATGTGTCCTGGTGTAGGAAAATCAGACAATGTTACATCAATTTATTTTTTGCCAGTTAACCTCTTGTTCAATTAATGTTACAAGTATCAAGAGTGCATTGCTTGACTGTGGTTATCACTGTGCCCTTGTCTTTAATTCACCAGAGGCCACACCAGAGAGTTACAGTGATTGCTCAAAGGCACTTTATCCTTAAGGTTTTATAGCTTAATTATGAACTCTGTGACTACTCTGCAGATAAATAAACGTTAGAAAGATTAGATCACTTGGTTGTCGCTCATTTGTAAAGAGTAAAAGCAATAATTTTGCCCTAATGATTTTTTTCCCATATATTTTTATTTGATGATAACATTATATAGTTACTTTTGTGCTTAATAAATTCTGTACTTAGTATAAATGAATTTTGAACGTTGAATATAGGTATTCTTATTTTAAAATGTGACCTATGCAATCTATTTTTATTCATTTGTAATAGCCAAGTATTCAATGGCAGATATACTAAGGGAAATGTTCACCTCTCTCTACTTCTGCTCAATGCTTTCTTTTCTATAGCAATGCTGAAGTATTTGAACATTTCTGTAGCTTTTGAAATATTTTCTCTTGAGCTGAACCACACAGCTCATCCTTCAGGGCCCAGAAAAAGCACTACTTACTTATTCAAAGCTGACTTCAAATGTCACTTTCTCTATGAAACTTTCCCCGTCCTTGTTATTTAAATCAGTTTCCATCTGTGGTCAATGTCCTCTTTACATACTCCTATCTCTATATTTACACAATGGCCCTGCACTTCTTAGTCAACAAATGAAGGCTCTTGAAGATGGGGTTGTATCTGACTCATTTGGTAGCCACATGAGCCAGTATCATGTTTAGCAGATACAATGCCTAACAAGGTGAACCGTTTCAGCGTCTGGAATTCCAGGGAGAACTCTTCCTTTATAGCAGTGGTTCTCAACCTTCCTAATGCCGCGGCCCTTTAATATAGCCCCTCATGTTGTAGTGACCCCCAACCATAAAATTATTTTTGTTGCTACTTCATAACTGTAATTTTGCTACTGTTATGAATAGCCATCGGAAACGTGTTTTCCGATGGTCTTAGGCGACCCCTGTGAAAGGGTCATTCGACTCCCAAAGGGGTCGCAACCCACAGGTTGAGAACCGCTGCTTTATGGGATGCTTTAATTCCACATTGTGGTGTAGTATTACAATATATAAGAAAGAAATAGTTTATTTAGCCATTACTAATAGAAGGACATTTGGTTTGTTTCTGTATTTTCTCTAATACAAATAGTTGTGCAGTAAAATATTGATACTGCCTTCTGCATACTTATGCAGGAATTTTTCTAGAATAGACATCAAGAGCTGGTTACTAGGGAATATGCATGTGTTTTTTTTTTTTCTTTATTAATTTTTAAAGAGAGAAGAAGGAAGAGGAAGAGAGAGAGAGAGAAACATCAACTGGCTGCCTCTTGCATGCCCCACACTGGGGATTTGGCCCACAACTTGGGCATGTGCCCTAACCAAGAATCAAACCGCGAGCTCTTGGTGCATGAGTGGGTGCTCAACCACTGAGCCACACTGGCCAGGCAATATGCATGTATTTTTAATTATGTTTTTACTACCAAATTTCTTTAAACAGTGGCTATAACAATTTTTTTTTGCATTTTATTTATATTTTTATTTTTAACTTATTTATTTTTTTAAATTTATCTTTATTGTTGAAAGTATTACTTGTCCTCCCTTTTTCCCCAATCGACCCCCTCTTCTCCACTCCTGCCCCCCTCCTGACTTCCCCACACTGTTGTCTGTGTCCATTGGTTATGCATATATGCACTGAAGTTCTTTGGTTTATCTATCAGTAATGTAAGCACTCACCTACTTCCTTTTGTTGCCATGTTTACTATGCTTATTATATACTACATTTTTAAAAGAACATTCTCAGTTTTATTTATTAACATATCCCTTATATTTCTCATTGTGGATGGAAAGGGACCACATGCTAACCTGACAAGCTCAGGGAAGGCCTGCCTGGCAACCTTGCAAACTCAGAGACCTAAAGTAACCACAAAGAATGATCTGAAGTGAAAACTTTTTAACTGAAAGCAGTTTATGGCAGATAGTCATGTCCTAGGCCAGCATCTTCCCTGACAAAGGTCAGTCTTTACCTTCACTGAGTCTGTCTATTGTCCTTTTGCATCTATGATAACATATCTTTGGAATGTCAAAGTAATTTTCCTGTGTCTGGACCCCTCAAAGCACAGGCACCACTTTGTGGTGACCACAAATGCCCTCATTGTTATTGAGTTCATTGTTGACTGTTGACTATCCTGTTCCCACCTATGCAAAAGATGTGTGTGTCTATCATTTTTCTTTTCATCCAATCCCAGAGGTTTCCCTGCTTTGCTTTCTCCACCTCCCTAATCTATCACCAGTGGACTTCATGGAACCCACTTGTATCTTCTCTTTTGATGTATATAACACTACACAAAGCTGCCCTTCTCTGGAACGTTGTCTCAGTCCGTTGAGATTTTGCTTCCCAATAGTTGTTGACCATTTTGGCTCACATAAACTCACAAAAATTCTTCATGGGTTTGAATGTTTCTTAAGTTAACATTATTCAAGTTGTAAAAATAAAGTAGTATAAATGTCAGAATATGTAAATGCTCAGATTTGCCAAAAACTGTAATCATAAAATTTTAAAGAAGAGGTTTTTGAGTTCTGAACAAATAAAATACAGCACATGGTAAGCCATTCCTACCAAGTACTACAGGAAATCATGCATTACAGTTTCATAGATTTTCTGAGTTCAAGATTATAGGAGACACAGGCAACTGGATAATGACTTTAATGTTCTATGATGCTTATAGATCTTGATCCTTATAGATTTCAAAGATAAAAACTGAATTCTCATTGGGGAAAATTATGTCATAAGATAAGCTTTTTAAGTGTCCAACTATATAACTTCAAAGTTTTCTATTAAAATTTAAGCAAAAAAGCAACTCTAAAGATTAATTACATTTATTGGTCAATAAACTGCTTTGAATCCTAAACATTGGAACTTTCATTCCTTGATCATATCAATAGGCAGATATCTTTATGGAATTAAAAATGTGCAGAAGATTTCAGTCACAAAAATTCACACCAATTTTTTATCTTTTATATAGATAAATGCAGATAACTTTTTACAAAAACAGCATCAGCATAGGGGAAGCGATTATTCGTGGGAATTGGCTCTACATTACCATCAATTCATATCTAAACCCTTGAAAGCAGAAATTAACTCAATCCTGTGCCATTAATTGACTAGATTTCCTGAGTTGCAGCTATAATGAAAATCTTGAAAAGAACATGAAGCCTCTACCTGTCAGCTACTGTAAGAACACACCCCCTGAGGAGCTCTTTCCGCTCTTGAAAAATGGTCTCCAGACAGAGATTTCCTTACATAGGTACTTATATCTTCAATTCTTTACAAGTCTCTGAGGATTCAGAAGAGAAGGTTAATACTTTCATCTGTGAGATGATGGCCCAGCGCCACTGAGGTTTTGGTTTTGCAACAGAGCTTCTTTTCTGATCAGCATTTGTTTTATTTTTCATGGAGTAAAAGATTTGTTCTATACTAAAGTAACCTTCCATTTTTTTGTGTGCAATTATCCTTTTTTAAACTTGGAAAGTAGGTTTTCCTTTTGATGCACACTTTTAATTCTCAATAATAGTAAACTATGGTAACTCAATGTATATAAACATCCTAAGTAGCACATGTATCTTACTGGAAATGCTAGAATAATTGGGTTTACTGATTATGCAGACAATTTCAAATTTGTTGGCATACTGAATCCACGTCATTCAACTACATAGAGATTCATCATTTTTGTTTCTGACTAAATTATAGCCTATATTTGGCAACAGTGTTACTGCTATCTTTAGAGGCTGTAGCTAATACTATAAAATATAAAAATCATTAAAGGCAGATGGGTTTTTAAGTCATCTAGTAGTTACTCAGTTATTGAGATGTGAACTTGACCTCTGGAATAAACTTAAAAATCACCCTGTCCCCCTTCACACACTGGTACACACATATCATCTACTTGGCTAAACTCATCTTAATTCAACACTGCTAAAATTAATTGTAAAGTTAATTTACTTGTATGGTACAATGTTAATACACCATGAAATATACAGACAATCAAATATATGCACACTTTATAAACATGATTCTAATAAGTGGGTAGAATTTATTACATTAAATAATATGAATATTGAATAAAATAAATATTTATAACGCTAATTATCAATTTCCACATATGTTTTCATATTCTTTGTGATATAGGTGCCTTTTAGGTAAGTAACACATATACTTCAAATATAAAATGTAACTTAAAATTGGTTGTATATGCAGATAGTTGTTAAGAATATCTTTTGAAAAATGTCTATAATTTTTTTTAAAGTCCAGGAACACATTATAATCCAATAACATTAAAAATTAGAAATAATTTTCTTCTAAAAAAATTTTGCCTTCAAAACTGTATTCAATTGACCTGATAATTTGATTTGGATATCTTTAAGAAATTATCTCATCAGTGATAAAATTTCTGAATGTATTAATAAATACTTTATGCACATGTGTTTTAGATATTTTATCTCTAAATAAATAAAAAAGTGTTAAGTGTCCAAGCTTTATTTTTAAGTAAAATGGAGAACTTCCAAATAAATATACTACAGTTATTTCATGTGGGATGAAGGTGGAAAAAACACAGGCATCATAAAATATGAGCTGGCATTTGTCATAATTAATAAAATTCCTAGTGAATGAACAAAAGACATTTCCAAGTCCTACAGAAAGAAGGCATAAAGAGTAAAACTGCCTTTATTCATACAAAATAAAATATTCATCTTTGCATCAATTTAAAAAAGGGATTCCTTCTGGTTTTATATTTTGCCCACTTCAAAGCAAAAGTCAGTGCCCTGGCTAGTTTGCTCAGTGGTTAGAGCGTCGGCCTGCAGTCCAGAGAGACCTGGGTTCAGTTCCCACTAAGGGCACATATATCGGTTTCAGTTTCTCCCCGGCCCTGGATGGGTTGTGCGGGTGGCAACCACTCAATGTGTCCCTTTCACGTCGATGTTTCTCTCTCTCTCTCCCTCCCACTATATCTGAACAAGAAATGGAAAAAGATCTTCGGGTGAGGAAAAAAAAAGAAAAAAAAAGCAAAGGTCAGTGAATTTATCTAGATATATGTATTCTATTTTATGTATTTATAGTTTTATGTTAATGTCACTTACCATCTGACACTTTAATCTGCGTTCACACATTATTATTATTATTTGCAATATTTTCAAGTGAGCTACATGGAGTCAGATACCTAGTCTTGGCCACTATGGTTTCAGCACCCAGGACAGTACTACTTTCAGTTAGTTTATTTTTGGTTTCTACCTTCAACAAACTTAAAGTGTAGGGGCAGAGTAGGCAAGTACAATATAGTGAGATAGGTAAGAGGATCGGTTGCATTGAGGTCATGGGAACATGTAGCTGAGAGTCTTAATCTGAATGTGGTGTGGAAGTGAGGGCTTCCTTAGGGAAATAAAGTTGAATCCTGAAGATTAGTAGCAGTAAACAGGAAAGATGTGGAGAAAGAGTGGAAAGTTCTTGACATTAAAAAGCATGCACACACACAAAACAATGGTGGTAGAGTGAATGGAAGCTACACAGTTTATCACCCAGGGCCAAACTGGAATTATAACTAAAATAAAGACAAATCATTGGGGAAAGCCAACTGAAGAACAACTGGACAGAACCACTACAACCAGGGATGCCAAATCGAGCCTGGTAGGAATTGTGGAGACATGCGGGCACAGGCTGGGAGTATGCTGGCAGCAGTGGAGAGTTGTATTAGTGGTGTGCACTTCCCACTGAAAAAGTGGGGGTTTTAAAGACAAATCATCAGAAAAAACCAACTGAAGAGCAGCTGGACAGAACCACTATAACCAGAGATGCCAAACGGAGCCTGGTACGAATTGCAGAGGTGCGCGGGTGTGGGCTAGGAGTCCGGGGATAGCAGAGAAAACCTGAATTAGTGGTGGGCACTTCCCACTGAGAAAGTGGTTTTTGTTGTTGTTGTCGTTGTTGTTGTTGTTGTTAATAAAAGAGCACCAAACCAGCTACAGCCACTTACCTTGGGTTCAAACAGAGAGAGGGGTGGACGCAAGGAATTTTGTACTGAATCACTCTCTCAAAGGACAGTACCCATATTACTCAAAGACCACCTTCGCAGAGCCCTGGGGAGAAGCAACTGCACCTCCTGAGGGAATTCAACACCACCAGTGCAGGCCAGAGCAATGCAAATTAAGGCTCCTTAACATCTCAATTTAATGAGATAGTAAGGGTCTCACTGGCAAATCAGCTATAGCCAATCACCTTGGGCTCCAGCAGAGGGAGTGATGACTGGGCTGTGAGTGGAGAAAATCCAGAACACCCAGCTCAGGAGGGGTGGACACCAGGAGTTCAGTACTGAATCACTCCCTCATAAGACAGTAGCCATATTACTCAAAGAGTGTCTTCATAGAGCCTTGGGGAGAAGCAAGGGATCTTCCCACAGGAATTCAACACCACAGGCCAGGCCAAAGAAATGCAAATTAAGGTTCATTAACATCTCAATTGAATAAGCTAGCAAGAGCAACCTGAGGCTTATCAAGCAACTGAGACTAATAGCCTCCAGGAAAATAGCTAAAGGATAACTATTGGCTTGCAAATCTACCCAAGGAAGTAAGACTTGACAGTGGTGTTTAACGTGAGTCCTCCCACACTTATCCAAGCCCAGTAGAGGGAGCCACAAACAGCAGAACATCAACACCCACAGGGAAAATTTGGCAGGCTCCAAAACCCACTGAAACAGCCAAAATGGTAAAACAAAGAAACAAATCCCAAATGAAAGAACAAGAGAATTCTGCAGGAGAAGAAATAAATGACATAGAATTAGGCAAGATAGCAGAGGGAGAGTTCAGAGCAATAATCATGAGTAAAGTGCTCAACAGCATGAGTAAAGATATAGAAACAGTGAAAACCAATCAACTGGAAATGAAGAATGACACAATAGAAATAAAGAACACATGGGAAGGAATAATGAGCAGAGCAGATGAAGCTGAGGACTGGATTAGTGAACTAAAAGACAGGGTAGAAAAAAATTACCCAATCAGAAAACCAAAAAGAAAAAACAATTAAAAAACAGGAACACAGCCTAAAAGAACTGTGGGACAACATGAAGCATAACAACATACATATGATAGGTGTGCCAGAAAAAGAAGAAAATAAGCAGGGTTAGAGAATATATTTGAAGAAATAGTGACAGAAAATTTTAGTAGTTTGGTGAAGGAAAAAGGCATACAAACCAAAAAGCACAGTGAGCCTCAAGTAAGAAAAACCCAGAGAGACCCATACCAAGGCATAATAATTAAAAATGTCAAAAATTAAAGACAATGAGAGAATCTTAAAGGCAGAAAGTGATAAACAACAGGTTACCTACAAAGGAACCCCCATGGTGTTTACAGCTGCCATCGCTCTCTAAGGCCTGAGCTGCCTCCAACTCACCAAGCTCCAGCCAAATGAGAAGGTGAATAAGTAAAGAGGTCTCTATACCATGGCTCGTACAAAGCAGACTGCCCGCAAATCAACCAGTGATAAAGCACCAAGGAAAAAACTGGCTACCAAAGCCGCTCGCAAGAATGTGCCCTCTACTAGAGGGGTGAAGAAACCTCATTGTTACAGGCCTGGTTCCATGGCACTTTGTGAAATGAGACGTTATCAGAAATCCACTGAACTTCTGATTCACAAACTTCCCTTCCAGCGTCTGTTGCGAGAAATTGCTCAGGACTTCAAAACAGGTCTGTGCTTCCAGACTGCAGCTATTGGTGCTTTGCAGGAGGCAAGTGAGGCCTACATAGTTGGCCTTTTTGAAGACATCAACCTGTGTGCTATCCATGCCAAACGTGTAACAATTATGCCAAAAGACACCCAGCTAGCACGCCGCATATGTGGAGAATGTGCTTAAGAATTTACTATGATGGGAAACATTTCATTCTTTAAAAAAAAAAATTCTTTCCTTTCTGCAAGTCTAAATGTTTTGGTGAACAAGTTTCAGCAGTTTAACTTTATAACAATATAAATAAACCTGTTAAATTTTTCTGGATAATGTCAGCATTTGGATTTTTTAAAAACAAGTACATTTCTTATATTGATGGCAACTAAATGGTGTTTGTAGCATTTTTTTATACAGTAGATTCCATCCATTCACTATATTTTCTAACTGAGCTGTCCAACATGCAAGTACATGTTTTTAATGTTGTCGGTCTTCTGGGCTGTTCCTGTAAGTTTGCTATTAAAATATATTAAACTATTTATTAAAAAAACAAAACAACAACAACAACAACAACAAAAAACAAAGGAACCTCCATAAGGCTATCACCTGACTTCTCAACAGAAATACTACAGGCCAGAAGGGAATGGCACAAAGTAGTCAATATTATACAAAACAAGGATCTGAACCCAAGACTACTCTATTCAGTAAGGTTATCATTCAAAACAGAAGATGAAATAAAGAGCTTCACAAACAAAAAAAAAGGCTAAGGGAATACATTAGCACCAAACCAGCACAGCGAGAAATGTTAAAAGGACTGCTGAAATTAGTAGAAGAAATAGGAAGAAAAATATAACCACAATAAACAAAAATGGCAATATATAAGTACATATCAATAATAACCTTACACTTAAATAGATTAAATGCTGCAATCAAAAGACACAGAGTAGTTGAATGAATACGAAATTATGACTCATATATGTAGTTTACAAGAGAACTACCTCACAACAGAAGACTCACATAGGTTGAAAGTGAAGTGTTGGAAAAAAATGTTCCAAACAAATGAAAGAAAAAAAGAATTGTGGTAGCAATACTCATATCTCATAAATTAAACTTCAAAATGAAGGCCATAATGACAGACAAAGAAGATCACTACATAATATTGAAAGGATCTATTCAACAGGAGGATATAATCTTGGTTAACCTATATATGCTCAACGTAGGAGTAACAAAATACATTAAAAAACTTCTGGAGGACTTCAATAAAGAAATCAACAGCAATACAATCATACAGAAGACTTCAACACATCACTGACATCACTGTATAGATCTTCTAGACAAAAAATTAACATGGAAACAGAGTCTCTACAAGATGCACTAGATCTAATGGATTTTACAGATATCTACAGAGAATTACACCCCGAAACTGCAGAATTCACATTCTTCTCAAGTGGATATGGGGCATTCACAAAGATAGACCACATGTTACGACACAAACTAAGTTTCTACAAGTTCAAGAAGATTGAAATCATATCAAGCATCTTCTCAGAACACAATGGCATGAAACTAGAAATCAATTACACCAAAACCATTCAAACACATGGAAACCAAATAGCATGTTATTAAGCAATGAATGGGTTATCAAGGAGATCAAGGAAAAATTAAAAACTTCCTGGAAACCAATGAAAATGAACACACAATACAAAATCTATGGAACAGAGTGAAAATAGTCCTGAGAGGGAAGTTCATAGCACTACAGGCCTACCTCAAGAAACAAGAAAAATTTCTAATTGACTATCTAACCTCAAAACTTAAAGAACTAGAAAGTAAACAAAAAGAAAAACCCAGAGTATAAAGAAAGAAATAGTTAAGGTCAGAGCAGAAATAAACAACATAGAAACTAAAAACACAATTCAAAAGTTCAATGAAACAAAGTGCTGGTTCTTAGAAAAGATAAAAAACATTGCTGGACCCTTAGCTAGACCCACCAAGAAACAAAGAGAGAGGACCTAAATAAACAAAATCAGAAACAAAAGAGGAGAAATAACAACTGACATCACAGAAATATAAAGGATAATTTAAAAATTTTATGAACAATTATACACCAACAAATTGGACTGTTTAGGAGAAATGGACATATTTCTAGAAACACACAGTCTCCCAAAATGGAACTGGGAAGAGATAGAAAACTTGAATAGACCAATACCAATTAAGGAAATTGAAGATGTAATCAAAACACTCCAGCAACCAAAAGCCCAGGCCCTGATGGCTTCACGGGGGAGTTTTACTGAACATTCAAAGAAGAACTAATACCCATTCTCCTCAACTATTCCAAAAAAATCCAAGAAGGAAGACTTCCAAACTCATTTTATGATGCCAGCATAATTCTAATTCCAAAACCAGAAAAAGACACTACAAAGAAAAAAAATGATAGGCCAATATCCCTAATGAACATAGATGCCAAAATTCTTAACAAAATATTAGCAAATCAGATCCAGCAATACACCAAAACAATTATTCACCATGACCAAGTGGGATTCATCCCAGGATGCAAGGCTGGTACAATATTTGCAAATCAATAAATGTGATACACCACAAAAACAAAATGAAAGATAAAAATCATATGATCATATCAATAGATGCTGACACTATATGATCATATCAATTGATTTAACAAAATCCAGCACCCATTTAGATAAAAATGCTCAGCAATGTGGAAATAGAGGGATCATATCTTGACAAAATAAAGGCCATATATGAAATACCTACAGACAATATCATACTTAATGGGCAAAAATAAAAAGCATTACCTTTAAGAACAGGAACAAGACAAGGATGCCCACTTTTACCACTCTTATTTAACATAGTACTGAAAGTCTTAGCCACAGAAATTAGACAAGAAAAATGAAAGAGATCCAAATTTGAAAGGAGGAAGTGAAATTGTCATTATTTGCAGATGACATGATATTGTACATAGAAAACCCTAAAGACTTCATCAAAAACCTATTACAGCTAATACATAAATTTGGCAAAGTAGCAGGATACAAAATTAACATCAAGAAATCAAAGGCATTCTTAAACACCAACAATGAACTCACAGAAAGAGAAAGTTAACAAAATAACCATTTACTGTTGCAGCAAAAAAAACTAAGATACCTAGAATTAAACATAACCAAAGAAGGACTTGTTCTCAGAACACTATAGGACATTGCAAAAAAAAAAAAAGAAGAAGATATAAGAACATGGAAGCATATACCTTGTTCATGGATTGGAAAAATCAACATCATTAAAGTGTCCATTCTACCCAAAGAAATCTGTAGATTCAGTGCAATCCCCATCAAAATACCAATGTCATATTTCATGGAAGTACATCAAATACTGCAAAAGTTTATATAGATCCAAAAATGAACCTGAATAGCCACAGCAATTTTGAAAAAAAGCAAAGTAGGAGGCATCACAATACTGGATATTAGGTTATACTACAAAACCATTGTAATCAAAACAGCCTTGTATTGGCATAAGAACAGGCATATAAATCAATGAAACAAGACAGAGAACACAGAATTTGACCCAAGACATTATGCTGAATTAATATTTGACAAAAGTGGCAAGAGCATATAGTGGAGTAAAGAAAACCTCTTTAATTACTGATGTTGGAAAAATTGGACAACTCCATACAAAAATATAAATTAGACCACCAACGTACACCATACACAAGAATAAACTCAAAATGAATAAAATATTTAACTGTGTCTCGTAAATCCATAAAAATCCTAGAAGAAAATGTAGGCAACAAAATTTCAGACATCACACACAGCAGAATTTTTACTGAGGCAAGAGAAAGAAAGGAAAAAATAATACACGGGACTACATCAACCTAAAAAGCTTCTGCACAGCAAAAAAAAACAAAAAACAAAAAAAAACAACCATCAAAATGAAAGGGAACCCACTATATGGGAGAGCATAATTGCCAACGATTTATCAGATAAGGGCTTAATCTCCAAAATATATTGAGTACTCATACAATTCAACAAAAAGAAAACAAAGAATCTAATTTAAAAATGGGCAGAGGACCTAAACAGACACCTCTCCAAACAGGACATACAAATGGCCAAGAGACATATGAAAAAATGCTCAACATCACTAATCATCAGAGAGATGCAAATTAAAACAACTATGAGGTATCACCTCACACCTGTCAGAATGGCCGCCATCAACAAATCATCAAACAACAACTGCTGGCAAGGGTGTGGAGAAAAGGTGACTCTAGTACACTGCTGGTGGGAATGCAGACCAGTGTAGCCACTGTGGAAAACAATATGGTGTTTGCTCAAGAAATTAAAAATTGAATTTCCATTTGACCCAGTGATCCCACTTCTAGGAATACATCCTCAAAAGCCTGAAACACCAATCAGAAAAAAAAAAAATATATGTACCCCTATGTTCATAGCAGCACTATTTACAATTGTTAAGATCTGGAAATAGCCCAAGTGCCCATCCATAGATGAATGGATAAAAAAGTGCTGGTACATATACACAGTGGAGTACTATGCAACTGTAAGAAAGAAAGATCTCTTATCCTTTGAGGTGACATGGAGGGACCTGGAGAGTATTATGCTAAGTGAAATAACCAATCAAAGAAAGACAAATATCACATGATCTCACTTATTTATGGAATATAATGAACAAAACAAACTGATGAACAGAATAGACCCAATGACATGGATGTGGGGTAGAGACTAACAAACCTCAGAAAAGGGGGTAGGGGGAGGGAAGAGTTAGACCACAGAACTTATATATACATGTATGCATAACCAATGGACATAGACAAGTATACTGGGGGCAGGGGAATGAGCAGGATGGTGAGGAGGGTGTCAATGGGGGAATAAGGAGAACCATCTGTAACAAAAATGAGTTAATTAAAAAAGAAAGCATCCACACAGATCCAGAGAAAGTAATGCCAAGGGAAGGAGAACATGGCTTCCAGCAAATGAATTACAGTAACTAGAACATAGGTGGATGCAGGTAAGTGGCAAGCAGTAAGGCTGGAGGTGAGTTACATTCAGATGGTATAGACCTTTTCAGCCAAGTTTAGAAGTTTAGAGTTATTCTAAAAGCAAAAAAGATGTATTAGAATGGTTTAGTAGGGAAGTAAAGTATATAATCTGTGAATTAGGAAAGTTCAATTTGGCTATTAAGACAAGTGCAGTTTACTCTAAAAATAAAATGTTGAATGAATGCTGGTATTTAATAACATTTCAATATGTGTGTGTATAAAAATTAATAAGAAAAATGTAAGCATAAAAAACACATTTTAGATTGATAAAAATAATAAAAATTGGCAAAAGTAATTTTATTTCCCTAATAATTAATTTTTAATTGACTTACATATTACTTCTTATAGTACTCCCAAGTAAACTAACTCATGGTGGCTGCATCTCTGGGTGAAAATAACAGGTGACACCAGTAAAATAAAATTATTCCCATTTATTTTACTTTGATGAAGCCATTATCATTGGCACTACAGATTAATATTGAGCTCTGCACTGAAAAAGTTTTACAGTTTTATGTTAAAAAGTCAATCTATTTCTTTTGGGACTACTGAACTTGTCTGGGAAAATTTCATAGCTGGATTTTAGCATTAGAAAGTGTTCTTTGATTTGTATTATATTTATAATAAACTAAATACAGTAATATTAAAACAAATATTTCCTTTGGTAATTAACCTCATTTTCTATTAACATAAACAATTTCTTTTTTCTCCTTAGCTTTGAAGCAAAATGAATAAGACTAAATATGTTTTCAAACATGCGGCTATTGAGAATACTCGTCTGACCCTCCCACAGCACTTGGCCCAGTTTTTGTGTATAGTGTGGGCAATCAGTGACTGTGTTTTTTTTTTTTTTATTTTTTTTTATTTTTCCATTTATTTTTATTTTATTTATTTATTTTTTTGCAGGAGCAGACAAGTGACTGTGTTTTGAATAAAGACTAAAATTTATGATTATGTAACTTATTTATTATTATTATTTTTTATTTTTTTATCCTCACCCTAGGACATTTTTCCATTTTTTGTTCAGATAGAGTGGGAGGGAGAGAGAGAGAGAGATATCGACGTGAAAGGGACACATCGAGTGGTTGCCACCTGCACAACTCAACCAGGGCCGGGGACAAACTGAAACTGAGGTACGTGCCTTAGCAGGAACCGAACCTGGGTCTCTCTGGACCGCAGGCCGACGCTCTAACCACTGAGCAAACCTGCCCGGGCTGTAACTCATTTTAATAGTATACAAACCTGAATGACAAAAAAATTACAGTAACTGATCAAAAAATTGTATTTTTCATAAATGCAAATAATTTTATTTACACTAATTTAAAATACCATTCTATGCTATTTCATACTAAATGTCAGTTATGAATAATATATGCTCTCCAGAGTCAGAGGTTTAAGTTCAGTTAGTGTAATTAAGCTGTTCTAGCTCCAGTGGTAAAGAAATAAACACAACAGCAGCATTTCTGGACACGTGGCAGTAAATGAATAGTCATGAGACTCACCTGGTGTTCTCCTTAAAAAGCAAAATTTTAACCCCATTAAAGACCTTACGTGGTGAGTAAGGACTGAGAATGTGCATTTCTCATAGAGGCATTAAATATCAATTGTAATAATAGAATAGAACTTTACTAATATTGATAGACATTTCCTAAAGAGTAGGTTACATTACAATCATCATCTTGTCTAAATTTTCTTCCTCTAATAGGATGATTTTGACTTTATCATTAATTCTGAAGTTACTTAAATTCTTATTTTGAATCTTATTTGATCTATTGTCAAAGTCAAAAACAAAACCTCTGTTGACTGTCTCCTCTGTATGGCGTTTTAAACTCCTTCGCATCCTTCTCCAAGCTATTTACAGCTCTATTTTAATAAGAAGGCAGGGTAGGTATAAAAATGACTCCACAAAAATGTCCATAGTTTGAGCCCTGAAACCTGTGAATATATTATCTTGCAACACAAAAGGGACCTTGCAAAAATGATTAAGATTTTGAGGTAAGGAGATTGTTTTATAATATCTAGGTGGGTCTAATCTAATCACATGAATCCATCAAAGCAAAGAACCTTTACCTAAAGATGTGGCCAGAGAGGGAGATATGACTATTTAGAATACAAGTACTGATATGATGGATAGCTGTCACGAGAAAAAGATGTTCTATTTATTACCAATTCAACTTTTCAAATTTTAGCTGAGGTTGTTAGAGATTTATAATAAATACACTAATGCATGTAACACACAAGGGTATTTAGAACTGAAGATTTTATCACCAAATTATGTTTGTTGCATACACTGTTAACAGCCAAGAAATTAAAATATTTTAATCTTAAAATATTTAATCATAAAGATCATTCACCACTCCTTGGCTTTGTTGGTCTTAGCCAAACACTTCCACTTTCTGTGTACATCATTCCTCTTCTGGAAGGTCAATGTGATCACACATAGTCCTCATCATTAGGTCTCTGATTAGCATGAGACAATATACACAAAGGCAACTGATGAACTTAAAAATGTTTTGAAAATATAGTATGTTTTAAAATATTATAGTAAATTACTCATGGGAATTAAATTACCTTAAAATAAAATAGTGTGAACACAACAGAAGGATTTTATATGCATCGTATACTTGAATACAAAGGTCCAATACAGCTTAAGGTTCTTGGTCACTTTCCCAGAATCTAGAAGTAATTTTTTTTTAGAGGTTGTCCTAAATATTTATTATGCCTTATATTTACTATCCCCAGCTCATCTTAAGGGAAGAACAAGTGATCGTTTGAAAGTCCACAGGGTATTTTTGAACAATTCTCCAATAGGGTATAGAAAAATAGACATCTATTTAAAATATGAAAAACAGGTGTTCTCATACAGAATCAGAAGCCAGTGGAAATAACTGCAAAATATACATCTCTGAGTCCACTTAAGAATTTTTTTTTAAAGAATAACAAGAAACTGACTATACAGAATCAAGTGGTATACAAAGCACTGTCACGGAATGCTGACTCGCCCCCAGACTTAGGATCTTCCCACTGTGAAGTGGCAGTCTGCTGGGAACTTGACACGCAGAAGGATGTATATCACATATATGGGTGCAAAGTCTCTGATCTCCAAGTCTGATGAGGGCATAGAGTTAGGAAGACGAGCAAGTGAAGCATGAAGTGCAGCACTGTGATTTGTCCTGTTACAGGGAATCAAAACCTTCTGTGTGAGAAAGCAAAGCTGGTCTTGTGCAAGAGTGTATGAGATTTTATTTGTTTAAAAGTTTGGTTCAAGTGTTCCCAGCCCGAAAGAACAGCATAGATAAAGGCACACAGGTGTGACTGCACATCCTGTACGGCTGAGTTTAAAGGGGGAAATGAAAACATTTTGAAAGTTATGGTGTGGCAAGGGTACTTTTTTTGTTGTAAACAAACAAACAAACAAACTGTGTGTGTGTGTGTGTGTATGTGTATCTATATATAATTGACACTATATATGTCATGTTATATGTATAAATCTACATATTTATTATATATAAAAGAATTATTATACATATCAAATTAGATAGGTCACTGGTGTGGAGAGTAGATTGAGGTCCAAAGGGATCAGTGCAAAGCAGGAGTGGAAGAGAGGAGAACAGGAGAGGGCCTGCCAGGGTGTCACAGTGAAGATCAGCTTCTCATGACTGATTAAATGAGCAAGTGTGGCAGACATTAAAAAATGAGTCCAAGTTTTCTGACAGATGTGACAGAAATGCACAAACCTTAAGAATGATGGAGGGTGAATTTTTTTGGACTCTGGTGCCTGGGACATCTAGTTGACAATATCCAACAAAAGACTGAATGAAGAAGATGAATGAAGCTCTGGGAAAGATTTCGGGTACAGAATTCATATCTATTCACCTTTTAAACCACACTGGCTAGCACACACACATACACACAAACGATGAATTGATTATGAGTGCTATAGCTACCAAAGTTATTTTATGAACCCATGTTTACTTAAAAATTATAATGAATTGTGGAAGACCCAGAGAAAACTAGAATGTGGTAGACCTCAAAGAAATTTTTAGTTATTCTTTAATATTTTTTAAATGTAAAAGAATTACTTGTATAATTAAACATATTAAAAAACAAACAAACAGAACAAGAAACTACTTTTTTTCTGATCTATTTTTTAAAACAGAATTATCAACTGACATGGATTAGGCCAGTCTTTGCCCTTCATCTTCATCTCTATTCTGCACCACTTTGATTTCTAGGTTTTCATTGCCATTTTCAGTTCTCAACTCTGTGCTTATCACCATAATGGTTTATATCATACCCTCTAATAAACATTAAATCCAGAGGAGATA
Source organism: Molossus molossus (assembly GCF_014108415.1). Taxonomy (NCBI): domain Eukaryota; kingdom Metazoa; phylum Chordata; class Mammalia; order Chiroptera; family Molossidae; genus Molossus; species Molossus molossus. The sequence continues at coordinate 1,893,399 of NW_023425348.1, forward strand.
AATATGGGGTATTTGCATAAATGGTACTTTGACATCAAATTTGTCTATTTTGCTGGGAGCAAGAAAACTCCAGCACAAAGTACATAGTTACTAGGGCTTTTCTTAATTAAAATATTAACAAGTTGGACTACCTTATCTATGGTATGTGTATTTGAAATGGCTATGGATATGTGTAATTATGTTCTGTGGCTTTGAAAGTATTTGCATTATAGCTAGAGAAGCCCATTTTAGGAACTACTTCATGCCTTTTGTTTTATGCTTCCACCTGAGCAAATGAAGAGACTAAATAACCTAGAGACCATGTATTTCTATACGCAGTGGAGAAAGCACATAAATGCTTTAGGAAGATACTTAAACATTTAAGCATGACCAAAAAATCAAAAAAGATGTTCAGAAGCAAAAACAAAAGACAAAACTAGATAATATTTCATTGAAGGCAAAGAGATAATCAGGTTAAGAAGTTAAAAACAACAACAGCAAAAAATGAAAGCCAGTAGAATTCAGGAAGAGCAACCACAATATTACTAAGCTATTCTTTTATAAATAACTATTTAAAAAATGATTAAAATAACACATACCAGATAATAAAGAGCTCTCTTCAGTAATTTAATTAGAATGATATCAACAAAAAATAGCATTAAATATTTATTGAGAGCTTATTCTATGCTAAACACTGTTGCAGTTATATATATGCACTAGCATATATTTTTTTAAAAAGAAATTCAGCAGATGGTAAAATGGCGGCAGAGTGAATAGAAACTACACAGATGATCTCCCAAGACCAAACGGGAATTACAACTAAAATAAAGACAAATCTTCACAAAAAAGCAACAGAAAAGCAGCGGAACAGGACCGTATAACCAGGGACACCAGTAGGATCTGCGGAGGCACGAGAGAGTGGCAGGCTGGGAGCCCACGGACAGCAGCAGTCTGAGCTCTCAGCAGATTGGGTAGGGTTAAACTCCAAAACCTGCTCCACAGCACAGAGAGCCAGGACAGAGTGGCTAAAATAGCCACAGCCATTCACCTGGGGCTCTGGCAGAGGTAGGGCGGACTGGGATGGAACTCTGTGGGGACACCCAGGATTTGGAGGGCACTCAGAGTTTTTGCTGAGTCGCAGCCACAAAGGACAGTGGCCAGTTTGCTCCTTCCATAGCAGTGGGGAAAAGCAGAAGCCCCTCCCTCTGAGATTCAGCTTTATCCAGGTGAGGCAAAGAAATGCAAATTGAGGCTCATTAACAATCAGCATCTATCCCACCCTCTGGAAATCCTATTTCACAGAAGACCAGGGCTACACTACAGGGCCCTGAATAACTGAGACTACTAGCCTCCAGGCAAAAAACCAGAGGATAAATGAACCTTTCCTGGGCTTGCAAATCTACCCAGGAAAGTAAGACTTGACAGTGGTGTTTAATGTGGGCCCACCAAGGCTCATCCAAACCCAGTAGAAGGAGCGAGCCACAAACAGCAGGACTCCAACACCAGGAAAAATTTGGCAGGTGCCAAAACCCACTGATATAGCCAAACTGGTGAAACAAATCCCAAAGGAAAGAACAAGAGAACGTTAGCAAAAATGAGATAAATGAAATGCAGTTAATCAAATTATCATAGGTAGAGTTCAGAGCCATCATCTTGAGGAAGCTCAACAACATGAGTTAGGACATGAGCACCATGAGTAAAGATATAGAAACATTGAAAACCAACCAAGAGGAAATGAAGAATGACATAGCAGAAATTAAGAACACATTGTAAGGACTAAGCAGCAGAGTAGAGGAAGCTGAGGATCACATCAGTGAATTAGAAGACAGGGTAGAAAAAAAAATCAACAAATCAGAAAACCAAAAGGAAAAAACAATTAAAAAACAGGAAGATAGCTTAAGAGAACTGTGAGACAACTGGAAACATAACAATAGTCACATCATAAAAGTCCTTGACGAGGACTAAAATGGGCAAGGGTTAGAGAATATATTTGAAGAAATAGTGACAGAAAACTTTCCTAACTTGGTGAAGGAAGAAGGCATTCAAGTCCAAGAAGCACAGAGAGCCCCAAAGTAAGAAGAACCCAAACAGGCCCACACCAAGACACATAGTAATAAAACTGCCAAAAATTAAAGACAAAGAGAGAATCCTAAAGGCAGCAAGAGAAAAGCAACAAGTTACCTACAAAGGAACACCCATAAGAAACTTCTCAACAGAAACACTACAAGCCAGAAGGGAATGGCATGAAACAATCAAGGTCATGAAAAGCAAGGATCTGAATTCAAGACTACTCTATCCTGCAATGTTATCATTCAAAATAGAAGGTCAAATAAAGAGTTTCCCAGAAAGAAAAAGGCTAAGGGTATATATTAACACCATATCAGCACTACAAGATATTCTAAAATGACTGCTGTAAATAGTAGAAGAAACAGAAAAAATATATAACCACACTAAACAAAAATGGCAGTAAATAAGTACATATCAATAATCACCTTAAATGTAAATGGACTGAATGCTCCTATAAAAAGACACAGAATAGCTGACTGGATAAGAAAGCATGACTCACATATATGTTGTTTACAAGAAACCCATCTCACAACAAAAGACTCATATAGGTGAAAGGGAAGGGATGGAAAAAAATCTTTCAAGCAAATGAAAAGTAAAAAAAAAGCTGGGGTAGCAATACGCATATCTGATAAAGCAGATTTCAAAATGAAGGCCATAACTAGATACAAAGAAGGCCACTACATAATATTGAAAGGATCTATCCAACAAGAAGATATAACCTTGGTAAACATATATGCACCTAATATAAGAGCAGCAAAAATATATTAAGAATCTTCTAGAGGACTTCAAAGGAGAAATCAACAGCAACACAATCATAGCAGGAAACTTCAACACCCTGCTGACATCACTGGAGAGATAATTTAGACAAAAAATTAACAAGGAAACAGACTCTAAATGAAGCACTAGATCAAATGGATTTTATAGATATCTAGAGAGAATTACACCCCAAAACTGCAGAATTGACATTCTTCTCAAGTGCACATGAGATATTCTCAAGGATAGACCACATGTTAGAGCACAAACTAAGTCTCTACAAGTTCAAGAAGACTGAAATCATATCAAGAATCTTCTCAGATCACAATGGCATAAAACTAGAAATCAATTGCAACAAAAACATGCAAAGACATTTGAAAACATGGAGGCTAAATAGCATGTTATTGAACAACAAATGGGTTACCATGGAGATTGAGGAAGAAATGAAAAACTTCCTGGAAAACAAACACACAAGAACACAATATCTATGGGATGCAGCGAAAGCAGTTCGGAGAGGTAAATTCATAGTACTACAGACCTATCGCAAGAAACAAGAAAAATTACTAATAAACTATCTAACTTCACAACTTAAAGAACTAGAAAGCAAACCAAAAAAAAAAAAAAAAAAAAAAAACCCTCATCAAGTAGAAGGAAGGAAATAGTAAAGAGCAGAGCAGAAATAAATGCTATAGAGACCAAAAACACAATTCAAAGTATCAATGAAACAAAGAGCTGGTTCTTTGAAAAGATAAACAAGATTGATGAACCCTTAGCTAGACTCACCAAAAAACAAACACCCACATACACAAAATCAGAAATGAAAGAGGAGAAATAATAACTGACACCACAGAAATACAAAGGATTGTTAATAAATATTATGAACAATTATATGGTAACAAATTGGACATTTGAAGTGAAATGGACAAATTTCTACAACACATAGTCTCCCAAAACTGAACCAGGAAGAGAGAGAAAACTTGAACAGACCAATAACAATAAAACAAATGGAAGATGTAATCAGGACTCTCCCAGTAAACAAAAGCCCAGGCCTGGATGGCTTCATGAGGGAATTTTACTGAACATTCAAAGAAGAACTAATACCCATTCTCCTCAAACTATTTCAAAACATTCAAGACGAAGGAAGACTTCTAAACTTGTTTTATGAGGCCAGCATAATTGTAATTCTAAAACCAGAAAAAGAGACTACAAAGAAAGAAAACTACAGGCTAATATACCTAGATGCCAAAATCCTGAACAAAATACTAGCAAATCAGATCCAACATTACATCAAAAAAAGTATTCACCATGACCAAGTGGGATTCATCCTAAGGCTGCAAAGCTGATACAATATTCGCAAATCAATAAATGTGATACACCGCATAAACAAAATGATAGATAAAAATCATGATCTTATCAATAGATGCTGAAAAAGCATTTGACAAAATCCAGCACCCATTTCTGGTAAAAACACTCAGCAATTTGTGAATAGAGGGATCATATCTTGACATAATACAGGCCATATATGAAAGACTTATAGCCAACATCATACTCAGTGGGCATAAACTAAAAGCATTTCCCATAAGAACAGGAACAAGACAAGGTTGCCCACTTTCACCACTCTTATTTAACATAGTACTGGAAGTCTTAGCCACAGCAATCAGACATGAAGAAAAAATAAAAGGGATCCAAATTGGAAAGGAGGAAGTGAAACTGTCATTATTTGCAGATGACATGATATTATACGTAAAAAAACCCTAAAGACTCCATCAAAAATCTACTAGACTTAATAAATAAATTTGGCAAAGTAGCAGAATGCAAAATTAACATCAAGAAATCAAGGGCATTCTGATACATCAGTGATGAACTCACAAAAAGAGAAACAAAAAAAAAAAATCCCATTTACCATCACAGCAAAAAATTAAGATACCTAAGAATAAAATTACCCAAAGAAATAAAGGACCTATTCATAGAAAACTACAGGACATTGAAAAAAGAAATAGGAAGATATAAAAAAGTGGAAGGACATACATTGTTCATGGAGTGGAAAAATTAACATTATTAAAATGTCCATACTACCCAAAGCAATCTATAGATTCAATGCAATCCTCATCAAAATTCCAACGACCTACTTCACAGAACTCGAAAGTTAATATGTAACCAAAAAAGACCTCAAATAGCCACAGCAATCTTGAAAAAGAAGGACAAAGTTGGAGGGATCACATTACCAGATTTCAGTTTATACTACAAAGCCATTGTAATCAAAACAGCCTGGTACTGGCATAAGAACAGGCAGATAGATCAATGGAACAGAATTGAGAACCTAGAAATGGACCCAAGACAATATGCTCAATTAATATTTGACAAAGGTGGCAAGAGCATACAGTGGAGTAAAGACAGCCTCTTTAATAAATGGTGTTGGGAAAATTGGACAGCTACATGCAAAAAAATGAAATTAGACCATCAACTTACACCCTACACAAGAATAAACTCAAAATGGATAAAAGACTTAAATGTGACTCATGAATCCATAGAAATCCTAGAAGAAAATGTAGGCAACAAAATTTCAGATGTCATACACAGCAGAATTTTCACTGATATGTCACCTAAGGCAACAAAAAACAAAGGAGAAAATGAACACACGGGATTACATCAAACTCAAAAGCTTCTGCACAGCAAAAGAAACAACCACCAAAATGGAAAGGCAACCCACTGTTTGGGAGAGCATCATTGCCAATGAGAAGGGGTTAATTTCCAATATATAGAGAGTGCTCATACAGCTCAACAAAAGGAAGACAAAGAACCCAATTAAAAAATGGGCAGAGGAACTAAATAGACACCTCTCCAAGCAGGACATACAAATGGCCAAGAGACATATGAAGAAATGCTCAACATCACTAATCATCAGAGAGATGCAAATTAAAACAACAATGAGGTATCACCTCACATCTGTCAGAATGGCCAACATCAACAAATCATCAATAAGTGTTGGTGACAGTGTGGAGAAAAGGGGACTCTAGCACACTGCTGGTGGGAATGCAGACTGGTGCAGCCACTACGGAAAACAATAGGTGTTATTTCAAAAATTAAAAATTGAATTGCCATTTGACCCAGTGATCCCACTTAGGCATATACCCTAAGAAGACTGAAACACCAATCAGAAAGAATATATGTACCCCTATGTTCATAGCAGCACTATTTAGAATAGTTAAGATCTGGAAACAGCCTAAATGTCCATCAGTAGACTAATGGATAAAAAACCTGTGGTACATATACACAATGGAGAACTATGTCGCTGTAAGAAATAAAGATCTGTTATCCTTTGAGAGGACAAGGAGAGACCTGGAAAGTATTATCCTAAGCAAAACAAGCCAAACAGAGAAAGACAAGTATCATATGATCTCACTTATTTGTGGAATATAATGAACATAACAGTCTGAAGAACTGAGTAGTCCCAGAGACGTGGAAGTAGGGTAGAGACTGCCAATCCCCAGAAGAGGGGATGAGGTGGGGGGAGATGTGCCACAGAACTTGTATGCATATGTGTATGACCAATGGACATGGACAACAAGGCTGGAGACGGGCTGGGGAGGGAAGGGGAGAAATGTGTCAATGGGGGAAAAAGGAGAAACATTTGTAACAAAATAATTAATTAATTAATTAATTAAAAATATTAAAACATTCTGTCAATTCAGAAATCATGAAGAAATGCACTTATGTTATTATCTACATAATTGAATCTTTGATAAAATATAGTTTATTTCTTGTCATCTCCACTACACCCTGCTCTCAGTTTTCTATAGTGTTGAAAAAGACTACTAGAAACATATATAGAAATATATTTTAGCAATAGCATAGGACTTGACACATAATAGATATGAAAAAAATATTATTTAAATGGGCTAATGACAAATAAGGTATAATAAATAGGAATTAATATATTGTTCTTTGGTATTTATATTTAACTAAAATAGTTTCTTTCATTTTTTTTTTTTTTTGTCCTCAAAAGTGAGAAAATTGTTATTAATACAATGTTACTAATATCTACATTTACAAACTCTCAGGACATGGTACAAAATTATTAAATACAGAGCCTCACCTATTCACAGCTACCATTTTGCCTCTATACAGAAAAACATTAAAACAATACAAAGGGGATAGGCACTTGTTTGATGAGTAGCTGCAAGTCATTTGGCTGACCACTAGTTGTTGCTCCCTGTCCAGGTGAAAGCTGTGATTAGCATCCTTCTTGGACAATAGCAGCCATCCTGCGTGTGACTAAACAGAAATGTTCCTTGAAAAATGGCATGGAGACAAAATTTGAGTTTCTTTCTGTGAAAATGTTTTAGCATTAAGTCCATTGTAATAGGCGTCTCACAAATGGATATGATGTGTTAACATATTGCTAATTTTGTCCTAATGCTCATGGGGTACTTCTGGCTTAAATTCTTTCTCAAAGGGGATTTTTTGAATTCCAATGAGAATTGAGAATTTAGCAGTAATTTATATATTTTATTTGAGCTCTACTAAAAACATGAATTAATAGCTTTATTTATATATTATACTTGGCCAAATCATGTCACAAGCGTGCTTGCTACTTTCTGGGATCCTGTTTCCAGCTCCCAATGCCTTGTACTGTGCCCTGGCTCCTTGCAGGGTTCCACCTAGTATGTCACCAGTTCCATTCTTTATCACCAATCCTACCTCCAGGACAGAGCAATACTTAAAAACCTGGAATCAGAGCCAGCATGGCTTGGTCCAAATCTTGGCTCTGCAATGTAATATGCACATGTTTAGGACAAGTTATTGAAACACTCAGAGGCTCAGTTTCTTTATGTCAAAAGCACTTAAAATGATGTTTAGTACAGAGTAAGAATCATTAGTATTCCGTAACCAAATCTTTTATTCCTTTTGTGTCAGTGAACAATTTCTAAAGTATTCAGATAAAGAATTCGAACTAACATAGTTTACCAGTTTACACTTATAAAATAAAATAGTCAATGATTTATTCCTTAAGTTAAGCAACACATTTCTAGAAAAGTTCATAAGTCATAGGAGGCCAAGGGGGTCTTCTTTTTAAGAATCTACAAATCACAATAAAAAGCTATCTTATCACCTCCTACTTCTCTTGGTAGGCATGTGCTTTTACCTGATCTTGTATTTGATGCACAAACAAAAGTTTACTACAGCAAAGCATCTACGTGTAATACTGATGAATTAGAAAAAATAAAACAGTCCTGGTCGGTTTGGCTCAGCAGTTGGAGCGTCGGCCTGTGTACCAGAGTCTCCCGGGTTTGGTTCCCACTAGGGGCACTTACCAAAGAGAAAAAGAAAACAGATAAAAATTTAAAGTAGTCAAAATATCATAATTCTGTAATAATACCAAGATGGTAGTTTTTGATCTCAAGAAAAGGATTAAGAAGCCAATAAACTGTCTTATATTATAATTTAACTCTCATAAAATCAATTTTTAAAAATGTATCTTTACCGTTGAAAGAATTACAGATGTCTCCCCTTTGGTTCCCCATTGACCCCCTCCTCCCCGCTCCTGACCCAGCCTTGGTCTTGTCTTCACCACACTCTTGTCCGTGTCTATTGGTTATGCATATATGCATATACATTCTTTGGCTTATCTCTTCCTATCCCCCCTTGTCCCTTAGAGGTCAGTCAGTCTGTTCCCTGCTTCCATGTCTCATAAAATCAATTTTTAGTCTAATTCTAACCAATGGAAAACAATGACAAAGACTTTCAAAAACTTTTCTTCATAAAAGAGTATATTTTTCTTTTCAGAAATTGCTAAAGTTAAAAATATTTGTAAATTAAATTATGGGCAGGTACTTTGTCATTACCCCAAATAAATTTATTTGGAATTATCTCCCAAATTTTGCCAAATTATCTCCGAAGTAGTGCCAGTTTAAATGTGAATAAATTAATTGAAAATGCTTCTTATAATTGCTTGTCTTTTTAGAAATAGAATCAAATGTTTGGATCCTTGGGGCATCATTAAACAAAATGAAAATCACCCAGTTGATTCAGTTGTGAGGTGCATATTTGAAAAAAGATTAAAATTAAGGTTATTTCTCAACCCACAAAAATAATTGCATTTGAGATTCTTTAACATCTTACTGATTTAACCACTTGGTCCTGCAATGCTTTCTTTTCTAAATTGGCCTGAATGTCTTTTACGGAGGGCTAATTAAATCTCACTAGTTTATCAAAATAAGATTGTTACTTAGAAGTTTTAGCAAGTTATTTTACAAATAGAAAAGACTACTGGTTCTGCCACATAAGAGAGTGCCAGACAATAATAGTGGCAATATGCATCAACGCTAGAAAACATATTATAGCTAGAGTTCTAGGGAGGCCCAGGCTATAATAATGTCCAAGAGGTATTCCATGCATGGTCTGCCTCAAACCCAGAAGACCCAGCCCTAAGTAGAAAAACCAAATGTGTATCAGAAATCCTGACCCTTGGGTTAAACTTTTTTTCCCCCATGATCTTCACTTGCCCAACTGGGGCCATTCATATCTCAGCTAAAAATGAAATTCAACTGAGAGACCTTTTCTAACCACTACGTTACTAGAACCTCAGTTCCATGAAATCGACACCTGGGCCGTCTTCTTCTCTACAGTACCCCCAACATCTTGACTAGTTCACCACACACACTGGACACTCAATATGTTATTTGTGGAGCAGTGAAATAGGCATTATTATGTGATAGGCTCTGTGATACTGGTGATACATACAGCATTTCCTTCAGTCTTCCTAAAAATTATTATCATGGTTTCAGAAAATGGCCCAGATTCACCACCTGGTATATCTACCTCCAAAACTCTTATTTTTTCCACTGACCTGTTGGCAAAGGTGAATGAAAACTTGAGCACTGTGAGTTCTGTGATTATCTCTGCTTGAATATCACATTATAAAGATGTCTATTGCAGTACTTGTCATTTTAAAACATATTTACATATTGATATTCCACGAGACTATGATTTGCTTGAGAGTCATGACTGTGACTTCTTTATTTGTGTAGTCCAGTGCCTGGGACATAGCAGATTTACAATAACTAATTATTGAAGAAATAGATGAATTTAGATAATCCCAATCACTGAAAACTAAAATGAGACCTCATTATTGAATTGATGTACTGGAGAGCTTTACAATAAATTTTCTCAACCAAATAACTGTTGAATTATAAAACTTATGCACTGAGTTTATAAACTTTTATATGTTAAAAACTGGCTCAATAAATTTATAGACTTGATATAAAGAGGTTATGTCATTTTTAGATAGTTATTTTTTAAATGTTTTTAATATTTTCAGAGGCATGAATACAATTACTGGCATCCCATGACAATGTTTCTTTATAAAGGTATAAGAATATTTTGGATTATCTGTCATGTACATTTTTTGGCAAAGTTGTTTTTGTTCATAACATTTTAGATATTATTATCTTGTGTGTTTTATTTTTTGTCACAGCTGTAAGGCAGTAGGTAATCTGATATGAGATACAGTGTGTCACTAAAATGATATCTACATCTGGAGTTTAAAAACCATAGAGGGTGCTTCCATCATTCCTATTATTGACTTTGAAAAATCCTCCATCCTAGCCTGCTTTTTAAAATTTTTTTTTATCCTCACCGGAGGACATTTTTGCATTTATTTTCAGATAGAGCAGAAGGAAGAGTGAGAGAGACACATCAAGTGGTTGCCACCCACACGACCCCAACTGGGGCCAGGGACAAACTGCAACCGAGGTATATGCCCTTAGCGGGAACCGAATCCCGGACTCTCCAGTCGGTGGGCCAATGCTCTAACCTCTGAGCCAAACGGCCAAGGCTGGTTTTTAACCACCATATTTTCTAAATGTTTAGCTGTCTTCCACATCATTTACTTTTATCAGTGTATGTTTCTACAATGCATCTCTTCCTTGTTATGTGGCATTTGTTTTATTGGGTAATATTTTCCATCTTTCTAAAAATTGTAATTCAGAATGAATAAAGAATAACATTTGTCAACACTTTTGAATGACTATGGCCTTGTGCATTGTGGCCTAGTCCCATGGTTCTGACAGATTCCCCCTTCTCCAAACCTTGACCTCTCCACTCAGGTCTCTTGGCCTTCTTACTGCCCCCCTCCATTCCTACTTCTCTTCAAATGCCAAGTGCATCTCCACCACTGTACTTATTCCTGCTTTTCTTTGTCATGAAATGCAATTCTCCATACCTTTATTTCTTAGCCTAATTATTTTAGTAGTGGAAAAAGCATGAGGTTTAGAGATCAGCAGATCTGGTTTGGTCTTCAGTGAACTTGGGCAAATACTCAACTCACCTAGCTCAGTTTTCTCATCCATAAAATTGATATTTATAAGGGTTAGATATGATGACTTATTTGATTGCCAAATTTCTAATCAGATAGAGTAGCCAATATATACATGATCCATTATTACTTTATGATTCAAATATATTCTCATTTCCTTTGTTGTCTTTTACTCTTGTCAACTACTACTGAGAAATACTATTTAAAAAAAATATTTTTTCTTTATTGGTTTTAGAGAGAGGGAGGAAAAGGGAGAAAGAGAGATAGAAACATTGATGAAAGAGAACATCAATTGGCCGCCTCCTTCATGTCCCCCACTGGGGATCAGACCCACAACCCAGGCATGTGTCCCGACCAGGAATCAAACTGGCAACCTCTTGGTGCATGGTTGACACTCAACCACTGAGCCACACCAGTCAGGCAAGAACTAGTATTTTTAACATTCATTTAGTGCGCGTGCGCGCGCGCGCACACACACACACACACACACACACACACACACAATACTCTTAGCATGGTTGAAAGTCTTATATTACCTCAATTTTATAGTTGCTTAATGGTTGTACTGTAAAAATGAATTAATTAAGGCTTTTTTTTCATAGAAATATATAAGCGTGGTATTTTTTCAAAAATCAAATAGTATAGAAAATCCTATAAGGACCAAAAATCTGTCTCAATGTTTTTTTGAAAATATTGTAACCCTTATATCCATCACCCAAATTTGATAGTTATCAAGAATTTGCCATTCTACTTACCCATTCCCTTTCTCTTTCTCACACTGTATCAGCTGGATTATATTTAAAAGCAAAGTCCAACCTGGCTGGTGTGGCTTAGTGGTTGAGCATCAACCCATGCATCAAGAGGTCACCAGTTTGATTCCTGATTAGGACACATGCCCAGGTTGTGGACCCGATCCCCAGTGTGGGGCATGCAGGAAGTGATCAATTGATATTCTTTCTTGTTGATGTTTCTCTCTCTCCTGCTCCCTTCCTTTTTCTCTAAAATCAATAAAGAAAAAAATATTTAAAAAATAAATAAAAGCAAAGTCCAGACATAATGTTATTTCATCATTTTATATACCAGTTTCTATAAAGAATTAAGCATGAAGTCTTTGAAAGTGTGAATAATTTTATCATGTAATATGATGTCATTATCTTACCTACACAATTCCTTGATTTCATCTAAAATTTATCCCATATTTATATTCCCTATTTATCTCAAAATGGTATTTTTCCTCATAAGGCTGTTTGAATCAGAACCCAAACAAGACCCACACAATACATATTCTTTTTAATTGTTTGTGTCTTCAGTCTCTTAATTTTGAGAAGTTCCTAGAAGCAATGAATTCTTTGAGGACACTTTTTTTTAGTTATGTTAATCCTCACCTGAGGATATTTTTCCATTGATTTTTAGAGAGAGTGGAAGGGAGGTAGGGAGGGGGAGAGAGAGAAACATTGATGTGAGAGATACACACAGATTGGTTGCCCTCCACATACACCCTGACCAGTGCTGGGGATTCAGCCTGCAACCCAGGTATATGCCCTTGTCTGGGAATCAAACCCATGACCCTTTGGTGCATAAAGCTGATACTCTAACTACTGAGCAACACAAGCCAGGGCTCTTTGAGAATACTTTTGGGGATACAAATGACAGGCTTTAGTTTTAATTTATGTTCTTTTGACTGAATCATCACTTTTTTTTTAAGGTAAATTTTCTGATATTTTTTCAGTCTTATGTTTCCTCAAAAGTCTGGTGACCTTTCCTGTTTGTTCATATTTAGAATTAAGCAAGAATATATTACTGGGACTCAGTGGACATGGTAGAACCTTGGTAATTAGCAGACTTTACTTGAAAGTATCTGTCGCTTAAGAATTTTTTTTGCCTCAGGTAACAGAATAATTTAATAAAGTGGTTTAAACAGGGTGAACATTTATAGATATGGAGGTAGGTTATTCCAGGTAATTCATAAGTTCAATGATGCTATTTAACATAGAGGCTCATAGGTTTGTCTCTCACTCAAAAATGGCAATAACAATTCCAGGTATTCTAGGTAGATATGGCAAATATGGTAAAGAAAATGGTGCTTTCTCCTAAGACTATTTTTAAAATGTTTTTATTGCACTTTTTAGAGAGAGAGGAAGGGAAAGAGAGAAACATTGATGTGAGGGAGAAATGTACATTGGCTGCCTCCTGCACATTCCCTACTGGGGATTGAGCCCACAACCCAGGCATGTGCCCTGACTGGGAATCAAACCCTGACCTCTCAGTCCATGGGACAACGCTCAACCCACTGAACCACATTGACTGGACAGACTTTTTTATTACCTTAGTGAGAAAAACTCTTGGAAGTCTTTCAAGACCTCTTTACATCTAGTTGTTCAGGGTTGGATCAAACACTCATTGCCAAGATGTAAGGGAGTCCTTGAAAGTGAGTTATTTGACACTTTTAGCCTTGGTGCTGACAGCCAAGCTCTGACAATAAGGAAAAGTTTGGGGGTAGCATAGGTGATTTGGGGGTAAATAACTCACAGTAGCTGTCACATGGGGGTTCAGTGAGAAACCAACCAATATTGTGGAACTCGCAGGTATTTTTGTTTCATAAATCTCCTTGGAGTTCAGCCAAGTTCATTGGTTCTCTCATAGCTTTGTTTCTGTGAACATTCTAGGGTCTACTGATAGCTTTTTCCTGTTGTTTTCATCAATGTGGATTTATGTCTTATTTCTACTTGAATTATCATTTTGTTAAGGTTTTTGAAGAAGATATTAACATGTAAATTCAGTCTATCATCTTGACATGAAAGTTCAAAATTCAATTACAACAGCAGTTTTTATTACTCACCTATCTTTACAATGTACATTTAAGGCCATATAAAAGACTTGGTTTAAAGGTCAGTTAATTATTACACTGACCCTCATTTTTATAATGTAGACTATAAGTTTTAAAAGAAAAACTTATTCTGGATGAAAAATAAAATGTCAGATATTTCACCTTCTTTTTTCTATAAACTCATGGCAAGTAGCAAATTGATCTAAAGACATGTTTCATCCCTGTTACTGTGACTTAAACCTAAAACAGTGTTACCTAACTATATATTAAGAACCAATATTTGTATTTTATTAATATACCCTATTTTACTCTTGTGTAAAATCATGATGGTTTTTTACAAAGGACAACTTAGTCCAAGCTGAGCTTCCTCCCACTACACAAATGCTTCAGATTTCTAGATATATACACAGCAGAAAGTATAATTTTCAAAACATTTCCATACCCAAAGAAAATGACTTCCACCTGTACTTTCTTTTAATATCTGAATCTTATTTTTTCTTTTCATATTTAGTTCTTCTAAGTTTGCATATACAACAAAACACATTCCTTTCAGAGACACTACTTTCATTTAAATTTAAATAAACTAATGCTCATGTCAATTAGAAAGTCTAATGTGCAGCTGTACATGTTCTTTACCCATTACATAGCATACATGCCACCATTTCATCATTTAGTTCATAACTGTTGCTTTTAGTTATAACCTTTGAAGTTAAAAACTCCCTATAAATGAAGAGTTTCACCACCGCAAACAATAAATAGATTCTAATATTCTTAACAATAAAGTACATTTTTCTCTATATCCTATAATTCATTTCTTGTTGCTGTTCACTGTCCTCTACTTTGTGGTTGTTCAAAAAACACTGAAGTGTTATGATTATGATGTGATATATATATTCTTTTGGACTTTACCATACCTTCTCAACATGGATAGATATAAAAAAAAAACAAAACCCCGGAATAAATATATAGTAACTCTATATGACAAAATGTCAGTATTTACAAATTGCCAACAGATAAAGCAACTATTTTGATCTCTAAATATAGATATAAATCCCGGTGAGAATCTGTTGAATGTTGAAAAGGGCATAAATATTCAAAGGAAAATGTCTCTTTCCTGAAGATGAGAGCTGTCTTGTCTATATGGAACATAATCTATATTTTCCCCCTAATTCCAGTTTTAAGTTTACATAAGCCATTGAGCCACTTGGGTGACTGGATTCCATTGTTCCAATGAAAGATAAAACTATTGTTGACTGGAATCAATGAACTAATTTTCTGAAACTCTGAATTACTATTTAGTGGAAAGTCTCAAGAATATATCAAAGTTGTAAAAAATAGAGCTATGAAAACAAACAAAAGTAGAAAAGTGGAAGGAAACGATGGCACACCATTCTGCTCACTCTGAATTATCTTAGTCGTGCAAACAATTTGTCAGGGTCAAAATGTGAAGAACATTGACTCTTAGAAGTTCATAATAAAAATGTAATGTCAAATTGATTGACAATATTACTAATGCCACAGTGAAAATGTACTAGATACCTCCTAGGTAAGTAAAATTCGTTTTTGGACTTCCAGTCAAGATGGCAGCACAGGTAAACACAGTCTCACTTCCTCCCACAACCACATCAACGTTACAACTAAACTACAGAACAACCATCATTCAAAACTGCCTAAAATCAAGCTGAATGGAAGTCCTACAACTACGGAATTAAGGAAGCAGCCACATCCAGACTGGTAGGAGGGGTGGAGGTAGACAGGCTGGTCCCACACCTACATGTGGCGGATAAAAATCAGGAGGACACTTCGGCTGGGAAGGTCCTCTCTGAAGACTGAGGAGTCCCCGTCCCACACCAGGTGCCCAGGTCTGGGTTCCAGTGCCAGGAAAAGAGTCCCCATCACTTCTGGCTGGAAAAACCAGCGAGAACTGAGGCTGAGGGAGACTGAGGTTACAGGAGCCCCAGGCAGCTCCTCTTAAAGGACCCATGCATGGAATTACTCGGACTCACTCCTTCTGGGCTCCAGTATGGGACAGGCAGCTTGAAAGGCACCAGAGATATATGGGGAAGAACTAAGTTGTTTGGCATTGGAGCAAGGGCTGAAGAGGCAGCTATCTCGTGGACAGACATGCTGTCAGAGGCATTGTTCCTTGGTAAGCCCTTCCCTGGGGCGGCAGACAGCTGCCATATCTGGGACTCCAGCAACCTGGCTCACACTGTTTGCCCCACCCTCGTGATTTCCCTGACTGCCCCACCCAACTTTCAGGCCTACCCAAACTACTGTCAATTGTTTTACCATAGAATTGGCCTGTCTTGTATCCTGCTTCAGGTTTTCCTAAATTCTTTCAAACAAGCAGCATCTGGTCTCAGATAGCCTCATACCTCTCCTTAAGTAATACACAGAAACAAACACAGGGAGGCAGCCAAGATGAGGAGACAAAGAAACAGGTCCCAAATGAAAGAACAGAACAAAACTCCAGGAATACAACTAAGTGAATTGGAGATAAGCAGTGTAACAGATGCAGAGTTCAAAATACTGCTTATAAGGATGCTCAATGAACTTAGTGAGAACATAAATGAACTTAGTGACGGTCTCAAGAGCATAAAAAAGGACCAGTCAGAAATGAAGGAGGCACTAACTGAAATAAAGAATAATTTACACAGATTCAATAGTAGACTAGGTAAAGCCAAGAAGCAAACCATTGATTTGGAATATAAAAAAAGCAAAAACACCCAATCAGAACAGCAAAAAGAAAAAGAATCCAAAAAAATGAGGATAGTGTAAGGAGCCTCTGGGACAACTTCAAGTGTGCCAACATTTGTATCTTGGGGGTGCCAGAAGGAGAAGAGAGAGAACAAGAAATCAAAAACCTATTTGAAAAAATAATGTCAGAAAACTTCCTTAACTTGGTGAAGGAAACACACATACACGTCCAGGAAACACAGAGAGTCCCAAACAAAATGAACCCCAAGAGGCCCACACTAAGACACATCATCATCAAAATACAAAAGGTTCAAGACCAAGAGAGAATCTTAAAAGCAGCAAGAGAAAAACAGTTACCTACAGGGGGGGTTCCCATAAGACTGTCAGCTGATTTCTCAAAAGAAACTTTGCAGGTCAGAAGGGATTGGCAAGAAATATTCAGAGTGATGAAAACAAGAACCCACAACCAAGATTACTCTATCCTGCAAAGCTGTCATTTAGAATTGATGGCCATATAAAGTTTCCCAGACAAGGAAAAGCTAAAGGAGTTCATCACAACCAAACCATTATTATATGAAATGTTGAAGGTCTTCTTGAAGGAAAAGATAAAAAATATGAACAAAATGGCATTGAATACCTATCTATTGACAACTGAATCTACAAACAAAATGAATAAGCAGAACAGAAACATTCTCATAGATATAGAGAACATTTTGTTGTTTGCCAGATTGGAGGAGGGTTGGGGGAATGGGTGAAAAAGGTGAAGGGATTAAGAAGGACAAATTCGTTGTTAGACTGACAAACCTCAAAGGGAAGGGGGTTGGGAGGAGGGGAAGAAATAAACCAAAGAATTTATATGCATATATGCACAACCAATAGACACAGAGAACAGTGTGGGAAAGGCAGGAGGGTGGCAGGAATGAGGAAGAGGGATTCAATAGGGAAAAAATGAGGAACATCTGTAATACATTCAACAATAAAGATAAGTTAAAAAATAAAATAAAATTTGTTTTTAAGATTTTATCCTTATGCTATTGGAATCTATTTATTGCTATTTATTTGTATGACACTCTTCTATTTTTTTCAGGAACTGGAGTGACGTTACACTTGAAAGGGCTACATAAAATCTTGTACTATTCTGTTTATTAGACTTCAGATTGTTGAGTCTACCAGACACATTTCTGGGCAGCACATGATCACAAAGTTTATGTCTCAGACAACTTGATAATTAAATATACTATCACGATCAGATGAAAATTAGAAACATTGCTAGATACCAATGGGGTGTGGCTGATTATAAACATGAAGTGTTGCAACAATCAGAATACTCTGAGACCCATCCAAGGGATTTGGAAAGACGATTCAGTAGTAGCTAAAGAGACCTTAGCAGTGCCTTCCAGTGGCGATATGATAGACCAGACCCTGAACCTATTCTCCATGTTTTGTGATCATTTCTAACATTAAGGTTAGTAGTTCTTAACCAAGAACACTAAGGACAAATCAATGGAATACCAATAATACATTGAAGAATCACACTATTCTTTTGTTAACTAAGAAAAATGTATATCCATATTTGTAAAATATTTTTGAATAATATAATTCTTGCAAATAAAAGAGGTGGTAAAATTTTAAGATTACACCAACTAAAAAGAATTAGTTGTTTAGTGTAGACTTGTTTATTTTAGAATTACATACTGGAACTGAAGTTAGCACACCAATGGTGTTTCTTGACTCTCTATCCATTTCCTAAGGCCTCTATTCGCCTTCAGGATTTAAAACCTGCACTTCATTAATACACTGTTTTTATTTCTGGAGAGATAAGAAGCCCATCTTCTTAAATGTACAGATCAAATGGTAGTTTATACTCAGGACTCTAAACCATTTTATTCAATTACCAGTGTACCCTCAGTGTACAGTTTCTTCTCTGTGGTTCATTATTGAATTAATAAGTACATATTTCTGATGGAAAATTTTCCACCAGCAATTTATCCTAGCATATAATTTTTTACTTTTGTAAATCAAATAGCTTCCTTTTTGGATGATTTTAAATATAAAGCACACATGGATTTTTTTAAAGAAAACATAACAAGCAGTAAACACATACTCATTTCTAATAAGCTAATGGCAATGAGGAATCTCAATCCCTACATTAATTAGAAACACTTTGATTTTGAGGAAAATAGCTCAAATACAAAATTTAAAAGTATTAGAAAAATTGTCTCTTACTGTACAGAAAGGATAGATGTAACTCTCAAGAGTCTTCATAATGCAAAAATAATTCCTCTGCCAGTGTTATTTATGCAGTTATTTCCCTCACGTGATAATATCCAACAAATCAAGAAACCTCTTGTATTAAAAGAGTAATTATAATCATGTGTATAAAAGATAAGCTTCTTGTAAATTATAATTCTATTATTAATAAAAGCCTATTTGGAAAGGGAAAAGAGAGTGATGGTGATAAGGACAGAATACCTAGAGAATTATATGATATGAACATTGCCCTAGTCACAATTAAGAAAAAGATCTCTACAACATTTTGGTTGCACAAGCCCCCTTTTGGTTGCCACACTCAAGCACCCATTCTTTTATTAATGATATTAGAAAGAGAAAAGCCAGATGCAAATTAAGTAAATAAATTAGGGGACGAGCATAAATGATCTACGTAGTTGTACCTTGGAGAGGGCAGAAGAGGAGTTTAGAGGAGTTTGTGAGCCCTTCTGAGCTTGGATGTAGGTGTCAGGGAATTACTAAATACTCAGACCTGTCACTTCCCCTCAGGATTTTCTCAGTCACTGTAAGAAAAGTACTCAGGCTCTGGCCAGTTTGGCTCAGTGGTTAGAGTCCAGAGAGACCAGGGTTCGGTTCCCGCTAAGGGTATGTACCTCGGTTGCAGTTTGTCCCCGGCCCTAGTTGGGTTGTGTGGGTGCCAGCCACTCAATGTGTCCCTTTCACATTGATGTTTCTCTCTCTCTCTCTCTCTCTCTCTCCCGCCTACTCTATCTGAGCAAACAAAAAAAAGAAGGAAGGAAGGAAGGAAGGAAGGAAGGAAGGAAGGAAGGAAGGAAGAGAAAGGAAGGAAGGAAGGAAGAAAGAAAGAGAAAGAAAGAAAGAAAGAAAGAAAGAAAGAAAGAAAGAAAGAAAGAAAGAAAGAAAGAAAGAAAGAAAGAAAGAAGAAAGAAAGAAAGAAAGAAAGAAAGAAAGAAAGAAAGAAAGAAAGAAAGAAAGAAAGAGAGGAAGAAAGAGAGGAAGAAAGAGAGGAAGAAAGAAAAGTACTCAGGTCACTTCAGCTGCTTCATCTGGCCAGAACAACTGCACAGCAGGAAACCCTGCACTAAGACATTCTCCTGGTCACTGTGATTGTGTGAGTTGAGTTACTAGCAATTTTACCAGATTGGTAACATAACTGTTTGCCCTCTTCTCACTGCTAAACCCACCCAGAAAGCTAGGATGCAGAGAGAGGGAAGACAACACTGAACAACTAGTTTACAATGTTAACAGTATGTTAACACACATATCACACCTATAACATTATTGTTCTTACTGTTTTCAAGCGATCATTTTCCCCCACACAATGGTAATGAACAAATGAAAACAAAGAATAACTCAAAACACTTCTCACATATCCCCTTTCCCCCATTTGTTTTTACTCATTCCCCAAGACTTAAACACATTACCTCTAGGATGCCTTCCTTGACACCTTGCTTCCTCTTTTCTTCCTCCACCTATGTATTTTCACATCCTGGGTACATTTCTATCACAGCAGTGACTGTTCTAGAGTCACCCAGGAAGATTTTTCTGGAAAACCCTCACAGACATTCAACTGAAGAGAACCTAGTTGGTTCATCAATATAGCACAATATTGGATTAATCAATACACTCAATACACAGACGAATGGCCATGATCTAATATTGTCATTACAAAAGAAACCCATTTCTTTGGGAGACAAAAAAGGCCAGGATTTCTCTGAATTGAGGAGGCTTTACATCACCTAGAGAACCAAGTTTTCTAAAACTGTTGGGTGACAGGTCTATTCCTCTTCACTCATATTAGGCATAAAAATAAAACATATGTGTGTGTGTGTGTGTGTGTGTGTTTATATGTTTATTTATATGTATTTAAAATATGTTTATATTGATTTTTTATAAAGAAAGGAAGAGACAGAGAAACATCAATTGGCTGCCTCCTGCATGGCCCCTTACTGGGGATCAAGCCTGAAACCCAGGCCTGTGCCCTGACGGGAATTGAACTGGGACCCCTCAGTCCATGGGAGGATGCTCAATTCACTGAGCCACACCTGCTGGGCAGAAACATATATTTTTAAAAATCCTTCAGAGTTTAGTGGGTGTCCTTGTATTTCTAGTTACACTGGAAGCCTACACTAAAATGAAAATCAGAAGAGGGGATGGGGGGTGGGGGGGTGGGAAGAGATAAACCACAGAACTTATATGCATGTATGCATGACCAATGGACATGGACAACTAAGCCGGGGACAGGGTGGAGGGGGGGTGGGGTGGGGGGTGCCAATGGGGTAAAAAGGTAAAATATCTGTAACAAAAAAATAAATAAAAATTCATTTAAAAAAAAATAAAATAAAATAAAATGAAAATCCTAGACAAATTAAGTCCCTGGGAAGCCCAGCCTAGACAAGGAAACTGAGGAAGACCTGGGGAAGTTCTCCCAGCTGTCTCTTCCCAGGTATGCTGTCACTCCATCATCCTATTTTCTTTACTTCTTATTCTTTTCTATTTCAACTTAGACTGATTTGAAACCTGATTATGTTTTTTATGCTTATTATTTGTTGATTTAAAAAACCACCGAGGCCCTGGCTGGGTGGCTCAATTGGTTGAGCGCCCTCCCGAGCACTGAAAGATAGCTGTTTCCATTCCAGGTCAAGGAACTTACCAGGTTGTAGGTTCAATCCCTGGCCTCAGGGCACATGCCGGAGGCAACTGACTGATGTTTCTCTTTCTTTCCCTTTCCTTTCCTCTGTCTCTCAAAATACAATAAACACATATTTAAAATCCCATTGAGTTCTCAATACAATGAGAATGCTGAATAGATCTCTTATAATATCATTAAATTTCAATTCCTTTTTATGGGCATAGGGTTTTTCAGTAATCGTCTTAGTGGCCCTGTAGAAAAGAAACCTTTACGCCTAATAATTGTAAAATATCAAGACAGCCTCTCCCTGTGGAACATGCAGCCCTGGCATCAATATTACATGAAGCTCCAAATTAAGTTAAAGGTCTATAAAATGCTCCACTTTGTGTGTGAAATTTGGACCTGTTTCATCAGCAATACTTAATTACTATATTGGACATAAAGTGACAGTCTCATTAATTAGCTCAGGGACTAGCATTATTCATTCTTTTGGCATTGTAGTAATTCACATTGCAGTGAAGCTGATATGGGAATGATAAATGACAACAGGCTACTATAATTGTTACCATCTATTGAGTCAAATTAATGCAACTCCAAACAGAAGTGGGCAGGAGAAAACATTGCAGACATTAAAACAATGTAAAGTGTTATCAATGTGTCATGAACAATTTGGATTATTTGAGAAACTCTCTTCTTTACCTAACGAAGCCAAAATATAGGTCTTCATTAGGGAAACAATCAAATGGTTCAAGTACATCCCACCAGGTTAAATCTAGAATAGTGGTCCTCAAACATGACTGATCATCAAAATTATCTGGAAATTTTTCTAAAACAAGAGTTGACATTTTTGTGTCTTTCTCTTTCCTTCCCTCCATTTATTCACTACCGTTTCTGAATCGATGTATCTGTGTAATTCCATAAACATCTCAGGTGATTTTGATGCAGGTTTGGGAACCAAAAATTTAGAACATAATAATCAGTTATTTGAAAATTCATAAGAAAAAATCTATGATGAAATACTCATCTGCCTGACATTTTTTTTAAATATAAAAGTTATAAAATTTATATTTCTTATAAATTTCTAGTTTCAATTGGTTAAATTGTAAAATGTTTGCTCAAATAGCCCCCTACTTTCACAGATTGGTTCTGCACTACTGACTGATATGATTATGCTATAAGAGGGGCCTGTTGAAGATAATTTATATATTATTCACACATTGTCTAATTTTAGTAAGATATTTATATACAATTTTTTTTTCTCTGAGATTTCTACGAGAAAGGCCAGCTTGTAATTTGAAAGTTTAAAGTAAAATTGCATTATGGACCTTTTGAATAAATAGCCTAAATACTCAAAAAAAATTGAGGTCCTGTGTTCTATCTCAGACCAACTGAATTAATATACCTGAGGCTAAGTTCAGGAATTCATATTATTCAAAAGTATCTCTCCACCCCATCCAGAGAGTCTTCAGTACATGAAAAGTTGAAACTCCCTTCTCAGACTGCAAACTTTTCTTTGTTTTGATGTTTGAGTTCTATGTTGTTGTCAAGTCTTTTTCAATAAAGATGACTTTTTAAGTACTCTTCGGTTGTTCCATATTACAATATTTCAATCTTTCACATTTTCCTAAGTGGTGTCTTATTTTCCATTCTCAGGAATTACTGTAAGTATAAGGAAACCTAAAGGTTAGGGTAGATGCTTGGAATTCCCACTGCATGGAAATGGGACCATCAGCTTTATTTTATCTGACAGTCCCTCTCTTCCAGGAAAAATCCTTTTTTTGAGGTCTATATGCTCTTCAAGGTTAAGAGGAAGAATGGATTAGCCCCCAAAAAGGAGAGACTTGCAAAAACAAAAGGAAATATTTTCACTATATTCAAATTACTATTTTATAACATTTGTAAATGTAGAACAGTTCAATGAATCATCATTTATTTGTTCTCCAAACACTGGGAAAGACTGAGTGAATAATTTGGCATTTTTTCCTAAATGTCTTTTCTTTATTTAATTGTTTATATGGTTGAAACCATATTATATACATATTTTTCTGGTGTCTGATATTTATCTTAATATTTTCTTTCATAGCTATTTTCTTAGACAATTCAAAATTATTAGTATCATCCTTTTAATGTTTTCATATGACTTGACTGTGTGGGTGATTCACTATTTTAATAGTCATTCCCTTATATTTGTATATAGGTTGTAGTTAAGTTTTCAATATTATAAATAATGCAGAAATCTACTTCCATGTTGCCGAAATATTTATTAATTTATGGTCAAAAGTTATGAATATTTAAAAGTTCTTGATAAATATAATAAAATTGCTTTTCAGAAAGATTACATCAATGTATACTTTCCTTAGTAGTTCATGATAAAGCCCATGCAAGATATCTCACATGGCTTAACTTTTAGCCTTTCTGAATTTAGTTAATTTGTTATAGACAGGCATGTTGTTTTTGCATAGGCTATTTTTAGTTATATGACAAAAATAAAGGTCACATTCATGGGCTAATGCTAATGAATAACAAAAAAGAAAGTCAAAGTGCTTGATTTCTATCTTAAACCTTGTCTGTCAAGTACAAGAGCTGTCAGACCAATGGAACAATCATAAACATTATTAAAATATAATCAAAGGCCAAGAATTGGATAAAATAATTTTAATAACACATTTTCTAAATGAATTTAAGTTCTATACTTAAGTATTCAAAGCTCTTATAAATGAACGTGTTAAAACAGTCTTGGAGGTAAACTGAAGAATTAATTATATATTCAAATATATTATAGCTGTATCCTTTCCTAATCTACTATGGTTTATTATTACTAATGCATTTATATTGATTTCTTCTTAATCTAGTTTATAGTATTTGCTTTATATATGTCAATAATATGTTTGGTGTCTGAAGATTTATAAGAACTTCACTGGGACTTAAAATTTATACAGTTGTAATTAGCAAGTGACCTTTCTTATCTTATTTTAAAATTTAAGACCTTTATTAAAAGGTGCTTGCAGTTTGTTGACTTTTTACAAAAATCAAGTAGTATACTTTTATTACAAATTAAAAATAAGGTTCTTCAAAATTTCAACTTTACCAGATGTGAAACAATTTAAAAACCTATTGAGAAAACCAGACCTTATAAAGAAAAAAGTTTGTTATTACCCAATGAGACATTTTTAGGTAAAAAAAAATAATGATAAAAACCCCATGCTGCATAGATAATGCAGATAATCCCAGTTATCTTGTCACCAAAAAAAGCAAGCACCTAAGGTCTTCAGCTCCAATCTTTTTTCATTTCTTATTGCTGGAATTTCATATTCATTTCTTCTTGTGAGATGACTAAAGCCGATGATGGTGGAGCTGGTAAGCTGGTCTTTGCTTAACCCTTCCTTGGTTAGCTTAGGAAGTAGACAAACTCTCAGCTGGTAAATCCACTGCTTTTGCCTCTTTGTCATCTTGTGGTTTAGGATTTTTCTGGGATGGGTGTCTAGGTCTTTAATTGAAGTTGCTATGGTAATGACATTGAGGTGACTGATGACCTTGAGTCTCATCGCCTTGATTTTCCTTATCTTCTTCTTTGCCATTTCTCTAGGCTACCTTTGGTGAGGAGGGTCCCTGCAGAATCCTGGTCAGTAGCCCAATACATAAACTGTCTCACTGGTCTACCTTGTTCTGCACCCTGGTTGTCAGCACCCTCTAACATTTGTCCCTGTACAGGAGGATTGGAATACTATGCTGGATGCCCATAGGTTCCTGTATGTAGTAAGGTGGGAACCATCACCTGAGGTAGGGCCATGCTGTCGGGCCTGGCCTTCAGAGTCCTCTGCAATCCCTCATTCTTCTTCCCTCTTTCACTATTCTGGTAATTCTGCTGGCAATTGCCTGGAAGGCCTGTGACATGGACAGCTCTAGAATGGCTACGGTTTGCTGAATTTGATTTTTAAAGGTTTTTTTTTTTTCATCGATTGTAGAGAGAAGAAGGAAGAGGGAGAGACAGATACATCGATGAGAGAGAACATCGATTGATGGCCTCCTGCATGCCCCCACTGGGGATCAGGCCCGCTGGGCAGGTGCCCTGACTGGGAATAGAACAGGGAACTCTTGGTGCATGGGTCCACACTCAACCCTGGAGCCACACCAGCAGCCGGTTTGCTGCATATTTACTGCTTTGCACTGGAACTCCACCAGGGCCTGTACTTTGCTGCCTCCCCACCCTTTTCTCCTTCCAACATCAAATTCCGAAATCTCTCCACCTCCTACAGTGCAAGATGCTTCCTGGGTTGACTCATCTTTATGACAGTCAGGTGCACAAATACATCTTCCTTGGTGTCATTCCTGTTGATGAAACCATATCCGTTTCTTACATTGTACCATTTCAGTGTTCCCCAAACCTGCCTTGAAATGACCTTCTTCTCCCCATCCCCCAGCCCCACCCCTGGCAGGACGTGGGGTCGCCTTGGCCTCCAGTCTCTGCACCGCTGCCCTGGTGTTTGATGTCTGCTGCGTGGAGGATGGGGGCGCGCGGGCAGGCGGGATAGCTGGGGCTGCTGGATCTCAGTGTCGCTGCTCATGGTTTCAGTCATGGTGACTCCAGGCGGCTTCAGCAGCTAGGGATCCTCTTGGGTGTGATTTTTGGTAACATGGCCGGCAGAGGTGGTGGGGCTGCTCAAGGCTACTGGGTCAGCTCTCGGCCTCCACTCTCTGCTCCCACTACCCATCGGATTATCCTAGCCTTTCTTACCTTACCTAAGGTTTCTCAATACCTTCAACTTTTTCTGATGAGCACTATAGCATGGGCAAGGCAGTGCATATCGCGGGCAGTGGAGTCAGGTTGCCTACGCTGACCTCAACCCTGCCTCCCATTCTCTGTGCGCTCTGGGCAAATCTGTCAGCCTCTACTCTGCAGTGTGTGAAATGCCAGTGGTCACATTGCCTATTCAAGAGGTTGTCAGAAGAATTAAATTAAATGAGCTATCAGGTATAGGCCAAAAGCTTACAAAATGGTGCACCATATTGGTTTCCCCTATTATGACTTTTATTTTTCCTCCCTCCCTCCTTACCTCTCTCCTTTTTTTTTTTTTTTTTTTTCTCGAGAATCTGTCTTTCTCTTTCTCACTCCCTCTTTTCCTGGCTTCTCTTTGCATTTCTTGATAACTTCACAAATATTATATTTTTATTTAAACTCTCAGGTATTTGAATAGATTGTGTCTTCTACAGAGTGTAAAGAACTATATTTAGACAATGTAAGAAACAGTTTTAGTAAGTGATAATATCAAAATAGTTTTATTATTAAAAAGGACCAATTTCTAATGCCTTATTTCATATTTTTTTGTTTTTTGATTGCCTTAATATTTTCTTTACTTTCTATCATTTGTGTAATGATTTATATATTCTTTAGCCTTTCCCCACTGGTAATCTGGAGGAAATATGAACTGGTAGTTACCTCTGTAACTCTAAATAATATGCTTATTTCTCTATGTATTGACTCAGTCATTAACAGTGTCTGTTATACTTCACTCTGTCATTTACTTTCTGTTGCACATTTTTGTAAACATACTGCTTTTTGTCACAATAAAATATCTTTAATTTAATTATTTATACTATATTTCAAGAATTAAACCTGCTTCCATTTTCAACAGTAATTATTAGAGCTTTATGACTAATTATTATTTAAATAATTATATTTATGTACAAATTATCAATACTGTAAGTTTCCTACTAAGTTTAAGTATTTGTTTTTTTATTTTAATAATATATTTTATTAAACTATTGTGTCTAATATAGTGTTTAAACATGTAATCAATACTTTAAAACAATTGAGATAGTTTACATTTTTTTATACAAAGTGTAAGAAAGCCACATGTGTTCTTTTTTTAAAAAGAAATGATGTCTTTTATTTTTTTTAATTATTTTTATTAATTTACTTTTGTTACAGATGTTTCTCCTTTTCCCCTCATTACCATCCCCACCCTGTCCCCAGGTATGTTGTCTATATGTCCATTGATTATGCATACATGATATAAGTTATGTGGTTTATCTCTCCCCCCACCCACCTCTTCTGAGGTTTGTCAGTCTGTACCCTACTTCTATGTCTCTGGGTCTATTTTTTCATCAATTTGCTTTGTTCATTATATTCCACAAATAAATGAGAGATCACATGGTATTTGTCTTTCTCTGCTTGGCTTATTTCGCTTAGGATAATGCTCTCCGGGTCCCTCCATGTTACCTCAAAGGATAAGAGATCTTTCTTACAGCTGCATAGAATTCCATTGTGTATATGTACTACAGCTTTTTTATCCACTCATCTATTGATGGACACTTGGGCCGTTTCCACCTCTTAGCTATTGTAAATAGTACTGCTATAAACATAGGGGGTACATATATCCTTTCTAATTGGTGTTTCAGGCTTCTTAGGGTATATTCCTAGAAGTGGGATCACTGGGTCAAATGGCAGTTCAATTTCTAATTTTTTGAGGTAACACCATAATATTTTCCATAGTGGTTGCACCAGTCTGCATTCCCACCAGTAGTGTACTAGAGCTAATTTTAAGTATTTGATTAAAATTTACCAAAATACATTTTCTAATATTGTTTCTAGGAAAAACTAAGTGGTGGTCTATGTCTTAAATTATTGCATGTTTGATATTGTTTTTATATCTGAGTAACCACATAGCTTGGTAACACATTCTTAACTAACAGTTTTCCCCTCAATGCCTGTACATTATTTCACACCGCCTTCTCTTAGCTAACACCGGTGAGAAGATGTCTGAGACCAACCTAAGTGTTTCTCCCTTGTAGGTGACCTCCTCATTTTTCCTCTTGGCTTGCAGGACTCTTTTTTTAAAATATGTTTTTATTGATTATTTTTAGAGAGAGAGGAAGGGAGAGATAGAAATATCTATGTAAGAGAGAGATATTGATCAGCTGCCTCTTGCACACCCCCTACTGAGGATCGAGCCTGCAACCCAGGCATGTGCCATGACTGGGAATCAAACCAGGTCCTCTCAGTCCATGGGAAGAGGCTAAATCCACTGGGCCACGCTGGCCGGGCTGTGGGAATCTTTCTTTACTGCAGTTTCAAACTGCTGACCAGAGTATGTCTCAGCCACTCTATTAAATTTGCTTAGAATATAACATATTCTTTATATAGTTTCTTATGAACATTGTTCCAGATAGCTTTCCTATACTCATTAATGCATTTTTTTCCCATCTTCAGACATGCCATTTACTTACATATTCAGTCAACATTATCTTTCAAAGCTATGAAACCATTTCTATTATTACTTAGGTTCTCGTTCTGTAGCTCTACATTATGTGCTATTTTCTCCATTCTGTTCTCTTTATAGTTTACTGAGCTTTTTAAAAATGCTAATTCTACTCATTGATCTTGCTAATGTGGGTTAAATTTTGAAATGATTTTACTTTTCTCATCAAAAGCTTTACTTAATTTTGCCCACTGCCTTCCATCTCTTGAAGTCTCTGCTTATAATTCCTTTCACAGAATTCATGGTCTCTTAAATTTTCTTAAAAATTCAAAAATCGGCTTTTAAAATGTTTTATAATTTTTTAGGATATACATTTAAATGCATACTCCTCGATTACCATGATACTGTGTTTTAGTTTTGTGTTTTTATATTCTTTACTTCTGAATCTGGCACATTCCATCCAGTATTGTTAATTGTCCCAAAATAGTGCTGATGGATTGTCATTTATCTCTTCTCCCTTTTTAAAGAGATGTTCTTGGAATCCTTTCCTTATTCTTTCATCTAAGGGTTTTATTTAGTTACTCTGTTGCTTAAAGAATGGCATCAGCAGCACTTGAGGCAATGGACAGCTGCATTCTAGTTGTTATTTCTGCCCATTTTCTTTCCAAATCAGATGACTCACTGGACAAGGAGTGTATCTGGATTTTGTCATCCTTCAGCTTTGGCACAGTCAGCCAGCCGAACAAGATATTCATTATGTTACAAAATTCTGTTTAATTGGAATTGTGCAGTCCTTTTTTTGCAGCAACCAAGGTTATTTCTTTGCTTCTTTTTTCTCTATATCATTTCTGGTTCAGCTTTGCCTTTATGCCACAATTCCTGATTAAGGAGCTGAATCTGAAAACCAAATTAGCATACCCATTGCTTCCTTTCAACTCCGATGCACCTGTAACTGGCTGAGGTAGGGTGTAGGTCTGAAGCTAGGAGTTGCTTCTTTCTTCTATGTGCCACCCATTGCTTAGCCCCCAGGCCTTACATCTACATAGTGTTTGTTAATGGAGCCTTCTAGAAACAATTGCATCTTTCTTATACATTTCACCTTCCTATCAATTCATGAGGACCTACACAGTCAGCATTTATGCTCTTTTGCTTAGGTAAAGTAATATCTGTAACAAAGGATGATTCTGTGGTATGGGCTACCATTTCCTTATTTTCAACACACAAAAAAATTCTTTATGTTTATCTTATTCCAATGTACCCTGACCATATCTCCTTAGAATCTAGGACATGTGGTCCAGATAAATTTAGACACACTTGTTTTTTCTAGAATTTCAGCGGTTGGCTAGGTAGATGTGAAGGGCTTCTGGTACTAGGCAGATATTTGCATAATAATTGATAACATTAATGTTATAGTCCGGTTAATGCCTTTGCCTCTTTTACTTGACTGTCAAGATTTAAGTCCCTACTTAGAAATAAAGGTCACCCTTTAATCTTCCAAAGACTACTGGCTGTTGAAAGGGTTAATTAATAATGTTTTAACAAAATTAAACTCCATTCTGACCAGTTATTCCTGCACGTAAACACCCGAGCAATTTTCTAAAAAAAAACAAAAACAAAAACAAAAAACAAACACACAAAAAACAAACCTTGGGACTGAAACCCAGAAAAAACATAAAGATAGGGGTTAACGGTGGCCTTGGAAAGCTTGGAGGGACCGTAAAAAGAAAGAGATTAATGATGGCCCTGATCTCTGCTGGAGCAGACTCCTTACCTCTGAGACAGCTTGTATCAGCCCTGGCACCAAAAAGCGGCACCAAGAGAATGTGGGTGTTTTTTTTTGTTTTTGTTTTAATGTAGTTTTTTGTAGTTTCTGTAGTTTAAATCTATATAAACCAGAAAACAAAAAAGTTCCAGGCTGATTCTTTCTCGGCTCAGCATGCCTGCACCCAGAAGTATAAAATAAAGCCATTTTGCTCTACATTGGCCTTGTGTTGTGGATGAGATTTCCTGCCGGCTCTGACCTTTTATTTGGTAACAAAACCCGGGAGGTCTGTGAGGATCCTGCATAGGGGGCAACTGTGGGTCCCTGGAGTCTTCTGGGCCTCCTGTAGGACTGGGATGGATCAGGTCCTCAGCAGGATACCGGATCTCCAACCTTTCCTGATGATCCAGCATCAACAGTGGACACTAATTCTCTGGTGAGTGTTTTTGCTTACCAGTCTGATTCTCCGGGCTGTCCTGTTATCCCCTGTTCCAGACATGAGAGCCAGGCTCTCAGTCACTCCTGCGTGAAATCCAGCACTGGTCAGGACATGCTCCTCGGGAACCAGGTTCCCTCAGCTCACCATATCTAGGGACGCCTGGTATAGGTGAGGAGCACATCTGTCTACTCTAGGGGAAAAGTGGGGTTGCCTCCTTCTTCCACTAGTGTATCTGTCGGACCGCTAGGTCACAACATCTCACACTGCAACATGAAACAACACCCCTAGGATGTCTCCTAAAAATCTACAAAGGCTCGAGGATTTATGTTCCAAGTGACTGTTTTTTACTGCAACATTGAATGGCCTCAATACAAATTAGACAATGAGTCACAGCGACATGAGAACGGCACCTTCGATTTCAACATTCTCACTGATCTAGATAATTTCCGTTGAAGGCAAGGAAAAGTCTGAGATTCCTTACATGCAGGCCCCTTTGCACTCAGATCACACCCCTCATTTTGCGACTCTTGCTCCCCCTCGCAAATCTTACTGTTGCTCTCTAATCCTCCCAAACCTCCCTCTGAAGACAACGCGCTAACTTCTCCTCTTTATTCCTTTGACCCAGTGATCTTGCTCCACCTCCTCCTTTCTCAGCCCCTCCAGCAGGGCCTCCTCCTCTAGCCCCTTCTGTGGGCCCCCACCCTACCCGGAACCTCCTACTCAGCTCCAACTCCCTCACACACATGATCAGAAACCATCTCTGGTCCCTATCAGTCCCCTACCTCAGCCCCCGTTTTAGAATGCCCCCTGAGGGAAGTAGTGGGAGCTGAAGGGACTGTCAGAGTTTATGTCTCCTTCTCTCTCTCAGATTTTCACCAAAGAAATAAAAGGCTAGATTCCTTTACTCTAAAGTAATCCAGAAAAGAAATGAAAACCCTGCAACCTTTCTATCCTGCCTTACACAGACCATGAGAAGATATACTAACTTAAATCCCACTAGGCCAGAAAAAACTGTCATTTTAAACCTGAGATTGATCACTCAGTCAGCCCCAGATATTAAGAAAAAGTTATAGCATTTAAAAATGGCCCTTAAACCCCTCAATGGGAACTTCTAAATCTAACCTTTAAGGTGCTCAATAATCGCGATGAAGAGGCTAAACAGCAAATAACAGAATTCCAAATACTCGCCTCTGCCATCAGAGCCCCCACTAATCAACGGGGTCAGCGAACCCCCTTCAGGAGACAGAAGAAGGACACCCACCAGTATCAGCAGAACGAACCCCCAGGTCCCTGCTTTAAATGCAATCGGACTGGCCGTTGGGTGAGGTAATGTCCCCATCCCCAACTACTGCTTTAGCCATGTTCTCAGAGTGGAGGACCTCACTGGAAGCTGGACTGCAAACAGACTGCACAGAGTTGGTCCTTGTCCCTTCCTCGGGCTGGTGGAACAGGCAGTCCAGGCCTTGATCTGATTGGCCTTGCGGCTGAAGACTGAAGGTGCCCAGGAATAGGTGCCCTGACTGTCATCTCGAACTCCGAACCTCGGGTAACTCTGAGGGCAGCAGGTAGGCCAATTTCATTTTTAATTGATACCAAGGCAACCTACTCTGCCCTCCCCAAGTTCAGGGGACTTCTTCGATGCTTCGGGGTTTCAGATGTGGGAACTGATGGCCAAATATTGCAACCCAGGGCAACCCAGACACTCACCTGTCCTTACATCTTTCTCCACTCTTTTCTTACTTTACCAGCCTGCCCCACTCCCTTGTTAGGGTGGGACATTCTTTCTAAACTCCATGCTCCTTTAACCTTTACTCCTTCTCTCCCTACCAACCACTCTCATCCTTTACTTTGTCTCCTCCAAGAATCTGCTTCCTCTCCTAACATAAACCCTCTGGCACCTCTGTCCCCTCGAAGGGGCAGGGCGGAATTGGCTGGCCTTGCTGGGCTACAGTGAAATACCACTACTCTTATCTACCACTACTCTTATCTACCACTACTCTTATCGGTTTTTTCACTGACCCAGTCAGGTGTGTGGGGGCTGCTGCGAGCCCTGAGGGGCTCTCGCTTCTGGCTCCAAGCACTTGGCTGCGCCAGCTGGGCGTCACCTGCTCTGGAGACAATGCTAGGTGGATAATTTCACCGAGACGGTACACCTGTCAGTCATAACGCAGTAGTCCTAAGGCAATCTCAGGGAGCACAGAAACTCCTGTGGAGCAGAAAGACAAAAGCTCACTTGATATTGATTCTCAGTACAAATACAGACCATAAAAGTGAACACCATTTACAATATCTCTCACTATAAGCTTATGAGGGGTGTCTGTAAACTAACTATTCATAATAGGCCTAGCCCCTGCAATGAAAATGTATATGTGCAAGCTCAGAGAGCCTTGAGACAATACCAAGAAAATCACCCTAGGAAAACTAGTCGCTATCCAGGGTGCAATGCTGCCAATGGCACCCGCCCTCCCCTCCCTCAGTCATGGGTTGATCATTGCAGCCTTACTGTGGGTCTATCAAACACCTCCCTAGGCCCAGATATGACTGGACTGCTTTGCCTACCACCGGGAGTGATGTTTTTAAGTGCACTAAACATTTCTACCCCCAAGAAGAAAATTGCCCTTCAGCGTCTAAACCCAGAAAAACAGAATAACTTATGGGCATTAGAATATGTCACCCCAGCCAATACCTTAATCCATTCCTTCATCCCTAATTCAACCTCATCAAACCCTGAGCCCAGATGCCATCATAGGACTAAAAAAAAAAACAATTGAACTCATAACAAAAGTCATAGCTTCAATTACCACTGCAGGCCTCATGGGAGGAATTACTTATAATGCCATAACAACAAAAAACATAACCGCCACCATGACAAATATAAATAAAAATACAGATAAAAATTTCAAGCTTCTTTCAAAATCCCTCAACTCTCTCGCCTGCATAATGATAAATAATCGCATTGCACTAGATTATTTACTAGCTAAAAGGAAGAGACATATACTTGATAGCAAATACATCTTGTTGCTTCTATGTTAACTAAACTGGAGAGGTCGAGGAGAAAACACCATGAATTCTAGACAATGCCCAGTGGCTAAAAGAATTTAGTCAGGATCACCTACCCAATCTGGACAAGTATAGAAGTAGCTTTGCCTAAACTAACCTGGCTGCTCCCCTTCATAGGGCCCCTAATATTAGTCCTCTTATTATTGCTTCTTGGAGCCTGCCTTTTGCGCCTGATTACTAAGTTTGTACAAAATCAACTGCAAATTTTAGTCAACCAGACAGTTGGACATTTTTGTTCTGGCACAGGTATAAGAATGCTATCACCCCATTCCCCAAGAAAGTATCTAACAAATTCTTTTTAGGAGTCCACGATGACCCCACACTTGCAGGAGGTAGACAAAGAGAAACTTCACCCCTTTCCCCTTTTGTAATCATTATAAGGTGGGAATGAAAGGGTTAATAATTTTTTAACAAAATTAAACTCCATTCTGACCAGTTATTTCTGCATGTAAACACCCAAGTAGTTTTCTAAAAAAAAAAAAAAAAACCCTGGGACTAAAACCCAGAAAAAACATAAAGATAGGG
Source organism: Molossus molossus (assembly GCF_014108415.1). Lineage (NCBI taxonomy): Eukaryota > Metazoa > Chordata > Mammalia > Chiroptera > Molossidae > Molossus > Molossus molossus. Next base: position 1,927,909 of record NW_023425348.1, read on the forward strand.
GTTAATGGTGGCCTTGGAAAGCTTGGAGGGACCATAAAAAGAAAGAGATTAATGATGGCCCTGATCTCTGCTGGAGCAGACTCCTTACCTCTGAGACAGCTTGTATCAGCCCTGGCACCAAAAAGTGGCACCAAGAGAATGTGGGTTTTTTTTTTAATGTAGTTTTTTTTTGTAGTTCTGTAGTTTACATCTATATAAACCAGAAAACAAAAAAATTTGATGCTGATACTTTCTCGGCTCAGCACGCCTGCACCCAGGCATATGCAATAAAGCCATTTTGCTCTACATTGGCCTTGAGTTGTGGATGTGATCTCCTGCCAGCTCAGACCTTTTACATGTGACCCAACTGCATGGATAGAATGCCACCATATTATTTAAAAGAGTTAAAGTGTCCAGTATGTTTCACGAGTAATGGGTTCCTCTGGGTGACTTAGTTTAACGCAACATGGGTTCTTAGCCTGTCTGCTGCCCTCTTCTCCCCCCTTAAATGTGGATTCCTGTGAAAGCACAGAAGGGTTGCAAAGGGCAGTTTTGTGTCTTGTAAGAAATAGACTACAGGTAACACTGCTCTACAAGATATTAAAAAATAGAGAGGTAGTTAACATTGTGTGGGATGTTAATAAAATTTATGAATGATATCAGACATGTAACAGAGCAGAATTTTCACAGATACATCCCCCAGGGCAAGAGAAACAAAGGAAAAGATAAAAAAGTGGGACTATATCAAACTCAAAAGCTTCTGCACAGCAAAAGAAACAACCACCAATATGTAAAGGCAACCCACTGTATGGGAGAACATATTTGCCAATGATATATCCAATGAGGAGTTAATTTACAAATTACATAAATTAGTCATACAACTCAACAAAAGGAAAACAATCCAATTAAAAAATGGTCAAAAGACCTAAATAGACACTTCTTCAAAGAGGTCATACAGATGACCAATAGACATATGAAAAGATGCTCAAATTCACTAATCATCAAAGAGATGCAAATTAAAACTACAAACAACAAGTGCTGGCGAGAATGCAAAGAAAACGGAATCCTAGTACACTACAGGTAGAACTGCAAACTGGTGCAGCCACGGTGGAACTGCAAACTGGAGTTATTCTTCAAATAACTAAAAATGGAACTGCCGTTGGACCCAGTGATCCCACTTCTAGGAATATATTCTAAGAATCCTGAAACACCAACTAGAAAGAATATATGCACCCCTATGTTCACAGTAAAATTATTTACATTAGCTAAGATGTGGAAACAGCCCAAGTGCCCTCAGTAGATGAGTGGATAAAAAAGTTGTGGTGCATTACACAATGGAACACTATGCAGGTATAAAAAAGAAGAATTTCCTATCCTTTGAGAAGGCATGGATGGACTTGGAGATTATTATGCTAAGCAAAATAAGCCAGTCATACAGAGAAATACAAATATCACTTCATCTCACTTATATGTGGAATATAGTAAACAAAATAAACTAACAAACTAGATACATCCAGAGACATGGATGTATGGAACAGACTGATGAATCTCAGAGAGAAGGGGGGAGTTGGGGTGGGAAGAGATTAACCTAAGAATTTATATGCATATGTGCATTGCCCATGGTCACAGACAACAGTGTGGTGAAGGCCCGGGGAGAGGCGGGCAATGGGGTAAAAAAGAGGAGACATTGTAATACTCTCAACAATAAAGATAAAAAAGAGAAATTGATGAATGACATAAAAGGGCCCTAGGATTCACATAACCATGACTGGGAATGATACAGAATGCTTTCATACGGTGGCCCATATGTTTGCAAGATATGCTTAACTTATTTTTTTGGAGATGAATAAAAAATCTCCCAGAGATATCCTGCCATGTCTGTTGCATTTAAATGCTCTCTATACAAGTCTTAGCTAAGTCATTAAGTAGAAATATTCTTCTCAAGTAACTACTAAAATGCACAAAAATGACAAAGACTAAGCGGAGAAACATCAGAAGAAAGGATAGATCACTTCCTGTTGGAGCCTCAAGTGCCAGCCAGAGGAGTTAATTTAGAATGTTACATAACATCAGGACATCTTCAAGAACTGCAAGTAGAGATTTCCAGTACAGAAAAATGGAGGTGGAGTACATGGAGCTACACAGACCATCTCCCAAGACCAAACTGGAATTACACCAAAATAAAGGCAAATCATCAGGAAGGGGCAACTGAAAGACACCTTGGAGGACCACATAACCAGGGACACCGACTCAATCCTGGTAGGCTTGCGAGGACGTGAGAGGGGGCCGGGAGCCCACGGTCCGCAGCGGCCTGGGCGGGGACCAGGGGACTCGGCGGGAAGTTGCTGCTGCCACCTCGGCTGCGACCCCGCATGAGTCCTGCGAACTCTGCTGCATGCTAAGCCCCCGGCTGGTGCCACACGGACTGACACGGACTGGCTGTGACCAGGGGACTTGGCGGGACGCTGCTGCCGCCTTGGCTGCAACCCCGGCTGAGTCCTGTGAATTCTGCGTGCCAAGCCCTTGGCTGGTGCCTCACGGACTCGCTGGGACCAGGGGACTCTGCTGGAAGCTGCTGCCACCTTGGCAGTGTCGCGCTACTGCGGCTTAGTCCTGGGGTTTGGGCTGGGTGTAACGCCCTCGGATGGTGACACAGCCGCAGCTGCCCTTGGCAGGAAGCAACGCCCTCGGGTTAAAAGTCCCAGGCAGCTCCAGGACACAGAGTCTAGAAAGAGGCTAATTGGCAGCAGCCACTCAACTTGGGCTCTGGCAGAGGGAAGGCAGACTGGACTGGAACTGTGTGGGGACACTCGAGATTTGGAGAGTGCTCAGAGCTTTCGCTGAGTGAAGGAATGCAGGACTGTGGTCATTTTACTCCTTCCCAGGGCCCTGGGGAGAGGCAGAGGCCCCTCCCTCAGAGATTCAACCCCACCTAGTGGCCACTGAAATGCTAATTGAGGCCCATTAACAACCAGCAGCTGCCCCACCCTTGGGAAATCCTCTTACACTGAACACCTGAGGGAGTTTTTCAGGCAACTCAGAAACCGAGAGTCTTCAGGTGACCTCTACTAATACCCTCCAAGCAAAAAAAAGAGAGGATAACTACCGTTCCCTGGGCTAGCAACATTAACCAGAAAAGCTAAAACTTGACGGTGGTGTTTAAAGTGGGTCCTTCCTGGCTCATCCAAACCCAGGGGAGGAAGCCACAAACAGCAGAACACCAACACCCACAGGGAAAATTTGGCAGACTCCAAAGCCCACTGTGATAGCCAAAATGGTGAAAAAGAGAAACAAAAGCCAAATGAAAGAACAAGAGACCTCTACGGAAGATGAGATAAATGAGGTACAGTTAAGCAAGTTAACAGAAGTAGAATTTAGATCGATGATGTTGAGGAAGCTCAACAGCATGTGTAAGGATATGAGCACCATGAGTAAAGACACAGAAATGTTAAAAATCAACCATGTGGAAATTAACAACCAACAAGAAGAAATGAAGAATGACATATCAGAAATGAAAAAGACATGGGAAGATCTAAAAAGCAGAGTAGGGGAAGCTGAGGACAGGATCAGTGAATTAGAAGACAGGGTAGAAAAAATCAACCAATCAGAAAACCAAAAGGAAAAAACGATTAAAAAACAGGAAGACAGCTTAAGAGAACTGTGGGACAACTGGAAACGGAATAATATTCGCATCATAGGAGTCCCTGAACAAGAAAATAAGCAAGGGTTAGAGAATATATTCAAAGAAACAGTGACAGAAAACTTCCCTAATTTGGTGAAGGAAGAAGGCTTTCAAGTTCGAGAAGTTCAGAGAGCCCCAAGTAAGAAGAACACAAACAGGCCCACAACAAGACACATAGTAATCAAACTGCCAAAAATTAAAGACAAAGAGAGAATCCTAAAAGCAGCAAGAGATAAGCAACAGGTTACCTACAAAGGAAACCCCACAAGGCCCTCAGCTGACTTCTCACAAGAAACACTACAGGCCAGAAGGGAATGGCATGAAGTAATCAAGGTCATGAAAAACAAGAATCTGAATCCAAGACTACTCTACCCAGTAAGGCTATCATTCAAAATAGAAGGTCAAATAAAGAGCTTCCCAGACAAAAAAAGGTTAAGGGAATACATTAGCACCAAACCAGCACTGCAAGAAATGTTACAAGGACTGCTGTAATTAGCAGGAGAAATGGGAAGAAAAATAGAACCACACTAAACAAAAATGGCAATAAATAAGTACATATCAATAATCACCGTAAATGTAAATGGACTGAATGCTCCCATAAAAAGACACAGAGTAGCTGATTGGATAAGAAAGCATGACTCATCTATATGTTGTTTACGAGAGACTCACCTCACAACAAAAGACTCACATGAACTGAAAGTGAAGGAATGGAAAAAAATCTTCCAAGCAAACGGAAAAGTAAAAAAAAGCTGGGGTAGCAATACTCATATCTGATAAAATAGATTTCAGAATGAAGGCCATAACTAGAGACAAAGAAGGCCACTACATAATATTGAAAGGATCTATCCAACAGGAAGATATAACCTTGATAAACGTATATGCACCCAATATAGGAGCACCAAAATATATTAAAAAACTTCTGGACTTCAAAGGAGGAATCGATAGCAATACAATCATAGCAGGGGACTTCAACACCCCGCTGACTTCACTGGATAGATCCTCTAGACCAAAAATTAGCAAGGAAACAAAGACTCTGAATGAAAAACTAGATCAAATGGATTTAATAGATATCTACAGAGAATTACACCCCAAAACTACAGAATTCACATTCTTCTCAAGTGCACATGGGACATTCTCAAAAATAGACCACATGTTAGGGCACAAACTAAGTCTCTACAAGTTCAAGAAGATTGAAATCATATCAAGCATCTTCTCTGATCACAATGGCATGAAACTACGAATCAATTGCAAGACGAACATACAAAGAAATCTGAACACATGGAAGCTAAACAGCATGTCATTAAACAATGAATGGGTCACCGAGGAGATCAAGGAAGAAATCAAAAACTTTCTGGAAACCAATGAAAATAAAGACACAACAACACAAAATCTATGGGATGCAGCGAAAGCAGTTCTGAGAGGGAAGTTCATAGCACTACAGGCCTACCTCAAAAAAGAAGAAAAATCTCTAATAGACTATCTAACCTCACACCTTAAAGAACTAGAGAGCAAACAAAAAGAAAACCCCAGAGCAAGTAGAAGGAAGGAAATAGTAAAGATCAGAGCAGAAATAAATGACATAGAGACCAAAAAAACAATTCAAAGGATCAATGAAACAAAGAGCTGTTTTTTCGAAAAGATAAACAAGGTGATGGACCCTTAGCTAGACTCACCAAGAAACAAAGAGAGAGAACCCAAATACACAAAATCAGAAATGAAAGAGGAGACGTAACAACTGACACAACAGAAATACAAAAGATCGTAAATAACTACTATGAACAATTATATGGCAACAAATTCGACAATCTAAGCAAAATGGACAAATTTCTAGAAACACATAGTCTCCCAAAACTGGATCAGGAAGAGATAGACAACTTGAAAAGAACAATAAAAACAGAAGAAATTGAAGATGTAATCAAGACTCTCCCAGCAAACAAAAGCCCAGGCACGGATGACAACACAGGGGAGTTTTACCGAACATTCAACGAAGAACTAATACCCATTCTCCTCAAACTATTTCAAAAACTTCAAGAAGACGGATGACTTCCAAACTCGTTTTATGAAGCCAGCATAATTCTAATTCCAAAACCAGAAAAAGACACAACAAAGAAAAAAACTACAGGCCAATATCCTTGATGAACATAGATGCCAAAATCCTGAACAAAATACTAGCAAATCGGATCCAGCAATACACCAAAAAAATTATCCACCATGACCAAGTGGGATTCATCCCAGGGATGCAAGGCTGGTACAGTATTTGCAAATAAGTAAATGTGATACACCACATAAATAAAATGAAGAATCAAAACCACATGATAATATCAATAGATGCTGAAAAAGCCTTCGACAAAATCCAGCATCCATTTCTAATAAAAACGCTCAGCAGTGTGGGAATAGAGGGATCATATCTAGACATAATAAAGGCCATATATGAAAGACCTACAGCCAACATCATACTCAATGGGCAAAAATTAAAGCATTTCCCTTAAGAACAGGAACAAGACAAGGATGCCCACTTTCGCCACTCCTATTTAACATAGTACGAGAAGTCTTAGCCACAGCAATCAGACAGGAAGAAAAAATAAAAGGGATCCAAATTGGAAAGGAGTAAAAAATAAAAGGGATCCAAATTGGAAATTGTCATTATTTGCAGATGACATGATACTATACATAGAAAACCCCAAAGACTCCATCAAAAGTTTACTAGACTTAATAAATGAATTTGGCAAAGTAGCAGGATACAAAATTAACGTCAAGAAATCGATGGCATTCTTATGATGATCTCACAGAAAGAGAAAATAAGAAAACAATCCCATTGACCATTGCAGCTAAAAAATTAAGATACATAGGAATAAACTTAACCAAAGAAATAAAGGACCTATTCGCAGAAAACTACAGGTCATTGAAAAAAGAAATAGAGGAAGATATAAAAAAGTGGAAGCACATACCCTGTTCATGGATTGGGAGAAGTAACATCTTTAAAATGTCCATATTACCCAAAGCAATCTATAGATTCAACGCAATCCCCATCAAAATACCAACGGCATACTTCACAGAATTAGAACAATTATTTCAAAAGTTCATATGGAACCAAAAAAGGCCTCAAATACCGACATCAATCTTGAAAAGGAAGAACAAAGTTAGCGGGGTCACAAAACCAGATTTCAGGTTATACTACAAAGCCACTGCAATCAAAACAGCCTGGTACTGGCCCATGAACAGGCATATAGACCAGTGGAACAGAACAGAGAACCGAGAAATGGACCCAAGGCAATATGCTCAATTAATATTTGACAAAGTTGGCAAGAGCATACAGTGGGGTAAAGACAGCCTCTTTAATAAATGGTGCTGGGAAAATTGGACAGCTACTTGCAGAAAAAATGAAACTAGACCATCAACTTACACCCTACACAAGAATAAACTCAAAATGGATAAAAGAGTTAAATGTAACTCATGAATCCATAAAAATCCTAGAAGAGACCCCAGGCAACAAAATTTCAGACATCATATGCAGCAGAATTTTTACTGACACATCACCTAAGGCAATAGAAACAAAGGAGATAATGAACAAACGGGACTACATCAAACTCAAAAGCTTCTGCACAGCAAAAGATACAATCATCAAAACGGAAAGGCTACCCACTGTGTGGGAGAGCATAATTGCCAATGATATATCAGATAAGTGGTTAATTTCCAATACATATAGAGTGCTCATACAACACCACAAAAGGAAGACAAAGAATCCAATTAAAAAATGGGCAGAGGAACTAAATAGCCACCTCTCCAAACAGGACATACAGATGGCTAAGAAACATATGAAGAAATGCTCATCATCACTAATCATTAGAGAGATGCAAATTAAAACAACAATGAGGTATCACCTCACACCTGTCAGAATGGCTGCCATCAACATATCATCAAACAACAAGTGTTGGCGAGGGTGTGGAGAAAAGGGGACTCTAGTGCACTGATGGTGGGAATGCAGACTGGTGCAGCCACTACGGAAAACAATATGGTGCTACCTCAAAAAATTAAAAATTGAACTTCCATTTGACCCTGTGATCCCACTTTTAGGAATATACCCTAAGAAGCCTGAAACACCAATCAGAAAAAATATATGTACCCCCATGTTTGTAGCAGCACTATTTACAATAGTTAAGATCTTGAAACAGCTCAAGTGTCCAACAGTAGACTGATGGATAAAAAAGCTGTGGTACATATACACAATGGAGTACTACGCAGCTCTAAGAAAGAAAGAAAGATCTCTTATCCTTTGAGACTACGTGCAGGGACCTGGAAAGTATCATCCTAAGTGAAACAAGCCAAACAGAGAAAGAGAAGTTTCATATGATCTCACTTATTTGTGGAATATAATGAACATAACAATCTGAGAAATGGGGTCGTCCCAGAGACGTGAAAGTGGGGTACAGACTGACAATCCCCTAAAGAGGGGGGTGGTGGGGGAGAGATAAACCACAGAACTTATATGCATATATGCATGAACAATGGACATGGACAACAAACTGGGGAAAGGGCCGGGAGGGAGGGGGAGGGGAGAATCAGTTGGGGAAAAAGGAGAAACATCTGTAACAAAAATTAATTAATAAAAAAAAGAAAGGATAATGACTAGGGCAAATAGAGGGGAAAAGTCTAATATAATAGAGTAATTTAGGCTAAACTACCACTAGATCTAAATTCCATAGCTCTCAGATTAAAAGTTGATATACTTGCCCTGGCCTGCTTGGCTCACTTGTTGGAGCGTTGGCCTGCGGTCCTGAGAGACCAGGGTTCGGTTCCTGCTAATGGCATGTACCTTGGTTGCAGTTTGTTCCTAGCCCTGGTTGGGTCGTGCGGGTGGCAGCCACCCGATGTGTCCCTTTCACATCAATGTTTCTCTCTCTCCCTTCCTCTCTCTCCCTCCTACTTTATCTGAACATAAAAGGAAAATATGTCTTCGGGTAAGGATTAAAAAAAAAGTTGATATACTTGATAATTTCAGAATCTTATTCAACATACATAAGTAATAAGTATGCTTATATTACTGACTCATTAAATGCTAATAAAAGGCTAGATTTAAATGGTAAAGTAAAGTTGTATTTTATTTTTACTTCGGTATTATCAAGACAGATATTATATAAATAAATGCTCTCACAAACATTTATAAGTACTCATTAAAATATTATAGAGCAATGTTCATGACTTTAAACAGTGCTTTGCCATGAATATAATAATCAGGACAAAAATAATGCTATAAAACATGTTCTTTTTGAGGGTTCAAAACATCAATTTAATCTTGTTTATTTTTACATGTTAAATGAGTGGAAAAGTAAAAATTAAGCAAATAAAATGTAATTTTAAGAAATTTATTACAATGAAAGCAAAACAAGATGAAAATAATTAGCTGTGACTATTTATCTATCTAATTAAAATGAATAAAAGTTAATGCAAAGTGTGATGCACTCACTGTTGATGGCCATGTATGTTTATTTGGAAAACAATTTCACAGTATATAGGAAGAGCCTTTAGAATGCACATGCCCCTTCATGCAGTAATTCTCCTAGAAACATACCCAGCAGAAATCAGTAAAAATATGGTAAAATTGTTATTTATAATTGCTGAACACTGGGGAAAAATATAAAAGATTTTAAAAACAAAATAATTTAGTAAATTATTAGCTTCCATAAAGTAAATTATTACTTGGAAAATTAAAATAGTATTTTTAATATTTATTGGGAAAATGCCAAAAATAAAATGTTAATCCAAAATAGCACAAATGCTGCAAATATGTACTTTTACCATAGCAAAACTAGTATGTATATTTTTATTATTTGGTAGTAAGATTACTGTGATTTTAACAGTTTATTTTGTTATAACTATTTTTTCAAATTGCCTACCACAGTCACACACATTTTGCAATTAAAAACATCTGTCAAAATACAGCAACAAATATAAATGTGTTGCTAAGGAATTCCGAGAATACAAGGATAATATAAATAATTTTTTTTGCATTTTTGTGGTTTTGAGAATGTTATAAAACACCCAACTTTTTAAGTAAGAAAATATCTTTTCTTTCATTATCCTTTCTGAATGTTAGAAAAAGATTTATGTCAGCCCCTTCATCACAAATAAACCCTAGATTATATTTCAAAAGCAAAATATGGTTATTTAAAAATATAAATGTTGAAGTTATCATTATAAAAAGAATTATCTATGTACATTCTCCATTAATTATTTATTGAAATAATTCTGATGATTATTAAAAACTATTACATTTTAAACACTTGTAGACATTGGTAATTGAATTATAATCAAATGATAAATGATGTAAGCAGTACAAGAATATACAAAACACATACTCATTTTCTTTTACATATTTAAGTGAAACTTAAGATGCGATCTATAAATTGAAGGATGTAGAAAGCACAATCCTTTTTGCTTTCTTCAAATTTTAATTCTTTGCTATTGTTACATTAGTAATTATTGTGGATCAGCAGAAGGTGCAGTCAGACTGAAGAGGCATGGGTTCATCATCTCAGCTATCAAAATGAGGCATGCGACTTTACAAAATTCATTTGGCTTTCCTGCTAAAAGAAACTACCTCATTTAATAAGTACTTTTCAATTTAACATTCTGTGACTATCATGATTATACTGTGGAAAATATGATGACATTATCATTGCAAATTATAACTATACAGTGCACGATTTTGAAAGAAAATACTGAGGGATGTTCTCAACTTTTCTAAGACAAAATTGAATTGTGCCATACAATATTATTTTATTTATTTTCATAATTACTGAGAGGTACAGAAATGGTTGACTCTGGCCATACACAAGGCACATGACTGTGATATGATGCTGAAATTTCCACAGGGCTAGAGGCCTCGGGTCCCTTTTCAACTACTTAGATTTTCATAAGTGTGCTCCATACGTAAAACTAATAAGGTGTTTAAAGATAATTTTAAAATATACTTTGCGTTTACTTGAGTATTTGTCCCATTAGTAAACTTGAAAAAAAAAAAAAAAAAAAAAAAACTTTCTTCAAAAACTAGTCAGTGACGATTGAGAAGAGAATGAACACTAAACTAGGTTTAGTGCAGCATAAATGTTCCCTCCTCCCATGGAGCTAATGTGGTTAAATGAGTGCTCCCTTTCCAAGAGGGAGATAAGATATAGTTATTTATTTATGTTGATTCATTTGTTTTCTTGGTTGATTTATTGTTTTAAAAGCCCTGGCCGGTTTGGCTCAGCGGTTAGAGCGTCGGCCTGCGGTCCTGAGAGACCCGGGTTCAGTTCCCGCTAAGGGCACGTACCTCGGTTGCAGTTTGTCCCCGGCCCTGGTCGGTTGTGCGGGTGGCAACCACTCGATGTGTTCCTTTCACATCAATGTTTCTCTCTCTCTCTGTTCTTCTCTCTCCCTCCCACTCTACCTGAACAAAAGATGGAAAAATGTCCTCAGGTGAGGATAAAAAAAAAAACAACAAAAAAAACCAGCAAAATATTGAGTTTATGTAAATATTTGTTGATTACTATGTGCACAACACTGACTTGAAAACTGAAATAGATAATAAAAAAGGATAAGTACACAACTTTAATAAATAGGGTTAAAGGTGATAGGAAAGGGGAAGGAAGAATGAATGTTATCCTGAGAAGTTAGAGGAAGAAAGAGAAAGTGAGTTCTAATCATTCAAAGAAAGATGGAAAAAGAAAGAAAGCAGACCTGGCTGGTTTGGCTCAGTGGTTAGAACATCGGTCCATGGACCAGAGAGACCTGGGTTCAGTTCCCGCCAAGGGCACGTACCTCGGTTGCAGTTTGTCTCTGGCCCCAGTTGGGGTCATGTGGGTGGCGACCACTTGATGTGTCTCTCTTGCATTGATGTTTCTCTCTCTCTCTTCCTCCCTCTCTCCCTCCCACTCTATCTGAAAATAAATGCAAAAAAATGTCCTGTGGTGAGGATAAAAAAGAAGAAAGCAATTCTCTCAAGGAGATAAACTTAAGATATCTAATAAAGGTAAAAGTGTAAAAAACCGGGGATCAATAAAGAGACTTGGAAATATTAGAGTAAATGAAGAGTAGCGATTTTTAATTTAAAAATTAATAAAATATGCTATTTAAAAAGGGGTACAAATATTATGCGCTAATAAAATACAAAGGGAAAAAAAACTCTAAGATGCAGATTACTAAAAACTATTTGATAACATCACTACCATGTACTTATCACATTTGTTTAAAAAGGACTGCATATATCATTGATGGACTAGAAGAATGTGATTTAGAGCAACAGGTATTCAGTACATTCAGGGTAGCTGCAAATAGACTCTGCTTCTTGGGTATTGTTGGTAGATGCCCCAGGCCTCGATAGCCTCTAGTTTACACAATGCTTCTGATCCACCTCTCCCACACACTGTTCCTATCAACATGATATTTCTGCTGCTTTGGCTTCACATCAATCACTGTCAATACTGCACAGCTACCATTAGTGTTTCAATGCACAAATGCAGGATTTTTTTGGAGGAAGCACTTCACAATTTCACACTTGCACAAGAACTCAGCATAAGAGCTACTCTAGTTCTTTTATAAAAAGCAATCAATATAATCTATTAGGTGACATAGAAAAATTAGTTCAAATTTGTATGACATACTACTATAGAAAATAAACCATACTAAGAATTCAGAATCTCAGATATCCATGTTAACTGGAACTAGTACTTCACTGGTGATGAGCCATCTTCCTTCATGATCATTCTCATGTGGGTTAGCTTTTGAGAATCTACATTTACATGATGGAACACTATGCATCTATAAAAAAGAAGGATCTCTTACCCTTTAGACAGCATGGAGAGTATTATGCTAAGCAAAATAAGCCAGTCAGAAAAAGACAAGTTCCACATGATCTCACTTATATGTGGAATTTAATGTAAAAAATAAACTGATGAACAAAATAGATCCAGAGACATGGAAGCATGGAACAGAATGACGAATGTCAGAGGGAAGGGGGTGTGGTAAAGGAAGAGATTAACCAAGGAACTTATATGCATATATGCATAACCCATGGACACAGACAATAGTGTGGTGAAGGCCTAGGGAGGAGGTGAGAGTGGGGTGTAGGAGGTCAACGAGGAAAATAGGGGAGACATCTGTAATACTTTCAACAATAAAGATAAAAGAATAAAATTAAGTCAAAAAAAGGATCTTCATATTCAAACTGCATTTTATTTCACCTACATTCTAGAATAATAATATGCTATAATGATTCTCAAATATGAGTAAAATCTGCTGGATTTTAGACACAATGCCTTATTCTCCTGGCTGAAATTGTTTGTGTCCTTAGAACACGCAGAACAGTGTGATGTTTACCACTATCTACTTTATATGATAACATCTATTTGCATGTCTTGTTTCTCCTTCTAGACATCAAACTTCATGTGGGAAGAGCATTTATTTGGCTTATTCTTTAAATCCTCCATCGTGTGTAGTATGGTATGAGGCATTATGTAGGTATTCAGTAAATATTTATAAATAATTGTGTTAATAAATGCATATGTTTTTTCTGAGATGGTTCATATTGTGCAATATGCACAAAATGCAGAGATACTATTACCCAAAGAAATTCAGTCCAATTTAAAAGTATTACTTTTAAAACAGTGATAATATTACAATAAAGTTTTGTATTATGCGGTTGTAAGCAAAAGGATTGTTAAAGATTATAGGCAAGGAATTCTATTGTTAATAACATGCATTAAAAGTAAATATGTATTTCCATTTCTAGCATGAAGTGCAACAAAGCTTCTTTTCATTCTTCATACTATTAAGATCATCTAGCTTCATGGAAAATATTTTCAAATAGTTGATTATATTCTCAACAATAATGTAGACTACAATTTTCAAAATTAAACAGCATTTCATAGAGTTTTAATCTTACAAATACTCTAAATTCTTCTCTGTCTCTATACTTAAGATTTCAGATTTAAAAATCCTTGTTTTGTATTGACACATGCTGAGGTCATTAGTCTACTAGTACCAGCTGAAAAGTCAGGAAACTGAATCATTGTGTGGTAAGATTCAAACACATCAGGTGAGGGGAGAGGACAGTCTGATGGTTGTGACCGATACCGTACTGATTCCATTTCAGCCAAGTGCAGGTAAAACGAAGCACCTTGTGCATTATTTGGAATCATTTATTGTTGTGAGATAGTCGTTTCATGCCATTGTTTTCGGATTGCTCTGTATAAAGCATTCATGGATTACATAAACTTCCTTTTTCCAAAGCCAATGTTACAGTGACATTGCCACAATGGTGAGGAAGTGTCACCATATGGCAGGCACTGAATGGGGCAGCCTTTCAGACAATGGACTTCTGGATCCTGGGCACGCCCGGGAAATGGAGGCAAGCACTTTCCCATGGCGGCCATGCTACTGTGGGGGTGATTTTCGCATTATATGTATGGAGAAAGGAGAAGGATGAAAATAGAGGATGTTTTGATTTGGTCTGTGTGTCCAGTGGGGGCAAGGAAAGAAAAAGACAATAAACAGTCACTTTGAACTTTAAAAGGTAAACTTCAAAAAAATGAGGAAAAAAATGGCAAATATCCTTGAGGGATAAAGTTAGAACAGGAAATTATAAGAAAAACATAAAAAATTATACTATCTACACTTTTAGAAATTTTGTTCACCATTGTCGTAAAATGTACATCTCTTGAATATTATGTGTCTTTAATAACATAACATTTTTATGCTATGAAACATTCTATGTGGGGAATCATTAAAGTAACTGAACTGATAAAAAGTAAGAAGGCATTTGTCTTCTGTTTTCTTTGCCATGGAAGCTGCTCCAGTTCTGTTCCAACACTGTGCGCTTCCCAGGTGATGGATGGCAAACACGCTCTGTCATTGAAACCAGCGCGGAGAGCTGCGCACATATGGTGACAGAGGCGTGCGGCCCTCTGGGTTGACGTGAACACTCCTTTGTCTTCTGGCAACATTCCAAGCCAGACTGCAGAGATCGTCTTCTCTACCTTCTTGTTTCTCAGTTACCCTGAGTGTATGCTATCAGGTGTATAAATGCATTTTTTCTTTAGGATTCGAGTTTATGGAGAATAATGAAAATAAATAAAGTTAGAGTTTACTGTGATAATTAAATTATAAATTAAAATGTGAAAATTAGTTCATATTGATCCATAATCAAGGTCAAAGGCTTCCCTTAGCCACTTACAGAATTTCAAGGGCAGTGGTAGTGAGGATCACTGGAGGGCACCATCGGGCTGGGAGGCTCTGGGAGGTGAGAATGAGCAGTCTCTTCTAGTGCCTCTAAAGATGTGTGACATGGCATGGGTCCAGGACCAGACTACCCCCGTGCATCCCACGGAAATGAAAAAATGTTCTTCATGGTATTTTCCTTTGTCAAAAATGTAATATCCACAATTCTTATATCAATTTTACTTAGTCACTTTTCTTCAAGTAAAACCAATGAAATTTATCATGTGTAGTATACGCGTGACCCTGTGGGACTGGCATTTGTCAGCACTACGACAGGTCTTCTTTATATTGTCTTCCTCCTTCAAATACTGGCGTTTGCTCCCACTCACAAATTATATATTTATACTGAACTTTCTTAGTGTGGTTGTAATTTAAATACTGACATTTTATTTTACCTTTACACAGTTAATTTCCTCTAGAGAGGTTAATTTCCCCAGTTCTATTTTGTATTCTAAAGAAAATTAAAAGTAATTTAGTTCTGAAGTCTCTGATAGCATTATTTTAGAGCAACTCCTATATTTGATTGCAGATAAGAGACAAAAGCTGTAGTTTTAACTGTCAGTACATATCAGAAACCTTGTATGTCATCTAGTGTTTTAATGCCTCCTTTTTGGAACACTGTGAAGTACTATACATGTGTGAGGGACTGTTACAGATATATATAGACAGAGGTATTCATATTCATCAAATCCTACCCCAAAAGTACACATCCCAAAATCATTTAATAAAATACTGGTACATACTCTACAGTGTGTGTACTTTTTATAATGAATTTAAAAATACTTTTCCAATATTCATTTATACAAAAAATATAACTGACAATGTTTTATTATCACAATCACGCAGCCAGTTCGGAAGACACTTTCCTGTATGTTACATAACGAGGCCATATAGGCACCTAGGAAATTTTGGGACTGCCAGAATCCAAGACACTGAAAAGTAGTAACTCTTAAGCATGTGCAGCCTATTGTGAAATAGGGAAAACAACATGGAATATGAAGTACAAAATTCAGTTTGGAGTTTACTTCCTGGCTGAGGACATTGGGCAAGTGGCAAAGTAGCCCTCATTACAGCCAGATTCAGACATGCAGCGAGCGCCACGCTGGGCACGGCAGGCGAGATCTTGATCAAAGCTCACAGCAGCCCTCAGGTTGCCACTATTGTCCCTTCTTCATTTCAGAAAACTGAGACTGAGAAAGTTTCAGTAACCTGCCTAAGGTCAAGGGGCCATGACCTAAGGTGACAGAATCCATTTGCAATTTACGAACATAAAGGTACTGCTCGATCTTGGGTTTCAGTCTCATATTTCTAGTCATTTCTCAGGATTATATCGAGAATCAAGTAACAAAAGCTATGTGAAAGGTTTTGTAAATGATAAACTGGTTGTCATTTACATGATTTCCAAATGTGTCTTTCAGGTCTGGGATTCTGATTTTGTTCTTGAACGAGGTATGGAATACAGGTCTTTAGACTTGTAGAATCTGCATTTCTGTGGCGAAAGAGATGTCCAATTATTGGCTTCAATTAGTCCAATAAGTTATATCTCAAGAGCCCTTGAAAGAAAGCATTATCATGGCAGATAATTTTGTTTTTCTTTAACAGTGTCTAAACTCCAGCACAATTATACTTGATCAGTGAATTCACAGCTTGAATAATAATGCAAATCTACATTCAGGACCATTTACTCAGAGTTTATTATGATTTACATACTATGCTGTATTCTGTGTTCAGGAGAAACAAGAAAATAGTTGAAGACTAAGTCCTCAAGAAGCTTATAGTTTACTGAGGAGATTTTGCAATTTCTGGATAATTTATAAACTTGTACTTTTGAATCAAATTTTTTGAATTTGACAATGAGAAAAAAATTATACTTTAGATGGACATATATAAGAAACTTCAAAGAAATGGCAATACTGTCAGTTGTGAAAAGCATGTACATAAAAAAATCTTGAGTTGGTCTATTTAAAACAGAAATACATATAAATGGAATAGAGTTCCTCCATTTAAAGTGTATTCATTTATTAGGGTCACTTAGTCATTATCAAGCACCTATGCTTCTCATAAATGTTTCTCACAAAATAGAAAATGCAGCACAGACACTGTGGGGTTACTCTGCTTGAGGAGCTTCTGGGTTTACATTTTGACTTGTTTTAAATACTGCAAAATTGAACCTGCAACGTTTCTGTGCATGGGGCGATGCTCAACTGACTGATACTTCAGCCCGGCCGGTGTGGCTCAGTGGCTGAGTGTCGACCCATGCACCAAGAGGTCACCGGTTCGATTCCCAGTCAGGGCACATGCCCAGGTTGTGGGCCCAATCCCCAGTGTGGGGCATGCAGGAGACGGTCCATTGATGTCCTCTCTCATCGATGTTTCTATCTCTCTCTCTCCCTTTCTCTTCTTCTCTCTCTAAAAATCAATAAAGAAAAAAAAATTTAAAAAACAAAGATACTTCAGTTCTTACTTCCCACTCCTATCTGAGGTATATACCAAGGTCATGTATTCTCTGGTGATATCTGAGAAACTGCTCTTTACTTAATTTGTTCTTTTTTCCAGGGGTCATAAAATCAAATGCTTACAAGGACTAAATGGAAAATAAAAATATGGGAAGCAGGCCGTGAGGTGTCTAAGACCCAGCTAAGGGAATGGACTACATTTAACTGCGGGCCACTTACTAAGCTCCAACCAGTCATTGCCATTAGGAAATTCTGGTTCATGTATTAAGGATTTTATAATTTTCCAGAGAAGTCAGAGATCCAAAATTTTATGTATAGTCTACCAATTTTTAGGTTGGAAACAAATTAATTTTTTAAAGTCTTGTGAACCAAACAAGGCAGCATTAGTAGCTTCTTTCCCATGATCTTCCCCCCAAATTCTTATTCTTTGAATGCTAAATGTGTGTATTCTGGCCATTCCCTGTTCATCATTGTAACTGCCACCCGCGTGCTGATAATTCTAAAACCTGTATCTCCGTCCCAGATCTTTCTATAGCCACTTGAATACTCAACTCCACTGGACAGAAATTTCTAACTCAGATAGCTCGAAAATGAATGCATAATATGAGCTGAGATTCTTTATTCCACCTTCATTTCATATCCTTCTAATATACCCTCCACCATCTTTTAAATCATGATCCTGAAGACTTCCTTCTCCTTCTCCTTCTCTTCCATCAGCCATGAAAGTCTGCATTTTATTTTGTACACACGAGGCTGAGTAAATGATATATTTAATTATTTCAGTGATTACTGTGTTATACTAATCCCCAGAGGACAATACCTAAACACTTTACATGATGTATTTTAATGCACATTGTTTTACATTTCTAATTCAAATAAAGGTAAGTTTTGGTTCTCTTTCATTTATAATTTAGATTCCTAAAACACAAAGAAGTTGATTAACCTGCCCCAAATTCACCTCGCTAGTGAGTGACAATGCTGGGAACTGAATCCAAGTGTGTATCCACAGCCTACACTCTCTCCCTTCACTGGTGAGCTGGTTTGGAAGGATGAACGTGTTTCTACAATGGAAGGAGGGTGGAGAGATGCTCACAGCAGTGCTATTATCTTTGAAATTGGGTGTAAGTGAGAAACAGCAGAGGTTAGAAAGTGAGAGGTATGAATAAAGGGACTTGTTTGGAGCAGATCCTCTGAGAATATAAGTCAGTTTTATAGACTAAAGGCTCCCAGAACAATGGGGCAGGATGAGAGATGAGTGCAGCTGTAGTTGGGTTCATTTTCTGTTCTTGCCTCTGCCCTTTTTTCTCTCGGAGTTGATCCTTCATACCCATGCCCCAAAAATGGTTCTTGAATTCCACTTTTTGTAATACCAGTCCCCTACCTAAACCTTCAGATGTTCCCTGTTATCGAATTATTGTTCTTGGCTTGTATAGTCCTGAGTGTATAACGGGCTTCCCTATCCCTGCTTCCTCTACTCTGACTCTTCTCGGATCCACTGGGATACTTTGCTGGGCCACCCCACACCCTCTTCTAGGTTAGTACTTTTGCTTTGTCTGTGCAACTTTCAGGCTCTCCCTGTCCTCCCATTCCCATTATGACAAGATTAAATTCTACTTTATTAATGTTTATGCTTCTACAGTCTGGCTTCTTCTGATAGCCATTTTTTTGATGATTATTATACAATACACTGTATTTTCTAATTCAACACTTATTCTCTGATATCACATTAAGTTACTTCAGCCTTTCTAGCAGATTATAAGCTTTTTAAAGTACAACATCACATCTAATATTTTTTCCCAATAAAATGTGTGACAATAAAGGAAGCAAGACAATTGTCAATGAACATTCGATTACTTAACATGACACAGAACAGTTAGAAAGCTGCGTATGAAGAGGGGCAGAACGACTGGTAAAAACATGCAGATGCTTAGGAATAGAGAATAGAGAAATGATAAGTAAGTTGATGTCTCTGAGACAATATGAGTTGTTCAATTCATAGTTGTTGAGTCTAAACGGGAACTGACAAAGGATTTGTTCTTATTATTTCATTATAAATTTTGACATCTAAGTAAATCAATCCAATCTTACACTATTAATTAAATTAGTCCTGTCCTTTAGTCTGTTATGTTGGCCCTATAAGTGACAGTCAAACTGTCTTTCTGTCCCATGAGGACAGAAAAGAGAAAATGCCTTTTGAAGTACATTATAAATGCATTAATACAGGCAGGGCTAGCTGTCTCCTCCCCAATATAATCATAGCATTTGTCACATTGCATTAAGATTTGCAGTGGTCACCACTAGACTGTGTGTACTTAGGAGCAAAGAGACATGTATCCCCAGAGAGGAATACTGCTTGGCACACTAAACACACAAAAATTGTCTTTGAAACTGGATAGAAAAGAAAGGATTTTAGTGGATCTAGGTGCTGTGTAAAAAACAAGGTGGGGAGAAGAAATGAGAATGAAGTGTTGATGCTTGAATCAGAATTTCAAATGGAGAGCTGTGATATCCCTATCCACGGTCTAGCAAATTGGTGGTATCAATAATTCAGGTGATACAATCCTCATGAGACATTTGAACTCAGAGGAAGAATGGAGGACAACTCGGATGGCTGTCCCTTCTCACTCAGAGACTCTCATTACCGGACTGTTAGCCTCTAAACCCTGAAGGCATGTGTTTTAATAATACTCTACAATTCTTCACCAGTCAACTACTCATATGACGAAGTCCATAAAAAATTGTTTTTCATTTTTTATAGTTGCAACAGTCACTAACACAAAACCTGAAACAATTTCTTAATTGAATGCTCAAAATGTTAATCAAAACACTAATATCTAAACATCAATTCCCAAATTCCTCCATCCTTACATCCATACACTCAGTGGATATTAATTTAGTGCTACTATGTGCCAAGCATCGTGCCGTGAGCCAAGCCTTAAGGATTTGCTCACAAATACAATGGAATCCAGTCATCCATGAGCTCACATTCCAGGAGAATATGTAATATAATGTGGCGAGGCAAGCTCATGGTGTCATGGAATGATAGCAAAGTAGAGCCCAGACCAGCCTGAGGCAGTCAGAAAAGACTATGTGGAGAAATGGACCAGATATCCAAAAGCCATCAGCTCCCTCCTGCAGCTGCTATCCTTTCTACAGAAATAAAGTTAACATATACAATCAGGCTTCGTAAGTTATTTATTTCAATAGGCAATGAAAAATGCTTGTCATCGCCAATCGTTCTCTGTGCTCTTTTAAATGAGCTGTGATAAATAAAGATAATGACTTAATAGTGTTTTAGTTAATTCAAGCTGATATTTTCATTTTAAAATAATGGAAGTGTGTAAGCAAAGAGATCAAACATGACAACTGCTAAGTGGACATGATACTCTGACAATAAGCCCTAATATTAGCTAAAATGTCTGAAGATCTCCCTAGATTATCTGTCCCATTTGGACAGAGCAAGACAAACTCAATACTTAGTGATAAGATTACTGCATTTTGAACAAAATAATGTAACAAACAAATTAGAAACAGAAGCATAGATTCACAGAACTGACTGACAGCTGTGAGAAGAGAGGGGGTTGGAGGGCTGGGTGAAAATAGGTAAAAGGATTGAGTAAAAATATACATACATGTATATAACACATAGACACAGACAACAATATGGTGATAGCCAGAAAGAGAGAGGGTGGGGTTAGGCTGACGTGGGGAAAAGGGTGGGTAAACAGAGGCAGAAAGAGACTTTACAATGGGTACACGCTGCAGTGTGCAGATGATGTTTTGTTGAGTTGTACACTTGAAACCTGTATGGTTTTGTTAACCAATGTCACCCCAATAAACTCAATAAAAAAAGATTACTACATTTTCTTTCCTTCAGATACTGTTAATAAGAAAAATATAAATATATACTTTTTGGAAACATAAAAAACTCAGAAATATGTCATTTAAAATAAGAAGTATGTATAATACTAAAGAAAAATAATCACTGTCAGCATATTGATATAGTTTTTTCAATCTCTTTTATATATTATAGTTATGAAATTAAAAGCAAAAGGCAACTTATCTTTTCTTCACTAACCATTATATCTTCTACATTACTCATATATTAAAAGTCTCAAATTGTGGTGTGAATAGTTACATATTATTCTTCCAAATGGCACATTGGTTGCAGTGTAATGATTGAAAAGTGCAAGAGTATTACTATCACTAAATAAATAATTTACTTTCGAAATAAAACAAATAAAGTAAAAGTGTAGGAGAGGTGAAGCCATTATTATTTTGAAAATAAAAATGTTACAGCAAGATTTCTCTCTCTATAAAATATTCACACTTGGTTTCTAATCTGTGATTTTATCACTTCTGTAAAATGAGGCCTATTTTCACAGTCACTTGTTTTTATAACATATAATCATTAACAACTTTTGTGAAAATAACAAGAATCAATGCTAAAGGCATTAAATATGTATAAAACAGAACCATATATATATATATATATAATATAACTAACAAATTATACATTTATTTACAAAGTTATTCTGATATATATGTTTGCTGTATTTTTATTTTCAAAAAATAAATTTGTAAGTTGTATTGGAAAAAGGAATGTACATAAAAGTTCACATTTCATTATTTTGAAGGCAAGGAAAAACCATACCTTGCAAATTATATATATATATATATATATTATTTTTTCACTGTATTTTTTCCTTTGGTAAGGTCTGTGTACACATCTATGTATTCATTTGTATGTATATGTGTGTATATATATATATATATATGTGATAATTGTACTAATTATTTTCTAGTCTGGCAATAGTTAAACATACATTTATCACTTTTATCAAACCAGTTTTTATTACTCTATATAATATGATTAAGTGGTAAATAATTTTAATATAGATGCTTATTTATGCCAAGAAAATGAAACAATAATCTTCTGCCAAGAGCAATAACTTAAAAAAGGAGGGTAATTTGAAATTTATTTTGGATTAAAATGTGTAGTGTCTATCAGCAACTATACTAATCCATAAAGAAGTTTAATTGTCTTTGCACATATTATAAAAATGCCTGTTTATTTATTTATTTTCCTCCCACCAATACCAGCTCTTTTCCAACCTGCTTATTATAATAAAAGGCCTGTTTGCAGCCTGAAGAAATGTGGTTGAGATGATAAACAGAGTATTTTTTGCTGAAAGAAATCGTTTTCAATGGAAAATAGTGAGCAGAATTACATACAATAATGGGTTCTACAAATAGCAACTGAAGTAGCAAATGGCATTTCTTATCTAGGAAATGGCTTCTTAGTGCATTTGGTGTGGGAAAGGAACCTCAGTTCGCTCTATATATGAATGATGAACAGTGGTGCTAGAACTCTTTCTAAAACACAAATATAATTATGTTATAAACTGCTTTAAATGATTCTTTGTCTTCTGGCCCAGAATAAAAAAACAAAACCCTCATCCTAGCCTACAAGGCCGTTAGCAGGGCTGCTCCCTGGTCTGCAGCGCTGTTCCCCCTCCCTGTCAATCTTCCACTCCGGGACCCTTCAGCCCATCCTGCCCTCCATTTCCCCGCTGCATTTCTTATCCCCAAAGTCATCCATACACCTTTACATTTTCCTGTGATGCTCTTTTTTCTGCCTAGAACAGTTATATCTCTTAACACAGCATGGCAAAATCCCATGCATCTTTTAAGACTCAAGTAGATTGTCACATTATTTCCAAATCTTCCTTTAACACCTTCTGTACTTGAGAGGATGAGAGGTGAGGGGAAGGCATAGGGATGAGGTTAGGGCAAATTGACAACAGTGGTTTCCCTATCCTTTCTTGACTAGAATTTCCAAATATGGACACAGAGCCCTGAGGTCCACTATCTCCAGAATGATGCACCTATCTTTACCTGGCTATGATTCAGGACTGGTGGGGAAGATCCAAGCATCTCCAAACAATTAATGCTCTTGAAAAAAACATTGGACTAGCTCCATCAGCTCCATTAATCATAATAATATTTGAGGACATATTTTTTTACATCTTACTAGACACTCCCCCACCCTTTTATGACACTTGCTCTTCTGTAAAAAATAATAATAATATAAAGAAAAAATATAAAGTGTCTCTATGGACATAGAAAACAATTCTTGAAATCAGAATTGTTAGCATAAGTCAGCTAGAAGACCCATTATTGACATTCTTTCTTAAACAGTCTGGTTGGACTTTAATTCATTTAACCATTCCACGACTAAATATTGCTAAGTAATGCTTTAGTGAGCACTTCCATAATGAGAAATATTTTTAGATTTATGAATTCAAATGATTCACAATGCTTTATCTTTTTAATAAATCATGCAAATTGACTTTCAGAAGCATTATATCAATGTCAAATGCTCCAGCTGTTGAGTGATTTAAATAAAATTCTCTTTATCTTTACCACCATTAGCTAATTTATTATGTAAAACTGTATCATTTCATTTTTCTCTGATTAGTTAAATATATTTTATATTTTGTTTACTAGATTTATTTATTCCAATATGAATGTGTTACATATCTTTCGCCCATTCTTTTCCATCTCAATGATGTGTGTGTGTGCGCGCATGCATACACGCATGCACAAGTACATGTGTTACCCTTTATCCAATACAGTTGCATGAGATAGTTTCTCAAGATTTAATGTCCTTTGAATTTCTTTTAATGTTATAAAACAGTAAAATTGCAGTGAAATGATAGTCTTTATGAACAATATGGAGATATGTGTTCAAATAAATTATTTTAGGAGAAGACACATTTAACTGACCACACAAATATAAAAAGTATTGGTTTATGACTTGGTGCCATCCTATATTATAGCCTGTTCCTAAATGTAATCATCAGTATGGATAATCATGTAGTAAAGAGTCACTTAGAATTTAAAATAGTTTATTGTTAAGTGAATTATGACAGTTTTGATGTTTCTAAACAAGTGAAAATTTAATAGTGTACATAAAAAATCTTTCATTTTGAATTTTTAAAAATGCTCTATGGACTCTATGGAGAGACTGACTTGCAGCAATTTGTGTGAAAGAAAAGAACAAAGTGTTATGTTTTAATTGACTATGAGCTTATCATGAACAAACAGAGTGATATAACTAACTAATTAAAACCCAAATAATCTTGTCCTATACCCTATGTGTATAATGCTTAAATAATTGGAATTAATGTTTTCACCTGGGAAGATCACATCACATCATGATCTTGAGTGTCAAAATGTGAAGTGTAATCTTGGACAGATCTTCAGTCTAACGCTCTCCCAAACTGAGCTATTTCGGCCAGGCCCTCTCTTGATTTTAAAAATGTGGCTCAATGAAGTGGTAAAATGCCTTGCACACTTGCCTAGCTAAGCCTGTATATGTAGTTGAAATTAAGTAATTTAATCAAATATAAACTAATTGCAAAAGAGGGAGAGATAAAGGGTCATAAAAACTAGCAAATTTTTGATGAAATTTGTTATAGAAGGTGCAATGCCGATAATCAAGAACTAACAGGATAACATCTTACATTTGACTCCAACCTCCTTTTTCACAATTCTAGTGCTAAGGAAGCAGTTAATGTCTGAACAGATGGGATTTTCCTGAACGTGTTACTAATACACTTGGGCTTCCCAATGGGCTGTTTCCTACTTTGAAAGTAGATTGTTATCAGCATTTTCTAGTTGTTTTGTGACAGACACAACATGTGAAAAGCACCTAGATATTTTCTCCCACTGGTATTAAATTTATCAAAGAGCAACCTGGCCAGGACAATGTATGTTGCTTTGCCTTAACAGTCCCACCTTCTTCCTTATAGGACTTATTTCCTCCTTAGCCCACTCTATGAGTTGAATCTAATGAAAAAAAAATGAGAAAAAAAATGTTTAAGATAAGAAAAGTATATAACATTTATTTTGGATATACCATATCATTGTCTTCATGGCCTCTGTTTGATTTTCTCTAAGGTAATACATGAAAGTTATTAACTGTTCTAAGGATGGGCCAATGATCAGTGAGTAGAAAACTCATCATTTTTGCTAGTTTATTTATTCAAAGACAGTTACTGATTCTTACTTTGTGCCAGGCATTTGTGAGGTTAGGAAGATATATAGTTTAACAAGGCAAATAATGCTTTAGGTTCCAGGAGTTAATATTCTAGTGGGCAATATAGATGATAAATAAAATACTAAAAATAGTAATTACAGATTGTGATAAAAGCAAAGATGATCATAGGGTTGATAAAGCAATTGGAATCTGGAAGTAGAAGGGCTTATTGTAGAGGTTGGCTAGAAACATTTTCTGAGGGGATGACTTTCACCTGAGTTCTTAAGGTTCAGAAAAAGCTAGTCAAGCAAATAACTGGATTGGAGAAGTCCCAAAAATGGCAATGTCAAGTACAGAGTCATAGAGGAAAGGAAGGTTTGAGCTTGTTTAGGAACCAAAAGAAAGAGAGACCTTGCAGATTCTAACACGGTGAAGAAGGCAAAGAGGTGGGCCAGGGTCAGATCATGAAGGACCATGTTAAAGAGAAGAAAAAGCTTTGGAAGGTTTTAAGTAAGGAAGAGACATTTATAGATTCAGGGGGACACCCCAAGCTTCAGTATGTAAAGTGGATGGAGACAGGTAATGAGTAGAAAATTAATTATTGTTATTAGAAAAGTACCACTGATTTGCACTAAAATGGCGAGGCAGAAAACAAGAATGGTAAAAATATGTGTGATGTACTTTGGAGATAGAAGGAAGACTTGATCAGATAGTGAATGACACTTATAAAACAAATCTGGGAATTAATAGAAGGAACAAGAAAGCAGATGATAGAAATATTAAAAGTAGTAGCATAAACACTAAGGACTGTCAGGAAAGGGTAGATGAAGAATAGTAAATAAGAGAACTTTGGAAGACCCAAAATGAGGAATTTCTGCCCAAGATCAACTTCAATCAAGAAAGGGCAGAACTGCCCTGGCCGGTTTGGCTCAGCAGTTAGAGCGTCGGCCTGCGGTCCTGAGAGACCCGGGTTCGGTTTCCACTAACGGCACGTACCTCAGTTGCAGTTTGTCCCCGGCCCTGGTCGGTTGTGCGGGTGGCAACCACTCGATGTGTTCCTTTCACATCGATGTTTCTCTCTCTCTCTCTGTTCCTCTCTCTCCCTCCCACTCTACCTGAACAAAAAATGGAAAAATGTCCTCGGGTGAAGATAAAAAAAAAAAAAAAAAAGAAAGGGCAGAACTTTCATACACATGTATCTGTTCAAGGCACTTATAAAAGAGTAGCTTATTCAAATAAATGCTGCACACATACACATAAAAGATTAATTCCTAACACATATAAGAAAATAAATTCTAAAATAGTATTACAAATATAAAATTTAAAATCATAAATGTTCTAAAAATGTGGGATAATATTTTTGTAGTTTTAAGAAGAAGGGTATCTTTATAAGCATAACACAAAACCCAAAAGCCATAAAGAAAAAGACTCACAGATTTGACTACATACAAATTTAAAGTATCTGTATAGTGAAAGACATCATAAATGAAGCTAAAAGCCAAAAGTAAAGTGGAAAAATAATTTGAAACATAGATGAAAAGGGTTAATTTTTATTGCATAGAAAACATTTCACAAATAAGAACGCATTGGTAAAGGAAATGAAAAGAAATAACAGTTCACAGAAAAGGAAGTCTACAGGTCATAAATTCAGGGAAATATTCTTAGCCTCACTATTAATCAAAAATATGCAAATTAAAGCAGCAATTAAGTGTCATTTTCACCCATCAGGACAAGTGAAGATTTCAGAGACTGCTCATGACTAGTGCTGGTGGGTCACAGAAAAACAATTATTCTCACATCCTTGTAGTTAAAATTTAAATATCATTTTGTTTTTGAGAAGAGATTGACAAATCTATTAATAGAAAAACCTGCATCATTTGATATAGTGATTTTGTTTCCAGGAATTAATTCTATAGGAATATTCACACAGGTACACAGAGAATTTTATTGTTATTTTCTGTGTAATATCAAAAATGTAGAAACAACCTAAACGTTGATCAAGAGGGTGTTGAGTGTATTTGTCACACAACTTTGCATAGTGACATATGAAGAGAAAGCTTTTATATACCAACAGAAAACTTTTTATGATAAATAAAACTAAACATTAATAAAATATAGGTATCGACTAAATATAAGTTTTATTAATACTTTTATTTTTCAATATATATTAATGTCTTATGTTTATAGTACTCTATCTCTTTATCTAGGTCTATACAGATTTTTTTTAAAAGGGGAACTCAAGAAATATTCTGACTCGTTAAGATTTCTGAATTATTTGAAATTTTCATAGGTATATGTTAGTTTTATAAAAATATGAAAAGCGGAAAGGACACAGTGCAGAAAGTATTTCAAGTTACTGACAAAACTGCTCATTTTAGAGCAGGTACCTGAGCAACCAAAGGAGGCAAACACTGCTACAGCTTATGGTGCCGTCCTGCTGTACCTGGAGAAATACTGTGGCTTATTAAAAGAAAGTATTAACTCTCCATTTTTTCCCCTTTTATTTCTAAGATAACATTAAACTTTTAATTGATGACACCACTAGTTTTACTAAGTTGGAGCCAGGTGATAACACTATAAACTGGAGCTATTTTAACTTAAGGGGATGCTCTGTAAGGCAGTCTCCACTATGTTTTTTGGGAATCCAACAACTTGTTAAAGAAAATGTGAATGAGAATGTCTGACAGCTGAGCAAATCTTAATAAAGCACTTAGGAAAATGTGTTAGGAACAGCTGTAGTGATTCTGAAATCAAATAATATTCCTACAATATATATGTGGGTTGGCCAACTAATGAACTATCCCATGCTGTTTGCATAACATTTTAAAGTGTCATTTAGTAATTTTTCCACATGGTGGTATTTATGACATGAATTTGGCAACATAATGTGATGGCAATGTCATTGTTTAGAATTCTCAAATTTCTGTGCTACATTACTAATCACATAGAAGAGTCAATATCCAATATAAAATGCCATGCATAAGTGAAAGTTGTTATTGTCAAGAGGTAGCTTTGAGAAAAACAACAACAACAAAAAACATCTTTCTATTTAGGTTAAGAGTTACCTAGTTTCTGTCACACCAAGTGATGGTATCTCATGGATCCTGTACTAACCAAAATTCTGCAATATGAAATGCAGACAAACCTGACTTTAGGGTCTGGTTCCCTGTGTAATGTATGGGTAGGCAAATATTCCTAACTATGAATCTCTCTCCACATATAATATGATAATAATAATAATGTCTGCTTGTTACAGTTGTGCAAAAATTGAAGTAACACAACACCCTTGACACAGAGCAAGTACCCCATTTTAATAGCTCTTATTATCAGAGAAGAAGTAAGTTTCAGAGAATAGGGATTTGTTGTCTACGTCAAATTCTGCAAACTATTCAAAGACATGAGGACTAAGGAACACTTGAATTTACTAATTTTTAAGTCACTGATGACCTCCAAGAACACAGTGTTCCAGGAGTGGTAATGGTAAGGGAAAAGGCAATTTGTCATAAAAATAGAAGGAGATAATGGAAAATATGTAGAAAATTTGATAGTAAGAGAAGGAACAAATAAAATAAAATAAATTACCATTTGAGAGGCAGAATACCAAGCCAAGGATTTTGCCAGCAAAGACACACTGCAGCCAGTCAAGAGGGATTTATGTAAAAATTCCTGGTTCATTTCAGAGACAAAATTCAGTCGGCTTCTGAAATGATGAAGGTAGGGGATAAAGTGCTGTTTGTTTATCTAATTTATGGGTAGCTTCCCTAGGGCTGTGGTACTGGGCCTTTTTGTGTGACTGAAATTCATTGAGAAGCTGTTTAAAAGTTTAGACTGTCTCTCTGTAAACACACACACACAGCAGATTCTGCATATAGTTAGGAGAACTCATTGACCTTTTAATCTGTCCGTGAACCAATTTTCTCTTTGAATGGCCCATAAATCCCAGATAGAGTTATCCTCTCAGGATTTCAAAATAATTTTAACAAATATAAATTTACACTTGTGTACATAAATTAAAATTTAAAACCCAGTGAGAGGTCAAAAAGGTTCCTATGAAATAATAACAAAGTGTATTTATTCAAAACATAAATTGCCTTTTAAAAACATAAACAGAAAATAAAAATAACTCTTGAAATATTAAGACCGACTCAGATGTACTCCATATGACACAGTTAATGTAACATAACTGAAACTGAGTTCTAGTATATGCCACATACTTTCCAAACACTTTTCTAATACTGATAAAAGTCATGTATGGCAGGGAATATTCCCCTGGGTTAACAGATGAAGAAACTGCGATTTAAAGGTATTAAGTGACTTACCCACTACAGGGTTGTAAATTCAAGACCATCTGGTTAAAAAGTACAGAAAAGACTCCCTCTTCCTACCTCCAAATAAAAGATAAGAATATTCCAGGCCAATGTATACAAAGAGTATGTATTAATAGAACCTATGTGGAGTTAACAAATGCTGATCCCCACCCTGTCAAAATACAAAAGAACACACCAAAGAAAAGAGAAGAAATGACCGATGTTAAAGATGTTACAATTATCCTCGCAATTCATTTTTAAAATTTTGCAGCCTTTGCAAGGTTGATCAAAATTCTCCTCACCTCTTGGCTCCTGTGAAATTACTGTTGCCTGCTTTTCCTCTGAACTCTCTGACCCATTTTCCTTTAGTCTCCTTTCCTCTCTCTGCCTCTCACGTTATAGTATTTCCTGGGGTTCTGTCCTCAGCTGTCTTCTCACAGCTCTTGTTCTTTTGGGGTGATCTCACCCATGTCCATGGCTCAACCACCACCAAATGTCTGTCTTCAGTTCCAAATGAACCTCTGAGCTCCCAGATACACACGTCCAATTCTACCACCAATCTCCATTGGGATGTCTCTTAAACAACTTAAAATCAGTACATCCACATCAAAGTAATCTTCCCTACTCAAATCTCCTTCCATGTGTCCCTTCCTAGTTAATGGTATCACTGTTGAATCATTTGTCCAGGTGAGAAACCATCTTCTTTTCTTACCACACTTCTTCCCCACCTCCCCCACACAATCCATCACTACCTTCTAGCAACAGTTCTGTCTTCTTGGATCTATGTGCTTTTCTCTCTCTTCAATGCTTCTGCTTTTAAGTGTCTATCACCCTAAACTGTATTACTTCAAGATTCATTACTTCAAGACTCAACTAATTGGTCTTTCTCTTCCTGTTTTATTCCCTTTTAACTCATTCTCCCTCTTGCAACCAGCCTGTTCTTTTTATAATATGAACCTGATCATCTCATTATTGTGTTCAAATTATTTATGGGACTTTTTTTTTTTTTTATTCAGAAGAGTCTCCTTACAGCAGCTGTAAGATCCTTTCTGTATCTGCAAAGCCTCATCCTTTGCACAACTCTCCCTCTCCTCATATTAAATCTGATAGCCAAACTTAATCTTCTTCAGTGGTTCAAACACACCTGGCTCTCCCACTTTGATGCCTTGTCATATGTTGCTCCTTTGGTCAGGCATACCTTCCTTCTACCCTCTTTTTCAAATTGCTCAACTAGAGACTTAACACTCAGATCAGGTGACATCTTTCCTAAGGGGCCATGCCAACTTTGGTGTTATCTTTCCCATATTCATCTTTGTCTTAGCACACTTTATCTTGCTGCACTTTTAATAATTGAGTTATCTATCTTTCCCACTGGACTATCAGCTCCTGAGGGCAGCAACTATTCTCATACGTTTTTGGATTCTCATTTTCAGCATACAGTCTTAAATGCAGTTGCCTTAATAAATGTGTTTAATGATTAATGGATACATTTGTTATCTAATCTAGTGAATGAATGGAAGAATTCATTACGTAATATGACTTCAGTCCTTGCTATATCACTCAATGTTATATGATTAATGAATAAGTTGCCCAGAAATGTCTTGTTCTATTTTTTCAA
Organism: Molossus molossus; assembly: GCF_014108415.1. Lineage (NCBI taxonomy): Eukaryota > Metazoa > Chordata > Mammalia > Chiroptera > Molossidae > Molossus > Molossus molossus. The sequence continues at coordinate 1,959,251 of NW_023425348.1, forward strand.
AATGGTACAATTAAATTAGAAAAAAGATAAATGACAATTCTGGTTTTTCTTTCCCAATTCAAGTAATATCAATATAGATGTATTTTTTACACCCTATAGCTTACTAGTAAAAGCACTAGGCTAGTAGATAGAAGATTTGGATTTGAACCCCCAACTCTGTGACCTATTAGCCATATATCCTGGGCAAGTTAAATGACTCCTTTGAACCCAAACTGGCTGCACTACAACATAATGTCTATCTTCTCAGTCTGTCTTACTCTAAGACTAGTTTGAAGTCAAATAACATTATGTATACAAAAACTTTTAAAAACTATGTTTTGTCATGAAATGTAAGATGCATTTATCATTCATTTAAAATTTCTGAACAATGATAAAATTCTGTAAATAAGATATATACATATTTCAATGCCAGAAAGTAAAAGTTTTTGTCTTTGGGAAATTAACATAACTTGGAAAAATCCAGATTAAAAAAATGTTTTAGCAGTTTTTCTAATAGTTTTATGAGATCTAATCTTGTGACAATACTGAAATAACATCATTGCAAATTATACATCATCGTATCATTTTGGAAAGAAACAAACCATAGGTATATGACTCATCTTTGTCATTAATCTCACAATGAAAAATTAAGAGGAAGACAGAACGAGTATTATAAAACTAAAGAATTATTTCAAACAACACAGAATCTTGCTGTGAATTCAAAATAAGGAAACCTAATGAGAGTCACAGAAGGGTCATGTCACTTATTTTTTTAAAAATAATCAAAAGCCAAACAGTATTTAATTCTAATGTATCTCTATCAATAGTCATCAGAATTTTATTTTTAGCATGTTTAAGATTATTATATCAGCCATGTAAAGTCTTAGAATGTTTTTATATGGCTTCATGTCTCTGAAAGGGAATATGTACAGTGCGTAAACATTTTTTTAATTAAAGCCGAAAGATTATATTAGTATTTGGTACCATTATATTCAATGAGGTTTTATTAAGTACTTAGTTTATAAATGGGCCTACTGGATACAGTGTCACATTTTCAATGAATTTAGATTAACTAAATAAGTATATTTTACAACCAACCTACTTTTACAAGTAGCAGTCCTCTTGGATATTTCGAGATGACAAGTAAACTCAATACAAACAGAACTAATATTTAACTTTAAAAAAGAACAATTTTTCATCATTGCTAGAATATGAAATAGACCAGTCTCTAGTCTATTTGTGATCGTTACACTTTACAACCCATGATCTTTTAAACAACTGAATCAATAGATTTTTGTATTCAAGTTAAAAAATTTTTTTGAAAATATTTCATAACATTTTATTATTTCACCAAAGTGACAATACATGAGTAATTGATCTGCTTTCTTACGTGTTTCCTATTGCTCCTCTGAAATTTAGAAGTGTCATTTTAGAAACTGAATATTTATCATTTATATTGTAAAGTGACTGCCTTATTAAAAGACTGATTCTTTTACAGATGTCTAATGTAACTGTACTAAACTAATAATTTTAGCATCTCAGATATTTTTATACTTTAGAAAATTTGGTGATAGACTACGTTAGTATTTTGGTTTTTACTTCTGGTTAAATTTAATATACATCATCCTCTGAAAAATCTCTCTCTCTATTAATTAACTATTGAAAAAATGTAAGAATACAGCCTGCTTTTAGGTTGTCTCAAACATTTTCCAAAAGACATGTCCAATTGAACTGCATGTATGTTTGCACATATAGCTATTTTGGGTCAGTTGTATATTTTATTAAAGACCATTGACCATAATGAATTTATTTTTAAAATATCCACTTTTCTATTCTCCATACTCTGAATAAATCAATAGATCACAGCAAAAAAAATGTATACCTTTAATTACATTTTGACATTTTAACACTTAGGCTATCTATTAAATCTATTTTTTTGTTATTAAAATAAGTCATAATTTTGTATTATCTGTATTTCTTATACTTCAGTTTTACATTGAACAAAGTATGACTTTCTAATAATGTGAATAGTTAAAAAGGAAAATAATATTTTAATTTAATCTGACACAAATATTGTTAAAAATAAAATAAAACTATAAACTAAAATTATTTTTCCTCCCTCAGAAATGGGATTAATACTAAAAGTGGTAAATTTGAGTTAAACAGGTTTAGCTTTGAGCAGTATGTAAACTCTATGCACAGAATGTTTTGATGGCTCAAAGTAATCTTAGAGAGTTAAATTAATTTTGAGGCAAAAGAACCAGCATTAAATTATATCTCTCCAATAGAAGACCAATTATTTTTATTCTCAAATTTGTTTTGGTGTTTGATTATACATTCCATAAAAATATCCTTTTAATAGTCTTTATTCATAGACAGACTAGATCCTGCAGTTTTACAAGAATCCACTGCAGTAAGATCACAATTCAAATAAACCTAACCAGTCACATATTATATCTTTATATTTAATCCAACATAAAAAATTTAAAAAGCCAGTCTGTATCACTGTGAGGAATAATTTCCTGTTAATTTCCCAGAATACTATTTTTATCTTTTTGTACTCAAAGGAATAGAGCTTGATATATAAAGTACCTCATATTCACTGCTTATGTTGTACCATTAATTAGGCTGGAAAATCACACAGTAAATGTTCTCAGTCAGTCCATTCAACAAACACAGTCACCTGACCCATACTCTCTGATAATTGATTTTTTCCCAAATTCACCTTAGGTTTGCATTATGGACATTCAGCATACTCATTTCCTTCCCCAAATTTATTTTCTTCACAAAGAAATGTTTTGGGTTTTTTTTCGTCTTTACAATTTATGTTTTTTAAAAAATTATTTTAAATATGTACACAAAATCAGTTAATTGTGATTATGGAAAAATATGATATCACTAACATTGTGTTATACTTGGATTCAAAATAAGCCATTTTAAAGTTTACTTTGGTTCAATTTTATCAATCTTAAGTGTGAAAAAGCAGCATATTGTCTATATTTTATACCTTTTCTTCCTGTGTGTAGCTTCCTCACAGCTTCTCATGCCTACAGGTACTTTACCGGGAGCACTTCATTTTATATAATATTTTTATTACATAAATAAAAAATACCAATTAAAATCATCCTGAATGTGATTAACAAATGTTAAGGAGAAAGAAAGGATTTGTACTTTATAGTTTATATAGCTAAAAGTCATAATACAAACTAGAATATTTAAGAACATAATTTGTAAAAGCAAAACAAAACAAGGCTAATATATCTGACAGTTTTAAGAAAGTTTTTCAAATTATAATGATAAAAATGAATATTTCATTAGTAATTTACTGTTGATAAAGTGCCTTCATATATTTGAATCCTACATTATTTTGAAAGTAATTTTTTTATCACAGAATCTCAGAGGAGAGACATGAAAAAAATTTAAATAAACGCATAATATTCGTATACAAAAGAGAATGTTTTATACCTAGAACTATTGGAAATGTTGCCTTCCCTTTCAAAACTTGGAACACAATACCAATAACTTATACAACTTGCAAATATGACTGTCCACAAAGCTAGCTCTACTTTATGTGCATTTATGCTTGAACATGATTCTCACCTGCTATACTATAATATTAATGTTATCACTAAACACAAAAAGGTTTTTTTAAGTAAGTAGTATTCATAGGAACTATAGTATTGTTGCAAAATAATGTGTCCATTTACAAAAATGTCAAATGCTTTGACTTCCTTATGAAACTAATTTCTAAAATAAAGTAATGGTTAGAAGCCAAAAATTAAGGAAAATTGATCATATTATCAGTGAGATGAATTAATGGCAAATAAATATAAAGTAAATTAATGGAACAGATATCCTCAAACATTTAAAAACTCTGTTTCCAATTTCACTTTAGTCGGTACACTTTCTTATACCAAGAGAGAGAGCTTTTAAAATTAAAATATACTTAACTTACTATAATAAAACTGCTCTACAATCAGATTGAACATTTTATTACTCTTGTGCAAAATTTTATGTAGAAACTATTCCTAAATGTCTTACGTAATCTATAACCATTATCTTAACACATAAATTTTGAGCAGTAGTAAATTAGCACGTAAAGGAGATATTTGAAACATGAAAACTGAAAATGCATCATAAATGCTATATGGACTGATCACATTTTAGAGAGTTTTCAATTAATCCACAGTTGATTGTATATATACATATTTTTTTTACATTAAGTTATGCAATATTTTGGCACTGAAAAACCGTTTCATTATAGCATTAGGTGAGGTCACCCTTTAAAGTTTCATTGTGTGGGATGATAGATTCATTTGTGAATTCAGGTGAATTGCAGACTAACATGATTTGGCATCATGGTAAGGATTCACAGATTTACATCCATAGGATATATGCATTATGTGATAGTAGGAGACATTTACAACCCAGAATATAAGAGCAGGGCAGCCTCAAGTGACATCACCAGGTCATCTGCAGCGTCAGCCAACCGATAGAATATATACCCTCCACACCACCACTTCCCTGTCTCTCTCACGGTTAGCACACCTTTCATGGCTTTTATCAGTGTAAGAGACCATGTGTCTACCTTAAGATCAAGACATTCGCTTACTCAAGTGAAAAGCAAACAAGAAAAACCAAAGGCACAGAATCAAAACCAGATTTAGTGCAATTTTCACTGACTTGACATTCAGGTAATAAAAATAACACTGAAATGTTAAAGGAGAAATTAACTTGAATAATCTGGAGAAGAGACAAAACAAAACAGGAAGAAAAAAAAAAGGAGGGAAAGAAAAAAAGGCCATCTGACTATCTCAGGACTAAATCTTGTTTTTAACTCTCCTTTGCTCTGGAACCAGCCCTATGTGGGAAGCTTGAATTTCTTTCTAAAAAATTAAATATTAATAATAAAGAAGAAAGGAACTCTATTGCCTCATTTTAATTCTCTTCTAGTTTATCCACAGTTTATGTTTTACTTACAAGCATTTGTTACAGCAAAACTGTTGGCTGTCTCAATGTTGTCCACGTGAGGTACCAAATTAAAAGGTGCTTCGGACGCATTGGGGCTGGTGTTATGAAGAAAAATTGCTAATCGAAAAGCAGTGTATTCCTGATCTGTGTTTCGGATGAAGAGACCACCTATTAAAAACAACAGGAAAAGCGCATTCAGTGTTTTCTCTTGTAAATGTTATTCCCATCCCAAGCACTGTCAAATTCACTGCCATTCCCCAGAACATACAATTAAGGAGGTATCCCTGCCACATCTTGGGAGACTGGCCTTTGTCCCTAAGGTGCACGCTTAGTATTTTAGTCTTGAGGACAGCTCAGCTTTTCCCTGTCCCAATCTGTCATGATCACAATGACCTCTGAGACCATTTACTGTGTTTTCCGCTTTCTTTCTCACCCTCCCCATGGTTCCCAGCACACAGTTCCATCAGCCAGCTTAGGGCATTTCTCTGGGAGATGCATGCAGATGAACAGAAAAGAAGATTTGCATTAAAATGCAGAAATGAAAAGATGTGGTGACACACAGGGAAGAGGGAAATCAGAAAGGAGACATGAACTTTGTTTTTCTGCAGCTGGCGGACTCAGCCTAATTAGCTCCGTTTTGTGCACAGTCCACGAGAAATGATGCAGTGTTGAGTGAGGCTGGGCTTAGCTGGAAGAAATTCAATAGCTGCGTCCCTTTAAAATGGGAGAGGAGAATAGCAAGAAAAGCCAAAGATGGATAGTTCTCCGGAAATAGTAGCGATGCAGAAATAAGGGCAAAAGATTCCAGAAGAAAACAAAATAAAACGAGAGAAGATCTAACTTTGGAATCAGTTAACTGGTAGCAAGCAAAGGCGGGGGGTGGGGGTTGGGGGGGTGGGGGGGGATGCAGGTGGAAACGCTTTCTTTTTTGCCCAAATAGTATTTTTCTATATAAAAGGGAGAAAGATACAGCGTCCAGCATGGGAAGAAGTGCATTAAAACAAAACAAAACAAAACCAACAGCAAAAAAACCTCGACATTCTTCATTCTATAAAGAAATGGATGAAAAGAATATCACAAAAAATGTTATCAAACCCCATGGAGTTTTTTTCCAACTTATTCCAATCCTACTTAAGCGACTTGAACCAAAGGTGGAAATGGGGAGTATGTGCTGAGGACAGAAGGTGGGCAGTTCTGTGTATATTACAATTGAACCTGCACCCGAGAGAACGATATTCTCTCTCTCTCTCTCTCTCTCTCTCTCTCTCTCTCTCTCTGCGTGTGTGTGTGTGTGTGTGTGTGTGTGTGATGGGGAGAAAAGAGAGAAGCAGGGAGAGGGGAAAGGAACCACCGAAGGTTTTCCTGAATTGCTCATCAGCAACTCGTTTAACTCACTTTGGGATATCTGCTACAGCCACCCACATGCACACCCCATCGGGGCAGAGCTCACCTATTTGCACGCTGCTTGGAAAGGCTCCCATGGCGAGTCCCCAAAATCCAGAAAATAACAAGACAATCTGTCTGCAAATAATCCTCATCTTCTTTTCTCCTCTCTTAGGCGCGCGCTCTTTCTCTCGCACTCTTCCTAAAGGCTGTTCAGAGAGGCATTGAAGACGATGGCGCTAAAATTAAAAAAACAACCAAAAAAAAAAAAAAGAATAAAAAAAGGAGATAGGTTTGGGTGGTTTCGGATTCGGATTCTTTCCTTTTAGCAATCCATCGCGAGCTGCCAGCTTTTTCCCGCAGTCTCCATAGCCCTGGGAGAGGTTTTCCGTCCGGCTGCAAATGTTGCACATGCAAAAGATGGTGGTGGAGCGTCTGCTGGCTGCTGGCGGGGACGAGACATGCGCTCTCTCCTCGCCTCACTCGCACTCGCGCTCGCCCCTCGCTTTCTCACAGACACAGAACGCTGGCGCGGTGGCCGCCCGCGCTGCCCGCTGGCCCAGCCTCGGTGCCCAGCCTGCAGAGCCGCGGCCCTCCCCCGCGCGCGCCACTCCCTCCGCGCGCCCCTCGCCCACCGCCCGGCCGCTTCACCCTTCGGGTGCTCACCGGAGCGCCCCAGCCTCCCGACGCTCCGAGCCAGCCTGGAACAGGTTTCACAATCTCCTCACCGCTCACTGGCTCCTTCTCCTCCTCTTCCCCAGTCCGCAGAGGGACCTACTCTGGGGATGGGCACCCCCGGCGCCCCGCTCTGTGCTTTCCAGGCGTCTCTGCTCCTCGGCTGCACTTGGCAGCAAACTGGCCCGCGGGCCGGGTCTGCGCCACCCAGATCAGAGGCGCGGGGAGTCAGCGCCTCCCAGGCCCCCGGCCCCCTGCCGCATTCTCGCAGGCGCTCTGGGAGGACCTGCTGCCTCCCTCCCCTACAGCCCTCGCTGTTCGCTCAGCCTCGCCCTCTTCTGCCACTGGGCTGCGCGCGGGGCACTCGGTCCTTGCTGCAGCAAGCTTTCTCAGCAGCAGACAGCCCAGAACCCGGAGAGCACGAGGCAGGATCCGAGGAGTGAAGGGGCTCGGGGAGCGAGAGGGCAAACAGGCGGCAAAGGGCAATCCCGGGCAGGTCTGAGAAGCTGGGACCCAGGAGGAAGGAATTGGAAGGAGGTAAGGCTAGAAGACCCAGAGAACTTGAAACATTCTAGGGAAGAGAGGAAGGAAGAAAAAGTTAATTGCAATAGCAAAGTTTAGGGTAATGAACAGGATGGGGAAGAAGAGAAATGAAAACTGAATGGTGCCTGTAATATGTTCTTTGAGAAACATGAAGCACAACTAGGAATAAGGACAGTGTGAAGTGTCAAGTAGGAAAAGTGAATGAAGATTCCTTTCTTTCCAGTCACCATTCAGGACAGTTTTCCTCTCGGAGTCCTCAGGAGTCAGTCCCAGGAACACAGTTCAGGGGCTGATGATCAACGATGGGAAGGCTAGTGCTTGAGACAGTGGGCACCGCGTGAGAGAAAATAGGTTTTTTTTGTTTTGTTTTGTTTTGTTTTTTTATGCACACACCTCTTTTTAGCTGGGGCTCTGGAACACATTCCATAAGACGTAAGCATTGCATTGATGTCAATAGTTGTTCTGTCTGGGTAGAAGAATATTAATTATCTTAGAAAGTTTTGGAGCTGTGATATCACATCCTCTCCAGGGTCACCTTTAAGGCTTCATTTCACTTGGCTGTGTGGATGGAGTCCTGAACCAGAGTGATGTGATGGTAGCAATGAACGACAGGTTTCTCTACCTTTACCATTTGAGGTCTCTTGATCTAGACAGTAAATACAATTCCTTAATTTCATTAAACTGTGAGAGAGAAAGTGTTTTAAATCTTTACAGTTCCATTGGTTGCATCGTGTCATTTAGAGCCTGGGTTGCATCAGTTTGACACAAGCTTCTGAGGAATACAGCTGGTGCCTATATTTATCTGATGTAACACTTAAGAAAAGTGGTGAACAGATCAATTAATATCAAGTCTTACAAGGGCTTAACCTGGGAATGATTTTTTAAAAATGTACTACCTTTAGTCCCTCATGTCTTCTTTTATTAGAATCACCTGTTTTTGTAGCTGTAGAAGGAATTTAATATTCCCCACCAAAACTTCGGAGTGCTTTTCTTCAGAGTGTTTCCAAGTTTGGAATTTGCTCTTAAAATCACATCTTTTGTTATTTATCCACTCTCCTGTTACATTTCACCACAGATTTTTATGACAAAACAACAACCTAATTGTGAGTAATTAGATTACACAAATCATACATTTGTCATTTGAGTTTATAAGGGTTTAGTCTTGCAAATCAAGCGGGACTTGAAATGTTTTCTTTTTGTCTTTTCTGTCAGTGTAAAAACCAAGGCTGTAAACATCATTCTCTCCCTCTCATAAGATAATAAAATAAAATAGGCCACATAAAATTCAAGTTGAATTTTAGTTAAATTAAAATTTCAAACCCCACCAAATCATTAAACTCATCACCTAGTTGGGCAACTAGTGAAGCTCTCTTGATGCACAGGGGTAATTATTAGCTTTTATTCCTCTCCAGGTGGAGAGATCTGAGCTTTCATATGATCGAATGCCACCATGGACAGAAATACAGGATGCGTTTCTTTATCATCTCACTGCCATGATGACACCTCAGCTAATATCAGCACAGATGACAAAACTGTATTTTTCTAAGATAGTAAGCTGGTTTTTTGAATTTCTGTTTTTCCATTTAATTAAAACCTCTTTTTTATTTTATGAATCTAATTTATATCTTTCTGAATGATATCTCCAGCTTTATCTCTATGGAAATACTGAGGAAGACAAGTGGAGGCTGGGGCAGATTGTAGGCATTCATAAATAACAGAAGACTAACCAACAATGCCGAAGACAAAACAGTGAAGAATAAAACTGTGGCCAGCAATAGTGGAGCCAACAAATGAACTTTTAATCCTGAGTGTATGGTCCTCTGAAGCATTTTATCAATATGACTTGTGGTATACCTCCAATTATCTCCAAGTATGAATTTACATATAGAAAATGATTACTTGAGCCTCTCTTTGGAGCATTTGTAAATGCAGAGATAAAAGATCCTGCTATATTAGTATAAAAATTTAAAGAATTATTACTAGCTGAGAAAACCAAAGACATATATGTTTGATTTTATTGTTCATGTGTTATTCTATTTTCATAGTTTTCTGACCTGAAATGACAAATATAACGAGTATATTAAATGTATATACTATACCAGAAGATTTCTAAAATTCCTTACAACTCCTCAAACCTCTGATCCTGTAAAGTCAAGTCAGCCAGCATGTGGCAGTTTTGCTATGGGGAGGCTCCAATGCTGTGGGTATTCCTCAGAGGAACATGCCACAGCCTCTTACTCAAAACGCTCACAGAGTGTGGCAGAATGTGATCACAGAGCTGATGAGTCACTGTCCAGAGCAGAGGGGGAAACGCACATGGGTGCCTCAGAGAAGGCTTCGTCTCGAGTTTTCAATGAGAAGAGATAGATAGAGATAGATCCAACTTTCTAGGTAGGAAAATGGTGCCCAAGGGCTTAAAGGTATAAAGTATATGTTGCTGAACTGTTCTAGCATGCAAACTTGAGCATGTAAAAGATGCTAAGACAAGAAAGTCAGGTTGGACCATTTATAAAGCAGTTAAGTGAAGTGTTTAGGATATCGAACCTTATTTTGGGGGAGCTGCTTATATATATAGTAATATAACTAGGTATGACACTTAAAAAGGGAACATTTTTATTAGTTTTGGGTGATGGGATGGGTTGGTGACTTGGACCAGGAAAGGCAGGAGCTGAGACTAGCTTATAGACTGACCTTTCAGAAAGCAGGTGAGATGGGACTGGAGCAGGACACAGAATAGAAGCAGGATGAGGGAGACAGAAGAGTCATTGCTGAGACAGAACTGACAGGCACACTCATTCGCTGACTGGGGACATGGGAAGTGTGGCCTTATTCAGGGTCAGAGGTATCTCCAAGTGTGATACCTGAATTTTCTGAATAGAAGCTGCAGTGATCAAGTCAGTGACATCTTCAATTAGGAAAAGGAGCTTAGAAGGGAGAGCAAGTTTGCTAGGGAATAGTTTTCAATCAAATTATTTACACACAGATAGTTATATACTGACCACTGACCATATGTGTTTACTGAAATATGAAGGTGAACAAAGCAAACTCCCTGTTGTTATTAGAAGATCCCTGATGTGTACAAACTCACACTAATGTGCCAAGAATTGTGCTAAGGTCTTACAAATATCACTTGATCTACCCCAAAGTTTAGGTATTATTATATTGATTAGAAAATGCATCTAAAGGTTAAAATTCTTGCTCAAGGTTTTATTATTATAAATGTTAAAGCCAAGAGCTAGGGATAAAACTTGGGTCTGTCTGATTTCAAAGACCATGCTATCTTTATTAAAATCTGCTGATTTAATGAAGTTAAGGTGCAATGAGGGGTCTGGAAGCTAAAAAGTAAACTAGAAGAATTCACAACATTTAGAAAAGTAGTGTGGGCTACTTAACAGGCCTCAAGCTTTTAGAATAATAGCAACTGGGTTTGGATTATACAGGCTCTTAACTTCTTGCATGCTATATGCTGGGTATGTTACTTGACCTTGCTGTCCTGATAGAATACATGTGTAAATTTTCAGCACAGTTCTGGAGCATCACAGACAATTCTTTTTAATAAAGAATTGCCAAAACATGTATTCACGGCTCCAACAGAGGGAGGCACAGAGTACCATCTGAGCAAAGTAGGAAGTTTGATTCTGATTTTGAGGGAACTCAGGGAGAAATGTCAGAGATAGAATTTGAACTAAATGTTTATGGATGTATAGAGATTATAAGGTAGAGAAAAATATGTGTAAAACATGAGAAGGTAAATGTCTTTTGGAAACTTCTAAAGGTTTGGTAAAGCTGGAGTTAAATTTGTATGGGGGAGGGGCTGGAAGTGGAGCTGGAAAGCAAAGCCAGAGATGGTATGAACGGTCTCACTGCAGCACTTGCACCTCACAGAGCTGGAGAAATCATGGCAGTTTGTAGGCAAAGGGGTAGAATAATCAGATTTGTATTTCAGACCCCAAATCTTGGCATAAGTGTGGTAAGAGCTATACAGTGAGGCTGGAGGCAAGGAGAGACATTTAGAAGCTGAAGAAATAGTCAAGGTTAAAAATGACTGTGTGAAAAAAAAATAATATTAAAAGTTATTTGACCATAAAATCATCCTGGTAGGTTTCTATCCTAAATATACACTAGCAGAATTCTAAAAGTTGCATGCATAAAGCTATTTATTATAGTATAATTTATTAAAACATAAAACAACCCAAGAGGAGGCTATCTTACTAAGCTCTGGTATATCTGCACAATTGAGTGCTATCGTTATTCAAGGAAAGAGGAGAGCCTCTGTGTACCGTGACAGAGTGATCTCAAGGATACATGTGAGAAAAAGCAAGGTAGAGACACGTGTGGTACACATCGCATTTATTTAAAAAGAGGAATATTTCCTCTAGGAACAGAAAATTAGAGTGGAAAGAAAGAAGCAAATAAGCCTTCCATAACTTTTCCAAGTTTCATTATTTAATTTATTTAAAAAAAGAAAATGTTGGCTTACCTTCCCAAGTGGGATAGCTCCTAAAGACAAAAATAATTGCAAAAAAAACTTAAACGCCCTAATTGTTGATGCTATTATCAATATTGCTATTCTGAGAATGTTATGTATATACTGTTGTGTAAAGCAAATGAATTGTTATGCTGGCTTTGCTGGAAAAAGCACTGGAGAAAGGCATTACATGCTTAAGATTGGAAAAGAGAAGTGAAAAGACTGGTAATTCTGAATTTGAATTGGAAGTTTGAGTTTATTTTATATATTCCATGTTATTTCTTCTACACAGTCAAGACTTAGAAATAAATGAACAACCTATTAAAAATAAGCACCACATGTACACAGGTCACAGTATCTAATAACATTTTCTACTAAAAGACATTAGAGTTTCTTGGAAATATAACTCATTCCAAGTCTGGGGAAGAAATTGTACATGGCATCCCTGGAAAATTTTGGTAGTATCAGAAAGCAAGGAAGCTATTATAAATACTAAGAGTGTGTTGAAAGTTTTCAGTAGCCAACTGGAAGATTGGCTGAAGATAGGAAAACTTAGACATCAAAAAGAACAATGTCTGTGCTATGTTATAACACATCACTATTAAATCCATGATATAATAACGATCATTTTATGAAGGCCTCATTGGTTTCCTTTGTATGCTAAGAAACCAACTCATAATTTTTTTAAAGTAAATTTTGTTCTCGAAAAATTTTTGACTTGTAGGAGATTTTCAAGGATACTACAGAGTGTTTTCCTGTACCCTCACCTAGTTTCAGTTTTCCATCATGTTATGATCTCACGTTACTCTGGCGCATGCGTCAAAACTAAGTAGCACTACCATGTTGCTACTAACCTAACTAAAGGCTTTATTTAGATTTTATCAGTTCTTCCATTAGCATATTTTTCTGTTCCCAGATCCAACTCAGGATTCTTCCTTGCAGGTAGTTGTCCTGTCTCCTTGGTCTCTTTTATTCTGCAACCGGTTCGTTGTCTTTGTTTTTCGTGACCTGGAACGTTTAATGAATATTGGTCAGGTGTTTTGCAGAATGTCTTCCAACTTAAATTTGCTGGATTTTATTTATTTTTTTTTTTTTTATGAATAGACTGGGTTATAAAGTTTCTATAAGAGTACCACAGAAGTTAAGTGTCTTATCACATAATTTCAGGGGATCCTTGCTATTTTCATTGCCATCAGTCGTGATCACATTCTCTATTGGTTAAAATATGTTTGTAAAGTTTCTCTATTCTATTCCTTAGAAGTGAGTCATGAAGTATGGATTATCTTGTGTATTTTTTTGTCCTAGCCTTAGTACAATACTTAAAGAAGTCCTGCTTCTTTTTACTGAAGAGGGATATTTTAAAATCAAAATCTGGACAATGCATTTTCTCATTATTACTGGGTTGCTATTGCATCCAGGTTCTCACATAGGACAAAAATAGTCTACTAACCCATGTATACATGCACGTGTGTGTTGTTTCTATAGTTGTGTATGTGTTCAGCTAAACATGAGTTCATACTGATAACTCCTACTCAAATCCAGTGCTACAGAGTTCATTCTAGCTCCTCCTCTCTCTTATCTTGTTTAGATATCAAAAGGCATAATACCTGCATTATATTAGAAAACATCATTGTTAAAGCTATGCCACCATAATGATGATTTTAAAAATACAGATACACCATACACAAGAATAAACTTGGATCAAAATGGATAAAAGACTTAAATGCAACTAGTGAATCCATAAAAATCCTGGAAGAAAATGTAGGCAACAAAATTTTGGCATTCATATGCAGAATTTTCACTTATACATTGCCTAGGGCAAAAAAAAAAAAAAAAAAAAAAACAGAGGAGAAAATAAACACATAGAACTACATCAAACTCAAAAGATTCTGCACAGCAAAAGAGACAACCATCAAAATGAAAGGGGAAACCACTCTATGGGAGAGCATAATTGCCAATGATACATCAGGTAAGGGGTTAATTTCCAATATATATAGAATGCTCACACCTCAACAAAAGAAAGACAAAGAACCCAATTAAAAAATGGGCAGAGGAACTAAACAGACACCTCTCCAAACAGGACATACAAATGGCTAAAAGATATATGTAGAAATGCTCAACATCACTAATCACCAGAGAGATGCAAATTAAAACAACAATGAGGTAACACCTCACACCTGTCAGAATGGCCGCCATCAACAAAACATCAAACAACAAGTATTGGCTAGGATGTGGAGAAAAGGGGACTCTAGTACACTGCTGGTGGGAATGCAGACTGGTGCAGCCACTATGGAAAACAATATGGTGTTACCTCAAAAAATTAAAAATTGAACTTCCATTTGACACAGTAATCACACTTCTAGGAATATACCCTAAGAAGCTTGAAACACCAATCAGAAAGAATATATGTACCCCCATGTTCATAACAGCACTATTTACAGTAGGTAAGATCTGGAAACAGCCCAAATGTCCATCAGTAGACGAAAGGATAAAAAAGCAGTGGTACATATACACAATGGAGTACTATGCAGCTGTAAGGAAGAAAGATCTCTTATCCTTTGAGATGACATGGAAGGACCTCAAGAGTATTATCCTAAATGAAATAAGCCAAGCAGAGAAAGACAAATATCACATGATCTCACTCATTTGTAGAATATAATGAACATAACAGTCTGAGGAACAGGGTAGACCTAGAGACATGAAAGTAGGGTACAGATCAATAACCCTCAGAAGGTGGGGGGAGGGAAGAGATAAACCACAGAACTTTTATGCATGTACGCATAACTGATGGACATGGACAACAAAGCTGGGGACAGGGTAGGGGTGGGGATGGGGAGGAGAGTGTCAATGGGGAAAAAAGAAGAAATATCTGTAACAAATATAAATAAATAAAAATAAATAAATAAATAAATTTGTACCTTTCAGAGGAAAAAAAATACAGATAGAAAGAAGCCTCATTACTCTCTTTCATATCATGAGACCAACTCATAATTTCTCTCCAACAATGAGAGACTTGGCTCTCCCACAATCTAGTAGAATACATTTATATAATATCAACCTGAACTTAAGTTTTTCAAAAACAATTAAATTTTTTATGTCATGTTTTTATTTTCAACCCCTGGTGATTACTGAAAATCATCATCTGCATACCTGGAACACACTGACTTCCACAGACATTAATATAAATAGATGATATTATTTATGGCATTGGGCCTATAAAAGGCCAGTTGATTATCCAGAATAATACCAACAATTTAATATATTTATTTATGTATTTAGTAGCAAGGTCATTTCTTGTCAGGGACTAATGTCTTTTTCAGTGTGTATATATTTTTCCTCTGGTGAACTGATACTTTTTGATTTTCATAAATTTTGTTCCAATTACTTTCCAGCAACAGGAACAATGTCCTAGTGCCTCCTGGAGTGCATTGCTTTACCTTTTTAATCTGTCAACCTTGCTTGAAATCAGCACACTAATCTTGCCCTATAGCAATTGCTTGATTAATCTTTTGTCATCTATCTACCTTACATGGTCACTCCATGAAACTGATTGACATTGTGCGTGACTTTAATGCTGATAAATTCTCTCTTCCAGAACCACACAATCCTCATTAAACTAAAAAGATTACTTTCCTTGTTTTATGGTCCTCAATCCTTCCTGGGGCCACTGTAATTGAAAGGAGTAACCAAGTAGGACTTGGCAGTCATTTCCTCATTCACTAATTCATTCACCATATATTTCTAGAGCATTTATTAGAGATCATGATAACACAAAGGAATGAAAAGGTGTTTTATCTTTGGTTTGTCTTTTTCTGCTCTCTAGTCCACTTCCCTCTGAAGTTTATCAGTCCATTCTCTACTTCAGTGTCTCTGGATCTATGTTGTTCATCAGTTTAATTTGTTCATTAGATTCCACAAGTAAGTGGAATCATGTAATAATTATCTTTCTCTGACTGACTTATGTGAAGGTGGGGGTGGCTGGAGAGAGGAAGAGAATATCAATGGGGAAAAAAGACATATGTAATATTTGCAACAATAAAGGTAAATTTAAAAATAACTTGAAGAAAAAAATAAAACTGAAAAAGTGTTTTATCTATTGTGACATTTTTTCCTTACAATTAAATGATCCCAAACACAGACACATGTAAACACACACATACAAGTGAATACAAAAAAATACATTGCAAAACCCTGCATTAGTGATAGACATCTCATGTGATCGCCAAGGCAGGGATCATTGATCTACCCCTACCCTGTGTTAGCTCCTCATCTGGATACCTATTCCAGGATAGGAGTGGTCTCATAAAGCATCATGGGAAAGGTAACATTTGAGCTTCATTATAAACCACTGGAATATTTTAATTAGTTAAGAAACAGAAGAGCAGACCAGACAGAAGGAAGATGTAGGTGTGCATTGGGAGCAATAAGTAGCCCAGAGATGGAAATCAATGCAGACTAGTAACCAGTAAAGCTCAGATGTTTGAATTAAGCCAGACTTTAAAGAGCCTGGCATAGGTAAACATTAAATAAGTATTTGTTAAATAAATTAGCAAGTATCACAAAAATGGAATTAGTCTTGTTTTAGAGATAAGAAAATTAAGCTTAGAAGGGTGAAGTAAATGGCCAATGTCACATTTCTCTCCTACCTATTTATTAACAAATACTACTGTATTTCTTCTAATAATGAAGTCACAGACAATTTTGCTTTACTTGATTCATGTATAGCAGTTGCTGGAGAACTAATAAAATTACTTGGATAATCAAACCCACTCAAAATGATATTTCAGATTGTAAGAAGTGAATGTTAGATTGAGCTTTGAGTTTAAACATCAACACTAGACATATTCACAAAATACACATTCAATATTTTAGAATTTCATTTGACTTTGGATAATTTAATAGTGATAGTTATAATTGTCCTTTATTATGCTACTGTGATTTAAGTGTAAATTTTAGTTCTTAAAACAGTCTTTCAATTTAGGTAAGACTAGTCTTGTTTTAGAGATAAGAAAATTAAGCTTAGAAGGGTGAAGTAAACGGCAAATGTCACACAACTGGTAATGTGCAGCAGGACCCAAAGTGACATCTTTCTGGCCTAAAGCCTGTCTCTTTTGACTATTCTATTTAACTCCCTTTAATTGGTTTGCACCAGTTATTTTGCCTTGGCTCTGACTTAAGCTGAAGCTTATACACCATTAATGAAAGAAATATTAAGTGTATTTGTAGAAATATTAGTATTTACTGAGTCATTTAGCACAGATGCTATGGTAGCAAAGTTAGATCAATAACATTTATTTCTTTCATTTAACAATAGTAATATTTGCTTAGTTAGGCAGGAGAAAATTTAAAGAATGGGAAATAAAAGCAGACACTCTAGTTATATAACCATCTGGTACTTAAAACAACTCAAATAAGTGATTGATACTAGAGTACTCTCCTCCCTATTATTAATCATATGCATCTCAATTTGTTGGGTTTAAGTCCTAAACTGAACATCCTCTTTCCTATTTTCTGATTCTTTTCTTTCCTTACTTTTTTAGCAGCTAAGAGGATTGAGTTGTGTGTAATCACATCTTATCCAACTGTCTCCCTTTGAAATTATCCTTGGCTATAAATGAATATATTTTGCATAACATTTTTAACAAAAATAACATGAAGCCATAATGACTTCACTTTAAAGATGACTCTGCTCACAAACCTGTCTGATTTCTTGACTGTTCAAAGCAGTCTTGTACAATGTGTGCTTGTCAACCAGGGACACCTCTTAGTCCAATGAAGAGATTACAGATATACTATTTATGAAGGTGCTTGATTACTACCATCTCCAGACAGATTATTGAACTGGTTATTTCAATATCTTTATTTTATTCTACAAAAATATAAAAAATATAGTGTTAGTAGGAAAGTTTATAAAATACCATTTATGATACAAGTTTGCATATAAAATTAGATAAATTTTAAGGAAAGTATTATTCATGGTTATTTGTGGCATGTGGGATCATAGGTAATTTCTATTTTCTTCTTCCTAGTTTTATATACTTCCAACTTAAAAAAAAAATTGGTCTGTATTGCTTTTTTTATAAGCATAAAAATATCATTTAAAAATTATATAGGGAGCCCTGGCTGGAGTGGCTCAGTTGGCTGGGCCTCATCCTTTGAACGGAAAGGTTGCAGGCTCAGTTCCTGGTCAGGCACATGCTGCCATGTAAACTTGATTCCTGGTAGGAGGAAGCCAATCCAGCCAATCAATGTTTCGCTCTCACATTGATATTTCTCTCTCTCTCTCTCTCTCTCTCTCTCTCTCTCTTTCTCTCCCTCTCCCCTCCTCTCTCTCTAAAAATTAAAAAAAATATATTTTTAAAAACAGTAAAAAAATAAGATAAAATAAAATAATTGGGGTGGGGGAAGCTTTGCTTTATCTGAGTGTTCCCCAAAGAACATCATTCGAATTAAAGTTTTTTGGTATGTGGTGATAATGCTGGTTTTTCTGGCCTTTAAATAGTTATAATAATTAATAAATATAGATTAAAAATAGTACATTTTAATCTGTTGAACATTAATACTACATCTAAGTTGCTATATTTTTATGTGTTTTATTAGAAAATGGATTGATAATATCTACTGCACTTTTGTTGATTATCTGAAATACTGGAGTGCAGCTAGAAATTAAATTCATAACTAGATTCCTCATAGGTATTTAATGGGTAGAGATATGTACTATACAAAGGTAAAATATTTGATTGTCCTGTACAATGTAAAATTTTATTTGAGAGATCTTTTCATAAGGCCATGAATAATTGAAGATAAAATATATTCTAAGAAAACAAAAATTGTGTATATAATATAGGAAAGTACTTTCATACGCATTTTAAAGATTCATTGGTTAATGGAAAAAAAATGAAGCCTGTTTTGTAATTGGAGAAAACACAAATGTACAAAACTAAACAAACTAAAACATAAAAGGAGGACTTTCGGTCAAGATGGCGGCATAGGTAAACGCCTTATTGTGTTCTACCACAATCACATCAAAATTACAACTAAACTACAGAACAACCATAATTCAAAAGCGCCTGAAATCAAGCTGAATGGAAGTCCTGCAGCTACGGAATTAAAGAAGCAGCCACATTGAGACTGGTAGAAAGGGCAGAGGCGGACAGGCTGGTCCCACATCCATGTGTGATGGATAAAAATCAGAAGGACACCTCAGCTGGGAAGGTCCTCCCTGAGGAGTAAGGGGTCCCCGTCCCACACCAGCTGCCCCGTGCAGGGTTCCAGTGGCAAGAAGAGAAGTTCCCATAACTTCTGGCTGGAAAAACCAGCGGGAACTGAGGCTCAGGAAGGTTGAGGTGGCTGGAGCCCCAGGCAGCTCCTCTTAAAGAGCCCGCGAACAGACTTATCTAACTCACTCCCTCTAAGCTCAGAGGGGAACCAGCTTGAGGGGTGTTAGAGACATACAGGGTAAAACTGAGCTGTTCGGCATTGGAGCGAGGGCTGGAGAGGGGGCTTTCTCCTGGACAGACCTGCTGTCAGAAGCCTTTGTTCCTTTGATGAGCCCTTCCCTGAGGTGGTAGTCAGAGGCCATATCTGGGACTCCAGCAACCTGGCTCACACTGGTAGCCCTGCCCTGGTGATTCCCTGAGGCCCTGCCCCACACAACTTTCAGGCCCACTCAAGCTGTTGCCAGTTGCTTAACCATAGGATTGGCCTGTCTTGGATCCTGCTTCAGGTTTTCCTAAATTCTTTCAAATAAGCAGCATCTGGTCTCAGCTAGCCCCATACCTCCTGTTAAGTAATACATAGAAACAAACACAGGGAGGCAGCCAAAATGAGGAGGCAAAGAAACAGGTCCCAAATGAAAGAACAGAACAAAACCCCAGGAAAAGAACTAAGCAAAATGGAGATAACCAACCTAACAGATACTGAGTTCAAAATACTGCTTATAAGGATGCTCAATGAACTCAGTGAGAACTTAAATGAACTTAGTGATGGTCTCAAGAGCATAAAAAAGGACCAGTCAGAAATGAAGGAGGCACTAACTGAAATAAAGAATAATTACACAGATTCAATAGTAGAGTAGGTAAAGCCAAGAAGCAAATCATTGATGTGGAATATAAGAAAGCAAAAAACACTCAATCAGAACAGCAAAAAGAATCCAAGAAAATGAGGATAGTGTAAAGAGCCTCTGGGACAACTTCAAGTGTGCCAACATTTGCATCTTGGGGGTGCCAGAAGGAGAAGAGAGAAAACAAGAAATTGAAAACCTATTTGAAACGATAATGTCAGAAAACTTCCTTAACTTGGTGAAGGAAACAGACATACACATCCAGGAAGCACAGAGTCCCAAACAAGATGAACCCCAAGAGGCCCACACAAAGACACATCATCATCAAAATGCAAAAAGCTCAAGACAAAGAGAGAATCTTAAAAGCAGCAAGAGAAAAGTAGTTAGTTACCTACAAGGGAGTTCCCATTAGATTGTCAGCTGATTTCTCAAAAGAAACTTTGCAGGCCAGAAGGGAGTGGCAAAAAATATTCAGAGTGATGAAAAGCAAGAACCTACAAACAATATTACTCTATCCTGCAAAGCTGTCATTTAGAATTGATGGCCACATAAACACTTTCCCAGACAAGAAAAAACTAAAGGAGTTCATCACCACCAAACCATTATTATATGAAATGTTGAAGGGTCTTCTTGAAGAAAAAGATAAAAAATATGAACAAACAAAATGAAGATGAATACATATCTTTCAACAATTGAATCTACAAACAAAATGAACAAGCAGAACAAAAACATTGTCATAGATAGAGAACATTTTGTTGGTTGCCAGATGGGAGGGAGGATCGGGGAATGGGTGAAAAAGTTGAAGGGATTAAGAAGTACAAATTGGTTGCTAAACTGACAAACCTCAAAGGGAAGGGGGGTTGGAGGGTGGGAAGAAATAAACCAAAGAACTTATATGCATAACTAATGGACACAGACAACAGTGTGCGGAAAGGCAGGGGGTGGGCAACAGTGGGGAGTAGGGGTTCAATGGGGGAAAATAAGGAAAATCTGTAATACATTCAACAATAAAGATAAAAAAAATAAAAAAATATTGTGAAATAAAAAAACAAAAACAAACAAACATAAAGTCATGCAGAATATCTTGGTTGGAGTAAAATCTACATCAAATACGTGAAATACCTGGTAAGACACATAGTAAAGGCACACATCAAAAGGGAAGAAAAAAATTGAGGATCAGATAGGCTATAAAAATGAGTTCAAGAGTGGTTGTATGTTTTCTAGTGGTAGACTTTATGTTCATTCTCAGGTTGTTCATATGCACAGTGTAAGCTAGAACTTGGGTGTGGTAGAGTATAGGCAAAGAAGCCACAATTATCCCGTGTATGCCTCTATCTTATGAAGGACTTTTAACATTGCATATAGATGATGTGGCATCCAAAGTTTTCTGGGCCCTTCTTAGTAAAATAAATGAGCATACACTCCAACATATAATATTCAATGGAATTTATTAATTATTTACACTTATCACTTCAGCATTTTAATATATTTGGGCAATATATGTAACTATAGATATTAAAAAGTAGGACATAAAAAGTTTTAAGTGAATTTTATTTTGATCAGTTAAATATTTTTATTTTCCCTAAAATATTGTTTTTATAATCTGTTAATAAAATCTAATAACATTATGTTATATATATTAATAACATTGTTATATATATGTATATGTATGTATGTGTGTATATATATGTGTATATATACATGAAAGTATTACAGATGTTCTCCTTTTTTCTCCATTGACCCCTTTCTCCCTGATCCCACTATGGTACAGATATTTTAAGATCTGATTACAATTTCAGTATGCTTTGGCCATCAAAGCTGAAAATATACTGTCAAGATATATAAATCCAAATGGAACATTGGATAAACAAGTGTTGTGTTTATCCAAAAACCATATTTATTTTTTATCCAATCCACTAATTATTCAAAGTTTATATGTTGGAGCCTTTTATTAAATTATATTCTAATCAGAAAATCTTATTTTATAATAGCTTTAAAATATATGGAGACTGTTTATTTCAATATTGTATTCTAAGTTTTTTCATGTGTGTAGATTTGATTCATAGGAGACCCGTACACATGTTTTCAGCAACCCACATGATAATGGAAACATTCAAAAGCATCAGTTTTCAAAATAATATTTCTATAATGTATTTGTTTTTTCAAAAAGTAGTTGTTTTCTCAAGGACTAAAATGTCATTTATACTTTAAAGGGATAAATTGTGTTTAAATACTTGCTACAAAAGTATATTTTAAACACCTGCTATGTAATATCCTACTGACAACAATTTACCTAACAGCTCAGCACATTAAGAGCACTGCCTTTGAAAAAAATTTTCCAACTCTTTTTAAGTAATTTGCCTTAGATAGATAACAAACCCCTGTGTCTTACAAAAGACTTGAATAGGCATTTTCCTATGACAAAGAACTGTAAATATTCTAAAGAACTTGCTTTTACAAAATTGACCACCTTGAAAGATTCTTATAGCATGTAAGCTGCTAAAAAATGCTGAAAGCCAAGCAATGATTCAAGGCATCACTTTTAACCCTTTGTGATTATAGAAATCCCACTATTTTCAAAGAACCCAGGTGTATAGATGAATATATGGCCAGCTAACATATGGACTGTGTTCTCACCCTCTAATGTAGACTCATGTAATAAACCTTCATAAACTGTATCTTTCTAATTTTTGATAAAGAAGTAGCACAGAGAAGCAGATTTCAGAGAAAATACAGGTAGGACTGCAGGCTAGGCTGGACAGAGGGAATAGCATTTAGAGATCAAGAGAAGGAAAGATGTCTGCTGGATTGGGTGAATAGGTTTATTTCTCTGTATTATAATGTAGGATCTACAAAATAAAAAAATTTCTGACTTGCTGACTACCTTGAGGGATGCATCATGAAGATGTCCACTCGGCAACAGAATACCATACAATGAATCCGAGGCTCGGCTGAGAGATCTGGATCAGGTGTAAAAATTGAGGAAAAGTCAGCCTAACTATGATATTTCACACAATGGAAGGGACAAGGAAACCCAAGGGGTCGGTGTATGGATGGAAGAGAAGAGGACTAGGACTTAGCTTGGAGAGATAGAGTGGGCAAATGGGCAAAGAAGAGAAGCTCATGAAAGATAAAGACAATTCAAATTAAGAAGACAGCCAGGAGAAAGTGGTGTCATGCATTTCAAGTGAAAAAAGATTTAACTCTGCCACATGCTAGAGATGAAAAATTATGTTGTCTGAAAAGTGTTCGTTAGAAATAAAAAACTATTGACAAAATAAGTTTTAGCTTGTCAGAGTGGGACAGAAACCTGTTTTGGTGGGTTGAGAGGAAATAAGGAATGAGGGCATGAAACCAGTGGAAATGGCAAGGTTAACGACTGCTTCTGTGTTTTTACGTACAGCATCTTTTAAAAACCTAGAGTAGGGTTTTTTTCTTCTTCTGCATTCATCTTTTCCCTTAACTTTCTCCCTGTATTCTCACTCTTTTCCTGATTCTCCAGCTAACTGTAATTATTCAGTTGTCTGCAACTCTATAACAACCAGGTGTTTCTAGCTTCACACTTTATTGCAGATATTTCAGTTTATTATTTTACATAACTTTTAAAAGGTGAAGATCCTTTAAAGCTTGTAATGCACCTGTGATTGATTCTCCCACCTTTTGAAGGTGTCTACAAGGGGCTTGGTGAAAAGGCTAATCAACTGTTCACTATATTAAATAATCATGATAAGAATAATTAACTCCAGAGTTGGAAGAAAAATAAGTGATGAATTTGTATCAAATTTCAAAATTATTTTTCTCCTTAAAGAAGGAACTTGAGCTTTTTATGAACATTTTTTTAAATGAGATTTTATGTATTGAAAAGCTAAAAGCATTTTTTCACGACTTTTAGTGTGATCTCTACATTTTTGTTAGTTCTCATCTATGAAAAACTTTATTTAGAGGTTGGTTGTAAAACACAAGCTGTTTATTTCATAATAATAATTTAACACTTTTCTCAAGTTAAAGTTGTTAAATAATTTAAGTCTTCTTAATTGACAGCTTTATATTGAACTTTCTTATAACTGTGGGTATGGATTTTAGACATAATCAAAGTTTTTGGTGTTAAGTATTTCAAAATAATCATCCTTGGTTTACAGAATACCCATCATTGTTGAAGCAGCCACTCTCCAGGCAAGTGCAAGACACACTAAATGCAAAGGGACAGAGTGTTTAGTATATATAAATTCAAAATGTAGGAGTGGCCACCTGAAGTCACCTTGCAGGAACCCCACTGAACTTCCCTGTTCTCTGACCTTCAGTTGGTAGTACCTTGGGCTAAATGACAAGCCCATTGGCATGGAAAAGAAGAATTACTCCAGAAATTCCACAGGCTCCCTTCTGTAATGGAGCATGCACTGTGCAGCTGGCTGCTAAGGTAGACAGACGTGGTAGAACACCTTCATGGTCGTCTTCAGTACCTTGTAGGTGAGCGGTAAGTGCTCGTTACTTTCAGGATGCTCACTGCCGACACCATAGCATAGTTTGATACTATTTAATCCTGGTCTCCCTCCGAGAAGCTAGGGACACGTCTACTTTAATCTGGAGGTACTGTCCAAAGAGTTTGTGGAAGTTTCTAAGCCCTACTTGTCCACTTTGTCCACTTAAAGGACAGAAGTGAGTCTCTTAAGATATTGCTATAAACCTTGCACAGGGCACCACTGATCTGTTGGGAAGCTCTGTTTTATAGCACATAGAGAAATGTCTTATTCATGGAAGAAGGGAAGCAAAAGGGTAGACAGGAAAGCAAGGGAAAAAGTCAGGAGTCATCTCAGTAGCCAGCTGCAGAGCACACAATGTTCAATACAGAATTTAGGAACTTCTTATAAAGACTGCAGCCTACAGAAGAAAGAGTGATAGCCATTGTCATGCACAGCTGAGAGTAACAAAAGTCTGTATCATTATTGAACACCTACAGTATTATGACTCTGTGTTTGGGGAGGATTCGAAAATGTATAAAAATGTTTTTCTGGGAAACATGCATGGCTCATATAATTACGGTACACGATACAGTGCAGTAAACACAGTGAAGGTAAGAGCTCAGTGCTGTGAGAATGTAGTCGAGATTCATTAGTCTATTTCAACAAAATTAAATCATTTCAAATATGTATCAAACACATAATATAAAATAAGGGTTTCAAACTTGACCAAATGTTTCTTCATATTTTACACAACAAATATCCAAACAATTTGCAATTTTTTCAAAAGCCAACAATTCCATTCACAATGATAAGTGACAGTAAAGTCTAAAATTAAAATATAATGTGGTTTTCTTTCTGATTTAGAAAAAAAAAATCTTTTCATCATGTTCACTAATTTGGTAACACTCTGAGAATAACAATAATATGTGTCTCATTTATGAAACAATTTTTAGTTCTTGTGCTGACTGAATTGTAAAAATATGCCAAGATTGAGAGTCTTCAATAATTCACATACTTGAACTATTCTAAGAAGACATATTGTATTAGCAGATAAAATATTGCCTGCACTACTAAATGTGAAATTATTTTCCTGGAAGAATAATGCTAACTTTTGCTCTCTACATGAAGGACTGTGAAATTTACTCAAAG
Organism: Molossus molossus; assembly: GCF_014108415.1. Taxonomy (NCBI): domain Eukaryota; kingdom Metazoa; phylum Chordata; class Mammalia; order Chiroptera; family Molossidae; genus Molossus; species Molossus molossus. Next base: position 1,984,941 of record NW_023425348.1, read on the forward strand.
CTCTTCATATTCAAATCAGGTAAACTTTAAACACAGATTCTCTTGAATTTTGTCCTAACATGTAACAATTACATTATCATTTGTCAGCAGGAGAACCCTGACTTTTGTCATAATATATTTATATTACCATTATATAAAATAGTTTATTGACTGATTTCTTATTGACTTGGATCAAATAATAATTTGATATATTAGGTGACATTTTATGCAATGATTTTTTTTTTTTTTGGTTGTTGAATGCTTTTTATTTTATTATTATTTTAAAATATTTTTTCTTTATTGATTTTAGAGTGAGAGGAAGGGGGAGGGAGAGAGAGATAGAAACATCAATGAGAGAGAACATCTACTGGCCGCCTCCTGCATGCCCTCCACTGGGGATCAGGCCCACAACCTGGGCATGTGCCATGACCAGGAATCAAACAGGCGACCTCTTGGTGTGTGGGTTGACACTCAACCCCTGAGCCACACCAGCTGGGCTGTTGAATGCATTTTAATAGTTAACATTAAATCCTTCACAATAGTATTTGATATTCAGGAAACTGCCTGTTACCTTTAATGAACATTGATATTAATTTTTTTTAATTTTGTCAAGAAAAGGATCAATAGAAAGTTAAGAACTATAATAAAGGTACTACAAATATTTTCTCAGATCATTCATTTCATTTATAGTTAAATACTATATTAAGTGTTAAAAATGTATTTCATAATACATGTAGTCAAAACTGTCTGCTGTGTTAGTTAGATATATTTGCTAAGATATATTTTATATCTTGTAATTTAATTACATTTCTTACTAAATATGTAACAAATTAAAAAGCTTTAGCTTTCTGTCAAGATGCCAACATAGTTAAACGCGGTACCCATATTCTCCTGCAACCACACAAAATTACAACTAAACTACAGAAAAACCATCATTCAGAACCACCTAGAATCTAGCTGAAGAGAAGTCCTGTAACTAAGGAAATAAAGAAAAAGCCACATGGAAACTGTTAGAAGGATTGGAGACTTTAAACAGGCTGGTTCATACCACTTATGGCAGGGAATGAGCGATCCTGGCCCTATATCAGGCCCCACAGCTCAGGGTTCAAGAGCCAGGAAAAGAAGTCTCCATGAATTTTAACTGTGAAAACCAGGTAGATTGTAGCTAAGGGAGACAAAGGGCTCCTGGAATCCCAGGTGATCCTCTTAAAGGACCCATACAGGGGCTTACTGGAACGCACTCTCTCTTAATTCCCGTGCTGGGGCAGCAGCTCATACAGGATCAGGGAGTTATAAGGAGGAACTGAGTTGTCTGGCACCAGGGCAAGAGCTAGAGGGGAAGCTTTCTTGCAGAGAGAAATTCTGCAAAGGCCATTATTCTTTTACTAGGCTCTCCCCCACAGAGTTGGCAGGTGGGTGACATATCTGAGTCTCCATCAACCTGGCTAACACTGTTTATTCCACCCTAAGACCCCGCTTCACTCAACTTGTGGGGTACCCAAGCCATTTTCAGTGGCTTTTCCATATAAGCAGCCTAGCTTGGTTTCAGAATTTCCTATAATCTATCAGACAAGCAGCATCTGGGCTCATAGTGCCTTGTACCTCTTGTTAAGTGGCCCCAAGCCTGGCATTAGCAAAAGTCTACCTTCATTTTTAGCTTGGCCTCTCTCAGGCACCTCTAAGCCCAGTACAAGTAGAAACCACCTGCAGATCACTTTGTAGCTCATTCTGGGTGTCCCTGGGCAGGGCACAGGCAGTGGTTCACCTTGGCTAGCACCTCCTGGTAGGCCCCAGAGCCAGCACAGCTAATGGACAGCTTCAGACCACACTGAACCACACCACAAGCAACATACTCAAGGTGTTGACTCATCGGTCATCAGATCCCTGCTAAAGCAAGTCCTGCTTTGTGGGCTCAGCCCTTGCACAGCAGATTCTCCACAGTGGTACCAGCTAGTGCTTGCAGCCAATCGGCATTGGGGGGATACTCCTTCCCATTGATGTGTCAAATGCAACTGAGGTTCAATTACACAGAAGGGTACCCACAGCCTACATGGGAGGGGGTGCACCTGGAACACCCAGTTCCGATCACCAGTAGTCTACACAGCTGAGCCCCACAGGACACCTACTATAAAAGGGCACTCTATCAAGACAGGGAGACATAGTTTCTACCTGATACATAGGAACACAGGGAAACAGCCAAAATGAGGAGACGAAGAAACATATCCCAAATGAAAGAACAAAATAAAACTCCTGAAAGAGATATAAATAAAATAGAGACCTTCTACCAAATGCAGAGTTTAAAACACTGGTTATAAAGATGTGCTGAACTTAGGAGAAGAGGAACATAGTGAGAACTTCAACAAAGAGATAAAAAAAACATAAAGAAAAACAGTCAGAAATGAAAAAATACAATAACTCAAATAAAGACTACATTACATGGAATCAACAGTAGATTTGACAAAACAGAAAATCAAATTAGTGATAAGATAAGGAAACAGAATACACACAATCCAACAAGCATAAAGGAATAAAAAAATATTAGGATAATTTAAGGATCCTCTGGGACAACTTCGAGTGCATCAACATTCACATCATGGGAATGCCCAAAGGAGATAAGAAAGAGCAAGAAATTGAAAACTTATTTGAAAAATAATGCCAGAAAACTTCATTACCCTGGTGAAGGAAATGGACATAGAAGTTCAGGAAACACAGACAGTCCAATACAAAATGAAGCCAAAGACAGACACACCACACATTATAAACAAAATGCCAATAGTAAAAAACCAAAGAGATTCTTAAAGCCAGCAAGAGAAAAGCAGTTAGTTACCTAAGAAAACTCCCATAAAAATGTCAGCTGATTTCTCAACAAAAACTTTGCTGGCCAGAAGAGACTGGCAAAAAATATTTAAAGTATTGAAAAGCAGGGACCTGCAACCAAGATTACTCTATCCAGCCAAACTATCATTTAGTATTGAAGGACATGTAAAGAGCTTCCCAGACAAGAAAAAGCTAAGTGAGTTAATCACCACAATACCAGTAGTAGAAGTGCTAAAGAGTCTTTAACACTACGTGTGGAAGGCAAGCAATCATGTGTCTCTCTCACATCAATGTTTCTCTTTCCCTCTCTCTCTCTCTCCCTTCCTCCCTCTCTCCCACTCTCTCTAAAAGAAAAAAGCAATGGAAAAAATATCCTAGGTGAGGATTAACAAAAATATAAAAAATAAATAAATACATAAAACACACACACACACACAAGGACCCAGAAATTCTACTACTGGGTATTTATCTGAAGAAACTCAAACCACTACACTAAAAAGACACACATCCCTACATTTATTGCAGTGTTATTGACAATAGTCAAGGTATAGAAGATACTAAGTGCCCACCAATAGATAAATGTATAAGAAGAGGTGGTGCATATATACAATGGAATATGACTCAGCCATTAAACACACACACACACACACACACACACACACACACACGAACACAAACCTTGCTATTTGCAACAACATGGGTGGACTTAGAAAGCATTATGCTGAGTGAAATAAGTCAGACAGGGGAAGACAAATGCTGTATGATTTCACATATATGTGGAATCTAAAAGACAAATTAAACAGACAAGCAGAAAAGACAAGACTCATAGGTGCAGAGTACATTTTGAAGGTTGCCAGATAGGAAGAGGGTTGAGAGGATATGAAAAAGATAAAGAGATTAAGAAGTACAAATTGGCAGTTACAGAATTGTCATGGGATGTAAATACAGCACAGGGAATGCAGTCAGTAATATTGTAATAAATATGCATGGTGTCAGATGGGTACTAGATTTATATAATTTACAAAGTTTAGTTGTACACCGAAAACTAATATAATATTGTACATCAACTGTAATTGAAAAATTTAAAAAATGTTTAAAAAATTTTAACTTAATGTTTTGTGTATTTTAAATATTTAAATTCAATGTTGTGATGTATATATAATTTATCTAAATATGAATATTAAATATCAACCTCTACTTTGTTTTGATTAGTGTTGCCACAGTACATAGTACACTTCTCCATCCCTTTACTTATTTTTTTCTTAATTGATTTTAGAGAGAGAGGAAGGGAGAGGGAGAGAGAGATAGAAACATCGATGAGAGAGAACATCAGTGGGCCACTTCCTGCATGTCCCCCACTGGGGATCTGACCCACAACTTGGACATATGCCCTGATCAGGAATCATGGGTTGATGCTCAACCACTGAGCCACACTGGCTGGACTCCATCCTCTTACTTTTAACCTACCTGTGCTTTTTATATGTAAAGTGGGTTCTTGTAGGCAGTATGTAGTTGGGTATTTTTTTGTTTAATCCACTCTGACAACCTCCATCTATAATTGGTGTATTTAGGTCAATTAAATAATTTAGGATCATCTATTTTAGTACCTATGATTAGAATTTTCAACTGAGCTAAAGGTAGTATATAAAATATAGATATTTAGCCCTGGCCGGTTTGGCTCAGCAGTTAGAGCGTCGGCCTGCGGTCCTGAGAGACCCGGGTTCAGTTCCCACTAAGGGCACGTACCTTGGTTGCAGTTTGTCCCCGGCCCTGGTTGGTCGTGTGGGTGGCAGCCACTCTATGTGTCCCTTTCACGTCGATGTTTCTCTCTCTCTCTCTCTCCCTCCCACACTCTATCTGAATAAAAAATAGAAAAAATGTCCTTGGGTGAGGATAAAAAAAAAATATCTATCTATATATATATATATAGATATAGATATTTATACACATATGTAATGTTCATAATATCAAAATTCTATAAACAAAGTGAAAAATCTATAAGTTAAAAAATGTTAAGTTAAATGTGTCATTTTAAGGTTACAGGGTAGGGCAAAAGTAGGTTTACAGTTATGAGGACATGAAACAGTATTATTTTCTATGTACACAACTGTAAAGTCACTTTTGCTCCACCCTGTATATATATTTTAAAAGTTATTACAATTGATCATTCTAATGGAGCAACAAGAAAATGATAAGAATAGACAATTCAGAAAAGTAAATAAAATGGCCCAAAATATATAGTGACAAATAGATGTGACCTATTATAACATTTACACTTATTTATTTGACAAAATGTTGAAGGATGTAATGGAAAGGATGTGACCACAACTTGATTCTAAAACTAGCACCTGGCAGTCAGAGGCTCCTCACTTTTCACTGTCCTTGGACTGTATTTTCTTCCCCTGTTCCCACGGGGCGGGAGCCATTTTCAAAGGTGCAGCCTGGGAGTGCAATGAGTTCTTGGTGTCATCTAGACTGACTACCTCACTGAACCCCGTTAAGACCTCTACATAAACTCTTAAGATTCTGATGAGCAGGTGCAGAAATCCTCTATCTTGCATCTGCCAAGAGAAACCTCCTAAGTTTCCTTGTTTCTTAAACATGCCACCTACCAATCTGGAGGGTCCCGACTTTAGGTCTCTCCTTGCCCTCTGTGTACCAGGGACCGGTTTTCATTTTCATCTGGGAAGCTCCTGAATTCGCAAAAATTCAGAATACTAACACTTTGTAGTACAAAAATTAAAGAGTACTAACACTGTACTGACAAAGATATGACACTCATACCTTAATTGTAAAACTGAGTATTGCTACAACCATTTTCAATAGCAATCTGGCTGCAATATTATAATAAAAGCACTGATATAATTTGATGCAGCAATCCAAGTCCTATGGAAATACTCTATAGGAAAAAAGTGCATGAATATATAGAGGAAAATATTGATTATAGAATTTTTAGTATTAACAATAAAGAGGAAGGAAAGGGAGAATAAAGAAAGGAAATGAGGAAAGGAGGAAGGAAGGAAAGAAGGAAGGAAGGAAGGAAGGGAGGAAGGAAGGAAGGAAGGAAGGAAGGAAGGAAGGAAGGAAGGAAGGAAGGAAGGAAGGAAGGGAAAGAAAGGCTGGTTGTGAAGAAAATGAATGGTTACAAACATTTTGGTTCTTCCATACACTGGCATGACAAGTATAGGGGGGGTTTCTGGTCTATTTTATGAAACCAGAAAAGCAAGACTCAGAGACATTTATATATAATTATTTAATTTCTGTAATATACACTCTGAAAAAGACCTGCATGTGAGTATACACACACATATATAAACATGTACACTTATATGCATATATGTGTGTTTATATATTATATACTGTGCATGAAGATGAAACTAAGCGGTGGGTTTCAGGTATGGGTTTGTTGTCTCACAAAACCGTAGAATGAATTTACAGACAAGAGGTTAAGCAAAAGAAAAGATAGACAGACTCCATGTAATGGAGAGGAGACCCAAGCGGGTTGCCAGTGAGGCTCCTTTGCATAGGGGTAGATATATGCCTTGCGAGCTTCGGATTGGACCTTTCAAGAAATTCTGCCTTAGTAACATCCATACATTTTATTTATTTATTTAATTTTGTTTAATTAATAAATTTATTTTTGTTACAGATGTTTCTTCATTTTTTCAACTGATACCATCTTCACCCACTCTCCCCGCCCTGTCCCCAGCTTTGGTGTCCATGTCCTTTGTTCATGCACACATGTATATAAGTTCTGTGGTTTGTCTCTTCCCCACATTCCCTCTTCTGGGGATTGTCAGTCTGTACCCAACTTTCACGTCTCTGGGACTACCCCATTCCTCAGACTGCTGTGTTCATTATATTCACCAAATAAGTGAGATCATGTAATATTTATCTTTCTCTGCTTGGTTTGTTTTGCTTAGGATAATACTCTCTAAGCCCCTCCATGTCATCTCAAAGGATAAGAGATATTTCTTTCTTACAGCTGCATAGTACTCCATTGTGTATATGTACCACTGCTTTTTTATCCATTTGTCTACTGATGGACACTGGGCTGTTTCCAAATCTTAGCTATGGTGAATAGTGCTGCTATGAACATGGAGGTGCATATATTCCTCCTGATTGGTGTTTCAGGATTCTTAGGGTATATTCCTAGAAGTGGGATCACTGGGTCAAATGGCAGTTCAATTTCTAATTTCTTGAGGTAACACCATATTGTTTTCCATAGTGGCTGCACCAGTCTGCATTCCCACCAGCAGTGTACTAGAGTCCCCTTTTCTTCACATCCTCAGCAAAACTTGTTGTTTGAGGATGTTTTGATAGCAGTCATTCTGACAGGTGTGAGGTGATACCTCATTGTTGTTTTAATTTACATCTCTCTAATGATTAGTGATGTTGAGCATTTCTTCATATGTCACTTGGCTATCTGTATGTCCTGTTCGGAGAGGTGTCTATTTAGTTCCTCTGCCCATTTTTTAATTTGGTTCTTTGTCTTTCTTTTGTTGAGTTGTTTAAGCACTCTATATATATTGGAAATTAAGCCCTTATCTGATGTATCATTGGCAATTATGTACTCCCATAGAGTGGGTTGCCTTTCCACTTTGGCAGTTTTTTCTTTTGCTGTGCAGAATCTTTTGAGTTTGATATAGTCCCATGTGTTCATTTTCTCCTTTGTTTCTGTTGCCTTAGGTGATGTATCAGTGAAAATTCTGCTGCGTATGATATCTGAAATTTTGTTGCTTACAGTTTCTTCTGGGATTTCTATGGATTCCTGAGTCACATGTAAGTCTTTTATTTATTTTAAGTTTATTCTTGTGTATGGTGTAAGTTGATGGTTTAGTTTCATTTTTTTTGCATGTAGCTGTCCAATTTTCCCAACACTATTTATTAAAGAGGCTGTCTTTACTCCACTGTATGCTTTTGCCAACTTTGTCAAATATTATTTGAGAATATTGTCTTGGGTCCATTTCTGGGTTCTCTATTCTCTTCCATTGATCTATCTGCCTGTTCTTGTGTCAGTAGCAGGCTGTTTTAATTCAGTGGCTTTGTAGTATAACTTGAAATCTGGTAATGTGATCCTTTGAATTTTGTTTTTCTTTTTCAAGATTCCTGTGGCTATTCAAGGTCTTTTTTGGGTTTCATACAAAGTTTTGAAGTATTTGTTCTAGTTCTATGAGGTATGTCTTTGGTATTTTGATGGGGATTGCATTGAATCTATAGATTGCTTTGGGTAGTATGGACATTTTAATGATGTTAATTCTTCATATCCATGAAGGTATGCACTTCCACTTTTATATCTTTCTTTATTTCTTTTTTCAATGCCCTGTAGTTTTCTGCAAATAGGTCCTTTATTTCTTTGGTTAAGTTTATTTCTAGATATCTTAATTTTTTTGCCATGATGATAAATGGAATATTTTTTTTAGTTTCTCTTTCTGTGAATTCATCATTGGTGTATAAGGTGCCATTGATTTCTTGACATTAATTTTGTATCCAGCTACTTTGCCAAATTCATTTGTTAAATCTAGTAAATTTTTGATGGAGTCCTTGGTATTTTATAAGTATACTATTATGTCATCTGCGAATAATGACAGTTTCACTACCTCCTTTCCAATTTGGATCCCTTTTATTTTTTCTTCCTGTCTGATTGCTGTGGCTAAGACTTCGAGTACTATGTTAAATAAGAGTGGTAAAAGTGGGTATCCCTGTCTTGTTCCTGTTCTTAAAGGAACTGCTTTTAATATTTGCCCATTAAGTATGATGTTGGCTGTAGGTCTTTCATATATGGCCTTTATTATGTTGAGAGATGATCCTTCTATTCCCAGAGGGCTGAGCATTTTTATTAGAAATGGGTGCTAGATTTTGTTGAAGGCTTTTTCAGCTTCTATTGATATGATCGTTGGATTTTTATCTTTCATTTTGTTTTTGTGGTGTATCACATTTATTGATTTATGAATATTGTATCAGCCTTGCATCGTTGGGATGAATCCCATTTGGTCATGGTAAATTATTTTTTTGATGTATTGCTGGATTTGATTTGCTTGTATTTTGTTCAGGATTTTGGCATCTATGTTCATCAGGGATATTGGCCTGTAGTTTTCTTTCTTTGTAGTGTCTATTTCTGGTTTTGGAATTAGAATTAGGCTGGCCTCATAAAACAAGTTTGGAAGTCTTTCTTCTTCTTGAATATTTTGAAATAGTTTGAGGCGAATGGGTATTAGTTCTTTGAATGTTTGGTAAAATTCCCCCATGAAGCCATCTGGGCCTGGGCTTTTGTTTGCTGGGAGAGTCTTGATTACATCTTCTATTTTTTTTTGTTGTTATTGGTCTGTTCAAGTTTTCTATCTCTTCCCGTTTCAGTTTTGGGAGACTATGTGTTTCTAGAAATTTGTCCATTTCACATAGATTGTTGAATTTGTTGCCATATAATTGTTCATAATATTTGTTAGTGATTTTTTGTATATCTGTGGTGTCAGTCATTATATCTCCTTTTACATTTCTGATTTTGTGTATTGAGTTTTCTGTCTTTGTTTCTTGGTGAGTCTAGCTAAAGGTCCATCAATCTTGTTTATTATTTCAAAGAACCAGCTCTTTATTTCATTGATCCTTTGAATTTTTTTTTTTTAGTCTCCATATCATTTATCTGCTCTGATCTTTACTATTTCCTTTTGTCTGTTGCTCTGGGGTTTTCTTTTTCTTTTTGCTTTCTAGTTCTTTAAGTTGTGCAGTTAGATAGTCTATTAGAAAATTTTCTTGCTTCTTGAGGTAGGCCTGTAGTGCTATGAACTTCCCTCTCAGATCTGCTTTTGCTGCATCCCATAGATTTTGTGTTGTTGCATGTTCATTTTTATTAGTTTCCAGGAAGTTTTTAATATTTTCCTTGATCTCCATGGTAATCCATTCATTGTTCAACAACATGCTATTTAGCCTTCATGTTTTCAAATGTCTTTGCATGTTCTAGTTGCATCTGATTTTTAATTTCATGCCATTGTGATCTGAGAAGATCCTTGATATGATTTCAATCTTTTTGAACTTGTAGAGACTTAGTTTGTGACCTTACATGTGGTCTGTCTTTGAGAATGTCCCATGTGCACTTGAGAAGAATGTGAATTCTGTAGTTTTGGAGTGTAATTCTCTGTAGATAACTATGAAATCCATTTGATCTAGAGCTTCATTTAGAGTCTGTGTTTCCTTGTTAATTTTTTGTCTAGATGATCTATTTAGTGATGTCATTGGGATATTGAAGTTCCCTGCTGTGATTGTATTGCTGTTGATTTCTCCTTTGAAGTTCTCCAGAAGGTTTAAAATATATGTTGGTGCTCCTATATTGGGTGCATATATGTTTACCAAGGTTATATCTTTCTGTTGGATAGATCCTTTCAATATTATGTAGTGGCCTTCTTTGTCTTTGGTTATGGTCTTCATTTTGAAATCTACTTTATCAGATATGAGTATTGCTACCCCAGCTTTTTTTCCTTTCTGTTTGCTTGAAAGATTTTTTTTTTCATTCCTTCACTTTCAACCTATGTAAATCTTTTGTTGTGAGGTGGGTCTCTTGTAAAGAACATATACGTGAGTCATGCTTTCTTATCCAATCAGCTATTCTGTGTCTTTTTATCAGAGCATTCAAACCATTCACATTTAAGGTGACAATTGATATGTACTTATTTATTGCCATTTTTGTTTAGTGTGGTTCTATTTTTCTTCCTATTTCTTCTACTAATTACAGCAGTCCTTTAACATATCCTGCAGTGCTGGTTTGGTGTTAATAATTCCTTTAGCCTTTTTCTTTCTGGGAAGCTCTTTATTTGACCTTCTATTTTGAATGACAGCCTTGCAGGATAGAGTATTCTTGGATTCAGATCCTTGTTTTTCATGACCTTGTTTCCTTCATGCCACTCCCTCTGGCCTATAGTGTTTCTGTTGAGAAGTCAGCTGAGAGCCTTATGGGGTTTTCTTTGTAAATAAACTCTTGCTTATCTCTTGCTGTATTTAGGATTCTCTTCTTGTCTTTAATTTTGGACATTTTAATTACTATGTGTCTTGTTGTGGGCCTGTTTGGCTTCTTCTTACTTGGGGCTCTCTGTGCTTCTTGAACTTGAATGCCTTCTTCCTTCACCAAGTTAGGAAAGTTTTCTGTCACTGTTTCTTCAAATATATTCTCTAACCCTTGCCCATTTTTTTTTTCTCTTGGGGACTCCTATGATGCAAATGTTGTTACGTTTTCAGTTGTACCACCATTCTATTAAGCTATCTTCTTGTTTTTTTAATAATTTATTCCTTTTGGTTTTCTGATTGGTTGATTTTTTTCTACCCTGTGTTCTAATTCACTGATCCAGTCCTCAGCTTCCTCTACTCTGCTGGTTAGTCCTTCCCATGTGTTCTTTATTTCTGCTATGTCATTCTTTATTTCCATTTTGTTGGTTTTCAATATTTCTCTATTTTTACTCATAGTGATGATGTCCTTACTAATGCTGTTGATCTTCCTCAAGATCATGGATCTGAATTCTACCTCTGATAATTTGCTTAACTGCATTTCATTCATCTCATCTTCAATAGAGTTCTCTTGTTCTTTCATTTGGGATTTGTGTCTTTGTTTCACCATTTTGGCTATCTCAGTGAGTTTGGGAGTCTGCCAAATTTTACCTATGGGTGTTGCTCTTCTGCCTTTTGTGGCTCCCTCTACTGAGTTTGGAAGAGCCTGGTGGGCCCACCTTAAACACCACTGTCAAGTCTTACTTTCCTGGATAGATTTGTAAGCCCAGTTATTTTCTAGCTTTTTCCTAGGGGCTTGTAGTCTCAGTTACTCAGTGCCTGGAAGTGTAGCCCTGGTGTTCTGCATAAGAGCATTTCTAGAGGGTGGGATAGAGGCTGGTTGTTAATGAGCCTCAATTTGCATTTCTTTGTCTCACTTTGGAATGGCTGAATCTCTGAGGAGGGGAGGGAGCTACTGCTTTTCCCCATGGCTCTGGGAAGGAGCACACTGGCCACCATTCTTTGTGGCCACAACTCAGCAAAAACTCTGAGTGCCTTCCAAATCCCGGGAGTCCCCACAGAGTTCCAGCCCAGTCTACCCTCCTTCTGTGGTAGCCTCCAGGTGAGTGGCTATGGCTATTTTAGCACTTTGTCCCAGCTCTATGCTGTGGAGTGGGCTTGGTCTTTATTTCCCAAGGGTGATGCTCATAGGTAAGACTGCTGCTGTCTATGGGCTCCCAGCCTGCCACCCTCTCGTGCCTCCGCAGATCCTACCAGTGTCCCTGGTTATTTGGTCCCATCCTGCTGCTTTTCTGTTGCTTTTTTCCAAGGATTTGTCTTTATTTTGTTGTAATTCCTATTTGGTCATGGGAGATTGTCTGTTTAGCTTCTACGTACTCCTCCTTCATTTTCACATCCTCTATGCCTATCTTGTGTACAGCTGGGTTGCACAGGCTTTTCTGGTACCCCTGTACCCTGCATGTCCCATGGGTAACTGGATCGCACAGTCCCTTTGGCTCTATGCCTATGTTATGGGCAGCTGGGTCACACAGGCGTTTCTGGTGCTTAAGTACCCCACAAGTCCTGCGGGTAATTGGATGGCACAGTCCCTGCTTGGTTGCACAGGCCTCTCTGGTGCTTCAGCACCCTGCAGGTCCCGCAGGTAAATGGATTGTGCAGTCCGTGCTGGGTCGCACAGGGCTCTCTGGTGCCCCTGCACCCTGCAGGTCTCTTGGGCGGGCAGCTGGATTGTACCAGTGTCTCTTGGGCTCCGGCTTCTCACTGCTCTTGTGAGCTGCTGGTCCGCATAGGCCTCTGTGGAGCCCAAGGTCCCATTGCTGGTGGCTGGGGAGTGCTGCTGCCCCGTGGGGCTCAACTCCTGCTCAACTTTTGTTGTAGTTTTTGGGGATGGGTCTCAGCTGCTGGTCTGTGCTTCTGTTGCCTGTGGATAGATGTTTGCTCCTCAGCCTCTGTTGCTGGGGGTGTATCCTGACTCTAATCGGGATGCTACTATGGAGGATGTGCTGGGCTCTGGTCTGCCTGTGGCTTCTGCGACAGGTACCTTGGGAGCTCCACTACTGTGCACTAGTGTGTGTTGGCACAGAGTATCCACTGGTCCGATGGTGCCAGGTGCGCTGGTGGGCTCAGGTAGCCACTCCCACTGCCTTCTCCCAGGGAAGACCCAGGATCTTCCAAAATGGTGAGACCTCCCTGTGGTGCACAGAAAAGTTCTCTGAAGAGCCACTTCCTCAGTAGCCGGCTGCTCCCATCCACAGCACAGGAACCTTCTGTTCCGCATCTCTGCACTGCACAAGTTTGGTTGTCCACCTTCACATCCACTCACTCTCTCTCACACACTCAATCTCCCTCCGGTCCTGCCCGCCACCATCTTTATCACATCCATACATTTTAAGGCTTGTGTTTTTTGCCTAACTGGGTTTAGCCCTAAGTCATCTAGCTCTAAATTCATATTACCCTCTGGAAAGAGCATATGTGAGCATCACTGATTTTAAAAAACCCTATCAGGTGAATTGGGAAAGATTTAATTAGCCAAGATATATGCTGTCCCATAACATTCCCTAGATAGAAGTGGACAGATTCTGATTTAATAACAGACATTTATTAGCTATGCCTGACATTTGTACAGAAGCTTTATGCCCATGGAAAAAACAGCTAGGTTGGGTATAGTTAAAAACAAATAAAGTCGCCCCAAGTATCTTTAGTGACTTCTCTTTTTATGATAATTTCAACTTCTTCCAGACTATTAGTGAGGAGGAGAGAAAACACCCTTGGAACAACCCTATGCTTGCTTTTGGTTTCTTTTCTAAATCCAATTTTGGCTTCCTATAATCCTTTAAAAGGTAACTTGGCTTTCTGCAATAGAAGCACACTCCATGGTTTCTCAGCTGAATTCATTCAGCAATTCTGTTGCCTTAACCAGTATGTATATTAATTGGAATAGAACAGAATTGCCAGCACTATATTCTTTAACAATAAATAAAATTTATTTGCAAACCAATTAGGGTCCCAGAAAAAGGAACTATATAATCAATCATTGTTCTCCTCCCGCCTAAAACCATCCTTTTGGGGGTTTTGTTATGTAACTGACCTATGCGCCTTTCAGGAGCTTTTAATTTGCAATCACGATAAGCTTTTCATTTCTGTAAATCAGGAGTGTTAATGGAAGCTTGGAGTTCTGGCCTTGGAGGCCCAATTTCCCATTTTGATTTTAGTTTTATTTTGAGATCTGTAGAGTCCAAATAAACCTCCAGATCTACTGTGTACTGGGTTAAAGTGTGCTGCCTGTGTGCCTAGCTTCAAGTCCTCACAAACTTCGCCACATGTCTCAGCCTTCCCTTTCCATGGTCACGTCCCTTACTGCCTAACCATCTTCTATCTCCTCACATATACACACATATACAATATATATAAATATATATGCATGTGTATGTGTGATAAGATGCACGTAAAGAGAGAGGACAGAAGGATTTACACCAGGTTATTTACCATTGTATCCTGCAATAGAAAATTTGAAGTATAGAACTGGGGCAGTGAGGGAGAAGGAGGAAGAAAGTAAAAGCAAAATATAATTGTCTATTATAAGAACAGCACATATGATAAATGCTTAAATTTATGCATTTATATATAATTTATTAATAGATTTATGAAAAGATGTTCACTAAAGTGTTGAGTATTATATCAGGAACCGTCAAATTTTTGGTGATTTTATGGCTTTAAATAATTAGTTTTCAATTCTTCTAAAGTGGTAGATATTTTTATAATCTAAGCTTTTTTAAAAAAAAATGTTTTATTGATTTTTGAGAAAGAGAGGAAGGTAAAGGAAAATAAAAACATTGATGTGAGAACCCACAACCCAGGCATGTGCCCTGATGGGACCTCTCTGTCCATGGGACAACATTCAATCCACTGAGCCACATCAGCTGGTATAAGCTTTTTAACCTTTGCCTTAATTGTATATGTTAAAGAATTAAGGGAGAAAAATCAACCAAATTAATTATTTTCTCCAAAGCATAAAACAGGTAAAATTATTGTACCTAGTTTAAGTGCAATACCATTAGCAAATCAACTCTACTTTAAAGTTATTTAAATTTTATAACTCTATTTTAAGAGAAAAAAGAAGATAAACAAATATTTTAAAGTTTTGTTATCACTAAGGCACAGGCTGTATAGTGTCTTTGAGAATAGAAGTGCATATGAAAATATAATTGCTTATCCCTCTGTCTTGTTTTAGCTTTAGCCTGCTGTTGTGTTTAATCCCATCATACAAATGCCATTGTTAGATTCCTGATTCTGATTACTAATGTTTCACTCCATCTCTTTTCTTTAAAATTTTGCTCTATGATTATCCCGTTGG
The DNA here is from genome assembly GCF_014108415.1 of Molossus molossus. Classification (NCBI taxonomy): domain Eukaryota; kingdom Metazoa; phylum Chordata; class Mammalia; order Chiroptera; family Molossidae; genus Molossus; species Molossus molossus. The sequence continues at coordinate 2,000,083 of NW_023425348.1, forward strand.
CAATGGTACATTTTAAAATAATCCATCTATTTTAGTTACATAATATTATTTAAAGGGTGGTTAAAGGGATGGTTTCTGTATTTGGGGAGATAAAAAAATTCTTACTATGACACCCGATCAGATCCATGTTAGATTTTAATGCCTAAGCTATCATAACAAGCACTAGAGATGAAACACTGCAGTACAAAAATGCTTTAAAGTAATTATCTAAGTCAAAGGAAGTCGCAACATCAATGCTGTGCCACTCATCTTAAAATCTTACACTTTTACATGAGCACAATGATCAGTTTACTAAACTGCTTTAGTCCCACCGTGACCAGAGCTCAACCACTGGGGAGATAAATGTTTTCAATTATTCAGGGATTCACTGGAGGCCCTGTGGAGCAGAGAACAATTAAGAAACAGAATAAAGGCATAGAATAAAGGACACTAGCATCAGTGATAAAAATGACAAGGTACTCATAATGCCAAGCAGTAAAACTGTCTTTATTTTATTCAAACTTGGACACCTATTCTCCTTAAATATAATCTATTAATTCTTGTTTATGTACATCAATTTACTAACTAGTGCTGCTAATTGTTCACTACTCTCACTAATTCTTTGATGCCAGAGATGTCTAAACTCAATTCTCTGATGCAGTGAAACCCTGTGAATAATCCAAGCAATGGTGAATTTACATAGTTATCTTGTTTATATGTGCTAAAGTTGTGATGCAATAATATTATATTCTGGAAATAAAAAAGAGAACCCACATTTTACTATCCTTATACAGAAACACTTCTCATTTCTGCATATGATTTAAAAATTTGCTATAATTGTTGCAACCATTGCCACTTTTACATGTTCTGCTGTAATTATTTTGAATTTCTACTGGGTTTCATTTGGGTTGATACTGGTTACATGAACTGACATGGTCAAAATAATAAAATCCTAAAGAGAAGAACTTAAGGGAGCAAAGGAGCAGCTGAGAAAAATAGCAGAGAAAGCCTGACCATAGCTCTTTATTTATTTATTCTGAGAGCTTGATTTACATGAATGGGACCATTTTCCAGCTAATGAAATGGCTTGGGAAATCTTTCCTTCTAATGTAGCAGCAAAATATGTGCTCAGTATTTATTTACCCTTCTGAGTACCTTCTTGATTTATTTTGCATTGTTCTTCTCCATCCAATGCTATAAAGCAAATATCAATGCACTAATTAAGTGAAATAAAATAGAAATGATATAATAAAGATTCATTAAGACATTCAAATAAAAATTTAAATGATATATTAGATCTCTAACTCTAGAGGAGTTTCAAGAGACAATGGAAGAATACTTTTGTGTTTGTGTGTATGTGTGTACAACAATTCTTGCCATGTTTATACACTTCTTTCAAATGCAAATCCAATGTCTCCTATTAGATGACTACTTGTATTCTTATTTTGATCAGAAGTGGCTTCTGACTACATGTCAGTATCAATAACCACAATTGTCATGATGCAGTAATTGCTTTTGATATGGCCTTCAGATTGTATAAAATATTTTCTTCAAGCACTGACAGCTATTGCCCATTTTATTCCCGTCATTCCTATTCTACAAGCACACTCTTCAAGTTCTAACAATTATTCATGCTTTTGATCATTTTCTAGTATAACTTTAATCGGTCTTGTTTACATTGTTGATTATAATATTACTTAGACTGAGTAAATGAATCAGGGAAAATTTTCTTTTGGAATACAATATTATCATATGACAATTAAATCCATTGTGTTAAAACTTGATTTTGATTTAACAAATGGCATTACCTTTCCATCCTAAAAAAAAGTTTTCAAAGTAGACATTTACCCTCATTTTGTGTTTTTAAAACATCATATTGCTATAATATAATGCATTTTCTTTAATTGTCGAAAGAGTAACAAAAATTACAGTTTATTACTGTGACTATCTTTTCATAAAGTAATTTAAGAAACATAACCTTTGAAGTATGATTATTATTAACACATTATTTTCTCTACAAAAGACAAAGTGTTATTAAAACCATTGTATCTTATATGTCCTTTCAATATGGTGACTAGAAGTAGATTTTTCTTGGGTTTTATAGGATCATTTGACAGGAAGCTCAAAGCCTTTGTAGTCTATCTTCCCCAAAGAATCTATACATGATTAATTTATAAAGGTAAAAAGAAGTAAAATAAAAAGCTTAAATTATAGCTCTATAGAATAAGCAGTAGAAAAAGTGATTGTTAAATAAATTTTACTTTTATAAAATGTCAGATTTATTTCTTTATGTCCAAAATCAACTTTTGGATTCTTAATATTTTTTGTCTACACTATTATTTTAAGTATTCAATATTTTGATACATATCCATGATGTTTTATTAAGCTAAATAATAATTAGTAATGTACAAACCTTTTTTTTTTACATTACGAAAAGAGAGAATGTTTTAGAGTTGATGATGTAGAGTTAAACTAAGTCTCCTGAGATGTTAGCATTATTTAAACAACCTAGTCAATATAATTAATTTTCGATTTATTAAAAATTGTCTTACATATTTAAAATGTTTTTTTTTCTTATTTATGGTATATATGTTATATAACATGTAAGCAAATGAATCTACACTGTAGATCAACAATTTCCAACTGGTGTGCCACAAGAAATTTCAAAACTTGCAATACCTGACTATCTAGTCAGGGACACTGATCTCTTTTCTCTTATATTGTCAAATAAATAATTGACAACAGCCAACACAACAATAGCCATCCAGTGTGAATGCCCTATCTTGAACCATAAATATGTAGGTCATATGATAGAAGAGTGTTTTATTTGTCATTTTACCTAATAAAGTTGCATCTGATTGGTTAATTCTCGGTTGCAGATATCCTTATATACAAGTATATGCATCTAATTTTTTTAAAAAGTCACTTTGGAGAAAATAATATAGTTTATTTTTCTTATTGTTATTTATAAATCAATAAAAATTATATCTATTTTTTTTGTCAGATTGGCAAAAATATATCTTTTGGTGTGCCACAGAATTTTAGTAATTAGTTTATACGTGCCATAAGATAAAAAAGCTTGAAAATTGCAGCCTTACATGAATTTCTGATGTCTGCTTACCCAAAATGATTCTGGACACCACTAAATGAATGATGTTTGTATAATAAAAACAAACAAACAACAACAACAACAACAAAAAAAACAGCAAGCACAAAGGATCTGAGTTGAGAGGACCCAGGGTAAGTTTGTGCAAGTAAACCATGGCCCAATTACTTACTCCTCCACCAACACACACATGAAATAGTTAAATGATTTAAATTTGGATATTGGGGAGGCATATTATGTAAGACTTTTCATACCATATTGAGTCTTTATGGTGAGGACAATAAAAATTTTTTTAAAAATTACACAATGACCTACTAGAATCCAATTTTCATTAAAAAAAAAATAGCATTGTGGCTGAAACATTAAAAACTGTATGAGTGGGGCTGAGGATAGGATAAACATGGTGTAAGGAGACCATTTGCAAGGCTATTGCATTTTCCAGGTTAGAAAGTGATGTTTAGGAGAGACTCCCACTCTGATTGATAATTAAGAGGCAGAAATCACTGGGCAGGTGGATGAATTGGATAGGGAGACGCACCAGAGGTATTCTAAAAACCTCCTGTGCCAGTTTTGTCAAACCGGGTGGGTAGTTGGTGCCAAATCCTGAGATAGGAAGCATTTGAGCCTTAGTGTTAGGAACTGTATTGTGAATCATGTTTTCCTGTTTCTGTTGATTTTTCCAGTATTAAAGGCAAATTGTGGCCCAACTCCAAAAATTATTTAAGACTTGAAGGCACACATTTTATGTACTGACCTCATTCCCAGCTCCATTCACTTTTGCAAATTTTGTGTTTTCTTTGCATCATTTCTCTTATTTATTTTAAATGTACATTATGTCTTTCAGAGTTATTTGAATTCTTTTAAGCTATTAATCATTTTTGAAATAATGTGTGACAAGATGAATAATGAATACAAATTAAATGTTATATTTTTAATGATTCATTGAATTTCCAATAAAATGGTAGCAGGTAAAATATAATACTTATTAGAATATTAGCCAAACTGGAAAATAAGAGTACTAACTCAAGAGAGCCTCTGAGAGCTTTGAGCTTTGGACCTGGTTCTCGGTGTTGGGTGTTGTGGCTCTGGGGACTGAGCTGTGAAGGCTGAGGCTTAGATTCCTAAGATGAGTAATTCCCCCATGCTTTAGTAGCCATCTCTGTCAAGCAGCTCCTTCTCATCAGAGTAGCTTTAGTCCAGGGTAGAAGCAACTGCCCTTCTCTTGGAAACTTAACACTGCCTGGACCAATAAAGTGCAACCTGAGGCTCAATAACAGCCAGAGACTACCAGCAAGCTAGCAGGCAGAGATGAGAATCTGAAGGCTTTGAGTCTTGGTCCTGGCCCTCAGTGTTTGGTGTCATGGCTCTGGGAACTGGGCTATGAAGGCTGAGGCCTGGGTCCCTGATCCAAACCATTAACCTACACTGCAGAAACCATTTCTGCTCAAAGCAACTTTAGCCCAAGGTAAAGCAATTGCCTCACCTGCTGGAAATCATTTTAACTGCCCACCTGCAGGACTTTTCATTTAGCTGAGGCCTCATTAAGTAACTGAGGCTAATAGTCAGCTTGCAGGCAAAGCCTCTGAGATAATTAAAATGTTGCTTGGCCTATGACTCTACCCAGGAAAGTAAGACTAGACATGGGTGTTCAGCATGGTCCCTTTCATACTCATCCAAATCCAGCTGAGGGAACCACAATTAGTGGAACATTGACACTCACACGGAAATTTTGGCAAGCTCCAAACCCTGCTGAGACAGCCAAAATGGTGAAAAAAAGAAACAAATCCTAAATGAAAGAACAAGAGTATTCTACAAAAGAGGGGCTAAATGAAATGGAATTAAACAAATTATAGATACAGAGTTTAGAGATATGATTATAAAGAAGCTCAACAGCATGAGAAAAGAGCTCAACAGCATGAGTAAAAGTATAGAAACAATGGAAATAAATCAATTAGAAATGAAAAACTACCATGCAGAAATGAAGAATGAGATAGTAGAAATAAAGAACACATTGGAAGGAATAACCAGCAGATTAAAGTAAGTCAAAGATCAGATCAGTGAATTAGAAGACAGGGTGGAAAAAAATCACTCAATCAGAGAATCATAAAGAAAAAAAAAAACATAATTAAAAAACAGGAGGACAGTTTAAGAGAAATGTGGTAAAACATAAAAGGTAACAACATCCACATCATAGGAGTACCAGAAGAAGAAGAAAGTGAGCAGGGGTTACAAAATATATTTGAAAAAATAGTGGCAGAAAACTTCCCTTTCTTGATGAAGGAAAAGGTCATACAAGTTCAAAAAGCATAGAGAGCCACAAGTAAGAAGAACAAAGAAGACCACACCAAGACACATTGTAATTAAAATGCCAAAGATTAAAGACAAAGAGAAAATCTTAAAGGCAACAAAAGAAAAGCAACAGGTTACCTACATAGGAGCTTCCATAAGGCTATCAGCTGATTTCTCAACAGAAACACTATAAGCTAAAAATAAATGGCATGGTGTATTCAAGGTAACAAAAAACAAGGATCTAAATCCAAGACTGCTTTATCCAGCAAGGTTATTATTTAAAATAGAAGGTGAAGTAAAGAGATTCCCAGACAAAAAAGGCTAAGAAAATATATTAGCACCAAACTAGCATTGCAAAAAATGTTAAAAGGACTGCTGTAATAAGCAGAAGAAATAGAGAGAGAAACATAACTATAATAAATAAAAATGGCAATAAATAAGTAAACATCAATAATAACCTTAAATGTAAATGGATTAAATACTCCAATCAAAAGGCAGAGTAGGTGAAGGGATAAGAAAGCATAAATCATAAATATGTTGTTTACAAGAGACCCACCTCACAACTAAAGACTCACATAGGTTGAAAGTAAAAGGATGAAAAAAAATTTTCCAAGCAAATATAAATGGAATAAAAGAAAAGAAAAAAAGAAAGGATATCAATACTTCTATCTGATAAAATAGGCTTCCAAATGAAGGCCATAACTAGAGACAAGGAAAGCCAATACATGATATTGAAAGGATCTATCCAACAGGAAACTATAACCTTAGTAAACATATATGCACCCAACATAGGAGCACCAAAATATATTTTAAAGCTTCTAGAGAACTTCAAAGGAGAAATCAACAGCAGTACAGTCATAGTAGGGGACTTTAAAACCCTGAAGACATCACTGGAAAGATCCTCTAGGTAAAAAATTAACAAGAAAACAGAGACTCTAAATGATGCACTAGATCAAATGGATTTAATATATATTTACAAAGAATTATATCAAAACTGCAGAATACACATTCTTCTCAAATATAAATAAGACACTCTCAAAGATACACCACATGTTATGACACAAACAGTCTCTACAAGTTCAAGAAGATTAAAATCATATCAACGATCTTCTCAGATACAATGATGTGAAACTAGAAATTAATTACAATAAAAACACTCAAAAACATTCAAACATATAAAGACCAAATAGCATGCTATTAAAAAATGAATGAGTTATCAAGGATATCAAGGAAGAAGTAAAAACTTCCTGGAAACCAATGAAAATGAACACACAACAACACAAAATCTATGGGACAGAGTGAAAGCAGTCCTGAGAGGGAAGTTCATAGCACTACAGGCCTACCTCACAAAACAAGAAAAATTTCTAATTGACTATCTAACCTCACAACTTGAAGAACTAGAAAGTACACAGAAATAAAAACTGAGAGCAATTAGAAGGAAAGAAATAGTTAAGGTCAGAGCAGAAATAAATGACATAGAAACTAACAAACATTCCAAAAGATCAATGAAACAAAGAGATGGTTCTTTGAAAAGATAAAGAAGATTGATGGACCTTTAGCCAGACTCACCAAGAAACAAAGAAAGAGGACCAAAATAAACAAAATTAGAAAGAAAAGAGAAGTAACAACTGACACCACAGAAATACAAAAGATCATTAGAAAACACTATGAGCAATTGTATTCCAACAAATTGGACAACATAGGCAAAATGGACAAATTTCTAGAATCACACAATCTCCCAAAACTGAATTCGGAAGAGATAGAGAATTTGAACAGACCAATAACAACTAAGGAAATTGAAGCTGTAATTAATAAACTCCCAGCACACAAAAGCCCGGGCCTGGACAGCTTCACAGGGGAGTTTTACTGAACATTCCAAGAAGAACTAACACCCATTCTCCTCAAACTACTCAAAAAAATTCAAGAGAAAGGAAGACTTCTAAGCTAATTTTATGAGGCCAGCATAATCCTAATTCCAAAACCAGATAAAGACACTACAAAGAAAGAAATCTACAACCAATATCTCTGATGAATATAGGTGCCAAAATACTCAACAAAATATTAGCCAATTGGATCCAGAAAGCTATTTAAAAAATTACTCACAATGACCAGGTGGGATTCATCCCAGAGATGAAAGGCTGGTATAGTATTCTCAAACCAATAAATGTGATACACCACATAAACAAAATGAAAGATAATACCATATGATCTTATCAATAGATGCTGAGAAAGCATTTGACAAAATTCAGCTCTCATTTCTGATAAAAATGTTCAGCAAAGTGGGACAATGGGATCATATCTCGACATAATAAAGGCCATGTATGAAAAACCTACAGCCAACATCATATTCAATGGGCAAAAACTAAGAGCATTTTCCTTAAGAACAGGAACAAGACAGGGATGCCCACTTTTAGCACTCTTATTTAACACAGTACTGGAAGTCTTAGCCACAGCAATTAAACAAATGAAAAAAATAAAAGGAATCCAAATTGGAAAGGAGGAAGTGAAACTGTCATTATTGGCAGATGACATGATATTGTACATAGAAAACCCTAAAGACTCTGTCAAAAATCTGCTAGATTTAATAAATGAATTTGGCAAATTAGTAGATTACAAAATTAACATCCAGAATCAATGGCATTTTATACACCATTAATGAACACTTAGAAAGGAAAACTAAAAAAAAAATAAAATCCTGTTTACCATTGCAATGACAAAAAATAAAATACTTAGGAATAAACTTAACCAAGGATGCAAAAAGCCTATTCTTTGAAAACTACAGGACATTGAAAAAAGAAACAGAGGAAGATATGAAAAAGAGGAAACATACCATGTTCCTGGATTGAAAAACCAACATTATTAACATGTCCATACTACCCAATGCAATCTATAGTTTCAAGGCAATACCTATTAAAGTATCAAGCATATTTCACAGATCTAGAAAAAATACTCCAAATATTTATATGAAACCAAAAAGACCCCAAATAGGCACAGTAATCTTGAAAAAGAAGAACAAAGTAGGAAGGATCACAATTATGGATATGAAGTTATACTACAAAGCCATCATAATCAAAACAGCCTGGTACTGGTACAAGAATAAGCATATAGACCAATGGAACAGAACAGAGAACCCAGAAATCAACCCAACATAGATAGTATGCACAATTAATATTTGACAAAGGAGGCAAGAGCATACAATGGAGAAAAGACAATGTCTTCAATAAATGGTGTTGGGAAAATTGGACAGCAACATGCAAAAAAAAAAAAAAAAGAAAGAAAGAAACTAGACCACCAACTTACACCATACATAAGAATTAAATGTAAGTCATGAAACCATAAACATCCTAAAATAAATTGTAGGCAGCAAAATTTCAGACATCATACCTAGCAGAATTTTCACCTAATGCAAGAGAAACAATGGAAAAAAAAAATAAATGCAACTACATCAAACTAAAAAGCTTCTTCATGGCAAAACAAACAAACAAACAAACAAACAAACAAACAAAAACAGCATCAATATGAAAAGGGAACCTATTCTCTGGAAGAACATATTTTCCAATGATACATTAGTTGAGGGATTAATACCCAAAATATATAGAGTAATCATACAACTCAAAAAAGGAAGACAATCCAATTAAAAAATGGGCAGAAGATCTGAATAAACAATTCTCCAAAGAGGACATACAAATGGTCAGGAGACATATGAAAAAACGCTCAACATCTTTAATCATCAGAGAGGTGCAAATTAAAATGGCTTTGAGATATCACCTCACACCTGCCAGAATGGTGGCCATCAACAAATTCTCACACAATAGGTGCTGGTAAGGATGTGGAGAAAAGGGTACTCTGGTACTCTGCTGGTGGGAATGCAGACTGGTCCAGCCACTATAGAAAACAATTTGGTGCTTCCTCAAAAAATTAAAAATGGAATTGCCATTTGACCCAGTGAATCTACATCTAGGAATATATCCTTAGAAGCCTGAAACACCAATCAGAAAGAATATATGTACCCCTATGTTCATAGCAACGTTATTTACAATAGCTAAGATCTGGAAAACAACCCAGTTGCCCATCACTAGAATAGTAGCTTAAAAAGCAGGGTATATTTACATAATGGAATACTATGCAATTGTAAGAAAGGAAGATCTCTTATCCTTTGAGGCAACATGGAGGGACCTCTAGTTTATCATGCTAAGCAAAATAAGGGAGTCAGAGAAAGACAAGTACCACATGATCTCATTTATGGAACATGATGAACAAAATAAGCTTTTGACCAAAATAGATCCAGAGTCATGGAAGTACGGAACAGACTAACAAACCTCAGAGGGATAGGAGGGGCCATAGGAGGGGTGGGAAGACATAAACCAAAGAACTTTAATGCATATATGCACAACCAATAGACACAGACAGATATTAGGTTGGGGAAAGCAGGAGTGGGGTGGGAGAGGGAGGGGGTCAATGGGGAAAAATGGAGACATCTGTAATACTTTCAACAATTAAAAAAAAAAAAAAAAACCTGAAAATATTTACAATACAATTGTGGGTATCTCCACCATTACCCACACTGTGTGTCTATTATTAATAAATACTGATTCTTTCTATTTGATTGTTACTGCAGTATCAAACCATAGTTAATGAGCACTAAATGCCATTACTAAATTCCACACAGTTTCTGGACTGGAAATTTAAGAGTTAACAAATTGCGTTCTTATTCTTTAGATGTTTAATATCTATAGAGAAATTTTGCAAGGGCATTCTACAGTTAGTAATAGTTATCACCACAGTATCAGCAGCAGTGGCTTCTTTCCACCGTGACATAAAACAGTATAAAATTGGCTAGAAATAAGCAAAATTGTAAAGGCCTATAAACTGTGAAAATTTGCTTGATATTGCTAATTTAAAATTTGAATAATCAATTGATGCCTACTTGATGGGAACTTTCTACTGGTAGTCCAGAAAATTCTGTTCTCAATGTTATTTAACATGTTTTCTAGTGAGTTGGGTGATGGAGTAAAGAAATTCTCATGAGCTGTGGATAAGGTGAAGCTAGAAGAGTTTGCAGAACTGTAGGATGATAGGTCAGGACTCACAAAGCTCTCCATAGATAATAAACAAATATTAATCTAGAATAGAGCTATTAATCTAGAATGGCTTAGTAGCAATATGTCTGGGACAAGACTTAATGGTTTTATGTAATAGCTAATTTGATAGAAATATCTATATAATATGATAACCAATAATTCAGTATATTCTTTTGATACCTTATGTGGAAAGAAATAACCCAGACTGAGAGGCTTAAACAAGCCTCTGAAGAGTGGGAAGACCAAGATGAAGGTATTAGCCAGTTTGGTTCTTGGTGTGGGTTCTTCCTGGCTTGCAGATACTGCTTTCTTGCTGTGTCCCAACACAGAGGAGACATGTATGGTCTTACAAGGACACTAGTCCTAGGAGATCGATGCTGCACTCTTATGATCACATTTAACCTTAATTACTTCCATAAAGGCCCTATCTTTAAATATAATCACATTGGGGGTTGGTTACAACATATGAATTTGGGAGGGGATATAAACATACAGTCCATAAGGAGTGTCTTGTCTGAGGGATGTACTAGTCTATGTGATTTCATTACAGGAGATTTTGTCTCTAGTTTCGGACCCCACATTTTAAGATATATGTAGATAAGCTAAATGTACTAAAAGAGCAACTGAGGTTGAGAACTCATTCAGCAATCCTATTGTCTTGCTTGAAACCAGCCTGTTTTTTTTGTTTTGTTTTGTTTTGTTGTTATGTAATCGACCTGAGCCCCTTCCAGGAGCTTCTAATTTGTATTTCCATAAATGGGGGCTGGGAGTTTCTGGCCTTGAAGGCACAATCTCCCATGGTGATTTTAGTTTTATTTTGAGATATAGAGTCCAGATAAAACTCCAGGTACACTGTGCACTGAGTTGCCTGCCTGTGTGCTGAGCTCCAAGTCATCTCAAACTTCCCCATGTCTCACCCTTCCCTTCCCAGGGTCCCATCTTTCACTGCCTAACCTGCCTCTGTCCCCTCACCAGCTTCAGGAGGCAGTGTCACTGAGCATAGAAATATTTATTTCTATAGGCAGAACCAATCCAAGAAACAGTATCCTGCCTTTCAATATTTGAGATATTTGAAAAGAAGCTGGATAATTATTTTGTCAGAATAACTTAGTTGGATTTAAATGTTGAAACAAAGTTGCCATAATTTGAGGTTTTGTTTCCTGATATTGGCTTTATTATTAATATCTTTTCAATATTATCTGAGCTGTCTACTGTCATTAAAATGTTACATTTTAGAGGTCAATAATTATATTCACAAGGAAAACTTTATACCTATCTAAAATGCATTATCATACTAGGTATATTTGTATATGAATATTTCACTTAAAAACTCATTTGCAAACAAATTGAGTTGAATTTCTAATTAATAAATTAAATAAAAGAAAACAAACTAAGATGGGAATTGATCCAATTGAAAAATATTCCAATTATGTTAAGGCCATTTTATTAAGATTATTAAACTATTTCAAAAGATATTCTTCAAAAAATTTTAAAGAATGATTAGGATCAGATTCCCCATAAAATTTGGAGTTGTTCCTTCTAATATAGATCCTTGTAAAGTTGATAGCGACAACTTTCTTGACTGGGCATTTAAAAAGTGATTCAATGAATTATACAGTTTTATAATTTGATGTAGAAGTGGATTAATGGTTAGAATGCCAATTTTTTTCTAGTTCAAGTTTCCCTTCCTAATAAGACATCTTAAATCAGGCTGCTGATAAAAGTTTAGAAACTTAAGGGTCTAAGATTTGAGATTTACTAAGTGAACATGAGAGGTGATCTCAATAATAAGAGCTGAGAGACTTAACCAGTACTAGGATAATGAGTTTGAATTTTCACATATAAACATTTATTATATATGTTGTACTTTATTAATTTATTTATTTTCCAACTTTATTGTGGAATAATCGACAAATATAATTTTATATATTTAAAGTGTACAAAGTGATATAAAATATATATTATATATCTATATATATATCAAATATATATTGTATATGTTGGTTTTACATATCTTTTCTCCATTCTGTAGGCTGCCCTTTAATTTAATAATTGTTTTCTTTGTTGTACAGAGCTTTTTAGTTTGATGTAGTCCCACTGGTTTATCTTAGCTTTTATGGTCTATGTTTTTTGTGTCTTATCTAAAAATTATTGCCAAGAATCAATGTCAAGGAGCAATTTATCTAAGTTCTCTTCTAGGAGTTTTACAGTTTCAGGTCTTTGATCCATTTCAATTTAATTTTTGTGAGAGGTGTAAGATATGCATCCTATTTCATTTTTTTGTATGCAGATCTCTAGTTATCTCAGCATCATTTATTGAAAAAACTATTTCCTTCACACCCTTGTCAAGAACATGTTTATGTTTTGTATATTCTCTACATATTAACTGTATATGTATGAGTTTCTATCTGGTCTCTTCATTTTGCTCCACATGTCTATGTGTCTGTTTTTATACCAATGCCACGGAGTTTTAATTGCTAAAAGTTTATATTATAGGTTAAAATCAGAAAGTGTGACTCTTTCAGCTTTGTTCTTCTTTCTCAAGAATTCTTTTTTTTTTTGACTATGCAGGTAAAAGGTCTGAGCCATCGGGAGATCATATCCATGTCACAAGGACAATGTAAAGCAAAATGGATTTATTGCATGTGCCTGGGTGCAGGTGGGCTGAGCTGAGAGGGATTCAGCCTCAAATTAGTGCTGGGATGTCAGTTATATTACCCTACTTTTATCTTCTGGCATTTCCTGCTGATGTACTTTATCTGGCCCATTGTCCACATTGCAGTAGGGCTGGTCTGGTATCTTGTTCAGCATCTGCTGGGTTATCCACTGCCTTGTGGATAATCCAGATAAACCTTATCTGTACTCAACAAAAGACTGAGCAAAGGTCATGCAAGCAACACAATTTCCACAGTTTCTGCATTTTGCAAACTTTTACCTTTACCCTTTAAAACATTACTAACCCTTTCAGCAGGGTCTTTTGAGTTTCATACACATTTTAAGATAGTTTTATTTAATTTCTGTGAAAACGCTATTGGAATTTTGATAAGGATTGCATTGAATTTGCAGATCACTTTGGATAGTATGGAAATTTTCATATACTGTATTAGTTGTTTTAATCCAAGAACATGAGATATCTCAATTTATTTGTGTCTACTTTCTTTAATTAATGTCTTATAGTTTTCAGAGGACAGGCGTTTTACCTCTTTGGTTAAATTTATTCCTAAGTATTTTCTTGTTTTCACTGCCACTATAAATAGGATTTGCCTTTTTAATTTCTTTTCAGATAGTTTGTTCTTAACACATAGTGAGAAGGCAAGACGGATACAGAGGATTCCCTTATCTCTCAGTGCAAAGACCCCCGCCTCAGCTCTTGTGAGAAGGCAAGTCAGGTGCAGCCTCTTAGGCAACGCAGCAACCTCGCCCTTGACTTTTGTAATTCCTGTACATCTGCCAAGGCCTAAACTACAGTGGAACTAGAAGGCCCCCAAATGCCCAGAGGCTTATTATGTATAAGAGGTGGCTGGAACCCAGGCTTGGCTTAGCCTTTGGAGGTGACTCTGCTGGGACAGTACTGGTGTGTATTAAACAGTCTTTTTCTAATCCTTTGAGTGCATGTAGTCTGCCTCTTCCCACCAACCAAATTTCTGCCACAACAATAGGAACATAAATGATTTTTGTATGTTTATTTTGCATCCTGCAGTGTCACCATAATCATTGGTTATTATTATTAGTTTTAACAGTTTTTGGTGGAGTTTTTAGTAATATATATATATATATATATATATATATATATAGTCATGTCACTTATAGACATAGACAGTTTTATGTTTGAATTTTGGTACTTTTTATTTATTATTTTCTTGCCTGATTGGTATGACTACAACTTCCAGTGGTATGTTCAATAGAAATGATAAGAGTGGGCATCGTTGTCTTGTTTCTGATCTTAGAGAAAGGGCTTTTAAATTTTCACCATTGAGTTTGATGTTAGCTGTGGGCTTTTCATATATGGCCTTTATTATACTAAGGTACATTTCCTTTATACCCATTTTGTTGAGGGTTTTTACTAAGAAAGGATGTCATATTATTGTCAAATGCTTTTTCTGCATTCATTGAGATGATCATATACTTTTATCCTTCGTGTTGTTAATGTGGTGCATCACACTGATTGATTTGCCTATATTGATTCATCTTTGCATCTCAGGGTTGAATCCGATTTGATCGTGATGTATAATCTTTTTAATGTGCTCTTAAATTGTGTTTGCTTGTATTTTATTGAGAATTTCTGCATCTATGTTCATCAGAAAAAAATGGCCTATAATTTTCTTTTCTTGTAGTATCCTTATCTAGTTTTGCTATCACAGTAATGTTGACCTTATAAAATGAATTAGATCTGAAAACAAAAATAGACAACAATGCAATAATATCAGGGGAGTTCAATATCCCACTCTCAACAATGAATAGATTATTCAGACAGAAAACTAAAAAGGAAATAAATCTTGAACTACACTTTAGATTAAATTGACCTAACTGACATACACAGAACATTTCATCCAGCAGCAGTAAGTAACATTTTCTCAAATACACATGGATCATTCTCTAGGATATATCTAGATCACAAAACACCTGTTAACAAATGTATAAGGCTGAAAGCATATCAATTATCTTTTATTATTATTATTTTTTCTTTATTGATTTTAGAGAGAGAGGAAAGGAGAAGAGAGAGAGATAGAAATGTCAATGAGAGAGAATGATTGGCTGCTTCCTGCATGCCCTCCACTGGGGATTGGGCCCACAACCTAGGCATGTGCCTGACCAGGAATTGAACCAGCAACCTCTTGGTGCATGGGTTGATGCTCAGCCACTGAGCTACATCAGCTGGGCTCAATTATTTTTTCTAACAACAATGATATTAAACTAGAAATCAAAGAGGAGGCACAGTGAAAACATTTACAAATATGTGGAAATTACCACATTTCTGAACAACCAATGGGCCACAAAGGGGGATAAGAGGAAATTGAAAAAGAAAGTCTTGAGACAAACAAAATGGCAACACAACAAAACCTATGAGATGAAACAAAAAATGGTTTGACAAATGGAATTTATAATGACAAATGTCTTCATTAAGATAAAAGAAAATTTTCAAATAACCAATCTATCCTTGCATCTCAAGAACCTAAAAAAGAAAAAACAAAGTCAAAAGTTTACAGAAAGAAGAAAATAATAAAGATTAGTGCAGACATAAATGAAATAGAGAACAGAAAAGCAACAGAAAATATTAACAAAACTAAGAATCGATTTTTGAAAAAAATTAACAAAATTGGCAAGCCTTTAGCTAGATCATTGATTTAAAATCTTTTTTATTCATGGCACACATAAACTAATTACTAAAATTCTGCAGCATACACACAGAATCTATTTTTTGCTGATCTGACAAAAAGATAGGTATAATTTTGATTGATTTACAACAAATAATAATAATAATATTAATTACCTACCCTTTTTGCTCCAAAGTGACTTTTTAAAAAATCAGTTGCCTATACTTATATATAAGGATTTCTGGTGCTAAGAATGAACTTATCAGATGCAACCTTATTATGCAACATGACAAATAAGATGCAACTATATATTTATGACTCAAGACAGGGTATTCACATCCGAAGGCTATTGTTGTGTTTGCTGTTGTCAAGTTTTTACTTGACAATCTAAGAGAAAAGTGGTCAGTTCCTTTGACTAAATAGTCAGGTATTGCATGTTTTAAAATTCTTGTGGTACCCCTATTGAAAATCGTTCAGCGAGACTAAGAAAAGAGTAAAATGACTCAAATTAATAAAATTATAAATAAATAAGGAGACATTACAAGTCATATCACCAAAATAGAAAGGATAATCAGAAACTATTATGAACAACTCTATGCCAACAAATTAAATAACTTAGAAAAAAATGATAAATTTTAATATAACTAGAAACATACAACTCAAACATGAAGTAATAGAAAATCTGAACAGACTAATAGTGAGAAAAAAAGATTGAATCAGTAATAATTTAAAAAAAAAAAACTTTCAAAAGAGAGAAGTCTAGGACCAGATAGCTTCACAGGTGAGTTCCACCAAACATTTCAAGAAGAATTAACACCAATCCTTCTCAAACTTTTCCATAAAAATTGAGGAAAAAAATACATCCAAATTCATTTTACTTTACACAAATAAAGTCATGTACCTTATTTAAATACTTATTTACATATTGGATTATAAAAAGCATAGTTTATACATTTTTGCATGAGCTATGTGCTAAAATTGTCACCTACTAATAGTAAATCAAAATATATTTATGTCATTTTAAAATCTTGTTTCTAGTATTTATCTTACTTTATAGTTTTTAGCCTAATTTTCCAATACATTTCCAATTTATTGGAAACTGTGCTTAACAAACTTATGTTGCTAATAAAAATATACACTCTGGTAATTTTGGCATTTCTTTATGACATATAAGACAGTGTTAGAGTTTGATTAAAGGTTCTAATAGTTCAATCAAAATATTTGTTAGGAGTCTATTATAATTAGTCCTTAGAATGCTATAATCCATTTCTTGACAGTGCTATTTCATTTTGGAAACACCTTCAGGAAACATTACTACATGAATCATGGAATATCAACGTCTTTCATATCATCAGTATAATACAGATGAGATGAGATCAACTAATCATCTGTAAAGCAATTATTTTAAGAAATGATTATCTGGGGCATATATTTGCAAACTCAAGGACAGGAAGTGAAAATATAGAGAGAACCTATAGAGATAATAAAATCATATTGCCCCAATAGCACAGATACATAATTAACAGAAGTTTATACAAATACCTACATAAAAGTGTTTCATTTTACTAGTAGTAGAAGAAATAAAAATCAAACTCATAAAGTTATCATGCTCATAAACTTAGTACATCTTTTAAATGTAATATCCAATACTGGGTTATTTCATGATGAGATAAATATTTGATGAAAGGATATAGCCAGTATAACCTTCTTAATTAATCAATTGGTTATTATCTTTTATTTGCTCTCTATTCTCTTTTATAGTAAATATATAATCAAAGTCATATGACTTATATGGAGAAATGCCTTCCTATTTTATTTGTGATAAAAATATTGGAAAAAATTACCCAACTGATTAGGGAAATTATTATATATCAGCTCAAGTCAATAACATGAAGCTTTTAAAATTATATTTATGCAGATTCTTAATGATGAAAAGATAGTTATGCTATAATGTTGAGGTCTTTCAAAAATATAATTGGATAGTTAGATAAAAAATAAAAATAAAATACACAAGAGAAAGAAGACAGCAATTAGAGGTACCATAGTACTGTTAGTACTAGAGACAATACAGATGTATAGTTATAAAATACAACACAGTATGAGGAATGCAATATTGGATGCATGTGTAATAGTAATACAAGGACAGAAAAGAGAGGAAGTGATTAAAAGTGTTGGGGGCATAGTACCAGGAAATTTTTCAGAAGAGATTACTTTTAAATTGAATTTTAAAAGAAAATTGAAAGTTTTCAGCGGGTGAGTGTTGTGAATGGCACCCTCTGCCAACAAAACTGACGTTTATAAAAAAGTTTAATATGTGGCACTTTCAAAGCTGAAAGATAATTCTCCTAGACATGGTCATTCTGTACAAATGCCTATTGCTAATTAAAGAGCAATGAGAAATAGCAGGTTATACAAGGTTGCCTGCGTAGCCAATTGTTAATCTTAAGAAATGTGTAGAAATATAACTCAAATACAAACTCAAAAAAATAATTTGTTTTTCTGTCTTTCTGAAAGTGTCACTTTTGAGCAGTAGGTCACAAGGAATATTATCTTCATTTACTTGATTAGAAAACATGGAGTATTTGATGTCATAGACAGTATCAGGGGGCATGAAAAGACATGTGAGTTATAGTATTGTATTCAAAAATATGCTAATTAATTAAAATTTAAAATAAGATTTTTATTAGAAGTGTTCATTATTTTGCAAAGGAAGATATTGAAAAGGATCAAATAGGCATAAATTTATGTCACCATTTTTTTTTCATTTTTTAAAACAGCTCTAGATTTTATTCTAAATTATCCTTTCTTTTAATAAGGATGAGAAACTAATTGGAGCTCTTATAGTGTTTATAACAATGTTTTTTTTTATTTTCAACCATGAAAATTTCATATCTTTCATGTTTCAATTTGTAACATTATAATATTGTACTTTTTCAAATACCATATGTAGAAACATTTCAATTTTTGTATAATATTCATGTGTCAATTCTATTTATATGTACAAAATTACTTCGGCAAATGTTTCAAATATTTTTGAAATTTAATATGGACTTCTGAATCAAGTTAGTCTGATTTTCCCTCACCTTCCTCCCTGAATAAAAATTTATAAAAATAAGAATGTCATATATAATGTTACTTTAGAATCTGTAGCAGTCTATTGATTACCAAAACCAAGTAGGATTATAAGACTGGCGTTTGCTACTGAAAATGCAGATAACCTGTTTTAGGAAAAAACTACTAGTTATGCAGGAGCAGGACAGAATCACAGAAATAAATGTATGGTAGAAGGTCCCAGAGACCAAAATTTAATGCTGAGAGGATCTTCCAAGTTTGAAATCTTGCTTCAGAATTTTAGGTCAGAAGTTGAAAATCATATAAAGGAAAACTGGAAGTTTCTTGTGGCTAGAGAAATTTCTGCCCATTCTGTCTTAGAAGAACAAGTGAATAAAAAGGCTATGTCCAGTGGGTAAATAGGGCAGAGACAAAGGGGAATTACATGCAAATTCTTGAGGCAAAAAGTCTGCTTTATGCCTAGAAGATCAGAGAATCGCTAAGTTTGAGGTGAATAGGCATTCCTGGTCCCCTGTGCCTCTCCCTGCCCTTGTGCAGTCCAGAGCTCACTGACTCCTCCCCGGGGACCAGGCCACTTCCAAACAATTGCCCAAAAGTTGTCCACCTAAATTTAGTATTTTCTCCCTTGAATTTCTCCTCCACTCAACAATAATTCAGTCAGCAAAATTTCTCACATAGTACTATATTCCTTACTTTCAAAGTGTTTAGTAGAATTTAAACATCAGTCAGAGCTTTAAAATAAGCAAATCAACAAACAGAAAGGAAAAAGAATAAATGCAAACCAAATAGGTGAAGTAGAAAAGAAAAATATAAATATATGTTTATGATAATTTAAGATATGAAAACCACTTTGTTAACACAAGATTTGTGGACATAGTAGCAGTGGAAAACATTGCTGGATTGACTACATAGAGATGCAATACTAAATTAATTTAAGAAAAATACATTTATGATAGAATTCTAGAAATACACATGAATTTCAAGGAGTTAAGTTGTTTACTACATAAAAGATTATTAAAACCCCATAGAAAAATGCCAATTTTGAGTTTAATAAAAAGAACAAAAGGCAAATAATTTGCACAGGTAATAACCATAGGGGAAATAAAATATACATAAAAATGTCAACATTACCAATAAGCAAACAAATAAAAATTAATCCTATGTCATGTTATTATTTAACTATCTTATTAGAAAAAAATGCAAAAATAAGGACACAAAGCTCATATATTGCAAGAGTTAATGAATAAATAAAGCTTCTGGGAAGCAATTTGGCAATGGCTATCGAGTTTAAATAATGTGCCCAGCTGTTGGGGCTCAGTATATTGAGCTTCATCCCACAGACTGAGAGGTCCTGGTTCAATTCCCGCTCTGGGCACATGCCTGGGTTGTGGGCTTAATCCCTGGTGAAGGGTGTGTGGCCCCAATGAGGGGTATAAGGGAGGCAGTCAGCTGATGTTTCTTTCTCACATCAATGTTTTTATTTCTCTCTCTCTAAAAAAAAAAAATCATAGATAAATAAATAAAGTGATTGCTCCTCGATGTAGTAACCCACTGTCAGGATCTGTACTAAAAATATATATAATTGTAGATTAGGTAAATGTCTTTGTACTAGAAAATAATAATTATGCTCTTAAAATTGATCAAAATTAGAAAACTTTCTCTTTTCTGATATTTTATTAAAAATATAACTATAATGCATGAGCCCAATTCAGTGTTATGCAGTTATTAAGATTATGTTTTAAAGACTATGCAATTATGCAATGACATGATAAAATACTTCAAATATAAGGTTTTTTTAATTTTTTATTTTTTTAGAGAGAGAGGAAGGCAGAGAGAGACAGAATCATCAATGTAAGAGAGAAACATCCAATAATTGTCTTCTGCACACCCCTACTGGGGATCAAGCCCATAGCTTGGGTATGTACCCAAACTGGGAATTGAACTGGGACCTCTCAGACCAGGGGACAAAGCTCAATCCACTGAACCACACCAGCTGGCATAGCAGGCTAATTTGTTTTTTATTTTATTTTATTTTATTTTATTTATTTTATTTTATTTTATTTTATTTTTATCTTTATTGATTTTAGAGAGAGAGAAAAGTAGAGGGAGAGAGAGATAGAAACACTGATGAGAGAGAACATCTATTGGCTGCCTCCTGCATGCCCCCACAGGGAATTTGGCTCACAATCTGGGCATGTACCCTGACCAGGAAATGATCTGGTGACCTCTTGGTGCATGGGTCGACGTTCAACCACTGAGCCACACCAACTGGGCATAGCAGGCTAAGTTTTAAGTTGAAAACTTTGTATGGCCCCGAATGATGTTATAAATATCCAAATGACCCTTGACAGAAAAAAGATTCCCCACCCCGCTATTGGCTTATGGACTCAAGGGTTATGGTTTGGTTTCAGTCAAGGGCACATACCTTGGTTGCAGGTTCGATCCTGGTAGGACTTTTGCGGGAAGCAACCAATCTATGTCTCTCTTACATCAATATTTCCCTCTCTTTCTCTCTCTCTCCCTCCCTCCCTTCCACTTTCTCTAAAAATCAATAGAAAAATATTCTGATATCCTGTCTTTGGGTGAGGATTAACAAAAAATAAAAAGAAATAAAGAATGTGAATTAAATACTTGGGAACTTTAGCAGTGCCATAACTGGATGGCAAAAATATAGATGATATTTTATTATATTTTATACATATTTAATGTGTGGTATTTATTTGTTACTTTTTTATTTTGGAACATATTTTAATAACCTTTATTTTTAGAAAAGTTTTGAATTTACAGAGAAATTGCAAACATAGTGCAGAAAGTTCCCATATGTCCTACACACAGTTTCTCCTATTATTAGTGGCTTACATTTGTATTTTGTATTTGTTACAATTAATGACCTGATAGTAATCTGTTATTTTAACTTAAATTTATAATTTACTCAGATGCTATTAGTTTTTTCCTGGTGTCTTCTTCTGTTCCAGGTTCTTACTTAGTTTTAGCATTCATTTTTCTTTAACCTCCTCTTAATTGTGAGTTTCTCAGACCTACTTTGTTTGTGATGACCTTGACAATTTTTAGGAGAATTGGGCAAGCATGTTTTGTTTGTTTTTCTTTTATAATTAGACAGGGGTTATGAGTTTTGGGAGGAAGGTTATAGAGATAAAGTGGCATTTTCATCACATCATATCAAGGGTACATACCATCAACATGATTTATATCTGTTGATGTTGACCTTGATCACCAGGGTGAGCTAGTGTTTGCCAGGTAACTCTACTGTAAATTATTTCCCCTACCCCCACATTTTCTTACTGTATTCTTTGAAAAAAAAGTCTCTATGAATAGCCCACTTTAAAGGAGTGAGGAGTTATGTTCCATCTTCTTGACTGCATGGGAAATCTGTCTTAGTGTGTTCCATTTTAATTGTAAAATGTAATGTTAATTCATTGTTGAAATAATGCAACATCAAATGATTCTCTATAAATTTTTAAAAATATTTTATTATGATCTTTAATAATTTGTAAAGTACACTTTTAAGTACAGATATTTGTTAGAATTTTCTTTTCTTTTCCTGATAAAAGTAAAAAAAATACTGGGTAATATTTTTTAATTGTTTATTACTAAATAAGGCATGCATAAGAAAGAAATAATTTTTTTATTTTGATTAATCTTCCTAGAATTTCCCTTAGAAGGATGATATCAAAGTCTTGCACTCAAAATAAATATTGGGTTTCCAAAAGGTCTTGTACATAATAATTGAATAAAAATCATATGCAATAAAATGTATACTTAAGAGCTAATTTTGATATTCTATACTAGATTTGACAGAACTTGACAATTTTTTATACCATATATTAAAAAAATTTTCTATTCATTGGTTTTAGAAAGAGAGAAGAAGGGGGAGAGAGAGAAAAAAAGAAAGTGAAATATTGTTTTGTTGTTCCACTGATTCATTCATTCACTGTTTTTTCTTGTATGTGTCCTGACCTGGGACTGAACGCACAATTTTGGTGCATTGGAACAATACTCTAACCAACTAAGCTAGCCAGCCAGCCAGGGCTTTGTACCAGGCATACATATATATATTTTAATAAAAATTTTGTGACATAATGTATCCAAGAGGAAATGAAATTATGCTATTAAAATTGTATTAATTTCAGGTTACACATAAAATATTTACCTGATTATTTGTAACAAAATGAATTTAAAATTGAAGAACTTTTTAAAAAGGTTGCATAGATGTATATACATAGCACCTCCTCTCTTTACTAACCCCATCCCCAGGTGATGAAAGTTTTATTTTTATACTATCACCAATTCACAAATAAGAACCAATGTCAATGCAAATTTAATATATAGATCAAAGCTGTCTATGTTTCACTGAATCTGAAAAAATGGTAATGTAGTTGTTGTAGGTCATCTTACCATCATTAGCTTTCTTATTGATCTGTGAATATTTTGCCCTTTATTCGCACATGTCTTCTTTGATTGTTTATTTGTGTGGGTTGAAAACTCAGCCTTCCTTCTTCTGTGTGATCAAGGGCAGGTGACCTAACTAACTCTGGCTTTGTTCTCCTTTACAACACAAAAACAGTAATGCTGTCAAAGATGTATCATTGGAATATATTTAAAGAGAACAGAACATTTTCTAGCATATAGAAACATTCAATAAGTGTTAGATAGTTAAGATTATGATTGTTCCTATTATTATGTAATAACCTACAGTCCAAAGATGGTAGGTAGATAGCACAATGAAGGAAATCTTTCTTCAGAAAAGTAGCGCAGTTATGTGTGCATTTCATTATAATTGTGCAGTTTTATAAATATATATGTACATATATATCAAATACAGAGAGTGTCTGAAATACAGTATTGTAATGTTAAAAAAATCATTGAGATCAAACTCTATTTGTATCAGTAATTCCAGAAACCTTGTTAGAAATATTTGGCACACTTTGAATGACATTCTGTCATAAATATGATGCATTTTAAAGATAGTAAAAGCTTTGAATCCCACAATATTTTATAGCCATATATATTTAATATACTCATCTAGACATTCTTAGCAGTATTTGAGAAATTAAATAGTAATCCTTAAATTTATTCAAAGTAGTTATTTTTTTTAATAAAGCAGACTTAATCAAAGAGCTATTTTAATCAATATTATAATATATTCTGAAGTGTTGTCATATTTTGTTCACTGGTAATATTTCTTTTATTGTTATAGAGATTTTACCTTCTCATACTTTCTTTGATTAAATGGGAAAAGAAAATCGGTTGCTATTCCTGAGTCATTTTCAATCACTGAAATCTCATGGGCTTCTCTTTATTTCAAGTTCATTTAGTAGATAAAACATTCTAGTGGGAAAGACAAACAATAAGGAATTTTTATCTGTATCTGTATTATCCATCATCTATCCATTTATCTACCTATTGTCATCAAAATCTATAATCATCTATCTATGTAAATAGATCTGTTATTACCTACTGTGTTATTTCAGGTACAAATGAGTATAAAATGATAAAACAGGAATGATAGGAGAATACTATTTTAATTTAACACCATTTGCTAAAACCATCTTTTTCTAACAGTATCCTCCTTCATTAATACAGACTTCATTAACATCTTTGAACATTTATTTTGTCCCAGCCACTGTCCTATATGATGGGTGTATAATTATGAATAATACAGAACCCAGGGAATGTGCCCTGACTGGGAATTGAATTGTCAACCTTTAGGTACATGGGAGAGCACCCAACCAACTGAACCACAGCAGCCAGAGTACTTTAATATTTTTTAATGACCTAACTATCATTTATCACATTATTTGTTTAGGACATTTTTGTATTCTAAACATTTGATTTATAGCAATTTTAAAAATGTAATGTTTTAATACATTCTTTGGACGGCCTAAAAATAGTATTCCCCCAACACACACAAAGGCACACAAACAAACAGTTTTGTTTAAAATAGTAATTATAGGTTTTCACATACATTTTTACACACACACACACACTGCATATGAGGATCTCCATTGTATGAATTTTGAGATTATTATTTTTTGTATCTGAAAGACATACAGTGCTGAGGTCTGTAGAGATCAAAGTGTTCTGGGAAAATTTCTCTGATACTCTAAAATTCTTATGTCCAATAGGTATATCTGAAATGGAGGAAGAAGGGAGAGCACATATAACATCTCCCTATTGATCTTAAGCACCGAAGTTGGTACTGCTCAAGAATCAAGATACCTAATTTTTTTTATTGTTTAAAGTATTACAGATGCCCCTTGCCTTTTCCACCATTGACCGCCCTCCTCATTTCCACCCCCTCTCCTGCTTTCCCCAAACAAATGTCTGTGTCAATTAGTTGTTCATATATACATACAAGTTCTTTGTTTTATCCCTTTCCACCCCACCCCCAAATCCCTTTGCAGTTTGTTCCCTACTTCCATGACTCTAAATCTATTTTGATCAACAGCTTATTTTGTTCATGATAAACCACAAATAAGTGAGATCATGTGGTACTTGTTTTTCTGTGACTGGCTTCTTTCCCTCAGCATAATATTCTTCAGGTCCCTCCCTGTCCTCTCAAAGAGTGAGAGATCTTTCTTTCTTATAACTGCATAGTATTCTAAGATACCTAATTTCTTATGTGTATCTGTTTAATGCTTTTTTTTTTTTGCTTGTGTTTAAGTGGGTTTCTTATTTTCTTACTCTAATTTTTAAATTTGTTTTGATTTATTTATATTGTAACAAAATTTATAACATTGCATAATTATAGTATATTATTGTCTTCATTAATTATACCATACATTAGATCATTATGGCTTATTTCCCTCTCCTTGCAAATTGATATTCTTAAGCAGCATTCATATTTTCCCTCCACCCCCATCCTCTGATAAGGCCATCATTTTACTCTATTTTTTACAAGGTTGACTTCATTAAATTCCACATATAAGTGATATCATACAATATTTATCTTCTGCCTTATCTCACTTATCATCATGTGCTCAAAGTCCAACCATGTTGTCCAAATGTCATGATATTCTCCTTTCCTGAGGCTGGATATATATGTTTGAACTTTTATATGTTTATGTTTAACTTTTTAAGAAGCTACCAATCTGTTTTCAATGTTTCAAGGTGCCAAGCCCCATTCCCTCCAGCAAGGAAAAATGTTCCAGTTTTTCTATATCCTTGATAACCTCTTGGTATTATCAAACTTATTATAGCCATTTAGTGATAAGTCCTTAAAATTTCAATTTGTATTTATCATATGTATAATGATGTTGAGCCTCTTTTTATGTGTCTTGTATCTATATGTAAATACCTTTTTATAATAAGTCTATTTAAAACTTTTTCCATTTAAAAATGGGGTTGTTTTCTTCACATTGTGTAGTACTCTGGAGGCAGTATTTTAAAGGATAGGTGATTTGAAAATGTCTCCTCCCAGTCTGTAATTTAGTTTTTTATTTTCTGATTGTCATCTTTTTGAAAACAAACTTTTATTCTAAAAGAAATACAATCAATTATTATATTCTTTGACATTGTGATTTTGTTACCTTTAAGATTATTGATGAACCTAAAGTTACAAAGTAATTACTTCTACAAATTTTGTAATTTTATTTTATATAATTATGTCTGTGTTTCAGCTCATTTTGTATTGTATAAGTTAACTGTGTATGGTATGAGGTCATTTTTTAAAAGTTTGTTTGAAACTTGAGAAGTCTTACAGGTTGATATATTTTTTTCAGCAAAAATTATGTAAATAAAAATGCTCTTAAAATGTTATTTTTCCAAAATATTTTGTCATAAAAATAGCTATGTGCTCATATATTTCATAAGTAATATGTGTTTTGAATAATATTAATACAATAGTTTAATTTTCTTAAATCATCAAGTGCCATACTATTTGCAATCACTGATTATTGTATAAAAAGTGAAAAATAATTGGACGCTCTCCTTTTTGAAGAAGGCAAATATGTACCCATCAGCTTTAAGCATTTGGCACAGATAATCAGCAAATATTTGTGTGGTACAGAACAACTTATAATTAGCATTTACCTAGTTACAAATATTTGTTACCATTCTCTTGTGTTAAATAGCATTAAAATAAGTCAGAATGTCTTTACAGATAGCATGATAACAAAATAATTTATTTTCAAGGGATTGAAGTAGATGTTGAAATAAAAAGTATCTACAGGTGCTAAATTTCTTCTTTTTATTATTATTAAACAACAAATTTATTGACTTACATTTTGTAACCATAAGTTTGCACTTCTTAATCCCATCACCTTTTTCATTGTTCCCCTCAACCCCTTTCCATCTGGCACTTTCAAAATGTTCTCTGTATCGATGAGTTCTGCTTGTTCATTCAGTTTGTTTTTTAGATTCTACATATAAGTGAAATCATATGGCATTTTTCTTCTTCTATCTGCCTTATTCAGCACCATACCCTCTAAGTTTATCTATATAGCTGCTGATGGCAAGATTTCATCCTTTTTTTGTGTGTATTTTTGTTCTTTTGGATTTTTGGCTGAGTCATATTCCATTGTATATACATACAACCTCTTTATTCATCTACTGAAGGATACTTAGGTTGTTTGCATATATTGGCTATTGTAAATAATGCTGCAATGATCATATTAATTAATATGTCTTTTTGATTTAGTGTTTTAGGTTACTTTGGATAAAGAATCAGCAGGCAGTTGCTGGGTCCTTTCTTGTCTCTTTCTGTATAGGCTTTGTTTTACGTCTGTTTTGTCTGGTGTAAATATTGATACCCAGCTTTTGTTTATTTTCTTGTTCCCATTTTCATGAAATATCTTTTTCCATTCATTTCCTTTAGTCTGTTTGTATCTTTTAATCTGAAGTGAGTCTCTTGTAGACAGAGGATACGTAAGGGTCTTGTTTGTTATCCATTCGGCCTCTACATGTCTTTTGATTGGAGCATATGATCAATTTGTATTTAAAGTAATTGCCAATAGATAGGTATTTATTGCCATTTAATTGTTCATATTTTTATCTTATTTTTTCTTCTTAGAGAAGAACTGACCCTTTAACATTTATTTTTATTCTGGTTATGTGGTGATGTACTCCTTTTGCTTTTTCTTGTGTGAGAAACTCTTTATCTGTCCTTCTATTCTAAATGTTAGTTTTGTTGAATAGAGTAATCTTGGTTGTAGGTCCTGGCTTTTCATCAGTTTGAATATTTCTTGCCAATCCCTTCTGGCCTGCAAAGTTTCTGTTGAGAAATCAACTAACCATCTATTGGAGCTCCCTTGTAGCTAGCTAACTGCTTTTCTCTTGCTTCTTTTAAGATTCTACCATTAAACCTTTGGCATTTTTATTATGATGTGACTTGGTGTGGCCTCTTTGCATTAATCTTGTTTGGGACTGTCTGAAGTTCCTGGATTTGTATGTCTATTTCCTCCACCAGGTTAGGGAAGTAGTTCATCATTATTTTCTCACATAGGTTTTCAATTCCTTGCTCTCTCTCTTTTCATTCTGGTACTCACATGGAGTGAATGTTGGTACGCTTAAAGTTGTTCCAGAGACTCCTTATTTTATCCTCACTTTTTTCTCTTTTCTTTTTTGATTGAGTGTTTTCTGCTTCTTTCTTTATGTTCCAAATCTATGATTTTATCTTCTGCTTCATCTACTCCACTGTTGATTACCTGTAATGTATCCTTCATATCTATTAATGTAGTCTTCATTTCTGACTGGTTCTTTTTTGAGTTTTATAGTTCCATTTTTTGTTTTCTATCCCTTTGTTGAAGTTCTCACAAAGTTCCTCTACTCTTTCCCTAAGTTTTTAAAGCATCCTTGTAACCAGTGTTTTAAACTCTGCATCAAGTAGATGGTTTTTCTCCATTTTGTTTAGTACATTTTTGGAAATTCATCTTATTCTTTCATGTGGGACATGTTTCTTGGTCTCCTCATCTGCCTTTCTCCCTGTTTTTATTTCTACATATTAGGTAGAGCTGCTATGGCTCCTGTGCTTGGTACAGTAGCCTTATCTCATAGGTATCCTGTGT
The DNA here is from genome assembly GCF_014108415.1 of Molossus molossus. Classification (NCBI taxonomy): domain Eukaryota; kingdom Metazoa; phylum Chordata; class Mammalia; order Chiroptera; family Molossidae; genus Molossus; species Molossus molossus. Next base: position 2,028,950 of record NW_023425348.1, read on the forward strand.
TCTGTGTTGTTCGGTGATGTAGCCTCCCTGATCACCTGAGTCTGCCACTTCAGGTGTGCTCCCCATGTGGACTGTGTACTTGCTCCTTTTGCAGTGGAGCCTTGATTACTGTTGGCACCTCAGTTGGAAGGATTTACCCCAAGGCTTTTTGGCCGCAAAAACTGGCTGCAATCATCATGGAGAATCAGCAGTGCAGGGGCTGACCCCATAGAATAGGACTTACTTCGGCCATGCTTTGGTGCCTACTGAGTTCTCCCCTTGAGTGTGTCACTTGTGGAGGAGGTTGTTTGGTACTTCACCATGGTTGGAGGCTGTCCACCAGGTGTACTGGCTCTGATACTTCCAGGGAAGCATATGCCAAGATCTTTCAGCACCCGTGCTCTACCCAGGAATACCTAGAATGAGCTACAAAGTAATGTGTAGATGGTTTCTAAATATACTGGACTTAGAGGTACCAGGGAGAGGCCAAGCTATGAACACAGGCAGGACACTGCTAATGCCAAGCCTGGGGCCACTTAACAAGAGGTATGGGGAACTCTGAGACCAGATGCTGCTTGTTTGAAATATTTTATGGAAGTCCAAAACACAATCCAATATAGGCCATTTCTGTGGAAAAGCCACTGAAAATGGCTTGGCTGGGCCCTGAAGTTGGGTAGCAAGGGTCTCAGGGAATCACTAAGGTGGGTCTAACAGTCTGAAAAAGGTTGATGGAGACTTAGATATGGCCCAGCCTGTTGGCTCTGTTCTGGGAAGGCCCAGAAAATGAGCAATGGCCTCTGCCAGCACTTCTGTCCGGGAGAAAGCTGCTCCTCCAACTCTCACCTCCATGTATGATTACTCAGTTCCTTGTTGTATGTCGAGCTGTTGCCCCAACGCTGGAGCTCAGAGCCAGTGAGTTTGAGTATGTTTGTGTGTGGGACTTTTAAGAGTCATGCCTGGGACCACAAAAGCCCTCTGACTCACTTAGCCACAATTCCCATTGCTTTTCATAGCCAGAAGTCGTGGGGACTTCTCTTCTAACACTAGAACCTTAAGCTGGGAGGCTTTGTGTGGGGCTGAGACTCCTGACTCTTCACAAGGGAACTCCCCACCCAAGATATTCCCCACCTCCATGATTTTTAGCCACCACAAATGAGTGTGAGACCAGCACTTTCTGTGTTTTTGCCCCTCCTACTAGCCTCAAGATGGCTTCTTTTTTATATCCTTAGTTGTAGGACTTCTGTCCAGATAGATTTCAAGTGGTTCTAAATACCGGTTGTTTATACATTAGCTGTAATTTTTATGTGGTTGAGGGAGGACTTGAGGACCATGTTTACCTACACCACAACCCTAATTTTTCTCACCTGGATTGTTTTTTATTCCATTAAAGGAACTGGTCCATCAATGGAGAAAAAGTGTTTCACCATGAAATGTTTTTCTTTAAATTAAAGAAGCAATTTACTGTTGAGTATATAATTCCCCCATAATCTTTTCTATTGTATCTCTGAGAGGTTAGCTTGTCCCAGATTGAGGCCCTGCATTCTGCCCTCCCACAGAAGCAGTTAGCCTCTTGTTTAGTAGGACCATTTATGAACTAAAATGATCTCCACTAAAATTGTCTACAATTAGTGTTTGAGATAACCAGTGTTGATAGACTGATGGATCAGGTCTTGAAAACACTGTTTCACATATTACACAGCTTTATCCAGAGGGTTTGGAACCCAGTCTCTAATTATATTACCAAAGGCATGGAGGTAGCCCTGCCTAAAAATGCTGAAGTGGCAACTCAGCCAATGATCTCACTAATCTGCCTTATTATATAGCATCAAATGTGTGATGGCCCTAATTACTGTCAAGACAGGAACTGGTGCTTCTCCAGCCATTGTTCTATAAATTTCATAGTCCAAACACCAGGATCCTTCTTCCAAAATCTGATATCCCACTTTGCTAGATCTCATTCTATTACTTGAGAGTAAAACGAGAAAGAGGGGAACTCTGCACCTGCTATTTCTCCTGCCTTTTTATGTTTTTCCCTGTACACGCTGTTCTGAAACTGGTGTATGTATTACCTGGTATGTTTCATTCAATCTGATATACTAGGCAGAATCACAAATACACAAAATTTGTTCTTATTCTCATTGTTGAATTGGAGTCTAGTAAATATAATAAGCAAAGAGATGTTACAAATGCCTGTATGTTCATCCAATTGTATATCAAAACTTCACATTGCATGTTTTTATTTTTTTATGAGGAAATAACCAAATTTATTTATATAGATATATGTATGGGAATCCCACATACATAAGAGCCACAGACAGAAAGTTAAAGTGGTATTTATGACATTTTGAGCTAAGGATAAGGTAAGGCACCTGAGGCTTCAGAGGTGAGGAAGGTCATTGAAGAACAGATGTATTCAGCACTTAGAAGTGTGCTCTGCCCTATAGGTAGGTGAAAAAAAAAAGTTATTTCTGGTGATAACTTTTATTATGGGCAAGGCCCCCACTTTTTACCCATTGACACCCTCCTTTCCTCTCCCACCCCACTCCTGCTTTCCCCAACCTAATGTTGGTGTCCATTGGTTGTGCATATATGCATATAAGTTGTTTAGATTATCTCTTCCAACCCCTTTCATCCCCCATCACTCTGAGGTTTATTAGTCTGTTCCCTACTTCCATTACTCTAGATCTCTTTTGGTCGACAGTTTATTTTGTTCATTATGTTACATAAATAAGTGAGATCATGTACTTGTGGTACTTGTCTTTCTCTGACTTGCTTATTTCTCTTAGTATAATGCTCTCCAGGTTTTTCTATGTCATCTCAAAGGGTATGAGATCATTCTTCTTTACAGCTGCATAGTATTCCATTGTGTATATGTACCACACTTTTTTATCCACTCACCTACTGATGGGCACGTGGGCTGTTTCCAGATCTTAGCTATTGTAAATAGCACTGCTATGAACACAGGGGTGCATATATTCTTTGTGAATGGTGTTTTGGGATTCTTTTTTTTTTTAAGCATATGAATTTTTTTTCTCCAATTTCTATTAATTTATTTTTGTTACAGATGTTTCTCCTTTTTCTCTCTTGACCCCCTCCTCCCCATCTCGCTTTCTCCATCCCCCTAGCATTGTTGTCTATGTCCATTGGTTATGCATACATGCATATAAATTCTTTGGTTCATCTCATCCATCCTCCCCGCCCCCCTCCTCTGAGGTTTGTCAGTCTGAACCATACTACTTTCTATGTCTCTGGGTCTATTTTGTCCATCAGTCCACCCTGTTTACTATATTCCACAAATAAGTGAGATAATGTGGTTTTTGTATTTCTCTGATTGGCTTATTTCACTTAGCATAATACTCTCGAGGTCCCTCTATGTTGTCTCAAAGGATAAGAGATCTTTTTTTCTTACAACTGCATAGTATTCCATTGTATATATGTACCATAGTTTCTTTATCCACTCATCTTTTGATAGACACTTGGGCTGTTTTTACATCTTAGCTATTGTAAATAGTACTGCTATGAACATAGAGATACAAATATTCTTTCTGATTGGTGTTTCAGGCTTCTTAGGATATATTCCTAGAAGTGGGATCACTGGGTCAAATGGAAGATCAATTTTTAATTTTTTGAGGTAACACCATATCGTTTTCCATAGTGGCTGCACCAGTCTGCATTCCCACCAGCAGTGTACTTGAGTCCACTTTTCTCCACACCCTGGCCAACACTTGTTTGATGATTTGTAAAGGCAGCCATTCTGACAGGTGTGAGGTGATACCTCATTGTTGTTTTATTTTGCATCTCTCTGATGATTAGTGATGTTGAGCATTTCTTCATAGGTCTCTTAGCCATTTGTATGTCCTGTTTGGAGAGGTGACTATTTAGTGCCTCAGCCCACTTTTTAATTGGATTCTTTGTCTTTGTTTTGTTGAGTTGTATGAGCACTCTCTATTTATTGGAAATTAACCCCTTATCTGTTATATCATTGGCAATTATGCTCTCCCATACAGTCGGAAGCCTTTCCGTTTTGATGATTGTATCTTTCGCTGTGCAGAAGCTTTTGAGTTTGATGTAGTCCCATGTGCTCATTCTCTCCTTTGTTTCTGTTGCCTTAGGTGATGTATCAGTGAAAATTCTTCTGTGTATGTTGTCTGAAATTTTGTTGCCTACATTTTCTTCTAGGATTTTTATGGCTTCATGAGTCACATTTAAGCCTTTTATCCATTTTGAGTTTATTCTTGTGAAGGATGTAACTAGACCATTCTTGATGGTCTAGTTTCATTTTTCTGCATGTAGCTGTCCAATTTTCCCAGCACCATTTGTTAAAGAGGCTGTCCTTACCCCACTGTATGCTCTTGCCAACTTTGTCAAATATTAATTGAGCATATTGCCTTGGGTCCATTTCTGGGATTTCTGTTCTGTTCCACTGGTCTATATGCCTGTTCTTGTGCTAGTTCCAGGCTGTTTTGATTACAGTGGCTTTGTAGTATAACCTGAAATCTGGTAATGTGATCCCTCCATCTTTGTTCTATTTTTTCAAGATTGCTGTGACTATTCGAGGTCTTTTTGGTTCCATATAAACTTTTGAAGTACTTGTTCTAATTCTGTGAAGTATGCCGTTGGTATTTTGATGGGGCTTGCATTGAATCTATAGATTGAATTGGGTAATATGGGCATTTTAATGATGTTAATTCTTCCAATCCATGAACAGGGTATGTGCTTCCACTTTTTTATATCTTGCTTTATTTCTTTTTTCAATGACCTGTAGATTTCTGCAAATAGGTCCTTTATTTCTTTGGTTAACTTTATTCCTAGGTATCTTAATTTTTTTGCCACAATGGTAAATGAGATTGTTTTCTTAGTTTCTCTTTCTGTGAGTTCATCATTGGTGTATAAGAATGCCATCGATTTCTTGATGTTAATTTTGTATCCTGCTACTTTCCAAATACATTTATTAAATCTAGTAAATTTTTGATGGAGTCTTTGGGGTTTTTTACGTATAGTATCATGTTATCTACAAATAATGACAGTTTCACACCTCCTTTCCAATTTGGATCCCTTTTTTTCTTCCTGTCTGATTGCTGTGGCTAAGACTTCCAGTGCTATGTTGAATAAGAGTGGCAAAAGTAGACATTCTTGCCTTGTTCCTGTTCTTAAGGAAAATGCTTTTAGTTTTTGCCCATTGACTATGATGTTGGCTGTAGGTCTTTCATATATGGCTTTTACTATGATGAGATATGATCCCTCTATTCCCACATTGCTGAGCATTTTTTTATCAGAAATAGATGCAGAATTTTGTCGAAGGCTTTTTTGGCATCTGTTGATATGATCATGTGGTTTTTATTCTTCATTTCATTTATGTGGTGTATCATGTTTATTGATTTGCAAATATTATACCAGCCTTGCATCCCTGGGATGAATCCCACATGGTCATGGTGGATAATTTTTTTTGTATATTGCTGGATCCGATTTGCTAGTATTTTGTTCAGGATTTTGGCATCTATGTTCATCAGGAATATTGGCATGTAGTTTTCTTTCTTTGTTGTGTCTTTTTCTGGTTTTGGAATTAGAATTATGCTGGCTTCATAAAACGAGTTTGGAAGTCTTTCTTCTTCATGAATTTTTTGAAATAGTTTGAGGATAAGGGGTGTCAGTTCTGCTTTGAATGTTTGGTAAAACTCCCCCGTGAAGCCATCCGAGCCTGGGCTTTTGTTTGCTGGGAGAGTCCTGATTACATCTTCTATTTCTTCGGTTGTATTGGTCTGTTCAAGTTTTTTTATCTCTTCCTGGTCCATTTTTGGGAGACTATGTGTTTCTAGAAATTTGTCCATTAAACTTAGATTGTCGAATTTTTTGCCATATAATTGTTCAAAGTAGTTGTTAACGATCCTTTGTATTTCTGTTGTGTCAGTTGTTACTTCTCCTATTTCATTTCTGTTTTTGTGCATTTGGATTCTTTCTCTTTGTTTCTTGGTGAGTCTAGCTAAGGGTCCATCAATCTTGTTTATCTTTTCGAAAAACCAGCTCTTTGTTTCATTGATCTTTTGAATTGTTTTTTGGTCTCTATGTCATTTATTTCTGCTCTGATCTTTACTATTTCCTTCCTTCTACTTGCTCTGGGGTTTTAATTTTATTTGCTCTCTAGTTCTTTAAGTTGTGAGGTTAGATAGTATATTAGTCTATTAGAGATTTTTCTTGTTTTTTGAGGTAGGCCTGTAGTGCTATGAACTTCCCTCTCAGAACTGGTTTCGCTGCATCCCATAGATTTTGTGTTGTTGTGTCTTCATTTTCATTGGTTTGCAGGAAGTTTTTAATGTCTTCCTTGATCTCTTTGGTGGCCCATTCTTTGTTTAATAACATGCTATTTAGCTTCCATGTGTCAAATGTCTTTGTATGTTCTTCTTGCAATTGATTTTTAGTTTCATGCCATTGTGGTCTGAGAAGATTCTTGATATGATTTCAGTCTTGTTGAATTTGTAGAGACTTAGTTTGTGCCCTAACATGTGGTCTATCTTTGGGAATGTCCGTGGTATATCTTTGAAAAAGTCCCATGTGCACTTGAGAAGAATGTGAATTCTGTAGTTTTGGGGTGTAATTCTCTGTAGATATGTATTAAATCCATTTGGTCTAGTGCTTCATTTAGAGTCTCTGTTTCCTTGCTAATTTTTTTGTCTAGAGGATCTATCCAGTGATGTCAGTGGAGTGTTCAAGTCCCCTGCTATGATTATATTCCTATCGATTTCTCCTTGGAAGTCTATCCAGTGCTGTCAATGGGGTTTTGAAGTCCCCTGTTATGACTGTATTGTTGTCAATTTCTCCTTGGAAGTCCTCCAGGAGATTTTTAATATATTTTGGTGCTCCTATATTGGGTGCATATATGTTTATCAAGGTTATATCTTCCTGTTGGATAGATCCTGTCTATTATTTAGTGTCCTTCATTGTCTCTATTATGGCTTTCATTTCGAAATCTATTTTATCAGATATGAGTTTGCTACCCCAGCTTTTTTTTCCTTTCCGTTTGCTTGGAAGATTTTTTTCTATCCCTTCACTTTCAACCTATGTGTGTCTTTTGTTGTGAGGTTGGTCTCTTGTAAACAACATATAGATGAGTCATGCTTTCTTATCCAATCAGCTACTCCGTGTCTTTTTATCAGAGCATTCAATCCATTTACATTTAAGGTGATTATTGATATGTACTTATTTATTGCTATTTTTGTTTAGTGTGGTTCTATTTTTCTTCCCATTTCTCCTGCTAATTACAGCAGTCCTTTTAACATTTCTTGCAGTGCTGGTTTGGTGCTAATGTATTCCCTTAGCCTTTTTTTTTTTGTCTGGGAAGCTCTTTATGTGACCTTCTATTTTGAATGATAGCCTTGCTGGGTAGAGTAGTGTTGGATTCAGATCCTTGTTTTTCATGACCTTGATTACTTCCTGCCACTCTCTTCTGGCCTGTAGTGTTTCTTGTGAGAAGTCAGCTGAGAGCCTATTGGGGTTCCTTTGTAGGTAACCTGTGGCTTATCTCTTGCTGCTTTTAGGATTCTCTCTTTGTCTTTAATTTTTGGCAGTTTGATTATAATGTGTCTTGATGTGGGCATGCTTGAGTTATTCTTACTTGGGGCTCTCTGTGCTTCTTGAACTTGAATGCCTTCTTCCTTCACCAAATTAGGGAAGTTTTCTGTCACTATTTCTTTGAATATATTCTCTAACCCTTGCTCATTTTCTTCTTTGGGGACTCCTATGATGCAAACATTATTACATTTCCAGTTGTCCCACAGTTCTCTTAAGCTGTCTTCCTGTTTTTTAATCGTTTTTCCCTTTTGGTTTTCTGATTGGTTGAATTTTTTTCTACCTGTCTTCTAATTCACTGATCTGGTCCTCAGCTTCCTCTACTCTGCTTTTTGACCTTCCAATGTGTTTTTCATTTCTGCTATGTCATTCTTCATTTCTTCTTGTTGGTTGTTAATTTCCAAATGGTTGATTTTCAACATTTTTATGTCTTTACTCAGGGTGCTCATGTCCTTACACATGCTGTTGAGCTTCCTGAAGATCATGGCTCTGAATTCTAGTTCTGTTAACTTGCTTAACTGTACCTCATTTATCTCATCTTCCGTAGAGGTCTCTTGTTCTTTCATTTGGCTTTTGTTTGTTTTTCACCATTTTGGCTATCACAGTGGGCTTTGGAGTCTGCTAAATTTTCCCTGTGGGTGTTGGTGTTCTGCTGTTTGTGGCTCCCTCTCCTGGGTTTGGATGAGGCAGGGAGGACCTGCTTTAAACACCACTGTCAAGTCTTAACTTTCCTGGTTAGAGTTGCTAGCCCAGGGAATGGTAGTTATCCTCTAGCTTTTTTGCCTGGAGGCTATTAGTAGTTGTCACCTGAAGAACCTTGGCTTCCGAGTTGACTGAAAAACTCCCTCAGGTGCTTAGTGTAAGAGGATTTCCCGCAGGTGGGGCAGATGCTGGGTGTTAAGGGGCCCAATTAGCATTTCAATGGCCACTGGGTGGTGTTGAATCTCCAAGGGAGGGGCCGCCGCCTCTCCCCAGGGCCCTGGGAAGTAGTAAGATGAGCACAGTCCTGTGTGGCTGCGCTCAGTAAAAGTTCTAAGCACCTTCCAAATCCCGAGTGTCCCGCAGAGTTCTAGTTCAGTCTTCCTTCCCTCTGCCGGAGCCCAAGGTGAGTGGCTGCTGCCAATTTAGCCTCTGTTCAATCTCTGTGTCGTGGAGCTGCCTGGGACTTTAACCCGAGTGCGCTGCTCCCAGGTAAGGGTGGCCGAGTCTGCGGCACCAGCCCAGGGCGTAGCACCCAGCTGAGGTCACAAGACCCAGTTGAGGGCATAGCACCCAGCTGAGGCGGCCGCAGGACCCCGCCGAGGCAACTGCTGGTCCTAGCCCAGGCCACAGGACCCAGCTGGGGGCACAGCTTCCAGCCGAGGCTGCTGGCCCCAGCCAAGGTCACAGTACTCAGCCAAGACGGCCGCTGGCCCCAGCCGAGGTCGCCGGACCCAGCCGAACCAGCAGCTTTCAGCAGTGTCGCCTGGTCCCAGCCGATTCCGCTGGTGCCAGCCCAGGCCACTGTGGACCATGGGCTTCCGGCCCCCTCTCATGTCCTCACAAGCCTACCAGGATTGAGTTAGTATCCCTGGTTATGTGGTCCTCCAAGCTGCCTTTTGGTTGCCCTTTCCTGACGATTTGTCTTTATTTTCATTGTAAATCCAGTTTGGTCCTGGGAGATGGTCTGTGTAGCTTCCATTCACTCCGCTGCCATTTTTTCTCTACTTGGTGTAGGGATTCTTAAGATATATTCACAGAAGTGGATCCCTGGATCACATGGCAGTTCCATTTTTAATTGTTTGTGGAAACACCATATTGTTTTCCATAGTGGCTGCACCAGTCTGCATTCCCAGCAGCAATGTGCTAGGGTACCCTTTTCTCCACATCCTCACCAGCACTTGTTTGAGGATTTGTTGATTGCTGTATTCTAGCAGGTGTGAGGTGATATCTCACAGTTGTTTTAATTTGCATCTCTCTGATGATTAGAGATGTTGAGCATTTTTTCATATGTCTCCTGGCCTGTATATTCTTTTTGGAGAAGTGTCTATTCAGGTCCTCTGCCCATTTTTTAATTAGATTGTTTGTCTTCCTTTTGTTGAGTTATGGGTGCTCTATGTATTTTGGATATTAACCCCTTATCTGATGTATCATTGACAAATATGTTCTCCCAGAGAGTGAGTTCCCTCTTCATTTTGATACTGTTTTCTTTTGCCATGCAGAAGCTTTTTAGTTTGATAGTCCCATTTATTATTTTTGTTTTTGTTTCTCTTGCCGTAGGCAATGCATCAATGAAAATTTTGCTACATATCTTGCCTGAGCCTTTTCTGCCTACATTTTCTTCTAGGATTTTTATGGTTTCATGAGTTACATTTTAGTCTTTTATCCATTTAGAGTTTATTCTTGTGTATGGTGTAAATTGGTAGTCTAGTTAAATTTTTTTGCATGTAGCTGTCCAATTTTCCCAGTACCATTTATTGAAGAGGTTGTCTTTTCTTCATTGTATGCTCTTGCTGCCTTTGTCAAATATTAATTGTGCATAAGGTCTTGTGTTGATTTCTCGGTTCTCTGTTCTGTTCCATTGATCTATCTATATGCCTGTTCTTGCTCCAGTACAGAGCTGTTTTGATTATAATGGCTTTGTAGTATGTTTTCTTAATACTTCTTTTTCACACCTTTAAAAATGTTTTCTATGAGATTTATGACTTTTTTGGCTGAGAAATTTAGGCATTATGTTTCAACCTATTCTTTCAGGCATTTTTATTGCAGCAAAAAAAATAAATATTTCTTCAAAGGTTTATGGCTTTTTGTTTTCACCTATTAAGTAATAAGCCTCAAAAGAGGTTTCTAAACACTTACCATTAAGTGATTTTAAACTTTATAAAGCACTGGAGTGAGTACTGCTTAACTTTAAGCACAGAAGGAAAAATGTAGACATTTATATAACTCTGAATTCTTTTTACTTGTGAGTAACTAAAATTTTGGGCACAATATACCTAATGGACATTGCTAATGATAGAGAACTGGATCCTTATTTCACACAAATATGGTAAGGTCTTGCAATACCTGCAATGTATATACCTGCTTTCTTAAGGCACCATTCACTCTTTTCTGAATGGACTGTGCTGGACCTTAATCTTTTTTCGGGTGAACCCTGAAGGAATGAGAAGTCTTTTGAGGATAATGCTCCAGATAACATCATTACCAAGTTTGTTGCAAGGGAAGATCAATTACTTCAGGGTATGGAGGGGTTGCTTCTGATTGCAAAGTAGGTACAAGATGTGGAGGTCAAAACTCTTAGCATCATCTGTGTCTGCACAAATATCCCTATCTGAATCCTCAAGGTTTCACTTATTCCTAGTCAGTGCTGTTTATATAAGACACCTGGCATGATGGTGTTCTGAGCTGGTGGTGTAACCCTTAAATTTACAATCAGATTTTGATATGATCATCAGCCAAACATGATGGCCACAGAAAGTCTCAAGAATTAGTACAAGTGGCCATGACATTTTCCTTCCCAAATCTGATCCATATTTGACACAACTGACTCAGTGCCATTGTTCTCATAATCAATGAACACTATTGAGTCTAATTTTTTACTCTATAAGTAGAACTTTAGGGTTTGAAAGGAGTTGTAACAATGATTGGCGTTACCTCATACAATGTTTTTAAAACTAAAAGGTGGGTTCACCTATATTATCTACCTAACCCTCACAAATGTTCAATGTTCAATGAGATAAATATTCATATTCCACTTTTATAGATGAGGGAATTTTGGCTCAAGAAGGTTATATTCTTATTAAGGATCACATAGCAGGCTTCTAGTTCCAAGTCTTTGGTGTCTGACATTATTTCATAATTTCTTAATTGTTTTTAAATCAGGATGAAAAAGTGCTTCCATATTGTGGGAAATATATTCCTGTGTGTCCCTGGGAGTGCTGCTTCAATGACTAGGGTGATCATTCCAAACAAAGAGCTGAAGAGAAGGTGAGAGTATATTCTGAATATGTAAGTGATTGATAGAGAAATGATGCATTTTGTTGCTGCAGCATTATGTATAGTGTTGTATCCCAGAATAGAGTATGACTCAGCTTTTTCCTGAGTTATATACCTTTTTTTTGTAGGTCAAATACTTTTAAAAGATGCATATGCATTTTTATATTTTATATATCTGTAATTATGTGTCTTGAATAGCATTCAAATTTGAGTTCTGAGCATTCCAGAAATGATGTGCCAAGAGATTGTGAAATAAGCACAATTTGATTTTAGATTAATTGTTTAAATGAATGTGTTATAACTTATTTTGTTAAAAAAAAAAAAAAAAAAAAGCCGTGTAACTAAGCCCAGCTGGTGTTGCTCAGTGGATGGTGCATCTTCCCATGGACTAAGAGGTTCCGGTTCGATTCCCGGTCAGGGCACATGCTCGGGTTTCAAGCTCCATTCCCAGTAGGGGGCATGCAGGAGGCAGCCTGATTAATATTTCTCTCTCACATTGATGTTTCTATCTCTCTCTCCCTTCTTCTCTCTCTAAAAAAATCAATCAAAACATATGTATTTTTAAAAAGCCATATAAAGGAAGGATGTATTTTTAAAAAGCCATGTAAAGCCCTGGCCAGTTTGGCTCAGCGGTTAGAGTGTCTGCTTGCGGTCCGGAGAGACCCGGGTTCGGTTCCCGCTAAGGGCATGTACCTCGGTTGCAGTTTATCCCCGGCCCTGGTTGGTCGTGCGGGTGGCAGCCACTCGATGTGTCCCTTTCACATCGATGTTTCCCTCTTTCTCTCTCCCTCTCTCTCCCTCCCACTCTGTCTGTACAAAAAATGGAAAAATGTCCTCAGATGAGGATTAAAAAATAAATAAAAATAAAAAATAAAAAGCCATGTAAAGGAAGGACCTGGAGAGTATTCTGCTAAGTGAAACAAGCCATGCAGAGAAAGACAAATATCACATGATCTCACTTATTTGTGGAATATAATAAACTAAACAAACTGCTGAACAAAATTAACCCAGAGACATAGAGGTGGGGTACAGACTGACAAGTCCTACAGGAGGGGGGATTGGGAGGGAAGAGGTAAACCACAGAACTTACATGCATGTATGCATGACCAATGAACATAGACAACAAAACTGGGGATGGGGCGGGGGGGGGAGGGGAGGAGGGTGTCAATGGGGGATAAATGAGAAACATCTGTAACAAAAACAAATTAATAAATAAATAAATAAATAAAAAGCCATGTAAATAAGAAATCTTTTATTTTAATGTAATTAGATTGTTATCAATTAACAACACATTAACATCTGATTTTTCTTTCTTTTTTTGTTTTTTTAAATTTTTTTAGGGAGAGGGAGAGAAAGAGATAGAAATATCAATGAGAGAGAACATCGATTGACCGCTTCCTGCATGCCCCTACTGGGGATCCAGCCCACAACCTGGGCATGTGCCCTGACCGGGAATCAAACTGGCAACCTCTTGGTGCATGGATTGATGCTCAGCTACTGAGCCACATTGGCTGGGCTTTAAAAAAATAAACTTTCCTACAGAACTCTTTTTAGATCCAGAGAAAGCCTTTTGTTATAACATTTGTCATTATATTTAAGTATGATAATTAGCTTACTTAATTTGTTGGCAGATTTTTTCTTAGAAAATCATTTAGTTATTTGGCTAGTACTTTTGTAAACATGATATAAAACTAAAACTTAAAAGATTGCTTAATACATAATTTTAAAAACACACATAAATATATCTGAAATCTAATTTTAGGGTATTTCTGTCCTAAAATTATTCTAGTAACTAATGTCTGTTTTTGAATGTGTTCCACCTCATAATTTTTTTCTAAGATTCCAAGAAAGGAAGCCACACACAAAAGAGCAGTGAGGAAGAAAGGAGCTAGAAATGAGCTCTGACAAACTTTCTCTGCTAAAGCATTCTCTGACCCACAGTGGTGCACCTCCAGCGTTCTAAATTGTAATGGAATATAAGACTTTTGTGAAAAACTTGTACCCATCACCCAAGCTGTCCCTCAAGTTTTGGGGACCTAGAAGCTATAATAAGATGAAGGAAACAATTTGATGTACTTCTATTGGTTTTCCAGAAACTCCCAAATTTGGATATGTTGCAATTGTTAATGCAACTAAAAGCATCCCCAAATCAACCTCTCTACCTGGATGTTCTAAATTTGCCCATTGTATCTGTTTGTTAAAGATCAATTACTTTCTTCCTAAAATGGGCTGATTTACTTCTATGGTTCAGTTTTCAAAAGCTTAGCTTTTTCACTCTTAATGAATGTTAATAAAATATGAATAAGTCTTTATTTAAGGAAGAGATGTTACAAGATTTTAAATATTTCCACTGAAAAATGTAAAACAGGCATGCAGGTGGGCCTGATCATAAAGTTCATCTTTGGGGAAAACATTTTATGTTATGTCATCAGTTATATAAATTTATATTCAAAGGTGCTCTTCTCAGGAAAGTGTGCCACTTATAAAAGAAACAGCTGCTGTCTGTGATCAAGCAAAGCCTGTTATTTGTGGGCGGATTCTCTTTTGGTAGCTTATTACTAGGCCATTGTCTTTAGAGCTGGCCTTGCTTTTAACCTCTTCTATGGGAACTTCTTTGTCAATTTTATTTCTTTAGTACAAAGTTTACTATTTTTGACTGCTACACTTAAATTAACTTTAGCATTGCAGGAAAAGAACCATTAGAACAAATTTCTCCCAAATGCACTGCTGTTACAATGTTACTAAAATTTTTGAGGTCACTATACATATCTAAGTTCCAAATATAACTGCAGAAAAATAAAAATGGGAAATACCCTATCTTAGCTTCCAGTTCAAACCTCCCCAGTTCTGCACTACTGTCTATTCATATTCCTATTTCTTCATCCAATTGAATTATGGAGTTTAGTTTTCATCATGAACACAACTTAGACTGGATAATACTGCTTAACACTGATTAATTACCTTAATAGTAGATACTGAGATATTTCCTAAGGAAAAAAATAGAACACTGTCTTTTTAGGGAAGAGGAAAGCAATAGCCTCATATTATATCATATTTTGATATGTAATATTGTAACAGTAACATGCCTTAATAGTCAACTTTTAAGTTTTCTTTTCTATCCATTAAAATGTTATCATAAGAAAATAATTTTACCAAAATCCAAATTTGCAAATTTTTATATCCTCAAACCTTCCAGAATGGCTGCCATCAACAAATCATCAAACAGCAAGTGCTGGTGAGGGTACAGAAAAAAGGGGACTCTAGTACACTGCTGTTGGGAATGCAGACTGGTACAGCCACTATGGAAAACACTATGGTGTTACCTCAAAACATTGAACGTTGAACTGCCATTTGACCCAGGGATCCTATTCCTAGGAATATATCCTAAGAAGTCTGAAACACCAATCAGAAAGAATATATGTACCCCTATGTTCATAGCAGCACTATTTAATACAATTGCTAAGATCTGGAAACAGCCCAAGTACCCATCAATAGATTTGTGGGTAAGAAAGCTGTGGTACATATTTCCAATGGAGTACTATACAGCTGTAAGAAAGAAAGGTCTTTTATCATTTGAGATGACATGGAGGGACCTGGATAGTATTATGCTAAGCAAAATAAGCCAATCAGAGAAAGATAAATATCAGACTTATTTGTGGAATAAAATGAACAAAACAAACTGATGAACAGAATGGATCCAGAGACATGGATGTGGGGTAGAGACGGACATACCTCAGAAGAGGGGGGTGATAGGAGGAAAGAGTTAGACCACAGAACTTATATGCATGTGTGTGTAACTCATGGACATAGACAACTATGTTGGGGGGGCGGGATTGGGAGGGGAGTGTCAGTGGGGGAAAATGGAGAGCCATCTTTAACAAAAATAAAGTAATTTATAAAAATAAATAAATGAAGGAAATAAAAAAAAATAAAAGCTAGTCTGTTTTAAGCCCCTAGCCACCCATCTTTATAGCACAGAGGCCTGCTGTTATGATGTCATTTTGGTGAACCCAGTGCAATTTGGTGATTGAGGGAACTGGGTGTCCAACTTTCCTCTCGGCTGCTTGTGCTCCCATGAGTAATAACCTAACCCCAGACCATTACAACAACAAAGAGCTTTATTTTGCCCTCTAGCATATGTGCTCCAGATGAAAACTTGCTTTTTAAAGGGCACAAGGGTTCTACAAATTTAAAACAGTTTAAAATATAGAACCAATTTCTAATAAATGTTATAAAAACATACTATATGTCCACACCTGTATTCAGAGTCTATCTTTAAATCAGCCCGTCTCAGAAATAAATAGTAGGCTCTTTCTCTGATTAGGGATAAAATGTAACCAAGCACAGCCTGCAGCAGGCTCCAGAAAATGCAGGGTTGACTTAAGGGACTGCCTGCTGTCCCTGTAGAATTCTAGAATGCAGCAAATAGAAAAGATTGGGGGAGCTGTTCGGTGGCTGTAAGTTTCAGTTGTATGAGAAGAATAAGCTTTAGAGATCTTCTGTACAGCCAGTTCCTACATTTGACAATTTAATGTTGAGCACTTAAAAACGTAAGAGGCTAAATCTTAAAGAGTAAAACCTTGATATAAGGGGCCAATTCAGGCAAGGGTATCCGTTAAAGCCGAAAGATCAGTATATAATCAGGTAGGTTTTCTCAATGCTTATGTTAAAAAATTGACAAATTAGTTTACCAGCTTTTATTTTTGTAGACACATTTGTGTAATTAAAATTAAGTATGCACAAAAGTTTAATTTCACAGAAAAGTTTTCTACATGTAATAAATACTGTAATTTCAAATTTATACCGAGGAGGTCTAGTAAATGAGTGCATTAATCAGTCACTGACAGTGAACAAATAAATGCACACTGCTGGGGCTTGGCTCAGTGCACCTGGGAACATCAGCCTGCATGTGTTGAAACTACCACTTAGCCCTGGCTGGTCTGGCTCAGTGGTAAGAGTGTCGGCCTATGGACCAGAGAGGCCTGGGTTCAGTTCCTGCTAGGGGCAGGTACCTCAGTTGCAGTTTGTTCCCGGCCCAGGTTGGGGCCCTGTGGATGGCAACCACTTGAAATTTCTCTCTCACATTGATGCTTCTCTCTCTCTCTCTCTCTCTCTCCCTCTTCCTCTCTTTCTCCCTCCTGCTCTATCTGAAGATAAATGTAAAAATGTCCTTGACTGAGAATAAAAAAAACAACACAACTGCCACTTGACACATATTCCCCAGCGTGATGCGGTATAATCATGTGCTAATCATTCAACAAACATTGTTTATGAGGGGTGACACTTCGATGTAGATATGTAGACTATAGCTGTATAGTCTAATTATGTAAGTGAAATTACTACAGTGTTTTTTCCAACATATGGCCTATTCACTAAAGTTTCAGTTGTATTTCATTATAAGAAAATTTAGTTAACTTCATTATAAGCAAATCTTGGTTAAAAGCATTTAAAAATATGATTTTATTGAATTTAGAGAGAGTGGAAGGGAAAAGGAAAGATAGATAGTAACAACAATACTAAACATTGATCAGATGCCTTCTGTGTACCTTCTACTGGGGAACAAAATAACAACCCAGGCATATGTCCTGACCAAGAATGAAACCAGCAACCTCTTGGTGCATGGGATGACACTCAACCAGTTGTGCCACACTGACCAGGGTAGCATTTAATTAATTAATTAATTAATTTTTATTTTTCCAATTTTTATCAATTTATTTTTGTTACAGATCCTTTTTTTTACTTGAATATTTTATTATTTTTCTTTTTTAAATTAATTAATTTATTTTTGTTACAGATGTTTCTCCTTTTCCCCCCACTGATTGCCCCCTCCTCCTCCCTCCATACCCTGTCCCCAGCTTTGTTGTCCGTGTCCTTTGTTCATGCATACATGCATATAAGTTCTGACGTTTATCTCTCCCCCACCACCACCCTCTTCTTGGGATTCTCAGTCTGTACCCCAGTTCCACGTCTCTGGGACTTCCCCATTCCTCAGACTGTTATGTTCATTATATTCCAGAAATAAGTGAGATCATATGATACTTGTCCTTCTCTGTTTGGCTTGCCTCACTCAGGATGATACTCTCCAGGTCCCTCCATGTAGTCTCAAAGGATAAGAGATCTTTCTTTCTTTCTTAGAGCTGCGTAGTACTCCATTGTGTATATGTACCACAGCTTTTTTATCCATTCGACTACTGATGGACCTTTGGGCTGTTTCCAGATCTTAGCTATTGTAAATAGTGCTGCTACAAACATGGAGGTACATATATTCTTTCTGATTGCTGTTTCAGGCTTCTTAGGGTATATTCGTAGAAGTGGAATCACTGGGTCAAATGGAAGTTCAATTTTTAATTTTTTGAGGTAACACCATATTGTTTTCCATAGTGGCTGCACCAGTCTGCATTCCCATCAGCAGTGAACTAGAGTCCACTTTTCTCCACCCCCTCGCCAACACTTGTTGTTTGATGATTTGTTGATGGCTGCCATTCTGACAGGTGTGAGGTGATACCTCATTGTTGTTTTAATTTGCATCTCTCTGATGATTAGTGATGATGAGTATTTCTTCATATGTTTCTTAGCCATTTGTATGTCCTGTTTGGAGAGGTATCTATTTACTTCCTCTGCCCATTTTTTTTTTTTATTTATTTATTTATTTATTTATTTATTTATTTATTTATTTTATTTATTTTTTATTGATTTATTTTTGTTACAGATGATTCTCCTTTTTTCCCCCACTGATTCCCCCTCCCCTCCCTGCCCCTTCCCCAGATTGTTGTCCATGTCCACTGTTCATGCATACATGCGTATAAGTTCTGTGGTTTATCCCTCCCCCACCTCCCCACTCCTTAGGGGATTGTCAGTCTGTACCCAGCTTCCGCGTCTCTGGGACTACCCCATTCCTCAAACTGTTATGTTCATTATATTCCACATATCAGTGAGATCATATGAAATTTGTCTTTCTCTGCTTGGCATGTTTCACTTAGGATGATACTTTCCAGGTCCCTCCATGTAGTCTCAAAGGATAAGAGATCTTTCTTTCTTACCGCTGCATAGTACTCCATTGTGTATATGTACCACAGCTTTTTGATCCATTCTTCTACTGATGGGCACTTGGGCTGTTTCCAGATCTTAGCGATTGTAAATAGTGCTGCTACAAAGATGGGGGTACATATATTCTTTCTTATTGGTGTTTTATGCTTCTTAGGGTATATTTCTAGAAGTGGGATCACTGGGTCAAATGGAAGATCAATTTTTAATTATTTGAGGTAACACCATATTGTTTTCCATAGTGGCTGCACCAGTCTGCATTCCCACCAGCAGTGTACCAGAGTCCCCTTTTCTCCACACCCTCGCCAACACTTGTTGTTTGATGATTTGTTGATGGCGGCCATTCTGACAGGTGTGAGGTGATACCTCATTGTTGTTTTGATATGCATCTCTCTGATGATTAGTGATGATGAGCATTTCTTCATAAGTCTCTTAGCCATTTGTATGTCCTGTTTGGAGAGGTGTCTATTTAGTTCCTCTGCCCATTTTTTAATTGGATTCTTTGTCTTCCTTTTGTGGAGTTGTATGAGCACTCTATATGTATTGGAAATTAACCCCTTATCTGATATATCATTGGCAATTATGCTCTCCCATACAGTGGGTAGCCTTTCCGTTTTGATGATTGTATCTTTAGCTGTGCAGAAGCTTTTGAGTTTGATGTAGTCCCATGTGTTCATTTTCTCCTTTGTTTCTATTGCCTTAGGTGATGTGTCAGTAAAAATTCTGCTGTTTTGATGTCTGAAATTTTGTTGCCTACAGTTTCTTCTAGGATTTTTATGGATTCATGAATCACATTTAATTCTTTTATCCATTTTGAGTTTATTCTTGTGTAGGGTGTAAGTTGATGGTCTAATTTCATTTTTTTGCAAGTAGCAAAATAGGCTGTCCTTACCCCACTGTATGCTCTTGCCAACTTTGTCAAATATTAATGGAGCATATTGCCTTGGGTCCATTTCTGGGATCTCTGTTCTATTCCACTGGTCTATATGCCTGTTCTTGTGCCAGAACCAAGCTGTGTTAATTATAGTGGCTTTGTAGTATAACCTGAAATCTGGTATTGTGATCCCTCCAACTTTGTTCTTCCTTTTCAAGATTGCTGTGGCTATTCAAGGCCCTTTTTGGTTCCATATGACCATTTGAAATAATTTTTCTAATTCTGTGAAGTATGCCATTGGTATTTTGATGGCGATTGTGTTAAATCTATAGATTGCTTTGGGTAATATGGATATTTTAATGATGTTAATTCTTCCAATCCATGAACAGGGTATGTGCTTCCCCTTTTTTATATCTTCCTCTACTTCTTTTTTGAATGACCTGTAGTTTTCTGTAAATAGGTGCTTTATTTCTTTGGTTAAGTTTATTCCTAGGTATCTTAAATTTTTTGCCACAATGGTAAATGGGATTGTGTCCTTAGTTTCTCTTTCTTTTTTTTATCCTCACCCAAGGACATTTTCCCATTTTTTTGTTCAGGTAGAGTGGGAGGGAGAGAGAGGAACAGAGAGAGAGAGAAACATCGATGTGAAAGGAACACATCGAGTGGCTGCCACCCGCACGACCGACCAGGGCCGGGGACAAACTGCAACCGAGGCACGTGCCCTTAGCAGGAACCGAACCCGGGTCTCTCAGGACCGCAGGCCAACGCTCCAACCGCTGAGCCAAACCGGCCAGGACCTTAGTTTCTATTTCTGTGAGTTCATCATTGGTGTATAAGTATGCCATCGATTTCGTGACGTCAATTTTGTATCCTGGTACTTTGCCAATTTCATTTATTAAGTCTAGTAAACTTTTGATAGAGTCTTTGGTGTTTTTTATGTATAGTATCATGTCATCGGCAAATAATGACAGTTTCACTTCCTCCTTTCCAAATTGGATTCCTTTTATTTTTTCTTTCTGTCTGATTGCTGTGGCTAAGAATTCCAGTACTATGTTAAATAAGAGTGGCGAAAGTGGGCATCCTTGCCTTGTTCCTGTTCTTAAGGGAAATGCTTTTAGTTTTTGCCCATTGAGTATGATGTTGGCTGTAGGTCTTTCATATATGGCCTTTATTATGTCTAGACATGATCCCATTATTCCCACACTGCTGAGCGTTTTTATCAGAAATGGATGCTGGATTTTGTCGAAGGCTTTTTCAGCATCTATTGATATGATCATGTGGTCTTTATGTTTCTTTTTATTTATGTGGTGTATCACATTTATTGATTTGGGAATATTGTACCAGCCTTGAATCCCAGGGATGAATCCCACTTGGTCATGGTGGATAATTTTTTTGGTGTATTGTTGGATCCTATTTGCTAGTATTTTGTTAAGGATTTTGGCATCTATGTTTATTAGGGAAATTGGCCTGTAGTTTTCTTTCTTTGTTGTGTATTTTTCTGGTTTTGGAATTAGAATTAGGCTGGCTTCATAAAACGAGTTTGGAAGTCTTTCTTCTTCTTGAATTTTTTGAAATAGTTTGAGGAGAATGGGTATTAGTTCTTCGTTGAATGTTTGGTAAAACTCCCCCGTGAAGCCATCCAGGCCTGGGCTCTTGTTTGCTGGGAGAGTCTTCATTACATCTTCAATTTCTTCTGTTATTATTGGTCTTTTCAAGTTTTCTATCTCTTCCTGATCCAGTTTTGGGAGACTACGTGTTTCTAGAAATTTGTCCATTTCACTTAGATTCTCGAATTTGTTGCCATATAATTGTTCATAGTAGTTGTTAACGATCTTTTGTATTTCTGTGGTGTCAGTTGTTACTTCTCCTCTTTCATTTCTGATTTTGTGCATTTGTGTTCTCTCTCTTTGTTTCTTGGTGAGTCTAACTAAGGGTCCATCAATCTTGTTTATCTTTTCGAAAAACCAGTTTTTTGTTTTATTGATCCTTTTAATTGTTTTTTTTGGTCTCTATGTCATTTATTTCTGCTCTGATCTTTACTATTTCCTTCCTCCTACTTGCTCTGGGGTTTTCTTTTTTTTATCTCTAGTTCTTTAAGTTATGAGGTTAGATAATCTATTAGAGATCTTTCTTTCTTTCTTTCTTTCTTTCTTTCTTTCTTTCTTTCTTTCTTTCTTTCTTTCTTTCTTTCTTTCTTTCTTTCTTTCTTTCTTTCTTTCTTTCTTTCTTTTGAGGTATGCCTGTGGTGCTATGAACTTCCCTCTCAGAACTGCTTTCGCTGCATCCCATAGATTTTGTATTGTTGTGTCTTCATTTACATTGGTTTGCAAGAACTTTTTAATTTCTTCCTTGATCTCCTCGGTGACCCATTCATCGTTTAATAACCTGCTATTTAGCTGCCATGTGTTCAAATGTCTTTGTATGTTCTTCTTGCAATTGATTTCTAGATTCATGCCGTTGTGATCTGAAAAGATGCTTGATATGATTTCAGTCTTCTTGAACTTGTAGAGTTTTACTTTGTGTCCTATCATGTGGTCTGTTTTTGAGAATGTCCCATGTGCACTTGAGAAGAATGTGAATTCTGTAGTTTTTGGGTGTAATTCTCTGTAGATATGTATTAAACCCATTTGGTCTAGTGCTTCATTTACAGTCTCTGTTTCCTTGCTAATTTTTTGTCTAGAGGATATAACCAGTGATGTCAGCGGGGTGTTGAAGTCCCCTGCTATGATTGTATTGCTATCGAGTTCTCCTTTGAAGTCCTCCAGAAGTTTTTTAATATATTTTGGTGCTCCTATATTGGGTGCATATATGTTTATCACGGTTATATCTTCCTGTTGCATAGATCCTTTCAATATTATGTAGTGCCTTCTTTGTCTCTAGTTATGGCCTTTATTCTGAAATCTATTTGATCAGATATGAGTATTGCTACCCCAGCTTTTTTTTTTTTCTTTTCTGTTTGCTTGGAAGATTTTTTTGTCCATCCCTTCACTTTCAATCTATGTGAGTCTTTTGTTGTGAGGTGGGTCTCTTGCAATCAACATATAGATGAGTCATGCTTTCTTATCCAATCAGCTGCTCTATGTCTTTTTATGTTTTATGGATGCATTCAATCCATTTACATTTAAGGTAATTATTGATATGTACTTATTTATTGCCATTTTAGGTTAGTGTGGTTTTATTTTTCTTCCCATTTCTCCTGCTAATTACAGCAGTCCTTTTAACATTTCTTGCAGTGCTGGTTTGGTGTTAATGTATTCCCTTAACCTTTTTTTGTCTGGGAAGCGCTTTTTTTTTTTTTTTCCCTCACCTGAGGACATTTTTCCATTTTTTTTTTTTTTTGTTCAGGTAGAGTGGGAGGGAGAGGAACAGAGAGAGAGAGAAACATCGACGTGAAAGGAACACATCGAGTGGCTGCGCAGGCCGACGCTCTAACCGCTGAGCAAAACCGGCCAGGGCTTGTCTGGGAAGC
Organism: Molossus molossus; assembly: GCF_014108415.1. Taxonomy (NCBI): domain Eukaryota; kingdom Metazoa; phylum Chordata; class Mammalia; order Chiroptera; family Molossidae; genus Molossus; species Molossus molossus. Next base: position 2,051,854 of record NW_023425348.1, read on the forward strand.
TCTTTATGTGACCTTCTATTTTGAATGATAGCCTTGCTGGGTACAGTAGTCTTGGATTCAGATCCTTGTTTTTCATGACCTTGATTACTTCATGCCATTCACTTCTGGCTTTTGTGTTTCTTGTGAGAAGTCAGCTGAGAGCCTTATGGGGTTTCCTTGTATGTAACCTGTTGCTTATTTTTTGCTGCTTTTAGGATTCTCTCTTTACCTTTAATTTTTGTCAGTTTGATTACTATTTGTCTTGGTATGGGCCTGTTTGTGTTCTTCTTACTTGGGGCTCTCTGTGCTTCTTGAACTTGAATGCCTTCTTCCTTCACCAAATTAGGGAAGTTTTCTGTCACTATTTCTTTGAATATATTATCTAACCCTTGCTCAGTTTCTTCTTCTTCAGGGTCTCCTATGATGCGAATATTATTCCGTTTCCAGTTGTCCCACAGTTCTCTTAAGCTGTCTTCCTGTTTTTTAGTTTTTTCCTTTTTTGTTTTCTGATAGGTTGATTTTTTCTACCGTGTCTTCTAATTCACTGATCCAGTCCTCAGCTTCCCCTACTCTGTTTTTTAGACCTTCCAATGTGTTTTTCATTTCTGCTATGTCATTCTTCATTTCTTCTTGTTGGTTTTTACTTTCCAACTGGTTGATTTTCAACATTTCTATGTCTTAACTCATGGTGCTCATGTCCTTACACATGCTGTTGAGTTTCCTCAACATCATGGCTCTAAATTCTATTTCTGTTAACTTGCTTAACTGCATCTCATTTATCTCATCTTCGGTAGAGGTCTCTTGTTCTTTCATTTGGCTTTTGTTTATGTTTTTTACCATTTTTTGTATCACAGTGGGCTTTGGAGTCTGCCAAATTTTCCCTGTGGGTGTTGGTGTTCTGCTGTTTGTGGCTTCCTCTCCTGGGTTTGGATGAGCCAGGGAGGACCCACTTTACACACCACCATCAAGTCTTAGCTTTTCTGGTTAGTGTTGCTAGGCCAGGGAATGGTAGTTATCTTCTAGCTTTTTTGCCTGGAGGCTATTAGTAGAGGTTACCTGAAGACCCTTGGTTTCTGAGTTGCCTGAAAAGCCCCCTCAGGTGCTCAGTGTAAGAGGATTTCCTGAGGGTGGGGCAGCTGCTGGATGTTAATGGGCTTCACTTAGCATTTCAATGGCTACCAGGTGGGGTTGAATCTCTGAGGGAGGGGCCTCCGCCTCTCCCCAGTGAAGGAGTAAAATGACCATAGTCCTGCATGGCTGCACTCAGCAAAAGCTCTGAGCTCCCTCTAAACCCGAGTGTCCCCACACAGTTCCAGTCCAGTCTGCCCTCTCTCTGCCAGAGCCCAATGTGAGTGGTTGCTGCCAATTTAGCCTCTGTCTAAACTGTGTCGTGGAGCCGCCTGGGACTTTTAATCCAAGGACACTGCTTTCAGCCAGGGGTGGCCGCGGCTTTGGCACCAGCTGAGGGTGTTGCACTTAGCAGAAGCCCCAGGACTAAGCTGCTGTAGCGGGACACTGCCAACGTGGCAGCAGCTTTTAGCAGAGTCCCTTGGTCCCAGTGAGTCTGTGCGGCACTAGCCAAGGGCTTAGCAGGCAGCAGAGTTCGCAGGACTCATGCGGGGTCGCAGCCGAGGTGGCAGCAGCAGCTTCCCGCCGAGTCCCCTGGTCCCCACCCAGGCCTCTGCTGACCGGTGGCTCCCGGCCCCCTCTCACGTCCTTGCAAACCTACCAGGATTGAGTCAGTGTCCCTGGTTATGTGTTCCTCCAAGGTGTCTTTTGGTTGCCCCTTCCTGACGATTTGTCTTTATTTTCATTGTAAATCCAGTTTGGTCCTGGGAGATGGTCTGTGTAGCTCCATTCACTCCACCACCATTTTTTTTTTTTCTTTTTTTTTCTCTTGATATGATTTCAACCTTCTTGACCTTGTAGAGACTTAGTTTGTGTCCTAACATGTGGTTTGGTTTTGAGAATGTCCTATGTGCACTTGAGAAGAATGTGAATTCTGCAGTTTTGGAGTGTAATTCTCTGTAGATATCTATTAAATCCATTTGGTCTAGTGCCCATTTAAAGTCACTGTTTCCTTGTTAATTTTTATTTAAAGGATATATCCAGTGATGTCAGTGGGGTGTTGAAGTCCCCTGCTATTATTGTATTGCTGTTGATTTCTCCTTTGAAGTCCTCCAAAAGATTTAAAATATATGTGGTGCTCTTACATTGGGTGTATATATGTTTTCCAAGATTATATCTTCCTGTTGGATAGATCCTTTCAATAGTATGTAGTGGCCTTCTTTGCTTCTAGTTATGGCCTTCATTTTGAAATCTATTTTATCAGATATGAGTATTGCTACCCCAGCTTTTTTGTTTTTTATCCCTTCCCTTTCAACCTCTGTAAATCTTTTGTTGTAAGGTGGGTCTCTTTTAAACAACATATATATGAGTCATGCTTTGTTATCCAATCAACTACTCTGTGTCTTTTTATTGGAGTATTCAAGCCATTCACATTTAGGGTGATAATAGATATGTACTTATTTATTGCCATTTTTGTTTAGTGTGGTTATTATATATTTCTTCCTATTTCTTCTACTTATTACAACAGCTCTTTTAGCATAGCTTGTTTGGTTTTAATATATTCCTTTAGCCTTTTTTTTTTTTTTTGGTCCTGGAAGCTCCTTATTTCACCTTGTATTTTATATGATAACTTTGCTGGATAGAGTAGTCTTGGATTCAGATCCGTATTTTTCATGACCTTGATTACTTCTTGCCACTGCCTTCTGGCCTGCAGTGTTTCTGTTGAGACGTTAGCTGAGAGCCTTATGGGGGTTCCTTTGTAGGTGACCTGTTGCTTATCTCTTGCTGCTTTAAGGATTCTCTCTTTGTCTTTAATTTTTGGCATTTTAATTACTATGTGTCTTGGTGTGGGTTTATTTGGGTTTTTCTTACTTTGGGCTCTCTGTGCTTCTTGAACTTGAATGCCTTCTTTCTTCACCAAGTTAGGGACGTTTTCTGTCTCTGTTTCTTTAAATATATTCTCTAACTCTGCTCATTTTTTTCTTCTTCTGGAACTCCTTCAATAAGAATGTTGTTACATTTTCAGTTGTCACACTCTTAGGCTGTATTCCTGTTTTTTAATTGTTTTTTCCTTTTGGTTTTCTGATTGGTTGTTTTTTTTCTACCCTATCTTCTAATTTACTGATCAGGTACTCAGCTTCCTCTACTCTGCTGGTTATTCCTTCCATTGTGTTCTTGATTTCTTTTATGTTATTCTTCCTTTACACTTGGTTGGTTTTTAGTGTTTTGATATCTTTACTCATGGTGTTCAGATCCTTAGTGGTGCTGTTGATTTTCCTCAAGATCATGGCTCTGACCTCTATGTCTGATAACTTGCTTTACTGTATGTCATTGATCTCATCTTCAGTAGAGTTCTCTTGTTCTTTAATTTGTTTTTGTTTTGTTTTGTTTTTTCACCATTTTGGCTACCTCTGTGGGTTTTGGAGCCTGCCAAATTTTTTCTGTGGGTGGTAGTGTTCTGCTGTTTCTGGCTACCTCTACTGGGTTCGTGTGAGTGAGGGAGGACCCATGTTAAACATCACTGTCAAGTTTTACTTTTCTGAGTAGATTTGCAAGTTCAAGAAAGATTCAGTTATCCTCTAGCTTTTTGCCTAGAGGCTATTAGTCATGGTTGCTTAATAAACCTTGGATTGTAGCCTTCAACTGAATAAAATACTCCCTCAGGTGTTCATCGTAAGAGGATTTCCAGAGGGTGGGGTAGATGCTGGTTGTTAATGAGTTTCAATTTGCATTTTTCTGTCCCAGCTGGTTGGGGTTAAATCTCAGAGGGAGGGATGGCTGCTTCTCCCCAGGGCTCAGGAAGGGGCTCCTGAGCAATGGCCACTTTCCTTTGCAGCTGTTACTCAGCAAAATCTCTCAGTGCCCTCCAAATCCCACGTGTCCCCTCACAGTTTCCGTACAGTCTGCCCTCCCTCTCCCAGAGCCCAAGGTGAGTGGCTGTAGCTAATTTAGTGCTCTTGTCTGCCCTTTGGGCTATGGAGCTGGCTTGGGGTGTTAGCTCCGAGGGAGCTATTCACAGCTAAAACAGCTGCTGTCTGTGGGCTCCCAGCCCACCCTCTTGCACCTATGCACACCTACCAGGCTTTATTCAGTGTCCTTTTCTTGTCCCTGGTTATATAGGTCCTCTCCAGCTGCTTTTCTGTTGCTTTTTCCTGATAATTTGACTTTATTTCAGTTGTAATTCCAATTTGGTCCTGGGAGATGGTCTGTGTAGCTTCTATTTCCTCTGCTGCCATTTTGGAATCCAAGACAGCATTTTAAATTTAAAAGGTGTTAATTTTTACATATGACATAAGGACTGGAAACTTTGTTCATTAGATCTGAAGTTTGTTTAACTGAGGTCCAAAAAAATTGAGGGTTTACTGTATTAATTATTTCTGTCACCACCCCACCTCACAAAAAGTCAAAGGAACACCATAAATCTTTTGAAGATGCTGTATTTCTTTAATGCCTTGATTATGGTGATGTTATTAATAGTGTATGCATATATCCAAACTCATCAAAATGTATACTTAAATGTTTGTACATTAATTATACAATGGCAATCATATAATATTATATAATGGTCTGAAATTAACATTTTGTACATCTTAAATTTACACAATGTTATAGTCAAATATATCTATATAAATAAAAATATGTGTTAGAAAAACAGTAATAAAAGATACCTAAAAAAAGTGTAAAAAAAAAAAAGTTTGGAAAGTAATGCAGTAACTAGAGCAGTTTTCCAAACTATATTCTAAAAAATCCCAATTATGGAGCTCATTAATAAGATTTGGAGAAAGATTTCATGTTTACATAAATTTGAGGAAATTGTGTTTAAATTGTTATTTAAAAAGCTGTTAAATGTTTTTCTGCATGATAGGAGTTTTTCCTAATTTTTTAGTATACTACTGTGTACTGATGAATTCAAATTGCATTTGATCTTAGGGTGCATATCTTCTCTATTCCTCTTATTTTTATGATTTCTTAAAATATTAGTGATCTAGGGAACAATCATTTAGAGAGATATTTTGTTATCCTATAAATTGACGCTACCCATTATAAGCATCCAAGGGAAACGACCTCATACTACAGATATCAAGTATGACCCAGGCTGCTTGAATCCATCCATATTCACTTCTCCTTTTCTTCCTAAGGAAGACAGTAATAGACTCCATATACCAGACTCCCCTAAAGCTAGGTGTAGTGATGTAACATTTTTTGATCATGGAATGTAAATGGATATGCTATGAAAGCTTCTAAGGCATTGAAGGTGAACTCTCCAAGCACTCTTGTCTTCCAGTCAGCTGGAACATGGCCATGTCTATGACTTTGTTTGACCTCACAGACAAAAATAAGGCCCTAAGAAGTGGCAAAGCAACATAATGAAAAGAATCTAGGTCTCTAAATGTCCTCACCAGGTTGGACCACTCACCTTGTAAAAGATGTATGAGAGAGAATTAAATTTGCCCTGGCCAGGCAGCTCAGTTGGTTAGAGAATCATTCCAATATGACAAGGTTGTGAGTTCAATTCCTCATCAGTGCACATACAAGAATCAGCCAATGAATGCATAAGTAAGTAGAACAACAAATTGATGTCTCTCTCTCTCTCTAAAAAATCTATAAATAAAAAATTAAAAATAAAGGAAACTCAATTTTGTGTTCTTAAGCCACCATATTATTGAGTCTGTTTCAACAGCTTTGCTTTTTATCTGAATGGGTTCACCAAATAATAACCATTATCTAGCACTTAGTGAGCATACCAGGCAGAACTGTTTTGTTGCACAATTGTGGTCTGAGAGATCTACAAGTATTATACTATTTAATCTTCACAGTAACAGTTTGAAGTACATACCATTATTATCTCCTTCTTACAGATAAAGTAACCTGCGCTCAGAGAGTTTAAGTAACTTACCTGATACCCTACAGGTAGGAGGTAGCACAAGTGGGACTTACATCACCTCAGTCTGGCTCTTAATCTAAACCTCTTTATCTCTATACTATACTGTTATTCAGTTGGACTATTCAAACAGAAAGAGAATTATCTCATGTTTAGGGAGCATTTATGTGTTAACAAATCATTTCCTATAAGTGTACATATATAAATCAAGCCATAAAATTATAAATATTTAAATTTATCAATAATTCACAAACATATATTAATCACCTAACATTTTAGTCAGTGTTCTAATACCTGTTCATGAATTTTTCAGATATCTAAAATGTGAAATATATAACAAATATATTCATAGAATTAGCAATGCAAAGGAAGTATAGTGATAATTGATTTTTGATTCTAAACAAAAATTAAGATGTATCTTTAGAGGTTAAAATAATGCCCAAATAATAGAACTTACCAAATGCTCATTAACGGGTATATTACACTGGGGTCTAAATAAAAACAAAAAACCTCCTAACATAGAATACTATTCTTATCAGATTGTGATAAAAATATATAGTCTTCATAAAATGATATAGGGATTATTTTTGTCTTTTCAAAAAACAGTGTCATGGCTTTGTTGATTCTCTCTACATTTGATTTGTCATTAATGACTCTGTATTAAATGTACTCATTATTTTTAAGTTTTTAGGGTAGATATTTAAATCATTGACTTTTAAGTTTTCCTTTTTTTAAAATATGTACTCTGAGGCAGAAAAATATTTCTCCATGACAAGTTTTAGCTGCATGCTAGGAAATTTAATGCCCTGTATTTTTACATTAGTTAAGCTCAACTATTTACTATATTTCATTGTGATATATTATTTAGCATGTTAAAATCTTTATGATAATTGTGAGTAATTTTTTCTTTTAGTACTGCAATTTTTGCTTTATGTATTTTGAGGCTACGATAATAGAATCATGCACAATTAGAAATGTATATTTTTCTTTGTATTAAACCCTATTTATCTCAAATAATGCCTCATACCTTAAATTATATTGATAGATAGTAGTATCTAGTCTGACTTTTTAAAATTTGTTTGCAAGTTTTATCTTTTTTACTTTTTTAATTTCAATGTTTACTTTTAAATCCTTATATTAAAAGTTATTTCTCGTCTTTGTTATCCAGTTTGAAAATCTTTGTTAATTGAGTTAGTCAATTTATAGTTAATATAATTATTGATGAATGTTCAAGTCTCTCATTCTATTACTCGTTTTTTATTTTCCTGCCCCTTTTACATTTTATATTTGGGTTTAACAGCTGTATTGAAATATAATTCAAATATTACTAGTAATATATTCACAGAATTATCTATTTATCACAACATTCTAATTGTGTAGGGCATTTAATCCCCTCAAAAGAAGCCTGTGTCCATTTGCAATCACTTCGTACCCCTGCCCACCCAAACCCAAACAACCACTAACCTATTTTTTGTCTTTATTGACCATTCCAGACTTCTAATTAGAGTAAAAGAATATGTAGTCTTTTGAGACTTCCTTATTTCACTTAGCATACTGTTTTCTAGGTTCATTCATGTTTGAAGTATGCATTATTATTTTTTTTTTGTATTATGTCATTGTTTTGTATAGTAGAATAATATTTTATTTTGTGGTTACATCACATTTTGTTTATTCATTCATCAGTTACCTGTAATGGGCATTTGGGTTGTTTCTACTTTTTGAATATTATGAATGATGATTCGGTGAATATTCATGTATAAATTTTATATGTCAGAAAACATCTTTAGATTTTGCTTCAATTTTGGAGAATATTTTCCCTGGTAAGGGTTTTGTTGCTGTTGCTTTCGGTTCTATAAAGATGTTCAATTATCTTCTGGATCCCGTCATGTCACTGAGAAGTGAGTTTCATTCTTATTGTTTCTCTCTTGAAGGTAACATGTCCTTTTGCTCTACATATTTTTAAGATTTCTTTTTGCTCTGTTTTTCATAATGTGTGTGGGTGTGGTTTTCTCTGTATGTCAAAGTGTGTGTGTGGTTTTCTTTGTAGTTATTGTATTTTGGTTTGTAAAACTTCAATAACACTTTAAAATACTGCTTCAACTTCATCTCCTTTCCTGCACTCCCAAAACTCTAATTGCATGTCAAACCTTTTCATTTCAGCCATATTTTTTATATTCTCTTTTGAATTGTCTATTTTTCCACTTCTAGCCTTCAGTCTAGATATTTTCTATTGTTTTGTTTTCCAACTTATTAATTATTTCACCTTCTGTGTTCTCTTAAATTGAACTACAGATGTATTAATCTTACTTATTCAATATTATAAATAATTAAATATTAAATTTTAGTGCCATTTAAACAAGTCCTTGGTGATAATTCAAACTGTTTATAAATAGAAAAAGGTGTTCTCTAAATTACAATGCTTTCTGACACAGATAATGGCTTGTTGAATATACTTTTAAAATTTTATAAGAAGCTATAAAGTGAGAAGAAAAATAAACCTTGAAGAATATTTGCAGATTAATGAATGAATTGGTTAGAATGCTTTTTTTAAGAGAGAAGAAATGTCCTATGGAAAGGTGTGGTGATAAAGAAGTACAAAGCAGTTTGGGCAGGAAAAGGTAATCATTTTGTCTGGAAAATGACTTTATATTGGTCAATCACAAAGCTACTTTCTACTAAGAGCAAATTTTTATCAAAGACCCTTTAATAATGTATTGTACATATGTCTGTGTTTTTCTGTAATTTGCTACCGGACTATAGGCTTTTAATAGAAGCAATAATGCTTTCATCTCTATGTCTTTCCCAAAGGCAATGGGGGCTTATAGGAGGTTTTGTGAAGGAAAGAAATAAGCTGAAACCAGTGTTTTGAAAATATAATTTTAAGAGTCATCAGAGGACAGAAAGCCATACAGACAGGAGGCAGAAGATCCAGCTAGGAAGTTTTCTGTAGTCAAAATATCTTGCATAGTGGAAGCAAAAAGGAAGGATGAAAGACTCCATGGAAGAACAATGAACACAACCCAGCCAACTGACTGTAAAAAAAACAAGAAAATAAGGAAGTAACTCCAGTCTGTATGACTGGAAGTATGCTGATTTTATTTGTAGAAACGAACAAGAGCACTCTGTACCCCGTGATACTGTCTATCACAGTGTCCTGACTGATTTCTCTACCATGCTGCATTACAACTTACAGTTTTTTATTCCCCATTGTCTAAAATCCTCCCCAACATGGTAGTTGCACAGACTTCTGCATCTCTGATGGATAACCCTGTACTCCACCATCCAATTGGCTTTCTGTTGCAGCTAACCTTAATGTAATCTCTTGTGTGTTTGCAATTTGGGTAGCCTTTTCACTAAAATACAAAGTTCAAAAATTGGATTTTTAAAGTAAAATAAAAGCCCATCTGAAATTGGTTACATAATGTGCAAACTTATAACCTTGTATAAGAAAACATGCAGAGGTTGAGTAGGCTCCAGGTCCAGCATCTTGTAGATCTGCCCTCCTCTGTCCTTCTCCTTACCTGATTCCAGCAGTTGCTGATGTCACACTTAATAGGACAATAGCCAAATTAGAAAGAAGGGTTGTCTCTTACTTTATCTCTTTATTAGGAGTGAGGGTTTCCTTTTAGAGATATCTTCTCAGATTTTCCTTATGTCTTATTAGACAGAATCACATACCCAACCCTGAATCAATTACTTTAAAAAGCAGTGAGATCACCATAATTGTCTTAACCTCATTGTGATCTACTGTCTTGTTGTTTTAAATGGGATCCTTTCTTCCTTATTCATCTATCTATCTATCTATCTATCTATCTATCTATCTATCTATCATCATCATCATCTATCATCTATCATCTATCTATCTTCATCATCATCATCTATCATCTATCTATCTATCATCATCTATCTATCATCTATCATCTGTCTATCTATCATCATCTATCTATCATCTATCTATCTTCATCATCATCATCTATCATCTATCTATCTATCTATCATCTATCATCATCATCTATCTGTCATCTATCATCTATCTAACTTCATCATCATCATCTATCATCTATCTATCTATCTATCTATCTATCTATCTATCTATCTATCTATCATCATCTATCTATCATCTATCATCTATCTATCTTCATCATCATCATCTATCATCTATCTATCTATCTATCTATCTATCTATCTATCATCTATCTATCATCATCATCATCTATCTATTATCTATCATCTATCTTCATCATCATCATCTATCATCTATCTATCTATCTATCTATCTATCTATCTATCTATCTATCCATCCATCCATCCATCTATCTTCATCATCATCATCATAATTCCTAGATCTTTGAAGCTAAGCAGAGTCTTGGGAAACACTCTGGTGGACAGAGAAAGGGAACACAGTCAACCCTCAGGCAACCCTTTTATTCAGCAACCCCACCCTCTAACTTCAGACCTCTTTATTATCTCTCTTATCTTTAATAACACAGAAGGTCTCTGACTTATGATGATTCAACTTAGAATTTTTTGACTTCATGATGGTGTAAAAACAATACACATTTAGTAAAAATTTTACTTTATATTTTGAATTTTGATCTTTTCTTGGGCTTGATGTGCAGCATGATACTCTCTTGTGATCCTGGGTATCTGCAGTGAGGTTCAGCTCCCAGTAAACCACAAGATCATAAGTGTAAACAAAATTGATAATCTTCAGGGCATTGTGCTACCAGCGTTATTTTGAATATAGTATTTTGTGTTCTCGTATATGATCATGTCTACAAAACACCCATCTGTGTATTCTGCTTCTGGTAAGAAGAGGAAAGCAATCAGCATTGAGATAAAATTTAAGATAATTGCCCAACTCTAGGCTAATGTAAGTGTTCTGAGTATATTTAAGGTAGGGTAGTCTAGGCTATGATGTTCAATAGGTTAGGTATATTAAAGGCATTTTTGACTTGATGATATTTTCAACTTAAGGTGAGTTTATTGGGATGTAACCCCATTGTCAGTAGAAGAGCAACTGTACTGAGTTTTATCCTCATCTAGATCTCCTTATATTTTTAGGTGAGATATGAAAAATAAACATTTATAGGGGGTGGATCTTGGCTGTAAGTCGTGTGATAAATATCTATTCTTTGTTATATTAGAATGAGGCACCAAGTGGGTTTTTTCTAATATGATAGACATAAAAAAATGACTTCTTAGTCTTCCTGATTTTTTGAAAGTCAGTTTCAATTTTGATGATGGTAATGGTCTGAGGTACATGAGACAACCAGAAATTATTCTGGGAAAATGCCAAATTTTGCATTCACTTGTATGGCTTGCATAGGATTTGTATAGTAAATGATGTACATTCTCATCCCATATATAGATAAGCAGGTGAGGGTCTTCATTTTAGGATACTTTAACTTCTGCATTACTTCTCTTGCCATAGTGAAAGCAGTAGCAATTTGTGATTGTGATATTTGTTTGGAGAGATTTTTGAAGATTTTTTCTTGTACAGTTTAGAGAGAATTACTGAGGGTAGCTGAGATGCTAAATGTCTAAGCATTGGAATAGTGGTGACTAGAAATTCCAAGGGTTAACATGATTACCAAGTCTGAACAGTTGGATGAGAAATACCATCCTGTCAGAAGATGACTGGTAATTGTCATTAAGTCTGACTGTTGTCTCTGTGAGGATTAGCTAATCATCTTGACATCTAAACTCCTGGTGAGGAAAAGAAAAGAAGCATAGGCAATGAGAGTAAGTAAAAACAGACCATGACAGTTTTATAGCATCATTTATTCCTTCATCATAATTAATGAGAAAAACTGATGATTGTTCCTCTGTATGAAGAAATGTTGTAGATATTCCTGCTTCTGAAAACCCTGACCACCATCAGCATCATCACATCCACAAAGGCCCCACATTTAGTCAGTATGGAAGAAAGAAGAGAGACAACTGCAAGTTACATCTACAGCAGGTCTGAACAGAGGGTTTGAAGCCAGGCACAAAATATGTACACATAAGTTGAAAAGCAATGTATTTTAATTCAAGCCAGCATTCAAATCCACTAAAAATTAAATTTTCAAGAATTTAAAATTTAGTAATATTTACTGAATCTATTATGAATAGCACTGAATTAAGAAACCTGAGACATCATTGTGCCTTGCTGAAGCTTTGTCATAGTTATAATTCATTGAGGAAGTATCGACAGTCATTCTGATGAATGACAGACATTTATCATTTCATTTATACTTTAAACAACCCTATGAGGTATATACTTTTAATTATCCCCACTTTACATGTAGAAAAACCGAGGCCCAGGCAGCTTAAGAACTTTGTCTAAGATCACACAGCTTGACAAGATGCGTAGCAAGAATTCTTATCCATGTCTAACTCAAGAGCCTGCACACTTAACTAGTTTGCTACACTGCTCAAGTGGTTAAAGAAAATAAGGTTAAAATCAAGTCAGATTTGTTTCTTTCAAGCACATAAACTATTTTCTCTTTCAACTCTCATGCAAATTCTCTAATATGCTCCAAAAATATCTACATTTATGTGGAATTCAGATTTAAATGTAATGCAGTGGTCATGGTACTTGACAGCAATCTTGCCATTGAAGAAGCAGTCCTATTTGGAAAGAATTTTGTACCATATAAACACACATGCTTTATTCTCAGTGAGTTTGCAGCTGCTGGCATAGACATCATTAGAATCTAGGAAAACAACTATTACCAAGTGAACATCAATATAATGCTAAATATAATATGTCAAGGAGTGAAGAAATTTGAATACCCATTAGTGAATGGGAAAGCAGACGGTAATAAACCAAGCGGAATCCTGCCTGAGGTCAAGTGTCACAGTTGCTTCTGAAAAAGGAATTGGGTCTTTTTGGAAATAAATGATCAGAAATTTTACTTTACAATTTACATGACAGAAGTTTCAAATATGATGCCTAATTTGACTTGGGCTCTTGTTTGTTTTATTTTGTGTGAGTGTGTATATGCATTTTGGTATTGCACAATAGAATACTCTATGGTTTATGGCTCCTTCTAACTTCTCTTGGATAATATATCACTTAATGAGCACTAGGTCTAAGCTTTTATTTTCCTCAAAGAAACACCATAATAGTTCATCCCTGAATTGCAAAGTTGTAGGTTTTATAACCTTTGTTGAGTAGAGAAGAAAACATATATTGATTTTTAAAAATTTAGTATCCATTTAAACTTTACCTCCCTTTCTCCTTTTCTATTTCCTGACTTTTGCTGTGAATGCTGTGAAGGCACTAAAGGATTTTAATGGAGTTAATATTTAAAATCAGTCTCTGTGTGTAATACATTCTTTTCGCTGATATGTATTCCAGCCAAGAAAACATGTGCATCACTCTTTTATCTTTCTCCTACATCTTCTGCTACCATGTTTTTTTCTAAAAAAAAAAATCACTCAAGTTTCCTGTGATCAATGGTAAAGATCTTATGCACTTTCCAGCATTGAACTTAATGTAGATTGTAAATATCCCAATTCACTTTTTATTTCATTCCCTCTAAAGAGGCTCAGCTTACTCTGTGGAACCTATTTGGGGTCCACGCCTCTGTTTCAAGCTCCTGGCTATTCTTCCGCCTTTAGCATGGATCCCTTCTAACTACCTTGCTTCCCCTCTCTTCCTATTGCCAGTCAGTTTTGAAGAACAGGGATCTCCCTGTATCTACATTCTCAGCTTCATTTATTCCTCAGCCTCCTGCAGTTTGATTTTGCTACCCAACCATGCAGGTGAAGCTGCTCTCCTGAAGCCCAATGATGGCCTCCATCCAGTGAAACTTTCCAATATTTATAATTTCTGGATTCTGTGACATTACATTCTGCTGAATATCTTTATTTATTTATTTATTAACATTTTCTATTTACTTCAATATTCCTGTGCCCTTCTGGGCATATACTTCTATACGGCTGACCAGTTATTTTGTTTTCTTGGTGAGGTTCTCCTTCTCTTCCCTCTCTGTAACTGTGATTTTTCTTGTGTGTTTATCTTTAATCTACATATTCCCTTTGCACAGTGTAATCCATTTTCCTGATTTAAGTAGCTAACACACTTGAAAAAATATGTCCTACAACTAACTCACACACAATGTCATCTTCCTGTCAACCACGTCACACATGCGGCACTCTCATTATATGCAGTCTGTACTTCAGCCAAGAAAGTTCATATTTTGGACTGTTGTTATTTGTTGTATACAACATTAATCTCTTTAAGTCTTAACTACTGCCCTCCAAGAAAGGATTGTCATTCCCATCGTTATAAATAAACCCAATCTCAAAGAATGCAAGTGCATTTTTGAGATAATATTGTAGGTTATTGCCAAAACAAGATTGAGAATGAGGTTCTTCTGACTTCAAAATTTGTAGTCTTTCCAGCATCAAATTTACTTTTCAAGTTCTTATGCTCATAGGGCTTTCATTTCTACCGAGTAGCTAGAACCTATGAATGCCCAGCATTCAGTTGTTTCTCTGAGTCATAAACGTCCCTCCATTGATCTCAGCACGCTCATATCCATCACAACTTTTAACATTTTTTGTCATGGAAGTGGTGATTTTAAGTCAGCTCATGTGTTTATCTTGGTTATGAAACCTTCTCTGGGTCTTCCTGCTAATATTTAAATGTCCCCTCCCAAATTTGAGAATGGTTTATTTTGTTACACCATCATTTCTTATTTTGCTGGTAGAAGTAAAATTAGAAGTTTGTGGTAGTTAAAGACGTTGGGTTTCCAGCAATACATTGAAAGGTGTTAGCAGAGAACTACTGCTTAATGAATATGCTCTTAATTTTATTTAATTTGAAATTAAATAAATTTCTTTGTGACCTCATTTAATGCTGGATAAAGGGGGAAAAGCTTAGTAATGTAAAACTATAATGCTGATGTGCACTGGAAAGCAACACATGATTGATTATACGAGTTTGAAAGAGGAAGTGTTTTTGCAGCTATTCCTAGCTCAGTAAATCAAAAATAGCTTGCCAGATGTGACTCCCAGTTTTCTACAAAATTCATCATTTTCTGTATGCATTCACAAAGCAGAGAATTTTATAGATAGCAACACCCAAAGAAAATTAGGTCTGCCTTGCTTCCTTCCTTCCCTCCTCTCTCACCCTCCCTCCTACCTATCTATCAATATCACGATACTCATCTGTCTTTATATTTGTATGAAACACACTTGAGTATGGACATTGAGCTGACTTTGATACCCAAGTGAGTTTTAATGCTGATTCAATAATAATAATGGATTAAATTTGGTTACTTTGGAGGTATTTTCCAGTTCTAGCATTCTGTGATTTAGTTAATATAGCATTTTACATAACCATATTATAAATATTCAACAAAACTTAAACACTAATTTAAACTTGATGGCTCTCAGAAGTAGCAAGTTTGACTTTGCAGCAAACCTGTCTTCTCATGGCACCCATATTAATGAACAAACACATCTCTACTTTCCTTTTGCCACAGGAGTATATATCTCCAAAATAATATTTTCAACTCAAAATCATCTATAATACTATTTCAACTATTTATGTTATCTTAGAAACCTGGTCATAGGAATCATAGTTTAAAATACAGTCTGTTTGCATATGTTCTCATGTATGGTCCACAGGGGTATCTTATTACAGTGAATTACAAACTTTGGTGTTGTAACATTTTTGAGGGATATATGAAAAATACAGTTTCCAAGTCTCCATTTCAGAAACTCTTGTCTAATGGTTATTGGGAAAAGCTGAGGTATGTGAATTTTTTATTAAGCACTCCATCTGATTTTGATGGGGGTGATACGGTTTTCTCAGGAACAGACTCTGGTCCTTACCATTTACTCTTTTTTATTTTAAATACTTACCAGTAGATACTTTGCCATTGATTTTTTTTTTTTTTTTTTTGATAGAGTGGGAGGAAGAAAGGGGGGAAACAGAGAGAGAGAGAAAAATTGGTATGAGAGAGATATATCCATTAGTTGCCTCCCACACAACTCCAACAGGGGCTTGGAATCGAAGCTACAACCAAGGTATGAGCCATTTACTCTTGCTAACTATTTCATGCTGTAAATTAAAGAATCTAACTTTAAACACAATAAAATATCAAATGTTACATTAATAATTATAAATTTATAAATTTCTTTTTGTGTGGTGAGATGGTACTCATGAATATTCAGACTTGCTATTTCAACCTTAAATTAATGTTGAAATTTGCATTGAGAAATCATATTGAAATACTTATTAACTTGTTCACAACCTTCGATAGCATATTTTTCAATGTTAAGGAGTTAATTGATAAGATAACTGTAATAACTGCATTACATAATTACTAATTAATGTGATTGTTAACAATGAACCTCTTTGGGATCCTGCTGTCAACAGACATAAGAAGACATTCTGGGATACCACTTTACAGGATAAAATGCCCCTTAGCAAAGTCCTTTTGGCAATTCCAGTTCTAAATACTATTGATTGGGATCCAAGAGTTCTGTCTTATTACAAATATTGGCCCATAGAAAATGATATTACAGCATGTTTCTGGTTTACTTTAAGGCTATGAGGTAGTGCATTTATTTCAAATAGTCAATATATCAAAACATAAACAATCATAAGAAAAGATAAAATTTGCTTCTACCAGGTAAGATTAAATTAATACAACCTTCAAATCAGAAATAACCTTGGAGGTTATCTAGTCTCATCCATTTTACAAGATGGGTATTTCTTTTCTGTAATAATTTGTTCTGTAAATTTGTCCTTGTACAGGAAGGGACCTACTTTTTTTTGGGGGGGGGGCGATCTTTTCTTCTAGTAGAAATCAATAATTATTAGAAGGACCTTTTTCATATTTAACCAAAATCAATATTCTTATACTTTCCTAGCTTGAATTTATTATGGAATAATATTTCTACTTCCCCTTTCATGTAACAGTAGTGGAAGAAGTGGGGTTTTGAGGGTTGGTTGATCTAAGTTACTTTTTGTCTTCTGTGCTAGATGTTTGAAATGTGTTAGAAATTCTTCTCATTTAATCCCTATGAGGAAAGCATCATTCCTTTTTCTCTCATTTTATAGAAACAGAGACTGAGACTTGGAGAAGTTAAGTAACTTGTTCATGATCACAAGTTATAGGAATGAGTCAGATCGGAACCTAAATTCTTGGTCCAGTTCATCTTTTTCACACTCTGCATTTTCTACTGTATTGAGTGATGTCATTTCATTTTGACTTCCTGTGCAACTGTTGTGTGCTAGACATGCTAAGTACTGAATATGTAGTGATGAACAAATCACATGGTTTCTGATCTAAAAAAATAATAATAATTGGTAATGCATATGTATCATTTCTGACCCAACCAGAACTGCAAATGACCTTAGGAAGCAGCTCATCCACGCAAGCCACACACACAGTGTGAGATAGTTAATAGTTATTCTTCCCATTCAGCGCTGGGGGTTCCCATTTCTTTGAAAGCCAAACAGTGATTGTAGTGTACAGATTTTACTATCTGGTTACATAAATCCTTCTGCACTGCATACACATGTTCTCAGTCTATGAGACATTTCCCTTCAAGAACTGCTGTTCTTCCAACAGCTCCATTTCTCAAGCAAGTATTTCACTCAACAATTGGCTTTTACAGTTCAATTATTCTCATTTCACAGCATGTGTTTGATAAAAACAAAACACTCTCACACTACATCTTTCTAGCAGCATTGTGTCAGTCAGCAATCTTGGTCCGCCCATATGTTAGATGCCTGTTTGGCAGAAGGGGCAGCCCAGGCATATGCTGAATTGTCGCTTGCTTTGGCATACATTTCTCAATATATTCTACACTCCTGTCTTTTAGCTTGCTGACATGCCAGTCACAATACAAGTTTTAGTAATTACTCAAGATATTATGCATTTCAGACTAACCACAAAAGTCAAGGAATAGATTTTTGATATGTGACTTTCCACTTAAATGTAACTAAAAGATGTTACAATTTGATCTTGAATTTGAAATATATTACAGACAAAATACTACTGATTTGTTAAGAAATCAGTACTGGCCTGGCTGGTGTGGCTCAGTGGTTGAGCACTGACCCATGCACCAAGAAGTTACCAGTTCAATTCCCGGTCAGAGCACATGCCCAGGTTATGGGCCAGATCCCCAGTGGGGGACATGCAGGAGGTGGCCAGTTGATATTCTTTTTCATCAATGTTTCTATCTCTCTCTCTCTCTCTCTCTTCCTCCCTCTCTAAAAATCAATAAAGAAAAAAAATTAATTCTGATTCTCACTTGTACAGTGTAGATTTAGATAAATTACTTTCCCTTTTGGCACATTTTTCTAATCAAAAAAATAAAAATTTAAGAAAATTTTGTTTAGAATTTTATAAACGTTTTTCTAGAATTCAAAGATTATAGTTTCATATATGTGTTGTAGATTTTATCTAACATTTAAAATCAAGTATATAAATTACATTCCATGTTAAAGTTGGATAATTAGTATTATTAAATAATTTCACATGGGAAGTTTTTCTAAAATCAAATAGAGGAGGAAAAGAGAGATGCTTTCTATTAAAGTATGCCAATGATTATATATTGAATGTAATAATGACAATAAATATTTATATAGCACTTGCCAGATCCTAATCATTGCTTTAAGTGTTTTTCATGCATTAACTCTAAACCATCACATGATCTCCCGAAGGAAGTTAGTAATATTAACCTCATGCAATAATGAGGAAACTGAGACCTAGAGAATTAAAGTAACTTTCTAATGCTTAGAACCAGAATTATGAATCTGAATACTTGACCCTTGGCTCTATATTTAATCTCTATACTGTGTTGTATTGCTATAAAGTTCACTAATAAAGTAGCAGAGAGAGCAACATGCTTTGTTTAGGAACCAATTTAAGATTTACTGAGGTCTATTTCCTAGAACATAGGTGATCTTGGAGAAGTTACATCATCTCTAAGGGTCTCAAAAATCTTCAAATCAAGATTTCAGAATGAAAA
The DNA here is from genome assembly GCF_014108415.1 of Molossus molossus. Lineage (NCBI taxonomy): Eukaryota > Metazoa > Chordata > Mammalia > Chiroptera > Molossidae > Molossus > Molossus molossus. Next base: position 2,070,770 of record NW_023425348.1, read on the forward strand.
TAATTTGTTTTTACCTATGCTTCCAGAAGATGGCTGGCATTCTAATAGTATGGGTTCTTGTAATAAAATAACTAAGTTGTGTTTTAATTTATTAAAATAAAATTGAGTGTGTAAAATGTCCTTATATCTTTTTGTTGTTGTTTTTTTTGCAATTTTTATTAATTTATTTTTGTTACAGATGTTTCTCCTTTTTCCTTCCTAGATACCCGCCTCCCGATCCCACCCCCCACCCTCCAGCATTGTTGTCTATGTCCATTGGTTACGAATACCAGCATATACATTCTTTGGTTTATCTCACCCTCCCCCCTGCCCCTCTCCTCTGAGGTTTGTTAGTCTGAACCATACTCCTTTCTATGTCTCTGGGTATATTTTGTTCACCAGCTTGTTTTGTTCATTATATTCTACAAATAAGTGAGATCACGTGGTATTTGTTTTTCTCTGATTGGCTGATTTCGCTTAGCATAATACTCTCCAGGTCCCTCCATGCTGTCTCAAAGGATAAGAGATCTCTTTCTTATAGCTACATAGTATTCCATTGTGTATATGTACCACAGCTTTTTTTTCTTTTCAATTATAACTTTTTTTCCAATTTTTATTAGTTTATTTTTGTTACAGATGTTTCTTTTTCCCTCCTAGACACCCTCCTCCCCATCCAATCTCCCACCCTCCCAGCATTGTTGTCTATGGCCATTGGTTATGCATACATGCATGTAAATTCTTTGGTTCAACTCATCCATTCTGCACACCCCCACCCCTGCTTCCCTACTCTGAGGTTTGTACCACAGCTTTTTTATCTACTGATCTACTGATGGGCAAATGGGCTGTTTACAGATCTTAGCAATTGTAAATGGTGCTATGAATATAAGGATACACATATTCTTTCTGATTGGTGTTTCAGGCTTCTTAGGATATATTTCTAGAAGGGGGATCACTAAGTCAAATGGAAGATTAATTTTTAATTTTTTGAGGAAACACCATACTGTTTCCACAGTGGCTGCACCAGTCTGCATTCCCACCAGCAATGTACTAGAATCCCCTTTTTTCCACTCACCCACCAGCACTTGTTTTTTGATGATTTGTTGATGGCAGCCATTCTGGCAGGTGTGAGGTAATACCTCATAGTTGTTTAATTTGCATCTCTCTGATGATCAGTGACTTCCAGCATTTTTTCATCTGTCTCTTGGCCATCTGTATGTCTTTTTTGAAGGGGTGTCTGTTCAGCTCCTCTGCCCAATTTTCTAATTGGGTTCTAGTCTTCCTTTTGTTGAGTTGTATGAGTAGTTTATATATTTTGGAAATTAACCTCTAATCGGATATATTGTTTGCAGTTATGCTCTCCCATACATTGGGTTCCCTTTCCATTTTGATGGTTGTTCCTTTTTGCTGTGCGAAAGCTTTTTAGTTTGATGTAGTCCCATGTATTCATTTTTTTTTTCTTTGTGTTGCATTAGGTGTTGTATCAATAAAAATTTTGTTGTGTGTGATTTCTGAAATTTTGCCTACATGTTCTTCTAGGATTTTTATGGATTCACGAGTCACTTTAAGTCTTTATCTATTTTGAGTTTATTCTTGTGTATGGTGTAAGTTGGTGGTCTAGTATAATTTTTTCTGCATGTAGTTGTTCACTTTTTCTAACACCATTTATTAAAGAGGCTGTCTTGACTCCATTGTATGCTCTTGCCACCTTTGTCAAAAATTGGTTGAGCATAATGTCTTGGGTTGATTTCAGGGTTCTCTGTTCTGTTCCATTGATATATATGCATATTCTTGTGCCAGTACAAGGCTATTTTGATTACAGTGGCTTTTGTAGTATAACCTGATACTCGGTACTGTGATCCCACCTATTTTGTCCTTTTTCAAGATTGCTGTGGCTATTCGGGTTCTTTTTTTTGGTTCCATATAAACTTTTGAAGTATTTTTTCTAGTTCTGTGTTATATGTCGTTGGTATTTTGATGGGGATTGCATTGAATCTATAGATTTCTTTGTATAGTATGGACATTTTAATGATGTTAATTCTTCCAATCCATGAACAATGTATATGCTTCCACTTTTTTATATCTTCCTCTATTTCTTTTTCCAATGTCCTGTAGTTTTTTTTTTTGTTGTTTTTTTTTTTTGCAAAGATGTCCTTTATTTCTTTGGTTAAGTTTATTCCTATGTATCTTAAGTTTTTTATTGCACCAGCCTTGAATCCCTGGGATGAATCCCACTTTATCATGATGAATAACTTTTGTTGTGTATTGCTGAATCTCATTTGCTAATATTTTGTTAAGGATGTTGGCATCTATGTTCAACAGAGATATTGTCCTGTAGTTTTCTTTCTTTGTAGAGTGTTTATCTGGTTTTGGAATTAGAATTATGTTGGCCTCATAAAACGAGTTTAGAGGTCTCCCTTCTTCTTGAATTTTGGGGAATAGTTTGAGGAGAATGGGTGTTAGATCTTCTTTGAATGTTCAGTAAAACTCCCCTGTGAAGCCATTCAGGCCTGGGCCTGGGGTTTTGTTTGCTGGGAGGTTGGGAGGTTTTTTGTTTGTTTGTTTTTTATTTTTTATTACATCTTCAATTTCCTTAGCTGTTATTGGTCTGTTCAAGTTTCTATCTCTTCCTAGTTTAGTTTTGGGAGACTATGTGTTTCTAGAAACTTGTCCTTTTCACCTAGATTGTCCAATTTGTTGGTGTATAATTGTTCATAGTATTTGTTAACAATCCTTTGTATTTCTGTGATGTCAGTTGTTACTTCCCCTCTTTCATTTTTGATTTTGTTTATTTGGGTCCTCTCTTTTTGTTTCTTGGTGAGTTTGACTAAGGGTCCATCAATGTAGTTTATCTTTTATAGACCCAGCTCTTTGTTTTATTGATCTTTGGAATTTTTAGTCTCTATGTCATTATTTCTCTCTGATCTTTACTATTTTTTTCCTTCTATTTGCTCTGGGTTTTTTGTTTTGTTTTTTGTTTTATTTGCTTTCTAGTTTTTTAAGTTGTAGGGTTAGATAGTCAATTAGAAATTTTTCTTGTTTTCTGAGGTAGGCCTGTAGTGCTATGAACTTTTCTCTCAGGACTGCTTTTGCTGCGTCCCATAGATTTTGTGTTGTTGTGTGTTCATTTTCATTGGTTTCCAGGAAGTTTTTTATTTTTTTATCCTCATCTGAGGACATTTTTGCATTTCTCTTCAGACAGAGCAAGAAGGAGAGAGGAAGATAAAGAGAGAGAGATTCTGATGTGAGAGAGACACATAGAGTGGTTGCCACCCACATGACCCCAACTGGGGCCAGGAACTAACTGCAACCGAGGTGTATGCTCTTAGCGAGAACTCATCCTGGGACTCTGGTCCATGGGCCAGGGCTCTCACTGCTAAGCCAAACCAGCCAGGGCAGTTTCCAGAAAATTTTTAATTTCTTCATTGATCTCTTTGGTAACCCATTCATTGTTTAATAACATGCTATTTAGCCTCCAAGTGTTTAAATGAGTTTGCTTTAATTGATTTCTATTTTTGTGCCATTATGATCTGAGATATGCTTGATATGATTTCAATCTTCTTGAACTTGTAGAGATTCAATTTGTGTCTTAACATGTGGTCTATCTTTGAGAATGTCCCATGTGCACTTGAGAAGAATGTGAATTCTGCAGTTTTGGCATAGAATTTTTTGTAGATATCTATTAAATCCATTTGATTTAGTGCATCATTTAGAGTCACTGTTTTCTTGTTAATTTTTTTGTGTAGAAGATCTATGCAGTGATGTCAGTGGGTTGTTGAAGTCCACTGCTATGACTGTATTGCTGTTGATTTCTCCTTTGAAGTCTTCAAGAAGTTTTAAAATAAATTTTGGTTCTCCTATATTGGGTGCATATATGTTTATCAAGTTATGTCTTCCTGTTAGATAGATCCTTTTAATATTATGTAGTGGTCTTTTTTGTCTCTAGTTATGGCCTTCATTTTGAAGGTTATTTTATTAGATATGAGAATTGCTACCCCTGCTCTTTTTACCTTTCCAATTGTTTGGAAGATATTTTTCCATCCCTTTCCTTCAACTTATGTGAGTCTTTTGTTGTGAGGTGGGTCTTTTGTAAACAACATATAGATGAGTCATGTTTTGTTAACCAATTAGCTAATCTGTGTCTTTTGATCAGAGCATTTAATCCTTTTACCTTTAAGGTTATTTTTAATATGTTCCTATTTATTACCATTTTTATTTATTGTGGTTACATTTTTCTTCCTATTTCTTCTACTAATTTCAGCAGTCCTTTGAACATTGTTTGCTGTGCTGGTTTGGTACTAATATGTACTCTTAAACTTTTTTTTTTGTCTGGGAATCTCTTTAATTTACCTTTTTTTGAATGATAGCCTGGCTGGATAGAGTAGTCTTTGATTCAAATCCTTGTTTTTCATAACTTTGATTACTTCATGCCCTTCCCTTCCGGTCTGTAATGTTTCTGTCGAGAAGTCAGCTGATAGCCTTATTGGGGTTCATTTGCAGGCAACCTGTTGCTTATCTCTTGTTGCCTTTAGGATTCTCTCGTTGTCTTTAATTTTTGGCAATTTAATTATTATGTGTTTTGGTGTGGGCCTGTTTGGGTTCTTCTTACTTGAGGCTCTCTGTGCTTTTTGTACTTGTATGCCTTTTTTCTTCACCAAAGTAGGGAAGTTTTCTGTCACTATTTCTTCAAGTATATTATCTAACCCTTGGTCATTTTCTTCTTCTTTCGTACATCCTATGATATGGATTTGTTACATTTCCTGTTGTTCCACAGTTCTTTTATGTTGTCTTCCTGTTTTTTAATTTTTTTTTCCTTTTTGGTTTTGTGATTGGGTGAGTCTTTCTACCCTGTCTTCTAATTCACTGATCCAATCCTTGGCTTTCTCTATTCTGCTGGTTATTTCTTCCAATGTGTTCTTTATTTCTGCTATGTCATTCTTCATTTCTGCATGGTGGTTTTTCATTTCCAATTGATTGATTTTCAATATTTGTTTGTCGTTACTCATGCTGTTGAGCTTCTTCACTATCAGGACTCTGAACTCTACCTCTGATATGTTGCTTAACTGCATTTCATTTATCTCATCTTTAGAGTTCTTTTGTTTGTTTGTTTGTTTTTTTCATTTGGGATTTGTTTCTTTGTTTCACCATTTTGGCTATTTCAGTGGGTTCTGGAGCCTGCCAAAATTTCCCTGTGGGTGTTGGTGTTCCACTGCTTGTGGCTCCCTCTACTGGGTTTGAGAGTTTGGGAGGACCCACATTAAACACCACTGTCAAATCTTACTTTCCTGGGTTGATTTAAAAGCCAAGTAAAGTTTTAGTTATCCTCTAGCTTTTTGCCTGGATACTATTAATCTCAGTTACTTGATGAGCCTTTGATTATAGCCCTCAACTGAATGTGTCCTTATTTCTTAATTCTGCAATTATAAATACTGGACTAATCAATATTCAGATAAATATCTTTGAACTTAATTAATATTTATTTTAACTTAATGTAATATTTGTGATGTTATACAGAGAGCATTAAAGCCTCCAAATGCTGATATCCTTTACACAATTGAAAACTAAACGAGGTGGTTTTCAAGTCTTCTTTTTGGTAGTTAATATTTAAACATGGTTCTCAAGTAAACTATATCTCCAGGACATTGTGTACTCCTCCTGCCTTAGTTCTGAGAGAATAACTTTTGACAAATTAAATGTGACCCAAGTAAGCTTTTATGATTGCTTAGACTAGATAAGTTGCCCTTTAATTTTTTTTTGGCTTCTTGGTAAACTTACTCTTGGATCCCTGAGCCATTGTGGAAGAAGTCCAGTTACCCTCCAGAACTTGTGAAGACTAGAGAAAGAAGGTCTGAATTCAGGCTTCCCGGTGCCCACAGTAAGTTTCTAGACATGTGAATAAGGCCATCTTGGACTCTGTAGACCACATCAATGGTCAGTTAAATACTACTGAGTGAACAATTAGCCTTCTCAGTGCTTCTGAAATCATGAGCTGTAACATAATGGTTGTTGTTTTAAGTCCCTGGGTTTTGTAGTAGTTACAAAAAAGAAAAATAGGTAGGAATTCTAAAAGCAAATGAGTCAATATATTATAGAATCATTACTTTGTTATTAGATTGTATTTCAGTGTATTCAACAATGGGCTTTGGTCAACATGGTGATGCTGTTGAAAGTTCAGCACAGGTTTCCAGTGTAATGAAAAGCCCACAGTAAGTTTGGAATCAGAAGTAATTTCAACCTCAGCAGGTAATAAACAAACTTTGTGGCAAATCACTTTTAACCTCAACAGCAAAATGAAAATAATATTACCTCTCTCATTAAAGAATAAATATAATATTAAATAAAAGAGGCAATTATTACTAGTAGCTGTTATGGGCTGAATTGTGTCCACTCCCCACTCCAAATTCTTATGCTGAATTCTTAAGTCCTACTACCTAAAAGTGTGACTTTATTTGGAAATAAGGTTGTTGCAAATGTATTTATTTAAAATAGGCTCATACTAAATTAGGACTGGCCCCTCATAAAATATGACTAAACCTTAATAGAAAAGAAAAATTTGGAGATAGAAAGACATACAGAGAAGATGAAATACAGAAAATAGGAAAATAATTGCCATCTATAACCCAAGGAGAAAGGCCAAAAACAGATGCTTTAATCAAAAGCTTTAGAAATAACCAATGCTTTCAACAACTTGATTTTGAATTTCTAACCTCCAGAACTGTGAGAAAATAAATTTCTGATCCACAAGTCACTCAGTTAGTGGTACTTTGCAATGGCAGCCTTAGCAAGTTACTACAGTAGTATTGCTGTTTCCATATCTAAACTCACAGTGATGACCTTCCCATAGTATCCAATGATTCCTACAAACTGAAACTCTCATTTCAGAAAAATGGTCTATGTTCTACTAATTTTTCCCAAGCTATAACCTATTTTAAGACATTTTACATCAAAAAAGATAATGTAGAAAACATTAAAGAACTGTCAACATCAGAGGATGATTGGGATATATATTTTTTGGAAGAAAGATACCTGATATTACTTAATCAGTTCAAATAACAATATGTGGTCAATACTGAGATTTTGATGAGAACCTCAATTTTTAAAGGAGCATTTCAGGGCTAACTGTGCAAGGAAAAACAATATTTTCAAATACATAATTGATGCTAGCATTTATGTAAAACATGTTCAGTTGGAATAGACGAGGGGACAAATTAATTCCAACCAAAAAATAATCCAGTTTGTTACCAATTGTAAAAACGATTGACAGAAAGATTGTACAGCCTGCTGCTCTTGTATAAACAGTGAAATTACCATGGCTGTGACAACTTAACAATATGAAAACAGTAGCTTTAATTAACATTTTGACATCTATGCTTTATGGAGAACACTGAGAACAATAGAGTGCATTTTTAAGGTGAATTTTCATTTACTGTTGTTTGAAATTATCAAGTACTATTTGTATATCTAATAGCTTCATTGTCTGTCATATTAATTAATTATAAAGAATCAAAATTCATATACCATGTCATAAGAAAACCTCATTTCATTAGCTACTAAGAAGCATGCAAGTAGACGTCTGATTTAGGTATGAGATTCCACCATAGCTCTCAGTAACCCAGTCTGGTGTTTTACATGTTGAAGTTCAACCATTAGATCTACTGGTTCTTAACCTAAGTACTTTTCTTTTTTTTGCCCCTTCAGAATGCAAACAAGTGAATTTACAACACAAAATAGCCATTCTTTGCCAGAAAGTACATTTAAAATCTCTAGCCTTCTATTTATAAGATAAAAAAAAGAACAGTTCTAATTCATTAGTTCAACACTTATGTATTGAGCTGAGCTGTATCAGCTATGGCTCTAAGTGTAAAACTTCAGATAATAAGTCCTACGAAATAAAATACTGAAGGGTGAGGAGAGAAACAGAAAAGGGTAGGGTTTGGCAGGGTGACGGATTGAGATATAGGTGGGTGGTCAGAGAAGGCCTGTGAATGAATAAAGGAACCCATCATGCAAGTTTTGACAGTGGACTTTCCAGTTAGAGGGAATATTCAATATAGTCTATAAGGTGAAAAATGCTTAGATATCAAAAGTGAACAAGATGGTCGGTGTGTGGCTGTAGAATGACTGAAGTTGAGAATGTCAGGGGAGGAAGTAAGAGAAGTAAGAAGCCAGATCATGTATCCTGACCTCTTTTTGGATCATTGACCTAATTATTTTTTTACTTAACAAGTAGGATGCAGGTGATTTATAATATGCTTATTGATTGTGAACATTTCAAAGATAGGGAAGATTCCCAGTACCCCCAAGGACAAAATAATGTCATTATGATTTAATGGCGCTTCTTATGAATAGTTTCATTTGTGCCACTAACTTTACACTAGTGGGTAATGGCTCAGATGACATGCACTGCACTGTTTGTCTTTGAATAGGGAGCTGGATTATATTATTGTACTTTATTTTCAACTCTGAAAATTGATGAATATAGATAATGTTCCTTCTGTAGATTGAAGCAATAATCAAAATCAGCAAGAAGAAATATAGGAGGAATAAGTTGAACCAGAGTGGTTTTTACATTTTTCATATTACATATCAGATGAGGAAATGTCTTAAAATACTCTGCAAATCTCTAGGAAGTTGTAACTGATGTTAGGTTTCAGAAAATAGTATATTTATAAAACAAATCACCAATATCAAATACTCTCTGATTTAAGGCTATAAGGATCAATTTGTAGCTACATTTTCACTCTCTCTAATTCAGTGAATTTTTTTATGACATTCTCAAATATTTTATTTATTATAATACACTATGGCCCTATTTTTATTTTTAAATAAATTTATAATTCATGTGCTATAAAATTTAACCTTTTAAGTTTAAAATTCAGTGGTTTTAGTATATTTACAAAGTTGTGCAACCATGACGACTATTCAATTACAGAATATTTTATCCACTCAAAGACTCGTCATGCCTTTCAGCAGTCACTCTGTCTCTCCTCTGTCCCCTTCCCCAGGCAACATTAATCTGCTTCCATGTCTATGAAGTTTCGTCTTGTGGACATTTTACATAAATGGAATCATATAATATGTGGCATTGTTTTTTTTTTAATTAATTAATTTTTGTTACAGATGTTTCTCCTTTTCCCCCATTGACACCTTCCTCCTGCTCCCCCCTACCTCACAGCAATGTTGTCTATGTCCATCAGTTATACACACACACACACATATAAATTATTCAGCTTATCTCTGCCCCCCAACCCCTCCTCTGAGGTTTGTCAGTCTGAATCCCACTTCTTTCTATGTCTCTGGGTCTGTTTTGTTCATCAGCTTATTTTGATCATTATATTCCATAAATAAATGAGATCATGTGATGTTTGTTTTCTTCTGATTGACTTATTTCACTCGGCATAATACTCTCCAGGTCCCTCCATGCCATCTAAAAGGATAAGAGATCTCGCTTTCTTATAGCTGCATAGTGTTCCATTGTATATATATACCACAGCTTTTTTATCCACTCATCTATTGATGGACACTTGGGCTATTTCCAGATCTTAGTAATTGTAAATAGTGCTGCAATGAACATAGGGGTGCATATAATCCTTCTGATTGTTTTCATCTGGCTCCTTTCACTTAGCATAACTTTCAAGGTTTTCAGAGTTCATCCATGTTGCAGTATGTGTCAGTACTGCATTCTTTCTTAGCTGAATAATACTCCATTGCATGGCTATAGCACATTTTGTTTATCCATCCACAGATATTTGCATTGCTTCTACTTTTTGACTATTATAAACAATAATATAATATAAACCCGTATACACAAGCTTTTGTGTAAACATGTCTTATAAGAGTAGAATTGCTGGCTTGTATAGTAACTCTGGGCTTAACATTTTGAGAAACTTCCAAACTGCCTCTAAAGCAGCTGCACCATTTTCCTTTCCCACCAGCAACACCTGACGGCTCCAATGTTGCCACATGTTTGTCAACACTCTAGAGTATTTTTGATTTATTTAGTAGATATGTTTTGGAGGAGATGAAAGATAATTTTTTCAGATCACATGATATTGGAATTCAAATGTAAAGAAATCTAAAATGAACCACTTTTTTCCTTTTTATTGAATTTATTGAGCTGACACTGGTTAACAAAATTATATAGGTTTCAGGTGCACAATTTCTCAACATATCACCTGCGCACTGTATTGTGTGTTCACCACCTCAAGTCAAGTCTTCTTCTGTCACTGTTTATCCATAATTTTGCCTACAAATACTCTTTACTGTAGCTGTTTATAAAGTAAGTCTCCTTTAAGTGCAAAGAAGCAAAGCATGTGAATTTTATTATTGATTCCTATTATAGCATATTTTTATCTGTAATATAGTCAGAATAACACTTTATACCTTTTTAAAAAAATAATTCAGAAACATTTTATGTATCTGATATCCCATCTCAGGGAAAGTCAATTTATAGATGATGCCTAGCCTATCTCAGATTGAATTGACATGACATGATTATGTAATTGTAAAATGATGAAACAGAACAAGATTAGAACCTTGGGCTGGATTAGAATCTTAAAGCAGGAATGAGAATGTAGGTTAGGCTTGGCTGACAAATGACATTACTATGTTCTTGGAGTATTATAATCGACGTTATTTCTCAGGTATATTATTAGTATAATGAAACAAAGACATATCAAGATGCTTCCACAGTGAATACTCCTGAAAAGGTAACTCCAGAAATATAGTTTTGGGGACATTTGAAAAATAAGTAACTAGCTTCCTGTCATGGGATGAAAACTTCTAGCAGTGTTTTAGTTCCTGGGTGTGGACTGTCTTAGGGAAGGTCTGAGACAAGTAATAAAAACAGATCGGTGAAAAAAGAAGCCCAAACCAAAGCCAATTAATCAGAATTATGTGTGGACATACACACCTGAGCTTAGGCACAGGAGCCTTGCATGTGAGTATCAGCATTCAGATGAGTGTGTGATCTGTGAGAAATCCCTGGTCAGCGATGGCTTTGCTCGGGGTGAGAGGGAAGCGGATAAAATTTCTGAAATCCACTGATAAGTCGTGGCTCCTGGGGTCCCTGTTTGGCCGACAGGGGTCTGACTCAGGAAAATCAATTGATCTGTGGGTATCAGGGTTGTGTTTTTTTTTAACTAGCTACATTATCTATATGTAATAAAGTGACTTAAATCTAAGCCTACTGAGTCTGAAGTTGCTTATGTAATTCTTTTCTCTAGTTTGGTTTAGTCTGAAAATTGGGAAAACATTTAAATTCTGATTGGGAGAATAAGATTTAATCTGCAATAGCTACAGGGTTTTATATTTAAGGAGGAAAACAAGATAATGGGTATCATCAAGGTAGATACATTTTAATAAAATGGGACTCATATTTTCAAAAAATTTTATTGTTTCATCATCTCACCACCCAGGTACATACATCTACGCACGTGCGCGCGCGCGCGCACACACACACACACACACACACAGAGTCACCATTCATTTACTCTTGTTAATGTGTCACATGCTTGTTCCCTTCTCTCTGTCTTCCCCTAGTGCTTCACCACTTTATCTTATTTTTTTTAATTTGCAGAAATTACACAGGTTACTAATTTCTGACACCAGTCTTCCCAATAATTTTCATTCTTCTTCCACATATACTTTTACAACACTACCCAAAAGATATTATAAAGCCCCAAATTATTAATTGTTTCCATGCGGAAAATTTTTCAGAAGTTTTACATAACTTTTAAGATAGAGTCCAAAACTCATAAGCAGTATGTCTGGATTTGACCCATAAATGTCTTTCTAGTCTCATCACATGTGAGCCCCCCTAACCTTTTACTCCATATTTTGGTTACACAAAACTAATTTAAAAATTACCTAACATCAGAAAGTTCATTTCCTAGATTCGGAATATTTGCATTTGATTTTTGTTTGTTAAAAATATTTTGCCTTCTGACCCTTAACAAATACTAATTCCATCTATGAGTTTTCTGCTATTGTATAGATTAAATCCCAGCATATTATAATGTCCCTTTGTCCTGTCAACTGGACTGCACTAATATCAGTTTCACTGCTAGGATACAAGCCCATGGAAGAGTATATTGTGTCTCAGTCATATTCAGTTATTACAGTGCTTGGCCTATAGTAAAGTGTTCAGTAACTCTTTAAGAACCCCAAAATGTGGGTAATGATGGCACAGATTCAGTTTTCTTTCATTCATCAGGGTCTTAGAACTGCACATCGTCATTTGTTACCTATATAAACTAGGGAATGTCAAGTTATTAACCTTTGTTTCCTCATATGTAAAATGAGATTTATGCATATAGCTCCCACAAGATATTAATATAAGTTTTAAATAAAATAAAGTAAAACATGCAGAGGGCTGAGGCATGTCTGGCACACAGTAAGCATGTAACAAATATTTGGAATGATGACAATAGAGGTGATGATAGTAATTTTTTAAAATTTTATTTTTGTTACAGATGTTTCTCCTTTCTTACCCCATTGACACCCTCCTCCTCATCACCCCTGCCCCATCCCCAGCTTTGTTGTCCATGTCCATTGGTTATGTGTACATGCATATACATTCTGTGATTTATCTCTTCCCTCCCCCAACTACCCTCTCTTCTGAGGGTTGTCAGTCTGTACCCTATTTCCATGTTTCAGGGTCAACCCTGTTCCTCAAACTGTTATGTTCATTATATTCCAGAAATAAGTGAAATCATGTGGTATTTGTTTTTTCTGCTTGGTTTGTTTCACTTAGAATAATACTTTCCAGGTTTCTCCATGTCGTCTCAAAGGATAAGAGATCTTTCTTTCTTACAGGTGCATAGTACTCCATTGTGTATATGTACCACAGCTTTTTTAATCCACACGTCTACTGATGAACACTTGGGCTGTTTCCAGATCTTAGCTATTGTAAATAGTGCTGCTACGAACATGGGGGTACATATATTCTTTCTGATTGGTGTTTCAGGGTTCTTAGGGTATATTCCTAGAATAGGGATTGATCACTGGGTCAAATGGAAGTTCAATTTTTAATTTTTTGAGGTAACACCATATTGTTTTCCATAGTGGCTGCACCAGTCTGCATTCCCACCAGCAGTGTGCTGGAGACCCCTTTTCTCCACACCCTCGCCAACACTTGTTGTTTGATGATTTGTTGATGGCGGCCATTCTGACAGGTGTGAGTTGATACATCATTATTATTTTAATTTGGATCTCTCTGATGATTAGTGATGTTGAGCATTTCTTCATATGTCTCTTAGCCATTTGTATGTCCTGTTTGGAGAGGTGTTTATTTAGTTTCTCTGCCTATTTTTTAATTGAGTTCTTTGTTTTCTTTTTGTTGAGTTGTATGAGCACTCTATATATATTGGAAATTAACCCCTTATCTGATCCATCATTGGCTAGTATGCTCTCCCACACAGTGTGTAGCCTTTCCATTTTGATGATTGTATCTTTCGCTGTGCAGAAGCTTTTGAGTTTGATGTAGTCCAATGTGTTCATTTTCTCCTTTGTTTCTATTGCCTTAGGTAATGTATCAGTGGAAATTCTGCTGCGTATGATGTCTGAAATTTTGTTGCCTACAGTTTCTTCTAGGATTTTTATGGATTCATGAGTCACATGTAAGTTTTTTATCTATCTTGAGTTTAATCTTGTGTAGGGTGTTAGTTGATGGTCTAGTTTCATTTTTCTGCATGTAGCTGTCCAGTTTTCCCAACACCGTTTATTAAAGAGGCTGTCCTTACTCCACTGTATGCTCTTGCCACCTTTTTCAAATGTTAAAGGAGCATATTGCCTTGGGTCCATTTCTGGGTTCTCTGTTCTGTTCTACTGGTCTATATGCCTGTTCTTGTGCCAGTTTCAGGCTCTTTTGATTACAGTAGCTTTGTAGTATAACCTGAAATCTGGTAATGTGATCCCTCCAACTTTGTTCTTCTTTTTCAAGATTGCTGTGACTATTCGAGGTCTTTTTTGGTTCTATATAAACTTTTGAGTTCTTGTTCTAATTCTGTGAAGTATGCCGTTGGTATTTTTATGGGGCTTGCATTGAATCTATAGATTGAATTGGATAATATGGACACTTTAATGATGTTAATTCTTTCAATCCATGAACAGGGTATGTGCTTCCACTTTTTTATATCTTGCTTTATTTCTTTTTTGAATGACCTGTAGTTTTCTGCAAATAGGTCCTTTATTTCTTTGGTTAACTTTATTCCTAGGTATCTTAATTTTTTTGCCGCAATGGTAAATGGCATTGTTTTGTTAGTTTCTCTTTCTGTGAGTTTATCATTGGTGTATAAGAATGTCATCAATTTCTTGATGTTAATTTTGTATCCTGCTACTTTGCAAAATTCACTTATTAAATCTAATAAATTTTTGATGGAGTCTTTCGGATTTTCTACATATAGTATCATGTCATCTGTGAATAATGGCAGTTTCACTTCCTCCTTCCCATTTTCGACCCCATTTATTTTTACTTCATGTCTGATTGCTGTGGCTAAGACTTCCAGTACTATGTTAAATAAGAGTGGCGAAAGTTGGTATCATTGTCTTGTTCCTGCTCTTAAGGAAAATGCCTTTAGTTTTTGTCCATGGAATATGATGTTGGCTGTAGGTCTTCTTTAATATATGGCCTTTATTATGTCGAGATATGATACCTTCATTCCCAGATTGCTGAGTGTTCTTTTCAGAAATGGGTGCTGGAATTTGTTGAATGCATTTTTAGCACCTATTGATATGATTATATGATTTTTATCTTTCATTTTGTTTATGTGGTGTATCACATTTATTGATTTGTGAATATTGTACCAGCCTTGCATCCCTGGGATGGTCATGGGTAAATAATTATTTTGATGTATTGCTGGATTCGATTAGCTGGTATTTTGTTCAGGATTTTGGCATCTATGTTCATCAGGTATATTGGTCTGTCATTTTCTTTCCTTGTAATGTCTTTTTCTGGCTTTGGAATTAGAATTATGCTGGCCTCATAAAACGAGTTTGGAAGTCTTCCTTCGTCTTGAATTTTTTGAAATAGTTTGAGGAGAATGGGTGTTAGTTCTTCTTTCAATATTTGGTAAAATTCCCCTGTGAAGCTGTCCCAGACTGGGCTTTTGTTTGCTGGGATAATCTTGATTACATCTTCACTTTCTTTTGTTGTTATTGGTCTGTTCAAGTTTTCCATTATCTTCCCAGTTCAATTTTGAGAGACTATGTATTTCTAGGAATTTTGCTTAGATTGTCAAATTTGTTGCCATATAATTGTTCACAATATTTGTTAACAATCCTTTGTATTTCTGTCGTGTTAGTTATTATTTCTCCTTTTTCATTTCTGATTTTGTGTAGTTGGGTTCATTCTCTTTATTTCTTGGTAAGTCTAGATAAGGATTCATGAATCTTCTTTATCTTTTCAAAGATCCAGCTCTTTGTTTCATTCATCCTTTGAATTTTTTTTTTTTTTTTTTTTGCTATCCATGTCATTTATTTCTGCTCTGATCTTTACTATTTCTTTTCTTCCAATTAGTCTGGGGTTTTCTTTATTTTATTTTATTTTTTCTAGTTCTTTAAATTGTGAGGTTACATAATGTATTAGAATTTTTTTGTTTCTTGAGGTTGATCTGTAGTGCTATGAACTTCCCTCTCAGAACTGCTTTTGCTGCATCTCATAGATTTTGTGTTGTGTGTTCATTTTTACTGGTTTCAAGGAAGTTTTTAATTTCTTCCTCCATGGTAACCCATTCATTGTTCATTAACATACTATTTAGCCTCCATGTTTTCAAATGTCTTTGCATGTTTTTGTTGCAGTTGATTTCTAGGTTTATGCCATTGTGATCTGGGAAGATGCTTGATATGATTTTAATCTTCTTGAACTTGTAGAGACTTAGTTTGTTCCTTAACATGTGGTCTATCTTTGAGAATGTCCCATGTGCACTTGAAAAAAATGTGAATTCTGAAGTTTTGGGGTTTAATTCTCTTTCAATATCTATGAAATACATTTTATCTAGTGCTTCATTTAGTGTCTGTGTTTCTGCCCTGGCTGGTTTGGCTCAGTGGTTAGAGCATCAGCCTGCAGTCCAGAGAGACCCAGGTTCAGTTCCCACTAGGGGCATGTACTTCAGTTGCAGTTTGTCACTGGTCCTGGTTGAGTCATGCAGGTGGCAGCCACTTCATGTGTCCCTTTCACATCGATGTTTTTCTTTCTCTCTCTTCCTCCGTCTCCTTCCCACTCTATCTGAATAAAAAATGGAAAAATGTCCTCAAGTGAGGCTAAATAAATAAATAAATAAATAAAGTCTGGGTTTCTTTTTTAATTTTTTGTCTAGATGACCTATCCAGTGATGTCAGTGGGGTAATGAAATTCCCTGCTATGATTGAATTGCTCTTGATTTCTCTTTTGAAGTCCTACAGAAGATTTTCAATATATATCGGTGCTCCTATGTTGGGCACTTATATGTTTACTAAGGTTATATCTTCCCGTTGGATAGATCCTTTCAATATTATGTAGTGGCCTTCTTTGTTTCTAGTTATGAGTTTCATGTTAAAATCTGCTTTATCAGATATGACTCTTGCTACCCCAGCTTTTTTTTCTTTTCATTTGCTTCCAAGATTTTTTTCCATCTCTTTGCTTTCAACCTATGTGAGTCTTTTGTTGTGAGGTGGGTCTCTTGTAAACAACATATAGATGAGTCATGCTTTCTTATCCAATCAGCTAGTCTGTGTGTTTTTATGGGAGCATTCAATCCATTTACATTTAATGTGATTATTGATATTTATTTATTTATTTCCTTTTTTTGTTTAGTGTGGTTCTATTTTTCTTTCTATTTCTCCTGCTAATTACAGCAGTTCTTTTAGCATATCTTGCATTGCTGGTTTGGTGTTAATATATTCCCTTAGCCTTTTTTTTTTTTGTCTGGGAAACTCTTTTTTTTTTTTTTTTACCTTCTATTTTGAATGACAGCCTTGCTGGATAGAGTAGTCTTGGATTCAGATCCTTGTTTTTCATGACCTTGATTACTTCATGCACTCCCTTCTGGCCTGTTGTGTTTCAGTTGAGAAGTCAGCTGATAGCCTTATGGGGGTTCCTTTGTAGGTAACCTGTTGCTTATCTCTTGCTGCTTTTAGAATTCTCTCTTTGTCTTTAATTTTTGGCAGTTGAATTACTATGTGTCTTGGTGTGGCCTGTTTGGGTTCTTCTTACTTGGGACTCTCTGTGCTTCTTGAACTTGAATGCCTTCTTCCTTCATCATATTAGGGAAGTTTTCTGTCACTATTTCTTTGAATATATTCTTTAACCCTTGCTCATTTCCTTCTTCGGGGACTCCTATGATGTGATTATTACATTTCTAGTTGTCCCACAGTTCTCTTAAGCTGTCTTCCTGTTTTTTAATTGTTTTTTTCCTTTAGTTTTCTGATTGGTTGATTTTTTTTCTACCCTATCTTCTAATTCACTGATCCAGTTCTCAGCTTCCTCTACTGTGCTGTTTAGACCTTCCAATGTGTTCTTAATTTCTGCTATGTCATTCTTCATTTTCACTTGGTTGGTTTTCAGTGTTTCTTTATCTTTACTCATGGTGCTGATGTCCTTACTCATGTTGTTGAGCTTCCTTAAGGTCATAGCTCTGAACTCTACCTCTGCTAATTTGCTTAGCTGCATTTCATTGATCTCATCTTTGATAGAGTTCTCTTGTTCTTTCATTTGGGATTTGTGTCTTTGTTTTATCATTTTGGCTATCTCAGTGGGTTTTGGAGCCACCAAATTTTCCCTATGGGTATTGATGTTCTGTTGTTTGTGGCTCCCTCTACTGGGTTCAAATGAGCCTGGGTGGTCCCACGTTAAATACTACTGTCAAGTCTTACACTCCTGGGTAGATTTGCAAGCCCAAGAAAGGTTCAGTTATCCTCTAGCTTTTTCCTGGTGACTAGTAGTCTCAGTTACTCAGTGCCTTGGAATGTAGCCCTTGTGTTCTGCCGAAGAGGATTTCCAGAGGGTGGGATAGATGCTGGTTATTAATGAGCCTCAATTTGCATTTCATTGCCTCACCTGGGAAAGGCTGAATCTTCCAGGGGGAGGGTCTGCTGCTTTCCCCCACAGATTGGGAGGGAGCACACTGGCCACTGTTCTTTGTGGCCACAACTCAGTAAAAACTCTGAGTATCCTCCAAATCCTGGGTGTCCCCACATAGTTCCAGCCCAGTCTGCTCTCCCTCTGCCGTAGCCTCCAGGTGAGTGACTGTGGCTATTTTAGTGCTCTTTCCTGGCTCTCTGCACTGAGGAGTGTGCTTGGTCTTTATTCCCTAAAGGTGCTGCTCACAGCTAAGTCTGCTGCTGTTCATGGGCTCCCTGCCCACCACGCTCTCATGCCTCCGCAGATTCTACTAGTGTTCTTGGTTATATGGTCCTGTCATGCTACTTTTCTCTTGCTTTTTTCTGAGGATTTGTCTTTATTTTAGTTGTAATTCCCATTTGGTTCTGGGAGATCATCTGTGCGGCTTCCATTCACTGCACTGCTATTTTCACATACTCTATTTATACTTTTAACAGACTGAGAGAGGCCCATCCATATAAGAGAGGGCAATCTACTTTACCCATTCAAATGTTAATCTCACCCAGAAATACCCTCTCAAGCATACCAAAAAAATAAAAAATAAAAAGTTTGACCAAATGTCTGGGTTTCTCATGAAACATTAGCCATTGCAGACCTCTTTTTCATTTATTTAGCTGTATGCCTTTTGAGTTATTACTATGTAAGCAACTACGATAGATAAAGTAATTTATTTCTTACTAAATTTTGTTTATATTATTTTTTTCTTGTTTCCTTTATAGGCCCCTCTGCCTCTGCCTGGGTTTTAAGTGATGACAGTCCTTAGGGTACTTCCTGAACATTTTTCCCAGGTAATCTCATTGCTCACATGGCTTCAACTACTATCTGTTTATTGCTGTATTAGTTTTCTCAGGCTGCCGTAACTAAACACAATTGGTTGGGTGCCTTAAACAACAAAAATTTATGTTCTCACAGTTCTAAATCTGAGGTCAATGAGCCAGCATGCTAATTTTGGGTGAGGCCTCTTTTCCTGGCTTGCAGGTGCTGCCTTCTTGTTGTGCTTTCACATGGCAGACAGAATAAATCAGAAAGCTCTCTTGTGTGACTTTTTGTAAGGGCACCATGAATTTCTTTTCAGTTCTCAAAATATCTTATTTCTGCTAAACGTCATGATTTTTCATAGGCTGTTCCATTTGGCTGGCTAATTCCTATTATTCTGCAGAAGCCAAGAAAAAAAATCACTTTCTCCAGCCAAGCAGGTAAGGCTCAGTGGATTGAATGTCATCCCATGGACTGAGAGATCCCAATTCGATTCCCAGTCAGGGCACATGCCTTTGTTGCAGGCTTGATCCCCAGTAAGGGGCATGCAGTAGGCAGCCAATTGATGCATCTCTCTCACACTGATGTTTCTATCTCTCCCTTCTTCTCTCTCTAAAAAAATAAATAAAACATATGTTTTTTAAAAAATCACTTCCTCCAGAAAGAGTTCCCCAAACTGTCAATCCTCCACCAGTCACTTCATAGTCTCATCTTACCATAATGCATATTACACACTGATTGTCTATGTTTCCCCAAGACTGCTGAGACTGTGCCTGTGTTGTTCAGTTTTACATCCACAGTGGTTAGCATGGTATTTGTCATATAGTGGAAGCAATAGAAATAACCATTATATGAAACTGAAAACAAAGAATTTATATGCATTTCAATATTGCTAAACCTATAAAACACTGGCATCATGTAAACTTAATACATATTTGACATTGAATGTAATTGAAATACTGTTTTGACATTCACAGATTCTGTTCACTCTCAGTAAAAGTAATGTTATACAGTTTTGAAGTGTTTATGTATTTATTCAAAACTCCTACCTGATTGACTATGGAAAGCAGTACTACACTTCAAGATCTTGGCAGAAGAGGCCCCTGTAGTGGGCCTCAAGTTTTATATATTTTTCTGGTCATGATCCTGTGGTTTCTCAAACCATGGGCTAGAAGTCTATGTGACCAGAAGGTAGATTCTGCATTAACCCTTAACACAGTGTCTGTCCTCCTGAGAACAGACTGTAAGACCACAGTACCTAACCATAAGCTCCCAGAAGGGGCAAAGGAGTTGCTCTTTAGGGAAACTGATGTAGTCAATCCAATCCATGTTTGAGTGTTCTCGCTTGCAGATTTGAGGCCTCAGGGGTAGGGAAAGAAATATTTGGGTGAGAGGGGTGAAATCAGGGCCCAGGGGCTGGTATAGTTGGTTTGCCCTGTATCAACATGTTGCAGTTCATTACAAAGATATATTTGTCAGTATAAGAAGCTAGAGAGATTATTTAATGAATATTTTAGATATTTGAGAAATTTTTAGAATTGATTTTGAACATGAACTATTTTGACATGTGGTATGTGTGCTCCATTTGTAGAATTGTCACCCTCTCTGCAAACATTGGAGGTAACTCTGATAGAAAGTGATCAGACCTGTTGGCATGCATATGCACTATTTAGTGCACTCTTTCTCTGATATCTGATGAGATCACCATCAAGGGTCTCTAGATTTAAATTAATTTCATGCCTTGTACCTCACTCACATGAATGTAACTACTGACCTTATTCCCAATGTATGCTATGCCTTAACATACATTTAACCCTTCTTTGGGGTTGATGTTATTTTTACAGTTTAAGAATATCAGATATATTTGTACACTTAAGCATAAGTTTTAAGATCTATTATAGAGTTATTTCATCATCTCAAAATCACTTTTCTTTAATTAACAGAAACATAAAATGTTCCTCTCAAGAAAGAGAAAGAATTTCCCTTTGAACTACCTTTTCCTGAGCTTATCAGGTCAGATTTATTGTTCTATATTATCTATCTCAAACAATATCTACAACTGTGGAAGGCAGGGTTAGAAAAAAGCTTAATTGGTTAATCTTTCAGATAACAATGGCCAGCACTAAAGCTCAGTCTTGCAGTTATGCATGTCTTAGTTGCACATACTAAAGAATATCTCCTCAGAAAAAACTTAATATGTAATTACTTACATTTCTAAAACATATAACAATATCTTTCCCTATTGCACAGTTGCCAAGACTTTACCTAACTTCTGTGCAGAATAAGTTATTCAAATACTTTACCCCATAATGTATAGACAAAAAATAAATAAATAAAAAGGAATAATAAGAACAAAGGTGTTTTTTTTTTTTATTTTATATTTATTTTTTTGTTAATCATCACCCAAGGATATTTTTTCATTTTTTGTTCAGGTAGAGTTGGAGGAAGAGAGAGAGAGAGAGAGAAAGAGAGAGAGAGAGAGAGAGAGAGAAACATCGACACAAAAGGGACACATCAAGTGGCTGCCACCCGCACGACCAACCAGGGCCGGGGACAAACTGCAACCGAGGTACATGCCCCTAGCGGGAACCGAACCCGGGTCTCTCTGGACCATAGGCTGACGCCCTAACCGCTGAGCCAAACCAGCCAGGGCTTGATTTTTTTTTTTAAAGATAGAGTGGAAGGCAGGGAGGGAGAGAGAAAGAGAGAGAAAGAGAGACATATAAGTGGTTGCCTCCCTCACAACTGGTCAAGGATCTAACCTGCAACCCAGGTATATGCCCTTGACCAGGAATCAAACCTGCAACCCTTCAGTCAGGGGGCTGATGCTCTAACTGTTGAGCCAAACCAGCTAGAGCTAAAGGTGCTTTGTTTTTATAAAAACATATACTTTAATGTTCAACATATACCCTTAATTTTCATAAAATCCATCTTTTAAAAATTAAGCTAAATGATAAAATCCTGAAGAGGAAGAGATATCCTGAAATGGGAAAGCTATTACATGGCTGGAACATGGCACTTGGTGCTTGTTTTATATTTGTATTTGTCACACTTTTTACCCTGTCTACATCTTATGAAATATACTTCTGCTCCGTTCTCATCTTACTGTAAAAATATCATTCATTTCCCACTTTCAAGTCCCTAAAAAATATAGGAGTAAGCAACTTTTTAACAGCTTAGCAATAAAAGGATTGTTTTCCCTTAGGTATTTCAGGATCCACATTTATAATTGTTCATATAATCTCATTAATTCGGGATCAAAATTTATTAAGTTGTGCTTATGTAAACAAAAACCACAGGAGACAACCCTTGGTGGATTTTTTTTTCTCTCTTTTTTTTTTTTGATGACAGAACCAGTGATTGACTGCCAAAATGATTTAAGGCTTTCTTTTTAAAATAAAAGGAAAAAATGACAAATAATTTATAGCAATACCCCCAGATCTTCCAGAATTAAGAAATTGCTGTTACTTTTCTTCCCCAAAAGAATAAAAACATAAAGTATTCAAACATAAATTTGTATTGGGGATATGAAAAATAAAGTAGATTACTAGAAAAATTGGATATTGAATCTCTCACCCCATACCATATTGCAAATTAACTGGATTAAAAGTCAGATAAAAAATGTCAAACAACTAAAAAGCTTGAAAATAGAAAGTAATATTTAGTAAACCCTTTGGCATATGAAAGTTTTTTAAGTTTAAAAGAAGTCAAAGTAGTTAGAAAGCAACCTGTCAATAAAGTACATCAAAGATGATCTGAGGTGTTGTATTGTTATTTCTCATTAGACAGTGAGTAGCAAGGAGGTTCTTGACTGAGGGAATTGTTTGAAGTTTGGTAAAATTAAGGTTAGAAAAAAAAAAAGTGTGGGAATACCATTAAGAAACATACTACGTGTGCCTTGGCAAGGTAGCTCAGTTTGTTGGAGAGTCATGTTGTACACCAGAAGGTTGTGGGTTTGATCACCAGTGAGGGGCACCTGCGGGAGGCAACTGAAAGATGTTTCTCTTTCACATCAGTGTTTCTCTCTCTTCCTTCCTCTCTCTCTAAAATCAAAAGAAACATATCCTAGAATGAGGATATGTGTGTCTGTGTGTCTGTGAGCTGTTCAAAGGAAGTGCTTAGACAGTTTCTGTGGGATGTTTGACTTTTTCTTTGACTATAACAATTTCCTATATTTATTTATGAGTCATGGGCTCCCATGCTTGACAAAATGCATTAATATATTCCAAACATGCCCTGGCTGGTATGGCTCAGTTGGTTGAGCATCATCCCATGCACCAAAAGGTAGCAGGTTTGATTCCTGGTCAGGGCACATGACCAGGTTGCAGGTCCAGTGCCTGGTCTGAGTGTGTACAGTAGGTAACAGATCGATGTTTCTCTCTTATTGATGATTTTCTTTCTTTCCCTTCCTCTCTGCCTAAAAAAAAAACAAAACCAATCAAAACATATTAAAAAATATTCAAAACAAAAATAGGTCTAGTGTCAGCCACACTCGGGATTGTAGCTTAGTTGGGATATTTCTACTGACAGCTGCTGCCTTGACCTGTATCTGCTTTCTCATGCTACATTTCTACTGTTTGGATCTTCAGCTTTCGTCCCTTTAGTCAGAACTGAAGTTGTGTAACCTCCATTTCAAGGACTTGAGGTCCAGATCTCTGGTTGTTTTGGACTAAAGAGCAGACATTTGAATGATTATTTAAAATCACACTTTGTAAGAAAAGCTATTTTAAATTAGGCCAATTTTTTTTTCTTGACATTTTATGATTATTTCTGACTTCTTAAAGCTGCTTTAATTATTTCTTTTTTATATATTCAACCTTTGCTAATAAAATGTAACAAAGCTAAATCTGATGTTTTTTACTATTTGCAGATACTCTGTCTTCATAGCGAAACACTACATTTACTGGAATGTTCAATTGTAGTTAAGCATGAAAAACCCTAATTACCTTGAATCATCATTATTGTATATTCTTGGCTGTTATACCAAGATAAGTGTTTGGGGGCAAGATCTTTCTCCCAGTGTATATGGACCTTTCTTTTTCCCAGTAATCTTTCTGTGGCTCTTCATATACTTCTGCTCTCCATGACAATTCATTTCATGTTAACATATAATGGAACCCCTCTGTTTTAACTAAACTGTAGGTGATTTTGCTTTCTCCTAATTTTGTTTTGATTGAGACATTTGTAATGAGAACTTCCTGTTCTTTTGAATACCCTAACATATTTTCATACAGAGAAGATTTATTTTTGAATAGATACTTAATAATATTTATATTGTAAACATAGGAACACATAGAATGAAAGAGTAAGAAAAGAGTGAAGGAGTAAAAAATAGGAATTAATGTATAATGATCTACAGTTATCTATTAGAAATAAACACTAGCAAGGGAGATCAGAGAAATAATGATATTGGGGGATGACTCCTAGATCCCATTCCTTGGCGTTTCATGGGGAAGGACTTTCTAGGTGAATCCTGACTTCTTTCCCTTCGCCCTTTTAGTCTCCACTCCACTGTACCGAGATACATTTACGTAACGGATGGATTTGAGAAAATGAATTATTTATTCTTGCATATTGCTGCTGGTTTATCTTTGCTTCTACATGCCATAAGTTTTTGAGGCACAACCAGTTTACAGAATCTCTGGGGTATTTCAGCATGGTCAGTGACTAGATGGATAAATTTCTTTTTATCCTCACCCGAGGACATTTTTTTGTTTTTTGTTGTTGTCGTTGTTGTTCAGATAGAGTAGAAGGGAGAGAGAGGAAGAGAGAGAGAGAAACATTGACATGAAAGGGACACATCAAGTGGTTCCCACCCGCACAAACCAACTCGGGCTGGGGACAAACTGCAACTGAGGTACATGCCCTTAGCAGTAACCAAACCCAGGTCTCTCTGGATCGCAGGCCAATGCTCTAACCACTGAGCAAAACCAGCCAGGGCCTAGATGGATAAATCTAATTCTGGAGTACAACATTAAGAAGTCCACTGTTGCTATAGAGCTAAGCCAACCACCCCAAACAGCCTTACCTGTTATGAAGTTGGCATTTAGACCTTCATTTGTGTGACTCCTGGGTCTATCTCTCCAATATTTCTACATTTGCTAAGAAAATAAAGTCATTTATTGACCTCATAAAACTTTAAAAGGAAAGAGTGGAATGTTTAATGGGAAGTTTTTGAGTTTCATCCAACTTTTCTTAGTTGCATGGTAGAACCATCAACGAGGACTTCCCAGTTTCCACCCCTGGCAAGGGAACTGCTCCATTCCGCCTTGTGGGGGGACAGCAACTCCTTTTACACCTGATGTGTCACATGAGCTAACCCTCTGGCAACATACAACTGGACTGATTTGGATTCTGTCTAGAATTCAGATTTGGTAATCTGCTCTGACATAGGTCGTGGTCAACTGGTGTAGGATATCTATAAATAGAGCTGTCTGTAGCCTAAGCCAATATAGAACCAAAACAGCATCAAGTACTACGTCCTGGATTTGCTCATTATACAACAGATTTTCCAAATTATGTAGTGCTCTAGAAATTACAAAGCTGATATAGGCTAAAAACACTGGTCTTCACTATTTATAGAAATTCTTAAAAATTGGCCCTGTCTGGATAGCTCAGCTGTTTGGAGCATTGTCCCAACACCAAAAGCTTGCTGGTTCAATTCGCAGTCAGGGCATATACCTATTGTGGGTTCGATCCCTGTTTGGGGAGTGTACAAGAGGTAACCCATTGATGTTTCTCTCTCACATGATGTTTCTCTCCTTCTCTCCTTTTCCCTCTCTCTCTAAAAATCAATAAAAATATATCCTCAAGTGAGAAAAACGAAATTAAAAATTGTATTACCAACTAATACATATTATTAATGTTATGAATTTATAATGTTTTATGATAAAATATTTTATTTAAAATATGTTTTTTTAAAGGAATGATACTGTGAATTTACACTTCTGTCCTATTCAATGTGATCTCACCATATGCCACTGTTTTCTCTTTATAAACTTCTAGAATTGTTTATGTGTTTCCAAGAGAAAAATGGTATTTGGCATCATTAACTGCTGTTGCTGCTGAGGAGTACTAATCTATCTACAGTAAAGATGTTTAGTGCCCCCATGTAATAAAACAGATTGAAACTATGAAAAAGAATGTTATGAGACATAATTTATAACTTTAGAATGGAGTATCACTGTAAGAGAAAATAATTATTGATTAAACCACTCACTAGCCCTGGCCAGTTTGGCTCAGCGGTTAGAGCTTCGGCCTGCGGTCCGGAGAGACCCGGGTTCGGTTCCCGCTAAGGGCACGTACCTCGGTTGCAGTTTGTCCCCGGCCCTGGTTGGTCGTGCGGGTGGCAGCCACTTGATGTGTCCCTTCACGTCGATGTTTCTCTCTCTGTCTCCCTTCCTCTCTCTCCCTCCCACTCTATCTGTACAAAAAATGGAAAAATATCCTCGGGTGAGGATAAAAAAAAAACACAAAAAAACCACTCACTAAATATTTATAAAGCAACTGATATGTGCCACTCCCCAGCCATCTGCTGGGGCTGTGGTTATGAACATGATGCAAAAGGATGCTATTTCTAGTCCATTCTCGTAGTAGGCTATAAAAATAATCACCTGACTATGTTTTTCTTTAAAGAGTAGCATCCAGTAAGAAATGCTTATGGACACTAGGTCTGGAAATTAACTTGATGGCTGCTGAGTCTTCAGATGTTTAATTCAGGATAATGCTTGGAAGGGCCTCAGTGTC
The DNA here is from genome assembly GCF_014108415.1 of Molossus molossus. Lineage (NCBI taxonomy): Eukaryota > Metazoa > Chordata > Mammalia > Chiroptera > Molossidae > Molossus > Molossus molossus. Next base: position 2,097,345 of record NW_023425348.1, read on the forward strand.
TTAACTATTTCTTTTCAAGGCCAAAATCAGCGTTTATTGTAGCCTTGAGAGAGAATGATGTTTGTTAAAGTCTTTCTTTTTGGAGGCCCCCTCTTCTGCCACCCCTTTACCTTTCTGGTTACAGATCTGGTTAGTCATTCATGCCTACCCTTCTGCCATCTTACCCACTGCATGTTTTGTCCTCTATATCCGCTGCTTAACTCTAGTTTGACACTGGACTCTGCCATGACCATGTCTATATCTATTTGCTGCTGACTCAGTGATGATCTCCTGTGCCCTTGACTTCTGTCTTACTATGTCTACCTTGGAGCTTTTAAATGACAATTATTATGAATACATTTCAGATATAACCACTATACTATCTTTATTTCAGCCTACTCTACCCATGTCTCTCTTCCTTAATAATACAGAAATAAACTGCCACTTGCTTAGAGTATAAAATATGAACGCTGTTAAAATTATTTATTGCTAGCATATTGATGTTATAATCATGTGTAAATTTTAGGGAAATAATCTTTTGTATTTGTGTTTCAACAGCCTTCTGCTAACAAAAAACCTTCTTGCCAACCTGAAATTAGAATTTAAAGCAGTGGCCCAGCTGGCGTGGTTCAGTGGTTGAGTGTAGACCCATGGACCAAGAGGTTGCCAGTTCATTCCCGGTCAGGGCACATGCCCAGGCTGTGGGTCCAATCCCCAGTGGAGGGCGTGCAGGAAGCAGCCAGTCAAAGTTCTCTCTCATCAATCTTTCTATCTCTCTCTCCCTTCCTCTCTCTATAAAACCAATAAAGAAAAAAAAAAATTTAAAAGTAATTTAAAGCAGTGGACATGTTGTGTTATTTGTTTGAAAATTTATTTCAATGGGATTGAAATTCAAGTTTACTAAACATCCATTACTTAGGCAATATTTACTTTAGAAGACTTGCTTTGGGAACTAAATGTTGTTGAAATAGGATTTGCTGATTTAGCTTTACCCCTACTTCTATTTGAAGTATTTTTTGTTTGTTTGTTTGTTTGGCTTTTGTTTTTGCTATTAATTTTTTCAATTAAATTCCTCTGTTATTTTTTCTGAAAAGAAATGTCAATGTAATAATGAATTAGACTAAGGAAAAAACTTGTCTTATCCAAGAGGAGGTTGTCACAAAATTTGATGTCCTGAAAAACAGCCTTTTGTGAGTGCTGTTTATAAGATTTTATTCTTTGGGCCAAAAAGTCAGATGCTGGTAAATGAGCCAAATTGTCCCCAGTGCCCAACTCACTTTGGAAGCTCAGCACAGCCAGCTGGGCTCAGTAATCTGATGCACACTGGAGAAGTCCCCCGTGGTGAGAGTGAGCAGGGCGTTGAAACAAAGAGGTGAAAGGTTGGCTTCAGTCTTATGAGTCAAATCTGCCCCTTTGATACATGGCTGTCATCAAAGAGAAAAGTATCCATGGATAATCTAATTGCTTTTAACCAGTTATACTAACACCAGAACCACAGTAACAAAACAAATAAAACATAAAACAACAAAAAAGCATGTGTGCCTAAATTAGACAAGCAAATGCAGTTTAAAAAGCAAAAAACAGAGCTTTCCAATTTCTCTATAAACATTCTTAAGACAAAAGTTAACAAATCTAAACTGGACAAAGAGACATAAAATATGTTATTAAGACCAGGTAAAAACTATATCTATTTTAATCTTTCTATTGGCTTTTTTTTTGTCTATAAGAATGCAAATGAGAGATAACCAAAAAAAAAAGAAAACAAATGTTTGTGAACACATGTATACATTAAAATATATAAAATTAGTACTTTTTTTTTTTTTGCCCATTTAGTGAATATTTATTCTGTGAGAAGATAAAATTCTCATAGAACTGCTTTCTTCCTGTCAATAAAAACTGTAACCCACGCTCACAGAGGCCAGTGTGGGAAAGAGTGGAGCAGCAGAGCAGAGTCGGATCGGAGATCCTGGACATTTACAAGCAAAGCTGACTCAACACAACTTGAGCTGAACACACAGACATACTTGAAGTTTTGCTCTGAACAAAAAGCACATCTCTGTGAACAGCCAGCTGCTTCTGCTCTAGTTGGTCACAAAATGGTGACTGTAGCTGCTGGTCTGATGAGATGGATTAGTGTCTTTGATTTCACAGGCTGCCCCAAGTTTAGTTCTCAGTAGCTTTCTCCTCTTGATTCAGATCTGATGGTAACATGATAATTGTTAATTTATATACATTGCTCTCTTTCAACAGATAGCACAACACATCTTCTTGTCTATTTCGAACCTGACTCTCTCTCCTATATGCACAGGCCACCTCAGGGAAATTCTGAAAAATTGAGTTTCTTACATAGAACGATGTGGATGTAGCCTACATAAAAAAATTTAATGTAAAAAAAGGTAACCACATGTCTAACAGACTTCTTTTAAAAGTTATTTCCTGCCCTGGCCGGTTTGGCTCAGCGGTTAGAGCATCGGCCTGTGGTCCGGAGAGACCGGGTTCAGTTCCCGCTAAGGGCACGTACTTCGGTTGCAGTTTGTCCCGGGCCCTGGTTGGTCCTGCAGGTGCAGCCACTCGATGTGTCCCTTCACGTCGATGTTTCTCTCTCTCTCTCTCCCTTCCTCTCTCTCCCTCCCACTCTATCTGTACAAAAAATGGAAAAATATCCTCGGGTGAGGATAAAAAAAATAAAAAAATAAAATAAAAAAATAAAAGTTATTTCCTGGTTGTAATCAGCAGTCTTTATTAGTTATTGATGGATGTAGAGGACTCTGTGGGACAGAAGATCTCTTTAGAGTTGAAACCTTAGTAATAAAATAGAAGACATTTTACATCCTCAAAGACTTTATTTTCTAACATAGCAATAGAATAAGGACACTAAAGGGAAATTTTCTCCTTGTGGGTATTTGGTGTCTGTTACGTCCATTTCATAGCCAACAGATTAACTGTCTTTCAAGAGGGAAAGAAAAAAGAAAAATGATTAAATGAACAAATGATATAAGCCACATTAATAAAGTGTTTCAGCATAGCTGTAGTCAAGAGTCACCATTTTTCTCTTATCTTGGAAATAATGTGACAGGAAAATAACATTGATAATTACTGAAAAAGTCCAATTTAATCCTATAGTTGTCCTATTATTCAATAGCAAGCCCATTAACTTTTCTTTATCTCTGACTTTATAAAAATAATACTCTTTTTCTCTAGTTAAATTTTAAAGTGCCTTTAATCTATGAGGATTATAAACTATAAATATGTAATATATTAAATGATTTTCAATAACTTTGGCATATAATAATAATTAGTATATATATATTTTCTTTTTTCTTTTTCCAATTTTTATTAATTTATTTTTGTCACAGATGTTTCTACTCCCCCCCCCCCCCAGACACACTCCTCCCCATCCTTCCTCCCAATCCCCCTAGCATTGTTGTCTATGTCCTTTGGTTATGCATACATACATATAAGTTCTTTGGTTCATCTTATCCACCCCCTGTGAACCCCTACTCTGTCAGTCTGAACCATACTCTTTTCTATGTCTCTGGGTCTATTTTGTTCATCAGCCCACCTTGTTCATTATATTCCACAAATAACTGACGTCATGTGGTATTTGTCTTTCTCTGATTGGCTTATTTCGCTTAGCATAATACCCTCCATGTTGCCTCAAAGGATAAGAGATTTTTCTTTGATTTAGCTGCATAGTACTCCATTGTGTATATGTACCAAAACTTTTTTATCCATTCATCTACTGATGGACATTTGGGCTGTTTCCAGATCTTAGCAATTATAAATAGTGCTGCTATGAACATAGGGGTACATATATACTTTCTAATTGGCGTTTCAGGCTTCTTAGAAGTGGGATCACTGGGTCAAATGGCAATTTAATTTTTAATTTTTTGAGGAAACAACATACTGTTTTCCATGACGGCTGCACTAGTCTGCATTCCCACCAGCAATGTACCGGAGTCCTCTTTTCTCCACACCCTCGCCAGCACTTGTTGTTTGATGATTTGTTTATGGCAGCCATTCTGGCAGGTGTGAGGTCATAGTTGTTTTAATTTGCATCTCTCTGATGATTAGTGACCTTTAGTATTTCTTCATATGTCTCTTGGTCATTTGTATGTCCTTTTTTGGAGAAGTGTCTATTTAGGTCCTCTGCCCATTTTTTTTTTTTTTTTTATCCTCACTCAAGGACATTTTTGCACTTATCCTCAGATAGAGCAGGAGGGAGAGAGAGATGGAGAGAGAGAGAAACATTGATGTGAGAGAGACACATCACATGGTTGCCAGCCACATGACCCCAACCGAGGCCAGGAACAAACTGCAACTGAGGTACGTGCCCTTAGTGGGAAGCAAACCCAGGCCTCTCTGGTCCGCAAGCAGATGCTCTAACTGCTAAGCCAAAACGGCCAGGGCCCTGTGCTCATTTTTTATCTTTGTCTTCCTTTGTTGAGTTGTATGAGCACTATATATATTGTGGAAATTAAACCCTTATCTGATGTATCATTGGCAATTATGCTCTCCCATACAGTGGGTTCCCTTTCCATTTTGATGGTGGTTTCTTTTGCTGTGCAGAAGCTTTTGAGTTTGATGTAGTCCCATGTGTTCATTGTTGCCTTTGTTTCTGTTGCCTTAGGTGATGTATCAGTGAAAATTCTGCTGCGTATGATGTCTGAAATTTTGTTGCCTACATTTTCTTCGTGGATTTTTATGTACTTATGAGTTACATTTAAGTGTTTAATCCATTTTGAGTTTATTCTTGTGTATGGTGTAAGTTGATGGTCTAGTTTCACTTTTTTGTATGTAGCTGTCCAATTTTTCCAACTCCATTTATTAAAGAGGTTGTCTTTACTCCACTGTATGCTCTTGCCACCTTGTCAAATATTAATTGAGCATAATGCCTTGGATCCATTTCTGGGTTCTCTATTCTGTTCCATTTCTCTATCTGCCTGTTCTTGTGCCATTGCCAGGCTGTTTTGATTACAGTAGCTTTGTGTTATAAACTGATATCTGGTATTGTGATCCCTTCTACTTTGTCCTTATTTTTCAAGATTGCTGGGGCAATTTGGGGTCTTTTTTGCTCCATATGAACTTCTGACATATTTGTTCTATTCTGTAAAGTATGTTGTTGGTATTTTGATGAGGATTGCATGAAATCTACAGATTGCTTTGGGTAGTATGGACATTTAATGATGTTAATTCTTTCAATCCATGAACAACATATATGCTTCTACTTTTTTATGTCTTCCTCTATTTCTCTTTCAATGTCCTGTAGTTTTCTGCAAAAGGTCTTTTACTTCTTTGGTTAAGTTTATTCCTAGGCATCTTACATTTTTTGCTTCCATGATAAATGGAATTTTTGTTGTTGTTGTTTCTCTTTCTGTGAGTTCATCATTGGTGTATAAGAATACCATCGATTTCTTGATGTTAATTTTGTATCCTGCTACTTTGCCAAATTTATTTATTAAGTCTAGTAGATTTTTGATGGAGTCTTTAGGGTTTTCTATGTACACTATCATGTCATTTGCAAATAATGACAGTTTTACTTCCTTCTTTCCAGTTTGGATCCCTTTTAGTTTTTTTATCATGTCTGATTGCTGTGACAAAGACTTCCAGTACTATGTTAAATAAGAGTGGCAGAAATGGGCATCTCTGTCTTGTTCCTGTTCCTAAGGGAAATGCTTTTAATTTTTGCCCATTGAGTATGATGTTGGCTGTAGGATTTTCATGTATGGCCTTTATTATGTTGAAATATGATCCCTCTATTCCCACATTGCTGAGTGTTTTTATCAGAAATGGGTGCTAGATTTGGATAAATGCTTTCTCAGCATCTATTGATAAGATCATATGGTTTTCATCTTTCATTTTATTTATGCAATGTATCACATTTATTGATTTGCAAATATTGTACCAGCCTTGCATCCCTGGGATGAATCCCATTAGGTCATGGTGTATCACTTTTTTAATGCATTGCTGGATCAGATTTGCTAGTATTTTGTTCAGGATTTTGGCATGTATGTTCATCAGGGATATTGGCCTGCAGTTTTCCTTCTTTGTAATGTCTTTATCTGGTTTTGAAATTAGAATTATGTTGGCCTCATAATACAAGTCTGTAAGTCTTCCTTATTTACTTTTTTGAAATAATTTGAGGAGATGAGCATTAGTTCTTCTTTGAATGTTTGGTAAAACTGCCCTGTGAACCCGTCTAGGCCTGGGCTTTTGTTTGCTGGGAGAGTCTTGATTACATCTTCAATTTCCTTAGTTGTTATTGGTCTGTTCAAGTTTTCTATCTCTTCCCAGTTTAGTTTTGGGAGACTATGGGTTTCTAGAAATTTGTCCATTTCCCTTAGATTGTCCAATTTGTTGCTGTATAATTGTTCATAGTATTGGTTTAAGATCCTTTGTATTAATTAGTATATATTTATAAAGAGAGTTAACATTTAAGAATTTTAAATAGTATTCATTTTTTTCCCAGTATTTATAAGGTCATGGATTGATAAGGTGTTACTTTTTTTCCCAACTTCTGTTATATATCAAATATGTTACCTATTTTTAAAATAGCAAAAACAAAATTATAATCCTCCACAGGATTATATTTGCTCTGCAATTCAGTCTTATTCTTTTTTTTTTTCCCCCATGGTAAAAATGGAAGCCAAGACTGTTTAAGTAATTAGCCCAAGGTCAATAGCTATTATGTGGCAAAAAAAATATTTTGACTTAAGACCCTGAATTCTTATCACTGCAGCATATTGATTTCAGAGTTGTATAATATAATATATATTTGGAATTCAGTTTGTCATTAATCTAAGTGCTACAGAACTGGCATTAGACAGAATTATTTCATGGAGCTGCCTTTTCCACTTACCTCGGCTGTCTTCTGTTTTCATCCTGTCGTCTCTTCCTAGGCTCATTTAAGTCCACAGCCTCAACCATTATTTATATCTTACTTATTCCTAGATGAATTGTCCAGGATGAAATCTCTTCTGAATTCAAGACATTAGATGTCTCCAAGTGACTGCAAACACCTCTTATCCAACTGGCCCAATTACTAGCTATTTCTTCCAAATCTGGTTATTTTCTAGTTGTCTACTCAGCAACAACACCACTGCCCAACTAAATTTTTATGTCAAAATGCAAAAGGACCCCCTTGCTGTACCTTTTCTCTCACCTGCTCTTTCTAATGTATCACCAAGTTCAATTAACTTTACCTTTTAAATATCTCTTATATTGACCCATTCTCTTAAATCTCGTCTGTCACAAGCCTAATCCAAGCTACCATCACTGCTTATCTTGGTTTCTGTAAAACCTAATTTAGTACCTACTATTCACTGTGATCCACTTCCAATCCACCACAGCTGGAGAGGCATTCTCAAGACACACACAGGCCATGTCTTACAAGCTAAAACCTTTCCATGACCGATCATTGCTTTAAGTTAAATTTATTAACTTGTCCTACAAATCTTGCATGGCCCGCCTCTCAAGCCTCATTATATACCACTCCTCCAGGCAATGTATCCATCTCAATGCCCAGGAAGCTTTGATGGGTGTTTTACAATCCTCTTCATCAGATGATATCTTACTCTGACAATCAATGGGCAAAAGACAAGGGAACTGCCCTGCCCAGGAGTAGGCATGGGAAGATTACAAACTGAAATGTCCTATTTGGGAAAGGGAAGAATGGGAGACTCCATTGCAATAATGAAATCCTAGAGGATTGAGTTTATAAAGATTCTCTGTCCAGGTACTAAGAAAGTTACTTGAGTCGACCCTGAGTCTGTTCTCTGGGAACAAATCTTTTGTCCATTTTTCCCCCCTTGCAGTCCATGGCTACATTTGTAATAGGCATTAAAGAGTATATTCTCCTAGTAGAATACATTCTCTCTAGCTCATCATGCATGTGCAAGTGTGAGGGTTTCAGACCAGGCTTCTGGTTTATGTGGCAATACAATTTTTGCAGAATTAAATCTGGTCCCCTCAGTCAGTGCAGCATATCTGCAACCACACTCTAGTTCCTTGGTAATTGCAATCGTTGAGCATGACTCTTTTGTTCGAATCTTACCTCTGTGGTTTTTCTTCCTTTTCTTTTTAAAATAATGGTCTTGAGGCCATAAGATTCAAACTCTTTGTTAGTCCTCCTCAGTCTTCAATTTCTCCCTGCCTAGAGTTCAGTCCTTGTTCAAGTCAACGATTTCAGTGAGCCTTTTTGGGTTTGGGCTCTAGAAGCCGCTGACTTTTTTAATACTGCAAGGCCTAGACTTTTAAATTCTCCTCATTTAAATTCACTTCTACTCTCAAACCAGCCAATTCTTTCCAGGGCTCATCTCTCTCTCTCTCTCTCAGTTGTTTTTGGTTACACCTTGCCATAAGTACCAATTTCCAAAGAACATACATTATTGATATTATGTTGTTTAACCTTCTTTCCTCTGTGGCTATCAAGATGTTCAAAGGAAACAATTGTATAAAATATTTAGTTATTACAACAATATGCATTGCATCTTTCCAGCATCTGATAAAACTTACAGTTACCTGATAACTACATTTGTTAACATTTTATTTATTTTTATAAGGTTTAATTTACATGTAAAGAAATGCACAGACCTTCTATACTTAGTATGTTTTGATATATATATTTGTGTAACTAATACCACAATTAAGATTAAGAATTTTTTTACCACCCTAGAAAGTTTCTTCATATCCCTTTCCAGTAAATTCCTCTAATACCAAAAGGCATGCAAGAATCTGATTTTTATAGTTTATAGGTTTGTTTTGCCTTTTCTTGGAGTATATATAACTCAGACCACATATGATTTCTTTTGTTTTATTTAATGTTTTTTGTTTCATCCATTTTGTTATGTATATCTGTTGTTAATTAAGTTAATAGCTGAGTAATATTGCACTGTGTAAATAAATATACTACAATATATTTTAAATCACTTCTATTGACAATTGGAATGTTTTCAGTTTGGGGCTTTGAATATTCTTGTATTAGTCTTTTTGTGGATATATATATTTATTTCTCTTGTATAAAGACATAGAAAATAAACTTATTGAGTCATAGAAAGTTAATATTAATCTTTTTTTTTTTTTTTTTATCCTCATCCGAGGACATTTTTCCATTTTTTGTTCAGGTAGAGTGGGGGGGAGAGAGATGAACAGAGAGAGAGAAAGAAACATCGATGTGAAAGGGACACATCGAGTGGCTGCCACCCGCACAACCGACCAGGGCCGGGGACAAACTGCAACCGAGGTACATGCCCCTAGCGGGAACCGAACCCGGGTCTCTCAGGACCGCAGGCCGACGCTCTAACCGCTGAGCCAAACCGGCCAGGGCGGTAATATTAATCTTATAAGAAATTGTGAAATCTTTTTTCAATTGGTATCATTTTATACTTCCACCATTAATGCCTTATATCCTCTTTGATATTCATGCTTTCATTTACTGTTGTTATTCTTAATTGTAGCTATGTTAGTTGGTGTGAGTGGTATCAAATTGTTTTTTTCCCCCTCAAATATATTTGAATTTGCTTACTGTTTGTATATCTTCCTTTGTGAAATATCCAACTCTTTGGCTAATTGTTTACTTGAGTTACTTGATTTTTAATTTTGAGTTTTAGGAGCTCTTTACATCTTTGATATATGTGTTTCATCAAATATATGTATTGTGAATATTTTTACCTATGTTGTATCTTGTCTAGTTTTTAATGGTGACTTTGATGAGTAGAAAATTTTTATTTTGAAAGAGACTAACAGATTTTTAATGGTTGTGCATGTGTGTGTGTGTGTGCATGCTATCAGATAGATTACCACAATACAAGGTCATATAGATCTTCCCCTATATATTCTTTTAAAATATTTATTGAGATATGATATAGATACCTAAAACTTTACCTATTTAAAGTATAAAATTATTAATTTTTATTATAATGACCAACTTGTGCATCCATCACTATAATATAATTATGGAATATATTCATGACCCCTAAAAGAACCCCACATCCATTAACAGTCACTTCTCATTCTTCCTCTCTCCAATTTCCAGCTCTTGCTAACAGGAATCAACTAATAGAAGGATGAAAATTAATCTGCATAAGTGACAACAGAGGATTTCCAGAGCGTTGTACACTATAACTTGTGGGCAAGGGTGAGGACAGCGCAGTGATGAATTCATGTAGAAGATTGGTTCTGTGCTCTCAGTAAAGTAAGAGACGATTATCTTTATAAGAGTGATTATGGACGGCGAGAAAGTATTGGGATTTTAATGGATATTCGGAGCAAGTATAACATCATTGTTTGGAAATGTAGGTGTTAATGAATGAAGTAAATGTAGTATGATTATCGGTTAGAGTAGAGGGCCATATGTGGCTCATTGTCATAAATTTTAATTTAGATCAGGCAACATGACTAGGTATATTCTTCAATGATGTTCTGAGTGGAGGTTATTTAAAATAGGTTGAGTTATAATTAACTGTGTTTGGGATTCTGTCAGCTGAGAATAGCAAAGCAAAAATGACATGGGTGTTAGAGACTTACATAAGAAGATGATGGTTATGATGGATCAAGAAATTTAAACTAGATAAGATGGGAATCGAAGACATAAGCAGTGCAGTGAGTAGTGAAAATTTGGTAAGGTCAGTGGATTATAACTCCAGCTAATTGGATCGTTGTGTTCAAGGCATCAGAAGGTATTTTTCACTATTTGGTTTTGATCTTGCAAGTAACATGTTGTACCAAGTGAAACTAATTTTGGAGCCTATTATTTTACAGTTCAACTACATCAAGACTTATATTGGTCCCAGTTTTAAAATTTTCTGTTTCTCTATTTACCACTATGAAATATACTAATGAACTATTGAGGTAGCATAATGCTTTAAAAATAGAAGGTAATTATATTTCCAGCTACATTTCTTTTTAGTACTTGGTTTTATTCCTGGATATAATGACAAAAATCTACTCAAATGCACTTAAATATATTTAGAAAATGAAAATTATAATAATACTAAAACTTAGAAACTGAATGAAGTAAAGCCCTGTGTCATGAAAACAGTCCCTAGAAACACAGGAATGAAAGTCATACTCTCCATCTTGAAGGGTTGCTTCATGTCTCTTATTCATGCTTTTCTATGATTTTCTTCTCTTTGGATTAGACTCTACTGCACAGACCTACAAATCCATGACTATCAGCTCTAGAGCTCTGTTTTTAGTTGTAGGACCCATGACTACCTGACTGGCTTGTATATGTGATATCTAAATGTGATTAAGCTTAGATTTCGGATTTAGTCAAGTGTGCACTACTGGTCCATTCTGCTCTGTCCAGGGCAGGGAAGTGGAGCTATGTGCTCATCATTTTAGTACGTCAATTGAAGTACAATGGTTGAACAAATCACCTCCAAATATTTGGTCATTTAATGAACATTTTAAACATCTAAAACTGAATTAATTAGCCTCTTCTGCAAATCAACTCCCTATGGTTTTGTTACAGGTGTACCATTTTCCCAGTTACCTAAAGTATAACCCTCAAAGCCATCCTTGATTGCTCCTTACCTTTGCTTTTTAAAATTTTTTATCTAGTTAGTTTTAGTTCCTTCACCGTTGATTATTTATTTTCCCTTCCCGTTATCACCAACTCAAGTTAGGCACTGTGATGGTTAGTTTTATTTTTAAGGAGGCTATCTAACACTAATCTAGATATTATTCAAGTATTTTGTGGATGTGATTAATATCTATAATAAGTTAATATTCATTAAATGAGGTTATTCAATCATGTTAAAGGCATTTAATAGCAAAACTTGTTTCTCTGAGGAAAAATAAATTCTACCATTGGACTGAAGTATTAGCTCCTACCCTAGAGGTTCCAGCCTACCAAATGCCACCTCCCTCTCCATATTATGTACTTAATCATGCTGACCATACACCTCCTACTGGTTTCACTTTTCTTTCAGCACTCTGACTGTTACAGACTCTTATTCCCTTTTACCAGAGTCAAATTGGATAAATATTGGTTTATTGTCTTGCTTATATTTCTGTATACATTGCTTTATCTGTAACCAGTTTGAGTTATCTGCAAAGTGAGTAGATGCAGATATATATTAATTGAGCTAATTCTAAAAGTAATGGAATCAGATAGAGTTAATAGTAAGTATTTGAAAATTAAAATAAGATTGTTTACCAAAACACCAGGTTCTAACATTAGATTTGGACAAAAACAAGGATTTTTCAAATTTTTTGAAAACAATAAGAACCAAGTGTAAAGGCTTATTGTAGAATTTCCTCAATAGGTGTAGAGAAGATATCCTTTCTGCTCATAATAGTTATGAAGTTTGCTGTTTAAGAGTAGTTAGAATAGCCCTGGCCGGTTTGCTTCAGCGTTGGAGCATCTGCCTGTGGACCAAAGAATCTTGGGTTCGATTCTGGTCAAGGGCACATATCTTGGTTGAGGTTTGGTCACCAGCCCTGGTCAGGATCATGTGGGGCCAACCAATTGATGTGTCTCTTTCACATTGAAGTTTCTCTCTCTCTTATCCCCCTCCCACTCTATCTGAAGATAAATGGAAGAATGTCTTCAGGTGAGAATTTAACAAAAAAAGAGTAGTAAGAATATATGGTAAAGGAAGAAAGATACTTAAGGGTACCTTTACACACTGGGATCTCAAGTTCACAGCTACTAATAAAATTAATAAAGGTGTTGGAAGTAGTCACTGAGGGATGGGGAGCTCAAGAACATAAGGGCTTGTTTCTTGCTTCTCTTGGGATAGAAGCAAGGGTGTGTATGCTTCCTGTGAAATCCCTGAAAACAACCGCTTCCAAGATGGCACAGGCTAATTAATAGAGGCATCTACACAGATGGGGGTCTGAGGTCTGGCTATTCATAGCTGTTATACAGTGGTCCTGGGAATTACTGTCTGCCCTGAGGACACAAGTATAAAGGCAGGAACCTAGATGAGGATGAGAAGCTTATGAAAGTTTGGGCTTCAAGACCAGAAATCAGTGACCAGGAACTCAGACATTAGTGGATACTAGCATATCATATGGACCCCAAAAATAGTCGGGTGAAATGAGTCAGTTTAGCAGTCACCGTTCAGTTGTCAGACAAGACAAACCACTCAAATACCATAAACTATATGGTTCCAGAAGATCCCTATGACTATGAGCATCCCTTTTCCCATAAGTTCCAAAAGTCATTTAAGCCATACTGACTCTGCTGTATAGTCAGATGTTCTTTTAGAAAGGAGAAGAAGGATATGGGGGAATCTAAGGGACCAATCATTTTTCTAAGGGAGTCTCGGTGTTTATCTTGGAAGAATGTTTATATTATTATACTATATAAAAATTTTTAGATTGAATTAAAGTATGATTCACATAAAACTTAGCTTGTTTTCTACCTTCATTTCAGCTCTCATTCCTTACTTGGTTTGGAATGTTTTTACCTCTGTATCTCTCTCCCACAAGGCATGCAAATATAATAACAACCACATCATATTCATTTTCATATCCCCAGAATCGCCAACCACAAATATTGACAGATAGCCATTGCTTAATTTGAACTGAAGTATCAAGGGCAAAAGTAGGTCAGTGAGTCAACACAGCAGCTCATCTTGGGCATGGTTACTGATATCAGGATGAGGGATGGTCTGTGTTCTTTAAGGTGGTAAGTAGGTTGGAATAGGTCAGTTCAGGGAAATTTGAAGTGATATGACCCCAAGAGAAAATTTGATTTTATATATATATATATATATATATATATATATATATATATATAATCTTTATTGTTTAATGTATTACAGATGTTTCTCCCTTTTTTCCCCATTGATTCCCCTCCTCCCCATTCCTGCACCCTCCTGCCTTCCCCACCCTATTGTCAGTGTCCATTGGTTGTACATATATGCATAGAAGTTCTGTGGTTTATCTCATCCCGCCCTCCCTTCCCCTTTCCTTTTGAGGTTCATTAGTCTAACAACCACTTTGGACTTCTTAATTTCTTCATAATTTTTACCCACCCTCCTAGCCCCCACCCATATGGCAAGCAACAAAAAGTTCTCTGTATCTATGAGTCTGTTTCTGTTCTACTTGCTCATTTTGTTTGTGGATTCAATTGTTGATAGACATGTATTAATTGCTGTTTTAGTGTTCATATTTTTGTTCTTCTTCATCTTCAAGAAGACCCTTCAACATTTCATATAATACTAGTCTGGTGGTGATGAATTCCTTTAGCTTTTTCTTGTCTGGGAAACTTTTGATATGGCCTCGAGTCTAAATGATAGCTTTGCAGGACAGAGTAATCTTGGTTGTAGGTCATTGCTTTTCATCACCTTGAATATCTCTTGCCACTCCTTTCTGTCCTGCAAAGTTTCTTTTGAGAAATCAGCTGACAGTCTTATGGGAGCTCCTTTGTAGGTAATGGACTGCTTTTCTCTTGCTGCTTTTAAGATTATTTCTTTGTATTTAACCTTTGGCATTTTGATGATGATGTGTCTTGGTGTGGAACTCTTTGGGTTCATCTTCTTTGGGACTCTTTGTGCTTTCTGAACTTGTATGTCTGTTTCCTTCACTAAGTTAGGGAAGTTTTCTGTCATTATTGTTTCAAATAGTTTTTCAATTTTCTGTTCTCTCTCTTCTCCTTCAGGAACCCCTATGATGTGAATGTTGGCACGCTTAAAGTTGTCCCAGAGGCTCTTTACACTATTCTCATTTTTTTTTTTTTTTGGATTTTTTTCTTGTTGCTGTTCTAGTTGGGTGTTTTCTGGTTTCTTATATTCCAAATCAATGATTTGCTTCTTGGCTTTATCTACTCTACTGTTGATTCCCTGTAAGTTATTCTTTATTTCAGTTAGTGCATCCTTAATTTCTAACTGGCCCTTTTTTATGTTGTTGATGTTCTCACTAAGTTCCTTAGAGGTCTCCTTAAGTTCCCTGAAGGTCTCACTAAGTCCCTTGTATGTCTTACCAGGTTCCCTGAGCAACGTTATAACCTGTGTTCTGAACTCTGCATCTATTAGATTGCTTATCTCCATTTTGTTTAGTTCTTTTCCTGGAGTTTTGTTCTTTTCTTTAATTTGGGACATGTTTCTTTATCTCCTTATTTTGGCTGCTTCCCTGTAATTGTTTCTATGTATTAGGCAGAACTGCCATGTCTCTAGGCTTCGTAGGGTGGCCTACTATTGTAGGTGTCCTGCAGGATCCAGTGGCACAATTTCCCTGATCACCCCAGCTGGGCCCTTGCGGTGCACCCCTAGTGTGGATTGTATACCCTTCCCTTGTAATTGAGTCTTGATTGATGTTGGCACATCAATGGGAGGGGTTTACTCAGGCTGGTCAGCTGCAAGGACTGACTGTGCCCACTAGCCATTACCTTGAAGAATCAGCTGTGTAGGGGCCCACCACACAGAGCAAGACTTACTTCAGCAGGGCTCTGGTACCCACTGAGTCCACTCATTGAGTGTGTCACTTGTGGAGGTGGTTGGGTGGTGGTGTTTCGATGTAGTCTGAAGCTGTCCACCAGGTGTGCTGGCTCTGGGCCAAGGTCAGTCACTGCCTAGTGTTCTACCCAGGGCTACCAGGAATAAGCTACAAAGTGATCTGCAGATGGCTGCTTCTTGTGCTGGGCTTGGAGGTGTCCAGGAAAAGCCAAGTTATAAATCAAGGCTGGCTGCTTCTAGTGCCATGCCTGGGGCCACTTAATGAGAGGTATGGGCTCACTGAGACTGGTTTCTCTCAAGCCCCAGTTCTGTACCACTCTTGTGGGCCACTGGGTCACACGGCCCTATGGAGCCCCCAGTCCCACTGCTGGTGGCTGGGGAGTGCTGCTGCCCAGTGGGGCTCAGCTCCTGCTCAGCCTTTGCTGTATATTTTTTTTGGCAGGGGGGCTAGTTTTCCGCTGCTGGTCTGTGCTTCTGTTTCCTGGGGATGGATAAATGCTCCACCGCCTCTGTTGCTGGGGGTATATCTTGACTCTGATTGGGCTTCTACTGCAGGGGATGGTGCTAGGTTCCTGGCCATTTGCAGTTTCTGCAACCAGCACCTTAACAGCTCCACTACTGTACACTGATCTGTTTTGACACAGGGTGTCCACTGACCCAATAGTGCCAGGTGCACTGGTCAGTTCAGGCACCAGATGCTGCTTATTTGAGAGATTTTAGGAAACTCCGAAATAGGATCCAAGACAGGACAATCCTATAGTAAAGCCTTTTGAAACTGCTTGGGTGGGCCCGAAAGTTGGGTGGGGTGGGGCCTCAAGGAATCACCAGAGTGGGGCCAACAGTGTGAGCCAGATTGCTGGAGTCCCAAATATGGCAGCTGTCTCCCTGCCCTGTGGGAGAAGGGCTCACCAAAGGAACAACGGCTTCCACCAGCATGTCTGTCCAGGAGAAAGCTGCCCCTCCAGCCCTTGTCCGGAGGCCAAATAGCTAAGTTCTTCCCTGTTCTCTGGTGCCCCTCAAGCTGCCTCCCCTTGGAGCTCAGAGGGAGCAGGTCTGAGTAATTCTGTGTGGGGGCCCTTTAAGAGGGACTGCTGGGGCTTCTGTAGCCAAAGCCTCCCTGAGCCTCAGTTCCTGCTGGTTTTACCAGCCAGAAGTTATGGGGACTTTTCTCCCTGGCACTTGGACCCTGAACTGGGCATCTGGTGTGGGACAGGGACCCCTCACTCCTCAGGGAGGACCTTCTCAGTAGAGGTTTCCTCCTGATTTTATCCGCCACACGTGGGTGTGGGACCAGCCCACCAGCCGCTGCCCCTCCTACCAGTCTCAATGTGGCTGCTCCTTTAATTCCATAGTTGTAGGACTTCCACTCAGCTGGATGTCAGGCAGTTCTGAATGATGGTTGTGTTGTAGTTTTGTTGTAATTTTGATGTGGTTGTGGGAGGACGTGATACTGCATTTACCTACGCTGCCATCTTCAGAACTCTAGAATTAGATTTTTATTATGTGCTGATATTGAAGCATAGGACTAGATTCTCTGCAAAATTCTCCAAATTTTAATGCCATTCTTCAAGGTCTAGTTAAAGTACTTTGAAGGTTCACTGGAAGACAGAAATGTTATGAGCATTATTCATTTAATAGTTGTGGAGTATCTAATGATACCCTATGGCCAGCATTTTAGTTTAACTTATTATTATTAATTGATTTTTCACTTAACTGAGCATTTTCCTTTAAGTCAAATTATCAGCTCTTTGAGGAAAAAATGTTGGCATTTCTTCATATTTCTCTAAAGTCTTCAAAGAAGACATTTAAAATATTAATTGGTTAATAAATAGCTTAATTTACATCTTGGTAGCAGAAACATATCTAACTGTGTGGTTGTTCTAAAACAATGCCCTAGAAAAAGCCGATCTTGATTTTATCTTGAATTTTATGAAAAGTGACAACCAAGAATTGCCTCTTGCAATTTAGCATATTATGAGAGAAAAATAAAATTAAATGATGGAACACAGCACAAATTCAGTTTTGATATATAAAAATATGAATATTGTAATTTCATATTTCTAAAGAATATAGTTTTGTGATTAAGCCATATACTTAGAATTTCAATGGAGAAGTGCTAACAAAATACCCTATTACAGATAAAAAAAATTAATGTTAATGGTATATTCTATTTTTGAAAGTTCAGCCATGTCCATAATCCTTTGACTGGAAAAAAGAAATACGCAGAAGTTGAGTTGATTAGGAGGTTCAGTTCAGTACTAACACAACTCATGATTCTAGTCATGTAGTGAGGACAGTGGAGACACAGGGAAATGAAGAGATTATGAGTTAGATAAAAGAAGTAAGATAATAGAGCCTTTCACTTATGTGTCTCTGGTTCATGATGTCCCTGAACAAATCCGAAGACCATGGACTCCGCTCTGAATTCAGCTTGAATTTTGAACTTGATAGCATATTGATAACTTGTGAATGGCTAAAGAAAGTATCACATGATGCGATTTTTATAGGCACTTCCTAGATGAATTCACTAATTGTTGAGGTGGCATAGTGAAATTACAAGTTGAATCTGACATTTCTATAAAATGCTGTTAGAAACATTGCAGTGCCATTCCTAGGTGAATTGGCTCTGCATTTCTTGCTATGTTACATGATAAATTTAAAGGTTAAACAAAATTAACTTTTCAATTGATTCAAAATTCTCCGAGTGGGGTCATTTCCCTGGCAAAGTGAAATAAATAAGGCATTGTAATTTACTCATTTGAATAGTCTCTATAATTTTAAATGCAAATCAGTACTTAAATATGTATTCTAATAAAAATGTTTTCTGTGAGTGAATATACAGGAAAATGTGTTTAATGTGAGAGCAAAATGTTTACCTTTCCAAAAGGATATTCTTTTTATCTGCTAATTTACCTGAAGTAATATTATTAGAGCATTCATTTGGATTAGGATATGGGTTCAAGAAGGCTGCACCGAAAATACAGCTATTTTGTTTCAAAACGTGTCCTATGCTGTTACTTAAACACATAATTTTGCATTTTTTTTATTTTTATTTTTGTATTAATTAATTTTTGTTACAGATGTTTCTCCTTTTCCCCCCACTGATCCCCCCCCTCCTCCCTCCCTGCCCTTTCCCCAGTTTGTTGTCCATGTCCACTGTTCATGCATACATGCATATAAGTTCTGTGGTTTATCCCTCCCCCACCACCCCCCTCTTTAGGGGATTGTCAGTCTGTACCCCACTTCCGTGTCTCTGGGACTACCCCATTCCTCAGACTGTTATGCTCATTATATTCCACAAATAAGTGAGATCATATGAAACTTGTCTTTCTTTGTTTGGCTTGTTTCACTTAGGATGATACTTTCAAGGTCCCTCCATGTAATCTCAAAGGATAAGAGATCTTTCTTTCTTACAGCTGTGTAGTACACCATTGTGTATATGTACCACAGCTTTTTGATCCATTCGTCTACTGATGGACACTTGGGCTGTTACCAGATCCTAGCGATTGTAAATAGTGCTGCTATTCACAAACTATTCACAAACATGGGGGTACATATATTCTTTCTGATTGGTGTTTTAGGCTTCTTAGGGTATATTCCTAGAAGTAGGATCACTGGGTCAAATGGAAGTTCAATTTTTAATTTTTTGAGGTAACACCATATTGTTTTCCATAGTGGCTGCACCAGTCTGCATTCCCACCAGCAGTGTACTAGAGTCCCCTTTTTTCCATACCCTCGCCAACACTTGTTGTTTAATGATTTGTTGATGGTGGCCATTCTGACAGATGTGAGGTGATACCTCATTGTTGTTTTAATTTGCGTTTCTCTGATGATTAGTGATGATGATCATTTCTTCATATGTTTCTTAGCCATTTGTATGTCCTGTTTGGAGAGGTGTCTATTTAGTTCCTCTGCCCATTTTTAATTGGATTCTTTGTCTTCCTTTTGTGGAGTTGTATGAGCACTCTATATGTATTGGAAATTAACCCCGTATCTGATATATCATTGGCAATTATGCTCTCCCATACAGTGGGTAGCCTTTCTGTTTTGATGATTGTATCTTTCGCTGTGCAGAAGCTTTTGAGTTTGATATAGTCCCATGTGTTCATTTTCTCCTTTGTTTCTATTGCCTTAGGTGATGTGTCAGTAAAAATTCTGCTGCGTATGATGACTGAAATTTTGTTACCTACAGAAGAAGCCCCAGGACTAAGCAGATTCCAGTAGAGTCCCCTGGTCCCAGGGAGTCCGTGCAGCACCAGCCAAGGACTTAGCAGGCAGCAGAGTTTTCAGGACTCATGCAGGGTCGCAGCCAAGGTGGCGGCAGTCCCCTGATCCCCGCCCAGGCCGCTGTGGACAGTGGGCTCCCGGCCCCCTCTCGCGTCCTTGCAAGCCTACCAGGATTGAGTCAGTGTCCCTGGTTATGTGGTCCTCCAAGGTGTCTTTCGGTTGCCCCTTCCTGACGATTTCTCATCCCTTCACTTTCAACCTATGTGAGTCTTTCGTTGTGAGGTGGGTCTTTTTTGAACAATATATGTAAGTCATGCTTTCTTATCCAGTCAGCTACTCCGTGTCTTTATATCAAAGCATTCAAACTATTCACATTTAAGGTAATAATTGATATGTACTTATTTATTGCCATTTTTGTTTAGTGTGGGTATATATATATTTTTCTATTTCTTCTACTAATTATAGCAGTATCTTTAGCATATCTTGCAGTGCTGGTTTGATGTTAATATATTCCCTTGGCCATTTTCTGTCTGGAAAGCTTTATTTGACCTTGTATTTTGAATGATAGCCTTGCTGGATAGAGTAGTCTTGGATTCAGATCTTTGTTTTTCATGACCTTGGTTACTTCATGCCACTCTCTTTTGGCCTGTAGTGTTTCTGTTGAGAAGTCTGCTGAGGGTCTTATGGAGTTTCCTTTGTAGGTAACCTTTTGCTTGTCTCTTGCTGCTTTTAGGATTCTCTGTGTTTAATTTTTGTCATTTTTATTATTATGTGTCTTGGTGTGGGCCTGTTTGGGTTCTTCTTACTTGGGGCTCTCTGTGCTTCTTGAACTTGAATGCCTTCTTCCTTCACCAAGTTAGGAAAGTTTTCTGTCACTATTTCTTCAAATATATTCGCTAACCCTTGCCTATTTTCTTCCTTTTCAGGGACTCCTATAAAGTGAATGTTATTATGTTTCCAGTTGTCCTATAGTTCTTTCAAGCTGTCTTCCTGTTTTTTTTAATTGTATTTTTCCTTTTGGTTTTCTGCTTGGTTGATTTTTATACCCTGTCTTCTAATTCACTGATCCAGTCATCAGCTTCCTGTACTCTGCTATTTAGTCCTTCCAATGTGTTCTTAATTTCTGCTATGTCATTCTTTATTTCCACTTGGTTGGTTTTTAATTTTTCTTTATCTTTACTCATGGTGCTGATGTCCTTACTCATGCTGTTGAGCTTCGTCAAGATCATGGCTCTGAACTCTACCTCTGATAATTTGCTTAGGTGCGTTTCATTGATCTCATCTTTGATAGAGTTCTCTTGTTCTTTCATTTAGGATTTGTGTCTTTCACCATTTTCTCTATCTCAGTGGGTTTTGGAGATGGCCAAATTTTCCCTTTGGGTGTTGGTGTTCTGCTGTTTGTGGCTCCCTCTACTGGGTTTGGATGGGACTGGGTGGGTCCACATTTAAGACCATTCTCAAATTTTACCTTCCTGGGTACATTTACAAGCCCAGGAAAGGTTTGGTTATCCTCTAGCTTTTTCCTGAAGGCTAGTAGTCTCAGTTACTCGGTGCCTTTGAATGTAGCCCTTGTGTTCTGCATAAGAGGATTTCCAGAGGGTGGGATAGATGCTGGTTCTTAATGAGCCTCAGTTTGCATTTCTTTGCCTACCTGGGAAAGGCTGAATCTCTGAGGGGTGGGGCTGCTGTTTTTCCCCACAGCTGATCTTAGTCCTTGTGGATGCAACTCAGAAAAAACTCTTAGTGCCCTCCAAATCTCGGGTGTCTCCACAGAGTTCCATCTCAGTCTGCCCTTCCTCTGCTGTAGCCCCCAGGTGAGTGGCTGTGGCTATTTTAGCACTCAGTCCTTGTTCTCTGCACTCTGGAACGGGCTTGGTCTTTATTTTCCAAGGGTGCTGCTCACACTTAAGACTGCTGCTGTCTGTGGGCTCCCAGCCTGCCACTCTCTCGTGCCTCCACAGATCCTACTAGTGTCCCTGGTTATATGGTCCTGTCCTGCTTTTTTCTGAGGATTTTCTTTATTTTATTTGTAATTCCCATTTGGTCCTGGGAGATCCTCTGTGTAGCTTTTATTCACTCCACCTCCTTTTTCACATCCTCTATTTTAATTTTTTTATTTATCTTTATTGTTGAAAGTATCACAGATGTCCTCCTTTCTTTCCTCCATTAGAATAAAAATAATAATATTCCTGGGATAATTTCTTTTTAGAAGACAATGCTTCTTTAAAACATTTTTTGAATTTGGAATTTGGAACTGGATTGTTAACATTATCACTAGGAAGTTTTAGGTAGTATACCTGCCACTTCTCTATCAACTCACTTTAGGGTACTCATTTCTTTCATTCCCAGTAAATGTAGGCACACCCTACTCTTTTTTTTCCCCCTGTGGTTTCTGCTGGTCTTTATTTGAGAAAATTCACACAAAAATCCCCACCCAACACAAGCGAATCAGTCTAAATCCCACATGCTTCTTTCTATTAAGCAAAAAGAAAAATTGCATGTGACAGGAGTTTATGACAATGGTATAACAAAGCTTGCTTAAACTGCCTCACTCTCATCTATGTTATAGAGACCATATTGAATAATACACTCAAAAACAGAGGGAACCAGATAACACCCTCATTTTAAAAGCTGATTTGCTCTTGCACTAGCCTTTTATCAAGGGCAAATATATTTACTTTTTAGATAACATCAATATGTAATATCAATGAACTTTAAACCAAAAATACAAATGTCCAAGTTGGTAATTTTAACATGAATAAAAGGAAAGGACATGAAATAATTGTAGTTTCATAAAGTCATATTTGGGTCAAAAATATCAGCAAAATTTAAAATAATCTTTATAGAGGCTGGAATTTTATAAAGTATCAAGAATGAAAGTCTACTGTGAAAGTTCTCTGGGTCATCTCTGTGATTGTCCCAGGACCGACCATTCAAAGTTATTGCCTAACTCCTTGAGTGCTTATTCTCCCAATATTATGCACCCCAGTTGTCAGAAACAAACTTTATTTATCCCTTGATTTGTATTCTTGATTTGATCTTGCAAGCTCTCATCCACAGCCCAATGGCTTGTTCATTCCCTCACCATTCCAGATGACAGCTGGACTCTTTTTGTTTCTTTGTTTGTTAATCCTCACTCGAGGATATTTTTTCATTTATTTTCAGACAGAGTGGGATGTTTATAGATTGATAGTTGATGATAGATCGATAGATCGATCGATCGATCGATAGATAGATAGATAAACATTGACACATCGACTGGTTGCCTCCCTGGGAGAGACCACAACCAAAGTATGTGCCCTTGACCAGAATCAAACCTGAAGTTCTTTGGTCTATGGGCTGATGCTCTAACCACTGAGCAAAACTGGCCAGTGTGACGCTGAACTCGTTACATTGCTCTCTCTATCTGTGGTGAAAAACTACCCCTACTTAGAATGTAAGTCTTGGCCAGTGACTGTGAATCTAGTACAATGAAATGCTTTGCTTGCAGAGTTTTTATATATTTCTCCAATATCTGTTCACCCTTACTCAGGGTGAGAGTGAGCCAATGCCCAACTTCTCTCCTTCCCCTGGCCACATTTCTCCAACCCATGTGGGTCAACATACTGAATTCTATTACATGCTGATGACCTGAGAAAAAAATATACTACACTAAACAACACCAAACCAATTGTAAATGAAACATGTCAGTATGTGAGTAATAAATATGTACCTATGTGTTAAATTCTTTATTAGCATGATCTCATTTAGTTCAGATAAATTTATGATACAGATAATATATTTATCCCCCGTTTTCAGATGAAGACTATGCATAGAAAGATCACATGCATGAACAGAATAACAATGAATATGTTAAGTGCCGGAAACTGAGAAAGCAAAACTGATCTGTAATGAGAGGAAGAAAGGTTATAAAGGCAATAGAAATATACTGATAGTAATGATGATATTGTTGTGTTTTTTTTTGTTGTTGTTGTTTTTTTTTTTTTATCCTCACCCGAGGACATTTTTTGTTCAGATAGAGAGGGAGGGAGAGAGAGGAAGAGAGAGAGAGAGAGAAACATCAATGTGAAAGGGACACATCGAGTGGCTGCCACCCGCACGACCAACCAGGGCCGGGGACAAACTGCAACCGAGGTATGTGCCCTTAGTGGGAACCGAACTGAGGTCTCTCGGGACCGCAGGCCGATGCTCTAACCGCTGAGCCAAACCGGCCAGGGCGATATTGTTAATAATAACAGTACAATTAAAGTAGACCAATTTGGCAAAGTAGCAAGATACAAAATTAACGTCAAGAAATCAACAGCATTCTTATACACCAGTGATGAAGTCACACAAAGAGAAACTAAAAAGACAAACCCATTGCAGCAAAATATTAAGATACCTAGGAATAAACTTAACCAAAGAAGTAAAGGACCTAGTCACAGAAAACTACAAGTCACTGAAAAAAAATAGAGAAAGATATAAAAGAGTGGCAGCATATACCTTGTTCATGGATTGGAAGAATTAACGTCATTAAAATGTCCGTACTACCCAAAGCAATCTATAGATTCAATGCAATTCCCATCAAAATACAATGACATACTTCACAGAACTAGAACAAACACTCCAAACATTTATATGGAACTAAAAAAGACCCTGAATAACCACAGCAATCTTGAAAAAGAAGGACAAAGTTGGAGGGATTATATTACCAGATTTCAGGTTATACTACAAAGCCACTGTAATCAAATCAGCTTGGCACTGGCACAAGAACAGGCAGATAGATCAATGAAACACAATAGAGCACCCAGAACTGGACCCAAGACAATATGCTCAGTTAATATTTGACAAAGGTGGCAAGAGCATACATTGGAGTCAAGACAGTCTCTTCAATAAATGGTATTGGGAAAATTGGAGAGCTACTTGCAAAAAAATGAAGCTAGAACACCAACTTATACCATACACAAGAATTAACTCAAAATGGATAAAAGACTTAAATGTAACTCATGAATCCATAAAAATCCTAGAAGAAACTGTAGGCAACAAAATCTCAGACATCATACGCAGCAGAATTTTCAGTGATACATCACCTAAGGCAACAGAAACAAAGGAAAAAATAAACACATGGGACCACATCAAATTTAAAAAGCTTCTACATAGCAAAAGAAACAAAAATCAAAATGGAAAGGTATCCCACTATATGGGAGACCAAAATCACTAATGATGCACCAGATAAGGGGTTAATTTCTAAATATATAGAGTGCTCATACAACTCAACAAAAGGAAGACAAAAAAAAAAAAATTGAAAAATGGGCAGAGGACCTAAATAGACACCTCTCCAAAAAGGACATACAAATGGCCAAGAGACATATGAAGATATGCTTAACATAACTAATCATCAGAGAGATGCAAATTAAAACAACTGTGAGGTATCACCTCAGAAGGGACTGTCTTGACTCCGCTGTATGCTCATCTGTGAGAATGGCCGTCATCAACAAATCCTCAAGCAACAAGTGTTGGCGAGGTTGTGGAGAAAAGGGGACTCTAGTACAGTGCTGGTGGGAATGCAGACTGTTGCAGCCACTGTGGAAAAAATATGGTGTTAGCTCAAAAAGTTAAAAATTGAATTGCCAATTGACCCAGTGATCCCACTTTTAGGAATATACACTAAGAGACCTGAAATACCAATCAGAAAGAATATATGTAACCCTATGTTCATAGCAGCATTATTTATAATAGCTAATATCTGGAAACAACCCAAGTGTCCATCAGTAGACAAATGGATAAAAAAGCTGTGGTACATGTACACAATGGAATACTATGCAACTGTAAGAAAGAAAGATCTCTTATCCTTTGAGGTGGCATGGAAGGACCTGGAGAGTATTATGCTAAGGGAAACGAGCCAAGCAGAGAAAGACAAATATCACATGATCTCACTTATTTGTGGAATATAATGAACTAAACAAAATAATGAACAAAATTAACCCAGAGACATGGAGGTGGGGTACAGACTGACAAGCCTCAGAGGAGGGGGGGGGGTTTGTGGGGTAAGAGATAAACCACAAAACTTACATGCATGTATACATGACCAAGGAACATAGACAACAAAGCTGGAAATGGGGTGGGGGCGAAGGGGATGAGGGTGTCAATGGGGGAAAAATAAAAAACATCTGTAACAAAAACAAATTAATAAATAATTTAAAAAAACTTTTAATGAAAAATAAATAAATAAAATAGATAGACCAGCTATTTTTTTAGTCCTTTTCTTTTTTATGAGGATATTAGTCTTGAGGAGATTATGTAATGAGGTGAAGTTTGGTTTTGACACCAAGAAGACCTAAATTCCTGACCTTCATCTCTTAACCAATAGTTAACAGCTGTGGAGGTTAAACTATCCTTTCCTGCAAGGTTATTCTCTCTGGTATTAGCAGCCCAACTCAGACTTCTGTCATTTTAAGTGATAAACCATCTATTACATGCTTTTTGAGAAATGATAACAGGAGGAAATATTTGTGACCAACTGGAGATACTGTCCAACTATGTTAAGAATATGTTCAGCCTAAAGCAGGCCTGAATTTACTACTTTTACATAACATTTAAAGTGATGCCATGTTATATAAAAATGTTTGAAATTCTGTAATTTAAAAAAGTAAAAAGTGACTTGAGATTCAACTGACGTTTTACATTGTCATCAGAAAGAAAAGAAAAATTCTGTGCTTACAGATTCAGTCCTGTATGCAGGATATTTTGAAGGAAAAGTTATTTATTATAGTGCTCTTTTAGTCCCTGCTTTTTGTGCTTAATGTCCAGGAAAAATGGTAAACTTTTCTGTTTTGGGGGGATCTCCCTCTTTTCTTTAAATTGACTGCTATTTGTGGGACCCCTGTCCTTTCTTCTGATGGTATTGTATCTTTAAACACAGGTTGCAGCATTTTATCTTTTACCTCTGCCTCATTTCTGAGGTTTCTGAATTAGAGTTCTCTAACAGTGGTTCCTGGGAACTGAAGGCCTTTTGATTCTTACTGTTTTTCTAATCCCCGGTCATTTATTTCCTTTGTCATAAACATTTGGTGACACTTTAATGAGTGGTGATTTAGATTTTTTAAAAATAAAATGTTATATGTTTAAAAATAATAATTACTTCCATCCAGAAGGCCTGTTTTAGGCAGATTTTTAGGAAATGTTGCCAGCGGTTAGATGGTATGTGAGGGGTGTACTTTTTAAAGTGTGAAACCAGTTATCAGCTGATATGGGCTGAATTGTGTTTCATCCTTCCAAATTCTTATGTTGAAGTCCTCACCTCTGGTACCTCAGAATGTGACTTTATTTGGAAATAGGGCCTTCAAAGATGTAATTAAGGTGAAACGATGTTACAGTATTAGGGTGAACCCTAACCCAATATGACCTATGTCCTAATGAAGAGGACATTTGAAAACAGACAGGCACAGAGGGAAGAGGACGTAAAGACAGGGAAAGGCAACCTGCTGCAAGGCAAGTCCGCATGAGAAGAAACACATCCTCTGATTCCTTGACCTGGACTTCTAGCTTCTATATTGTGAGGAAATAGATTCCTGGGGTACTTTGTTAGGGCAACCCTAGCAAACCAGTGCCCCAGGTAACTTGGGCTGTGCAGCTCTCTGTGTAACACTGCCTTGTGAGCATTTAAAGAGAAAATCCCTAAAACGTTGGGGGACAATAAAGAGTCATGGCATTCCCTCTTCTAGTTTGTAAATTTGGGGGTATAAGAGATCATTTAGAAAAGAAACTAACCTTAGTTCTTCTCTAGCTTCTGAGCCAAGTTGTTTTTGTTTGCTAGAGAGACATAATGCTCTCCCTTATTGCCAAGTGAATGTCGAGGGCCAACCTCTGGAAAAGGGGGCCAGAGCCCCCTTTGTGAAGATAAGCTCGGCAGCCTGTCAGTCAGAAGACCAGGGAGAAAGGCAGCCTGAGGGCACAAGGCAACTTCACCGGGAGCTCCAGCTCAGGGAACACCGAGCTGCCACACCAAAACACCAACCCAGCGATACACTCTGCGCCTTCTCTTTTAGTTAATATAGGAAACTACAGGACCCTTGCATATTGATTTCAGAAGAGTGAAATTGAAAGACAAAAAAAAAAAAAATGGAAGAGTTATTGGAGATTAAATCATGTCCTGCAATTTCTCCCTTTTTTATAGGATTCAATTTAAATGTTTGCTTTCAAAGGATTTTTTAGAGGGGCATGGAAAAGATTGTGCACCATATTTCAGCACGGTTTCCACATCTATTTTTGGTTGATATTGCGTTAATTGAAATCTAGTTTCTGGCCAATATGAATGTCAAAACTGTGAAATTATTTTATACTTTTATAGTTTGTTTTCGGCAGCAGTAGTATACCAAGTAACAAAGATTGACAACATAACATTGTCTTGTGTCTAATTCTTTCTCTGCTTTTAAATAAAAGGAGAGTTGAAAATAATTACATAAACAGCAATGTTTATCAAGGGCTTAGTAACTATTAACACTTATATTATTTTATTAATCTTTATAAAAGCCTAGTAAATTTAACTACACTTAAATGTTTGTGAATAAGTAAATAAGTAAATAAATAAATAAAACAGAAGGGGATAAAAAAGCCTTCAGGTGTTAAATAACTTTGTCAGGTTCATAAAGTCAGCAAATAGCAGAGGAAGTTTTGAACCAGGTTTCTGTGGCTCCATACTAGCAACAACTATATTACCCTATAAAGTATAATTCTTTTTTTTTTTTTTTAATCTTTATTGTTGGATTTAAAATGTATTACAGATGTTCCACAGTTTTCCCCAATTGACCCCCTCCTCCCCTCTTCCGCCCCCCTCCCACCTTTTCCCACACTATTGTCTGTGTCCATTGGTTATGCATATAAGTTCTTTGGTTTATTTCTTCCCACCGCCCCCCCCCCCCAACCACTTTCCCTTTGAGGTTTGTCAGTCTAGCAATGAATTTGTGCTTCTTAATCCCTTCACCTTTTTCACCCATTCCCCCAAGCTCCCTCCCAACTGGCAACCAACAAAATGTTCTCTGTATCTATGAGAATGTTTCTGTTCTACCTGTTCATTTTGTTTGTAGATTCCATTGTCGATAGATATGTATTCATTGCCATTTTGTTTGTTCATACATTTTATCTTTTTCTTCAAAAAAACCCTTCATCATTTCATATAATAACGGTTTGGTAGTGATGAACTCCTTTAACTGTTTCTTGTCTGGGAAAGTTTTTATATGTCCATCGATTCTAAATGACAGCTTTGCAGGATAGAGTAATCTTGGTTGTAGGTTCTTGGTTTTCATCACTCTGAATATTTCTTGCCACTCCCTTCTGGCCTGCAAAGTTTCTTTTGAGAAATCAGCTGACAGCCTAATGGGAACTCCCTTGTAGGTAACTAGCTGCCTTTCTCTTGCTGCTTTTAAGATTCTCTCTTTGTCTTGAACCTTTTGCATTTTGATGATGATGTGTCTTGGTGTGGGCCTCTTGGGGTTCATCTTGTTTGGGACTCTCTGTGCTTCCTGGACTTTTATGTCTGTTTCCTTCACCAAGTTAGGAAAGTTTTCTGCCATTATTTTTTCAAATAGGCTTTCGATTTCTTGTCCTCGCTCTTCTCCTTCTGGCACCCCCAAGATGCGAATGTTGGCACGCTTGAAGTTGTCCCAGAGGCTCCTTACACTATCCTCAGTTTTTTGGATTCTTTTTTCTTTCTGCTGTTCTGATTGGGCATTTTTTGCTTCCTTATATTCCAAATCGATGGTTTGCTCCTTGGATTTACGTACTCTATTATTGAAGCTGTGTAAATTATCCTTTATTTCAGTTAATGCCTCCTTCAATTCTAACGGTGTATCCATGATTTCTAACTGGTCCTTTTTTATGCTCTCGAGGCCCTCCCTAAGTTCACTGAGGTTCTCACTAAGTTCATTGAGCATCCTTATAAGCAGTATTTTGAACTCAGTATCTGTTAGGTTGCTTCTCTCCATTTTGCTTAGTTCTTTTATTGGGGTTTTGTTCTGTTCTTTCATTTGGGACCTGTTTCTTTGTCTCCTCATTTTGGCTGCCTCCCTGTGTTTGTTTCAGTGTATTACTTAATGAGTGGTATGGGGCTCGTTGAGACCAGAGGCTGCTCATTTGAAAGAATTTAGGAAAAACCTGAAGCAGGATCCAAGACCAGCCAATCCTATGGTTAAGCAAGTGGCAACAGCTTGGGTGGGCTTGAAAGTTTGGTGGGGTGGGGCGGGGCCACCAGTGTGAGCCAGGTTGCTGGAGTCCCAGATATGGCGACTGTCTGCCGCCCCCGGGAAGGGCTCACCAAAGGAACATGTTTGTCCCCGAGAAAGCCCCCTCTCCAGCCCTCACTCCAGTGCCAAACAGCTCAGTTCTTCCCTGTATGACTCTGGTGCCCCTCGAGCTGCCTCCCCTCCAAGCTTTGAGGGAGAGAGTCCGATAAGTCCGTGCGCGGGCCCTTTAAGGAGCTGCTTGGGACTCCAGCTGCCAGTTTCCCTGAACCTCAGTTTCCACTGTTTTTTCCAGCCAGAAGTTATGGGGATTCTCTTCCTGGCACTGAGCAGGGCACCTGGTGTGGGATGGGGACCCCTCAGTCCTCAGGAAGGACCTTCCCAGCCAAGGGAGCCTCCTGATTTTTATCTGCCACACTTGGGTGTGGGACTAGCCTGTCTGGAGCTGCTGCAGCCGCAGCCTCAGCCGCCGCCCCTCGCGCCGCCCCTCGCACCGCCCCTCCTACCAGTCTGTATGTGGCTGCTGCTTTAATTCTGTAGTTGTAGGACTTCCATTCAGCTTGATTTCAGGAGGTTTTGAATGATGGTTGTTCTGTAGTTTAGCTGTAACTTTGATGTGGTTGTGGGAGGACGTGATACCGCATTTTCCTACACCTCTATCTTGACCGGAAGTCCTAAAGTATAACTCTTAATAGAATGAAGCTAACAACTAACTCTTATGCAGAAAATATATTTAATAAGTGGAGCAGAATAATTTATTTTAAGATATTCATAGCAAACTACTTACTATATAATCAGCTATAGCTTTCATTCACCAATTGCAAAGCTTTTTGTAAACATAAATTTTGGATCAATATTGCATGGTGGCTATATTATTTTACTTAAAAGGTAAAAATTCAAACATTATGGATAATCACTGTAAAGCTACACAGTAGGTTGTTGGACTGAGTCCATATGTTTAACTTACCTTCACAAATATTATTGAAATGACATTAAATAAACATGCAAAATAATAGATTTACAGACTGATTAGAACTGATGAAATGAAGTAAAAGTAGGCATTATATAACAGTGCATCATAGATTTTCATCAATTTTTGGATTATCCAAGGTGATTACATTGTACAGATGCTTAAAATAAGTAGAGCTCAGAGCGTGCATATAAAAGATGTAGCATAGAAGTGATAATTCTTTCCAAGGAACAGTATATCATATCAGAAGCCTTCTGGGCTCTGAAATAATGAGTATAGTGAGCCAAGGGCTGGGATAGGATACTTTATTGAAAGACTTATATGTTGACTTATCCTTCCATTCTAATCATATCCCCCAAACGTAGTTGCCACACATAGCAAGTCGGTAGCAAAGCATAGACCAGAAATTGAAAGTTCATACCTGAGCCTTGCCTGTGATTTATGTGCAAACCAAGATCCAGGAAATGGGATTGATTTTGGGGGGTTATTTTTTTCCCCTTTTTTAAAACATCATTTACAAAACTGCAATGGCAAAATGTTCCTTCAACTCCTAGTGAATTGTGAAGTTTGGCCAATTTGCTTTTTACATATTGAATAGAATACTGTTGTCTATATTTCATTAGGTTGTATTTATGGATCTATTACTATATGCTTGTCGTTTCTTTAAAATTATGTTGGTATTTTTTTCTGTGAAATAAAATATTCCTTGGTAAGTCTATCAAATAAAATGGACTAATTTTATTCTATGATGACAACATTCTGGTTTCAGTTTTACAATATCTAAATGCTGTCTTGAATGCTGACAATGACATAGTCCAGAGGCATTTGTCTTTGTGGGCATCATGCTGCTTGGACATAGTCTCATTGCTTCTCCAGACTTTCAGAATCTGAGACAGGTTAAATATCCACTGTATTATGGTATAATTGCCAGCATATTTTAAAAGTGGAAAGAAAAAGCTGATGGAGATTCAAAGTGTATCTACAGTAAGTGTGATGAAAACCATCCATGCCTCATTCCATTTCATAGGAACTCAGCTGGAACTTAAATGCACATTCTGACCATTAAAAATATATTTGCAGATTTTAATAGCATCAATCCTTCCAAATAATTTGTTAACATAATTATTATGCAGCTTTTGAAACTATTCATTTGCTCTGAGTTTTATCACAAGCCTAAAGAGCAAACCAACCATTAACTGCTGACATCAACTAAATCTTTAGAGACATATAAGCAGGCTATAAATGAAGCTTGGAATTAGCACTATTAATTAGAGAAAAAGGTTACTCATATTCTTCATTTTGAAAGAATAAAATTGGTCCATCTGGAATTTAGTTGACAACATTGTATTTTTAACTTATTTTTTTGCTAGGCTATCTATCTTTCAAATGTTAATTTTTTTTATTATGAAAAAATTGCTAAATGCTCAATATCTGAAAATAAGGCCTGGTTCACTAGCAAGGAATTTTTTGTACATATGAAAACAATACATCATACAGACTTTTTCTCTCTCAGTGTGTGTGTCTTTCTATAAAATAACCACTTCAGGATTTTGCATTATTTAGATTTATTCTCCAGAAGATATTTGCTTATTTTCATAATTTAATTATATTTATGCTCATAGGAAATGTGTTTTCTGCAATCTTGATGGAATTTACTTTCTCAATTTTCAGGTATGATTACTTATTTATTGGCTTTTCTGAGTAAATTTCTTAAACTTGGTATTTAAGACATCTATGTCTTTAAAATTATAGTATTAAAAATTTATTACATATTGAAAATATGCTTACTAGGTTAGAGTATATTCCTAATATTAAAGAGAATTAGATTTTCCCCCCTGAGTTCTGAGAAATTTATTTTCTTAATTGTTTTTTCTTATATTTCCATATAAAAGAATAATTATTTAAACAAATTTTGGTGACTTATGAGACATAACAGGGTGATAATACTATTCAGCTTCTCTGAACTGAATTGCATCTTAGAATCTGAGATCTGTCTCCTGCTAGAGCTCACCTTCCTCTTTTAGATAATTAGTTCTAGCACCGGGACCCTCTGAACCTTTAAACATTTCTCGTGTTTATCCACCTGAAAACTGCCCAGACCAAGTTCAAAATATCATTTCTCATCCAGGAAATAAAAACAGCCTGTGTTCTGTTGTCCCTTTCTTCAGTTTTATCTTTTTCCAATATACCTAAATTCCATATCAGAGTGACTTTTCTAAGTAAACTTTATTCAATCACTCAAAATTCTTTATTCACATTCCAGTTTCTAGGAAGGAAGAATATCTTACTTCCTTGACGTGATATGATTACAGTACCTTGTAAATTTGTTCCAGCTTATCTTTTCTTATTCTCTGCTTTCAATAAATTACTTGTAGTTACCTTGATCCACTGTGCAATTCATGTATCTATTTATTTATCTCCATTATCTTGGATAATTATTCTCTTAATATTTATCTGGAAATCTCTTACTCATATTTTAAAATTCTGTGCAAGAATGGTGGATCTCCAGGAACAGTGGATAAGAACCTCAGCAAACCTCATCCCTGAAAAGCAGTACTAAAAACAAAACAAAACTCTAATTACCAAAATTGAGCTTTTCAACACTCTGGAAATTAACCTAAGACATACAACAATATTCATTGAAATAAGCAAGAAAAGCGACTGAATCTTGGGAAGGACAGAGAGGTGTGTGGTCCTTTAACTTGTGCCTGCATAACTGGGTTAGAGCTCATCTGGCCTGCAGCTCCAGGAGAAGACTCACACCCATGGGCGTTGATAAAATAACCACCAAGTGGTGGCTAATAATAGGTGAAAATCAGTACCTCAGCTGACTTAGGTTGTGATGCTAATTGAAACAAGCAAGGGACCAGCCAAAAACTTAAAAGGGAAATCTAGGGAATGAGATCGTCAAAAGGCTTTGAAAAGCTTCAAAAAATTCCTGGTAATCTAGGTGGTTGTGGGCCTGCACAGGGCTGCATACATGCTCAGGAGATGAAGGTGATGATCCCAGTGAGTTACTCACACCTGACATAACACGAGACACTTTACATGGAGAGAACAACCATGCACACTGCCTGAACTTGAGATGTGTGCCACAATGCACACACAGATTCCCTTGGAAATGGTGGAGCCGTGCATGGCTAAAGATGTTTTTTGAAAAAAATTTTGCCTAATTTTTATGTGACCATTAACATCTGCTTGGGAAATTGGATTTTTTTTTTTCCAAATCTTTATTGTTGGATTTAAAATGTATTACAGATGTTCCACAGTTTTCCCCCATTGACCCCCTCCTCCCCACTCCGGCCCCCCTCCCACCTTTTCCCACACTATTGTCTGTGTCCATTGGTTATGCATATAAGTTCTTTGCTTTATTTCTCCCCCCCCCCAACCTCTCCCTTTGAGGTTTGTCAGTCTAGCAATGAATTTGTGCTTCTTAATCCCTTCACCTTTTTCACCCATTCCCCCAAGCTCCCTCCCAACTAGCAACCAACAAAATGTTCTCTGTATCTATGAGAATGTTTCTGTTCTACCTGTTCATTTTGTTTGTAGATTCCATTGTCGATAGATATGTATTCATTGCCATTTTGTTTGTTCATACATTTTATCTTTTTCTTCAAAAAAACCCTTCATCATTTCATATAATAACGGTTTGGTAGTGATGAACTCCTTTAACTGTTTCTTGTCTGGGAAAGTTTTTATATGTCCATCGATTCTAAATGACAGCTTTGCAGGATAGAGTAATCTTGGTTGTAGGTTCTTGGTTTTCATCACTCTGAATATTTCTTGCCACTCCCTTCTGGCCTGCAAAGTTTCTTTTGAGAAATCAGCTGACAGCCTAATGGGAACTCCCTTGTAGGTAACTAGCTGCCTTTCTCTTGCTGCTTTTAAGATTCTCTCTTTGTCTTGAACCTTTTGCATTTTGATGATGATGTGTCTTGGTGTGGGCCTCTTGGGGTTCATCTTGTTTGGGACTCTCTGTGCTTCCTGGACTTTTATGTCTGTTTCCTTCACCAAGTTAGGAAAGTTTTCTGCCATTATTTTTTCAAATAGGCTTTCGATTTCTTGTCCTCGCTCTTCTCCTTCTGGCACCCCCAAGATGCGAATGTTGGCACGCTTGAAGTTGTCCCAGAGGCTCCTTACACTATCCTCAGTTTTTTGGATTCTTTTTTCTTTCTGCTGTTCTGATTGGGCATTTTTTGCTTCCTTATATTCCAAATCGATGGTTTGCTCCTTGGATTTACGTACTCTATTATTGAAGCTGTGTAAATTATCCTTTATTTCAGTTAATGCCTCCTTCAATTCTAACGGTGTATCCATGATTTCTAACTGGTCCTTTTTTATGCTCTCGAGGCCCTCCCTAAGTTCACTGAGGTTCTCACTAAGTTCATTGAGCATCCTTATAAGCAGTATTTTGAACTCAGTATCTGTTAGGTTGCTTCTCTCCATTTTGCTTAGTTCTTTTATTGGGGTTTTGTTCTGTTCTTTCATTTGGGACCTGTTTCTTTGTCTCCTCATTTTGGCTGCCTCCCTGTGTTTGTTTCAGTGTATTACTTAATGAGTGGTATGGGGCTCGTTGAGACCAGAGGCTGCTCATTTGAAAGAATTTAGGAAAAACCTGAAGCAGGATCCAAGACCAGCCAATCCTATGGTTAAGCAAGTGGCAACAGCTTGGGTGGGCTTGAAAGTTTGGTGGGGTGGGGCGGGGCCTCAGGGAGTCAGCAGGGCGGGGCTACCAGTGTGAGCCAGGTTGCTGGAGTCCCAGATATGGTGACTGTCTGCCGCCCCCGGGAAGGGCTCACCAAAGGAACAAAGGCCTCTGACAGCACGTTTGTCCCCGAGAAAGCCCCCTCTCCAGCCCTCACTCCAGTGCCAAACAGCTCAGTTCTTCCCTGTATGTCTCTGGTGCCCCTTGAGCTGCCTCCCCTCCAAGCTTTGAGGGAGAGAGTCCGAGTAAGTCCGTGCGCGGGCCCTTTAGGGAGCTGCCTGGGGCTCCAGCCGCCAGCTTCCCTGAGCCTCAGTTTCCGCTGGTTTTTCCAGCCAGAAATTATGGGGACTTCTCTTTCTGGCACTGGAACCCTGAGTGGGGCACCTGGTGTGGAATGGGGACCCCTCAGTCCTCAGGAAGGACCTTCCCAGCCAGGAGAGCCTCCTGATTTTTATCCACCACACGTGGGTGTGGGACCAGCCCATCATGCCTCCACCCCTCCTACTAGTCTGGATGTGGCTGCTGCTTTAATTCCGTAGTTGTAGGACTTCCATTCAGCTTGATTTCAGGCAGTTTTGAATGATGGTTGTTCTGTAGTTTAGCTGTAACTTTGATGTCGTTGTGGGAGGATGCGATACCGCCTTTACCTACGCCACTATCTTAGGAAATTGGATTTTAAAATAATAATTAAAAATAATTTTAGACAATAGGCAGAGATTTTTATGGTGTTTGGATACTGTAGGGAAGAGTTTCTATGGAATTAATCCAGGCAAGTCACTAACAAACAAATAAAGGAAACAAAAGCAAAAACTGGGAGAAATTAGAATCCAGAGTTGCTACAATAATTACAATAAATAAAATGTCTAGTCTTCTACTAAAATTATTAGACATACAGGAGAACAGAAACCTGACCTATAGGAATAATGAAAATATTAATAGACACTTTTTGACTAAAAGTCAACTATTAAAAATATGTTTAAAACACAAAAGTAAAATAAGTTTATATAATTAGAAAAATTTATGACACCAAATTTCCACCAGGTAGAGAATATGAATAAAGAGATATAAATTATAAAAATGGAAATTCTGTGGTTAAAAAAGAACAGTAACTGAAAATGAAAAGTGTGCTGAAAGTGTTTGACTACACATTTGAGTCGGCAGAAGAAAGAATCAATGAATACAAAGATTAATCAATAGACTGAAGAACAGAACGAACAATTAATGAAGAAGAAAGTGAACAGATCCTGAGAGACCTGTGGGATTCCATTACTATGCTAATATATACATAATAAAAATCCCCAAAAGAGGAGAGAGGGGCAGAAAAAAAATTAGAGAAAATACTAATTTAAAACATCCTAACGTTGATGAAAAAAATTAATATACATATCTAAGAAGTTCCACAAATGCAGTAATATAAATTGAAAGAGCTCCATACCTAAACACACTATAGTTAACTATCAAACGACAAACACAAAGAAGAAATCTTTAATGAAGAAAGAAAAAAAATGACCCATCACATACAAGGGATCCTCAATACAATTAACAACTGCCTCTTCATCAGACACAATGGGTGGGATGATATACTTATAAAATGCTGGAAAAAAATGTGTACCAACAAAAATAAAAATATTCTCAGTAAAGAAAGATTGAGAAAGTTGTTGCTTCTACTTGCATTACAAGATGCCCTAAACAAACTTCTTCAGGCTGATAAGAAGTAGCTCAAACCAACACCAAGGAATAAAGTGCTAATAAAGATAATTACATAGATAAACATGAAAGTTAGTATATAAATATATATTTTAGTCTTCTCTTGACTGTTTCAAAAATAAACTCCATAAAACACTATTTATAATATTGTGTTATTGGGCTTGAAACATTAAAAATAATTATTTGTATCACAATAATAACATAGGAGAAGCAAGGAAGTAAGCAGTATTTCTATATAGTATATAAATTAAGTTGGTGATAATCAGAAATAGGTCGTTTTTAATTAAGATGCATTTTACAATTTTCAGAGCTACCTAAGAGATGCTAAAAATTAAAAAGATATCATCATGTTGTCTAATCTCAGGGTTGAAACACCACTTTATCAAGGTTGAGAAACTACATAGAAATAGTAACTAGAAGTGGTTTATATTTTTATGAATTCCAACTGCCTTGCTATTAATTCTGGTGTTCATAGACACAGGTAATCTGTATAAAGCTTGCCATATTTCCTCCAATATCCTCTCTCAGGTATATGTCATTAAGGTTGAGTCTAGGGAGCAGTAATTTGCTTTGGCTTTGAAATTTTCCCTAAAGGGTTGCAAACAATCGGTAAGCCACATTTTACATTATTACTGACCACCCAATCCTTTGTAGACTATCCATATTCTACCAGGTGATCCTTTGCCTTGTGAGGGAGGGAGGTAGGATTTGAGAAATCAAGGGGGATCCAGAATCTGAGAAGGTTCCTCCTTGTAATGTTTTCTATTGTGTTTAGACTCAAAGGACAGTAGGGTATACCACAGGGTAATAAAGGATTAGTCTCTTTGTAGCTAACTAGTTTTCCCAGAATTTGTTTCTAAAGTCATCATCATGCCTTTATAACATTCAGTGTATCTTCTCACACATTTCCTATCTTCAGTTTCATAACAATTCTGGGGGAAGGCAGAGATTAAATGGCATAGCCAGATAGTCTGAGAATAATAAGACAGACGCTAAAAATATTTGGCTTTACTGTGAGACACATTTGGGCTCGAATCACAGCTTTATCTTTTATAGGCTGTATGGTCTGACATTAGCAAATTACTTAAAATCAAAGAGAACTTTGTTATTTCATTGGAGATATGGAGATAATTACTTTGTGAGTAGGTAGTGAGGATTAAAGAAGATACAACATGTGCTCAATTTATCTTAATTATTATTATCATCATCAAGCTCAAGTCTTTTGACAGGAATACTAATGTCTTCCAGCTCTTACTTACCTGCTTCTCAGAGAGTTTTCAGTTACCCTGTCCAGAGGAAAAAAATCAATAATAAAAGAATAATGCTCACTTTTTTTATCTTCTTTTTGCAAATTAATGATTTACTTGTTGCCTTGGATTTCTGAAAATCAAATAACACATAACATAATATTTCCATAGTGTAGATGTATTGCATCATTGTTGGTGTTAATTAAATTTAAGATATATTTAAGAAATATAAGTCCTTTAAGGCAGTCTTTTTAAAGTCTTGCCTTAACTACGTCACCCATAAAATCCATTGAGAGAAAACTAGGCTTTTCAATGATGCCATTTTGACTTACCAGATAACATTTGGCTTAAAATTAGACTTATGAAGAAGCAAATTTCTTCTGAGAACTTTCAAATATTGAAAAATTATGGCGTATGTGGCATTGTTTATTAATATTGACTGACAAAGTAAGTATTAGGGAGTATTTTTAAGTGAATGCGGAAAGCTTTTATCAACTAAATCCCCTGCTTATATGCAATGTTCAAAATACTTCCTTCAAGGGTGCCTCATTAATTTGTAATTAAACAAGGTACATACAAAACTATCAATGATAAATTTATTATAAAATGTCAACTACTTGTATTTCTAATTTATAATAATGAAACTATGCAACTGCATTTTTTATTAAATAATATTATTTTGAAATCAGTGATTATCATAACCGGACTCAGACTCATTGTCAAACTGAACAAGGAGACAACAGAGCTTGTAAAGATAGTATGTAGCAAGCTGTTTCCCCCAAGTGAGTATTCACAAATAAAATGCACTATTACTTGCTAGATATTGTCATATATGACATAGAGCTATAAACTTATAAAAATTATCTTTTATTGTCACTATTTTAAGTTTCTTTAATTCCCAATAACTACATTTTATTGACCCCAAAAAAGCCAGTGTAGAAAATATTTACAAAAATTAAAAAAAAATACTAATTATTTTCTTTGGGAACATATGTATGTTTGCAAAGAGAAAAATAATCTAGAGGTATCCATAACTAATGTGAATAGTAGGATGTACTAAAAGTTATGTCTAGGGTGTTAGGGTAATGGAAAAAGAAACTGAATTGGAAAAGCAGGATTCAAGAGAGATGTAGATGCATTTGCATTTTTAGTTTGAAAAGGTAAATGTATTTGTGTGTTATTTCTCTAATTATCAATAATTTGAAAAGAAATTTATTATAAAAAGAATGGACTGTGTGCAACTAAGATATCAAGACATTAAAGTTACTGTTGTTTCTAGCTTATTCCTATAGAAAGGAACTAAGGCAAGGTCTTTCATCATCATTACTTCCGTAAGGCACATTACATATGTAGGTGCATCTTCTTTACAAGATACTTTAAACTTCACTATTCGTTAATCTTCATAACAGCTTTAGATATTGAGGCTTATTAATGTAAACATTTTATAGAAGTGGAAACTTAGAGAAAGGTTGTGTGAATTACCAGCACAACTTAGTGTACATATCTATTTTTTTAACCTCTATTAACTAAAAAGCAGTAATTTTATTACCAAAGAAATTTATGAATGGATAAATCATGCCTAGAAAAATGCTTTGGAGAGAGTTGACACTCAATAAATTCTTGCAACTGAGTGAATGTTAAACTAACGGTATAAATATATAATTTGCTTAGTTATTTTTTACTAATTGATGATTGTGGAGACAAAGAAATTTATTGTTTCATCATGTTTTAGTATATTACATATTCCCCAATTGTTTGAACTAAAGGGAAATTCACAATTAATCACCTTCCCAACTTTTATTTTGCAGATGAAGAGCTGAGACCAAGAGTTAAAACATTAATTCTGACCATAATGATAATAGACCCTTTTATTCAATGAGAATCTACTCTCTTTATTTATGTTTGAGCTTTTCATTAATCAAGCAAAACAGGTATTACTATTTTTCTCATGTAGGAAAAATAAGACCAAAAAGAGTTTCGTAAACTATCCGAAGCTTTTACCTTTAGACCTGAACAAAACATCACTTCTTCAAAAGGTCCTGTCCTTTCCTGACCACCTTAAAGACCTCCTCCTCTGAGTCTGTTTTATGACATTGCCCTAATTTATTTTGTCTTTAACTTTGTTTGCTACTTAACCTCCTCTTGTTATTTAACATCTGTTTTCTCATTTGGTAAATGTGCAAGCTTTATGAGAGAAGGGAACTTTATCTTTTTATTTACCTAGAAGAGTGTCCAGCACAGACAGTATTCTCAATGACTGTTTAATAAATAAATAAACATAATACAATATTCTTTTTTAGGGTTTCACTCATGGCTTTAGAGAAAAAGAACTCTTTGAAAGTGACAAATTGTTTTTTCTACTGTCAAATTCCTTATCCTTAAACTTAATAGACTACCTTTATCGTACTCACATGCTACACCAGTTCAAGTACACTCATGAAAGACAATAATAGAAAAATATATTTAACGTGAGTTGCATTAGGTACTTGATGCATTGTCACAGTAATAGAAGTTGTGGTGTTTGGAAATACAGTCTCAGAACATTTTTATATTCATCATTAAGTAATCAGCATCGCTCAGAATGGATGCTTCCACTGTCATTATGTAAAAATTTTAGCAATGTTTAGAAGTGGCATTTGAGGTTTGAGATCTATTATGTAATTATTATTCTTTTACCAACTGAAGATATCACTGTATTTGTGACTGCAAGATGAATAAAATATCAAGACACTGCAATCTTCTCTCTTAATAGCTCTGTCTTGACATTGCTTTCTTGCTTCGAAATTTGGGCTGTGATTGTGCATAATGGTGCATTTTTCCTTCATCTGAGCAGAAATATTTTTCATTTATATTTTGAGAATAACAACTACCTTGTTCATACTTTTAGAAACTCTAGGCTTACCCTATTTTTTGAGGCAAAATATACTCTCTCATTAGCAAATTACGACTCCTCCTTCAACTAACTGGGAAAGAACCTATTACAGAAAGATAGTTCTGACTTTTATTTTATTTTTTTTAATTTTTTTAATCCTCACCCGAGGATATTTTTTCCATTTTTTTGTACAGATAGAGTGGGAGGGAGAGAGAGGAAGGGAGAGAGAGAGAGAAACATCGACGTGAAGGGACACATCGAGTGGCTGCCACCCGCACGACCAACCAGGGCCGGGGACAAACTGCAACCGAAGTACGTGCCCTTAGCGGGAACCGAACCCGGGTCTCTCCGGACCGCAGGCCGACGCTCTAACCGCTGAGCCAAACTGGCCAGGGCAAGATAGTTCTGACTTTTAAAAGGTAAAATATCCCTTATATTATAGTTGAGATACTGAAAAACCAACACATTGTGATTCAGTTGTATAAGTTTGATGAATACTGGCAGGTTTTAAACCAGTGGGCTACATCACAAACTATAGTAGTACCTACCAGAAGCAGGCTATATTTTTTCATTGCTATTTGTATATCCTTTTACTTCTGAGCTGATGCACATAATCAGCTCTTTTTTGTATAGGTGTGCTCTAAAAATGGCAAAACAAACAAATGAAAAAAAAAAAAATCCCAAGAAAACCCAAACCCTATTTATTTCAAATTTCAGGAAGCATAGAAGCTTGTCAAATAAAAATTATCTAGTGTACAGAGAAAGCACCAGGTGCAATAGTTATTTTTGGGACAATCATAAATGTTAGCTTTCCCTAAATAATTTCAGTAGGAACTTGAATGTACATTTTAGATGTCCAATAAGAAATTCTATGAACTTCATTGTGACAGCTAAAAATTGACAGTATGTGGAAGAGATTTAATTACAAAATAATGTTTGACCTTCTTGGGCACCCCAGGAGCATTAGACATTAAGAGAAAAACCGGGTTATTATTATTACAAAATTGTAGACACCTGCCTCCCTGACTCAAAGACAACTATGTGGCTGAGGGACTATCAATGAGATCTCACTACAATGAGGACCACAGCCTGGAAGTGGGTTCTTTGCTATTGGGCCTGGCATTCCCATCCAGGACCTGAGTCATCAGGCTGCCAAGTGGGAAAGACCAGAATGGGGAATTCTGCCAATAACAGCACCCAGCCTGGGAAGCCTCTTAGCCCCTGTGCGCCTGAGTCTCCCCTCGTCCACCCAGATACTGGCAGCCTGCCACACCAACTACTTGCCTGGCAAGTAGTTTATGTCTATGGGATGGAGACTCCATTCCCCCATCTAGAGTCACCAACTTGCCCACACCAGGAAATTCTTTTTAACTCTCAAATTGTACCAGGTGGGACCAACAGGAGCCAACAGCAGCATAAGATAAACCCAGAAGACCAACACAGTAACACAGAGGCTCTAAAAATTAGATTAAACTAGAAAACATAAGCCGACCAGTGTGGCTCAGTAGATTGAGTGTAGTCCCATGTACAGAGATCCTGGTTTGTTTCCCAGTCAGGGCACATGCCTGGGCCCGATCCTCAGTGGAGGGTGTGCAGGAGGCAGCCAATTATTGTATCTTTTTCACATTGATGTTTCTCTCTTTCCCTTCCCCTCTCTCTCTCTCTAAAAAAATCAATTATTATAGATAAAATATTAAAATAGAAAACATGGCCCACAAAAGCAGAATGAGACCTACACAGGGTGATTGACTGCTAAAATAATATCAAAAAATTAAATAAGACTCAGCGTTTTTTAACATAATAGCCAAAATATTTAGGATAAAAAAAAGTACCCATCATACCAAGAACCAGTGAAATGCCAACTTAAATCAGAAAAGTTGATAAAAACATTGGAATGTTAGAATTATAATAAAAGGATGGTAAAGTAACTATCATTAAAATATTCTAGTAAGTGGTTACAATTCTTATTAAAGAAATAAAAAAAAAAAATCTCAGCCTATAAATAGAAACTATCATAAAGAACCAAAAGGTTAATTATAAAAGTGAAAAATATCATAACATAATAAAAGTTTGCTAGATAGACTAAACAGTTGAGTGACAGAGGAGAGAAAAAGTGAACTGGAGGACAGGTCCAAAGAATTCACCCAATTTGATATAAAAATAAATGAACACTGTTATGTTACAAAAACAAAATTTTAGAGCCAAGATATTTTAATAGATCAGATAGCTCCCATTAAGTTTATTCCTTGTCAGTAGTTCTATTTGTGGGTTTGTGTTAAGAGTATGACCCCTTCTAGTGTGACTTTGGGGCTTTATCATGCTAAAAACATGTTTCTTTCCCTGCTTAGGTATGTTCTGCTGTTCTTGATTTGGAAGGTAAAAGCCAGGGCAATGGCCCTATTCTAGACTAGGAATGTTTTCCATGGACCAATCTCAAGGGCAGGGCACCTTGTCACCTGTGGATTCTTTTGTTTTTTCAGTATGCACCAGCTCTGCGGAACTCTGTATCTGGAGCTGAGTCACTGACTCAAAACTTCTGGCACTTACAGAGCGTGAACAGTTCTTGTCTGCGTCTTGGAAACAGATTACTGAGTAGCAGTTTTCTAACATGTAAGGGTAATGTGTTTCCTTTTGGAGAGATTAAGGCATTTTTCAAAGCATGCCAAGTAGTTTCAGATGTTTCATTTTCAGGAACATAAAAGTCAAGGCTGATGGCTGAGAGTAGTGTTTCCCCTGTCACATATGTATATATTTTGTCTTTGTGCCAGTCTGGTGATCTCATTTTAGCCTTGTATGATTGGATTCTTCTTAGTCATTGAATTGATTGTTTCCAATCTATGGACTTAGAAGCATGAGTTTGGATCTATGTCCAACCAGACTTTCTAGAGCATGAATGTAACCATGGCTTTCCTAGCTCGTTATCGCCACTCTTTGGAACTGACAGGCCCTGTGCTCGAGTTGTTGGTAAGTGTTTTGAAGGGATGTTTTCTGAAACCATCACTGATTCTCACTCTCAAATTTAGTATTATTTGTACTGTCCTAGGTAAAGTTCTCATTTAAA
Source organism: Molossus molossus (assembly GCF_014108415.1). Classification (NCBI taxonomy): domain Eukaryota; kingdom Metazoa; phylum Chordata; class Mammalia; order Chiroptera; family Molossidae; genus Molossus; species Molossus molossus. The sequence continues at coordinate 2,141,737 of NW_023425348.1, forward strand.
CAAATTTTAAAATGGCTTTTTATTATTTACTTGTGTAGCAATTTTATATACTATATTTTATGTGCATACATATATGGAAAACATGAACCATCAATAATTTCAACAATAAAAACATTTAAAATAGATCTTCTGTACATGTTAACATTTTCCTCCAATGATGTTATTTTGCAAAAACAATAATACAATAACATGACTTGTATTTTGACATTGGTATAATTGATTGATCTTATTCATATGTGTCAAGTTTTACTATATTGTGTGTGCATATATGCACATGCATATTTTGTTCTATGTTATTTTTATCATGTGTATAGTTTCATGTGTGCACTACATAGGCAAGACTCTGACAGTGTCACCACCACAAGGACCCCTGTGTTGCCCTTTTATAACAATACCCACCTCCCTTCTGTCGGCCCCTTTTATTCTCCTTGCTAATACCCAGAAACAACCGTATCTCTAATTCTAAAATTTTGCCATTTCACAAATGTGATATAAAGGCAGTGTTATGTAACCTTTGAGATTAGATATTTTTATTTAGCACAAGTCTCTGGAGATGCATTCAAACTGTTGTGTGTCTTAGTAATTCATTCATTTTCATAGCTGAGTGGTCTTCTTGTTTTGTATGTACCATGCTTTGTTTAACCATTCACCTGTTGGTAGACTTGCTACTCTTTTCAGTTTCTGGCTATTACAAATAAAACCTATATGAAAGTGTATATACAGATTTCTGTGTGAACATAACATTTTATTTCCCTGTATTATCACCCATGGGTGCAATTATTAGGTTGTACATTTAGTTTTATAAGAGCAAAGGGATTTCCAAGGTGGCTATCTCATTTTAAATTCCCATCAGTAACAAAATGATAGGTCTATTTAATTTTTTGGTTGATCTCGAATTTATGTTTGTGATTTAGAAAATATTCATTTCTTTGTATTGTTCTCACTACCTTCATTTATATTATCAGTTTGTGTTTTATTTAGAATCTAATTATTAAAAATAGAAAAAAAGGTGCCCTAGCCAGTATGGCTTAGTTGGTTGTGCATCATTCCGTGCAGAGAGGTTGCCAGTTCGATTCTCGGTCAGGGCACATGCCTGGGGTTTCAGGCTTGATCCCCAGTAGGGGGCATGCAGGAGGCACACTATCAATGTTTTCCTCTTTTTCCTTTTTCCTTCCTCCCTCTCTAAAAAAAAATCAATAAAAATATTTAAAAAATAATAGCAAAAACGTTTCTTATGAAGGTAGTTGAATGAGAAAAGATCAGTAAGAAAGATAGAGAAAAACCAACCAGTGCTTTCTGGTGTACTGATATAGATGTGGCTTTCCTAGCTCATCATCGGTACCATTTGGAACAATCAAGTCCTGTCCTGTAGTTATTGGTAAGTGAGGAAGGTACTATTGGAGTTTGACTGGGCCCATGTGCTATCAGGTATCCTCTTCATTAGATGGTAACTTCCTCATGTACACCAACCTTCCCACATGTATCACTTAAATCCTGCCTCAAAAACATAAAACAAAACTACAAATTACTGCATATCATTGCTGCTTTCAGAGATTCAAGAGAGCTGATATTAAATATGTAAAGGCCAAAGGTCTACTAAAAAACAAACAAACAAAAAAACATTATATGAAAAGAAAAAGGAGATGTGAGTGGTAGTTAAATCAACAGCACTAAATTATGGAGTCCTGGGTTCTAGCCCCGCCTATATCACTGATGTCTGTGTGAGCTCCTGTTGTTCACTCATGCTGGTTCATCTCTCAGATGACTCTACACCATCTGTATAAGATCATATATTTTTTCCTGGAAATTAAAGTGAATTAGATAATTTCATCATTACATTCACATGATAGAAAGTGTATCATTAGCATATTAAAATAATTTGTAATCCTTTTGGGGGTGTGTAGAATAAATCCTCTCTCTGTAAGAACTTATATTGCACAGACTACAAGTAGGAGTGGTTTGCACATTTCTATTCAAGCTCTAGTAGGGCAAAGTTTTTTGTATCTTATCTTCAGTACAAATTTTGGGGGTAAAGGGAAAACACAGATTATCACCAGATCACTATTAATTAAATTTTCTGGTAACTTATGGAAATCTAGTCTTACATGCATCCTAAAAAGTTATTATTTATTCATGAATTTCCAGTATCTAGATACTGGACTCCACTAACTTTAGAGTGGCTATTAATTAGGAAAAGGTTTGTTTTCAAAGGACTCTCTGGTGGGCACCATTAACTGCTTCTCCAACAGCATCCTTCTTCCTCACAAGAAAGAAGACTGATTTTGATCAAGTTGGCAATATGCCCATCTCAATATGTTTCTGATTCCCTTGATGCTAGAAAAGCCATGTGACACAGATCTATCCATTGAGACATAGAGGGAAGAGTAATATGAATTCCAGAAAAGCATTTGCTTTCTTTATGTTTAGATGTATATCAACCTCTTATAACCTTGCATCAAAATCTGTCCTGACCCCCAAGTCCAGCGGTTACCTCTCAGCAAACAATTTGTTAAGGAATATGATGAAACATCTTTAAGTTCAATTTTCAGTTTTCTGTGACTTTGAGCTGAGTACATTCTTAACTGATAAAGAATTACAAATGAAAGTTTACTTATGTGTATGCAGAGTCCATAGTTAGATTAATGATGAGTCATAAGACTAGACAAATTAAAGGATAAAAAGTTATCATTTAGTAAATACCAAGGGCACATGTTATACTCATGACTCTTATAGTTCTTATAATTGAAAAATAATGGAAATAGATGAACAGAAATGAGGAAAAATAGGGTATTGTGCAGCATATTAACAAAGGACACACACATATATTCAGTAAAATTTAAGTGTTATTTTTTCATGTGTTAAACATGTCAATGTTGTAAAATGCTTGGTAGTTTAACTTAAATAACTTTATTCAATTGCATTTGGTTGCCTCATCACACATTCAGAAGAGAGTGAGAGTAGATGGTGATTCACCATGTGAAATGGATGTGGGTTGTCTTGACCAAATAAATAGAGCTATTTCATCACTTCAAATAATTGTTTTGAATGCACCAGTGGGACTTTTATTTCCAATGTGGAACAAAAATAGGCACACAAAAGCTTTCTGGGAGTTGTAACCTTAGTTATTTGCTAACACTTCAAGGTTATCCTACTGCTTGTCAACAAATGGTTGATGACTCCTGATACATACACAAGAAAAGCTCTGAAATCACATTTGGGTCAACTGATTTAGTTTTTTTTTTAAACCGCGAAACCAAGAGCCTTAATCACGTTCGTGATGCCTGACCATCCTGTTTCAATTCCAGGGCTGTCTAGTGAAACGATGAACTGTCTTGGTGGCTCCAAAGCAGAGCCAGGGTCTCACAGGCCAGTTGTGAATTATGAGCACATTTCCTTTTATTGCCCATAAATCTTTTCCAGTTTTATATTCACAGAAGCTTAAAACACCTAAATTCACATCAGTGACTGTACAGCAGTGCTCTGGATGTTTGGAATTAATAGTGGAGTTAAGTATACCCCCTATATTTAAAAAATGCATTTTCAGTACAGTCCAAACTTAATTACAGTAAATCAGACCCTATCTGGTGACAAGGTTGATAAATGTCAGTGCCTTTTCCCCCCAGTATGTGTCATGGTAACTCCCACACTGTATTATGAAATAGTGTTCTGGAGAGAAATGGCCCTAAAGTTAAATACTATAACATCAAGTTTGAAAGGTAATATTGGTTTTGACATGAAACCCATGCATGACTGAAGCTGAATAACTAAAGCCAGGGCCAAAGCACCAGTGTGGGGAAGTCGATTTAGCCATTAGGTGCATGAAGGTTATGGTTAAGACTTGATTACAATGGGAATTTCTCAAGAAGGTCCTAATAAGAGCAAAGTTGGTTTTAACATAGAGATTGGGGAAATGTCTATAAAGAAGACAAGGAAGGGAAACAGTGGAAGGCCTGCAGTGCTTATATTGAACTTACAGGAAGGCAGTGGATATCGGTGCAGATGGGAATGAAAGTGACAAGCGGTGACGAGTGTCCTTCATCAGGCAGTCGTTCAAGTGAGTCAGAAATAAGATGAGTGGTTAGGAGGAGGCGAGTATTGAATTAAATAAAATTTGGTGAAAAAAGAGAAGAGACTGGAAGCCAGCTCTGCGATTTCAAGGGAAGCCCGAGAAAGGTCGGCCGAGGGGATAACTAGCTCAGGCTTCACCTGCTCACGAGTGAGGAGGGGCAGACGGGGCACGTCAGTAGCCCTGGCACAGGCACAGCACTGATGTGACCATGCTTGCAGTATGTTGTCCTTGCTTTCCTCTCAGGTGCCATTGACCAGCTGGGGAATCTCGGCTTTCTTAGTACGTTTCTCTCCATCCTTCCACTCCTACACGTACACACTGGTTTTTGTCTGGAAGAGTCATTCAAATACAAATGTATTTTTTGTTTATTAAATCCCTTTTCCTCTAACTCTAGCACTTTTTAGGTGTTTTTTTTTTCTTAGTTCATTGTCTTAATAATGCCTTAATAATCTCTGCGAGCAGATTATAGATGTCACCCTATGCCTGGTCTTACAACCATTCTGATATGATCCTGTGTGCTAATCGGAAGCAGGAGAGGACCAGGCCAGTATAGAGGTGGTAGAAACCTGTAGCTCCACCTAGAGCCCTATCCTAAGATTTCCCTAAAACACAATCATAGTTCTAACAACGACCACTTATTTAATATAACAACAACAACAAGAAGAATAGTAGCCACTTTTGAGGAGTTGAACATGTGTTGTATGCCAGGAATTCTGGTAGGTTCTTTACTAATTTTACCCATTTTAATCCTCTCATAGATATATGATTTAGGCATTATTTCCTCATTTCACAGTTGAGTACTCTGGAGCTAGGAGAGATTAAGAAACTTGCCCAAGGTCACTCTCAATAATTGGAAGAGCTGAGGCTCTCGTCAGATCTGTCCTAGTGCCAAAGTCCATGTTGGTAATATAACTGTGAGCTTATTTTACTGGGTTGAGGATTGTCCTTAACTTTTGTTCTTTCATTATGAAAATACTCTAAGGGATGGGGCAATATTAAAGTTCTATAACTCTGTAGTTTTAGTGAATGCATCATGTATTTTCAATTGAGGAGTCAAGGGCCCAGTACAGTGTTGAAAGCATAGGGCATTTGTGAAGAAACAATAGGCTTAAATGTTTGGTGAGAGAGAAGAAAAGAATCAGAAACATAAAAGCAGATCTCCTATATCACAATTTTGTTCAACCTTGTTCCTGACTGGAAGTTTTTAAGATTAGTTCATTTCAACAAGATAACAAATACACAATTTCATAAGGGGATAAAAGATCTCCACTAGAGCCCCAGTCCTGATGCTTCCCTAGAAATACAGTAATAGTTATACTAATTATCATTTATATTTATATCTCTAACAGCAATGTAATAGTCTCATTTAGGGTTGGATATTTATTATTTGCCAGGAATTCAAATATGTAATTTTCTTATTTTATCCATTCTAACCGGGAGGATGCATTCCTAGACACTAACAGGTGAGTGCCACAGTGATGACATCAGTGCTGCTTCCAGTGAAGATCGGGACATCAGGAGAGTAAAAGTAATAGGAAGTATGAATGAAAATAGGACCTTAGCTAAAAACAAGATTGCAATAAGGCTACATAAATAAATATCAGACTTTTCAAATGTGAGAAGTCATTTGTTTTCTACATTTCAAAATTGGCTTTTATAATTTCAAGTCAAGATAACCACACAAATACTTCAGGTTAGAAGCTAAAGGTACCATCAACAGAGTACAAAGGTTCCCTTTCATCCATACCCTCACCAACACTTTTCTCTTGTCTTTTTCATAATAGCCACACTAACTAACAGTTGTAAAGTGATAACTTATGGTTTTGATTTGCATTCTGCTAATGATTAGAGATGTTGAACACCTTTTCATATTGGTCATTTATATATGTTCTCTGGAAAAATGTTTATTCGGTCTTTTGCTCATTTTTTTTTAAATTAGGGTATTTGTTTTTTAGTATTTGTATGAGAGTCTTACATTTTTTTTGGATACTAACTCCTCATCAAAGAAATGGTTTGCAAATATTTTCTCCCATTCTGTGTTGGTGGGAATGTAAACTAGTACAGCCATTATGGAAAACAGTATGGTGTTGTCTTAAAAATTAAAAATAGAGCTACCATATGATTCATCAATATCAATTGATTACCCAAAGGAAATAATATCAGTGTCTTAAGGAGTTATCTGCACTCTCATGTTCATTGACGCATTATTCACCATAGCTAGGATATGGAAATAACCTAAGTCTCTGTCAATGGATGAATGGATAAGAAATATACGGTGTGTGCAATATTATGTAGCCACTAAAAAGAAGGAATTTTTGCCAATCATGGCAAGATGGATGAACCTTTAAGAAATTATGCTAAGTTAAATAAACCAGACACAGAGGAGAAATACCATATGATCTCAATTATATGTGGAATCTTAAAAAGTCTGACTCACAGAACCAGAGAGTAGAACTGTGGTTTCCAGGGGCTGGGAGTTGGGGAGAGAAATAGGGAGATGAGATGTTCTAAGGGTACACATTTTTAGTTATAACATGACTAAATTCTTTGATTTAGTGTACAATATAGTAATCATAGTTAATAATACTATATTGTATACTTAACACTTGATATGAGAATATACCTTAAGTGTCCTCACCCCCACAACACACACACCCCCACAACACACACACACACACACACACACACACACACACACACACACACCAATGGTAACTATGTAAAGGGAAAAGCTGGGGAAAAAATCTAAAGGCACTAGAACCTGGGATTGAAATAAGGAAACCAGCAAGACAGAAAAGGGTCAGAACTCTGCAGATCTGTGAGTGAGGAGGCTGGTCAAATAGTTAAGTTAACAGCATTAATGAGGCCCTACTGTGATCTGTGATGCCCTTGAAGAAACATATATATCATGGTTTCTTCCCAAGAGACTTAATAGTCTAATGGAGGCAGAGGTCACATAGAGGGGTAATTTAAATACAAAATGGCAAAGTTTAAGGAACTTTTGTAGCAAAGGAATTATTCTTAATCTGAACTGAAAGGAAAGATTTCCTGGAGGAGGCATGATGGAGAATTGGGTCTTGAAATATGAGAGTTAGATTGTAAAGAAAACTAAGGCTTCCCATCTCTTTCAATATGACAAACTAGCTACTGTCCTTCCAAACAAAACAACTGAACTATCTGGTAAGGTAATAAAAACATCTTTTCAGTGGACTTCTGACATTGAAAGGAAAATTCTGTGGGGCTCATAAAGTGAAAGGAAAAATACTGTTAACAGCGCATATCAAAACCATTTTTTCAAACAGGGTTTCTGCCACGCTGAGGAGACCTTGAGCTTCTGGGAATAGTAGGTAAAGCTTACTCTCTGCTAGCGATGGAGAGTCTTAGAAAAGACCCTTATAAAAACATTGGGCCTCTAGGTGCCAGGCTCAGTGTACAGTAAATACTAAACGAATTCCCTGCTTAGAGGGAATAGTTAGCAAACCTGAGCTGAGATTGATATTGGACATGTGGGAAAAATAATCCTTCCTGAAAATTTTTACAAGCCAGTCAATTCCTGGTTTATGACTGAATTCATAGTACTTGTTTGGTCTAAAAACATTAAGCAGATAATGTAATTTACAATGGTCCCTAGATGAGAAGCTTTCAGACCAACTAACAATATCAACTAAAACCCAAACATTCCCTTCAGACACAATTCCAAAGATAATATGCAGTTCACAATAAATGTTACATAGTAAATATTGAAATAATGACCCTGAAATAAGACACATGATAAATACCAGAAAATATAATGAGCAAACATATATTTCAGATTAACAGGAATTATCAGGCAAAGACTACAATATAGTTATGTTAAATGCATTTAAAGAAATAAAGGGCATATCAAAAGTAAACGCAAGAAACAAAATACTACAAAGAACTATCTATGAAGTAAAGTTAATATAACAAAATAAGACTTGTAGAAATATTACATATGTATATACAAAATATTATACATCTAACTGAGTTTTTGACTGGATAAAAAAGCTGTGCTACATTTACACACTGGAAAAGTACTCTGCCATCAAAAGGAAGAAAATTTACCCTTTGCGACAGCATGGATGGACCTGGAGAAGATTATGCTAAGTGAAATAAGCCATTCAGAGAAAGACAGGTATCATATGATTTTACTCATTGCTTGGTAGTTCAGCTTAATGAACACACTGAACTAGCAAGCAAAATAGAGACAGACTCACAGATAGAGAACAGGCAGACAGCTCTGGTAGGGGTGAGATGATGGAGGATGAGGGGAGTGAGCAAAAAAGAAAAAAGGGAGATAACTCATGGACATGGAAAACAGTGTGGTGATTGTGGGGGATGGATGGAGATGAAACAAGGTATAAGGGGGATAAATAGTGATGGAAAAAATAAAACACACCTGATCATTGAATTTTAAAAGTCAGTGAATAGATTAAATAGCAGAGTTTAGCGAGATTCCAAAATGGTGGTAGAATGAATGGAAGCTACACATACCATCTCCCAGGACCAAACTGGAATTACAACTAAAATAAAGACAAATAGTTGGGAAAATGCAACAGAAAAGCAGTTTGCGAGGATCATATAACCAGGGACACTGACTCCATCCTGGTAGAATTGCAGAGGCACAAGATGGGGGCTGGGAGCCCACGGACAGCAGTGGTCTTAGCTGTGAGCAGCGCCCTCGGGGTTACACTCCCAAGCTCACTCCACAGCGCAGAGATGGGACAGAGGCTAAAATAGCCACAGCCACTCACCTTGGGTTCCGACAGAGGGAGGGCAGACAGGACTGGAACTGTGTGGGGACATTAGGGATTTGGAGGGCACCCAGAGCTTTTGCTGAGTTTCTGCCACACTAGACTGTGGACATCATACTCCTTTCCAGGGCTCTGGGGAGAGGCCGAGGCCTCTCCTTTGAAGACTCAACCCCACCCTCTGGGCAACTGAAATGCAAATTGAGGCTCATTAACAACCAACATCTGTCCCAACCTTGGGTAAACCCCTTAGTCTGAAGACATAAGGGAGTTTTTCATGCAGCCGAGAAACCAAGGCTCTTCAAGTAACCATGACTAATAGCCTTCAGGAAAAAAGCTAGAGGATAACTGAACCTTTCCTGGGCTTGCAACTCTACCCAGGAAAGTAAGACTTGACAGTGGGTCCTTGCTCACTCATCCTAACGCAGTAGAGGGAGCCACAAAAAAGAACACCAACAACCAAAGGGAAAATTTGCAGGGTCCAAAACCAATGACATAGCCAAAATGGTGAAACAAAGAACAAATCCCAAATAAAAAAACAAAAAACAAAAAACAAAACAAAAAAACAAGAGACCTCTACCAAAGATGAGATAAATGAAACATAGTTAAACAACTTAACAGAGCTAGAATTCAGAGCCATGATCTTGAGGAAGCTCAACAGCATGAGTAAAGACATGAACACCATGAGTAAAGACATGAAAATGTTGAAAATCAACCAGTTGGAAATTAAAAACCACCAAGAAGAAATGAAGAATGACGTATTAGAAATAAAGAACACATTGGAAGGTCTAAACAGCAGAGTAGAGAAATCAGAGGATCAGATCAGTTAATTAGAAGACAGGGTAGAAAAATATCAACCAATCAGAAAACCAAAAGGAAAAAACAATTAAAAAACAGGAAGATAGATTATTAAAACTGTGGGACAACTGGAAACATAATATTCGCATCATGGAGTCCCCGAAGAAGAGGAAAATGAGCAAGGGTTAGAGAATATATTTGAAATAATGGTGACAGAAAATCTCCCTAATTTGGTGAAGGAAGAAGGCATTCAAGTGCAAGAAGCACAGAGAGCCCAAACTAAGAAAAACCCAAACAGGCCCACACCAAGACACATACTAATTAACATGCTAAAAATTGAAGACAAAGAGAGAATCCTAAAAGTAGCAAGAGATAAGCAACAGGTTACCTACAAAGAAAACCCCATAAAGCTCTCAGCTGACTTCTCAACAGAAACACTATAGGCCAGAAGGGAATGGCATGAAGTAATCAAGGTAATGAAAAACAAGGATCCGAATTCAAGATTACTCTATCCAGCAAGGGTATAATTCAAAATAGAAGGTCAAATAAAGAGCTTTCCAGACAGAAAAACACTAAGGGAATATATTAACACCAAATCAGCACTGCAAGATATGCTAAAAGGACTGCTGTAATTAGTAGAAGAAATAGGAAGAAAAATATAACCACACTAAACAAAAATGGCAATAAATAAGTACATATCAATTATTACCTTAAATGTGAATGGTTTGAATGCTCTTAAAAAAGACAGAGTAGATGATTGGATAAGAAAGCATGACTCATATATGTTGTTTACAAGAGACCCACCTCACAACAAAAGACTCACATAGGTTGAAAGTGAAGGAATGGAACAAATTCTTCCAAGCAAATGAAAAGGAAAAAAAAAGCTGGGGTAGCAATACTCATATCTGATAGAATAGATTTCAAAATGAAGAACATAACTAAGACAAAGGAGACCACTACATAATATTGAAAGGATCTATTCAACAGGAAGATATAACGTTGGTAAACATATCTGCACCCAATATAGAAGCACCAAAATATATTAAAAATCTTCTGGAGGACTTCAAAGGAGAAATCAACAGCAATACAATCATAGCAGGGGACTTCAACACCCCGCTGACATCACTGGATAGATCCTCTTGACAAAAATTAGCAAGGAAACAGAGACTAAATGAAGCACTAGGCCAAATGGATTTAACAAATATCTACAAAGAATGACAGTCCAAAACTAGAGAATTCACATTCTTCTCAAGTACACATGGGACATGATCAATGATAGACCACATGTAAGAGCACAAACTAACTCTCTACAAGTTCAAGAAGATTGAAATCATATCAAGCATCTTCTCAGATCACAATGGCATGAAACTAGAAATCAATTGCAACAAGAACATGGAAAGACATTTGAACAAATGGACACTAAATAGCATGTTATTAAACAATACATGGGATACTGAGGAGATCCAGGAAGAGATTAAAAACTTCCTGAGAACCAATTAAAATGAACATACAACAACACAAAATCTATGGGATGCAGCGAAAGCAGTTCTGAGAGGAAAGTTCATAGCATTACAGGCCTACCTCAAGAAACAAGAAAAATCTCTAACAGACTATCTTACATCTTAAAGAATTAGAAAGCAAACAAAAAGAAAATCCCAAAGCAAGTAGAAGGAAGAAAATAGTAAAGATCAGAGCAGAAATAAATGACTTAGAGACCAAAAAGCAATTCAAAGGATCAATGAAACAAAGCTGGTTTTTCAAAAAGATAAACAAGATTGATGGACCTTTAGCTACACTCACCAGGAAACAGAGAGAACCCAAATACACAAAATCAAAAATGAAAGAAGATAAGTAACAACTGACACCAAGAAATAAAAAGGATCGTTAACAAATACTATGAATAATTATAAGGCAACAAACTGGACAGTCTAAGTGAAATGGACAAATTTCTAGAAACACATAGTCTCCCAAAACTGGACTGAGAAGAGATAGACAATTTGAACAGATCAATAACAACTAAGGAAATTGAAGAGCTAATCAAGGTCTCCCAGCAAACAAAAGCCCAGGTCTGGATAGCTTCACAAGGGAGTTATACCATCCATTCAAAGAACAATTAACACCCATTCTTCTCAAACTATTTCAAAAACTTCAAGAAGAACGAAGTCTTCCAAACTCGTTTTATGAGGCCAGCATAATTCTAATTCAAAAAAACAGAAAAAGACACTACAAAGAAAGAAAACTACAGGCTAATATCCCTGATGAACATAGACGCCAAAATCCTGAACAAAATACTACCAAATCGGATCCAGCAATACACCAAAAAACATTATTCACCATGACTAGGTGGCATTCACCCCAGGGATGCAAGGCTGGTACAATATTTGCAAATCAATAAATGTGATACACCACATAAGCAAAATGAAAGATAAAAACCACATGATCATATCAATAGATGCTGAAAAAGCATTTTACAAAATCCCACACCCATTTCTGATAAAAATGCTCAGGAATGTGGGAATAGAGGATCATATCTTGACATAATAAAGGCCATATATTAAACACCTACAGACAACATCATACTCAATGGGCAAAAACTAAAAGCATTTCTCTTAAGAACAGGAAAAAGACAAGGGTGCCCACTTTCGCCACTCTTATTTAACATAGTACTGGAAGTCTTAGCCACAGCAATCAGACAGGAAAAAATAATAAAAGGAATCCAAACTGGAAAAAAGGAAGTGAAACTGTCATTATTTACAGATGATATGATGTTATATATAGAAAACTCTAAAGACTCCATGAACAATCTACCAGACTTAATAAATGAGTTTCGCAAAGTAGCAGGATACAAAATTAACATCAAGAAATCAATGGCATTCTCATACACCAATGATGAAGGCACAGAAAGAGAAACTGAAAACACAATTCCATTTACCATCGCAGCAAAAAAATTAAGATACCTAGGAATAAACTTAACCAAAGAAGTAAAGGACCTATTTGCAGAAAACTACAGGACATTAAAAAAGGAAAGAGAGAAAGATATAAAAAAGTGGAAGCACATACCTTGTTCATGGAATAGAAGAATCAACATCATTAAAATGTCCATATTACCCAAAGAAATCTATAGATTTAATGCAATCCCCATCAAAATATCAATGACATACTTCACAGAACTAGAACAAATACTTCAAAAGATTATATGAAACTACAAAAGTCCCCAAATAGCCACAGAGATCTTGAAAAAGAAGGACAAAGTAGGTGGGATCACAGTATCAAATATCAGATTATACTACAAAGCTACTGTAATCAAAACAGCCTGGTACTGGCACAAGAACAGGCATATAGACCAGTGGAACAGAACAGAGAACCCAGAAATCGACCCGACATTATCCTCAATTAAGGTTTGACAAAAGAGGCCAGAGCACACAATGAGGTAAAGACAGCCTCTTTAATAAATAGTGTTGTAAAAATTGGTCAGGTACATGCAAAAAAATGAAACTAGACCATCAACTTACACCATACACAAGAATAAACTCGAAATGGATAAAAGACTTAAATGTGACTCATGAATCCATAAAAATCCTAGAAGAAAATGTAGGCAGGAAAATTTCGGACATCATACGCAGCAGAATTTTCACTGATACATCACCTAAGATAACAGAAACAAAGAAAGAAATGAACACCTGGGACTACATCAAACTAAAAAGCTTCTGTATGGCAAAAGGAACAACCACCAAAATGGAAAGGCAACCCACTGGATGGGAGAGCACAATTACCAATGTATATCAGATAAGGGGTTAATTTCTAAAATATATAGAGTGCTCATACAGCTCAACAAAAGGAAGACAAAGAACCCAATTAAAAAATGGGCATAGGAGCTATGCCTCCAAACAGGACATACAAATGACCAAAAGACATATAAAGAAATTCTCAACATCACTAATCATCACATAGATGCAAATTAAAACAACAATGAGGTATCACCTCACACCTGTCAGAATGGCTGTCATCAAAAATCATCAAACAACAAGTGTTGCAGAGGGTGTGGAGGAAAGGGGACTCTAGTACACTGCTGATGGGAATGCAGACTGGTGCAGCCACTATTAGAAACAATATGGTGTTATGTCAAAAAATTAAAAATTGAATTGCCATTTCATCCAGTGATCCCACTTCTGGGAATAAGGTTAAATGTTCATGTACCCTATGACTTAGTAATTCTATTACTGGTTATTTATTCAAAGGAAATGGAAGCTTTCCCCACCCCCCACCCCCATCCCCCATCCCACCAATAGTGTTGAACAGGAATAGTTAGGGCAGTTTTATTCACTAGCCCCAAACTGAAAATAGCCCAGATAGCCATGGATAGTTGAAGATATTTTAATAAAACAAAAACAAAAATGCATTTATAGTACATTCATACTATGGAATACAACTCATAAATTTAAAGTAACAACTGATACATACAAGATGAATGGATTTCAAAATTATTATGTTGAATGAATAAAGCCTGACGCAAAAGATAATACCATATGATTCAATTTATATGAGGTTTTATACAGATAAAACTAATCTATTCTATTTATGAGAGAAATCAGATCATGGTTGTTTTATGGAATGGGGTGGGGACTGACTGAGGAGGGGAAAATGGATCTGTCAGGGGGGATGGAAATGTTTTTTATATTCCTGGAATATAGATTATACAAGTGCAATTCTAAAATGATCAAATTGTACACAGAACCCTGAGCTATTCAGTGTATATAAATTATACATCAATAAAAAGTGACATAGACTACATAATTTCTCACCAAGTCTAGGGGAAAACAGAATAGGAAAATAAAACTACAAATTGAATACTTGCCAAAGAAAGCATGAAAGAGAAAAAACTAATGAGACTGAAAAAGAGGGACAAAGAAGGATCACATATTAAGAAGATAAGAATAAATCCAACTATATCAGCAATCACAATTAAGTTATATAGACTAAAGTCTATTTATTTAGAAAATGCAGCTATATGGTGTTTACTGCCATATGATAAAAGTATAGGAAAGAGAAAAATTGAAAGTGAGGGACAGAAAACGTATAGTAGGAAAAAAACAACTTAAGGGAAGAAGGTTGAATGCATTAATATCAGACCAAATTGGCAAGGCAAAAAAAGAATATCAGAAATAAAGTAGGGTTCTATAAATGATAAAAATTTAAATTGAGCAAGTATATATAAAATTTTTAAACCATTCTTCCTAATTAGAATTACATACCCTCTGTCTCTCTCTCTCTCTATATATATATATATATAGAGAGAGAGAAATGAATTTGACAAAGCTACTAGGAAAATTTGACAAAACATCATTAAATTGACAAATAAATCACACAATATATTAAAAGGATAGATAAAATGTAAATAACTTATGAATCTGCATAACCTGGACATATCTAGAATATTAAACGTGGTAACTGGAAAATACATATACTGTTTAGACTAACCTAGATTAAAAAAATGTTCATATTCTGGCCTTTAAATTAGCCTCAAAAATTATGAAAGATTGAGATCATGCAAGTTGCATTTTCTGACTAAAATGTCATTAAGGTAAAACCCACACATATAACTAAAAAGAATACTAAATGTGTAGAAATAACAAGTTAGACTTGGAACAGCTCACGGAACCCAGTGAGGCTCAGCTGGCTGGCTGGGCATTGTTCTAGGCACCAAAAGGCTGCCGGCTGGTTTCCAGGTGAGGGCACGTGCCAGGTTGCAGGCTTGATTTCTGGTAGGGGGCAGCTGAATGATGTTTTGGTCTCACACTCACATCGGTGTTCTCTCTCTCTCTCCCTCTCCCGTGCTTTCTCTCTAAAAATCAATAAAAAATGTATTTTAAAAAATAACCCACAGAGTTTGAAGAAAGATGTGTACTGGAAATTAGATAACACTTACAATTGACCGGTAATACACATACTGTGTCCCTTGGAGATCGTTGTGTATATGTCCCAGGAATATCCACTTCATCCAGACCAAGGAAGGGATATTTGCATATACCTTTTATATGTAGGCCAGTCTAGCAGCAGACTGAAGAATGTAGTTAAGGTTGTTTGGGGAAACACAATTAAAATTAAGAATATAAAGACCTATTTTATATTTTACATATTTATATTAATAGCTTAAAAAGAATGGGTAGGATTTGATTAAGTAAAGCATTTAGAATGGTATTATCTGTACAGAACAATGGGAGTGAAGTACAAAGAAAAGACAAAGCATTAAGTACTGGGGGTGTGAGTGCTGCTCAGATTGGAGGGGAGAGCTAGGAGTTTGTACTTCAGCTCACCGGCAGTGGGGAACAAAGGAAGCCTTTTCAGAAGGAAGTGCCATCATGGACATGAGAATTGGTACTATAAATGTTACCAGGGTCAAGACACTATGATGTACCAAACACAGCCCACTGCTTATTTTTGTAAATGAAGTTTTAATGGAACACACACACACACACACACACACACACACACACACACACACAGAATATGAAGACCTAAATAGGAGTAAAAGGAGGAAGAAATGGATAGACAAGGAGAGAATTCCGAAAATTTTACATAATCAAGTGAGCAGAATTTGGTACTCAGGTAAGTGATGAATATCATACAAAGAGGCCCAGGATTTCTCTTAGGTTTCTGGCTTCATGTTTGTGAGAGAAAGATCACAACCAGGCTGTGGAATGCAGGAGGCAGGTCATGTTTGAGGGTAGAGGAAAGGTGCATATTCAGACTTGAAAATGTTGATTTTGAGATGATTGTGAATGTGTCCACATTACTAAATGACTTGAGAACTCAAATGTCAGAAGAGGTGTGCAGATCTGTGAGTCGCCAGCACATAGGATGTGATAAGATCAAGAGCCATGCAGCATGGTGATTATATTAGATGCGGCAGACAGACAGTGACCTGAATCCTCCCCACTGCCAGCACATTGGGTTCGGTCACACTGAGACCACTGATGACCTTGACAGAAGCAAGTTGAGCGAGGACAGTGGGTTTCAGATTCTGATGCTTTACACTGATATATGAAAGGGAAACATGAGACTGGACAAGATGAACATTGTCATTTCTGAAATATTTTGTTAAATGGTAAGGACAGAAAAGTTTTGTTAAACGGTAAGGACAAAAAAACAACTTGAACTTAAATTACCAATGAGAATTCTTTTTTTAAGACTCAGTCAGAACTGGTCGTATATGTAGTCTCGGAGGAAGGCGCCGACACATAGGAAAATGTTAACAGTGAAAGAGGAAAGTTGATTTGTCCTGGAAAAGAAGAGTCTGGGAGAGGGTGGTTGAAATCAAAGGCATAGGTGAAGGGGCTGGCCTTGAAGAGGATAGATCATCTCAACCTCCTTCAGAAACAGCTAGTGAATACGGATACAGATATAAACAACTTTCTTTGTAGAGAGCTAAAAGTCGAATATGCTTCATACATAAATCCTGTTTTTAAATGTGGGTGGGGAACTTATATCCTTCTATTCTTTTAAGTATAGAAGATGCGAAAATGTAAGATTTAAGATTTAATAGGGGATCAAGGAAATTGGAAACCTTGATCTCACTCAAAGCTTTTATTTGCCTTGTAGTCTTCAAAATCATTTCATTCATATATTTGAATACATTGCTGCTAATGACCATACTCATCACACCCTTGGAAATTTGTGTTAATTTTCCCTAGGCACATATATGATATTTTTAATAAAATACATTTTTTGTTGGAAGAGAACCTTTTTTCTTAAACACTGATATAGAGGGAGAGGTAAAATATATTGATTATGAGTCCTATAAACAAAATCCAAAGAGAGAATGAATGTCACTCTTTGTTCTTGTAACAGAGTCTCTCTTAATTTGAATCCATGTTGCTGATTTAGGATGTTTTGTTTTTTTTTCCCACAAATTTAGGGAGTCAGAAGGACAAGAGGCTTTCTGCCATTTCAAGGTATAGTTCACTCCAGAATTCCTGTGGAAGCATGTTAGAACTGCTCGGGGCCAGTCCTCAGTGTGCAGAAGCATAGAAGCGTGTACATTTTTGTCAGAGAGCTGTGGGGGTGATTTGCAAGTAATTGTGTCAATATTTCAAAAGGATGGGTTGTCAACAAAAGCTCAATACTCCCTTTATCCATTTGTCACTACAAAATGATAAATACCTTCTCCAAGTTCAATTCTAAAATGAATACTTCCAACTACCTCCTGCTATACCAAGATAAGTTTCAGAATTATTTGTAATCAATTAGGCTATTATATAGATACATTTTATCATGCTTTCATACTAAAAAAAACCTCACACAAAACAAATGTAGACTTGGAAAACAACTATAATCTCTATCAAACACAGACATCAACTTAAAGACGCCTAAGACTATTTCTTAGGAGTCTGAAGTAGCAGAAGGTGTGCACAGGAGTTTAGATGTCGCTGACAAGTTACAGAGGACGCACTGTCTGTTTCCCAAGTGTGTAGGGCAAATCATTTTATGAACACCAGTGGTGTGCAGGCCACCTTATAGCCTTGATCTTATTCCTATTGGGAATAATTTGCTGAGGTAGGATATATTCTAATCCTGCACATAAGAAGAATATTGAAACATAGAATTTAAGCAACTTGCTGAAATGTCTATGTCAGAGCACAGATTTGAAACAAGCATTATGAGCATTACATGTTTAACTCAGTCCTCCACTCACACCTGCTCCTGAATTTTCGCTATAAAGAGAATTATGCATTTTCAGAGTAAAGTAAACTGTAGAAAATGTAGAGGAAATGAATAGGATAGGACTTTTACCCACACAAGGGAATTAATGTTGATCCTGGGAAGGATGTTCCCAGGATAATCAGAATTAGCTTTTGGCAACTCTGTTGTCAGTGACTTTAGACTTTACTGCTTTGACAAAGGCCACCCTTGTCCACAGAGATAATCTCAAAAGTTTAGGATGATGGCTCTTGGCTAAAGTTTAGTGGTCAAAATTTACTTCAACCAATGTAAATATAATAAGTAATACTCAGAGATGATCAGGAAAGCCAAACCAATAGGTACTTTCTGCTTGAGGTTAGATGAAGTTACCTAGGAGACCCAATTCCTACACATAGAACTGACCCATGGAGGTGCTGACAGTCTTCTAGGCTAATAGCAGAATTTGTGATAAATAATATGGGTTTTAGTTGTTTGGAGGCATTTACACTTTATAATAAATATTTAGCAAATAGAGTAAAATGTTCATTTAAATACCGTGTGGTTCCAAAATTTTAATTTCTTTGTTATCTTCCCTCATGGATTCCAAATAGCTCAAGTGTTTATCATATAAGCACAAAGGGAGAATATAAGTACAACACTACTGTGATTTATTTGTAACTGCTTAGCAGTTCCTAATACACTAGTCTCAGAGGCCTCCTATTATCTCAAATATATGTGTTGTCATTTTAACAGCTTTTATGACATAACCATCATACAGTTCAGAGTTAAATTGCATTTTTTAGACTTGCATTCCCACCAAATTTATCATTTGTCACATTAACTTGATAGTATATCACTGGCTCTAGCAAAATAACGTTCTAATAAAAATATTGACTCAGAAAACTGCTTCATATACAATATGTCATTTAGATGTATGTCAATGCAGAGACTGCATTTTATATTGAAAATAGTGTTAAATTACAGAATGTATACATTGTGGAAGTCATTAATTATATGAGTTAAGAGACATTAACATCATTTAGCTTTACTATGCACAATATGCCTTGAATATGTATTATGTTTTGCAAACTCACACATAAGTAACCATGTAGCAACCTGTTAATAAACTTACTGAGTGCCTCGGGATGGACTAAGAGTTTTAATGCATTCTCATTGTATGACCTTAACAATCCCTTGACATTGCACTGTTATCCTCATTTTTTTTTTTTTTATCCTCACCCAAGGACATTTTTTCATTTTTTGTTCAGATAAAGTGGGAAGGAGAGAGAGGAAGAGAGAGAAAGATCAACATGAAAGGGACACATTGAGTGGCTGCCTCCCGCATGACCCAACCAGGGCCGGGGACAAACTGCAACCAAGGTATGTGCCCTTAGCAGGAACCAAACCTGGGTCTCTCTGGACACTCTAACTGCTGAGTCAAACCGGCCAGGGCTGTTATCCTCATTTTAAAGATAAAGGCAAATATATTTTACAAAGAAGCAAATAAAGCATGTTTTTCCCATAAAAGGGAAAAATTAATTTTATTAAAAATAAAAACTACTCTTTGAAAAATAGTATTAAGACAATAAAGACAAGCCACAGACTAAGAGAAATTATTTGCAAAACATATATCTCATAAAGGACTTGTACACAGGATATATAAAGAACACTCACGCCCTGGCCGGTTTGGCTCAGCGGTTAGAGCGTCGGACTGCGGTCCGGAGAGACCCGGGTTCGGTTCCCGCTAAGGGCATGTACCTTGGTTGCAGTTTGTCCCCGGCCCTGGTTGGGTCGTGTGGGTGGCAACCACTCGATGTGTCGCTTTCATGTCGATGTTTCTCTCTCTCTCTCTCCCTCTCACTCTATCTGAACAAAATATCGAAAAATGTCCTCAGATGAGGATAAAAAAAAAAAAAAAAAAAAAGAACACTCACAATTCATATTGACAAAGTGTTTATAAGAATTCAGCAAGAGTTCTGCATATATGACTAACTTGTCAAATTCCATTTTCTACTTAAGTGTTATAAACCAGTATTTAGAAAATTAATTTATATGGCATAAAACTTAATAATATAAATAACAACAATGACAAAAAACCAATAAGATTATCTTAGTACCTAATTCTAAATGTAGCAAAAGACTGGTGTGACCACTACAGAGAAATGTATAAAAGATATTGAAAATCATCCAACATGTTCTAAATAAATAGAGAGCTAGCTATATTGTTTTCCTGGATAAGAAGAGTTTATATTTTTAAGATTTAATTCTCATATTATTTTCTCATTCATGCAATTCCAAACAAATTCCAATAGAAATTTTATGTTTTATATGGAATTTGACAAACTAGATCAAAACTTTATATGGAAGAGAAGGGGTTAAGATTAGCCAAGAAAATTTTGAAGAAAAATGATAAATTCAAGAGAGTCTCCTACCAACTGCAGACAAATAAACATAATCTATTCATATTATGAACAGTGAAAGGAATGAAGTACAAGAAAAAGCCCATACATGTATAAAACTTGTATATTATAATGGTATCATTAAAATCACTAGAAAAAAAATATTCAAGCCTGGCTGGTGCGGCTCAGGGTTGAGTGTCGACCCATGCACCAGGAGGTCACCGGTTCAATTCCTGGTCAGGGCACATGCCCAGGTTGGGGGCATTATCCCCAGTGGGGGGCATACAGGAGGCAGCCAGTTGATGTTCTCTCTTATTTATGTTTCTATCTTTCATTCCCTCTTCCTTTCTCTCTCTTTAAAATCAATAAAAAAAATTTTAAATATTCAAGAAGTTATGGTGATAGAAGTGGTTGTCAATGTAGAAAATATTATTTTGATCTCTTTCTCTGGCCTTGAACAAGTATCAAGTCCGGGTGAATGTTAAGAGGATGGCCATGTGCTTCACTTTGCACAGTCAGCCCAGTTCACACCTACTCCCCTAGGCTGATTGCTACAGCATCTCCTTTCCCTATCAACGATGTCTAAGTTTGGATGGTAAATTATATGACAAAACTGAAATGTGTTGAACTATACCATTAAAGCTTTTAGAAGAAAATCAAAACATATATTCATATTGTTAAGTCTGACGAAAGATTTCTCAAATAAAGACCAAAAAATCCACACTATATACTTCACAAAAATGGTTAGCACATTACAATTTAGACTACTAAATAAGCAGAGGTATACTCTTTTTTTTCTTTCTTTCTTTTTTTTTTTTTTAATGAGAGTGGTTTAAGATTTAGTAATAAAATAATACTCAGAGAAGTTGGAATAAGAATAGGACAGTTTCAGAATAGGAGAAATAGAGGCTGTAAGAGCCCAATTCAAGGCCTTGGAACAGCCTCTTCCTTTTGAATTTCTAAGTGTGGGTAAGGTGACTAACATGTGGAAAACTGAAAAATGGGGACTTCCTGAATATAACTTTTATCCCCAATCTCCAGTGCCCCAGAAAATTCATTTTTATTTGCAGTTCTCTTTGTATCTATAGCAACAATCCAGAAACACCAAACAGCCACGTATTTGATAATTTATTTGTAGTTCTGACAGGACCACATGGTCTGTTTCCCAAGACCTTTCTGCTAGTTCTTTATATGATTTTTACTCAATGGAATTTTAAATGAAATATGTGATCAGAATCTTGTTCTATGGGATATGATGTCATGTTTCATGCATCAGTTCTTCTTAGGTCAGATTTATACCTTTATTATTCAGGGGGGGAAATGTTCATTTTTATGTATCTGTAAAATATAATATGAGACTCAGGAATAAAATTATTTTCTAGAATTAACTAACTAGGAGGAAATGGCCATGCTTCATTTCATTTCTCTCTCTATGAAGTCAACTTTTTTGAAAAATTTGTTTATACATTCTTTTATTCAACAAAAAACAACTCCAACAGGACAAAGAGTTAATCAAGTACAATAAATACAAAGATGAAAAGACACAGTCACTGGTTGCCTTAAGTCCATCTTCTCTGGAGAGTAAAAGAGCAGTCAAAGAAATAACTTCTAATGATTAAGTTATAAAAGTTCTCATGCAAACAGCTGCTAATTCCAAGGATGCATCTAGCTCCATGTACATCAAAATCCAGGGGCCAGAACATGTCATTAGACACCAGACCTTCTCTCTCTCTCATGGCTCCAGTTCCTTTGGTGGTCATTCACTCTAGCCTAACGTGGTCATTTTCAGAAGAAAAGGGTTTTCTGTTTTTCAAACATTCCAGGAAAAACCCATGCATATTTCTGATTTCCAACACCCAACTCTCCCCCTTTTCCCCACCTCCATACCTATACACACTCGAAGTCAG
Organism: Molossus molossus; assembly: GCF_014108415.1. Classification (NCBI taxonomy): domain Eukaryota; kingdom Metazoa; phylum Chordata; class Mammalia; order Chiroptera; family Molossidae; genus Molossus; species Molossus molossus. The sequence continues at coordinate 2,164,358 of NW_023425348.1, forward strand.
GGGATTCAGTGTTTAGGTCAGGCCTGGCTAATGTACCACACCCCTATACTGACTAGGACTACTGAGACTGAAGAGAGGAATAAGAGCTGATTACAGAGTTGGAGTAGATGGATCAGTTGGAGTTGATTTCTTTTCCCAGAAAAGAAAGGGAAAGGTTTACTCAGTTTATCTGATGGGTACTGGTGACCTTTAATCATATAAGTTTTATACGTGAGAAAAAGACAGTAAATTTATTTCTGCACATTTTAATTTATTGTGAGAAGTCCAGGTAAAGTTCTTAAAATTATCCAGTTATATGGTTCTAAAGTTAAGTATAGAGGATAACTAACCTCTGCATAGCAGTGGTACTTGGAGCTGTGAGGTGTGGTGAATTAAGGAAACATCATGACCTAAATAATTAATACTGCCACAAAAACCCCATGACATAAAAGTAGTATTATACTTTAGTGTAATAGGCTACAGAAAGTATTTTCAGGGGTAGAAAGAAGGTGCATTTAAAATGGCAGATTCTGATATATATTTGAAATTGACTTGCAAAAATAAAATGAATTAAAAGCAACTTCTGTGTTTATCCTTTATATAAAGTAAAGCTCTACCATTTCCTTTTGCCAGAGTCTGTGGTGTGCAGCATGCCTTAGGAAAATCTATGTTTATTTTTCACACTCACACCACAAACCTATCTGCTTGTTCAACAAGTGTTTGAGGCAAGTCAATACTCAATCTTACACAAAGGCAGAGAAAGGAGTTAGAAACTTACAGCTAGGTTAGAAACTTAACTCAGCTAGGTAAACAGGTTTTATGCTGGTGATTTCAAATTTGCAAATACAATGCAATTTCTTATGTAGCAAAAATAAGGCCCAGTATTGCTTCTTACATTTTATTGTAAAACAAGAGTGAAACTATTTTATTGTAATTCAAACTTTGATTAGATGGTACATTGACCTTGTAGAATACCTTATTATTTCTAGCTTCCCTCATTTCAAGCATCCCCAGAATTACACGTTTAGCCCTGAGCTGTGTTTTATACATAGTCCAAATCTGTCATTGCTGTTTAACACAACGCTATAAAAATCCTTAACCAAAGGACTTTTCAGATCATCAGTGGATGTGGTACTCATTCTATTTTTTTTTTCTAGTTAAAAAAGAAACACACACAATAGAAAACATTTTTGCTGTTGTTTTAAGAAAATTAGCTTTTATTTTTTCTACTTTATTATAATTTAAATTTACCATTAAAATGAGATTATTCAGGACTCAATCTTTTAACATGTTAGCAGAAGGTAATGTTGATCATCATAGTATTTATCTTTTATACATCTTCTTAAAATAAATTCTTCTTTAAAAATATATCACAACCTGGCCGGTGTGGCTCACTGGTTGAGTGTTGACCCATGCACCAAGAGGTTGCCAGGTTGATTCTCAGTCAGGGCACATGTCCAGGTTGTGGGCATGATCCCCAGTGGGGGGCATGCAGGAGGCAGCTGATCAATGTTCTCTCTCATCGATGTTTCTGTCTCCCTCTCCCTTCCTCTCTCTCTAAAATCAATAAAGAAAAAATATTTAAAAAAATAAAAATAGATTACAAAACCAGGTTAGAATTTTACAGTGCATAGAGGTAGAAATTAATGTTAGAAACATAAACAGCTAAAATACTACCTTTCCGAATCTTTTAGTATAATGGACCATGTAATAACCAAGGCATTTCTATAGGAAAACTATTTGTTTAGTATTCTCCACTACTTTAGGACTCATCTAGTGGTAAAAATAAAAATTAGTACCATATAGTTACCAACCAGAACTTTCAAATTTGCATTGAGTGCATTTTTGAACTCTTAGAAAATGTTATGCTGTATAATGTGTTAGGCTGAGTTTTAATGCTTTCTTAAAGAACATCCAAATTACAGTAACACTAGCAATATAAGTATCCATTACTTCAAACTTACTAATATATAAATGCAGGTTTGCAAATAAATACTAAAAATTTTCAAGCTTAGCATAATTCTTTATGTACATCTGTCTTCTCATAAGTAATTAAAAATACATCAATTTATATTTTGAATTTCTCTCACACTTGCTTTTTTAAAAAATATGATATCATGGAGTTATAAGGCTGAAATAACATAACTAGTCCATGTGTTTTAAAGTACATTTCAATATACTTAGAACTGTTTCATTCTTGTATATCTCTTTTATACTGGAGTCTTTCTGATGAGGTCCCATGACATTTCTGGGTGTGAATGATGAAGCCTTTGACAAAGAACAATTGCTCTCCACGTCTGCATCTTGTCTTTGTGAGCAAGTGAGGCTTTTAAGTGAATGAGACCCTCTTTTTCTTCATTGTCAAGTTAGACAAATTTTATTTCTCCTTCATTTGTAGCTATCATTTTCTTATTGAAGAAATTATTATTGATGTAATATACTTTCACCTGTAGGTTTGATGCTTTGGGGGACCAAAGGGGCCAATGTATCCCTCAAGGTCACCAGTCTGTGCAGGGACAAGGTGGCAGCTGAATTCTTTTTTTTAATTTTAATGTATTTTATTATTTTTAATTGAGGTATAATTGACATTATATTAGTTTCAGGTGTTCAACATAATGACTCAATATTTGCATATATTGCAAAATAATCATCACAATAAGCCTAGTTAACTCACTACACACAGTCACAATTTTTTTCTTGTGATGAGAATTTTAAGATCTATGCTTTTAACCACTCTCAAATATGCAGTTTAGTATTATTAACTCTAGTCACAATCTGTACATTACATCCCCATGACTTATTTATTTTATAACTAGAAGTTTCTACTTTGTGTGTGTGTGTGTGTGTGTGTGTTTTTGTTTTTTTTTAACTCATCTTTATTGTTGAATGTATTACAGATATTCAAGAAGATTCTTCAACATTTCATATAATACTGGTTTGGTGATGATGAACTCCTTTAGCTTTTTTTGTCTGGGAAACTCTTGATATGTCCATCGATTCTAAATGACAGCTTTGCAGGATAGAGTAATCTTGGTTGTAGGTCATTGCTTTTCGTCACCTTGAATATCTCTTGCCACTCCTTTCTGTCCTGCAAAGTTTCTTTTGAGAAGGCAGCTGACAGTCTCATGGGAACTCCTTTGCAGGTAATAAACTGCTTTTCTCTTGCTGCTTTTAATATTCTCTCTTTGTCTTTAACCGTTGGCATTTTGATGATGATGTGTCTTGGTGTGAACCTTTTTGGGTTCATCTTGTTTGGGACCCTCTGTGTTTCCTGGACTTGTATGTCTGTTTCCTTCACCAAGTTAGGAAAGTTTTCTGTCATTATTGTTTCAAATAGGTTTTCAATTTCTTGTTCTTTCTCTTCTCCTTCTGGAATCCCATGATGCGAATGTTGGCACACTTGAAGTTGTCCCAGAGGCTCCTTACACTATCCTCATTTTTTTGGATTCTTTTTTCTTTTTATTGTTCTGATTGGGTGTTTTTTGCTTCCTTATATTCCAAATCAATGGTTTGCTTCTCAGTTTTACCTAATCTACTATTGATTCCCTATAAATTATTCTTTATTTTAGTTAGTGCATCTTTCATTTCTGACTGGTCCTTTTTTATGTTGTTGATCTTCTCACTAAGTTCTTTGCAGGTCTTCTTAAGTTCCTTGAATGCCTCACCAAGTTCCTTGAACAACCTTATAACCTGTGCGTTTGAAATCTGCATCTGATTGATTGCTTATGTCCATTTTGTTTAATTCTTTTCCTGGAGTTTTGTTCTTTTCTTTCATTTGGGACACGTTTCTTTGTCTCCTCATTTTGGCTGCTTCCCTGTGATTGTTTCTATGTATTAGGTAGAGTTGCTATGTCTCCTAGGCTTTGTAGGGTGGCCTATTGTTGTAAGTATCCTGTAGGAGCCTCCCTAATCATCCCAGCTGGGCCCTTGAGGAGCACTCCTAGTGTGGATTGTACACACTTCTGTTGTAACTGAGTCTTGATTGCTGTTGTCATGTCAATGGGAGTGATTTTCTTAGGCTGATCAGCTGCAAGGACTGGCTATGCTCAATGACCACAGGCTTCTGACTACCTTGGATGATCAGCTGTGTAGGGACCCACCACGCAGAGCAAGGCTTACTGCATCAGGGCTGTGGTACCCACTGAGTCCACTCATTGAGTGTGTCACTTGTGGAGGTGGTTGGGTGGTGGTGTTTTTATGTGGTCTGAATTTGTCCACTGGATGTGCTGGCTCTGGGGCAAGGTAAGCCACTGCCTGTGTTCTATCTGGGCCACCCATTATAAGCTACCAAGTGATCTGCAGGTGGCTGCTTCTTCTGCTGGTCTTGGAGGTGCCCAAGCAAAGCCAGATTGTGAACCAAGGCTGGTTGCTTCTAGTGCCAGGCCTGTGCCACTTAACAAAAGGTATGGGGCTTGTTGAGACCAGATGCTGGTTGTTTGAGAGATTTTAGGAAACTCTGAAGCAGAATCCAAGACAGGCCAACCCTATGGTAAAGCCTTTAGAAACAGCTTGGGTGGGCCTGAAAGTTGGGTGAGGCAGGGCCTCAGGGAATCACCAGGGTGGGGCAAACAATGTGAGCCAGGTTACAGGAGTCCCAAATAATTGGCCATCAGCCACCTTGGGAAGGGCTCACCAAAGGATCAATGGCATCTACCAGCACATCTGTCCAGGAGAAAGCCACTGCTCCAGACCTGGTCCCGAGGCCATACACCTCAGTTCTTTCCTGTATGTCTCTTTTTCCTTTCAGGCTGCCTCCCCTCTGAGCTTAGAGGGAGCAAGTCCAAGTAAGTCCATGCGTGGGCCTTTTAAGAGAAGCTGCCTGGGGCTCCAGAGGCCTCAGCCTCCCTCAGCCTCATTTCCAGTTGGTTTTACAGCCAGAAGTTATGGGAACTTCTCTTCCTGGCACTGGGACCCTGAGCTTGGTGCCTGGTTGGGAGGGGGACCCCTCACTTCTCAGGAAGGACCTTTCCAGCTGAGGTGTCTTGATCTTTATCCACCACATATGGGTGTGGGACCAGCCCGTCCACCTCTGCCCTTCCTACCAGTCTCGGTGTGGCTGCTTCTTTAATTTCATAGTTGTAGGACTTCCATTCAGCTTGATTTCAGGTGATTCTGAATGATGGTTGTGCTGTAGTTAATTGTAATTTTGATGTGGTGTGGGAGGAAGTGATACTGTGTTTATCTACCCGCCATCTTCACCGGAAGTCCAGCAGCTGAACCCTTGAGCATTTCCTACCACCTCACTGGTAAGTCTCTTCCATTCTTTTTTTCCTTTTATTGATTTAGAGAGAGGAATGGAGAGGGAGAGAGAAATAGAAACATCAATGAGAGAGAAAATCAATTGACCACCTCCTACATGCCCTCCCTTGGGGATCAGGCCCACAACCTGGGCATGTGTTCTGTCTGGGAATCAAACCGGTGACCTCTTGGTGCACAGGTCAATGCTCAACCAGTGAACCACACAGATTGGACAGTCTCTTCCATTCTTTATTCTGAAATTGTTTTAGTACTTGTGTCTTCTTTCTCCTTAATAAAAATAACGTGCATTTGGGTCATGGACTTAAATTATGCCAGGTACTGTAAAATGCTTCTTCCTATGCATTTTTCTTAATTTATCCTCACAACAACATTATGTGGTAGGTTTTTTAAAAAACTTTTTTCTACTTTATTGATTTCTAGAGAGAGAGGAAGTGAGAAAGAGAGAGAGATGGAAACATTGATGAGAGAGAACACTGATTGGCTGCCTCCTGCATGCCCCCCACCTAGGCATGTGTCCTGACCGGGAATCAAACTGGTGACCTCTTGGTGTGTGGGTCGACACTCAGCCACTGAGCCGCACCAGCTGGTTGTGCGGTAGATTTTACTACTAAGAAGATGATGCTCAAATAGGTTAAAACAATTCAAATCAAGCTAGAAAATAAAAACTAAAAAAAAAAGATTTTGGCCCTGGCCGGTTTGGCTCAGCGGTTAGAGCGTCGGCCTGCGGTCCTGAGAGACCCGGGTTTGGTTCCCGCTAAGGGCGCGTACCTCGGTTGCAGTTTGTCCCCGGCCCAGGTTGGTCGTGAGGGTGGCAGCCACTCGATGTTTCCCTTCACATCGATGTATTTCTCTCTCTCTCTCTGTTCCTCTTTCTCCCTCCCACTCTACCTGAACAAAAAATGGAAAAATGTCCTCGGGTGAGGATTAAAAAAAATAAAAATAAAAAATAAAAAAAAAAGATTTTGAAAAACAATTCTACAGTCTGTGGCTAGAAATATCTTATGCTTTGCCTCAAATTAGTCTTGTAGAGATTTTGCTGGTAAATTCAGTTTAGGCCTATAAATTTGCATCAGTTAATACCAATATATTTCCTAGTTCTCTCTCTCCCCATCTGTATATATATTTTAACAAGTGCTTTATGGATTTAAACTTGCTCTGACATACATTTCTGGACTGTAGATACATTTTGAGTTTATTGAACATGTGTTTGGCTATGAGTTTGAATTCAATAAAAGTCTGATTTCTAATATCCCTGTTATTTAAACCTTCCTGTTTACTTTCAGGACTCGGTCAGGCATAAAAGCTCTGCAGGTCAAGCATTTGTCTACTTCAGTGTAACGCAGCATCCATTGTGAGAAGAGGACAATTTCTTTCTCTTAGATGTTTACTTTAAAAATTAAGACTATACATATACATTTTCTTCTTTAAACATTGAGAGAAAGCAAATGCATAGATATGTTCAACTTCAGAAAAGTAAGCATTTGGCAAAAGTAATTTAATAATGGGTATCACTGTGCTTCCACACACACTCATACTTGAACCCTGCATATGAACTACATATTACTTTTTCTTTGCTCTTTATTTCTTTCTTATTTTTTTTAAATGTGTTTATATTGATTTTTTAGAGAGTGGAAGAGAGAGAGAGAAACACCAGTTGACTGCCTCCTGCACACCGTCTACTGGGGATCAAGCCTGCAACCTAGGCATGTGCCCTGACCAGGAATCAAACCGGGACCTCTCCATCCACTGGGCCACACAGGCTGGGCTCATTGTTCTTTATTTCATATAGCTAACACACTTCAAAACTTTCATGAATCATACCAAATGACTCATTTTCCCCATTTTCTTATACAATTTTTTTCTGATGAGCATCTAGCTGTGATGTTGTTTATTTATTTAATAAATTGAAATCCAATATCAGCACAGCCAAGAATTATTCTGATAAATAGGTTTCTCTGAAGAGTGTGGAGTTGGGATCTTGCTTTTTGTTCCTGAAAACAAAGATTTAAATGCTGACAGAAGCAACTTAAGCTCACCTTGGTATTATAAGGCCTTGAGTCTAACATCTTTAAATGCATAGAAGCTTTTAGAGAATTCAGCTTAAGCATTCAAAAGAAAATCAAGACTGACTTAACATTGATCCATTTTCAATGTATATTATTTAGAACTGTAGGCCACTGAGATTTTGGAGTCACCTGATAGGAGAATTGAAAGAGAAAAGCCGTTTAGTCTCAAGTATATATTTTATGCTACTTCAAAGGTGCAGTCCATAGTTCTAGGCAAAAATCCTTATCTCGAGATAAAATGTTGAGTTGTGAAGAGGTAAGCACTACATACACTAAAAAAAAAAATCTAATATTCTATATCCAGAAAGAAAAGTTGACAAATGCTATAATACATGGTCATACAGATTTTAAAAACTGTAGATGTTGCATAGATGTTAAATAGATTATGTGGAAATTTTGACCATGTATTGACAATAACATAAATCTGCATTTGGCATATCCTGGAAATGGTTTATAGCATGACTGAATTGATCAACATCCATATATTCATTCTCTTGGTCTTTAAAATATCTGCTTGCTTAAAACTGACAAATTGCTATATCATTAATCCAATAAATGGTTATAATTACCCAATTAATTGTTTTTATACTATCTATGTCTAGTTATATTGGTCACTTTAGTATTATAATCTGCAGCATCATTTCTGAATTATAAACACATTATAGTTCCTTTTTCTTTGATATCTGGTAAACCTTTGTATATTTGGGAATCACAATAACAGATTACACTTTACCTTTGAATTTGAACCCCAAAGCACAGATTTTATTATTGTTTCTGTATGTCAGATAATAGTCAATTGCCTTGAAAATTGTGCTTTTATAAATATGTACAGAAAAAAATAATTTCTAGATTATGCAAGAAATACTTTCTCTTACTACTATTATTATTATATTATTTAGGACGGGCTTTTCTCACCTATATAGTAGAGAAAAATAAAACATGGAAACAAAAATGAGGACGGTTTCCTAATAAGTAAATGATAACTAACTAATTATCCCTTTGTATTTAAATATTTAGTAATTGCACCATGATGTGTAGGTGCTGATGTCACCAAGCATTCCCCCTGGTGTGTGCTGTGAGCTGTCCAGTTGTGGAGAAAGTCCATATGCTCATACTGTGACAAGCAAAGTCCAGAAAACAGTCACAAATTGTGTAAAGAGAAAAATTTAGATAAGAAATGGACAAAGAACTTGGAAGATGAATTGATTTAATGTGTTCACTTAGCATTCTATACTATACGTTAAATATATAATAATAGGTGTGCCACAAGATAGTCGGCATCTCTGTCTCCTTAGAGTCTCATGCTTATCTACAATGGAACAGTTAAACAATGACAACATACGCTATTTTAGAAGAAAAACCGAAATCCCATAAAAGGATTGCAGGAGTATACAGATAGTTTTCAAGGAAGTAAAGGAACTTTACTTCTGGTGTCTGTATGAAAGAATTAAAATGAATGAATAGATAACACTTCATTTTTAAAGAAAAGTGTTATTTCCCAAATGTTATTGTAGTTATTTCTTTTGTCTTCCAAGAGCTCACAAAATAAATGGCTGCTGTTTCTATGACATCTGTCTTCTTAAGAACTGGAAGTTTCTATCAATCTGCGTTGCTGATTTGATTGCATCCCATTTTTCCCCATAGAGAGGGGAAGCTCTTTGCTGATGACATTGAGCTGTGTGACTAACAGCAAGCTCCTCGAGAAAGTTGTTTGTACTCAGTTTCCTCTCCACCCGTTTCCTCTTGAACCCACTTGAATCAGGCTTTCATCCCATCCCTCTAGAGAAACTGCTATTGTCAAGGTAACAAATAACCTGCACACCGCTAAATACAATAGTCAGTTCCCAGTACTCAGTGTATTTGATCAACACACTGTTGATCAATCTTTCATTTTTGAAGCATTTATTTTACTTGACATTTAGGACACCAATCTCTGTTCTCCTCCCACATTACTGACAATTTCATTGCAGTCTATTTTCCTGATTTATCCAGACCTCTAAAATCTGGAGTTCCCCAGGCACCAGACTTCTATGCTTTCCTATGTTCTTCTTGGTGATTTCATCCAGACTATATCTTTAGCTACCATTTTTATGCTCATGATGTCCAAATTCATATCTTTTATTTTTGTAGTTGATTAAATTATTATTCCCCTCTTCTCTAGATGAGAATTATATTTCTCCACACTGAAAATGCCAGACTTTACCATGTGATTTTCTTTGACCAGTGAAATGAAAATAGAAATTATGTCGGTCGCCTTTTCAAGCTTTATGAGCCAGTGCGTGATTTATCATGTGTTTTCCCTCTGCTATGAGACAGCCATGGTGTTAACAGATCTGCTCTGTCAGCCTGAGTCTCAGAGTCAAGGCAACTTGGAGCAGAGCCTCACCAGCCCCAAGGGGGTCATGCACTATGAGTGAGAAATAGAACGTGTTCACTGTAGGCCACTGAGATTTGGGAGTCACCTGTTAATTGCTGCATAATGAAGTATTTGACTAGTACAAACCCTCTATTTTCCCAGATCTCTGTACTGACTAATCATGAAACTCCTGCATGTTGTTGTTTTACATCTCAAATAAAATCTTCATACTTTCCCTCCAAAACCTTTTCTCCTGCAGTCCTCTTCATCTCAGCTAACGGTGAGTGCATTCCTTCTGTTGCTCAGACCATGAACTCTCTTTTATTTCACTGTTCCGAATTACTCCATTGGCAGGTCCTATGACCTTCAAAATATACTGTAGCTATATTTATAGCTTAAGACTCCTTTTAACCATTCTTTCTCTAACACAACTTATTGAGCAAATTATAATAATCTCCGAACTAATCTCTCTCTACTTTGGTCATATATATATATATATATGCAACATTCCTTAACTCAGAAGTCTCCCCTGGTTTTTCATTTCATTCAGATAAAAAAGTTATTTGACCATTGCCTAGAGAACCCTCACAATCTACTGCCCTGACTTTCCTCTCCTAGTCCCTTACCTCCTCACTAGACGGCAGACACATGGCCCCCTTACAGTTCTTCAAACACACCAAACAGGATCATTCCTCAAGGTCTGTGAATTTCTGTTCCCTGGGTCTGTCATGCTTTTGCCCTAATCAGGAAGGTTAGTCTTACACAGCCTTCAGGTCTTTTTTTTTTTTTTTTTTTCTGAAATATCACCGAATTCATAGTGCCATTCTCAATGATTATATCTAAACTCTGACTCCCCACGCTGCTCCTCAACTCTCCCAATTACCTTTATCTCACTTAATTGTTCTCCAAGGTACTTAATATGCTCCTGTTTACTGTGTCCTTACACTTGAGGAGAAGCTCTATGAGAACCAGGATTTTATCTGTTTTGTTTATATCAGAGTCTGGCATATAGTACGTAATCAGTAATATGTGTCAATCAATGCCATGGAAGGGATACAAAGAGAATTACAAGGTCCTAGCTGTTCCACTTACAACATTTGCTACCTTGGACAAGTAAATAACCTCTGTGCTTTTTGAAACTCACTGGATCTATCTCACATAGTTTGTATGAAGATATGTTTTTAATCCTCACTTGATGATATGTTCTTATTGGTTTTTAGGGAAAGAGGAAGAGGGGAGAGAGAGAGAAAGAGAGAGATTAACATCGATGTGAGAGAGAAACATTGATCAGTTTTCTCCCATACATGCCCTGATCAGGAATCGAATCACAACCTTTTGGTGCATGAGACAATGCTTCAGCCAACTGAGCCACCTGGCCAGGGCTGTATGAGGATTTTAAGAGAGAAAATGACATATAGAACTGTCTGGCACATAGTAAGTGATCAATACATAATAGCAAAAAATAGGATATGTATGATTTATTAAAAAATAGGACTGTATTGAGTATCAGAAATTCATAGTTTTGAATACCAACTGAACAACCTCAAACTGGATCACCTGGCATGAGCTTCAGTCTCTATGCTTCTTATCTATAAGTTGATGATAATAGAACTTATAGAATGGAAGATGAAGTATGTGTAATGTCCAGACTGTTTCTTACTCACAGTAGGCATGGAAATAGTTACTGATGTAAGAGCAAGAATTTACTGAGTAATTAATTTGTACCAGACACTTAGTACTTTGACAGTCCTATAAGGTAGCTATTTTTATTGTTCCCACTTATCCAAATAAGGAAATTAAATTATAGAGAGGCTTGGGAACTTTCATCAGAGCATATTGGTAATAAGCAGAGGAGCCAGAATAGAACACAGTTTGTGTTCTTAAACACTAGTGTACTCTTCTCTATTTATTCATTAATTCACTAGTTAATAACTATGAGTTTTCATCCTTATACAATTTAAAACCTGTCTGGCAAAGAGATGGTACATCTATAAACAAAGTTGAGTAAATGGTGATACAGGATTGAGATAACAATTGAAATCAATATTAGAGACTTCCCTATGGCACTTTGGGAATTATTGTACCATGAATAATATTAACAGTGAGAATTCAGATTTAAGAGGTAGATGTTTTCAAGAAGAAAAATAATTTGCTTGTGTGTTGACATGAAAAGTAAGGCTCGAAAGGACTCATCTGTGAGTTGACCTTGTGTTTACATTTCTGAATCTTCACCTCCTCTTTCTTCCCTTTGTTGGAGACATTGTCTTCTAAGGCTCCTTTAGCTACTTGAGAAGAATAACTGTGTTTTAGGGTTGGTCATGTTATACAGCTGTTCCAGAAAAGAGGCCAGTGATGCCTTTCTGAGCATATGTAAGAAATCTGCAAAAAGGAGCAATTTATTTCATTTCTTGAGCCTATAAGTGTCTAATAAGCCATCTCAAATTTCAACTTCTCATTAACAAGGAAGGAAAAAAAATAACAATTGGGGGTTATCTATTATATTTTATATGATCTCACTTAATCCTTAGAAAGCCATAAGGTAAATAATACCATCTCTATTTCTATATGAAAGAACTGATGTTTAGAGGGATGAATAGCTTGTTCTGAGTCATGAAGCCTATTTGAATACAGTCGGCCTCAAAACAGTCACTCTTATCTTTCTGTAGACTCTTCATTCTACCAAGTATATCTGAAGAAGATTAAGGAGGGGAAGTGAAAAACAAACAAACAACATTTTCAATTTGTATCTCTGAAAGTCTGACTGCCATTTTAATTCATCTGTTTAAAACCTAGGTTAACTTTAAACTCTGAATCTCTATGGAAAAAGGAAAAAAAATCCATCAAATAGTTTAACACTTTGGAAAATTTGTGGGATGATATTTCAACAACTTTAAAAGTGATTTAAGACCAGCAAGATTTATCTCTCTCTCCAGCTCTACCTCTGTCTACATACATAACCACGTCCAAATTTATCAATTGATCATTGAGTCTGTTGAACTATTTTTATTAGATAAGAAGATTCTTCCAATGTATTACTATGATTTGTTTCCTTTGTTGAAAAAATTTACCAGCATACCTTTAAAAAACAGAAGCTATGATCCAAATTTTGTGCATGTGGTATTCCTACAGTATAGAGAACGTTTTTTACTGGGCAGGACTAAATGTAAACTAAGACTCAACTAAGGGTAGCAGAAAACCAGGGATGAACATTCAGCTAATGATGTGTGTTCACTTTCCTGATAAAACCTGAAAAAGATTTTGTAGGGAGCTTGCCTGGGCTCTTGGGTAGAGGCTTTGCCCAAATGTTGACAAAGTGATGGTGACAAAAACCAAAACTAGTACCAGGAAAGGAGCCAGAGGGCTCTCTCATGCCGGTGAAACTGGATCTGTATAATTTTCTACCAAAGAGTTAATAGAATGATGTTCCATGTGGATACTTTTGTCTTTTGTTCCTTCCTGGAGGGATAGAGAAAAGATTTCTCTAACTACACAGACATATCATGGCATCATTTTGGTGCAAATGGCACTATTGCCAGATTTCTCCCAGCGATCTGGACCTGCCCTGCATCTTCTCTTTCTGTTTTGAATCCTTGTTCCATCACTCCGCCAGGAGCAAGGTGGCCTCTCTGCCACTGAATTTCCTAGTCTGGCTCCGACATGCTGCTAAATGCTCCTTCAGTCTGTCTAAATGCACATTTTCGGTTTAGCTGCACCCCTCACACTTCTGTCCGTAAATTTTTTCATCTCGTGTTAAAATATTAAGTAAGTGCTTTAGTCTGCACCAAATCACACATTCTTTTTAAAGATCTTGCTGGGAACCTTGTACTTGCTAGTCTTATGTAACATGGTGAGAATTTTTTCAGAGAAACAAGTTGAGTGAAATCTTGACTTAGTACAGTTTAGACAGGTCCAAGAGCTAGAGTAAATCATACTGTGTTACACACACACACACACACACACACACACACACACCTTTTTTCCCTTCTCTCTCTGTTTTACCATGTCCTGTAGCATGTGACTGCATGATTATTTTGTCAGGAGGCACAATTTTGGCCAGGTCACACTTAGACACCTCAGTGGCCCCACAGTGCCTACTGAATAAAGGAGAAACATGATGTCCTGTGAACTGAAGACCTGCTAGGGACTTTAGATGGCTCATTTAATCCTCATACTCCTGCTACTCCATTTTACCAATGGGATGGGTGTTGTGTCCACATCACTGTGAGAAGATGGGTTGAAGGTCAATTTCCCTGCCCTCTGTAGCAGCAGTGTTATTCCTTCTACTTGTTCCTGGACACTCCATCCTAGCCACAGCAATCCACCATCGTGCCTATATGCTACACATCACTGAGCTTTGCTTATGTGTTTCTTCCCCACACCACCCCAAACAATACCCTTTTCCTTTTATTTTACACTCAGATCCTATAGTCCAAACACCTGAAGCTTTCTCTCATCCCTCTGCCACCCTCTATACTCCTCACTAAGCCTGCTGTGCTAGAATAGACAAAATAATCTCTGGGAAATTCTTAACACACATTTTACCGGTGCCATCATTTACCATGTGCATATTTTACTTCTTTCTAAAAGACCCTAATATCCATAGGGCTTTTGATTGTTTCCTACACCATGATATTATTAAAGGATTAACAGGTAAAAAAAATCTAACATCCAGTTTTTTAGGTGTTGCATGTACAGTGTAGGCAAGACTAGTGATAGACCCCAAGATTAGGTTGAATATGTGGATAGGTCAGGTCTCATGTTAAAATTTAGGACCCATGAGAGCAAAAGCATAATGTGTTTTGCTCCTTCTCCTTCCCCAAGTAAATAGCAAAGTACACAGTTTACCCCATATTTTGGCTACATAAATACTTGCTACTTGGGGGACATTATATGTGTTTTCCTCAGAGGTGTTTTGATATGTCATGTCTCAAGACCTGTGTGTATATATTTAATTTCCATATTTGCATGAAAATTGAACTGATAAATCATAACAGATACAACTTCAGGTTTTTAAAAAATAATTTAATGAGAGCACAGACACATGCACAGAATACTATGCAAGAAAAATGCAATCAGTGGAATGCAAAATTTATAAGCAAAATATTATTAGGGTTCAGAGGACTGAGAAATTCCTGTGGTAAAAAGAGTGTCCTCTACGAGTGGAATTCTTTGAGAGAAGAATCTGAGCTCTACAGTGAACAACAGTTCAACTTAAAAAAAAATAAATATTGTTAATGTTTGTTTGCCAAGCTTTAAAATGATGAAACTATAAAAAAAGTATAAAGAAGAATGAAAATAGTTCATTCCCACAAGAGTGAAATAACCATGGTAAACATTATTTCTTCTTTTCCTTCATATTGCATTTTATATATAGATTATATATTGTATATGTTACATGAGTTGATTTTACTGCTTAATGTTAAGTTCCAAAAATTTCAGCAAGTGACAGATAGCAATATTTTCTAGTGATATAATATTTTACCATGTGGCATATTATGTTTTACCTAATCCTTGATTTTAATGTTTTCAATTTTCTTTTATTATATAAATTCTCCAGTGGCTTGTCAGATTAGTTTTTATAGGACAGATTGCTATCAGTCATATTACCATGAGAAATGCACGAACATTTTGAGAGCTTCTGGTAAACATCACCAAACAGCTTTCTGTAGAAGCTGTGAAAATGCATAATACTAGTTGAGTCGAGAGTGTCTGTTTCAATATGCTCTTACTTTGTTTGATTTTTTTTACTTTTATTATGAATCTTTCCTAATTGAAACAAGAATAACATACTTCTAAAAAATGACACATATCACTGATTAGAAAGATTAAATAGTTTTCTAATAATTTGTTAGTTATAATTTTCCTCTTTTAGATCTTCTGTTTAATATAATTGTATTGAGGTTTTAAAATCTCCACTGAAGTTTAATTTCTTATTATGTGATTTCATTATAGATTAAAATAGTAATCTTTTGTCATATTTCTTTGAAATATGTTTCAGATTCTATTGTTATGGTTATCAGATTATTTAAAATGAAGAAAATCACGTCTATGAACCCTTTAATGTTTGGTTTCTTCCATTGCTTTTAAGATGTTAAATTATTTTAATATACAAAAATCGAATACTCAGTATATAATTTATTTTATTTTGAAATAATTTCTTAAATTTTGTCTTATTCTTTCATCCTTCTGAGACTTGCTCTACTGAAAAAATAAAGCATCTATTATTAAGCACCATTTATGAATAACCCTCTTGTCCATTTTACTTTGTGATTTGTCTTTAGGACACATTAACCAATTTCATATATACTTCTGGTCTGCCTAGTCTGTTCTACTGAAATTGTCTACTACATGCCGAAACCAAACTCATTTTATTGTTTGGGCTTTGTAACTCTTCATCCAAGTTTATAATAAGAACATATATATTAGTTTTAGTCTTTTAAAAATATATCAGCAGGATTTTGGTTTCTTTACATAGATCTTGCCAAGTTTATCCCATAGTGTTTTACATATTTTGATGCCACTACAGTTAAAATATTATTGATGGTATAAAATAAAGCTTTTTAATGTTGCATATTTATCTTTTAGCTCATTAATGTAGTTCCTAATTACAATGAATGATTTTAGGTTTTAGAATGAGTAATATATTTTCTTTTCCCAAATAACTGATTTTTCTCTTTTTTGTTCTTTCTTTACTGTACTAAGCAATAATTTCTGAATGACATGATACAATGTGATAGCCACAACTTTAGCTTTTTTTTCTGATATTAACGAGAAAGTCATTGATGTTTCACTGTTAAGAATGCTGTTGGCTATTGGTTTACAATAGTCTGTATCATGTTAATATGCATATTTAAAGCTTTTCTAACATCCATTCAACATATATTTTTTTCTGGTGACTTTATTTATGTGATATTCCATGTTAATAATTTATAATATTAAAATAGCTAATTATTTTTAAGATAAACCCCATTTTATAGTAGTAAGTTATTTTGTTAACTTGATTTACTTCTGTAGTTTATGACCTGTTCATTTTTTTTAAGTGGAAATATTTATTTCATGATTATTGTTTTAGATTTGACATCAAGATTATACTATACTCAGAACATAAATTATTCAGCTTTCTGTTTATTCCTTTACTTTTGAAACATCTTTTTTTTAAATTTATCAAGGAGAGTTAGAAATATATGTTTGAAATAATTATCTGTAAACTATTTAAGGTCCAAAATCATTTGTTGAGAAAAATTATATTATGGATTTTATTATATTACAATTACTTTAATAACATTTTCTGTCTACCAAATTATTAAAACACATGAAATAAAATTTAGGAAATTGAAAGAGATGAAATCAACTGTTCTATCACCTATCATCTATCTATCTGTCTATCTATCTATCATCTATCTTTCTTCCTTCCTTTCTATCTATCTATCTATCTATCTATCTATCTATGTATCTATTATCTATCTATCTATCTATCTATCTATCTATCAACTATCATCTAATCATCTTTCTGTTTAGCTGACTACCTACCTATACATCTATTTATATAAATTGGCACTGTAGTTTATATAAAATTTTGCAATTTAGTTTTAATTTTACATCTTTTCAGCAATATTGGCATTGGAGTTTAGAAAAAAATTATAACAATTATTTTAACTTAGCACTACATCTGAAATATTTCAGAGCTCCTCATATCTTAACTTTTCAATATAATTAAAATCCCAATTATATATGTATATATATATATTTTTTTTGTTGTTCAGGTAGAGTGGGAGGGAGAGAGAGGAACAGAGAGAGAGAGAGAAACATCAACGTGAAGGGACACATCGAGTGGCTGCCACCCGCACAACCGACCAGGGCCGGGGACAAACTGCAACCGAGGTACGTGCCCTTAGCGGGAACCGAACCCAGGTCTCTCCGGACCGCAGGCTGACGCTCTAACCGCTGAGCCAAACCGGCCAGGGCCCAATTATATTTTTAAAATTTTATTTAAAATTAGCTTTAAATTACCTTCAATTATGATGTTGATATTATAATTTCATAGTTCCTGTAGGAATAAAAATACATTAGAATTTGGGTACAGCATAATATTTTGTCCTTTTCTGTATTTATGTGCTTCTTGATTTGTTTGTTTCTATAATTTTTCAAAATGCCTCAGTGTGCCTAAGTAGATATTTGTTTCCATTTATATAGCTTAATCTGATAAAGATATTAAAACTAGTTGCTCAAGTTTTTGTTTTATTTTGGGCTTTAATACATTGCTTTGGTATGTACTAGACATTGAATAATTTTTATAAAACAACCCATAAATATTTCTGAACTCTATTTCCTTATACAGAAATTGCAATTGTTTTAGACTTCTATATTTAAACCAAAGGATATAGTGTTAGAGAAGGGCTAATACTCCCTTTGTATTCTTTTTTCCCTTTTCTTTATTGATTTTATAGAGAGAGGAAGGGAAAGACAGATCAAAACATTGATGAGAGAGAACATCGATTGGCTGCCTCCTTCATGCCCCCTACTGGGGATTTGGCCCACAACCGAGGCTTAGGCCCTGACTGGGAATTGAACTGGTGACCTCTTGGTGCATGGGTCGACACTCAACCACTGAGCCACACCGGCTGGGCTCCTTTTACATTTTTTGTTACTGATATTTTTCCATATCATTGAAAAGAGAGTTTATTTTAGGATTGAATTTCTCAATCTATCTTAATATTATTGGGAATTACTTCCAAAATTTTGTCTTACTGTTTTTCTTACTTTTCATGGTTGTTATGCCCTTTAGGCCTTTTCTACATTTCTACAAATATTTTAGTAAGGTGGGAGAAGCAAATTTAAGAATGTTAGCTTAATATCATGTTTACTTGGATTTCCACCTTATCAGAGGAAACAATGTGAGCCAAGTCAGAAATGTGAGAAAAAGGGTTATTTCTGGGAATTGGCTAAATCCTAGAAATTATACACGTTTACTTTGGATGTTACAGTGGGGAGCCATTAGCATTTTTTGACCTGAAATTTGACATTATGAAGCTGTATTTAATAGAAATTGATGTGACCACATGGTTATAATTAATCCAATGAGTCAGTAAGAATTTATGAGGTATATTGCTATGGTTCAAAGGAGAGGACATTTGGGCCAATATCAGATTGACACATTTATGATAATATGTGTGACTTAGAAGGTCAAATTGCAAAATGGTTAGTTTTTAGAATCAGGCTGCCTGTTCACTTAATATTAATTCATTTCTTGCCATTAATAACCACATGATCCTAATCATGCCTTCTAACCTCTCTGTGCCTCAATTTTCTCAGAATGAAGGGTGATTATTGGATGTCCTTGAGAGGTTGGTAAGTTTTCCAGTAATAAGAGCTCAGTAAATTTAGGCTATTATTATACTCACATATTATTATCTTCTAGAAAATTACCTTACTGTAAGGAATAGTGACCAATAGAGCAACCCTCCTGAATACTAAGCTTTTTACACAAAAGTTTAATAAGCATGTATTTTTCATTTTTCTGCTCAGCCAGCTAAGCTTGGCAGGAAATGGTCCTTAAAGCAGCAGCATTATTCTAAGACCTGTCTAATTCTTCATAAATGTGGGCATCATTTTTAAGTTGTGTCGTCTGATAGCCCTTTGCAAACAAAATTTAATTTGTTATATGGATATATTGACTCCTTTTTGTCTTAAAATCTGAAAAATTAACTTTGTGTTTATTTTACAAGCATTTGATGTGACCTGTGAAGCATTACATTTTTTTCTGCCTTTGTGTGTGTAAATTTGAGAGCTTTGATTTCTCAGTGAATTTGAGAGCTAATGAAGGTGTTTTCATTTGTGTATTTTTCATTAACTTGTGAGGATGAAAAGACAAACAGTATTAGTATAGTACATCGTTTGCTTAATCATCTGTATGTAATAAGCAATTGGAAGGCATAAAAATGAACATGAATATGCTTTTCCTATTATAGGAAAGAGGTAAGCTTTTCCTATTAAAATTATATGCTGTCTTAGAAACTTGTTAAAACAGCAGAGACATAATCTTGGAACTTCCCTTAGTATTTCAGCACATGAAGAGTGATCAGTAAATGTTAGAAATTACGGCATATCAACTGTGTGAAGTCAAGAATTCATCTTGCCTTTTCAACCCTGATATCTGACTCCAGTTCAGAGATTACAATTACCGTTTTTGGGTTTTTTGTTTTTTATTTGTTTCTTTGTTTTTCCTGTCTGTATATTTTATTGATATATGTTTGGGATTATTTCCTGGTGGGATTTTTTTTTTGCCACTTAATTATTTTTTTATTTTTCAATTATAGTTATCATACAATATTATATTAATTTCAAGAGAACACCCCAGTAATTGGACATTATACAATTTAATGATCACCTCAGGAAATCTCATACATATCTGACAGCATACATAGTTATTAGAGTATTATTGACTATATTCCGTATCCTGTACTTTACATTGCCATAAGTATTCTGTAATTACTAATTTGTACTTCTTAATTTCATAACCTTTTTTACCCATTCCTCCAACCCCCCTCCCATCTGGCGACTGTCAAAATGTTCTCCATATCTATGGGTCTCTTTCTGTTCTGCTTGTTAGTTTATTTTGTTTTTTAGATTCAGTTGTTGACAGACATGTTTTTATTGCCATTTTATTGTTCATAAATTAATCTTTTTTTTCCCCTTCTTTTTCAAGATGACCTTTAACATTTTGTGTAATACTGGTTTGGTGGTGATGAACTCCTTTAGCTTTTTCTTATCTGGGAAGCTCTTCAACTCTAAATGATAGCTTTACTGGGTAGAGTAATTTCAGTTGTAGGTCCTTATCTCAATACGTTAAAAGATCACCTGTGTCTTTTGCAATTTAAAATGAGAGTAACTAATTCACTGTCACAAGAAATGGAGCTGGTTATGCATGAGATGCCTGTATGTCAAGTGTCTCTAGGGTATTGTGCGAGTCTGTGCAAAGCACAAGCATTCTCAGAGAACAGAAACTACGTTTAGTTTGTAGAAGTAATATTAAAAGTAAAATAAGCTAATATATATTAAGTACTCATTATGAGTCAGGAATTGTTCTAAACTCTTGTCACTCCATGACAGTGAAGTAAGTTTATTATTTTTTTCACTGGACAATGAAAGAGACTCCATCTTGCCCAGATCAAGCAGACAGCAAATGGACTATTTAAACAGAGAAATTCTGATTCAGAACTAGGGCAGGAAAGCAGTACACAAAACTTCCTAATAATTCAAATGTGTAAATAGATTTAATCACAAAAATGACTCCTTGAAGATGACGGTATATTAAAAGCTTTCATTGCTCTATGGAAAAAATCATTCATCTTTTATTTGTTTTGCTTGTAATTTCTTCTTTAATCTGTGAGCAGTTTATGAGTTACTTTCAAATATTTGGGGATATTTTTTTTTTTTAGATTTCATCTTTATATTTCTAGTATAATTGCACTTGGTCAGAGAATGTATTTTGTATACACTCTTAAATTTATTGAAATTTGGCCCTGGCCAGTTTGGCTCAGAGGTTGAAGCCTCAACCTGTAGACCAAAGGGTCATGAGTTCGATTCCATTCAAGGGCATGTAGCTCGGTTGCACTTTGATCCATGGCTCTGTTTGTCATGTGGCACAGAATGTAGTTTGTCTCAGTGCATGGTCCATGTTACTTGCAAATGATGTGTATTTAATGTGATTAGGGGTGCATTGTTCAATGAATTTAAGTCTTCTATTCAAGTCTTCTATTCACTAATATGGTAACTCCAGTTTTGTTTAGTTTTCATAGCATGTCTTTTAAAATGTTTTTACTATTTATTTCTCTATGTTTTTGTGTTTAGAGATTTCTTATAGGTGGCAAGGTCTTGCTATTTTATCCAATCTGACAGTTTGTGTTTTTTAATTGAAATGTTTACACCATTTATATTTAACACAATTTTGATTGGATGGGTTCTAAATGTACCCTCTTTAAAAACATTTGTATTTGTTCTTACTGTTCCTTTGTATCGTTTTTTCCTATATTTATATGAATTGTGTGTTATTTATGATTTAAGTTTATTGTGTCCATTGCCTTAAGAATTATACCTCTTTTTATATTAGTTGAGTACTTGACTGGTTTTTACATTATGCACCTTTAACTTATCACAACCTATTTTTTTTATTTCTTTTTCTTTATTAATTTTAGAGAGAGAGGAAAGGAGAGCGAGAGAGATAGGAACATTTATGAGAGAGAACATCAACTGGACACCTCTTGCATGTCCCCAACTGGGGATCAGGCCCACAGCCTGGGCATGTGCTCTGACTGGTAATCAAACTGGTGACCTCTTGGTGCCTGGGTCCACGCTCAACCATTCAGCCACACTGGCCTCGGCACAACCTACTTTTAAATAATATAGCACCACATATAATACAAGTTTCTCACCCAGTGTATTTAAATTTCCCTCCCCAGACAGCTAGGGAAGATGGAGGCAGGAAGGACCTCAGGGAAGGTGAGTGTGTGAGAGGGTATGAGGGGACTTGAGGGTGGACGACCTAATCCAAGCAGTGCAGAGCCTCGGAGCAGAAGGTCCCTGTGCTGTGGACGGGAGCAGCCAGCTACCACGGTAAGCAGCCCTTCAGGGCGCTTCTTCCTCCACCTCGGGGAGGTCCCACCATTTTGGAAGATCCTGGGTCTTCCCTGGGAGGAGGCAGTGGGAACAGCTAGGGCCCAGCCACCTGAGCCCACCAGCACTCCTGGCACCATTGGACCAATGCACACTCTGTGACAGCACAGTAGTGGAGCTCCCAAGGTACCGGTCGTGGAAGCTACAGACAGCCCAGAGCCCAGCACCATGCCCCATAGTAGCAGCTGGATCAGAGTCCAGATATACCCCCAGCAACAAAGGCTGGGGAGCAGACATCCATTCCCAGGCAACAGAGGCACAGACCAGCAGCTGAGACCCATCCCCAAAAACTACAGCAAAAGCTGAGCAGGAGTTGAGCCCCATGGGGCAGCAGCACTCCCCAGCCACCAGCGGTGGGACCTGGGGCTCCACAGAGGCCTGTGTGGCACAGCAGCTCACAAGAGCAGTGGGAAGCCAAAGCTTGAGATGGACTGGTGCAATCAAGCAGCCCACCCATGAGAACTGCAGGGTGTGAGAGCACCAGAGAGGCATGTGCAACCCAGTAGAGACTGTACTATCCAGTTACCCACTGGACCTGCAGGGCGCTGAAGCACCAGAGAATTCTGTGCGACCCAGCAAGGACTGTGCGATCTAGTTACCTGTGAGACCTGCAGGGTGTTGAACACCAGAGAGGCCTGCGCACCCCAGCAGGGACTGTGCCATCCAGTTACCCACGGGACATGTGAGGTGCTGAAGCACCAGAAAGGCCTATGCGACCCAGCAGCCCATAACATTGTCATAGAGCCGGGTCCAAAAAGGGACTGTGCCACCAGTCACCTGTAGGACCTGCAGGGTGCAGGGGCACCAGAAAGACATGTGCGACTCAGCTGCACACAAGATAGGCATAGAGGATGTAAAAATGGAGGCAGAGTGAATAGAAGCTATGTAGACAATCTACCAGGACCAAATGGGAATTACAACTAAAATAAAGACAAATCCTCAGAAAAAAGCAACAGAAAAGGAGCAGGACAGGACCATATAAACAGAGGCATTGGAAGGATCTGTGGAGGCCTGAGGGGGTGGTGGGCTGGGAGCCCATGGACAGTAGCAGTCTTAGATGTGAGCAGCGTCCTTAAGGAATAAACACCAAGCCGGCTCCACAGCCCAGAGAGCCAAGACAGAGCGCTAACATAGCCACAGCCACTCTCCTGGGGGCTACAGCAGAGGGAGGCAGATGGGGCTGAAACTCTGTGGAGACACCTGGGATCTGGAGGGTACTCAGAGTATTTGCTGAGTTGCGGCCACAGAGGACTGTGGCCAGTGTGCTCCTTCCCAGAGCTGTGGGGAAAAGCTGCAGCCTCACCCCAGGAGATTCAGCCTTTACCAGGTGAGGCGAAAACATGCAAATTGAGGCTCATTAACAACCAGCATCTATCCTACCCTCTGGAAATCTTCTTAAGCAGAACACAAGGGCTACATTCCAAGGCACTGAGTAACTGAGACTACTAGCCTCCAGGAAAAAGCTAGAGGATAACCAAACATTTCCTGGGCTTGCAAATGTACCCAGGCAGGTAAGACTTGAGAATGGTCTTAAACGTGGACCCGCCCAGTCCCATCCAAACCCAGTAGAGGGAGCCACAAACAGCAGAACACCAACACCCTCAGGAAAAATTTGCCAGGCTCCAAAACCCACTGAGATAGCCAAAATAATGAAACAAAGAAACAAAAGTCAAATGGAAGAACAACAGAACTCTATCAAAGATGAGATCAATGAAATGCAGCTAAGCAAATTATCAGAGGTAGAGTTCAGAGCCATGATCTTGAGGAAGCTAAACAGCATGAGTAAGGACAAAAGCACCATGAGTAAAGATATAGAAACACTAAAAACCAACCAAGTGGAAATAAAGAATGACATAGCAGAAATAAAGAACACAATGGAAGGACTAACCAACAGAGTAGAGGAAGCTGAGGACCAGATCAGTGAATTAGAAGACAGGGTAGAAAAAGTCAACCAATCAGAAAACCAAACGAAAAAAAAACAATTAAAAAACACGAAGACAGCTTAAGAGAACTGTGGGAGAACTGGAAACATAATAACATTCACCTCATAGGAGTACCCAAAGAGGAGGAA
Organism: Molossus molossus; assembly: GCF_014108415.1. NCBI lineage: Eukaryota > Metazoa > Chordata > Mammalia > Chiroptera > Molossidae > Molossus > Molossus molossus. Next base: position 2,188,761 of record NW_023425348.1, read on the forward strand.
AATGGCAAGTGTTTGAGAATATATTTTAAGAAATAGTGACAGAAAACTTTCCTAACTTGGTGAAGGAAGAAGGCATTCAAGTTCAAGAAGCACAGAGAGCCCCAAGTAAGAAGAACCCAAACAGGCCCACACCAAGACACATTGTAATTAACATGCAAAAAATTTAAGACAAAGAGAGAATTCTAAAGGCAGCAAGAGATAAGCAACAGGTTACCTACAAAGGAACCCCTATAAGGCTATCAGCCCACTTCTCAACAGAAACACTACAGGCCAGAAGGGAGGGCATGAAGTAATCAAGGTCATAAAAAACAAAGATCTGAATCCAAGAATACTCTGTCCAGCAAGGGTATCATTCAAAATAGAAGGTCAAATAAAGAGCTTTCCAGACAAAAATAAAGAGGCAAGGGATTATAATAACACCAAACCAGCAGTCGCAAGATATGCTAAAAGGACTGCTGTAATCATTAAAAGAAATAGGAAGACAAATAGAACCACACAAAACAAAAATAGCAATAAATAAGTACATATCATTATCACCTTAAATGTGAATGGTTTGAGTGCTCCGATAAAAAGACACAGAGTAACTGACTAGATAAAAAAGTATGACTCATCTATATGTTGTTTACAAGAGACCAATCTCACAACAAAAGACTCACATAGGTTGGCAGTGAAGGGATGGAAAAAAACCTTTCAAGCAAATGGAAAGCAAAAATAAGGTGGGGTAGCAATACTCATATCTGATAAAGTAGATTTCAAAATGAAGGCTATAATTAGAGACAAAGAGGCCACTACATAATATTGAAAGGATCTATCCAGCGGGAAGATATAACTTTGGTAAACATATATGCACCCAATATAGGAGGACCAACATATATTAAAAGTCTTTTAGAGGACTTTTAAGAAGAAATCAACAGCAATACAATCATAGCAGGGGATTTCAATACGCCGCTGACATAACTGGATAGATCTTCTAGAAAAAAAATTGACATGGAAATACAGACTCTAAATAAAGCACTAGACCAAATGGACTTCATAGATATTTACAGAGAATTACACCCCAAAACTGCAAAATTCACATTCTTCTCAAGTGCACATGGGACATCATCAAAGATAGACCACATGTTAGGGCACAAACTAAGTTTCTACAAGTTCAAGAAGATTGAAATCATATCAAGCATCTTCTCAGATCACAATGGCATGAAACTAGAAATCAATTGCAACAAGAACATGAAAGACATTTGAACACATGGAGGCTAAATATCATGTTAGTGAACAATGAATGGGTTACCATGGAGATCAAGGAAAAAATTAAAAACTTCCTGGAAATGAATGAAAATGAACACACAACCTATGGGATGCAGTGAAAGCAGTTCTGAGAGGAAAGTTCACAGCACTACAGGCCTACCTCAAGAAGCAAGAAAAATTTCTAACAGAGTATCTAACATTACAACTTAAAAAACAAGAAAGCAAACAAAAAGAACATGCCATGAGCAAGTAGAAGGAAGAAAATAATAAAGGTCAAAGCAGAAATAAATGACATGGAGACAAAAAAAAAAAAAAATTCAAAGGATCAATGAAACAAAGAGCTAGTTCTTTGAAAAAATAAACAAGATTGATGGACACTTAGCTAGACTCACCAAGAAACAAAGAGAGAGAACCCAAATACACAAAATCAGAAATGAAAGAGGAGAAATAATAACTGACACCACAGAAATACAAAGGATTGTTAACAAATATTATGAACCATTATACATCAACAAATTCGACAATCTAAGCAAAATAAATTTGTAGAAACACATAGTCGCCCAAAACTGAACCAGGAAGAGATAGAAAACTTGAAGAGACCAATAACAACAAAATATACTGAAGATGTAATCAAGACTCTCCCAGCAAACAAAAGCCCAGGCCCAGCTTCATGGGGAAATTTTAGCGAACATCAAAGAAGAACTAATGCCCATTCTCCTTGAACTATTGCAAAAAATTCAAGAAGGAGGACTTCCAGACTTGTTTTATGAGGCCAGCATAATTCTAATTCCAAAACCAGAAAAAGACACTACAATGAAAAAAAACTACAGGCCAATATCCCTGATGAAAATAAAGGCCCAAATCCTGAGCAAAATACTAGCAAATTAAATCCAGCAATACATAAAAAAAATTATTCACCATGACCAAGTAGGTTTCACCCCTGGGATGCAAGGATGGTACAATATTTGCAAATCAATAAATGTGGTACATCACATAAACAAAAGGAAAGATAAAAATCATGATCATTTCAATAGACACTGAAAAAGTATTTGACAAAATCCAGCACCCATTTCTGCTGATAAAAATGCTCAGCAATTGGGATTACAGGCATCATATCTCAACATAATAAGGCCATATATGAGAGACCTACCTCCAACATCATACTCACTGGGCAAAAACTAAAAGCATTTTCCTTAAGAACAGGAAGAATAGAAGGATGCCCACTTTTGCCACTCTTATTTAACATAGTACTGGAAGTCTTCGCCAAAGTAATCAGACAGGAAGAAAAAGGGATCCAGATCGGAAAGGAGGAAGTGAAACAGTTATTATTCACAGATCACATCATACTATACGTAAAAAACTCCAAAGACTCCATCAAATATTACCAGACTTAATACATAAATTTGTCAAAATAGCAGAATACAAAATTAACGTCAAGAAATCGACGGCGTTCTTATACACCAATAATGAACTCACAGAAAGAGAACCAATCTCATTTATCATTGAGACAAAAAAATTATGATACCTAGGAATAAACTTAACCAAAGAAATAAAGGACCTATTTGCAGAAAACTACAGGTTATTGAAAAAAGAAATAGAGAAAGATATAAAAAAGTGGAAGCACATATCTTGTTCATGGATTGGAAGAGTTAACATCATTAAAATGACCATACTACCCAAAGCAATCTTTAGATTCAATGCAATCCCCATCAAAATACCAATGACGTACTTCACAGAACTAGAACAAATACTTCAAAAGTTCATATGGAACCAAAAAAGACCTCGAATAGCCACAGCAATCTTAAAAAAGAAAAACAAAGTTGGTGGGATCACATTACCAGATTTCAGGTTATACTACAAATCCACAATAATCAAAACAGCCTGGTACTGGCACAATAACAGGCATATAGACTAGTGGAACAGAACAGAGAACCCAGAAATGGACCCAAGGCAATATGCTCCATTAATATTTGACAAAGGTGGCAAGAGCATACAGTGGAGTAAGGACAGCCTTTTTAATAAATGGTGCTGGGAAAATTGGACAGCTACTTGCAGAAAAATGAAACTAGACCATCAACTTACACCATACACAAAAATAAACTCAAAATGGATAAAAGGCTTAATTGTGACTTATGAAACCATACAAATACTAGAAGAAACAGTAGGCAACAAAATTTCAGACATCATATGCAGCAGAATTTTCACTGATACATCACCTAAGGCAACAGAAACAAAGGAGAAAAGGTACACATGGGACTACATCAAACTCAAAAGCTTCTGCACAGCAAAAGATTCAATCATCAAAACGGAAAGGCTACCCACTTTTTGGGAGAGTATAATTGCCAATGATATATCTGATAAGGGGTTAATTTTCAATATATATAGAGTGCTCATACAACTCAACATAAGGAAGACAAAGAACCCAATTAAAAAATGGGCAGAGGAACTAAATAGACACCTCTCCAAACAGGACATACAAATCGCTAAGAGACATATGAAGAAATGCTCAACATCACTAATCATCAGAGAGATGCAAATTAAAACAACAATGATGTATCACTTCACACCTGCCAGAATGACCACCATCAACAAATCATCAAAGAATAAGTGTTGGCGAAGATGTGGAGAAAAAGGGTCTCTAGCACACTGCTGGTGGGAATGTAGACTGGTGCAGCACTATGGAAAACAATATGGTGTTACCTCAAAAACTTAAAAATTGAACGGCCATTTGACCCAGTGATCCCACTTCTAGGAATATACCCTAATAAGCCTGAAACACCAGTCAGAAAGAATATATGTACCCCATGTTCATAGCAGCACTATTTACAATAGCTAAGATCTGGAAACAGCCCAAGTGTCTATCAGTGGACAAATGGATAAAAAAGCTGAGGTACACATACACAATGGAGTACTATGCAGCTGTATAAAAGAGATCTCTTTTTCTTTGAGACGACATAGGGAAACCTGGAAAGTATTACCTAAGTGAAACAAGCAAAACAGAGAAAGACAAGTTTCATATGATCTCACTTATTTGTGGAATATAAAGAACATAATAGTTTGAGGAATGGGGTAATCCTAGAGACGTGGAAGTGGGGTACAGACTGATAATCCCCAGAAAAGGGGTTGGGGGAGGGAGAGATAAACCACAGAACTTATATGCATGTATGCATGAACAATGGACATGGACAACAAAGCTGGGGACAGGGCAGGGAGGGAGGGGAATGGGGGAATCAGTGGGGGTAAAATGAGAAATACCTGTAACAAAAATAAATTAATTAACTAATAAAAAAACAACTTTAAAACAAAACAAAAATAATACATAAATTTCCCTCCACATTCTTTATGTTATTGTTGTCACACATTTTTGCCTGTTTAGGTCATAAACTCCAAAATACATATTTGCATTAAATATTCAATTACTTTTAAAGAGATATTAAATAATAGTATATGTTTTAAAATTTTTTTTCTCTTGTATTTCCAGTTCTCATTATTTCTTTGTACAGAGACATTCTTCCTTCTGGTATCATTTTTAAATTCTGCCTGGAAAACTTTTTAAACATATTTTTAGTGCAAGTTTATTTATGGTGATTTTTTCAATGTTTGTTTATCATAAAATGTCTTTACTTGCTTTTTTTTTTTTTTGAAGGACAGTGACATTACTTTAAACTATAAATTCATTTAGAAAAAGAGACATTGCTATACTACTCCATTTTTCACTTAGAAACTCATTTTTCTATATAGTATTTATTCTCATAGTGTATTTATTCTAATAGTATATTTTAGTAGATATTTTTAAATATGCATAATTCAAGGTTTCAATGTCAGTTTTATTCTTTATTTCTTTTTATTTTATGCTACTGATGTGAATACAATTATTCTTTAAATTATCTTTTAACTGGTTATTGTTGGATTTAAGAAAGGTATATTTTTTACATTTAATTTTACGTCACCATTTTTCTTAAGGTTGTGAGTGCATGAGAATTTTATAAGTGTGATGTGGGTTGATGAAAGCAGGGGAACAGACTCTTCATGAAACATATCTACCTGTTGGTGGATGGCGACTCTCATTTCTGCCTGGTGCAACATTACATCTCTGAGCCAGGGCAGGCAGTGACACTTACCAGAAGTCTCCCTGTTGACTGGATACGACTCCACTAGTTTGAGAGTTGAAATATGTATGTGCCCCCCAAATATTTCTTTATCTGTGTCTATGGGGTATTTTTATAAGATTTATCAGAGCTTGCTAATTTCTTGCCTGGAACACTTGACACTCCAAATGGTGATTTTTTTTTCTTTTTCTCAGTCTTCATGGATATTTCAATAAAATTGACTAAGAATAATTTAGGGTTACTTATTTAGATAGCCTTTTAATAGGGAGGCTCAAATTAACAATGTTAGATTATCATGGAATCAAAGAATAAAGTTTAAAAAAAAAAAAAGAGAACACTATTTTCAATATTTCCATTCAATTAATAGTAAAGTGTCTAATTTAAGTCAGTGTTTTTTTTTAGGTGATATGTATCACTATGCAAACTATGCATGCTCCTTGCTCGGATGAGCTTTTAGCTTTACAAAAGAATCATTTCATAACTTAGCTCTTTATGAACATTTCCCTGAACACCCAATCTAAAAAACTTTCCAAGTTATTGCTGTACTTAGTTAGTTTTCATTTTTTCCTTTATTTCTGTGTAACTTTAATTGTACATTAATTTGTCTACTTATATCTATCATGTCTTCCTTCACTAGAACATAAGCTCCAGGAGCACCGGACTTTCTGCATCTTATTCACTTTTGTGATTTTAGTGTCTAAAAGAGTATTGGGCATGATACTAACAGGTATTCAAGAAATGGTTTTTTAAATAAATAAATATATTATTAACAAACTTATTATAAATGCTACTGATTTCATAACAATACAGAGGAAAAAAATTGCTATTTTGCCAAGTATATTAGGGTAGAGGTAGTATATTGAAAGAATGAGAAGGAACTGCATTTGAGCAGGACCCTGGAGAATATCATTTATATGTTAGAAAAGAAGTGGGAATGGTACTTTCTTAGGTTGGATTCCCAAGAAGCTGAGCCTAAGGCAAGGATGGAAGTATATGTGATTTATTCACAGAAAACCCATAAGGGAGTGAAGGGAGCAGACTAGGGAAGGGCAGGTAGCTCATCAGAGATGTAGTCTTAAATAAAGTCCACGCGGAGCTCTGTACTATAAAGTCTCCAGGCATCTCTTGATAGCTAAAGCAATTCTCTGGAGTAGGCCCAGGTGTAAGCCATTAGTTCAGGCCCAGCAGCAGCACCAGCCGGTAGAGGAACTCTGGATGGGGTGCCAGATAAGTGTACTGCAACAATCTTAGTTAAAGAACAACAGGAGGTATGTTAGAAAAGAGGAGGTACTCAAATATAACACTTGATTATAAATAGCAATCTAGGATAAACAAAAATTAAATATGTGTAACTTGCCCTAATAGCAGTTAATTTATTATTATTATTTTTTTAAACCTCACACGAAGATAATTTTTCATTTATCTTCAGACAGAGTGGGAGGGAGAGAGAAAGAGAAACATGGATGTGAGAGAGACACATCAATTAGTTGTCTCTCACATTACCCCAACCAGGGCCGGGAACTGAACCACAACTGAGGTACATACCCTTGACCAGAATCTAACCCGCGACTCTTAGGTCCAAGGGCCAATGCTCTAACTACTGAGCCAAACCGGCTAGGGCAATTTATTATTCTTTAAAATATTGCTACAACCAAATTAAGCAAACCAAATTCAGCAGCACGTGCACTAACTAACTAATACACAATAAACTAATACTTAATGTAGCTCTTTTTGTTTTGTTTTTGAGAAATGAACCCTGTCTGTAGATTTCTAGGTGTCACGCTAGCCAAGAGTCACACTCCCCTCGCTCCTGTTTTAAGTGATTGCGTCTCAATAGCTGCTGTTTCAGAAGACAGAACTCTTTTGAGCACCTCTACTTATATCAAATGCTACTCTCTACTGAGTTGTAATGAATCACTTTAAGATTACACTTCTTCATAAGTTGATTTTTATTTAAAATGCTTCTCATAACTTTAAATCTAAAGAGATTTAATTTGGGGATTTGGAAACTAGACCAACAGACCTAAAATTCACAAGATTAATAAAAGAGATTTGAGAAGTTGGGCTACTTATTTGAATAGGTTGAGCCAAAAAGGTAAATCGTGATATGAATTGAAAGGGTAGAAACAAAATTTGGTGTTATTTGTTTAGGTTTGGTTTGTTTGTTTTTTTTACAAGAGGAAATAAGCATTCTGAACCAGGGCCCCTGCAAAGACAATGTCCACCTTATGATTCTAGCAGATGTCAGAGCAAAGATAAATTGTCACTGTGGCATCTTTGAAAGGTGCTCTCTGCGTAGCCTGAATGAGGGACGATGGCTTCATAGTTAAGAAACAGCTGTCTTCTAAGGTTTTTGTTTTCATTTAAGTTGTCTGCAAGATTGTTCTTATCTTCTGTGGACCTAATATCTACATTGTTTTCATTTCAAAGAAGTTTAATATTGAAACACTTGAGATGCAAAGATGTGAAGTCCTGACTAAAATTCAAAATCTAAATCTGTCTGGATTTTTGGTTCTACATGAATAAAATAGTTTATAATACCTATCCAGGTAGACAGACAGGGCAGTCTTTACCATCTATAAAGTGACCCAAGTGTCTGGATGATTTCTCTCTGTCTCTCTCCACCTGCCTTCCCCTACATCTGTGTATTTTTTATATTAAATATTATGTTATTAATATCTTCCACTTAAGTAAATACTCTCATGTATCACTTATATGAATGGATGAATCTCAGTCAAGTGCAGTGTGGTGATGAAGTGCTCACACACTGGAGGTAGACTGCTCTCCGCCTCGCCGTTTTCTAGCTGTGTGATGTTAGGAAAGTTATTTAAGAACCACTCTCCACTTCTGGCACTATAAAATGAAGTAAATAATAGAACCAATTTCCTGTGTGTATGTGTGTCGTGTATGTGTGTGAGTGTGCGTATGTGTGTGTGTGTTTAAATAAATACATGCTTGTAAAGTGCAGCAAGGGAATTTCCTGAGCTTGCATTATAACTGACCCATCCCTGACTCTTGAAATGTTGTAATTTTCTTTCCATTGATTATTTCAGTATATTCTATAGAGTAAAGCATAATTAAATGTGTCAAACCTTAACTAGGTGCTCGATAAATATTTAGTAAAGGAACACACACACATGAAAATAATAAGCCCACCAATTATTTATCTGGGGAAGCTCCAAAAATTGAGTAAGATCACTTCTGACTCTAGAATTATTCATTCAAAACATTTTCACATGATTTCACAATCGTAGCCATCATAGCCCCTTGACAGTTATTGAATAAAATAACTGCAGCTGGTCTGTAATCCATTCTTTCCCTTTCTACAGGGAAGAATAGTAGTACCAAAGAGAAGGAAGGACCTGTGGAAGTCAGGAAGGGAAGGGGAGAGAAAGAGCACTTTTCTCTCTCTTGTAGAACTGCCTCTCAGGTCCTGGTGTCTTCATCCTGTACCTCTTACCACTTACCCTGATACAGTTCTCAGTGAGCCTGGAGAGGCCAGTTCATTGACTTCCGCTTTGCCCACAGGTCTGCCCCCTCCTTAAGAGAACACTTGCCATTTTGTTCATTCTGCTCACCCAGATAGCACCTTAAAGAAAATTCCACATTCTTCTGTTGAGGTAGTGGTTTGCTTATTTGGTTTTTTGGTTGTTTTTTTAATCCTTACCCAAGGATATGTTTTTATGGATTTTAGAGAGAGAGGAAAGGGGAAGGAAACATCGATGTGACAGAGAAACCAATTGGTTGCTTCCTGTACACACTGACCTGGGATGGAATAACCTCGGGATGTGCCCTGACCAAGAATTCAACCAGCAAACTTTTGGTGTACGGGATGACACTCCAACCAACTGAGTCACCCGACCAGGGTAAGTTAGTATGTTTCACAGGACCAAAACGATTGAAGCTGAAGGAAGGAGTGATCTACCAAATGGGAAACAAATGGAGGGCTTCAGAGCTCAATTCAAATCAAAATCACCATCTCTTGTTGCAACAATTGTGACTAAGTATAGGCAAGAATGTGCCAGAAGAGCAAGTACAAGCTGTCTGCCCTTCTGAGACTTCCTCTGCTGCTCATATGATGCCTAAACTCAGGCTTATTGTTCTAGGCTGAGAAGGCTGAGAGTTTGTGGCTGGACATTTCTGCAACAGACATTAAGGAAAGACACTCCAGCCCAACTGGTGTGGCACATGCCTGGCTGTGGGCTCGATCTCCAGCAGGAGGTGTGCAGGAGGCAGCTGATCGACCGTTGTTTCTATCTCTCTCTCCCTTCCTCTCTTTCTCTCTCTAAAAAAAAGATAAGAAAATCAATGAAAACATATTTTAAAAAGAAGAAAACATTCTATTTCTCTCTGTCTTGAGCATGCGTGTGTGCGCACGCTGTGAGGATGCTAACACATATGGCACGTGTGCATTGACTGCTGTGCTTTGGATTTTCTCTTTATTTACTGAAATGGCAAGTGAGAGATTTCAACCTGGGTATCAGGGAAACATGAAGCAGATGTTTTTACTGACTTTGTTTTGAAGGTCTACAAAGAAAAAAAAAATACACTGTACAGGAGCTCTATATTAGGCTTTGTGGTAAAATCATCAGTTCATGTAAAGGTTTACTTTACTTTTTTTCCATTATTTTTTACACATATGCATTTCTTCTGGAAACCTGGTAGTAGGAGACCTGACCGCATCAGAGGAGAATTAAATAGTCTTGCTTCTCTGTATAAAACCCACTGTCAAAAATAAAACAGAAACAAAACAAAACCCATTGTCACAGAGCTCTTTAATGGCATTTCAATCCAACCCTTACTTCTAGCAAAAAACTTCTTAGAATTCCTTGAACATGAGCTTAGGGATGTTTTCTTGCCACTTCTTTTCTCTTAAGGTGACCCAGAAGGTGGGTTCATATTATGAGTGTTCCTCTAAGTTCCTGATCTTGTCCAAATCTGTCATTACATAGGGCAATAGCAATGACTTCATGAACAACAGAAAAGCTCTGTCAGAGTAAGTAAAGAGTCTGGACAGGAGGTAGAGAAAGGTTTACAACATCTGGCATAACTATAGTGACTTATTTCTTCCCATGTTGAAAAAAAGAATGCATCTAGAGAGTCAAGGTTATAAATTATCTTCAAACCTTTGTAAGCAGTCAGTATTTTAATTTCCTTCAACACCCTGAAGCTTGAAAAACAGGGCTTCCAAGACCAACTTTTTTTTCTGAATTATGATCAGATAAGGACATGCTTTTATTACATTAATAGAGAAAAATCCAAATATGGGTTTGAAATGATTAAGAACTAGATCAAGGAGCAAGTCCCTAGTGTATTTTAGTAGTATTAATACAACAGATTTCTTCATAAATCTCCTCTGCTTCTATTTGGCTTCTGTAGACAGGCTAAGTCTCCAGGGTTTCATCTCAATGAAGGTTTAATTTGTCTCATTTCCTCCTCTGTGGGAGAATTTCTGATGGTTGTCTAGATTTTCTAAAACATCTATTTTAGAATGAAAGCCCATATTTTCATTTGACACTTAAAATGCTTACTGCTGAAGAAATAGTGGGCCGTTTTTAGTCGACTGTAGTGTGAATTTGACTTTAGAGAGCCCTGAGAGCTTAATGTCAATTACTGAGCAGAAAACATCAATAACGAAGGTTTGAATGTAAAGAAATCCTCAAAATTAGATGAGCATGCATACATAAGAGATGAAGAATTTGAACATAAAAAATGGAAAGAAAACTGTTTAATCGGGTCTATCTGTGCAGATGCAGCAGAAAGATAATCCTTATTGCCCTGCAGCCTGTGGGCTGTTGTAGTTAATGAGAACTGGGAATAACAAAAGAATATCACTTCATAAACTGTAGCAGAACTGATTTTCATTTATGAGTTCTTTCCTAGAAAGCCCTGGGATTTAGAAGTGAATTCCCATGGGTGATTATGAAAGCAATTTGCATAGGAATTGGAAAACTCTCTAAGGGGCAAGTAGCACAAAGTGAACACACTTCAGGTAAAATCACAGGAGGATAACTGTAAGTGATGTGGTGCACGGTACCTATTCAATTATCTATACAGCATTTAATTATATTTTTTTTTCTGAGGTGGAATTCAAACACATTTTAAAACATCTCTAAAATAAGTGAAAAGTGACATTATTTTTCTTTATTAGCCAATCTACTTCAGTTTCACTATAGTTTTTCATTACCATCTTAAGGTATCAAATGTTTATAAGTGTTTTCTAAACACAGAGTGCCTTTGTGTTCAACCCACCCCGTGCCCATGGATAAAATGTGGTAAACTATATGGTCTCTATTTTACAGCTATGACTCAAAACAGTCACCTAAGAACAAAAAAAAAACAATGATCAACAGTAATCTGATTTTGCAAAAAAATCTGAATAACTAACATAGTCTGTCAGCTTGAATTGTTAGAATAAAATGCCTGGTAACCAGGATTATTCTGAGATGACTTAAATAAGGTATGTTTTAATTAATGATTGATTTCACCATACATGAAAATGCACGATTTTATAAGTTTTAATATCTCTTGTCATAATAATTGCCTGAAAACAAAATAAACAAACAAATAAGAAACACCTGGAGCTTAGTCAAGATCTCATTATAGGAACCTTTTCAAAGACCTCATTGCCTTCTTCCTTGTCTATTGGTATATTTGTAAAGATCTAGTCTGGAAATGCAGACAATATCAACCATGTTAGTTTCATTGGGCTTCTGTTTCTTCAAAATTATAATCTAGAATGGGGAACTGATAATAGATGATATTAAAGGAGTCACATTTAATCCACAGGCTAATATAATGGTACCTAGTGGTATATTTAGATTTTAAAAAAAGATCTTGATAGGTTAGAAGTTTAACTCTTAATATTTAATATATTTCTGTGCATATAACCATGCAATTCAGCTCATTGTGGTAGTATGATAGATTTAACTTTGAAATTATGTTATGGACAGTGACTTGTTTTTATTTCATAAATTTGAAGGAAAAAATAAAAAAACATTTCCCCTTTGCCTAATGGATTTGAAAATCAAATAATCTGGCCAGTCTTTTGTGATATAGTTTTTAACATCTGCCCTCTTGTGAAACTACTGAGGAGTCACTTCAACAAAATCTGCTTTTCTAGTCCTTACCTCCCCCACCTCTGAATCCCAAATAACTTACATAATGAAGTGATTCAGCTGTTTCTATTGTCTTTGCTATAGCAAGTTCTAAAGGAAAAATTTTGTATTTTATATAGGCATATACAATTTTATACATATATTTTTTTGCAATTTTTATTAATTCATTTTTGTTAAAGATGTTTCTCTTTTCTCCCCCACAGACACCCCCTCCAAATCCAACCCCCAACCCCAGCATTGTTGTCTATGTCAATTGGATATACTGCATATTAGTTCTTTGGTTTATCTCATCCATCCCCTCCACTCCCCTCTGAGGTGTGTCAGTCTGAACCACACTTCTCCTATGTCTCTGGGTCTATTTTGTTCATCAGCTTATTTTGTTCATTATTCCACAGATAAGTGAGATCATGTGGTATTTGTCTTTCTCTGACTGGCTTATTTTGCTTAGCATAATACTCTTGAGGTTCCTCCATGTCGTCTCAAAGGATACGATGTCATTCTTTCTTAGAGCTGCATAATACTCCATTGTGTATATGTACCACAAATTTTTTATCCACTCATCTATTGATGGACACTTGGACTGTTTCCAGATCTTAGCAATTTTAAATAGTGCTGCTGTGAACATAGGGGTACATATAGTCTTTCTGATTGGTGTTTCAGGATTCTTAAGGTATATTCCTAGAAGTGGGATCACTGGGTCAAATGTCAATTCAATTTTTAATGTTTTGAGGAACACCATATTGTTTCCACAGTGGTTGCATCAGTCTGCATTCCCACCAGCTGTGTACTGGGGTCCCCTTTCCTCTACACCTTGCCAGCACTTGTTTGATGATTTGTTGATGGCGGCCATTCTGGCAGGTGTGAGGTGATACCTCAGAGTTGTTTTAATTTGCATCTCTCTGATAATTAGTGATGTTGAGTATTTTTTCTTATGTCTCTTGGCCATTTGTATGTTTTTTTTGGAGAAGTGTCTGTTTAGGTCCTCTGCACATTTTTGAATTGGGTTCTTTGTCTTTCTTTTGTTGTTGTATGAGTACTCTATGTATTTTGGACATTAACCCCTTATCTGATGTATCATTGGCTCTTATGGTCTCCCATATAGTGGGCTCCCTTTCCATTCTGATGCTTGTTTCTTTCACTGTGCAGAAGCTTTTTAGTTTGATGTAGTCCCATGTATTAATTTTTTTGTTTGTTCCTCTTATCTTAGGCGTTTTATCAGTCAAAATTCCGCTGCGTCTGATGTCTGAAAATTTGTTGTCTACATTTTCTTCTAGGAATTTTATGGATTCACAAGTCACGTTTAAGTCTTTTATCCATTTTGAATTTATTCTTGTGTATGGTGTACGTTGGTGGTCTAGTTTCATTTTTTGCATGTAGCTGTTCAATTTTCCCAACACCATTTATTAAAGAGGCTATCTGTACTCCATTGTATACTCTTGCCACCTTTGTCAAATATGAATTGAGCATATTGTCTTTGGTCCATTTCTGGGTTCTCTGTTCTGTTCCATTGATCTACATGCCTGTTCTTGTGCCAGCATCAGGTTGTTCTGATGACAATGATTTTGTAGTAAAACCTTATATCTGGTATTGTGACCCCTCCTACTTAATCTTCTTTTTTAAGATTGCTGTGGCTATTTGGGGTCTTTTTTGGTTCCACATAAATTTCTGAAGTATTTGTTCTAGTTCTGTGAAATATGTCATTGGTATTTTAATGGGGATTGCATTGAATTTATAGATTGCTTTGGGTAATATGGACATTTTAATGATGTTAATTCTTCCAATCCATGAACAAGGCATATGCTTCCATTTTTTTTATATCTTCATCTATTTCTTTTTTCCATGACCTGTAGTTTTCTGTGAATAGGTCCTTTATTTCTTTGGTTAAGTTTATTCCTAGTATCTTAAATTTTTTGCCACAATGATAAATGGGATTGTTTTTTAGTTTCTCTTTCTGTGAGTTCATCATTGGTGTATAAGAATGCCATTGAGCCCTGGCCGGTTTGGCTCAGCGGTTAGAGCGTCGGCCTGCGGTACAGAGAGACCCGGGTTCGGTTCCCGCTAAGGGCACGTACTTCGGTTGCAGTTTGTCCCCAGCCCTGGTTGGTCATGCGGGTGGCAACCACTCGATGTGTCCCTTCACATTGATGTTTCTCTCTCTCTCTCTTCCTCTCTCTCCCTCCTGCTCTGTCTGAACAAAAAATGCAAAAATGTCCTCGGGTGAGGATTAAAAAAAAAGAAAAAAAAAAAGAATCCCATTGATTTCTTGATGTTAATTTTGTATCCTGCTACCTTGCCAAATTTTTTATTAAATCTAGCAGATTTTTTATGGAGTCTTTAAGGTTTTTTATGCACAACATTATGTCATCTGAGAATAATGACAGTTTCACTTCCTCCTTTCCAATTTGGATCCCTTTTATTTTTTTCTTCATGTCTGATTGCTGTGGCTAATACTTCCAGTACTATGTTAAATAAGAGTGGCGAAAGTAGGCATTCTTGCCTTGTTCCTGTCCTTAAGGGAAGTGCTTTTAGTTTTTGCCCATTGAGTATGATGTTGGCTATTGGTTTTTGATATATGGCCTTTATTGTGTTGAAATATGATACCTCTATTCCCACATTGCTGAGCATTCTTATCAGAAATGGTTGCTGGACTTTGTCAAATGCCTTTTCAGCATCTATTGATGTGATAATATGATTTTTATCTTTCATTTTGTTTATGTGGTATATCACATTTATTGATTTGCGAATATTGCATTCCTGAGATGAATCCCACTTGGTCATGATGAGTAATTTTTTCAATGTATTACTGGATCTGATTTGCTAATATTTTGTTAAGAATTTTGGATTGCCCTGGCCAGTTTGGCTCAGCGGTTAGAGCGTCGGCCTGCAGTCCAGAGAGACCCGGGTTCGGTTCCGGCTAAGGGCACGTACTTCGGTTGCAGTTTGTCCCCGGCCCTGGTTGGTTGTGCGGGTGGCAGCCACTCGATGTGTTCCTTCACGTCGATGTTTCTCTCTCTCTCCCTCTCTCTCCCTCCCACTCTATCTGTACAAAAAAAATGGAAAAATATCCTCGGGTGAGGATTAAAAAAAAAAAAAAAGAATTTTGGATTTATGTTCATCAGGAAAATTGACCTGTAGTTTTCTTTTTTTGTTGTATCTTTATCTGGTTTTGGAATTAGAATTATGATGGCCTAATAAAATGAGTTTGGAAGTCTTCCTTCTTCTTGAATTTTTTGGAATAGTTTGAAGAGAATGGGTGTTCTTAGAATTTTCCGTAAAACTCCCCCATGAAGCCATCTGGGTCCCGCCTTTTGTTTGCTGGGCGATTCTTGATTACATCTTCGATTTCCTTAGTTATTATTGGTCTGTTCAAGCTTTTTATCTGTTCCTAGTTCAGTTTTGGGAAACTATGTGTTTCTAGAATTTTGTCCATTTCACCTAGATGGTCCAATTTATTGGCATTTAATTTTTTATAGAATTCATTAATGATCCTTTGTATTTTTGTGGTGTCAGTTGTTACTTCTCCTCTCTTGTTTCTGATTTTGATTAGTTGAGTCCTCTGTCTTTGTGTTTTGGTGAGTCTAGCTAATGGTCCATCAATCTTTTTTATTTTTTCAAAGAACCAGCTTTGTTTCATTAATCTTTTGAATTGTTTTTTTTGTTTTTTTGTTTTTAGACTCTCATTTATTTTGGCTCTGATCTTTACTATTTCTTTCCTTCTACTGCTCTGGGTTTTTCTTTCTGTTTAATTTCTAGTTCTTCAAGTTGTGAGGTTAGATAGTCTATTAGAAATTTTTCTTGCTTCTTGAGGTAGGCCTGTAGTGCTATAAACTTCCCTCTCATGACTGCTTTCACTGCATCCCATAGTTTTTGTGTTGTTGTGTGTTCATTTTCATTGGTTTCCAGGAATTTTAAAATTTCTTCCTTGATCTCCTTGAAAACCCATTCATTTTTTAGTAACATGCTATTTAGCCTCCATGTGTTCCAATGTATTTGCGTGTTTTTGTTGTAATTGATTTCTAGTTTCATGCTATTGTGATCTGAGAAGATGCTTGATATTATTTCAATCTTCTTGAACTTGTAGAGTCTTAGTTTGTGTCTTAACATGTAGTCTATCTTGAAAATGTCCCATGTGCGCATAACAAGAATGTGAATTCTGCAGTTTTGGGGTGTAATTTTTCTGTTAAATCCACTTGATCTGGTGCATCATTTAGTGTCTGTTTCCTTGTTTATTTTTTGTCTAAAGGATCTATTCAGTGATGACAATGGGGTGTTGAAGTACTCTGCTATGATTATAATGCTGTTGATTTCTTCTTTGCAGTACTCCAGAAGTTTTAAAATATATTTTAGTGCTCCTATATTGGGAGTATATATGTTTCCTAAGTAATATACAATTATTTTCAAAATGTAGTTGTCTAGAAGATAACGGTTGAACGTACAGTTGTTATGTTCAATTATTTTATTTTATTTTTTTATTAATTAATTTTTGTTACAGATGTTTCTCCTTTTCCGCCACTGATTCCCCCCCCTCCCTCCCTGCTCTTTCCCCAGTTTGTTGTCCATGTCCACTGTTCATGCATACATGCATATAAGTTCTGTGGTTTATCTCTCCCTCAGCACCCCCCTATTTAGGGGATTGTCAGTCTGTACCCCACTTCCGTGTCTCTGGGACTACCCCCTTTCTCAGACTGCTATGTTCATTATATTCCACAAATAAGTGAGATCATATGAAACTTGTCTTTCTCTGATTGGCTTATTTCACTTAGGATGACACTTTCCAGGTCCCTCCATGTAGTCTCAAAGGATAAGAGATCTTTCTTTCTTACAGCTGCATAGTACTCCATTGTGTATATGTACCACTGCTTTTTTATCCATTTGACTACTGATGGATACTAGGGCTGTTTCCAGATCTTAGCTATTGTAAATAGCCCTGCTATGAACATGGGGGTACATATATTCTTTCTGATTGGTGTTTTAGGCTTCTTAGGGTATATTCCTAGAAGTGAGATCACTGGGTCAAATGGAAGTTCAATTTTTAATTTTTTGAGGTAACACCATATTGTTTTCCATAGTGGCTGCACCAGTCTGCATTCCCACCAGCAGTGTTCTGGAGACCCCTTTTCTCCACACCCTCGCCAACACTTGTTTGATGATTTGTTGATGGCGGCCATTCTGACAGGTGTGAGGTGATACCTCATTGTTGTTTTAATTTGCATCTCTCTGATGATTAGTGATGATGAGCATTTCTTCATATGTTTCTTAGCCATTTGTATGTCCTGTTTGGAGAGGTGTCTATTTAGTTCCTCTGCCCATTTTTTAATTGGATTCTTTGTCTTCCTTTTGTGGAGTTGTATGAGCACTCTATATTTATTGGAAATTAACCCCTTATCTGATATATCATTGGCAATTATGCTCTCCCATACAGTGGGTAGCCTTTCCATTTTGATGACTAAATCTTTCGCTGTGCAGAAGCTTTTGAGTTTGATGTAGTCCCATGTGTTTACTTTCTCCTTTGTTTCTATTGCCTTAGGTGATGTGTCGGTAAAAGTTCTTCTGCATATGATGTCTGAAATTATGTTGCCTACAGACTCTTCTAGGATTTTTATGGATTCATGTGTCACATTTAAGTCTTTTATTCATTTCGAGTTTATTCTCGTGTTGGGTGTAAGTTGATGGTCTAGTTTAATTTTTCTGCAAGTAGCTGTCCAATTTTCCCAGCACCATTTAGTAAAGAGGCTCTCCTTACTCCACTATATGCTCTTGCAACCTTTGTCAAATATTAATTGAGCATATTGCCTTGGGTCCATTTCTGGGTTCTCTGTTCTGTTTCACTGGCCTATATGCTTGTTCTTGTGCCAGTAGCAGGCTATTTTGATTACAGTGGCTTTGTAGTATAACCTGAAATCTGGTATTGTGATCCCTCCAACTTTGTTCTTCCTTTTCAAGATTGCTGTGGCTATTCGAGGCCTTTTTTGGTTCCATATTAACTTTTGAAATAATTGTTCTAATTCTGTGAAGTATGGCGTTGGTATTTTGATGGGGATTGTGTTGAATCTATAGATTGCTTTGGGTAATATGGACATTTTAATGATGTTAATTCTCCCAATCCATGAGCAGGGTATGTGCTTCCACTTTTTTATATCTTTCTCTATTTCTTTTTTCAATGACCTGTAGTTTTCTGCGAATATGTCCTTTATTTCTTTAAGTTTATTCCTGGCTATCTTAATTTTTTGCCACAATGGTAAATGGGATTGTTTGCTTAGTTTCTCTATCTGTGAGTTCGTCATTGGTGTATAAGAATACCATCGATTTCTTGATATTAATTTTGTATCCTGCTACTTTGCCAAATTCATTTATTAAGTCTAGTAAACTTCTGATGGAGTCTTTGGGGTTTTCTATGTATAGTATCATGTTATCTGGAAATAATGACAGTTTCATGTCCTCCTTTCCAATTTGGATCCCTTTTATTTTTACTTACTGTCTGATTGCTGTGGCTATGACTTTCAGTACTATGTTAAATAGGAATGGTGAAAGTGGGCATCCTTGCCTTGTTCCTGTTCTTAAGGGAAATGCTTTTAGTTTTTGCCCATTGAGTATGATGTTGGCTGTATGTCTTTCATATATGGCCTTTATTATGTCTAGATATGATCCCTCTATTTCCACCCTGCTGAGTGTTTTTATCAGAAATAGATGCTGGATTTTGTTGAAGACTTTTTCAGCATCTATTGATATTATCATGTGGTTTTTATTCTTCATTTTATTTATGTGGTGTATCGATTTTATGGATTTGCGAATATTGTACCAGCCTTGCATCCCTGGGATGAATCCCACTTGGTCATGGTGGATAATTTTTTGGTGTATTGCTGGATCTGATTTGCTAATATTTTGTTCAGGATTTTGGCATCTATGTTCATCAGGGATATTGGCCTGTAGTTTTCTTTCTTTGTTGTGTCTTTTTCTTGTTTTCGAATTAGAATTATGCTGGCTTCATAAAACGAGTTTGGAAGTCTTCCTTCTTCTTGAATTTTTTGAAATAGTTTGAGGAGAATGGGTATTAGTTCTTCTTTGAATGTTTGGTAAAACTCCCCCGTGAAGCCATCTGGGCTTGGGCTTTTGTTTGCTGGGAGAGTCTTGATTTACTCTTCAATTTCCTTAGTTGTTATTGGTCTGTTCAAGTTTTCTATCTCTTCATGATTTAGTTTTGGGAAACTATGTGTTTCTAGAAATTTGTCCATTTCCCTTAGATTTTCGAATTTGTTGCCATATAATTATTCATAGTAGTTGTTAACGAACTTTCGTATTTCTCTGGTGTCAGTTGTTATCTCTCCTCTTTCATTTCTGATTTTGTGTATTTGGGTTCTCTCTCTTTGTGTCTTGGTGAGTCTATCTAAGGGTCCATCAATCTTGTTTATCCTTTCAGAAAACCAGCTCTTTGTTTCATTGATCCTTTGAATTGGTTTTTTGTACTCTATGTCATTTATTTCTGCTCTGATCTTTACTATTTCCTTCCTTCTACTTGCTCTGGGGTTTTCTTTTTGTTTGCTCTCTAGTTCTTTAAGTTGTGACCTTAGATAATCTCTTAGAGATTTTTTTTCTTTTTTGAGGTAGGCCTGTATTGCTATGAACTTCCCTCTCAGAACTGCTTTCGCTGCATCCCATAGATTTTTCGTTGTTGTGTCTTCATTTTCATTGGTTTCCAGGAAGTTTTTGATTTCTTCCTTGATCTCCTCGATGACCCATTCATTGTTTAATAACATGCGATTTAGCTTCCATATGTTCAAATGTCTTTGTATGTTCTTCTTGCAATTGATTTATAGTTTCATGCCATTGTGATCTGAGAGGATGCTTGATATAATTTCAATCTTCTTGAACTTGTAGAGACTTGGTTTGTGCCCTAACATGTGGTCTATGTTTGACATTGTCCCTTGTGCACTTGAGAATAAAGTGAATTTTGTAGTTTTGGGGTGTAGTTCTCTGTAGATATCTATTAAATCCATTTGTTCTAGTACTTCATTTAGAGTGTGTGTTTCCTTGCTAATTTTTTGTCTAGAGTATCCAGTGATGTCAGCGGGGTGTTGAAGTCCCCTTCTATGATTGTATTGCTATTGATTTCTCCTTTGAAGTTTTCCAGAAGTTTTTAAATATATTTTGGTGCTCCTATATTGGGTGCATATATGTTTATCACGGTTATATATTCCTGTTGGATAGATCCTTTCAATATTATGTAGTGGCCTCTTTGTCTCTAATTATGGCCTTCATTCTGAAATCTATTTTATCAGATATGAGTATTGCTACCCCAGCTTTGTTTTCCTGTCCGTTTGCTTGGAAGATTTTTTCCATCTCTTCACTGTCAACCTATGTGAGTCTTTTATTGTGAGATGGGTCTCTTGCAAACAACATATAGATGAGTCATGCTTTCTTATCCAATCAGCTACTCTGTGTCTTTTTATAGGAGAAATCAGTCCATTTACATTTAAGGTGATTATTGATATGTACTTATTTATTGTCATTTTTGTTTAGTGTGGTTCTAATTTTCTTACCATTTCTCCTGGTAATTACAGCAGTCCTTTTAACATTTCTTGCAGTGCTGGTTTGGTGCTAATGTATTCCCTTAGCCTTTTTTTTTGTCTGAGAAGCTCTTTATTTGACCTTCTATTTTGAATGATAGCCTTGCTGTGTAGAGTAGTCTTGGATTCAGATCCTTGTTTTTTATCACCTTGATTACTTCATGTCATTCCCTTCTGGCCTGTAGTGTTTGTTGTGAGAAGTCAGCTGAGAGCCTTATGGGGTTTCCTTTGTAGGTAACCTGTTTCTTATCTCTTGCTGCTTTTAGGATTCTCTCTTTGTCTTTAATTTTTGGCAGTTTGATTACTATGTGTCTTGGTGTGGGTCTGTTTGGGCTCTTCTAACTTGGGGCTCTATGTGCTTCTTAAACTTGAATGCCTCCTTCCTTCACCTAATTAGGGAAGTTTTCTGTCACTATTTCTTTGAATATATTCTCTAACCCTTGCTTATTTTCTTCTTCTTCGGGGACTCCTATGATGCGAATATTATTTCGTTTCCAGTTGTCCCACAGTTCTCTTAAGCTGTCTTCCTGTTTTTAAATCGTTTTTTCCTTTTGGTTTTCTGATTGGTTGATTTTTTCTAGCCTGTCTTCTAATTCACTGATCCAGTCCTCAGCTGCCCTTACTCTGCTTTTTAGACCTTCCAATGTGTTTTTCATTTCTGATATGTCATTCTTCATTTCTTCCTGTTGGTTTTTAATTTCCAACTGGTTGATTTTCAACATTTCTATGTCTTTACTCATGGTGCTCATATCCTTACACATGCTGTTGAGCTTCCTCTACATCATGGATCTAAATTCTAGTTCTGTTAACTTGCTTAACTGCACCTCATTTATCTCATCTTTGGTAGAGGTCTCTTGTTCTTTCATTTGCCTTTTGTTTCTGTTTTTCACCATTTTGGCTATCACAGTGGGCTTTGGAGTCTGCCTAATTTTCCCTGTGGGTATTGGTGTTCTGCTGTTTGTGGTTCCCTCTTCTGGGTTTGGATGCGCCAGGGAGGACCCACTTTAAACACCACCTTCAAGTCTTAGTTTTTCTGGTTAGTGTTGCTAGCCCAGGGAATGGTAGTTATCCTCTAGCCTTTTTTTGCCTGGAGGCTATAAGTAGAGGTCACCTGAAGACCCTTGGTTTCTGAGTTGCCTGAAAAACTCCTTCAGGTGCTCAGTGTAAGTGGATTTCAGGAGGGTGGGGCAGCTGCTGGTTGTTAATGGGCCTCAATTAGCATTTCAATGGCCACCAGGTGGGAATGAATCTATGAGGGAGGGACCTCCGCCTCTCCTCAGGGCCCTGGGAAGGCATAAAATGACCACAGTCCTGGGTGGCTGCACTCAGTGAAACCTCTTAGCACCCTCCAAAACCTGAGTGTCCCCACACAGTTCCAGTCCAGTCTGCCTTCCCTCTGCGGGAGCCCAAGGTGAATGGCTGCTGCCAATTTAGCCTCTGTCTTGACTCTGCATCATGGAGCCGCCTGGGACTTTTAACCCAAGAGCGCTGCTTCCTGCCAAGGGCGGCCACAGCTGTGGCACCAGCAGAGGGTTTTGCACTCAGCTGAAGCCCCAGGACTGAGCCACGGTAGCGGGACACTGCCAGGTGTCAGCACCTTCCAGCAGAGTCCCCTGGTCCCTGCGAGTGTGTGCTGCACCAGCCTAGGGTTTAGCACACAGAGATCGCAGGAGTCAGCCTGGGTAGCAGCGTCCCGCCGAGTCCCCTGGTCGGAGCCAGTCCGTGCCAGTCCGTGTAGCCCAAGCCGAGGGCTTAGCAGGCTTATTCATTTTTTTAGGTAGATGTAAATCAGAGTAATTCTGCCCCCCCACACACAAATTTGATGAAACTGAATCTGTAGGAAAGTTACCAAAAAGACCATGTGTATGATACCAACGACAATAAACCTACTATCTTATTTGTAGGTATTAGCTTATTGTAAACAAAATGTGTTTTGTAAATTAACATTATTTGTGTCAATATATATCAAGCACTATTTTTATGAAAGCATGAAGTTTATACTATTAAATCCAGGAGTAAGTAAATAAGAAAATATAGAATTTATAGTTACCGTTTACAGCATTTCATGAATATTTCACTTCTAAATAAGTCCTAAAGTTACTGAACAAATGTTCTCTTTTTAACATGTTTGTGATAAAGTTCCAGTTAAAGTTATCTTTTAATGTGGTTACTGAACGTTATTTACAAAGCCAAACCTTTGTGCAAACCTGAAACTAAGTCTAGGCAGCTTTGTTTTTAGAAAGCATATACAGGCACATTCCTGATTTACTCTTCTCTTTTGGTAAGTCTTAAATCTGCATGAAGTATGTGATCAGCTTCTGAATGTCTGTTGACAGATGTCTTTAAAAAAATGTCACTCAGCACACTGTCTGAACTCTTACACCATGTTAGCACTGTCATGTCACATTGCCTTCCCAGCTTATCAGTGTGATGTTTAAATCTCTTCTTTTCTGCACTCCTAGGTTCACATGCCTTATTTGAAAGTTCCCTTGAGTGTAGAAAGTTGCAACTTTCTACAGTGACTACATTTATGTGTTTTCTTTTTTTATTTATTTTTTTAGAGAGAAAGGAAGGGAGAGATAGAAACATCAATGTGAGAGAGAAATGTCAACTGGCTGTCTCCTGTACATCCCTACTGGGGATCCAGCCCACAACCAGGGCATGTGCCATGACGATGAATATTACCAGGTCCTCTTAGTTCATGGGATGATGCTCAATCCACGGAGCCACACCAGCCAGGAGAGCTGTAACTACATTTAAAATATGGCTTTAAGAATTCTATCTAATCCTGTTCAATTCTATTATATGTGTATCTTTTCTTAACTTTACTTGAATTGTTTATACAGTAGATAATCTGGCTTCTTTAGCTCAACGTAACATTTTTTAGATTAAATCATGTTGTTACGTGTTCCTGTGATTAGTTTGTTTTTATTGTGTATTTATTGATATCATTTATTTATTTATTTATTAATACATGAATATTTATTAATTTTGTATAAATTTACTAAAACTTGCTTATCTATTTACCTGTTGATGGACAGTTGGGTTGTTTCTAAATCTTGTTTAGGAATAAAGCTGCTATGAGCATTCTTGTTTAAGTCTCTTTGCTGACATACATTTTCATATATTTCCCAGGATTGACACTGATAGAAAGTGGATATTTAACCCTGAAATGTCATTCTTAGTAGGGATATATTAGAGATTCAGTTCTTTGTATTGTCACTAGGAGTACAGGGGTATCTAATCTGGTTTTTCTTTGGACCCCTTCTGATAACTAATGATATTGAATATCTGTGCTTATTGGCCATTTATTACTATTCCTTTGTAAAGTTTGAGTTTTTAATATTGGATTCTTTTTTACTTACTTTTTATTTACTTTTCTATTTTAGTTTCAAGTCGCTGACAGAGATGTATATTGAAATGTTTTTACCAGTCTACAGCATGAATTATGTTCTTTAATGATATTTTTTGAAAAGTAAAACTTTAACTTTTCCAAAGCCCCATTTTACCTTTTGCATTTCTCTGTTTCTTTTCAAAACTATGACCTCACCACAGCTTAGTTCCATTTATCTAACCTTCTTCTTTACACTTTTATTTTCGTATATTTTCTATTTACATATCACTACATTACCTTATATATAGTAATCACCACTAACACTGTTTTTGTTTTTCTTTACTTATTAATTATAAAGGAGTTACAAGAAGAAACCATGAGTTTTAATTGTTCTGCTGTTCTTTATTTTTTCTTGTAGACCCAAGGTCTTAATTTGGTATAATTTTCCTTCAGCCTAAAGAATATCTTTTTTTTAATCCTCACTTGAGGATATTTTTTTATTTATTTTCAGACAGAGTAGGAGGGAGGTGAGGAGGGAGAGAGAGAGAGAGAGAGAAACATTGATGTGAGAGAGACACATGAATAGGCTGCCTCCCATACAATCCCAACTAGGGCTGGGGATGAACTGCAATGGAGGTACATGCCCTTGACCAAAATGAAACCTGTGACTCTTTGGTCCACAGGCCGATGCTCTAACCACTGAGAAAACTGGCCAGTGCAAGCATGAACAATATCTTTTAGTACTTCTCATGGGGCAGCTTTCCTGGTGACCAATTCTTTCGGCTTTCATTTATCTGAAAATGTCTTTTTTCCACATTGTTTTTTGAGCAATGTTATCATTACAAATAATGTTTTGGCATTTTCATTATTTTTTCTAAATTTTCAGAAGTTTCATAATTATGTGTCTTTATAAGAGGTTTTGTTTGTATTCATTCTACTTTGGCTGCATGAGATTACTGAATCAATAGATTGACTTTTAAAAATAATTTTAGGACTATCTTTTTTTTTATCACTTTCTTTCTTCTTTAGAGTATCTAATTACACTTATATTTAATTTATTTTACAGCTTCTCATAGTTCCTGAGAGTCCCTAGTTCTTTAATCCTATTTTGTCTCTTCCTCAAATTAGATAATTTCTATTTATCTGGATAATTTCTATTTACTGACACTTATTTTCTTCCATCTTCAAACTACTATTGAGTTAATTTAGGGAAAATATCCTATTATTTTGAACACTACTAATATTCCTTGTTTGTGGATTATGATATTTTATTCTAATATTTCGAATATGTTTTTCCTTAGTTTTTTGAACTAGTTGCTTTCAAGGCTTTGTCTGCTAAATGTAACATCTATGTTATCTTGAGGTCAATTTTTACTAAGTGATTTAGTTTGTTGATGTGGTAGATACATGTGTAACTATTTAAAATACTGCCAAAGTCCTTTGCAAATTGTACCATTTTACATTTTCGTCAACAATGTACAAAAGTTCTAGTTCTTTCACATCCTTTTCAATGCTGTGTATGTTTTGTATTTTTAATTTTAGCTTTTCTAATAATTGTGTAGTGGTATTGGTGTCAAGAGGATTCTTGACTTCACACAGGAAATATTGCAAGATGGGAGCCAGACAAGAAGTTAAAGTGAAAAAGCAGGTTTTATTGAGCAGAGAGGACAAGCAAGAAAAGCCACTTCACAGACTGTGGCGAACTCTCTTCACCAAAGTGTCTCTAGAGGTTGAGTTTATATCGGTTTGTAGTTTCTATGCACAATTGCTAGTATGAGAAATAGAGAATGGAAAATGGTTGGGATTAAATTTAACCTTTACAAGATATATTTTGTGGTCTGTTTCCCCTTAATGGTATGGGTAAATAATAAGGTATGGGTGACTAACTATTAATCAATCTTTGCAGGAATTGTATTCGTCCGGAGGCTGCTCTTGGTCTGCTTGCTTCTCAGGTCAGCCGAGTTTCATGTTGGGCTCACACAGTAGGCCTCTGACTTAATTTCATTTGATTTCAGCTGATTTGTATAGTTTTCATGCCCCTCTCTTATATTAGTTTGTTATTGTGGTTTTAATTTAAATTTATGTAGAGAAAAATTGTTGAGCAATTTTTAATTTTCTTACTTGTCCTCCACATACCTTATTTGTTGAATTATCTGTTTTAAGATTTTTTTCAATTTTTAAAATTGAGTTGTCTATTTTTTACTAATTTTTAAGACCATTAGCAGATATATTTTTTACAATTATTTTCTCCATTCTGTGGCTTATCTTTTGATTCTCTTAACATTGCTTTTTGAAGAGAAGAGCTTTTTAATTTTTATTTTTTTATGTCTATCATGCTTTTGTTGTCAACATCTGAGAAATATTTTCTATCCCAAGATCACAAATGTTTTCTCCTATATTCTTGCAGACATTTCAGGGTTTTAGGTTTTGAGTTTTGACCTCTGATTGATGTTGGGTTATTATGGGGTGAAAAGTATGATTGGAAGTTGTTTTGTTTTACTTTGCTTTGTTTTGCTTATAGATATTCAGTTGATGCAACACAAATTATTGAAAACACAATGGTTTTCTCACTGTCTTGTTGAAAATCAGTTGTTCATAAGGTGTGAGTATATATCTAGACTCTTTGCAGTTCTATCTTTGCAGTTAATTGTTGATTGCTATGGCCAATACCATGCTGTCTTAATGCCTGCAGTGTTCTACGTCTTGGAGACAGATGGTGTTAGTTATACAATAGTGTCCTTTTATAAAGTTGTTTGGCTTTCTAGACTTTTGCATTTTATATTCAATTGAAATGGAATGTTAATTAAGGTTGCCCCATGCTTATATTAATTTACAAGTGAAATGACATCTTAATAATACTGTGTTTTGATTCATGAACATGGTATACAGCTCTTCTTTGAAATCTTCTAGCAATTCTTTTGTACTTTTAAGTGTGCAAGCTTTTAAATACATATTATTAAATTTATTCATAATGTGAAGGCATAAAAAATAACTCTCCTCCTACCTTATAAGTTCTAGCTGGTCTAATAATCAAATAATTAGAGAAAGATTAACAGGAGAAAATATACAAAGTTTATTTTGGATGTACATGCCAGAGACCCATAAGATCTGAGACCCAAAACCTGTTCGGTAGTTGAGACTTATGGCATTTTGGAAAAGGGAGAAGCAAGGCAGGGGTCTGAGATTCCAAAGGGAAAGTAAGTAATTCAGAGGAGAAAGAGCTAACATATGGTGAACAAATTCTTTCTGGGCCATCCTGAAACAGTGGGACACAGGGGGAAACAGGCTTTGCTAGATTTATTCTTATCTGGCACAATATGCTAATTTATATGTGCTAAGGTGATTATGCTGTTTCCCTTTCTGAAACAGGTTTTTCTTTATGAATTTCTTTGAGCAAGAAGGGAAAGGGTCAAAGCTTCTTTCTCTGTCTTTTGTTCTTTAATAACCAGCTTAAAATCAATATCCCAAAAGGTACACCTTAGAGTAGCAAAATTTTGGTCACCTTCAATAAGTAACTTATTTTTATTTTTTTATTTTTTATCCTCACCCGAGGATATTTTTCCATTTTTTGTACAGATAGAATGGGAGAGAGAGAGGAAGGGAGAGAGAGAGAGAAACATCGACGTGAAGGGACACATCGAGTGGCTGCCACCCACACGACCAACCAGGGCCGGGGACAAACTGCAACCGAAGTAACTCATATTTTTAATGTTTGATTTTTTTTGTGTATTTATCTTGTTTATGGAAAACTCACTAAACTCATTGACTCACTACTCTAGTTTTTATTTTTTTCTTGTCTTTTTGTAAATGAATAGTATCCATCAAATTTTGTATTGACAAGAAAAATAATTCTGAGATGTTCTAAATGAAAATTACAATGGCCAGAAGGTAAGAGAAAGGAGCAGAACAATTAGCCCTTTAATCACTGTGGGCCAGACAAAAAAATGCTCAACTCCTGAGTGTATGCTGCAATTTTGATTAATTTTCAGCTGGCTATTTCCATGATTATCTAAAAAGAGAATAACCAGGTGCCTTTGAACCCCAGGTTCTTCCACTTCTTATTTACACATAAACATTCTAGACTTGCCCACAACCCATTCAGGGAATGAACTCTTCTTCCTTGGACTCTGTGCCTGTCCCAGTGAGACAGGGTATGTGGCAAAACAAATGCAATAAATAAAAGGTACAAGAACTGTCATGAAGATAGTAAGATCATCCCCCCACACTGACCAAGACCAGCTTGATCCAACATGGTGACTAATGTCATCAAATGGTAGCCTCTAGCCGCATTACATGCTTATTGTAATACATTAGTATGCTAAAGGACACACCTTGAGACACCAGCATTGAAAATGGATAGCCCAGGACACAACATGTTTTCCCAGAAGTCTCCACACCTTCCCTAAAAAAATCCTGAATATTCCTCTCCCTTATTGAATGCCCTACCCCTCAAATAAATGAGCCTCAATAAAAGAGATAAATCTCAGGCAGGGTGCTCTGCATTTGGAGTAGCCTTTTCTCTGTTCCTCTTCTTCTCTAATAAACTCTCTTTTCCTTTAAACTCTGCACTGGCTTGACTTTGAATTCTTTCTTGTGCTAAGCCAAGAACCCACAGTCTAGCCAGATCTTTGGGCTCACAGAACCCTGAAACACCAGCAGCATCTCAACCAGTCTCACTTTATCTTCTCCCATTTTTCTCCCATTACTTGTACAAAACCATTTGCAAAACTCTGGGACTCTGGAATGACAGATATGTTTGCTTTATCTCCCTAGCCATGATGCTGTGGTTTAAACTCCATACCCAAAACCATTCATTTTTTTTTTTCTTTTTATTTTTGCTAGCAATGTCCTAATAAACCATTTTTTTTAAAAAAATGACTTCTTGGTCTAGCCAGTGTGGCTCAGTGGTTGAGCATCAACCCATAGACCAAGAGGTTGTTGGTTTGATTCCTGGTCAGAGCACATGCCCAGGTTGTGGGCTCCATCCCAGGTTGGGGAAGTGCAGGAGGCAGCTGATCAATGTTAATATTTCTCTCTCACTGATGTTTTTATCTCTCCCTCTCCCTTCCTATCGCTCTAAAATCAGTAAAAACCATTAAAAAATAAAATAAAATAAAATGTCTTTCAATCATGGAAGTTGAATTTTTTTGTTTAACACTGTAAATATGTCATCTGAGAATGAAGACAGCTTTACTTTTTTCTTTCCAATCTGGATGTCTTTTATTTTTATTTTCTTTTTCTTTCAGCTAGACTTTCAGGACAGTGTTGAACATAAATACTGAGAGAAGATAGCCTTACCTTGTTAATGATTTTTTAAAAATCAATAAATTATTAAGGATTAAGTGTAGTGGTGGTGTTTTATAGATCTTCTTTTGGGGGAGAGATCTCATATACAGAGTTTCCTTCCAGTTTTCTTTGAGATTTATCATGGATAATGGATATTGTAAAATGTTTTCTTCTTTATTAAGAAAATCATATAATTTTTCTTTTTTAGTTTTTTAACTAAAAAATATGACATTAATTAATTTTATGTACTAAACCAGTCTTGCAATCCTGGAGTAAACCTCACTTTTGTCTAGGTGCATTATCCTTTGTCTGTAGTGCTGAATTTGGTTTATTAAAATTGTATTAGACATTTTATGTTAATGCTTATGAGGCATATTTGTTAGTCTCTAGTTTGGTGTTGATATTAGGGTAATTTAAGCTTCATAAAATAAGTTGGAATATATTGAACAATCTTCAATTTTCTGGCAGTTTTAGTAGAACAGGTTTTTATTTTCCCCTAAATTCTTACAGAATTCACCGAGGAGGCCATCAGGGCCTACAGGTTTCTTTTTGGAAGATTTTTAAACTATAAATTCAATTTCTGTAACAATATTGGGATTTTAGGTTACTTATATCATCTTGAGGGAGACTTGGTAATTTTTGTCTAAAACATTTTTATACCTTACTTGCATTATTAAGTTCATAGATCTACAATTGCTGTAATATTCCCTTGTTATTCTTTTAATATTTGTACAATCTGTAATAGTGATATCATTTTTATTCCTAATATTGGTGATTTGTCTTTTATTTATTTCTTATCAATCTGGCTAACAATGTCTTGATTTTAATAATTTTTATCAAAGAATCAGCTCTTAGATTGATTGACTTTTATTTTCTTGTTGTATAATTTCCCCCATTATTTTATTATTTCCTTTATGTACTTAGTTTGAGTTTGCTCTTCTGTTTCAGTTGTTTAATATGGAAACTGAGGTCAATTATTTGGGAACTGTGTTCGCATATCAGTTTTGAGAAGTACCATGGTACCGCTGTAGCACTGGATGGTTGATACTTTAATGTCTCATGAAGACATTCTTCTGTGCTTTCACTTGACCAGAACACCAAAGCTCTTGGTACAGTTTGACCTTCTGTATGTTTTCTGTCCTCTCAATCTCAGAGCAGCTGATCTCTGGAATAGTTTAACCTTTAACCCTTAGATTTCTGGCTGTTTCCCACCTGCTCATCTCCTTTCTCCGCAGTAACTTTCCCCACAGATGAGAGTTGCTTCATTTGGTTGTATCTGTGATCCTTCAACAGCACTTGACTGCTTCATTACCGTTTCCTTGTGCTGTATTCTGGAAATTGTCCCCAGCATGCCAAGATATACATGGGGCTCATCCCTTGATTTTTTCTTCTTTAAAGTATTGGTGTGCTGCACTGCTCATTTTCCAATGCTGAAAAACAGTTATCTTTTATATTTATTTACTTTTATGTTGAGAGAGAAAATCAATGGAAACTGATACATTTATTTCAAGGATTATTATTCAAGTCTATTCAGTCACCCAGGTGAAACACCACTTCAGAATGCCTCAATTTCCTGTTTCTGTGCCAATGAAATTATGCCATATTTGAATGTTGGAGTAATTCTGGGGATGCATTGGATAAATATCTTTATTATTAATTCACTTTTAGTTGATCATTTAATGCTTAACTTTTCCTTGTGGTTAACTTCCCACATGCTGTATTTTAAGCCCTTTGGAAAGTGCCATATATCTTTATCAACACAAGTTTAAACTGTGATTATGTAGTTCCAACTCAAATGGCACAGGAATAATTTTCCATCACCCTTTCTTACACTCGTAGATTTATTGAATGTGAATTTCTTATACTCCAGTGTTTATTGAATGTGAAACCCCACTGCTTGTTTCTATATGTGCAAACAAATGCAAATTGTACAAGATGATTACTGAGCAAAAAAGAGACTTCACTAATTCCATTAATTAAGGCAGCACGATGTTACAGTTTCCATGAAAGAACGAATGAGATTGAAAAGTTATTTATAGTTGGAAAAAAAAAAAAGACAGTGGTATTTGAATGGGAGTCGAGAATCCTCTACTTTGGAGTAGCTGAGGTAACTCGGTTGGGAGTGGAAGCTGTAAAATGGGGGGGGGGGGTATGGTTTTAAGCAACAGAAAATGAGGATTGTGGCTTTGGGTAGAAATTACTAATAAAAACACAGTCAGTATTTCTATAGAATCAAGACTATTTTATACCAAGTACTAAGAACCCTTGTAAGAGGTCTGACTAAACTTGACTCCTAAATGTAATGAAGGTAGACCATGGGAGGCTTATCAAAATAGCTGTTAAGGTTTCTCTGTGTCTAATTTGAAAATTATATATCATTTAACTAAAGCCCAAGGAATTTTGTTAAAAACATAACTTTGAGGGAAGAAAGTTGTGGATTGAAATTCTTGTTTTAGTATTTGTAAGAAGTGTTATGTCAGAAAATTTACATTTGAGCTTCAGTGTCCTCTGTACAATGGGTTGATGGCATAAAGGGTTGTGGTAGGAATCAAATGAGATACTTTATATATTGCTGGCATGGTATCTGCCATATAAAGAGCATCAGTTAGGGGAAAATTATTATGTATTATAATTAATGCTGTTATCATTATCTTAACAGTCAGGAAATCCATACTGAAAGTTGTTATATCTGTGATTATATAAGAAGAAAAGAAGATATAAGGGTTAAGTGTTTCTTAGATGAGAGACACAGGAGAAAGCTTAAGCCCTCAGAAGTAGGAAATGTGGAAACAACTGAGAAACTGTGTGCTGACAGTAACTAAGAGACGTAGAGAAAGCTATATAGGGTCCCAGCTGTAATATATTATCATGACTGCATTCATCTTTTGAAAAGCCAGTTGTATTTTACTTAGTTTTTAGATAGCTAAATAAATAATTATGTCATGCTTTCCCTTGGTTATGCCTATTTGGGTAGAGAGAATACAGAATGTGTTATGTTTGAGAAGAATATGGAAGGAGATTGCTTTATATTCCAGCTGTTAAAAACATTTACAAATAACTATCAGAAAGGTAATTGATGTATTTCTAAAATTAAAATCAATTTATAGGGTAACGGAAAAGGTGTAGCACTTTTGGAAAGAATTTGGCATGCTCTCCAATGAGCCATAAAGTCTCCATCCATGGGACATGAACTATTTCTGGGAAGCCATCCTACAGAAGTAATTAAATATATAGGGGAATCCATATACATTAATGTTTTGGTCTCAGTATTATGTTATATTAAGTTTTCAATTTATACTAAGTATATAAGAAAATTATTGATAAATTATTAAATAGTATTTATAAATTCATTTATATCATTAAACTATATAGCAATATATACATTAAAAAATTATAAATTCCAAATGCTATATTTACAGAATGGTTATAATAACATTAAGGAAATAGGGAGTTATAAAATTGAGAAGTGGCCCTGGCCAGTTTGGCTCAGCAGTTAGAGCGTTGACCTGCGGTCTGGAGAGACCCGGGTTCAGTTACCGCTAAGGGCATGTACCTCCGTTGCAGTTTGTCCCCAGCCCTGGTTGGTTGTGCGGGTGGCAACCACTCGATGTGTCACTTTCATGTCGATGTTTCTCTCTCTCTCTCTCTCTTCCTCTCTCTCCCTCCCACTCTACCTGAACAAAAAATGGAAAAATGTCCTTGGGTGAGGATAAAAATAAATAAATAAATAAAAATAAATAAAATTGAGAAGTGCACTAATACATTTAGAAGTGCATGCTAACATTTTGTATGTAGAGAGATCAGAATAATTTTTTCCTTTATCTATTTTTATTGTTTTATCTAAAATTTATTAAAAAAGGTTTTTAATCCTCACCCAAAGATATTTTTCCATTGATTTTTAGATAGAGTGAGAGGGAGGGAGGGAGGGAGAGGGAGGGAGACAGAAACAGCCATGTGAGAGACACATCAATTGGTTACCTCCTGCAGGACCCCATCCAGGGCCAGGGATTGACAATCAAGGTACATGCCCTGACCAAAATTAAACCCATGACTCTTTGGTCCATGGGCCAACACTCTAACTGCTGAGCCAAATCGGCTAGGGCTATCTAAAATTTTTTAATAATGGAATAATTCTTTCTCTCTTATGAAAACAGAAACTATTTAACTTTAAAATAAGGATTCACTGTGCCTTTTCGGGAATACTTATTTAACATACATATACATACCTTTAATGACATTATAGATTTTCTAATTAGGTAAAAGTTAATTTTCATACATTTAAGATTATAATCTGATGCTTACTGCTTCTAGAATCTTCTCCATAATATATCTCTTTGTAGCTGAACATTCAGCTTCAACACATCTCATGAAAATGATGATCTTTTCAGTTCATCTTTCAAAGTGCTGAGTATATTTTTTGTTCTGTTAATATAAAATCAGTCTTCCTATAGATTATACTCATACTTTTTGAGGTATAATCCTTCTTTTAATGGCAATCTTCCAAATGCATAAGTACACAATTAATAATACAAAAACAGAAAATAACACCCAGAGTCTGATTTACTTGGCATTTGGCTCCAGAATTTTTGTCACACTATCCCAAATGCATTTGCAATTTATCTCTAGTCTTCAGATTGAATACATTTCTGTAGTTTTCTCCCACTAGCTCAGAAGAGAAAAAGACTATCACTTTTCTTTCTTTCCATTAATGGAGCTTAAATCCAGTTAGCTTCTTTTGGTTTCATAGAAAAACATTTTTAAAGGAGCATAGTTTATAAACAGAAATTACCTGTTAGTTTTAACCTTGATCAGAACTGAATTTAATAAAAA
Organism: Molossus molossus; assembly: GCF_014108415.1. NCBI lineage: Eukaryota > Metazoa > Chordata > Mammalia > Chiroptera > Molossidae > Molossus > Molossus molossus. Next base: position 2,223,247 of record NW_023425348.1, read on the forward strand.
ATAAAATCAAAACCATTCTCATGTTTCCCATCCTCTCAACTTTCAGAGAATCAATAAAACTACCAAAGCTACCCCACAAAACATGTATTCCACTCAATAAGGTGTTAGAAAATCAATACAAGCAAAGAAAAATTATTTCATGGGAGCGGAAACTTTCACTCTGTTTAATACAACTGCTTAATCATATTGTGCACTACATTTTAAATATGTCTTGACAGAAAGGGAACTACAGCAAAAGCTTCTCTTGGCTATGCTTTCATATATTTCTTGGGACTAAAAAAGTATAAAGATATTTTAAAAACTGTTTTAAATTTCCTGACCAAAAGATACATTACTTATTGATTAAAGCATATGAGGTTTATTCAACCTATTCCTTCCTTGGTTAAGATGCTCCCTTGAATTATAGTTGACATAAATTTATTAAAGTGAGTATTTCAAGAACTGTTTTTTAATTCTTTTTAAGTTTTCACTAATGACTTTTTCTTAGATGGAATCTTCAGAATGGACACACCACATGTAGTATATAATTGTCCTCAGTGCACATCAATAAATTGTTAGTGGACTATGCTTACTCAAGTCCACTGTTCCAGAAAAATTTTCCAATTAAGTCACTTATTTTAGAGCCGAGTCATCCTTGTAGTCTTAGGTTGGTCCTTTTCTCATTATTTATAAAAGAGTTTGTCTACATTAAAAATTCTGGCAAGGATGCCATGTACATTCCTAAACTTCTTGTGCACCGTATTCTCGTCTGAGTTTTTCAGCTATGCATAAAGAAAATTTTGTACAAGTACTTATGTCTTCTCACAGTTTAGTGATAGTGAGGCTGTAGAACAGTGATTACTGGCTAGAACCACAGCTTCAAGTTATGGATTAAAATTGAACCACCACTAATGCTTGAATTCTTAATCTATAGCTTTAAACACACGGTACAAAAGAAAATAAGTGTGCTTAAAAAGACTTTCTAAAGAGGAAGTATATTATATTGAAGTTAGAAAATTATATTAGTCACCACTTGAATCACTATGCACATATTTCATATGCACAGATCTAAACCCAGCTTGCTTTCTCTCAGTAGTATATGCTAGATTATGTTTATACACTCTGAAATAATACCATTTTCTCAGTTTGTTAACAAGAAAAAGTATTTTAATATTTCTTATGGCATTTTGCCCTAGCATTCTACTTGATTGCTCAAATTTTCATAATTCCATAAGAATGCATTCCCTTTTTAAGCAATAATGGAACTTTTGGCTAAGAGCAAGCTTATTTATGTCTCAATTCTTTTGGTCTACAGACAAGAACTTCTCTCTGGATAAAAATATTGGCATCATAATGAGATTCCATAGTGCTAAAAAACTAATTACAAAATGGAGAATTTTCAGAAAATTAAAATAATTTTCATTTGTGTTACCTACCATGCACATTCTCTCTCTCTCTCCCTCTCTCTCTCTCTCTCTCTCTCACACACACACACACACACTCAGCATTGTATTTGTATCATGAACCAAAATTATATTATTATTTTTAAGATTACTTATTTCTGTCTCTCCAAATTTAATATAAAGAAAAGTTTTTATCTTTTAATTTCTAAAGCCATAGTGTTCAATAGGGGGCCTGGATCATAGTGGGTAGTTTGTTATTTTTGGTTAAATAAGCTAATTAATGAGTCTTACTATAGAATATGCATTTATTTATTAAATGAATAAATTATAAAATGTGTAAATAATTGGATAACTGAATTATCAGCTGTGATATTAGGACTTCTGTCTTCATTTAATACACAGGAAGAAGTAATAGGGCTTACTGAACCCAAAGCGAGAATCTATAGAGAAAACATTGGCTCCCCTGCCTCCAGATTTTCTCATATTTTTTTGCACTAATGATTGAAGTGGGAATTTTAAAAACGCAATTGGTTTGTTGGCATTGACTTCTTAGCAGTGAATATAAATTAGCAGCAGGAAATCAAAAGGAAAATATCTATACAAATTTAGAAATCTAGTTTTAATGAAAATTAAGATATAAAATGGCCCTTATTTAAGTAGAAGAACTATTAGGAGTTATTTGAGTATTCACCTTCACTGGGTCAACTCAAGGGTTGAATTTTTTTGTGGTTTAGCATGGATATATTTAATAGGATATACTCTGGTAACAATGGAAGTTTTTACCAGTTTTTCTGGAGGTCACACCTAATTATAGACTTCTGAACCTAATCTCAGGTACCACTGGTCTTCTAGTAAACTCAAAGTCTTCAATCTGTTTTTTCTTTCAGTCAAAGCCATTGTTATATACACATATGGATGGTTATATATTCATATGATCTATTTCTCTAAAACTATACATATCTGCATACTCCCATCCTTTATTCCCACTGAATCCATGTTGCTCTGCATTAAATTTGTTTTTGCTAGATCCAAACTAATATTCTCATGTACCACTTTAATTTTATCATTTCCTTTTGTGAGATGATTTAATGATATATGTACTCAACAAATATGTATTGATCAACCCCAGTATGTCAGGTTCTCTAGATCCTTCAAATATATCACTTTAAACAGATAAAGATCCTTGCTTTCATGAAATTTATATCATTGCAAGGAGTAACATGTAACAAACACTAGACATACTAAATAAGTAAACAATGTTCTTTAGTATAAGCTAATAAGAGCTAATAGAAAAAAAGGAGAGCAGTTTATGGGAGATTTAAAGCAAGGAAAAGAAGTTTCAGCAACAATTTTAAATAGTTTTTGAGATCAGGGATTATTAAGGAGGGAAAGTATGAGTAAGGATACAAAGACGGTGAAGAATTAGCTTTGCAGATTTATGACCCATCAACTGCAATATATGTAAGATAATTTGGAGACAGCAGTGAGTAAGGAGAAAGTCATGATTGCCTAGGTTAAAGGCTAGGAGATAATGCATTATTCAGAATATTTTATATTTGATGTTCTTAGTGGGATAAACCTTAAGATATTCAACCAACAATTTGAAATTCAAGTGTAGCTCTTTCAAGAAAATTTAGAAATGAAACAGACTTCTTTTCTGCATCTGACCACCCTTTCCATGTTTGGGATATCCTTCACCTTATGGGGGAGCACCTTATTTTAGAAACAGAGAGAGATTCCAGGCAGATATTTTCCCAGGCTTTCTTGTAGCTCAAGTCCACATTCATGAGCAAGGCTCTACTAATAGAATCTATCTATCCCAATTGCAAAGTAAATAGCTCATAGGTGAAGAAGCAAGGATGATACAGACTTCCATCTTTTGCATCAGTTTTCCAAGGCAGGAATGAATGTAACTAACAATGGTGGAGCTGCAGTATCTTGGCTTGGTTAGTGGTGCTTTCAAGAGGCCTTTGCTGTGTCACACTAGTAGACTTGCTCCTGGCTATTTACCTTCCAAGCCAAGCTCTGTGGCTCTACCGAAAGGCCTGTGTCTAACCACATCTCCTTTAATAAACTTATTTCCTGTCTAATTTTATGTGAGTACATAAAACACAGAGTTTATTCTTGTGTTATTATTTATTAATTAATCATTGTATCATTTTCCATACAAATCATTGTAGACCTACTTTTGCTCTACTGTGTGTGTGTGTGTGTGTGTGTGTGTGTGTGTGTTAAACGTATATACTGATAGGAGCCAAAGATAGATATGGACATCATATACAAATACACATAATAATTCAAGTCAAAGAATGAAAAATACAAATTAAAGAGTTGAGAACTAAGGAAGATAAAAAAAAAAAAAAAAAAGACTGAGTAGAAAGATTCAGTGAATTACTTGGAAGAAGAAACAGGAATCCTGGAAGAAGCAGTCTGAACACAGGAGAAAAACCAATAAATGCCTTCCTTTTAAATGGGGTAAACTTTTAAAGTATTTCAAGGAGAAATCAAATTTCATAAGGATCACTGGGAACTTTCAAGGGTGTTTTTTGAGTAAAGAAATCATTTAATGACATCCTCACAAACTCACATCCACCTAAATTGTAAAAGCACCATGAATTAATCTGATTACCCAACTGGAGTCCTTTCTACCAAACCAACCACATTCACAGTCAACATCACAGTTATCGTCATATGATTTAGTGTTTTATTGCTTTGTATACATAAATATAAATTAGTCATGCCTGCTAGGTTACAACGTTCAGGAGAGCGTGCAATATTCTTCATATTTTCCTTCTGACCTAGTCTAAGATACTGCACAGAGTGCTCGTCATATTCTTTTAGGATTCTCTATATGTTTTATTGTATCTCTTGTCCCTATCTACTTCTGCTGCTTTTGCCTACCATTCAGAACATGCAGTCTTCAGAATGTATTCAGAGGTACATAGACTCCAAGTTATTCTGTTGTGGAACAATGAAAAGCTAGGAAAATTCCGGACAAGTGGAATAGGGAAACTGAGACAGAAAAATTAAACAAAGCCAAAAAGCTTTGCAGCCGGCTTGTAGAAGGACCTTGTCTTGAGAACAAAGGATTAAAATCTCTCATTCTCACAAAAGATGCAGGAGAGGAAGGATGAAGGGGTAGGAAGAGTACAGCCTTATCTCTTCCCACTATTTAAACAGAAAAGCCAACAATCTGTGGATTTAATTGCCAGGTTCTTCTCATAAATTTTGGGAAAGCCATAACAGAGAAAAGGGGAGAATTTCAGAGTTAATCTGTACCGGAATATCTAGCAAGAGGAATTTAAAAACCTATAAACAGGAGCCTATATAAGGCAGAAACTTCCCCCACCCCACTGGTTCTTCTAATTAGCTGAGAGCCCATCTGTGCTTCATAGCCAGATGTATAGATTTGTTTGCCTTGCTTATTTAATAAACATGCATACTTTAAATTTTTAATAAATTTGTTATTAAATGAGGGTCGCTCATTTAAATTTATTTATATGTGCATGACAACAACCTAGGTGGGAACAGCCCTCCCCCTCTGACTCAGGAGACTGTCTGATAATCCCTCTCTGGTATCTGTGAGAGGTGCCTGTTACAATTCCACCATAATTTTTTTTCGTCTTGTGCTTTGTTCGGTATATCTGTGCATATTTTCAAGAACCAAGGACACAATGGAACAGAAAGTATGCATAGAGAGATCATTCAAGGCACATCATGGAGGTCTGTAAGTGGAGCAGAATATTTTTAGCAATCTTAGCAAAAAACCTTGGGCTTCCAGTGATTTAATTGCTAAAAGACTTGTTAATCAGAAATATTTAGAATAGCTTTGAATCCTTTCAATAATTGTCTTCTTCTCGATGAGGTGCTTGATCCACTTTGAATCCTGAATACTAGCTGCTGGTACTAAAATGTAGTACAATTGAAATCTCTGCTTGGGAAACCTCTGATCACTCCTGACTCCTCATATAAAATTACATTGGAGTAGCATAACAGAAACTTTAATATTATAACATTTTTTAAATGGAGAAAGAAAATGTAGTAACTAGTTTTTATTTTATTTTTTTAAAACTTATCTTTATTGTTGAATGTATTACAGCTATACCTCCTGTTTTCTTCCATTGACACCCCTCCTCCCCAATCCCGCCCCTCTCCTACGTTCCCCACACTATTGTCTGTGCTCATTGGTTATGCATATATGCATAGAAGTTATTTGGTTTATCTCATCTTGTCCTCCCTCCTCCCTTCCCTTTGAGGTTCATCAGTCTAACAACCAATTTGTACTTAATTCCTTCATCTCATTTAAAATACAATATGTTTTTCTTTTGCTACACATTTTGTAATAAGTAGTCTTCATGATCAGCTTTGCCAATTAAGTTATCTACGATTGAAAACACTCAGGTTCTCAAATAAAAAACAAATGTACTTGAACACAAAAAACTACATATCTAATTATAGCTAATTAAATAGAAAGCATTTAACAGTATTCAACAAAGACAAATGTGTTATAAAATAGAACACTCACATTATATTCCTAAAAGAGGGATATCTTGTATTCCACGTGTAGCCACATACAATGGCATACATTTTTGGGTTTCTAAAAGCAGAATACATACTATAAAAAAGAAAAATTTCTGGGTTTATTAGACATGATTTTAAAATTCGATGCTAGAATGCAGAAATATGCACAAAGATAAAAATAATTCAGTGACAGAAATGATTCCCATGTGGGGTAAAGAATGTAACCTGATATTAGTGATTAAATGCATAATACATTTAGAGAATAAATAACAAAATGAAATGAGTAATAAGGGAAGATGTGACTTCTGTAATGGTAGCTTAATAAACAATATAAACCCACTTTCTAGGAAACAAATGTAACTGGTGAAATTTTTTAAAAAAATTATTTTAAATCTCTGAAAATTGTCCTAGGGCCCAAAGCAAATAGTCATTCAAAAAAATCTTCTAAATTGTGATACCAACAACAATCTGTGGCATTTGAGCATAACCTACTTCCTCCTCCTTTCTCCTCATCTCAACATTTTTTCAAATGGAGCCAAAAAATTTGGGCTCCCTCTCCCCTCATTTCCTAGTCAAGGGATATGCTAATCACCAGGAAGAACGGTTTGTCAGCATTTCTCATCTTTATCAGTTCCTCATTACAGAGGATACATTTCTACTATTCTAAGCTGAGAAATTAAAGTCTTCCTTACTCCAGATTCCAAAATGGCAGAAGAGTGAATGGAAGTTACACAGACCATCTCCCAGGACCAAACTGGAATTACAACAAAAATAAAGACAAATTGTCAGGAAAAAGCAACAGAAAAGCAGCTTGGAGGACCAAATAACCAGGGACACTGATTGATCCTGGTAGGATTGTGAAGGTGCAAGAGGGGGACTGGGAGCCCACAGACAGCAGGGGTCTTAGCTGTGAGCAGCGCCCTCAGGTTAAACTCCCAAGAGGCTCCACAGCGTAGAGCCCGGACAGACACTATAATAGCCACAGCCACTTACCTTGGGCTCCAGCAGAGGGAGGACAGATTGGACTGAAACTGTGTGGGGACACTTGGGATTGGGAGGGCACTCAGAGCTTTTGCTGAGTTGCAGCTACGTAGAACAGTGGTCATCTTACTCCTTTCCAGGGCTCTGGGGAGAGGCCATGGCCCCTCCTTCAGAGATTCAACCCCACCTGGTGACCACTGAAATGCAAATTGAGGCCCATTAACAACCAGCATCTGCCCCACCCTCAGAAAATCCTCTTAGACTGAACACCTGAGGGAGTTTTTCATTCAACTGAGAAGCCAAGGCTTTTCAAGTTAGCTCTACTGATAGCCTCCAGGCAAAAAGCTAGAGGATAACTGTATTATTTCTGGGCTTGCAACTCTAACTAGGAAAGTAAGACTTGACAGTGGTATTTGACCCTCCCTGGTGCATCCAAACCCAGGAGAGGGAGCCACAAACAGCAGAACACCAATACCCACAGGGAAAATTTGGCAGGCTCCAAAGCCCACCATGATAGCCAAAATGGTGAAACACAGAAACAAAGGCCAAATGGAAGAACAAGAGACCTCTACCAAAGATGAGATAAATGAGGTGCAATTAAGCAAGTTAACAGAACTAGAATTCAGAGCCATGATGTAGAGGAAGCTCAACAGCATGTGTAAGGATATGAGCACCATGAGTAAAGACATAGAAATGTTGAAAATCAACCAGTTGGAAATTAAAAACCAACAGAAAGAAATGAAGAATGACATATCAGAAATGAAAAACACATTGGAAGGTCTAAAAAGCAGAGTAGGGGAAGCTGAGGACTTGATCAGTAAATTAGAAGACAGGCTAGAAAAAATCAACCAATCAGAAAACCAAAAGGAAAAAATGATTTAAAAACAGGAAGACAGCTTAAGAGAACTGTGGGACAACTGGAAACGAAATAATATTCGCATCATAGGAGTCCCCGAAGAAGAAGAAAATAAGCAAGGGTTAGAGAATATATTCAAAGAAATAGTGACAGAAAACTTCCCTAATTTGGTGAAGGAAGGAGGCATTCAAGTTTAAGAAGCACAGAGAGCCACAAGTTAGAAGAATCCAAACAGGCCCACACCAAGACACATAGTAATCAAACTGCCAAAAATTAAAGACAAAGAGAGAATCCTAAAAGCAGCAAGAGATAAGCAACAGGTTACCTACAAAGGAAACCCCATAAGGCTCTCAGCTGACTTCTCACAACAAACACTACAGGCCAGAAGGGAATGGCATGAAGTAATCAAGGTGATGAGAAACTAGGATCTGAATCCAAGACTACTCTACCCAGCAAGGCTATCATTCAAAATAGAAGGTCAAATAAAGAGCTTTCCAGACAAAAAAAGGCTAAGGGAATACATTAGCACCAAACCAGCACTGCAAGAAATGTTAAAAGGACTGCTGTAATTACCAGGAGAAATAGGAAGAAAAATAGAACCACACTAAAATATATAGAACAAGCTAAAAGATTGGAGATCTAGAGATTCTGGCAACAAGTAATGTTGTGGACTTTAGTCTGAAGGATGGAAACTCAGGCAGAATTTCTACATTGCTGTCTGGGGACAAAATTCCTTTTTTGGGAGACCTCTTTGTTTGCTCTGAAATCCTTCAATTGATTGAGGAAGGCCAGTAAACATTATTATTAAATAATCTGCTCTAATTAAAGTCAACAGAGTTAAATGTTAATCACATCTAAAAAGTATTTTACAGCAACATCTAGACTAGTGTTTGACAAAACAACAGGTCAGCATAATCTAGCAGACTGGACACACTCCATTTTTGTGATTTGTGTGTTTCTAGGAATTTGTACATTTTTTCAAGTTTCACTAATCTGTTGTCATACATTTTTTCAGATTATTATTTTACAATCGTTTTATTATCTATAAAGATGGTAGTAATGGTTCCACTTTAATTTCTGTTTTAGCTATTTGTATTTTCTTTTGTCATTCTAACTAAAGTTTTGTTAATTTTGTTGCTCTTAGTGAAGAACCAGCTTCTGGGTTCATTGATGCTCTCTATTGCTTTTCTAATTTTTATTTTTCTCTGTTCTAATCTTTATTATTTCTTCTCTTCTGCCAGCTTTAGGGTTAGTTTGCTCTTCTTTATCTAGTTCCTAAAGGAATAAAGTTAGGTTATTGATTTGAAATCTTTCTTTTTTAATATAAGAGTTTACAGCTATAAATTTCTCTCTGAGCACTGCCTTTGCTAAATTCTATCATTTTTTGATGTGTTATGTTTTTCTTTTAATTCATCTCTAAGTATTTCTAATTTCCCTTGTGATAGCCTTTACTCATGGGATGTCTCTGTGTGTTTTAATTTTCACATAGTTAAAAAATTTCCAGTTTTTCTTCTATTATTGAGTTCAAGCTACATTTCATAGTTGTCAGATAAGATATTTTGTATGTTTTCAATCTTTTTAAATGAATTGAGGTTTGTTTTGTGGTACATTTCGTTTTCCCTGGAGAGTGTTCTAAGTACTTTTGAAAAGAATGCATATTATGCTGTTGTGGGTGAAGTGCCTATATGTGTTTATTGGTTCTACATATGTTTACATATATCTAGTTGGTTTATAATGTTCAAGTCCTCTGTTTCTTTGTTGATCTCTGTCTAAAAGTTTTTTGCCCTCCGGACAATGACACACTGAAATGTCAACTATTATTGTAGAGCTATTTCTCTCTTCAATTCTAGCTATAATTGCTCTCTGTATTCTGGGACTCTGGTTTTTTGGGTTGTAATTGATACATTTTGTGATGATTTGACCATTTTATCAATATTTAATGTCCTGTTTGTCTTTTGGAACAGCTTTTGACTGCAAGTGTATTTTGTTTGATGTTAGTACAGCCACCCTAGCTCTCTTTTAGTTACTCTATGCATGGAATTGTTTTCCATTGTCTCACTTTCAATTCATTTGAATCTCTGAATCTAACGAGCATCTTGCAAACAGTGTTTAGTTAGATTATGTTGTGTTTTTGTTGTTTTATCCATTCTGTCAATTTCTAGCTTCTGATTGGAAATTGTAATTCATTTATATTTAAAGTAGTGACAGAAAAGGAACAAGTTACTTTTGCCATTTTCTTATTATTTTTATATGCCTAAAAACGTTTTGTCCCTCATTCCCTTCATTACTGCATTCCTTTTTTGTTTAGTTGATTTTTCATTAGTGATTGATTTTTATTTTCTTCTTATTTCCTTTTGTGTATTTTTTAAAAAACATTTTCTTTGTAGTTACCATTGGGATGAAATTAAACATTCTAAAATTTTGGTGCAAATTGATACCAACTTTTCTTTCATCACGTACAAAAAATGTTTTTTACAGCTCCATCTCCTTGCTTATGTTGTTATTACATACTGCATTTTTATATACTGTGTGCCTAATAACACAAATTTATTATTATTTCTATAAATTTGTCTTTTAAATCTTGTAAGAAACAAAAATTAAAGTTACTAATAAAGCCCTGGTCAGTTAGGCTCAGCGGTTAGAGCGTCGGCCTGTGGTCCAGAGAGACCCGGGTTCGATTTCCTCTAAGGGCACATACCTCGGTTGCAGTTTGTCCCCAGCCCTGGTTGGGTCCTGCGGGTGGCAACCACTCGATGTGCCCCTTTCATGTTGATGTTTCTCTCTCTATCTTTCTCTCTCTTTCTCTCTCCCTCCCTCCCACTCTATTTGAACAACAAATGGAAAAATGTCCTCAGGTGACGATAAAAAAAAAAGTTACTAATAAAAAAATATAATTATACTAAATTTTCTATTTGGTCTATTATTTATAATTACCAAGTTTCCTTCCTTCCTTCCTTCCTTCCTTCCTTCCTTCCTTCCTTCCTTCCTTCCTTCCTTCCTTCCTTCCTTCCTTCCTTCTTCCTTTCTTGCTTTCTAAATTTTTGGAGATTATGTTGTGCTCTTTATTGACAAAAATAAAAGCTCTACTATTAATATATTTTCCTTCCTTTCTGTACTGTACCTCTGGTTTTCTCTAGACCTTCCTGCCAGGCTGCTTAATTAACTGCTTTGGGTATGTTCCTTCCTACAAGACTAATGGGTCAAGGCCACACCTTCATTAAGGCCCTTGCCTACCCCCTCCCTTCCTCTCCCTTCTCTTCTTCCCCATACCTCAATAGGACTATTGTCAGTGAAGTCATAGCTGATGGGTAGAGAATGAAATACAGGGTTTATTTTGGGTGGAGAGGAGGCAGCCAAGGTCTAAACACTGGTTTCAAAGGAGTCTCAATATTATTACAGCTTTTATAGTCAATATTAATGCAGCTTTTAATTGTAGTTGTCTTTTTTATTTTACCCTAAAGGATCTTCTATAACATTTCTTGTAGAGCAGCTCTAATGGTTAATGAATTCCAAAAGCTTTTGTTTATCTGGGAATGTCTTAATTTCTTCTTCATTTTTGAAAGACATGTTCTCTGGATACAGAATTTTTTTGTTGTTGTTTTTTTCTTTTAGCTCTTTAAAATGTCATCCTTCTGCTTCTGGTGTCCATAGTGTCTGAGGGGAAATTGACTGTTGATCATACTGTGGATCCCTTGTTCTTAATAAATTGTATCTCTTTTCAAGATTATATTGTTGTCTTTGACTTTCAATGATCTGTTTATAATCTGTTTTGGCTGAGGTCTATTTGAGTTTGTCTTACTTGGATTTGTTACGTTTTTTTGATTTGCAGATGCTGTCCTCAATCAAGGTTCAAATAATTTGAGCTATTATTTTGTCATTTTTTTTCCCATAATATGCATGTTAGTCCACTTACTAGTGTCCTATAAATTAATTAGTCTCTGTTCACATTTCATTTTCCCACTGATCTTCATATTCAACCATTTCAACTGTTTTATCTTCAAACTTCCTAAGTGTTTCTTCTGCCGACTCAAACCTGCTATTGAATCCCTGTAGTAAATATTTTATAGTAATTATTTTAGCTACAAGATTTATATTTGACTCTGTTTTATATTTCTATATCTTCATTGATATTCTGTTTTATACATTGTTTTACTGATTTCCTTTAGTTCTTGTTTTGTTTCCTTTAGCTCTTTGACTGTATTTAAGACTGTTGTTTAAAACCCTTTTTCTAGTAAATGACTTTGTCATGGATAGTGTCTGTTAATCTGCTTTTCTTTTTAATATGTTTTACTAATTTTTAGAGAAAGAGGAAGGAAGAGAGAGAGAGAAAAACATTGATGTGAGAAACATCAATTGGCTGTCTCCTGCATGCCCCCTACTGGGGATCGAGCCCACAACCTGGGCATGTGCTCTGACCAGGAATCAAACCCAGACCTCTCAGTCCATGGGACAATGATGAATCCACTGAGCCACACTAGCTGGGCTGTTTTGTTTTTTTAATGGGTCATATTTTTATGTTTCCTTGTAAGCATTGAATTATTTGTTGAAAAATGACTATTTGAATACTATAGTGAGGTAAGTATGAGAATTAGATTATTTCTTTTCCCTAGGATATATATATATTTTAATCTTCACCCAGGAATATTTATTTATTTATTTATTTATTTTCGGACAGAGTGAGAGGGAGAGATAGATAGAGAGAAACACCAATGTGAGAGAGACACATCGATTTGTTGCCTCCTGCATGACCTCATCAGGTTGGGGACCAAACTGCAACCAAGGTATGTGCCCTTAACTGGAATCAAACCCACAACTCTTTGGTCCACAGGCCATGGCTCTAACCTTTGAGCCATACTGGTCAGGGCTCCCTAAAATTTATTGTATTTTTTTTCCAAATTACCAATACCTGTAGTTGTCCAATTGTCTAGTGACTTTCAAACACTATTTTCTTTTGCAAAGACATTATTCTTTTCTGTGTTGTTACTGAAGTCTCTATTCCTTAGCTTGTGTTCAGCTAGTATTTTTACCCCAAATACTGAAAACTAAGATACAGAGAAAAAATCACAGTCTACAGATTGGCTCAGTCAGGACATTCATTCATTGCTTACTTAGCTGGGCTGGCACTGAGCCTGTGGATAAGCCTGAGGTGAAAGATAAAGGTCTTCTGGGTAGTTTCCTATCATCTTACCCCAGGCATGTCTTTCTAAATTCTCCAATATATGTGGTAATTTTGGAAGTCCTAATTTCCTAATAAAACTGACTGTCCTCAATATATGCTTCTGAGTCTCAGTATTCTATTGCTTATTTAAGCCATAATTGTTTGCCTCAGGCATCTGTGGGTTGTTAGTCTGATTTGTAGTGATTTCAAACTATGCCCACCACTTTCTGGTCTTAGTTCTGAATGAAGTGAAACAGAAACAAGCATTCTAAGCACTTTAGACATATTTATTTTATAAATGAATTCCCATTGTCCTCTCTTACTGTTATACTTCTCAATAAATAAAGTAATATGGCATAATCAATATCTTTGTGCATAAGAAAAGGATGCATTTTCTTAGGCTTTCTAGCAAAAATCTATAGAGTAGAAAAGGACTAGAGACAAAAGAAGGAAAAAAAATGTTTTCTTCCTTTTAATGTTTCAGGGGGAAAAAAGATTTTATATTCTTTCTCATTATAAAAGAAAAACTTCTTTCTGTATTGAAAAATAACATAAACACTGCACTGTGAATACAAAGAAGAAGAGTCAAATGCACTGCTATTGTTTTCAAGAGAAGATGCAAAAAATTATACCAAGTAAAATAAATGTTTCACTCAATTCCCCTCAGGCCACCCTTAAACAGCTGTCTAATAGTTTCTGTTCAATCACTGGATGATATGTGTCAACAATAAGTCCAAGCATGGTTACACTTTCTAAACCCCTATCAACAAAAAAGTCACTGAATAGATGCATAAAAATGCATGCTGAATGCTTCCTGTCAGAGAATTCTTCCCAACATGTATATAATCATGCAAACAGTCTCTCTTATGGCAAGACATACATGAAAGTCTGTGACTATCATGACCATTTCCATGTAAAGTGAATGGGATACTAAGAAAGAAGTAGAACAGGTACATTGCACCTGGAGTAAACTGCCATCAGCATGATGATGGATGCTATAATAAAACACTGGGTGGAGGGCAGCAAAAGCTTCCTTGGTAGGCAGCTATTGACTACCTTTCCCCTAACTACTGTGTAGTTTGAAAACTGGACATGTCTTCTTCTTTGGGGAGTTAATCATTAACATTAAAAAAGCTTGCAGAGCCCTGGCCGGTTTGGTTCAGCGGTTAGAGCGTCAGCCTGCGGTCCTGAGAGACCCAGGTTCGGTTCCCGCTAAGGGCGCGTACCTTGGTTGCAGTTTGTCCCTGGCCCTGGTCGGTTGTGCGGGTGGTAGCCACTCGATGTGTTCCTTTCACGTGGATGTTTCTCTCTCTCTCCCTCCCACTCTACCTGAACAAAAAATGGAAAAATGTCCTCGGGTGAGGATAAAAAAAAAAAAAAAGCTTGCAGAGTAATATTCTCAATCATACTCAGGGCTTTTACTCCTCTTATGCAAAGTTAATCTCTATCCTCTATTTTATTCAAGAAAAGTATAAAGCCCATACTGGGATTTTAATTTCAAAATAAAATATGAACCAAAAATAAATCCAGAGAGTGGATAATATAAAAATTATAAAATAAGCTGGCTTATGAAACAACAGCTTCCCCCATGTTAAAAGCCCTTAAGCAGTGGTGATTACCTGTCAGAAATGCTATTTCAATGGTATTTCTTCTGAAGTGGAAAGCTAAACTAGATGGCAGATAAATTATAATAGTTTCATTAAAACTAGTTACTTATAGAAGTCACTTGACCTTTTCATCCTTTTTGTCCTCCACAGTTTATGTTGCTTTACTGATTTTAACTGTGCATGTTTTATATTCATTCATTTATGATTGATGGGACTTGGAGGTTTCTAACACTGTCACCAAGTGTCATGGAATTTTATTCTTAAATCTATACTAACTGTAAGAATTTATGCAGAAGAAATAGTGACGTGACTGAGCTTTCTTACGTAGGTAGTTTGTTAAAAGCTGTTATTCAATAGCTAACACATTTTAAAGAAATAGAACAAAAAATCATCAGATTTGAATAGAACCACATAAGACCCCGAATAGCCAAAGTAATTCTTAAAAAAAAAAGAATGAAGCCAGAGGTATCACATTATTTGACTTCAAATTATACCACAGAGCTACAATAATCAAACAGCATGGTACTGGTAGAAAAACAGACAGACAGATCAATGGAACAGAATTGAGAGCCCAGATATGAAATCATATATATATATGAGCAGATACTTTTTGACAAGGGAGCCAGAAACACAATGGAGTAAGGCAAGTCTCTTCAATAAATGGTGCTGGGAAAATTGGAAAGCCACATGCAAAAGAATGAAACTAATTTTCCATGTACAAAAATTAATTGAAAATGGATCAAAGCCATAAATATAAGATCTGAAACAATAAATTACATAAATGAAAACATAAGTATTAAACTTATGGACCTTGGTTGTAGAGAATATTTTATGAACTTGATTCCAAAGGCAAGGGAAGGCAAAAATAAGTAAATGGGACTATATCAAACTAAAAACCTTGTGCTCAGCGAAAGAAACTGACAACAAAATAAAGAGGCTGCCAACTGAATGGAGGATGGTATTTACAAACAATAGCTCCAATAAAAGTTTAATATCTAAATTATATTAAGAACTCATGAAATTCAACACCAAACAACCAACCCACTTAAAAAATGGGCAGAGGACCTGAACAGACACCTCTCCCATGAAGATACACAAATGAACATCAGATATACAACAAATGTTCAACCTCACTAGAAATTAGGGAAATGTAAAGCAAAACTACAATGAGATACCACTTCACACCTGTTAGAATGGCTATTATCAAACAAAACAAGTAATAACCAATGTTGGAGAGGTTGTGGAGAAAAGGGAACTCTCCTTGCTTGCTGGTGGGAATGTAGAATGGTTCAGCCACTATGGAAAACATTTTGGTGGTTCCTCAAAAAATTAAGAATAGAGTTACCATGTGACCCAGCAATCCCTCTCCTGGGTATATACTTTAAAAACTTGAAAACATGTGTTTGCAAAGATCTATGTACCCTTATGTTTATTGCAACATTATTCATGGTGGCCAAGAAATAGAGACAACCAAAGTATTCTTCAGTAGAAGATGGGGTAAGGAAGATGTGGTACATATAAACAGTGGAATACTACTCAGCCATAAAAAAACAAATACTACTATTTGCGACAACATGGATGGACCTTGAGAATATAATGCTAAGTGAAATAATCCAGTCAGGAAAAACTAAGAACCATATGATTTCGCTCATGTGGGATATAAAACTGAAACCTGTGGACACAAACAGCAATGTGTTGGTTGCCAGAGGGAAGCGGGCAGGGATAGGGGATGAAGGAGGCCTGATATATGGTAACAGGAGAAGTTTTAACTTTGGGTGGTGGGTACACAGTACAATATACAGATCTTGTATCATAGAATTCCACACCTGAAATCTATATGATCCTATTAACCAATGTCAGTCACCCCAATAAATTTAATAAAGAAATAAATAATAGCTAACATGGGATATCTAGGATGATACTACGTGGGAGCCATGAAGAATTTGAGATTTTTGTGGGCATCAGGAGAAGATATTAAATGTGATCAAGGAGTACTTGGGATTGTAGATCAAGATATGTGAATTAAAGCCTGTTGTAGGATATTAACCAGCTGGTAATATCAGATAATTTGGATCCTGAACATTAGTTCATTTGTAAGAAGGGGAACAGAGGAAGACCTAACGGGAGCACAATCTTCAATATTTGGTTCCTAATAGCACCACTGATATAGAAAGCTTACATACCTCCTTATTAAGCATACCTACGCTGTGGCTTGAGCTGGTAGTATGCACATTTTGGTGTATGTGTGTGGGGGAGTTGTTGACAAATTCTGTTGTGAAATGCAAAATACAGATATTATAGACAATGAAGATGCAAGAATCAGATAGCTTTAATTAACCTAGTTTTATACAAAAGTAATTTTTCAATCATTCTATATTCAAGAATTTATTGAGCATTTACATGTGTTTAGGTGTAAATAATATAGTATGACTTCATAGACCTCATTTAATTGAATAAAAATAATAAATTAGTTTAGTAATTTATAAAAGCTTACTTTTATAATCAAATGCTTTTCTGCAAACTTGAATAATTTTTAAATATATAAATCTTTTTGATTCAACCTAATAACATACAAATTTTTTCATGGTAAAATGCTTTTTGGTAATTTGAAACTTAGAGAAAATAAATGTGATTTTTTTTTCTTGAGGAAGAAAAGAGTTTTGCCAGGGCAGGAGTATTTTTGAAGAAAGAATATTTTTACTACTGACAGAATAAATACTACAAATGTACTTTTGTCCATGGTTTAGAGTAGTACCAAACCAATTTGATCGGCACACTCTTCTGCCAGCATGTCTTTGACATTTCATATTTTCTAAGCATGAAAGTCTGTATTTACAGCTGTGCCCTTTCAGTATGACCTACTTTATGCCTCCATTCTCCACTTAAACTGTCGGATGAATTCACTGCTGAAGGAAGATGATTTCAATACTGGTCCCGATTATAATATCTTGTTTCAATAATATTCAAAATTTATTCCTTGGTGACCATTCCATACCAGATCCCTTTTATTTATGTACTGTGTGCTGAAATGACCTAAATTTGTGGACAATGGTTCTGAGCAGCACATTTGTCCCCTATAACTTAACCCTGTCTCGGACATGCACAACCATCATCGATGGGTATTTTGATTTCTGTTGAGTGGAATGTACTGCCTTTGCTTCACTGACTTAACTCATGTTCTCCAGTTTCTTTCCAACTTTTCTTTGTGGGGCTTCCTGATCCCAGTTTCTCACTAAGGGTTTTGAGATTGGAGCCCTTCTGCATGCTTTTTGTCTAAGTATGGCTTACATGCTCTGGCACTTACCCTCTATTACGCTTCCCTTTGTTTATTTTTTATCTGTGTACATGTGCGTGGTAATCCCAGTTATTATTCAAGAAATATCTGAGATGATTTTGTTACTAGATTTCAAACAAATTCTTAATAAGAGTACATGTGGCAGCTTCTAATTTGTGAAATTGGAAACTAGAATTATTCAACATTTACTGTATAATTAGTACCTCTGAGAAAAGAGAGGAAGAAAAACCTTACATTTTTATGTCCCTAATGAGTATTAAATATTATGCTCTGATGGTGCATGATGAGTCCTCTCATAACAGACTTTGTTTACATCATAAGCAGATGTTTTTGTTTACTTAGATGTAATTTGGAGTGACATTCTGTGATGAAGTCCAAAATTCGTTTTTTTGTCACTTTTTAATGAGGTACAATATAGGCTTGCAAATATATTCCTAAAGAACTTATCTTTTTCTCATGAAATCTGGTGATGTTTTAATTCTTCTTTCTCTATCCTATTTAAAAGCAAAAATAATATGGTTTGACAATAGGAGGCAGTATATTCAGCTGTCCTTTTAATGCAAGAATTCCCTGTCAGTGTTGTAAAAAATGGGCCATCCAAAGTTTATGTCAGCTCTAATTGTTAGAATATTTGGTTTTGTTTTTATTTTCTTCCAAGCTAATAAATTTCAATTACATTAATTACTTTAATAAGTCTTTATATAGCACTATCTCTACATCTTCAAAAACTTGAGAGTTCTTTTAATCTTGTTTTTAAACACTTTTCTGAAATTTTACTCTGCTTTTACCATATAATAAAACAAACAAAAAAGTCACCTAATTTAATAAAATAAAAACTAATATTAAAAAAGTAAACTTAATATTTTCAATATTCTTCTTTTTAAAAACATTTTATTTTAGAATAAGTTTAGATTTTCAGAAATATTGTGAAGATTCACCTATTATTAACACTTCACATTTGTATCTACATTTTCACAATTAATGAACAAATATTGATACCTTATTATTAACCAAAGGCCATACTTTATTCAGATTTCCTTAGTGAGGTAGGCAGGATAATGACCCACAAATATGTATACATTCTAATTTGTTGAAACTGTGTGTACATTAGGTTATATGGCAGAGAGGAATTAAAGTTGTAGGAGCAATTAAGATTGTTCATTAGTTTATCTTAAAATAGATTCATCTGGATTTTCCTGGTGAGCTCAACATAATTACAAGATCTTTTTTTTATTGAAAATATAAAATTTTAATTTCCCAAAAAGTACAGTCTTAAATATTTTATTTCAAAGCTCTAGATTCCAAAGGCCATTATTAATTTGAGTCTATTATTAGTGAAATTCTGTAAAATAAGTTTACTTGAAGTAAGAGATAACTATATATAAAATATTATGTGCTCGTACTATGGAATCACATTCAGTGCATGTTTTTTATTAGTTGCCTATCATATTTCAAACACTGGGCTGATGTTAGAAAGAGCAAGAATGAATCTCTGCCAATAAAATCCCCATGTGCTGTGGATGAAGCTTGGCATTTTCTGCGGTCTTTATCCTGCAACAAGGTTTAAGTGAAGGTTTGACTTATGGCCTATCACAGGTGTGTCCTTTGAGCAGGAAAAGGGTGGTAGAAGTTTCTGGAAGAAAAAGATAATAGGTACAAGTTCTCTTAAATATGAAAGAGGGAAGCAGAAGAAGACATTAGCATGATGCAATGTGAAAAACTCAATCCACTGTTTCTGAATTTGAGAACAAAACAAAACCCACAAGCCTTGAGAAGTTGGCAGTATCTGAAGCCTAATAGAGCGAGGAGATGGATCCTGCCTTAGAGTCTCCAATAAAGGACACAGCCTTGCCAACACCTTGATTTTTGTTCAGTGTGACTCATTTTGGACTTATGGACTGCAGAACTGCAAGAAAATAAATTCATACTGTGTGAAGTCACGAAGTTTATGAAAATTCGTTACAGCAGCCATAGAAAACCAATACACTTCGTTTTTAACATAATGGCTTTTTTTCTGTTTTAGGATACATTACATTTAGTTGTTAATTTTTCCAATATTTTTCCCTTTGTTCACAAAGGTCAAGACTACCTTCTCATTTTCTCTCACAGTTTTCTTCCCGATACTTTTCTTGCATGGTTGATCCCATTTTCATGTCTGATTCTTAGAAAGCATTAACTAACCCAGTTTTGCATCCAGCTGGACAACCTTCCCCACCATCCTACAAATAGTCTCCAGCTAAACTAATAAAAAAGGAGTAACTGATGGCAGGTTCCATGGTTTTTTGTTTTGTTTTAATTCTCAACTGAGGATATTTTTTCCCTTTTTTGTTCAGACAGTGGGAGGGAGAGAGAGGAAGAGAGATAGAGAGAAACATCGACATGAAAGGGACACATCGAGTGCCTGACACCCTCACGGTTAACCAGGGCCCAGGACAAACTGCAACAGAGGTATATGCCCTTAGCGGGAACTGAACCCAGGTCTCTCTGGACCACAGGCCGATGCTCTAACCGCTGAGCCAAACCAGCCAGAGCCATGGTCTTAAAATGGTTTAATTTATGCTCCAGATTCCAGCTGAGATTACATCCTTACCTATCTTCTTTCCTGGCTCACCATAGTTCTTCTATTCCTTTATTTTTTTAAGATCACTTCCCCAACAAATTACATGTATGTGAAACCCTGGCTCAGACTCCATATCTGGGGAATCTTATCTATGGCAAATCCCAGTCACCTTTGAGTGGATAACATAATCTTTGTTCTCAAGAATCTCAGAGTCCATGGTAGGAGAAAATATAACTTGATAGATTACAGACATAGGTGCTAAAATACTGACAGACTTGGATCCACCGGTTTGGTTTCTAGTGAAGTTTTGGTGGCAATCTTAAAGGAAGTCCAGTATGTCCCTCAGAAACATTGGTATGTCTCACAAGTAGGTAAGGAGCATTTCATTGTGCAGACAAGTAATCAAGAGTGATGGGTCTACTGAACTTATTAGGCCAAGTCACTTAAAAAGTTTATCCATTGCTGATTATCTGCAAGTACATATATTTTATTTGGCCCCAAGTCTTGGTTATGAAACTTTCCAGGATATTGGATATCTCCAAATAGAAATAAACCCAAATTATGATTTTGTACAGACCACCAACTGGGTCACAGTGAATTTCAAGAGCTCTACTTCCAAATAATTACTGATTACTCCAAACAATAACTCAATAACCTGTATAATGTATCTTAAGCTTACTATTCTTATTTTAGAGGTATTTCTTTATATATATATTTAATTAATTTATTTATTTTTGTTACAGATGTTTGTCCATTTTCCCCCACTGATTCCCACCTCCCATCCCTCCCCACCCTGTCCCCAGCTTTGTTGTCCATGTCCATTGTTCATGCACTCATGCATATAAGTTATGTGGTTTATCTCTCCCCCACCACACCCTCTTCTGGAGTTTGTCAGTCTGTACCCCACTTTCACGCCTCTGGGACTACCCCATTATTCAGACTGTTATGTTCATTATATTCCACAAATAAGTGAGATCATATGATACTTGTCTTTCTCTGTTTGGCTTGTTTTGCTTAGGATAACACTTTCCAGGTCCCTCCATGTGGTCTCAAAGGATAACAGATCTTTCTTTGTAACAGCTGCATAATACTACATTGCATATATGCACCAAAGCTTTTTTATCCATTCATCTACTGATGGACATTTGGGCTGTTTCCAGATCTTAGCTATTGTAAATAGTGCTGCTACAAACATGGGGTTACATATATTATTTCTGATTGGTGTTTCAGGCTCCTTAGGGTATATTCCTAGAAGTGGGATTACTGGGTCAAATGGAAGTTCAATTTTTAATTTTTTGAGGTAACACCATATTGTTTTCCATAGTGGCTGCACCAGTCTACATTCCCATCAGCAGTGTGCTAGAGTCCCCTTTTTTCCACACCCCCACCAACACTTGTTGTTTGATGATTTGTTGATGGTGGCCATTCTGACAGGTGTGAGGTGATACCTCATTATTGTTTTAATTTGCGTCTCTCTGATGATTAGTGATGTTGAGCATTTCTTCATATGTTTCTTAGACATTTGAATGTCCTATTTGGAGAGGTGTCTATTTAGTTCCTCTGCCCATTTTTTAATTGGGTTCTTTGTCTTCCTTTTATTGAGTTGTATGAGCACTCTATATATATTGAAAATTAACCCCTTATCTAATATATCATTGGCAATGATGCTCTCCCATACAGTGTGTTGCCTTTCCATTTTTAGGTTGTATCTTTTGCTGTGCAGAAGCTTTTGAGTTTGATGTTGTCCCATGTGTACCTTTTCTCCTATGTTTCTGTTGCCTTAGGTGATGTATCAGTGAAAATTCTGCTGCGTATGATGTCTGAAATTTTATTGCCTACAGTTTTTTCTAGGATTTTTATGGATTCATGAGTCACATTTAAGTCTTCTATCCATTTTGAGTTTATTCTTGTTTACTGTGTAAGTTAATGGTCTAGTTTCACTTTTTTGCATGTAGCTGTCCAATTTTCCCAAAATCATTTATTAAAGAGGCTGTCTTTATTCCACTGTATGCTCTTGCCACCCTTGTCAAATATTAATAGAGCATATTGCCTTGGGTCCATTTCTGGGTTCTCTGTTGTGTTCCACTGGTCTATATGTCTGTTCTTGTGCCAGTACCAGGCTGATTTGATTACAGTGGCTTTGTAATATAACCTGAAATCTGGTAATGTGATCCACCCAACTTTGTTCCTGTTTTTCAAGATTGCTGTGACTATTTGAGATCTTTTTTGGTTCGATATGAACTTTTGAAATATTTGTTCTAGTTCTGTTAAGTATGTCGTTGGTATTTTGATGGGGATTGCATTGAATCTATAGATTGCTGTGCGTAGTATGGACATTTTAATGATGTTAATTCTTCCAATCTATGAACAAGGTATGTGCTTTCACTTTTTTTATATCTTCCTCTATTTCTTTTTCAATGACCTGTAGTTTTCTGCGAATAGATCCTTTATTACTTTGGTTAAGTTTATTCCTAGGTATCTTATTTTTTTTTTTCCGCAATAGTAAATGGGATTGTTTTCTTAGTTTCTCTTTCTGTGAGTTCATCATTGGTGTATAAGAATGCCATCAATTTCTTGACATTGATTTTGTATCCTGCTACTTTGCCTAAATCATTTATTAAATCTAGTAAACTTTTGATGGAGTCTTTGGAGTTTTCCACATATAGTATCATGTCATCTGCAAATAATGACAGTTTCACTTCGTCCTTTCCAATTAGGATCCCTTTTATGTTTTCTTCCTGTCTGATTGCTGTGACTAAGACTTCCAGTACTATGTCAAATAAGAGTGATGAATGTGGGCATTCCTGTCTTGTTCTTGTTCTTAAGAAAAATGCTTTTATTTTTTGCCCATTGAGTATGATGTTGGCTGTAGGACTTTCATATGTGGCCTTTATTATGGTGAGATATGATCCCTCTATTCCCACATTGCTGAGCGTTTTCATCAGAAATAGATGCTGGATTTTGTCAAAGGCTTTTTTGGCATCTATTGATATGATCATGTAGTTTTTATTCTTCATTTTATTTATGTGGTGTATCACATTTATTGATTTGCGAATATTGTACCAGCCTTGCATCCCTGGGATGAATCCCACTTGGCCATGGTGAATAATTTTTTTGATGTATTGCTGGATCCGATTTGCTAGTATTTTGTTCAGGATTTTGGCGCCTATGTTCATCAGGGATATTGGCCTGTAGTATTCTTTCTTTGTAGTGTCCTTTTCTGGTTTTGGAATTAGAAATATGCTGGCCTCATAAAACGAGTTTGGAAGTCTTCCTTCTTCTTGAACTTTTTGACATAGTTTGAGGAGAATGGGTGTTAGTTCTTTTTTGAATGTTCGGTAAAACTCCCCCGTGAAGCCATCTGGGCCTGGGCTTTTGTTTGCTGGGAGAGTCTTGATTACATCTTAAATTTCCTTAGTTGTTATTGGTCTGTTCAAGTTATCAATCTCTTCCTGGTCCTGTTTTGGTTAACTATGTGTTTCTACAAATTAGTCCATTTCGCTTAGATTGTCGAATTTGTTGCCATATAAGTGTTCATAGAAGTTGTTAACTATTTTTTGTATTTCTGTGGTGTCGGTTGTTACTTCGCCTCTTTCATTTCTGATTTTGTGTATTTGGGTTCTCTCCATTTGTTTCTTGGTGAGTCTAGCTATGGATCCATCATTCTTGTTTATCTTATAGAAAAACCAGCTCTTTGTTAAATTGATTGTTTGAATCGTTGTTTGGACGCTATGTCATTTATTTCTGTTTGAATCTTTATTATTTCCTTCTACTTGCTCTAAGGTTTTCTTTTCATTTGCTTTCTAGCTCTTAAGTTGTGAGGTTAGATAATATATTAGAGATTTTTTGTGTTTCTTAAGGTAGGCCTGTAGCGCTATGAACTTCCTTGTCAGAACTGCTTTCACTGCATCTCAGATTTTGTGTTGTTGTGTGTTCATTTTCATTGGTTTCCAGGAAGTTTTTAATTTCTTCCTTGATCTCTTCAGTAACCCATTTGTTGTTTAATAGCATGCTATTTAGCCTCCATGTGTTCAAATGTCTTTGCATGTTCTTGTTGCCATTGATATCTTGTTTCATGCTATTGTGATCTGAGAAGATGCTTGATATGTTCAATCTTCTTGAACTTGTAGAGACTTAGTTTGTGCCCTAACATGTGGTCTATCTTTGAGAATGTCCTGTGTGCACATGAGAAGAATGTGAATTCTGTAGTTTTGAGGTGTCATTCTCTGTAAATATCTATTAAGTCCATTTAGTCTAGTGCTTCATTTAGAGTCTCTGTTTTCTTGCTAATTTTTTGTCTAGAGGATCTATCCAGTGATGTCATCGGTGTGTTGAAGTCCCCTGCTATGATTGTATTGCTATCAATTTCTCCTTTGAAATTCTCCAGAAGATTTTTAATATATTTTGGTGCTCCTATACTGGGTATATATATGTTAATCAAGCTTATATCTTCTTGTTAGATAGATCCTTTCAATGTTATTTTGTGGCCTTATTTGTTTCTAATTATGGCCTTCTTTGTCTCTAGTTATGGCCTTCTATTTTATCAGATATGAGTATTGCTACCCTAACTTTTTTTTCCTTTCCGTTTGCTTGGAAGATTTTCTTCCTTCCCTTCACTTTCAATCTATGTGAGTCTTTTGCTGTGAGGTGGGTCTCTTGTAAACAACATATAGATGAGTCATGCTTTCTTATCCAATCAGCTACTCTGTGTCTTTTTATGGGAGCATTCAGTCCATTTACATTTAAAGTGATTATTGATATGTACTTATTTATTGTTTAGTGTGGTTCTATTTTTCTTCCCATTTCTCCTGCTAATTACAGCAGTCCTGTTAACATTTCTTGCAGTGCTGGTTTGGTGCTAATGTATTCCCTTAAACTTTTTTTTGTCTGGGAAGCTCATTATTTGACCTATTTTAAATGATAGCCTTGCTGGGTAGTGTAGTCTTGGATTCAGATCCTTGTTTTTCATGACTTTGATTACCTCATGCCATTCCCTTCTGGCCTGTAATGTTTCTGTTGAGAGTTAGCTGAGAGACTTATGGGGTTTCCATTGTAGGTAACCTGTTGCTTATCTCTTGCTGCTTTTAGGATTCTCTTTTTTTCTTTAATTTTTGGCATTTTGATTACTATTTGTCTTGGTGTGGGCCTCTTTTGGGTTCTTCTTACTTGGGGCTCTCTGTGCTTCTTGAACTTGAATGCCTTCTTCCTTCACCAAATTAGGAAAGTTTTCTGTCACTATCTGTTTGTATGTATTCTCTAATTCTTGGTCATATTCTTCTTTGGGGACTCCTATGATGTGAATATTATTATGTTTCCAGTTGTCCTACAGTTTTTTTAACCTGTCTTCCTGTTATTTAATCATTTTTTCCTTTTGGTATTCTGATTGTTTGATTTTTTTCTACCCTGTCTTCTCATACACTGATCTAGTCCTCTGCTTTCTCTACTCTGCTCTTTAGGCCTTCTAATGTGTTCTTTATTTCTAATACATCATTCTTCATTTCTTCTTGTTTTTAATTTCCAACTGGTTGATTTTCAACATTTCTATGTCTTGACTCATGGTACTCATGTCCTTACACATGCTGTTGAGCTTCCTCAAGATCTTGGCTCTGAATTCTAGTTCTGTTAACTAGTTTAACTGCACCTTATTTATCTCATCCTCTGTAGAGGTCTCTTGTTCTTTCATTTGGCATTTGTTTCTTTGTTTCATCATTTTGGCTATCTCAGTGCGTTTTGAAGCCTGTCAAATTTTCCTTGCGGGTATTCTTGTTCTGCTGTTTGTGGCTCCCTCTACTGGGTTTGGATGAGCATGAGAGGACCCATGTTAAACACCACTGTCAAGTCTTACCTTCCTTGGCAGAGTTGCAAGCCCAGGAATGGATCAGTTATTCTCTAGCTTTTTGCCTGGAGGCTATTAGTCACCGTACTTGAAGAGCCTTGTCTTTTTAATTGAATGAAAAACCCCTCAGGTGTTCAGTGTAAAGGGATTTCTCAAGGGTGAAGAAGAGCCTCAATTAGCATTTTAATGATCACAGGGTGGGCTTGAATCTCAAAGGGAGGGGCCACAGCCTCCCCCCCAGAGCCCTGGGAAAGAGCAAGATATCCACTGTCCTGAGTGGCTGTAACTCAGCAAAAGCACTGAGCGTCCTCCAAATCCCGAGTGTCCCCACACAGTTCCAGTCCAATCTACCCTCCCTTTGTCAGAGCCCAAGATGAGTGGCTGTGGCTATTTTATTTGTTTGTTTGTTTATCCTCACCCGAGGACATTTTTCCATTTTTTGTTCTGATAGAGTGGGAGGGAAAGAGAGGAAGAGAGAGAGAGAAAAACATCGATGTAAAAGAGACACATCAAGTGGCTTCCACCCGCATGACCCAACCAGGGCCAGGGACAAACTGCAACCAAGGTACATGCACTTAGTGGGAACCAAACCCCGGTCTCTCTGGACTGCAGGCCAATGCTCCAACCACTGAGCCAAACCGGCCAGGGCAGCTGTGGCTATTTTAGCGTCTGTTCCGGCTTTGTGCTCTGGAGCCACTTGGGAGTTTAACCCGAGAGCGCTGCTCACAAATAAGGCCGCTGCTGCCAATGGGCTCCCAACCCCCTTCTTGTGCCTCCGCAATCCTACCTGCATCGATCGGTGTCCCTGGTTATATGATCCTCCAAGCTGCTTTTCTGTTGCTTTCTCCTGACGAATATCTTTATTTTTGTTGTAATTCCAATTTGGTGCTGGGAAATGGTCTGTATAGCTTCCATTTACTCCACCGCCATTTTGGAATCTCTAGAGGTATTTCTTAATGGTCAGTGACTGTCTTTTGAAGATCTATTCTAAATCCATATCTAGTGCTATTAGCCAATGAAAATAATCATTTGAGTTTAAAATCTCCAATTCTATTAATGTCATGTAAGCAGAAAAATCTATTTCAAATATAGCAAAAGTATACATTTGGTCATGAATTAATTCTTATGATGATATAGAGACTTTATATTTATCCTAATTTTTACATTCTAGAATCTGATCACCAATTAATAATGGATGGAGCAAAGCAATAAAAAACTTCCTAGAACAGAAAAGCTTTTGGTTAAATTAAATTAATGAGGTATATAATGCTGACATCTTAAATAAAATGTTTCAAAACAACAAATATTAATTGAGCACCAATTCTAAATAAAATTATGCTGCGTACTGGGGGGAAAACAAAGCTAAATAAGACATAGTTCATGTAATCCAAGGGCACAAAAAAATTGAGGACACAGATTTGTACTTAAGATAGTCTAAGGCAAATTGTGAAAAGTACTGTCGTAGATCTAACAAACAATAGTGTTATTGATAACAGAAAAGATAAAAATTAATTCCAGTGTGGGAGAGCAAAACATTCTAGCTAGTTCCTGAGAACTTTTGTCTTTGGTGATGCTAATCCTTCTTCCAATTGATTCATATATACACATGGGGGGAAAGCCAAGATATTACATCATAATACTAGTTATAAATATGATATATATTTACACATATAAAATGTGATACAATAGAATAAATAATAGGTGAATATATGTATATATACATATATGTTATATATGTACTGATATATATGCTATATCCACCGTGTGTGTGTGTGTGTGTGTGTGTGTGTGTGTGTGTGTATGTATGAGAGTGAGGGCTATAATTTTTATTGAGTTTTCAGTATATATATATTTTTATCCTTACCTGAAGACATTTTTGCATTTATCTTTAGATAGTGCTGGAGGGAGAGAAGGGGGAAGAGAGAGAGAGAAACATCAATGCAAGAGAGACACATCGAGTGGTTGCCACCATGACCCCAACCGGGGCAGAGACAAACTGCAACTGAGATGCGTGCCCTTAGTGTGAACCAAACCCAGGTCTCTCTGATCCGCAGTCTGATGCTATGACCACTGAGCCAAACTGACCAGGGCTCCTGTATTTTTTATAATGCAGCATGATTGTCTATGTTTGCTGAATTTAAAAATAAATAGAAAATATAGATCAGGCATTTCACAAAGGATTAAGCATATGCTACACTCACTTCACATCTTTTGGCTCCAAAAAACGTATTTTAGGATAATTGAAACTTACTCATATAATGAAAGACTTTTTTGAGTTATAAAAAATCATGAAGAATTACAAAAAAAGCAGACATCAGCGAAAATTGGCCTGCTTTTTATGCTTTACAAAAATAATATATGTGTTGTGGTAAACAAAACAATTCAAAATTTGTTTCTCACAGTTTCAGTGAGGGTAGAAATGTTATCTGGAAAGCCAAATCTAATCAGCTCTAAGTGAAAAGACTACATAGTTTTTGCCTGGTATATCCTTAATTAATCTTAGTTATTTTAATTCAGAAATTTGTTTAGTAAACTTTTACTGAAATCCCTGAATTGAAATCTATTTCCATTTATGTTGTATTTGGGAAAGAAATAAGTTAGCCAAAACACTTTCAATACTTTCCTCTACTGATACTGACAATGTTGAAATGGAAATATTATTTAAGTTTATAAATTATTCTTCCTAACAGGATTAGTAACAAGATTTCAGTTCATATATTGGTCTATTTTTCTTTCCATTGTGGGAATTAGCTCATGTAAAGTTTTTTATATACACATTAAGTGAAAAGTATTTCTCACTAAATTTCACATAAATATATTTTACCCAATGAGGTAAAATACTTTAAAATGTCTCAATACATAGAATAAAATACAATTTACTTAAGTGTCTATTTAGTTTAACATATAATCTAAGAAAAATTATTTTTGCATGCATATTTATATTTATTAACAAGCACTTATACATTTATGTTAACAAGCACACCTATGAAAGAATAACTTGTGTTTAATTCTGAAAATTACTTATGCATAGTTAATTATACACCTTCAAAATTTGTTTCAACTCAGTAAAACATTAACTTGTATAGAATCTGTGATTTTTTGTGTCATAGTGAATACATTATTGTCTTTTAGAATCAAAATGATGTCTATTCTTTTACAAAATTCACCTTCTATTGTATACTGCTACAGCTGATAAAATAGTCAATTTTAAAACATGGATTTATGAGCAAACATAGTAAGGAGATAATCTTTATTTTAGTCTCTTAAACACATAACTTCACATATGAATTCTAGAAAGATCAAGAAAGATAATAAAGAACAGAGATATTATTAGAAACTCAATTCAAAGCAAAGGTTTTTTAAAAATTGATATTTATTGGAATATAATAAAAATATGCATCCAATACCTCTCCTAGGTTAGGTTTAGGTTTCATTGTGTAAAATGGGGCAGAGTAACAGTAAATTTTATAGTAATCACTTAAGATGGAATCACATAATGCATGTATTACTGCCTGGTGAGAGCAAGCACTTAATCTAAGCTCGCTAGTTTATTACTATCTACACAAGGAAAGGGAAGAACAGATGTTAGCCATTAGTTTTCTTCCATTATCTCACCTAGGGAAAAAGGAATCTTTAATAGTCATTTCTTCTCTTCTTTCTGTGTGGGAAGATATTGCTATCATACTTGACTTAGAAGTTTTCTACCCTGGACAAATTATATATATATATATATATATATATATATACACACACACACATATATATATATATATATATATATATATATTTAGTATTGTGCTAAGTGAAATAAGTCAGGCAGAGAAAGACAAATATTGTTTGGTTTCACTTATCTGTGAAATCTAACAAACAAACAAACAAACAAAAACAGACTCATAGAAACAAGACCAAAGAGATGGTTACCAGAAGGGAGGGGATGAGGGGAAGGAGAAAAAGGTGAAGGAGAATGTAATCAGTAATATTGTGATAACATTGCAAGGTGATAGATTATTATTAGAATTAGTGGGGTGATCACATTGTAAGGTATAAAATGGTCAAATCACTTATACACCTAAAACTAATATAACCAATATAATAATGTATACCAACTATTCTTTAATGATGATGATAATAATAATAATAATGATAATAATAATAAAAGTTGTGGCAGGCAGACCTCTTAAACAGTCCCTGAGATCATTAACCCTGGTGTGAATACCATTTACAGTGTTCTTCCCTTATCTAAGCCAGTGGTCCCTTTTTGTTTTTTGTTTTGTTTTGTTTTGTTTTTTTATCCTCACCTGAGGATATTTTTCCATTTTTTGTACAGATAGAGAGGGAGGGAGAGAGAGGAAGGGAGAGAGAGAGAGAAACATCGACGTGAAGGGACACATCGAGTGGCTGCCACCCGCACGACCAACCAGGGCCGGGGACAAACTGCAACCGAAGTACGTGCCCTTAGCGGGAACCGAACCCTGGTCTCTCCGGACTGCAGGCCGACGCTCTAACCGCTGAGCCAAACCGGCCAGGGCAGCCAGTGGTCCCTTTTTAAAGAAGAAAAAAAATCAGAGATTTAAAATATAAAAGGAAGGACAGTGGGGGAGGTCTTTATGGAAATAACATAAGAGTGGCATCTAACAAATGAGAGCAGATCCTGACCCACAGACAGCAAGAGTCCAGAGACCTCTGCCATACAACGGCAATACAATGAATTTTCCCACATCTTAAGAAAACTTGGAAGTGGATTTTTCCCTAGCTGAGTTTCCGGATAAGGATGCCCCTAGTCAACATCATGATTTCAACCTTATGAGGTCCTGAGCTGAAGACTCAGCTAAATTACACAAGATTCTCATTAAATTGTGCTTTGTTTTAGGCTATTTGCAATTTGTTACTCAACAATATGAAACAAATACAAAGGAACTTGAGTGGTGCTTTTAGTGTAACATATAATTTGAGGGTATCTGACAGACATGTATTATTAGTCATGAGCACAGATCCTGCTGCCACAAAGGTAACTGACTTTCAATTTTGTGAAATAGTTAAATAAAAAAATATGGTGTTCAAATGATATGGTAGAAAATAGGTGAAAAGGGTTATGAAATACTTAGGGAGGGGGCAAGCAGGGAAGTTCTGAGAGGGTATTTTCCTAGTACAAGATGCCACAGGAAGACTCGAGGTAGAGGCCACATTGGAAAGGAGACACGTCATTGTCAATATTAACAATAGCAGTGTTGAGTTTTGCAAGGTATTGTTATTGCATTGTTTCTCTAATATAATGTGGAAAAAACATCACATAAGAGCATGATAATAATGAAACTTCCTGAGTTCCACACCAGACCTACTGAATCTAAACCTATGGAGGTGGGTGAAGTGACATTGTTATCAACTTGTTTGATAATTATTCTTTGCCAAGTTAGAGAAACATTGTCATAGAATTACCTTGCTCCATCTATTCTGTTCCTACCAACGTGGGTAACTTTCTTGATTTAATGTCCACTCAGCTGATTTTCCTGCTTCCTGTACAGTTATAGATTCCTGAACTCTTATTCTGATTCAATATGACCTGACTTAGACCTGTTAAATGTTTCTATCATTTGCCGTTAAGTTAGATCAAAATTGCTTTGGTCCCCCGAGAAATCACTATTGTACACATTACTTAGTTGGATGGGACGACATTTATTAACTTGTAACAAGATATTGCAATAAATTAACAATATATTTCATAAAAAAAAGAATATATTAACAAAAGGGCTTAGCTCTAATAGAGAGAGACTGTCCACATCCCAAGAAGTCAAAGCCTAAAAGTAAAAACAGAAGACTTGATAGCAAAAAGCAGAACATGGACTATCATCCAGTATTTTGTTTTCCTTCATATAAAATCTCAATTTTCAAGAAATATCTCCACTGTTCTTGTTCAAGGTTTTCTCATGAATGGACTCGGGTCATGAACTTTTCCCTAGAGCATTGATTTTCAACCAATGTGCTGCAAAAATTTTGAAAACATGCAATACCTGACTAGTTAGTGAGGGACACTAACCTCTTTACCCTTAGATGCCAAATAAAAAAATGACAACAGCCAACACAACCACGGCCGTCCAGTGTGACTGAATCAATATTATATCTATAGACTTCCGGTCAAGATGGCAGCGTAGGTAAATGCGGCATCGCCTCCTCCCACAACCACATCAAAATTACAACTAAACTAAAGCACAACCATCGTTCAAAACTGCCTGACATCGAGCTGAATGTAAGTCCCACAACTACAAAATTAAAGAAGCAGCCGCACTGAGACTGGTAGGAGGGGTGGAGGCTGAGGGGCTGGTTCCACACCTATGTGTGGTGGATAAAATCAGGAGGACACCTTGGCTCGGAAAATCCTCCCTGAGGAGTGAGGGGTCCCCATCCCACACCAGGCATCCAGCTCAGGGTTCCAGTGCCAGGAAGAGAATCCCCATCACTTCTGTTTA
The DNA here is from genome assembly GCF_014108415.1 of Molossus molossus. Taxonomy (NCBI): domain Eukaryota; kingdom Metazoa; phylum Chordata; class Mammalia; order Chiroptera; family Molossidae; genus Molossus; species Molossus molossus. The sequence continues at coordinate 2,255,907 of NW_023425348.1, forward strand.
GAAAAACCAGTGGGAACTGAGGCTGAGGGAGGCTGAGGCTTCTAGAGCCCCAGGCAGTTCCTCTTAAAGGGGCCGCACATGGACTTACTTGACTTGCTCCTTCTAAGTTCAGAGGGGAGGCAGCTTGAGGGGCACCAAAGACAGAAAGGGAAGAACTGAGCTGTTTGGCATCAGGACCAGGGCTGGAGTGGTGGTTTTCTCCTGGACAGACATGCTGGTACAAGCCATTGTTACTTTGGTGAGCCCTTCCCTGGGGTGGCAAATAGCCACCATATCTGGGACTCCAGCAACCTGGCTCATAGTGTTTCACCTGCCCTGGAGATTTTTTGAGGCCCTTCCCCACCCAACTTTTGGGCCCACCCAAACTGTTTTCAAAAGATTTACCATAGGATTGGCCTGTCTTGGATCCTGCTTCAGAGTTTTCTAAAATCTCTCAAACAAGCATCATCTGGCCTCAGCAAGCCCCATACCTCTTATTAAGTGGCCCCAGGCCTGGCACTAGAAGCAGCCAGACTTGGTTCACAATGTGGCCTTTCCTGGGAATCTCCAAGCCCAGCAAAAGAAGCAGCCATCTGCAGATCACTTTGTGGCTTATGCTGAGTGACCCCAGACAGGACACAGGCCATGGCTGACCTTGCCCCAGAGCCAGCACACCCAGTGCACAGTTTCAGACCACATTGAAACACCACCACCCAACCACCTCTACAAGTGACACACTCAATGAGTGGACTCAGTGGGTACCAGAGCCCTGCTGAAGTAAGTCTTGCTCTGTGTAGTGGGCTACTATGCAGCTGATCCTCCAAGGTTAGAGGCTAGTGGTCAGTTGGCATAGCCAGCCCTTGCAGCTGATTAGACTGAGTAAATCCCTCCCATTGATGTGCCAACAGCAATCAAGGCTGAATTACAACAGAAGAATGTACAATCCACACTAGGAGTGCACCTCGAGGGCTCAGCTGGGGTGATCAGGGAGGCTGTACCACTGGATCCTACAGGACACCGACAACAGTAAGCCACCCTACAAAGCCTAGGAGACATAGCAACTCTACCTAATATATAGAAACGATCACAGGGAAGCAGCCAAAATGAGGAGACAAAGAAACATGTCCAAAATGAAAGAAAAAAAAAACAAAACTCCAGGAAAAGAATTAAACAAAGTGAAGATAAGCAATCAATCAGATGCAGAGTTCAAAACAATGGTTATAAAGTTGCTCAAGGAACTTGGTGAGATTTTCACGGAACTTAAGGAGACCTTCAAGAAACTTAAGCAGATCTCCAAGAAACTCAGTGAGAACATCAACAACATGAAAAAGGATCAGTCAGAAATGAAGAATGCACTAACTGAAATAAAAAAATATATATTCTTTAATCAATAGTAGAGTAGGTAAAGCCAAGAAGCAAACTCTCGATTTGGAATACAAGAAAGCAAAAAACACCCAACCAGAACAGCAAGAAGAAAAAAGAATCCAAAAAAATGAGGATAGTGTAAGAAGCCTCTGGGACAATTTCATGCATGCCAACATTTGCATCATAGGGGTATTGGAAGGAGAATAGAGAAAACAAGAAATTGAAAACCTGTTTGAAATAATAATGACAGAAAACTTCTCTAACTTGGTGAAGAAAACAGACATATAAGTCCAGGAAGCACTGAGAGTCCCAAACAAGATGAATCAAAAAATGTCCACACCAAGACACATCATCATCAAAATGCCAAAGGTTAAATACAAAAAGAGATCTTAAAAGCAGCAAGAGAAAAGCATTTTGTTACCTACAAAGAAACTCCCATAAGACTGTCAGCTATTTCTCAAGGGACTTTGCAGGCCAGAAAAGAGTGGCAGGAGATATTCAAGGTGATGAAAAGCAATGACCTACACACAAGATTACTCTATCCTGCAAAGCTCTCATTTAGAATCAATGGCCATATCAAGAGTTTCCCAGACAAGAAAAAGCTAAAGATGTTCATCAGCACCAAACCAGTATTATATAAAATATACAAGGGTCTTCCTGAAGGAGAAGAACAACAAAAATATGAACAATGAAATGGCAATTAATACATGTCTATCAATGATTGAATCTACAAACAAAATGAGCAAGCACAGCAGAAACAGACTCAAAGATACAGAGAACTTTTTGGTGGTTGCCAGATGGGTAGGGGCTAGGGGACTGGGTGAAAAATCTGAAGGAATTAAGAAGTACAAATTGGTTGTTAGACCAATGAACCTCAAAGGGAAGGGGGGAGGGAGGGCAGGATCAGATAAACCAAAGAACTTGTAAGCATATATGTCTAACCAATGGACACCAACAGTAATGTGGGGAAGGCAGAAGAGGGGGGAGACTGGGGAGGAGGGGGTCAATGGGGAAAAAAAGGGGACATCTGTAATACATTTAACAATAAAGATGAGTAAAAAAATATATATCTATATATTTTTTGTCAGATTGGCCAAAAAATATATTGTTTGGTATGCCACAGAATTTTAATAATTAGTTTATGTATGCCATGAGATGAAAAAGATTGACAGACATGATGTTGTTATTTCATTTTATCCTTCCATGGTTACCTGCAATGTTGACACGTCTCATTATTTGTAGCCTTAGTATAATCACTTAGCAAAGATAGAATCTCTAGATGTCATTGTAAAGTTACAGGTTTTCCCTCTGTAAATAAACATCTTATGATGAAATACATTGAGTCTACATAAATTTTTATTCCTCATCCCACTTTCTCCCAGTAGTTCAGCATCCACTGATGGTTTTATCTTGTCTAAATTTTTATTATGATGATTGCTAAATAGTGATTATCTGATTCCACCATTCATTCTACATTTATTGGTTGGCACTTTATTGTAAGAAAACATTGTCTTCCCTTCAGTTATCTATTCGTTTACTTACTTATTTACTAATTTATTCAGTATAACATAATTTATTATTGTCATTACATATTTTGTGCTTAAATTGTTTTATATTTGTCTGTTAAAAGCATTTTAATTGATGTTGCTTTCTCATGTGCCCATGATTTATAAGTGCTTTATTACTTTTGGTACAGTAAGATGTTCTGGTTCATCTTGTACTTTTCCTGCCCCAGGACGGGGCTAAGCCATTTTTCAAGAGGCTCTGGATTATTTTACTGAGGAATATAATTAAAAATCAAGATCTAGCCCTGGCTGGTTTGGCTCAGTATTTGTGGACCAGATTCCAGTCAAGGGTATGTATCTTGGTTCCAGCCCCGGTTGGGGTCATGTGGGAGGCAACCAGTCAATGTGTCTCTCTCACATAGATGTTTCTCTTTCTCCTTCACTCTATCTGAAGATAAAAATGGAAGAATATCCTCAGGTGAGGATTAAAAAACAAAACAAAACAAAAAAACCCAAGATCTGTACTCTAGTGTATGCTACCAGTGTATTGATTTTCAGAGGTCTTCACAATGAACAGAACTAGAATAACATCCCCCTCCCCACACACACATTTACTCTGTAAACATTTACCTCTTTATCAAATTTATTGAGATTATATTAGTAACACAAATTCTGTGCAACACTCTAGGGTTCATTCTAGATTTACTTCTTTATATATTTGTAGTACACCTTCCCAAGGGTAAAATGCCTGCATCCCATTGTACGCCATACAATTTTGTATTTGCTTAACTGCCCTGTGTATAACCACAATTCAACTGATGGGTTTTATGGGCCCCAGAAAAAATATTTTTGTGGCCTTCTTTTGTTATAAATAATATTATTTCAATTATTTAGAATATTCATGAGTTTATTTAAGGTATGAAGACATAAATTTTTTTTAGATAAAAGGCACATATGTATTTGTTTATTGTCAAATCAATGCATGCAGATAATCTTCACATTGTCTAGGCACTATCTCTTCCCATTTAGATCCAACAACCAGCTTTTCCTGAGCCACACACTTGGCTCAAACCAGTGAACTGTCAGTCACACTTAACTCTCCTTGGTTCAAAGGGTAGAACTCATCATGTCATCATGTTCTCCAAGCATGAATCTCTGCCAATCCAATGATAGAAATATGGCCCCGATAGGAGTAATCCTCTAACCAATTGCTCTCCTGAAACCATGGAGAAGCTATGGGGCCCTGACAGGACCACATAGGCATGGATCCTTGAGATTTAGGGCATCTGGTTTATCCCACATTGGATTGGGGATGAATAGAGAGCTAGAACATGTCACTAAAGGGAGAAATATGGCCAGGCCAACATGCTTCTTGGTCCAGGCTTGGAGCATCATCACGAAATGACACTGCAAAGAAAGACACTGGAGAGAGCCAGACCTCTGACACGCATGCTGCAGAAAACCATGCGTGCCCATCTCAAGGATGTTCTGTGTAGCCTGACTCCTGACCACTCCAAGTCACTGACTGTCCAGATGTCCTCCTGGACCAGGATTAGCCTCTAATGGGCTTTTTTTTCTTCCTATGACTACTTCCCTGTGAACTTCCAATTGCCTGTGAGCTGCCCCTCTATCTCTATACCTTTTAATTATTTAAAATTTGCAATGTATAGGTTATTTTCAAAATTTCTAATATAAGCATTTGTATATGAAACTGAATATGAATTTAAACAGATCTTGTGATCATCACTGATTATTTTCTTAAGGCAGTTCATTGAAAATGAATTTGCTAGGTTAATATGAACTGTAAAGACTCAGGTAGATATTAGAGGGTTTGCATGAGAGTTACAAGGTTTAATTAAAAAAAGAACTTTCAGCCCTGGCCAGTTTGGCTCAGCAGTTAGAGCATCGGCCTACGGTCTAGAGAGACTGGGTTTGGTTCCCGCTAAGGGTACGTATCTGGATTGCAGTTTGTCCCCGCCCCATTTGGGGTGTTACGGGTGGCAACCAGTCGATGTGTCTCTCTCACATCCATGTTTCTTTCTCTCTCTCTTCTTCTGTCTTCCTCTCCCTCTATGCAAAAATGTCCTTTGGTGAGGATAAAAAATAAAAGAGAACTTTCACAACATTTTCACATTCATTATGTACATTTTTATTTGATTTTCCACTATTTGTTATTTTAAAAACATTTCCCTTCCATTTTTTTTTCCCTTCCATTTTTTTTTTTACCTAATTATTTTTATTTGGCTTTTTCAGTTTTTGTGAAGTTGTATTTATGCTTGATATTTTTCAAAAATGTTAATGTACTTGTGTGATATCAAATTCCACTGAAATAGTAAAACAAATGTCACATAGGCTATCAAGTCTTGTGTCAAAATGACTTGGTACCCAGTTCTTGAGAAATCATACAAGAGTTTAAAACTCACAGGTGATCATATTTATAATAATCTCAAAATTACATAGGAACATTTCTCTCGGCAAGAATTAGTTGGAGAAAACAAAATAGCTTAGAATGCAGCATAAATCATTGTTACAATAAATATTTAAAGACAAAATATATCTGTGTATACATATTACATGTAGGAAAAATGCACATATCAGGTTGAAATATGTATTTTATATGTTTTCATTGAATTTTTTTTAAGAGAGAGAAAGGAAGGGAGAGAGAGAAAGAAACATCGGTGTGAGAAACATCTATCAGCTGCCTACTGGGGATTGAGCCCAAAACATGGGTATGTGCCCTGACCAGGAATAAAACAGTCCCTGGGAGGATGCTCAATCCACTGAGCAACACTGGCCGGGCTGAAATTCAAGTCTTATCTTTCCAGTTATACATGCTATAAGAAAATCTGCATCTTTTATAAAAAAATGATTGATTTCTGATTCTTTTATTTATCAAAATGTAGTTGTTTAACTGTAGGGATTTGAATGGTTTATTGCTCACTTTTATGACTAATAAACAAAACAAAAATGTCTTACATTATGCCTTTTTATCACTAGTCAAAATTTATAAAATGCCTTTTATTCAATTTTTTTTGTCCATTACTATCTGAGATTTTTCCCCCCAGTCCTATTCTTTCATATCCAGTCTAAATCATATCTCTTCTACTATTCATCAGATTGTATTCCTCTAAAGTTGAAATCTATTTTACTTATTGGCTTTGTTTACATTTTCCAGCTTCTATTTAGAAATAATGAACATCACTTTGTTGTTGAGCATCATTAATTTTCAAGTTAATTGTATTCTATGGGTTTTTTCTAAGCTGAAATTAACATTAAACCTTTGACAGATCAATAAAAGTAGTTCAACTATTTTCTTATAACTTATTAAATGTTATTTTTTTCCTATAAATGTTAATTAAAATTTCAAAACAAAGCATCATTTTATAGGTCACACACAAATAGATACATGTAAATCAAACAGACATACTTCTATGCTATAAATTGCTTAGTCAGTAGACTTTGGGTCATTATTACTTTGGGATGTTTTAAAATTTTGTTGCTATTGCCCTGGCCAGTTTGGCTCAGCAGTTAGAGGATCAGCCCGCGGACCAGAGAGTCTCAGGTTTGGTTCCTGCTAAGGGCGCATACCTGGGTTGCAGTTTGTCCCCACCTCAGCTGGGGTTGTGTGGGTGGCAACCAGTTGATGTGTCTCTCTCACATTGATGTTTCTCTGTCTCTCTTCCTCCCTCTCTTCCTCCTGCTCTATCAGAAGATAAATGCAAAAATGTCCTCAGGTGAGGATAAAAAAATAAATAAATAAAAACTTTGTTACTATCATTCATGGCTGATGTATATTGACATTTTACATTCAGTAAAAAAAAAAAATTTTTTTTTTAAATATCTATACATGGAAATAAAAAGATAGGTATCTTATTTTTAAACCATGGTCAATTATGTTGGTTATAAACACTGTTCAGTGATTAAAACCTAGAAATTCTAGTCAAAATTAGAAGTGGGGTGGTCAGGGCGAACACTTCGTTAACCTTGCAATAAAGTAAAATTCCCAGGTATTTAACTAAAGAAGGAATTGTTAGTATTTCAAATGCTGCATTTAATGAGAGATAGTGTATGTCTAAATCCACAGAAAAAAAGGTCTTAAAGACTAGTGATTTGTACTTTAACACACACACAGAAGTTCAGGTACTCAGACGAGCAGGGTAGGAAGTATAAAATTAGACCACTGAACAAAGCTTTGAAACTCTGAGTTCCAGTGAAAAACTTACCAACTCAGGGAGTAAAGAGATACTTATTTTTTTCCAGTGTGCTATGAATGAAGAACATATTCTTGTGTGAGAAATTAGCATACAAAGAATTGCCATGTAAGAGTGAGTTGTTAAAATTTGGTCAACTTAAAATGATAGGAAGAGCCCTGGCCAATTCAGCTTAGCAGTTAGAGTGTAGGCTTGTGAGCCAAAGGGCGATGGGTTGATTCTGGTGGAGGGCATGATCCTGGGTTATAGTAGGAGCCCTGGGCCTCAGTAGGAGTCCAGGGGTAGGCAACCAACTGATGTGTCTCTCTCACATCAATGTTTCTCTCTTTCTCTTCCTCCCTCCCTTCCACTCTCTCTAAAAATCAGTGGAAAAATATGCTCTCGGGTGAAGATTAACAAACAAAACAAAACAAGAGTGGGAAGAATGGAGCTTATGTGACCGGATGAGCATGAGCACAGCACGTTCCAGGGTGTGGGAGCCACACCAAACTCCATCTGAACAAACTCCAGGAAACAGACACAGACTGCAATGCAGCATTTCCTTTACCAAATTTGTTTTGTAGACAGAGTAACAAGGATCAGGTTTGGAAAACAGTGGACCTTAGCTAATATATGTAAACCTTGACTAAATATCCTATTACAAGACTTCTGCTTCTGACCAAGATGGAGTAAAAAGAAAAAACAAAACAAAAAACATCAATGTCTTCTTCCTGAAACTACAGAAAACATACAAAATACATTAAATGATGGCATACCAAACACTGGGCAGCAGGTGACAAAGAAAATGATTCCTGAGTCCTGGCCAGTTTGGCTCAGCGGCTAGAGTGTCGGCCTGCGGTCCAGAGAGACCCTGGCTGGTTCCCACTAAGGGCATGTACCTCCGTTGCGGTTTGTCCCGAGCCCTGGTTGGATTGTGCAGGTGGTAACCACTGGATGTGTCCCTTTCACATCGATGTTTCTCTCTCTCTCTCTCTACCGCTCTCTCCCTCCCACTCTAGCTGAACAAAAAATGGAAAAATGTCCTTGGGTGAGGATAAAAAAAAAATTGAAGAAAAAATTATTCTTGAGACATGGCAAATAACTGAGGCTAGCTCTTCCACTGCCTCGGCTTACTGAACTAAGTTTTCAGGCTGTGGGACAGGGCGGAGAAATCTCAGCAACAGTTAGGGAATTCCCTGAAGGGAAGGAAGATGTAGAGCTGAGTCAGGGAGACTGAGGCTGCTAGAGCTTATTGGGCAAAGCACCAGAGAAGGAGATCTTCACAGAAAGGGAGCTTCAGAGACCTGTAGGGGTGCCCTTCCAGTATACAGCAATGTAATGAGCATGTGAGTCAGTGACAGGAAATGTCTGTGAGAAAAACTGCCTGAGGCTGGGAAAGTGAACACCTGAAAGCACTAGAGAGAAGAATACCTGGCAGCTACCTATGCCTGGACTACTGCCCATCTCCCCTGCCGTCCGGAAAACCCCTTGATTCACAGGGCCTCACACAGGTACACAGAAGGATCTTTTCTGAGCGGTGAGGAATAGTTAGCTTTGATTGAGCATCATTGTGGTCCCCCCATTACAATCTTAAAAATAAAACCTGATAAAAGTATTTGTAAGTAATTTAATTGTATTATAGAATAAAGCTCAAACATATGTACATCAGAGTAGAATCTGTACACATTATGTAACATAAGAGGCTATTGAGTTTGCTTCTGCATTTCTTCCAGCAGGCACTGGCACCAGGCACATAGCTGGCAATCAATTCACATGACTTTATTTTTCATGAGCATGGGTTTTTAGAGTGAGCAACACCTGGGCTATCAAATAAAAATACTAGCTATTTGATTTAAAGTAATTTCTTCATCTAGAAAATGAAGATTGAGGCTGTTGCAGTGATTAAATATCTAACACAAATTGATAAGCTAGTGCCTAACAGTAACCAATCCATGAATAGTACCTATAATTATAACTAAGGAGTGCAAATTCAGTTAAAACCATAACAAATTTCCAAGTTTCTGCCTACATGTTATAAATATCACAGATTAAAGTCACGAACAACAGATTTTAGTATATTTTTTCTAAAGACGATACATTAGAAAAAGATATGGTAAATTTTCATCACTAGTATAATCAGGTGTAAAACTTAAAAGCAATAATTTATGGTGTCCATTCTACCTACATGATTAAAAATTGCATTAGGAATATGCCTTCAAGCTCCTGTAGTAGATTATTTAATTAACACATGAAGTTGCTTCCCTACCAAAACAGCTATGGAGAACAGTTATAATGCAAAATGTATATGTTTTCCAAATGTGCTGTACCAACCTCTAAATAATTTTCCTGACAACAGTCTAGCTGTTTATTACTGATCTTAAAAGTTAAATTTCAAATTTTACCAGCTTACTTCATGAGTAAATTGGTAACAGGCAAAGCTGAGAAATATTGAGAATGATTTGTTAATACAAATCCTATTATGTTGCACAAATAAGAATATGTGGAGGTGTTCCTTGCATTTTTGAGCTTCTAGTTACAATAAAACTATAACAAGTATAAGTCAACATCTAATGATGGGCTATATTCAGAGATCATTTTCAGAGAAGTGATAATATGATTATTCTGGTACATCCTAATAATTTATTAAAGACAAAAAGAAGCATCCAAAGAACTTTTATGCATATATGCAAAACCAATTGACAGAGACAACAGTGCGGTGAGGCTTGGGAGAGGGGAGGGCGGGAGCAGGGAGGAGGGTGTCAGTGGAGGGGAAGGAGGAATATCTATAATTCTTTCAACATAAGGATAAATAAAAAAGAATAAAGAAAAGAAACATAGTGTAACTGGGAATCAGGAGAGTGAGGCACTAATATTGGCTTTCTACCTAAAACAGTGGGAACTTCTATAAATGTCTTCACTTTGGTGGATCTCAATTTCTTCACCTATAAAATAATGTTTAAGCCAGACAATGTATAAAGTCCTTTTTAGCTGTTAACATGTTATAAATATTGCGACCAAATTACAAACGTGTTTAGCCCTGGCCAGTTTGGCTCAGCAGTTGGAGCGTCGGCCTGTGGACCAGAGAGTCCCAGGTTCGGTTACCACTTGGGACACATACCAAAAAAGAAAAAGTGTTTATATTCACTGATTTTTTTTTAAGGTTCTGAAAGTATTAGATAGGTAAAATGTGTACATATTTTAAATCTAAAATGAAGCACACCTAAATCACATCAGTATATTTATTAGATATCAAATAAATTAGAAGGATTCCACCTACTAGAATCCCGGGAGAGCTGGACAGCTTGGTGGGCCTGCCGCTGTGTGACTTTAGGCTGTCCGCCCTTCTCAGGGAGCATTACAGGAAGAGTACCAATACATCTGGGGTAAAAAAAAAAATTAAAAAATAAAGGACCAAGACATGAATGTTTCCAGATTTATTTCAGGTTTTAGTCTAACTAATTTTCTTCTTTGAATGATACAATTTTTGTGCTATGAACTTGATAATATGAGTATTTAGCAAGACATTTTACTACTTGGTACACTGAGTTGAAAAGATGCTCAATGGGGCTAACTGAGGACAAGTGTTTGAAGGAGATAGGTGTTGAATTGCTTAACAGAACAGGAAGGTGAAACAGGGTTGAACTGGACAACACAGGCCAGATTCTGCTCCACAAGAGAAGGGGTTTGTAAGAGAAGCAGGGTGAGGAACAAGGTGAAGAGGAGAAGAGAAGAAAAGGAGACTAGGTCTAGCTTCAGCGTTGGAAGGTAACCTTCAGTTGTTGGTATTTTATCTGAGGGCGAAGGAGACTCACTGAATTAGATATGACAGCTTCAAGAGATTGGCAATAGTATGTTACAAACCTGGAGAGGGAAGGAACCAGAATCTGGAAAGCCAACAAAGAGTAAGTGATTGTGCTTAATACTTCTATCTTAGGTAACTGGGAATACTGGGGAAAAAAAGTTAAATTGTAAGCTAGAAAGGAAAGCATAGATAAATTAAAACTCTGTCATAGAGAAAAGATGATTATCCCTGGCTAGGCAGCTCAGTTGGTTAGAACATCATCCTGATATCTTGATATGCCAAGGTTGTGGGTTCCAGCCCCAGTCAGGGCACATACAAGAATCAACCAATGAATGCTTAAATAAGTGGGACAATTAATCAATGTTTTTCTCTCTCTCTCACTCAGATTGATAAATAAAAAAGAGAAGATGATTATTAGATTTTACAAAAATAGAGTACAGAGGGAATTACCACACTTTGAAATTGAATATTGATCAGAGTTTATCCCTTAGTTAGTAAGAAAACTGAAACATAGAAAAACCATTGGAAGTACTCAGTTATTTAGTCAGTTATTTGCAGAGCTATAAGTAGTATAGTTCTTCTGACACCAAATTTAATTTTATTTCATTGCCCACTTTCTTGGAAACTTAATATTACTAAAGCATTTGGATATATAAAAGGAAGGAATACATCATCACAGTGTTTTCTAGGTTGTTGAAAACGTAGACAATTTGAAAAACAGTTGAGTGCACAATATTCATTTTTTTTTTTTTTTTTTTTTACCAAATAAAGTTGGAGATGACAGGAAAAATTCCATATATTATTAATTTATTTTTTAATATATGCTTACCTCATGTATTATGCTAGGAGTTGGGCTTATAACTATGATAAAGATTTTGTTGTTGATACCAAAGCATTCATTGGCCAGTGGTGCAGCTAAATGTAAATATAAATGTCAGCACAGTGTCATAAAGTCCTGATAGCACTGTGCTCAGTAAGTGTATGCACCCAGAGAAAGGGTCAGCTGACATAGTTTGTTTAGTCACAGAATACTTTCTGGAAGAGGAAATATTTGAAAATGAAGGGCAGGAGTGATTGAGCCCAGGTGAGAGGGAGAAAGGAGTTTATCAGGATAAAGACAGCATTGGATTAACATGTATCACTGGGGTAAATTATAAGAAACTCTGTGGGACTGGATAATGGAGGAGGTGGGGTTGGGAATGGAAGCTGTAGAAAAAGGGCAATGATGAGATCATGAAGAACTTCCTATGCAATACTATTAAGTTTATAATTCATACTGCCAGGTGCTACCAAAGGATGCTAAGATAGTAATGATCAGATTTATATTTTAAGATGCTCACCTTGGTAATAATGTAGAGAGCTCTTTGGAATCTGGGAGGATGTATAGGAAGCTTTTTTAGAACTCGGAATGAAAAACAAAAAAGAGCTTTAACTAGGAAGTTGTAGCAACCAAGGGAAGAAGAGAGGAACTCAAGACAAGAGCATTACACGGCTTGCTCCCAAGTGAATGTCAGTGGGGAGAAGGGGCTGAGTGTCTCCAAGAGTCCAAAATTGGGAAAACAGTGCTATTAAAAGAGAAAGGTGTCTGGTCATCAGTTGTTAGAAAAGTGATTTAGGCCCTGGCCGGTTTGGCTCAGCAGTTAAGTGTGTCGAGCTTCGGACCAGAGAGTCCAGGGTTCAGTTCCCACTAAGGGCACATACTTCAGTTGCAGTTTGTCCCTGGTCCCGGTTGGAACCATGTGGGTGGCAACAACTCGATGTGTCTCTCTCACATTGATGTTTCTCTCTCTCCTCCTCCTCCTTCTCTCCCTCCTGCTCTATCTGAAGATAAATGCAAAAATGTCCACAGGTGAGAATAAAAAAAAAAGTGATTTAATAGAAAGAGAAAGGAAGGAATTATTTTATTAGGTTTTGTGCAAGACACTTTGTAATGACTATCTTTTAAAAATATTGATGATTAAATAAGGCTCAGAAAAAAAAAATCTATGTTTTGGAAGTTGTTACAGTATTTGAACTCATATACTTATGATCCAAAAAATTATGTTCCTTCTACTTTATCCTTCTTAGTGAATTTCAAAAAGGCTGTTTTTGAGACCTTGTAATGTGATCTTGAATATCTTATAGAAAATCTTTTATCCAGTGTGAAAATCTCTGCTCTTAACTTGCATAAAAGTATAAAAATAAAAATGACACACAAGCCTCATAACAATGATTATTATTAACAAGTGGGAATAGTTTCTTGTTATTTTTATTATATAATGTTAAGTGTCTCAGTTTTGTCATGTAAATTTACAGCATGAACAATTTATAATGTTTGGAATTCTTATTTTTATTTTAATGGATATTTCATTGTGCAGAAGTATTCTGTTATGATGCCAGTATTGAACATATATGTTGGTTTCAATTTTTGGTAATTTAATAGTATTGTGATGAAATTTTCCCCTCATAATTTTGTTTGAATCTCTGATTATTTCCTACAGCTTAATTCTAAAAGTAGAAATATTAGGTGAAAGAGAATGAGCACTTTTAAGACCCTTTAAATACCTATCCACAGATAAAAATAGAAATAAAAATGACTTTTATTATTCCACATTGTCTACCAAATTTATAATCTTTTTGTTTTTTTGCATTTATCTTCAGATAGAGCGAGAGGGAGAGGGGGAAGAGAGAGAGAGAAACATCAATGTGAGAGAGGCACATCGAGTGGTTGCCACCCAGGAATCTCTGGTCTGCAGGCCAATGCTCCAACTGCTGAGCCAACCCGGCCAGGGCCAAATTTATATTCTAATCAGCCATATACACAGTGTTTATTTTTTCTACTTCTTGCAAAACTGGATATTTAGTTTTTATTCTTTGCCAATTTGATGGACAAAAATGAAACTTCATTTGTGACTATGATGAACTTGCTTTCATTATTTGTGAGGCAGAAAGTTTTATAACTTGTCTATTTGCAGTTTTTATGGATTAACTACTCATGTACAATGAAAATTGTCCTTTTTAGCATTTGTAAATTTTTAGTGATATGAAAGAAGTCATTGGCATTGTTTATAGTATATTTTCACATTAACTAATGCACATACTAAGTTACACATACATTACCAGATTTCACTTGACTTTTAATTTTATTTATGTTTATGTTGCTAGGTTGGTCAATATTTTACATTGTTTATTTTCCATTTACAACTACTTTATCTTCCTTTGTTGTATACTTAAAATAATTCTTCCATACCCAGAAATTAGAAATATATTCATATGTTTAAAATTATTTTATGACTTTTTACTTTTGGATAATTTTAGTATTTGATATGCTTGGTTCTATTGTAATTTTACAATACAGTTAAGTAGCTAAAAGGAAAAGAAATTCTCACCGATCACTTTAGAACAATGTTTCTGGTAATTTTAAGATTTTTCAATTAAAAAAGGGAAAGAAGGAAGAAACAGGTATGTCTTTTGAGTTATTGATATTAAATATAATATTATATTTCACCTAGAATTTATAAAAATAAGCCCACATTAATAATTGACTTTGAGATCTATGAAAGATGTTTCTAGAGGTTATAAAAATATTTGCCCATGAATGAGCCTATGTTTCTAGAGTTTAAAAAATGTCTTCATGAATTTGCCAAGATAAAGAATGCTAATTGTTTACTTAGTTTCATTAGAAATTAAGGTTTTAAGGGTTAAAATCTCAATAATAGGAATAACTTTCAGGTGTTTCTCAAGGGCAACTGGATACCTCAGAAGATTTGTTTTATGTTACATTGCATGGGAAGCACTGTAAAAATTAAAGATAATGAATGTCTACAGACTATTTCATGGGTAAACAATGTTTGTAAATTAAACGAATATTTGGGGGTATGGGAAATCCAAGGTCTGATAACCTGGCATATGCCATTTGTTGGTCTTTTTTTTGCATTCCATTATGCATTATAACGCTTTAAAGTTGAACTTAGATGAAAGAACTGGAAGGAGGAGGAGGAGAAGGAGAAGGAGGAGAAAAAGAAGAAACCCAGGGTTTAACCTATAAATTAAGTTGGGAAGAGCTATCATAAAAAAATGTTTAGCCATGACTTAGTATTCCTGTCCTGGACTTTATTCAAATCTTTTTTTTATTTGCCTCAGTATTGTTTAAAGGGATTTAGTTTTTCATAGAGATCCTTTGTTTTTGGTTGCAATTTCTATATATTTTATATGTATTTGTATTATTATTCCAATCATTGCCCTCTGATATCTCCATTTTAATTTTTTTAATAACTAATTTTTGTTACAGATGTTTCTCCTTTTTCCCCCACTTATTCCTCCCTCCCTCTCCCTCCCTGCCCTGTCTCCAGCTTTGTTGTCCGTGTCCATTGTTCATGCACTCATGCATATAAGTTATGTGGTTTATCTCTCCCCCACCACCCCCTCATCTGGGGATTGTGAGTCTGTACCCCACTTCCACTTCTCTGGGACTACCCCATTCCTCAGACTTTTATGTTCATTATATTCCACAAATAAGTGAAATCATATGATACTTGTCTTTCTCTGTTTGGCTTGTTTTGCTTAGGATGACACTTTCCAGGTCCCTCCATGTCATCTCAAAGGATAAGAGATCTTTCTTTCTTACAGCTCCATAGTACTCCATTGTGTATATGAACCACAGCTTTCTTTTTTTCAAAAAATTTTTTTTTTTAATCATCCTCATTCGAGGATATTTTTCCATTCTTTGTTCAGATAGAGTGGGAGGGAGAGAGAGGAACAGAGAGAGAGAGGAACATCGATGTGAAAGGGACACATCCAGTGGTCGCCACCCGCACAACCAACCAGGGTCGGGGACAAACTGCAACCAAGGTACATGCCCTTAGCGGGAATTGAACCTGGGTCTCTCCAGACCGCAGGCCGACGCTCTAACCGCTGAGCCAAACCGGCCAGGGCTACCACAGCTTTCTTATCCATTTGTCTACTTATGGACACTTGGGCTGTTTCCAGATCTTAGCTATTGTAAATAGTGCTGCTACAAACATGGGGGTACATATATTATTTCTGATTGGTGTTTCAGGCTCCTTAGGGAATATTCCTACAAGTGGGATCACGGGGTCAAATGGAAGTTCAATTTTTAATTTTTTGAGGTAACACCATATTGTTTCCATAGTGGCTGCACCAGTCTGCATTCCCACCAGCAGTGCACTAGAGTCCCCTTTTCTCCACATCCTCGCCAACACTTCTTGTTTGATGATTTGTTGATGGCGGCCATTCTGACAGGTGTGAGGTGATACCTCATTGTTGTTTTAATTTGCATCTCTTTGATGATTAGTGATGTTGAGCATTTCTTCATATGTCTCTTAGCTGTTTGTATGTCCTATTTGGAAGGTGTCTATTTAGTTCCTCTGCCCATTTTTAATTGTGTTCTTTGTCTTCCTTTTGTTGAGTTGTATGAGCACTCTATATATATTGGAAATTCACCCCTTACCTGATATATCATTGGCAATTATGCTCTCACATACAGTGGGTAGCCTTTCCGTTTTGATGATTGTATCTTTCACTGTGCAGAAGCTTTTGAGTTTGATGTAGTCCCATGTGTTCATTTTCTCCTTTCTTTTATTGCCTTAGGTGATGTATCAGTGAAAATTCTGCTGCGTATGATGTCTGAAATTTTGTTGCCTACATTTTCTTCTAGAATTTTTATGGATTCATGAGTCATATTTAAGTCTTGTATCCATTTTGAGTTTATTCTTGTGTAGGGTGTAAGTTGATGGTCTAGTTTCATTTTTCTGCATGTAGCTGTCCAATTTTCCCAACACCATATATTAAAGAGGTTGTTCTTACTCCACTATATCCTCTTGCCACATTTGTGAAATATTAATTGAGCATATTGCCTTGGGTCCATTTCTGGGTTCTCTGTTCTGTTCCACTGGTCTATATATTTGTTCTTGTGCCAGTACCAGGCTGTTTTGATTACTAGTAACTTTGTAGTATAACCTGAAATCTGGTGTTGTGTTCCCTCCAACTTCGTTCTTCTTTTTCAAGATTGCTGTGGCTATTCGAGGTCTTTTTTGGTTCCATATGAACTTTTGAAGTACTTGTTCTAATTCTGTGAAGTATGCCATTGGTATTTTATGGGGATTGCATTGAATCTATAGATTGCTTTGGGTAATATGGACATTTTAATGATGTTAATTCTTCCAATTCATGAGCAGGGTGTGTGCTTTCACTCTTTTATATCTTCCTCTATTTCTTTTTCAATGACCTGTAGTTTTCTGAGAATAGTTCCTTTATTTCTTTGAATAAGATTATTCCTAGGTATCTTAATTTTTTTGCTGCAATGGCAAATGGGATTGTTTTCTTAGATTCTATTTCTGTGAGTTCATCATTGGTGTATAAGAATGCCATCAATTTCTTGTCATTAATTTTGTATCCTGCTACTTTTCCAAATTCATTTATTAAGTCAAGTATATTTTTGATGGAGTCTTTGGGGTTTTCTACATATAGTATCATGTCATCTGCAATAATGACAGTTTCACTTTCTCCTTTCCAATTTGGATCCCTTTTATGTTTTCTTCCTGTCTGATTGCTGTGGCTAAGACTTCCAGTACTAAGTTAAATAAGAGTGGTGAAAGTGGGCATCCTTGCCTTGTTTCTGTTCTTAAGAAAAATGCTTTTAGTTTTTGCCCATTGAGTATGATGTTGGCTGTAGGTCTTTCATATATGTCCTTTATTATGGTGAGATATGATGCCTCTATTCCCACATTGCTGAGCGTTTTCATCAGAAATAGATGCTGGATTTTGTCGAAGGCTTTTTCAGCATCTATTGATATGATCATGTGGTCTTTATTCTTCATTTTATTTATGTGGTGTATCATGTTTATTGATTTGTGAATATTGTACCAGCCTTGCATCCTTGGGATAAATCCCACTTGGTCATTTTCGATAATTTTTTTGGTGTATGGCTGGATCTGATTTGCTAGTATTTTGTTCAGGATTTTGGCGTCTATGTTCATTAGGGATATTGGCCTGTAGTATTCTTTCTCTGTAGTGTCTTTATCTGGTTTTGAAATTAGAATTATGCTGGCTTCATAAAATGAGTTCAGAAGTCTTCCTTCTTCTTGAATTTTTTGAAATAGTTTGAGGAGAATGAGTGTTAGTTCTTCTTTGAATGTTTGGTAAAACTCTCCTATGAAGCCATCCGGGCCTGGGCTTTTGTTTGCTGGGAGAGTCTTGATTACATCTTCAATTTCTTCTGTTGTTATTGGTCTGTTCAACTTTTCTATCTCTTCCTGGTCCAGTATTGGGAGACTATGTGTTTCTAGAAATTTGTCCATTTTGATTAGATTGTTGAATTTGTTGCCATATAATTGTTCAGAGTAGTTGTTAACAATCTTTTGTATTTCTGTGGTGTCAGTTGTTACTTCTCCTCTTTCATTTCTGATTTTGTGTATTTGGGTTCTCTCTCATTGTCTCTTGGTGAGATTAGCTAAGGGTCCATCATTCTTGTTTATCTTTTAGAAAAAAACCAGCTCTTTGCTTCATTGATCCTTTGAATTGTTTTTTTGGTCTCTGTCATTTATTTCTGCTCTGATCTTTACAATTTCCTTCCTTCTACTTGCTTTGGGGTTTTCTTTTTGTTTGCTCTCTAGTTCTTTAAGTTGTGTGGTTAGATAGTCTATTAGAGATTTTTCTTGTTTTTTGAGGTAGGCCTGTAGTGCTATGAACTTCCCTGTCAGAACTGCTTTCGGTGCATCCCATAGATTTTTTGCTGTTGTGTCTTCATTTTCATTGGTTTCCAGGAAGTTTTTTATTTCTTTCTTGATCTCCTCAGTAACCCATTTATTGTTTAATAACATGCTATTTAGCTTCCATGTGTTCAAATGTCTTTGTATGTTCTTCTTGGAATTGATTTCTACTTTCATGCCATTGTGATCTGAGAAGATGCTTGATATGATTTCATTCTTCTTGAACTTATGGAGACTTAGTTTGTGCCCTAACATGTGGTCTATCTTTGAGCATGTCCCGTGTGCACTTGAGAAGAATGTGAATTCTGTAGTATTGGGGTGTAATTCTCTATAGATATCTATTAAATCCATTTGATCTAGTGCTTCATTTAGAGTCTCTGTTTCCTTGCTATTTTTTGCCTAGAGGATCTATCCAGTGATGTCAGCGGGGTTTTGAAATCCCCTGCTATGATTGTATGGCTATCGATTTCTCCTTTGAAGTTCTCCAGAAGATTTTTAATGTATTTTGGTGCTCCTATATTGGGTGCATATATTTTTATCAAGGTTATATCTTCCAGTTGGATGGATCCTTTCAATATTATGTAGTGGCCTTCTTTGTCTCTAGTTGTGGCCTTCATTTTGAAATCTATTTTATCAGATATGAGTATTGCTACCCCAGCTTTTTTTTCCTTTCTGTTTGCTTGGAAGATTTTTTCCATCTCTTCACTTTTAACCTATGTGAGTCTTTTATTGAGGTGGGTCTCTTGCAAACAACATATAGATAAGTAATGCTTTCTTATCCAATCAATTACTCTGTGTCTTTTTATGGGAGCATTCAGGTGATTATTGATATGTACTTATTTATTGCCATTTTTATTTAGTGTGGTTCTATTTTTCTTCCCATTTCTCCTGCTAATTACAGCTGTCCTTTTAACATTTCTTGCAGCATTGATTTGGTGCTAATGTATTCCCTTAGCTTTTTTTTTTTTTGTCTGAGATGCTCTTTATTTGACTTTATACTTTGTATGATAGCCTTGCTGGGTAGAGTAGTCTTGGATTCAGATTCTTGTTTTTCATGACCTTGATTACCTCATGCCATTCCCTTCTGGCCTGTAGTGTTTCTGTTAAGAACTCAGATGAGAGCCTTATGGGGTTTCCTTTGTAGGTAACCAGTTGCTTCTCTCTTGCTGCTTTTACATTTCTCTGTTTGTCTTGAATTTTTGGCACTTTGATTACTATGTGTCTTGGCGCAGGCTTTTTTGGGTTCTTCTTACTTGGGGCTTTCTGTGCTTCTTGAACTTGATTACCTTCTTCCTTCACTAAATTAGGGAAGTTTTCTTTCACTATTTCTTCAAATATATTCTCTAACCCTTGTTCATTTTCTTCTTCCTCGGGGACTCCTATGATGCGAATGTTATTACGTTTCCAATTGTCCCACAGTTCTCTTAAGCTGTTTTCCTGTTTTTTAATTATTTTTTTTCCTTTTGGTTTTCTGATTGGTCGATTTTTTCTACCCTATCTTCTAATTCACGGATCCGGTCCTCAGATTCCTCTACTCTGCTATTTAGACTTTCCAATGTGTTTTTTATTTCTGATATGACATTTTTTATTTCTTCTTGTTGGTTTTTAATTTCCAACTGGTTTATTTTCAAAATTTCTATGTCTTTACTCATGGTGATCATGTCCTTACACATGCTGTTGAGCTTCCTCAAGATCATAGCTCTGAATTGTAGTTCTGTTAACTTGCTTAACTGCACCTCATTTACCTCATCTTTGGTAGAGGTCTCTTGTTCTTTCATTTGGCTTTTGTTTCTGTGTTTCACCATTTTGGCTATTACAGTGGGCTTTGGAGCCTGCCAAATTTTCCCTGTGGGTGTTGGTGTTCTGCTGTTTGTGGCACCCTGTCCTGGGTTTGGATGAGGCAGCGAGGGCCCACTTTAAACAGTACTCTCAAGTCTTAACTTTCCTGGTTAGAGTTGCTAGCTCAGGGAATGGTAGTTATCCTCTAACTTTTTTGGCTGGAGGCTATTAGTAGCAGTCTCCTGAAGACCCTTGGTTTCTGCGTTGCCTGAAAAACTCCCTCAGGTGCTCAGTTTAAGAGGATTTCCTGAGGGTGGGGCAGCCGCTGGTTGTTAATGGGCCTCAATTAGCATTTCAATGGCCACCGGGTGGGGTTGAATCTCCAAGGGAGGGGCCACTGCCTCTCCCCAGAACCCTGGGAAGGAGTAAGATGACCACAGTCCTGTGTGGCTGCACTCAGCAAAAGCTCTGAGCACCCTCCAAATCCCGAGTGTCCCCACAGAGTTCCAGTCCAGTCTTCCTTCCCTCTGCCAGAGCCCAAGGTGAGTGGCTGCTGCCAATTTAGCCTCTGTCCAGACTCTGTGCCATGCAGCCGCCTGGGACATTAACCCGAGGGCGCTGATCCCAGTTAAGGGTGGGCCGAGGCTGCGGCACCAGCCGAGGGCGTAGCACCCAGCCGAGGTCGCAGGACCCAGCCAAGGCAGCCACTGGTCCCAACTGAGACAACAGGTCCCAGCTGAGGCAACAGAACCCAGCCGAGGGTGCAGCTTCCAGTCGAGTCCGCTGGTCCCAGCCCAGGCCGCTGCGGACTAGGGGCTCCAGGCCCCCTCTGGCATCCTCGCAAGCCTACCAGGATTGAGTCACTGTCCCTGGTTATGTGGTCCTCCAAGCTGCCTTTCGGTTGTCCCTTCCTGATGATTTGTCTTTATTTTTGTTATAATTCCAGTTTGGTCCTGGGAGATGGTCTGTGTAGCTTCCATTCACTCTGCTGCCATTTTTTCCTTCTCTGATATCTCCATTTTTAAATAGGAAGTATTTTATTAACCGATAGAATTGTGTATGGAAAATATATTTCCTGATAACAGTGGAATTTCGATCTTTGTCAAATTATCCTTTTAGGATCTTGGAAATCAATCTTTTCCGTTCTCTGTTAAATCAGAGAGAGAACTGTTATTAGGATAGGAACTCGTATGGATTTTAGAATTTCTTCCTTGTTTAGATGTAAACAGTATGCAGTTTCCATTGATACAGTAGGGTCTATACTTCCATGCCGTTCCTGAGAGGAAGCCTTGAATAATAAGAATAAAGTTTTCATTAGCCAACCTTAGAATGGAGGCCAGCATTTAGCAGCTCACACAGTTCCATTCAGGTTTGAAATGGTGGCTCAGGGCAACACCTCATAAACAAGTTGATGGCGTCGGCTTCCTGGAAAATTCATTTGTCATTTTAGCAATTAAACTGTATTTATCTTTCTCTGTGACTCCCTGACCCTCATGAGTCTTCCTTTAGTGAGGATAAAACAGAGAAATGTTTACCTCACAGGATCCATTGACACGTCTTTGTCACTATGGCTGTGTCTTTGCTTCAAGCAGGAGTCGCGCGCTTGACCTGAGTGCTTGAGCTCAGGTCTGAAAATTAAAACCAAGTAACCTGGGCAGCTACTGGGTTCTGAGTGAGGGTCTGCTCCTTGGAATTTCATAACTGAATGAAAAAAAGTTTTCCATGTAGATAATAAAATAATAGAAAATACACTGCTCAGAAAACAACAGGATAGGTTTCATAATCTATGCTTAAATCTTGAGATTAAAATTTCCAGATATTTATGAGGTAGAAATTTTAGATAATATACATGTGACATTACCATACTTTAAAAAATGTTATTGTATAAATTGTGGAAAATCTTCTTTTCTCCTTGTTGACTTCTAAATCTTTCCGTTTTCATACTCTACTTCGGTGTTTACCTAAGTTTAGTTCAAGACTCTCAGAGAGTGGGCACCATGTCAATATTACCATCGACGCAGAGGTATTGTGCCGTAGCTTTACTTAAATCTACACAAATAGTGCAAAATAATACTATGAGAACTACATTTGGCTTCCATCTCCAAACTTCATTATTTCAATCACTGTATTCATCATTTATTATTTATAATAACATATAATATTTACTATATTATTATTCATTGTGTGGAACTACTATTTGCTTTACATATCAAAGTTTTAAATTTAATCAAGTTTCCATGACATTCTTTTAATAGCAAGAATTCTTTGGATTTGAAAAGAAAATTAAAAAATAATTATCCCATGACAAGCCAGAGTTGGGGGTGACACAGATTTTAATGAGGGAGAAGTGTGATGAAGGGGAGATTAAAGGTGTGATTAGGCTTTGGAATGAGATTTATTTTCTCAAAAAAGCCACATCTGCGATAAATCAGAGATTTAAAATGTAAGATAGTCCATATCCACGAGTAGTCACTTCAGCTCTGAAGAGGTAAAATTAATATTTCTGACAAGAAGCTTCCAGATCAGGAATTTAGGAAATCAATTATTTTAAATTGATGGAAATATTTTTCCATTTATATAAATACTAATTTAATCTAAATTATCTGTGTATTTAAATAAACATTCTCCACAAAATAACTGGGTAAATATTTATAAACTTGTAATATTTTCCTGTTATTAGGTAATTTCTATGAAGTTCTAACTTAACATATATCTCCTCATTGGTTTTACATTTATTTTGTTTACTTAAAAATTGTTGATACAGAAAAGATTTTATAGTACATTTATTCTGAACAAAATGTGTATTACGCAATTTCCATGCCTAATAATGACTAAAAAAATTAAATGATTTAAATAGATAGTACTCTATCATGCCCTGGCCTGTTTGGCTCAGCGGTAGAGTGTCCGCCCGCAGACCAATGAGTCAGGGGTTCGATTCCGGTCAAGGGCACGTACCTCGGTTGCAGTTCATCCCTGGCCCTGGTCAGGGTCATGAGGGAGGCAACCAGTCGAAGTTTCTCTCTCTCTCTCTCTCCCTCCCTCACACTCTATCTGAAGATAAATAGAAAAATGTCCTTAGGTGAGGATTGAAATAAATAGATAATTATCAAATTTCATGAAAAATGTAAGATAGTAATAATTATTGCTCTATCCGAAAGTAATTTCTTTCATTAGAAAACAGACACAACATAGGAATTTTGGACAAGGGACAGGAGCGCTGACAGCTGATGTTCTAACAGTGTCTCTTGTCTGAGGATCAGGAGCCACAGAGGTCATGGTGGGTGACTCGATGCAGTCCTTCAGTGTTAAACCTTCTGAGGGACTCCTGGGATCCCATCTCTGTGTAGGCTCTCTCTCAAAAACAGGTTTTTACTATTTCCTGACAGTCCTTCTATCACATCCAGGGCAAGCGGGCAATCCAGGCTTTCTGAGACATGTTTAAACTGCCATTTTGAAGATTTAAAATAGAAAAGCCTAACATGTAACCAGATTGTAAAGCTAGGCATAAAGAAGAAGTACTCGAGTAAAAGTCTACGTTTATTGCCCAGCCAGTGTGGCTCAGTCCTGGCCAGGGCACATGGCCAAGTTGTGGCCTGATCCCCAGTGGGGGGCATGCAGGAGGCAGCCAATCTATGTTCTGTCTCATCAATGTTTCCATCTCTCTCTCCCTCTCCCTTTCACTCTCTCTAAAATTAATAAAGAAAAAAAGTTTACGTTTATTAAGTTAATTTTCAGGGTGTTGGTAATGATTTGGTAAAACATAAGTTCACATGAATAATAAATACATAGTAAACCATTTGTATGTAGTGGCTTGCATTTTAAATTTAACCATTGCCAAGTTTGTTATTAATAAATATCGCAAACCTTTTACTATGTAATTAATACTAATATATAACTATCAGAAAACATTTCTGTATGCTAGGCAATGTATTGCATATTTTGCAACCATTGTTTCCTTGAATAATTACAGCAAACCTACAAGATAGGGTTACAATGTCCATTTTACCCATGAGGAAGTTGAAGCTCCAACACTGTGGACATTGTCACACAATTGTTATGTCACAGAGCAAGGGTCAACATCAAAGTTGGCTTAGATCCAAATGTCATGGCCTTTCTTCTATACTGTAATGCAGTTGGTCAGATTTATTGCTGCACTCTTTAAAGCTCTGTTTTCTCCCATTTTATTCACTCAGAAAATATTGATCTCCTCCAATGTCCCAAGCACTGTTCTGGATGCTAAACATAAAGAACACAGGTGAATACAAAAGGTGCAGTCCCTGATCTAATGGAGGGTTCAGATGGATGAGAATACATGGTGCACATATTATCACATGAATAAATATATAATTATAATATGCATTATGTGCTATTAAGGAAAAATAAGGACTATGGTTAAAATGTAACAAATGGACTTTGTTTAAAGTTTGGAGCTGATACTCTCAAGGGAAGTCATTATTGGGGAACTAACATATGGATGTGTCCCACCAGATGAAATAGTGGGAAGAGCATTTTTGGCTGAGGATCAGCATTTTAGCAGGCTCTGCTCTGAGGTCGTAGTTGGACCTGAATCAGCAAGAGAATAGCAGAAGCTATGCAAATAGCAGAACCGAATGGGTTTGGAGAACTATAACTTCTACCTCTCTTCAGTTGTTCCCTGAAATTCTACCTGTCTTTCTATGCCCTGATAACATCTATCCTACTCCACGAAACATGTATGCACACCCATGCCTATGCTGATCCCATTTTTCTTTGACTGTGTGTGCATATATCATCATGTTCTGCCAGCCAAAATGTTCACATGTAAAACTATAGCTCCTTGTGAGCAGAAATAAGGTTATATAATCCTCACCATATAGAATATATGAGTAAATACTCTCTGAGTTTAAATATAAACTTCAATTTTGGAATAGGCTTTCTCCTGGAGGGGAAATAGATACAATTAATAGTCATACACCAAAGATGATTTATATGAAATCTGTGGCTGGCTTTCATTAGCATATCTGAATGCCTAAAGGATAATAGGTGGAATAAATAACATTAAAATGCAATGTAAATGTGAAATATTACATTAAGAACAAAACTAAAGGTATTTCATTATGAGGTTTTGAGACTTATCAAAAACCTTAGCACCATATATTTTGAAGTTAATGTTAAATTCAACATGATTCAATAAAATTGAATTCATGCTGCAAAGTCCTAGAAATACATAGAATTTTACATCTTCCTTTGTATTTGAATAACTATGAAAAGAATAAAGACACAAACATGTAACTTGTGCCAAACCTAGAAAGTTTGTCTTCACAAAAATGAGTTTTATTACTGACAGCAGATCATGATTATAAAAGCTTCTCATGAATGTGGAAACAATAGAAGATAAACTTGTTGGATTCTTTTGTTTCTATGCCAAAGTTTGTTAGATGACAGGTAAGTTGACAAAGGAAAAGCCTCCCAAATTGGATTTTATAATGAAAATATCAATGGAAATTTTGGTAGTGTTCTTTTCTTTTCTACAAATTATTCTAGCTATTTCAGATTTCTTAGTTCCCTTGACAACCAAGTCACTGGTGGCAATATCAAAGTAACTTCTTATCTGTTGCTCCTGTGTAAGAACCTTGCACAAGAACCTCCTTTTAGTTCTTTTCTGAATAAACAGGCATTTTTATGACTGCTACAGGTCTCTAAAAGCTTCTATTCAATAATTTAAAAATCATATTTACTGGCAATGCAGTCACTATAATTCTGAGCTATAATATATTTTGGGTTATTTTATAAATGTGTTATAAAAGTGTTATGAAGAAAGGTAAAATGGATGACCAATCAGATGTAGTAACTTCGCACCCTATTTGTCCTGTCCCAAAATAATACTGCAGTATAGTGCAACAGTGAACCACTAAGAATAGAGAAACGATTGGATTTTAATCAACATCAGTGCAGTTCAATCCCATTGAAACCCATCGTCATAGTGGCTTCTGACTTTCTAAGGTAAAACCTAATAAATGCTTCTTATTTTCAGTGTGTCAATGACTTAGGGTTTCCCCTCCTCCTCGTGTTCCCCATGTAAGTGATTAATCTGTAGTAGTTACCTTGCTTTTACATTCTCTCCTCAGTTCCCTCTTCCCCATTACTGAGCAGGTGTCACATTTCCTTGGTGAGAGAGAGAAAAAAACACACACCACCACCTGATAAATAATTGACAAACAACCACGACATAGAGTGATAGGTCTAAGAGTATGATAGATCCAAGTAGGAAGATATGTGGAAAAAGATGTCTTTTGAAGGTGTGAAACCCAGATTCTACTGCATAGATCACTGTCTTTATTCACACATATCATTGGTTCCACTGAGAGATTAATAGTAAGCATCTTTGAAAAAATTTTAAAATCAGCCTCTGTCATAGCATCCAAATAAGGCTTTTTGACAATCTTTGTGTGTCAATGATTTCCATGATCCTCATTAAGTGGACATCACTGCCATTTGGAAAATAAACCCATTAAAAGCATCTACTCTTTAATATGGCAGAAATGGTCTCTAAAGGGTGCTTGCTTTCCAGATTCTATACAATTGTTTTGAACATCTCTGAAGATCACTTGAGTCAGTGGATTCTAATTTTGGTCTAGCTGCCAACACTTTGCTCAGATCCTTTGCCAAAATATGTGCCAGTTCATGTCCCAGGTGCTGGGATAGAGAGAGATGAATAGATAACAGTCCTGCCCTGAGAGGAATTTTTAGTCTAGTGATGGAAGTGGATATATAAACGGATACTTTCATCATAATGTGAAAAATGCACTGACTGACATAAGTACAGGTGCAAAGGGAATTTAGGATAGGGAAGGTTACAATGTTTTTCTGTTGTAATTACTCAGAGACATTTTTACATTAGATGGCAACATACAAAATTATCCTGAACTGTATGGACAAGAAAAGTCCTATAGAAATCCAAGGTATTATTAAGTATCATCATCCATCATGTGGACATCTTTCTGGTTTATATAACAGGTAAAGCACGTGATGTAGGTTATTCAAATTATTCAACAGATAGCCATATTTTCTCCACTTATTATAGTGGGTCTTCTGAGTTGAAAGACATAATTTTAAAAATATTCTTGTTTTTGATCCTTTCAATTTTGGATTATAATAAGTGTTATATTCCTAACTTCTGCAAAAATTTTAAAAGAGAAAGGCACTGAAGATTTAGAAGTATAAATTATACAAATTGGTAGTCGCAGAATAGTCACAGGGATGTAAAGTACAGCATAGGAAATAAAATCAATAATATTCTAAGAACTGTCTGGTGCCAGATGGGTTTGAGATTTATCGGGATGATCATTTAGTAAGTTATATAATGTCTAATTACTGGAGTGTACACCTGAAATGGATACAATATTATATGTCAACTGGAATTGAAAAATAATTTGAAAAATAAAGTTAGATTCATTATTTGGATACTAGAAGTGATTTTACGACAAGCATCATTTCAAAAAAGCTGAAAAGTGGACATAACTCCTCGTCAGGTTCTGGACTCAATCATCTCTCCACAGCCAGCCTTCATCAAACCCTAGCCTCAGATGTGCTAGTGGGGACCACACTTTTATTTCACACCGTGTTTTAATGGTAAAACGTATTTCTGGTCTTCTGAGTTCTCAATGGTAGGATGAGAACTTAAGTTCAATGCTCATTCCCACCTGGCTTTGTTCATTGTTTCCAGTAATATCAGGGCTCTATCAAACTTTGTTAAATGTGTATGACCTTCACTCAACAAACATTTAATGAGCATTGTGAATGTATAAGGCAGTGTACTAATTGCTGTAGATACACACGGCTTCTGCTAGCATAACTTCTGACTTATTGAGGAATAGAGACAAGTTTATTCGTGCTTACAGGACAGTGGCAAGTGCTTTGGGAGAGCAAGATGAAAGGTATGAGGAGGGTGGAGAAAAACGCATTTAAATTAGACTGAAATAGCTGGGAACACTTCTTAGAAAAGGGATGCTTAAGCTTTTTCCTGTCTACACCATATAATTTGATTGGATGTAGGCATGATGAATGTTTTCCACTTGAAATAAAATACACTGTTTTCTCTCAAATTAGTATAGCCAATTAAGAGCTGATAATGGATTGCATGTATTTTGAATATATTTTAATCTATGTGGTAAAAATAAATCTCCTTATAACTCCACTGAATATTTTAAATTATTGAGTCAAAATAAACATGTCGTTTGAGATCACAGGACCAGCATCTGGGTGTTGAAGGGGTGCTGAAGCTCAGCCTTCAGTATTGTATCTGAGTCTATTTTGGTCTCTATTAGGGAATCAGCAAGTGAAGTGAATTTACATGGGCCCAGGGCGATAAGGATGGGAGTGTAGTAAATTATTCTTATCTTTCCTGGCCACATCCATTGTTCTTCTCTAGGTCTTGGTCTTTTTCTATAGGGTTTTCTGGGAGGTGAGCATGAAAGATTAATTGACTTTCCAAGTAGAGACTCATAGGAGAATAAAAGGCAAATGCTGCTTAAAGGCAGAATTAAACAGCTATAAAGAACTTACCTCTCTTCTTGCTCCATAGAGTACAGACACCATTCATTTACATGTTTAATGTATTTACTTTCCTAATTTTTATGGAGCATCTAGAATGTGGCCAAACTCTCCACTGGGATTCTCAGGTAAACCAGACATGGTCTATGCCTCTCTGGGGTTCACGGTGTAGCAGGGATACCTATGTTCACACAAAGGGACATAATAGAATGCCATTGGCCTCCTGATGAATGTATGGATGGGTTAAATGAGCAAAAGCAAGAAAAGAAGGAGATCTGGAAAGGCTTCTGGCAGGAGGTGATGCCTGAACTGCTTCTTGAACAGCCAGAAAGTGAATAGATTCTCAGAAGGCTGATAGCATAACAGGCAGAGGCAAAGCGTGAGAAAGGGCCCAGAGGTGTTGGCAGCCTTGGCCACCGGGCCTGCACAGGAGTTGGGAGGGGATTTGTGGGAAACGGTGAGAGGAAGTCTGGAAAGGCGAGCAGAAGTGGAACCGCACTAAACCCCACACTGAGAGGGTTCAGGCTTACTGTGGAAGGTGAAGGGTGGGTATGAAAATTCTGACAGCTGCCCTGGCCGAATTGGCTCAGCGGTTAGAGCATCGGCCTGCGGACCAGAGAGTCCCGGGTTCAAAACATGGATGAAGAATGAAAGCTTGTGGCTAAGTGGAAGAAGCCAGATACAGAAGGCCAGAGATTGTATGGCCTCACTTACCTGAACTGTGCAGAATACACACATAGACAGAACACAGATTAGGTGCGGAGGAGCAGGAACCGGCTGCTTCGTGGGCGGGGTTAGTGGGCTGACGATGTGGAGCCAGGCTGCAGGGTGGCCGCACAGCCCTGGGAATGTACTGAACGTCACGGGATTCATTTGCAGATGGTTAAAATGGTAAGTTTTTATCAACTGTACATCAGTCTCACACTCCAAGTGGGCTTCTGCCAGGACAGAGGTCACCTGTGTGCCCTTTTGGATTCATTGTCCTTTGCTGGCACAGCCACTCAGATACCCCTTGGAGTGTGGGGCCTATGCCTAGTCTACACTAGGCATTCAAGAAACTGACTCCATAGTTACGTCAAACAGGCGGTGTTAGTGTATCTTTAAATCACTACTCTAAATCGGAACCCCCAGAGGCCTATTTATTTAAGTAGTACTTTCCCATTCTTTTAAGAGGCCATTCTTCATTTCTGAGTTAAAGCAGGTTTACTTTTCTTCTCACATTATTAAGCGCCAGGTTGTTTCATAGTTTGCTTTTCCTTCAAGGACAATAATTTGATAGCAATTTCTCTGCCGTTGTCAGCGTTCTGTTTCAATTCCAGAAGAATTTATAAGTCCCCGCTGGGCCACGCTAACCTAATGTGATCAGTACACAGGGCAGAGCCAAAGGAGGCTTGCAGTTGTGAGTACACAATGCATAGTTCATTCCTGTATTATTATTGATTACTTATTTAATTACTGTAAAGCGACTTTTGACCCACCCTCTACATCATATCCGTCAGTGAGTTGACCAACATACTGATCCTTGGATCTCCAAATGAAAAAAGCAAGGTTCAGGGTAATTAAGTGACCTAGCAGAAACAGCACAGAGAAGCATCCGTCTTCACAGGTGGGTCTTCACGTTCGAGAGGCAGTTGACCTGCAGGGAGCCCGTCCATGGGCCCTGCGCCTGCCTGGCTGAGGTCGGCCGCTGGAAGCCTGATCTTGGAGTCACTGGACACTGCCAGCCGCTTCCCTGTGCCCCTCTCGCATAGCTGCTGGAGCTCTACCCGAAATGTTGGCCGCCTTCTGCATCCTACTCACAGCCTCACTTCTAGATCTCTCCCGTGGTGATCTCCAACTTTGGAAACATAAATAATTAGAGTTAAAAAAAAAAACTGGCCCTGGCCGGTTTGGCTCAGCGGTTAGAGCGTCGGCCTGCGGTACTGAGAGACCCGGGTTCGGTTGCAGTTTGTCCCCGGCCCTGGTTGGTCGTGCGGGTGGCAGCCACTCGATGTGTCCCTTCACGTCGATGTTTCTCTCTCTCTCTCTTCCTCTCTCTCCCTCCCTCTCTATCTGAACAAAAGTGTCCTCGGGTGAGGATAAAAAAAAAAAAAAAAAAAAATTGGAATTCATCTCTTGTCCTTATGGTTTTAAGGAATCCCCGTGATCCTGGGTGTGCTCCAGTGTCTTTGTGGCATCAGAAGGACAGCATTGGGGGGAGGGTGGAAAAGGGGTGGTGGGAAAGGCATGGAGGTGAATAAAGTAAGACCTGGTTTCTGGAAATGTAGTGTATAGCATGGTGACCATAGCTAATAATACAGTATTATGCATTTGAAACCTGCCAAGAGTCAACCTTAAAAGTTATCATCAAAGAAAAAAATGTAACTATGTGAGGAGATAAATATTAACTAAACTTATGGTGGTGATCGCTTCACAGAATTTATTAATATCAAATTATTATGCTGTACTCCTTGAACTAATACAATGTTTTAAAAAAATGCAACACTTTGGAGAAGATCTGATGAATTGCAATGTATTTTTAACCCCTAAACTGTAGTTACTATACTTACCATCAAATAACTCTTCACTTTAGATTTATAACTTTTTAATTGATCTTATTATATTCCAATATAAGTTGAACAAGGAAATATGGTAACTTAAGGTACTTGCTGACTGACTGCCTTCTCCCTGAAACACACACATCTTCCAACAAAATCACACATCTCTGAGTAAAGAATCCACTCCACACTTTGATAATGAATTAGATACTTTTGGAGGTTGCATTCTGTCTGTAAATTTTTGGAGACCAATACAAATTAACTTTTTTTCTGGAATGTAAAGCTTTTTTACATAAAAATATGGTTGACATGCTATATTATATTAGTTTCAGGTGTACAACCTAGTAATTTGACATTTATATACCTTACAATGTGATCACCGTGAGAATCTAGTAACCATCTACCACCATCCAAAATTATGGCGATACTATTCCCTACGCTGTACTTTACATCCTTGTGACTTACTTATAACTGTAAGTTGTACCTCTCAATCCCCTTTGTTTAGTTACTTTTCTGGGCTTTTGCCCTGTTTTTTGTTTGCTTATGTGTCTGTTTGTTTGAAATATATTCTTATGTCTCCTCATTGTGCCACTTTGTTTCTATGTATTAGATCAGGTAGGTCTCTTCACATTGAAACACTGGCCTTATTTGGAAGGTGTCCTGTGGGGCTCAGTGGTACAATACCCCAGCAAGTGTTACAGAGGTGCTCCCTGTGTGGACTAGTGTGCCGGCTGTTGTGGCTGGGCCACAGCTGCTAAGGATGCTCCGCGAGGAGACTGGTTGCTGGGAGGCATGCTAGGAGGCCTGGCTGCACACGTGGCCAGCATGCTGGTGGGCAGGGCGGTCTCCAGTGTGCTGTGTGTTGTTCATGCAGCACCTAGCCTTGGCTGTTGCAGACACACACTGCTCTGTACGGGTGCCGACTGAGGCTGTCCCTGGTGTGGCAGGGCAGGAGTCTCATCGGAGGGGTGCAAGCTGGGGTGGGTCCTCAGGGAAATGCCAGGGTGGAGTGAACAGTGTTAGCAAGGTTGAGGGACAGTGTTAGAGATGCCTAACCTCAGACCAGCTAGGTGAAGGTGGAGTAAAAAAAAAAAAAGTTAAATGGGGCTCACCAGCACTCTGTTCCTGCAGAAAGTTCCAACTAATCCCTGTCTCTCCAGCACATGCCCTAAAATTAGTCAGTGTATCACCTTCACATATGACTCAGGTGCTGTTCAGGCAGTTGCCTCTGTACTAGGACTCAGAAGAAGCACAACTTTGGTTTCCTATAGTCCTTTGGCCCTCCTAGACGTAAGTCCCACTGGTTTTCAAAGCCAGATGTGTGGGGACTCCTCTTCCTGGTGCAGATCCCCAGGCTGGGGCTCAGATCCCTTGCTCCTTAAGGGGGAACCTTGGCTGTTATGATAACCCTCCCTCTTGTGGGTCACTGCGTGGGGATTGAGGAGGAGGGTGGGTCTCTACTAGACTGAGCGTCTGCCCCTCCGACCCGTCTCCGTGTGGCTTGTTCTTTATTATCCATGGTTGTAGGAAATCTTTTCTGCTGGTGTTCAGGTCATTCTGAGAGATAACTCTTCTACATGTAGTTGTAGTTTTGGTGTCAATGAGAAGAGGTGAGCTCAGGATCTTCCTACTCCATCATCTTGAACCCAAAGCCAGGAGCCTGGCTCTTGAATGCCAGTCTAGCTTGTTTGTGAAATGCCGTTGCTTGTGGTTGGTGCACTCACAAATTCATTTTTAGGCTGTTTCTGGGTGGTAACATCTCTGGCACCACTAGTAGGTAACCAATGCCGATCTATTTAGTTGGCTTTCACATATGATTAAATTGAATTCGTTATCTAATGTCTTAGTAATCAGAGATGCTGGTTCTCATAAAGTAGTCAAAGTTTCAGTTCAGCCATCTGCTCCCACCCCATGATTTGCACTTTGTGCAAACTATTGTTACATGCATTATTCTATTGAATCCCTGAAGCAAACCTGTGATGTATAAAGGTTACTAAGGTAATAAGTAAAAGAACATAATTGGAACCTTAACTTAGTCTAATACCAAAGCCCATTTTTAAACCTTTATTCCATACAGGTATAACTATAGTCCATATTTCAAAAGTATATTTTATATACATATAAGAATAGAATTGTACAATTAATTAACCAAACCACAGACTGCTGTTTCTGCACTGACTGGGCATTTTTGTAGCTGCTCACTGGGTTCTTTATTTTCAGTGATGTTTATTTTTGGCCATGCCCAGCCCAGGGGCCAGACAAAAGTCCTCTGTCTTGCAGTGTGTGTGACCCGGCACCTCTATGTTTTCAGTACACATCACTTGCATCTAGGTACAGTTTAAGATCCCAAAGGAAGAATTATAGCTTATCCCAAAGGCCAGGCTTCTTCTATGAAGGAGCAGTGGGAAACACACTTAAGTGAAATGATGCCTCCTAGGCCCATTGATCCCCTCCACCAACCTCCAGAGGCCTGTGAACGTCCCGCTGCATGGAGGCTCCGAGGGATCCGCACTCCTGAGTCTTACCCATAACACTTGCAGGCTCGCCTTGTCCTTACCTCTGGGAGAAAGCCTGTGGCCTGAAATAGGCAGCTAAGTGAACCTAATGGTTCCAATCCAGTGCCTTTGGCATGATTGATTGCCTTATTCTCGTCTTCCCTCAGTGACAGCACCCCACCTTGGCAAGCTGAAATTCCTCAACTTTCTCCTGGCAGCTCCTCTCTAATCCTCAACGGAGGCGAGAATTGACTTCTGACATTTCTGTGTGCCTGTGATTCTCTGCTGAGTCACCCCTGTCTATTCCCTTCCAGTGAGAGCTAGGCCTGTCTCCTATTTTGGTTTTTTTACTTCCCCATATATATTTGACTCAGCTGTCTTATATTCTGTGTTGCCACCACACACTCTGCTTTTATTTATATTGTTTTGATTCAATCTAACAAATACAGCTCTGTGATCTTGGCCCATGAGCTGCCTGATCTCGGTACAAGAGGACGTCCTCTCATGCAGGGACATATGTATTTTAATCTTAGTTTATGGAGAAATCGAATTCACTGCCCAACCTAATGGATTCATTAATAGTGAAATATTCTTATTAGCTGTATAATTGTTTTAAAATATTTTCTTCTTTATGCTTTTATGCACCTTTTATATTTAATTTTATAGATATTACTTTTATAATTTTTCAAGCAATAATTATTTATAACACTTAACACACTGGGCCTATTTTATTCTTATTAGTTTTAAATTTAAAAAGTTTAGAATGTAGCCCAGCTGGTGAGTCTTAGTGAATTGAGCATCCTCCCACAAACTGAGAGGTCCCAGTTGGATTCCCAGTCAGGACTGATGCCCAGGTTTCGGGCTCAATCCTGGTGTGTGTGTGTGTGTGTGTGTGTGTGTACACACACGCATGCGTGCAAGAGGCAGCTGATCGATATGTCTCTCACATCAATGTTTCTATTTCTCTTTCCCTCCCTCTTTCTCTAAAAAATCAGTAAAAACATATTTTGAAAAAAGATTAGAGTATATATTTATAACTTTTTAGGAAGAAATTACATACAAATAGGAACATTTTGTTATTTCTATTCATTTATTTATTTTTTTTCAAATTGAGAATCTTTATTAGAGGGTTAAACGTGTTCACACTGGAAAATCTAAGATGGGTGTCACATATTTTAGCTATAAAACAGCCACTTTTAATATCTCCGTCATGCTCTGGTATTCTTTTCAGAAATTTTCAACTGGTGTCTGAGTCAAGGCTCAGTAAACTATCGGGAAACACTGTAGAGAGTGATTTTTCAATCATGTATTTCATTAAAAAATTATTTTGACTAATTTTCAAGCATGAGTAATAATGAGATAGAAAAGTTCATATGAATCATCTTATCTGAATCCCATTTCATAAGTCTATTGTTTAAATAATTTTTACAGATTTTACACACCACAATATTAGAGGGCTAAGTGGAGGCCCAGAAATTATTTAGGTTTCTATTTTTCTACCTTTTTAATTATAATTCATGTTTAAAATATTATATTCCACAATATAGATGAATTTACATTCAAAACTGAAATTAGAGCTTCGTGATAAAACAGGTACTTTTTTCACGTAGTCCTATTTTTATTCTAAGTTTTATAGCTTTACATATCACATTTAGATCTATGATCCATATTGAAACAATTTTTTGCACCAAGTGTGAAGTTGAGGTCAAAGTTTATTTATTTGCCTGTGAATATGTAATTGTTTCTTCACCATTTGTAGAAAAGATTATCTTTTTTTTTTTTTTTCTATTGAATTGCTTTGTATCTTTAACAAACATTGATTGGCATATTGTGTAAGTCTATAAAGTCTATATTTAGTTCTATTGATCTTTGTGTGGAACATAGTTATAATACTATTTTAATATCTCTGTCTGCTAATTCTAATATCCAGAGGATAAGTTGGATCAATTGATTTTTCTGATCTTTGTGGGTCACAACTTTTATCTTTCTTTGGTATTACCAGAAATATTTCATTGAATGCCAGACACTGGAAATTTTAGCTTGTTGGGTGCCACATATTTTTATTCTATTAGTATTCTGGAGTTTTTTGTTTGTTTTGCTTTTCTGGGATCAAGTTAGGTTATTTAAATAGAGTTTGAAGTTTTAGGTCTTGCTGTTATGATTTGTTAGGTGGGACCAGACCAATATTTTGTTTAGGGCTAATTATTCCACATTAGTGAAGCAACATACCTCTGAGTATTCTCTTCAGTGTCTGGTGAATGGTGAGGTTGTTCAGTCTGGCTGATGGAGACAGATGATTTTTATACTTCTCTGTGGGAAACTGGATGTTCCTTATAACTCAACTCTCCAGAGCGAGCTTCTGCAGGTCTTCAAAGTTCTGTTTCTGTGCACATCTCTTCCCTCCAGCGTTCATCCTTCCTGAGCCACCTGTCAGCTCCGTCCTTCAACTCAGAGAGCCGCCTTGGCTCCTGCGTGAGCAACTCCTGCCTGCACCTGGAAACTCTCAGTGCGGTAAACTGAGGCACCTGCAAGGCAAGCTCACTTGTTCCTCATCTCTCAAGATCACTGTCCATCACTGCTATTTTTTAGGGTCTTGAATACCATTGTTTCACATTTTATTATTACTATTTTTTTTTTTTGTCTTGGCGAGGCAGAAGTCAAAATTTCCGTATGCTTTTAATATGAAGATACAAATCTTGTATTTGAAGGAAATTGTATCATATTTTGAGAAATACTGAAAAGAAGTTCACTGAAATTTACATACATGGAAATGTGACTCTTAATTATAATTACATTTGTAATAAAAAAGGGATCCTTCTTCTTCCAAAAACTGATTTGCCAATATCCTTTAAACTTAGATTATAATCTTTGTCTAAATGATGTTATCTAATAAATTGCAAACATTTGTTAAATAACCATGAACTTATTCTTTACTCTTCTTAATACTCAATAGAATAATGAGGAATTAAATCACCTTCATCAGATTTTTGAAGGAAATAGTCAATAGTTTATTTCAATTTTTGAGGCCCTTTACTGAAAGCCTTAGCTGGAAGTATAAAGTTAAAAAAAAAAAATGAATTAGACCATCTGGAGAATGAAATGTTTTGAACAATGTTTTATAATTTGGCAAGATTCAGTCAGTTGGCACTTTTTTCTTAACCTAGACTTATAATAGAATAACATCTCTGAAGTGTAAAAAGAAAATCTTCAAAATAAATTAAACAGTGCTTTGTACTGCCACCTTAGCCTTTTAAAATTGCTCTTTATTTTTGCTTTGCTTATGTAACTGGACTGAAGCATGGTGAGCTGGAAAAAAATGCCACAGAGGCCTGGAGACCTGAGGAGGACTCAGGGCCCTTGTCTTGTCAACCACACATTCAGGGTGTCATCAGAAATGCCTTGGATTACCTGAGAGTTCTGATCATCTTGTCAACTTTTAACACCCAAAAGGTACCAGATATTTGAGTTTATCAGTAATAGTTCCTCATACTTGAGCAGGCTGAGGCCCCAGGCTCCCAGGGGCCTTGAACCCTGTGAATCCCAGAATCCTTTCTGGTGCAAAGTGGGAAACCCAAGAGAAGAGAGAAGCCAGCACGCCCCTGCCCCTGGTAGCTGGGGTCCACCTGCCAAAGGCAACCTCACTGTGATCCCAACATGAGTCTGGGCCAGTTGCAGGCCTCCCACCTGTGTTTACATCTGGGAGAGAGCTACTCCTTCCTCCCAGGTGAGGATGTGGTCTGCACTGGTCACTTCCTCCCAGGAGGTCATAGTTATTGCTGGCGGAGGCTGGTTAAATCTTTTTTCTTGTTTTCTTGATAACCCTTTTACAATTAAGATAAGAAAAAAAGAAAGTGAAAAGAAAAAACAAATAAGAAAAGACATATGATAATGAGAAGAAAAAATAATATTATATATATATCTATAAGACATAGATATATATCTTAAAATAAGATTGTAGCAATTTTACCTATTAGAATTTCTTCAACTCAGAATTGCTCTTAGTCCTGTGGAACATATGTTACTTATTTAGAGACAACAGCTGCAATCATTTTTTTCATTAGGTTAGGTGACTCTGTTTCTAATCAGAGAGACAGTATTTGACCTACTTTACTAGAGCTCCCTGAACCCAGTCTGAACCTTTTCAGATTCTCCATGGTGCCACATAGAAAATACATTTCTTAAATATCATATTGAATCAGCTCATTTAAAATAGACCCCCCACCCCCACCCCAGCTGGCATGGCTCAGTCAATTGAGCATCCTCCCATGACTGAGAGGCCCCATTCTATACCCAGTCAGGTCACAGGCCCAGGTGCAGGCTTGATCCCCAGTAGGCGGCATGCAGGAGGCAGCTGGTCTATGTTTCTCTCTCATTGATGTTTCTATCTCTCTCTCCCTTCTTCTCTCTCTCTCAAAAATCAATGAAAGTATATATCAAAAAAATAAAATATAATAGATCTCAAAGATAATGACAGAATAAGCACCAAATGGTAATGAGAGTATTTTAATTATGCATACTTTTACTATACATATATAATAGTTAATAATTTATTTTAAAAAGGTAAACATATTCATTTTACAATAAATAAAATTTAATAATGACAACCATGTGTCTTTTCTTTTCTAATAGTTACAAATAATTTTTCTTGCTTGGTTAAAATTACAGAAACATCCTAAAACATCAAGCATATACTTACAAAAAGCTTACTAAAAATTAGTATATGGACTTGGAAAAATTACAGGTTTTATATATTAACCTCTGGATATGTATTTGTCAAATGGAAGAGATTCCAGAAAGTTGATGTTAATTTACTTAGAAATAATTTAATATATGTTTCTGTTTGAAAAGCTTTTCTCTAAAACAGGGTTCAAATCTCAATTTTTTTCTCTCAAAATTTATAAAACCAGTTTCAGTATTTTCTAAATGTTTTCTCAAATTTTTGTTATGTCTATTTTCCAACAAATCTTACACGATTTTGAATAACATAACAACAAATGTAGATAAGTATCCATAAAACAAGGAAAAAGTCATTCAGCCCATATCAGTAAATGAACAAAGGAATCAAAGAAGAAAATAAAAACCAAATTAAATCTGTGTACAAATGCTAGAGGCAACAGCAAAAACTGAAATATTTCATATTAAGCTAACCACTGAATTGCATTCAAAATAGTATGCTACTTGAACTTCAAATTTCATCAGGTATTTGATATTTGTTATTGCTTAATAAATACATTAATTATGTTAGTAATTAATTGACAAAAAACATATTCTTGGAAGAAAACAAGAGATTTCAAAAACATGACCCATCCTACATGTGTTCTTTATGGATCAATCAATACACTTCTCTCTGTTACAATATTCTTTTTCTGAACTATGTTAGGTTTCTACTTGGTCAAAATTTCATGAGGTTCCCTCCTTAGGGGTTTTCCTGTGTTTGCTCCTCAATCTGATACATATTTCAATGTCTACACACTAAAATTTATAGCACTTATATTTTAAAATAATTACTTTTTTAAAATGACATTATTAGTGCTTAGAATTGCATCATTAATTTTTATAAATAAAATTTTTTAAATCAAAAATTTTCAAAGTGAAAGATTTTTAACAAAATGTATAATTACAAATATAAAGAAAACCAAAAAGATATTCTGATATCAGAAGATCAAACTTAGAGATGAATGCTTAGATTGTCTTTTCTCCCATTGTATAAAGTTTGGATGAATCAGAGGCATATGACTTATATTTGAAAATATATATTTTAAGACATTAATAACAATACATTTTAAAGGGCATAACATGCAGACTAAAATATATTCATAACAACACTGTTGACATAATACATTTAAATTCTGAATAGTGAGCATGCAAATTTTATTGGTATATTTGCTTTACATTAATGTTTTTATAAAAGTGATTCTAACCCGGATTTTGGAATATAAAAAAAAAAAAATTTTAAAGCTGGAAATCATGACCCCAGTGAGCTGACAACACTCCCGGGGCTGTGTTCTCAGTAGCACTGCCGAAGCATGTCAGTTTCCGATTGCTTCCAGTCGTCACTGAGGACCTGTCTTTGCTCATTTGGGCTGCTACAAAAAATACCTTGAACTGGATAGTTTATAACCAATATTTATTTCCACAGTTTGTAGGCTGAGAAGGCAACGATCTGGCGCCAGCAGATTCTGCGTCTCGTGAGGGCCTGCTTCCTGGCTCACAGGTGGCTGTCCTTCCCGTCCCTCGCTTGGCGGAAGGGATGAGAAAATCCGCTGGGGCCACATCTATAAGGGCATTAATTCTATCCATGGAGCTTCACCCTTGGACCTAACCATCTGCCAAAGACCTCACTTCAGAGCACCATCACACTGGGGATTTGATCTCAACATATGAATTTGGGGGAGACACAAATATTTGGTCCATAGCAAAACCTAAGGCAAATCACACTAAAATATAACCCCTCCATTTCCAACTCTACATACACATAACAGTTATTTTCAGACAAAATTTTGTTAAATGAGCATTGTAAAAGGCCTGAAAGAGAAATTGAATTATAAAATTACACTATAATAGGTGAAGCGGTCTCTAAAAGTAGGAAAGTAACCCAATATTTTGCCTGTGTAAAGGTGTTGAGGACTAAATTATGGTTGTATGACTGTGAGTCTCAGGCTTCAATTGCAGTTAACTCCTTTCCTCTAAAACTGTTTATCTAGAAACAATAACTCCGAATTCTCAGTCACTATGCTCACTCCAATTATTGTACAGTTACTAAGGCATCCTTTTCTGGAAAGCATTTAATAAATCCCAAAATAATGTAAATATATGGGTTTATGTGAGAAAAGTTTATTGATATAGTAAAGATTAATCTTTAGCAATCTATATTAGCATATTTCTATATATTATATACATATAAAATAATACAAGTAATGAGATTAAGGAAAGAGAGAACTAAAAAATTGCTAAACTGTAATTAAAATAAAACAGAGCAGACATGTATATCACAAAGATCCCCACATTCACCACGATGTCTACTGTGGTGCAAAAGCAAGTCATTGTGGCCTGAAATGGCTCATTTATTTTAAGAAAATAAAAACAAGAAAGAAAAAAAGATTAACATAGCATGAATGCTAAGTTAAGACTAGAAATTTGAAGGTAATTATTTGGAAATTCCTAAATTTAATATATAGCTTTTTTTCTAGAAAGTTTTGTTATTTATAATTTTCTCTTTGGACTATCTTGATTTATATGAACAAATTTTAATGGCAGGATGTACCAACTTTATGACGATGCTACTGTGGCATACACTGTGGCATTACTTTATAAAAGATTTGGTGGTTTATATACTATAAAAATATTAATGGATAGAATTGCCTCTACTCATGCTATCAGTAAGTTAGGATTTTGTATGCTATACTGCCACTTTTTTTATTTCTCCTTAAACATTTCAATTTTATTTGTTGTTATTGTTTTGTCAAAGCAGGCACCCTTTCTTAATTCCTTTGATATCTGCTACTGATTTCTGTGCTGCCCAGAATTTAGCTCCCCAGGCTAAATAGAGAAACATTGATTTCTTCACTATGATTATAGCTTCTTGTCCCCCAATATTGTCACATGTTTTTCTTTTTAAAAAAAATTCTTATGCAAGGATATGTTTTATATTAATATTTAGAGAGAGAGAGAGAGAGAGAGAGAGAGAGAGAGAGACATTGATGTGAGAGAGAAACATCATTTGGTTGCCTCCTGTACAAGCCCCCACTGGGAACTGAACCCGAAACCTTTGGTGTACAGGATGACACTCCAATCAATTGAGCAACCCAGCCGGAGCTCAACTCATTTCACCTGTACTCCACACATTAAGTTGAGGACAGGTATAGACAATTTAAATGCTGAAGAATGTTCAATAATGGTTGAACATTAGGTAGCATTATTCTTTGGTTCACTCAAGTAATTTCCAAGGCAATATACCTCTTTAATTCCTACAACATTCCAAGGGCTGGCTGGAAGGTATGGTTTTCTTCAGGTGTATAGTTGGGTAAACAATTTGCTCAAGGTCAAAAGAAGGAACCTTTGCCCCAAAACTGTTTCCCCTTGACTTATTTCCACAATATGTTATTCTCTATATTAAACACTTAGGTTGACGATTTGAGGGCAGCCGGAAAAATTGTGATAATGAAGTCACAGATGGAATTAATATTTACATTTTTGAAGAGTTGGAAATGAACCAGATTATTTTTGCAAGTAATTCTCAAAATTAGTGGGCCTAAAAAGTTCTAACGGCTTGCAAAGTTATATTAATTCTTAAGGTTTTTTTTTTTCAAATAGCACCTGGCAACTCTTCTTACCATCTTTAATTTCTTTCCTTTCCCTCAGGAGGTAAAATCATCGGCATATGCTTCTTGAAAAAAAATATAATAACCTTGACTAATGGTTAATGAAATGCTTCTTGAATACTGGAGAGGTAGGAAATAGAAAAGTAGCCAGGAAATTTACTGATATAATGCACCCATACATATTTCTAAAAGTTTAATATTGTTTGGACTTTTCAAATTCTAAATATAAAAAAAAATACTTTATACAAAGTGATAATAAACTTTTACTTATTGAAAGTTTACTATGTGTCAGGAATGAACCAAGCATGTAGCATAATATACTTCTTGGAAATGCCCTACATTTGCCCTTGATCTTTATTTCATAGGATACAAATCTGAGATACAGAGGACTTATTTTTTCAAGGTCACCCTGAAAGCATTACTTGGGCTATCAAACCCAAGTAGGGTTTGTGAGGACTTGATGGTATTTTTATTTTTTATTTTTATCCTCACCCGAGGACATTTTTCCATTTTTTGTACAGATAGAGTGGGAGGGAGAGAGAGGAAGAGAGAGAGAGAAACATCGACGTGAAAGGAACACATCGAGTGGCTGCCACCCGCACGACCAACCAGGGCCGGGGACAAACTGCAACCGAGGTACATGCCCTTAGTGGGAACCGAACAAGGGTCTCTCCAGATCCGATG
Organism: Molossus molossus; assembly: GCF_014108415.1. NCBI lineage: Eukaryota > Metazoa > Chordata > Mammalia > Chiroptera > Molossidae > Molossus > Molossus molossus. The sequence goes on from NW_023425348.1 coordinate 2,298,805, forward strand.
CTCTAACCGCTGAGCAAACCGGCCAGGGCCTTGATGGTATTTTTAATATTTTACACAGAATACCTTTCTTCATAATAGCAGTATTGCCTCATTATTTAGACCCATGATCAGGTAATTTGAAGTGACCAATATTTATAATCCAAAAGTCTCATTAACATAAATTTAGCTGAATTTCAAATGAATCCAAGCTGTTTTATAGTTTAAAATTTTCTGTAACTTGCATACTTTGAAGACTCTTGACCTTGAGCATAGAGACTCCTTCATATAAAATTCTAATTATATTTTAGATAATGTCTTTTTTTATTAAGCCATTTTAATAAAATCATACATGTTGTAGTTTTATTATTATTATTTTTACTATATTGTTGTGAATGTTACAGATGTCCCCCATTTCTCTCCCCATTGCCCCCTCCTTCTAGTACTCCCCCACCCCAGGCCTTCTGTCTGTGTTCATGGTCTATGCATATAAGTTCTTTGGTTAATCTCTTCCCACCCCCCTTTCCTCTGATATTTGTCAGTCTGATCCAAGTTTCTATGTCTCTGTTTCTATTTTATTTGTCAGTTTATTCAGTTCATCAGATTCCAATTACAAGTGAGATCACGTGATACTTGTCTTTCTCTGATTGGCTTATTTTGTTTAGCATAATACTCTCTAGGTCCCTCCATGCTGTCTCAAGGGATAATAGATCCTTCTTTTTACAGCTGTATAGTATTCCATTGTGTACATGTACCACTGCTTTTTTAATCTACTCATCTACTGATGAGCACATGTGTTGTTTCCAGGTCTTAGCTATTGTGAAAAGTAGTTCTGTGAACCTAGGGGTGCATACATTCTTTCTGATTGGTGTTTCAGGATTCTTAGGATATATTCCCAGGAGTGGGATCACTGGATCAAATAGCAGTTCAATTTTTTATTTTTTTGAGGAAATTCCATACTGTTTTCCATCGTGGCTGCACCAGTCTGCATTCCCACCAATGGACTGCTAGGGTTCCCTTTCCTCACATCCTTGCCAGCACTTGTTGTTTGTTGATTTATTGATGGTAAGTAATGTTATCTTTGACATGAAGGTATATTGCAAACAATTTACATTGCAAACAATGAGATTGCTTTTAGGAATAAATCAGTGTGTCCTTTACAATTCTCCAGAACTCAATTTGAAGTTCAGAATAAAATAAATATTTCTCTTTTTTGGTACTGGATATATATCTATTTATTAAGCATCATTTACTTGGCAAACATCTATCTGTTGTAGGTAAACTATGTACTAGGATCTGGCTTAGGCATTGCTGCTACAATACATACTATAACTTGGTCTCAACCCTTAAGAAGCTTAAAATGTATCTTTCATCATTTTTTTTTTTTAATGGGCCCATGTGGTTTGTGAAGTTCTTAGAGTCTCTATGAAGTGTTACTGTCATTAAACAACAGTCTGAAATTCATTCAAAATGCTGGCCTGTGTGCATCACCCTTGAAAGTCTCTGGGAAAGTGACATCTGTATAGTGATATATTATTTCACTGCACAGAAATGACTTTTCCAGAGAATCCAGTCCTAGACAAGAATTCCAGTACCCCTGCCTGGAAGACTGCCCATTTCCCTGACTTTCTGTAGCTAAATTACTAGGAGGAGTAAAAGAAAAGTCTTTGGTGAGAATGTATATGGATGCCCCAGAAAAAGCTGTACATTTGTTACATCCCTCAATTCCCACCCCAGCATTCTGTTTTCCTACTCTGAAGCCCAGTGAACAGTTTGGTAGGCTGGTGCTTAATTCTCTTGATATTACCCTTCAGCCACCACCATTCACAGAGAAGAAAAGTATAATGACATTTTTTAATATTTTTCAGTTTTGAAAGACTAAAGAAAAAAAAAACCAAGAGCAGCATTAGTCATGGTATTGTGGAGCCCTGAAGAGTTAACATAAGTTGACTTTAGTTCTATAAATGGCAAATGCCAGAACTAGTTCTGTAGCAGCTGATACCTGTGGGTGCCTCTGACTGGGTCTGAAAGAGTTGAGTACTGAATTTTGTTAACCCATCATTCCACACAAAAGTCTGCTTGACTCGGCCCAGCTCTCAGACAGTAGGTTCCTCTTGTCTCACAAGCTTGAGGAGTTCTGGTCCGGGAACTGGGCCAGAAAATTAGACCATTAGAGTGAATAAGTAGCATCTATCTCTCTGCAGAGAGCATAATATCAAAAGCCCCACCTGACTGCAAGGACTGATGGCAGGCAGCAAGAGCAACCATAGACTAAAGGGATATTTGGTTATTTCTAGTGCTGGCTATGAGACAGATTTATAGTCATCAAGTTCTCACGTATGAGTCCATTATCTAACACTGGCTCTCTTATTTTTATACTAATTTCATTGAGAATAAAAGTAGGAGTCAGTTCTTTAATCAAATCTGTATCCAAATAGCCCCATCACTCACCAGGTATAGATTGGAGCAAGCCACTTAATTTCTGTAAACTTCAAACGCAAAGTAATAATAATTATAGTAACTGGCATCCAATATTGGTGGTTAGGTAGCACCATTAGGAGTCCATGCAACTTTTAGATGGTAGGCTCTGTGATTGGTGTGAGAGATATGTAGCAAAGAGAAAAGTACCAGCTAAGTTGTTGAATGGTTTTGAAAACATAAGTCTTCCTGAAATAGTGAGTAACTGACTTTGGCTTCATGAAGTGTATGTAACAGCTGTAGAATCACAGAATCTTTCAGGGGCCCCCAAGATCATGTTACTCAGCTGCTTACTCAAAGATGGATTATCTCTGTGCTTTCCTTAACTGAGGTTAACATCTCTGTTAAACCATGAAATGCAGGGATATTTCAAAAGCAACCTGAGAAATGTATATACTTTAGAGCCAAAAAATTTAAATTTAATTTTTGTCCTGGTCCATTACTAATTTTGTTTGTTTGTTTGTTTGTTTGTTTGTTTTTTGGTACATGCCCCTAGCGGGAACATAACCCGGGACTCTCTGGTCCGCAGGTGGATGCTCCAACCATTGAGCCAAACCGGCCAGGGCACCATTAATAATTTTAAGATCTTTGTCCCATGACTCATCTCCTGCTCAGGTACCTATGAAATACCTTTAAACATATTTTTTTCTGCTTAACCTCAAATAAGACAATATGTGTAAAATGTCTCTGTAAATGTTGAAACTCTATGCAAGTATTAATTAAAGCTTGAATTTATTTTGCTGTTAGCATCAGAAACAGACCATAGTTTCAGGGAGGGAGCTTTATTTACTATTCTCTTTAAAGCAGCATGTGCATTTTTAACTCTATAAATCTTTGCTTATCCATTTTCACTGGCTAGAATTACTCTCATTCTGTTGCCTGCTAGTACAAATCCTTGTCTTCTTACTTCTTCCAAATTTCAATTTCTTAATGAAGTCTAAAAATCTAGTGTAATAAAAAGAATCAGATGCATGGATTTCAATTACAGCTATGACTTGAATAAGTTATTTGACCTTTCTGAGCCTTTGTTTCCTTTATTATAAAGTGTGGAAGTATATTTCTATTATTATTATGAGGGGTTAAGTACTAATATATGTATATCACTGACATACAAATATAATACATGGTGTTCTCTTTCTCTCTTCTTGTCCATTATCCACATCAAGATTTTCTCTGTCTTATGATTTCTCAGAACATTGATTTTAAATAATAGTGGGACTTTGCAATTGATATATTTTATATGCCTTTAATGCATTCTAAGCTCCTTGAGTACAGGGACTGTGTCTGATACATTTTTTTAACCTGCAGCAGCTTTGAACATAGTGTTGGATCAGTTGGATTCCCAACTCATTCTGGGTGTAGACTTACAGTTTGACTGATGTTAATTGCACAGTGCTCCCCTTGTTCCCACAGTAAGCTTAGGTCCTCCATGCACCTGATAAGACAATGGCTCAAATGCGATTCAGGAGCCATGGGACTTTCACAGTGGCAAACCTCAAATAATAGGAGCAGCCTGGCCGTCCTGTTAAGAACATTGCATTGGCTGTCCTTGAGAGTACCTGTGCTTTTGAATGAAATAAGGAAAATGACAGGTGCAAGTGGTGAGAACTCCCACTGAAGAGGACATACCTGCAGAAACACACAGAGCAACCTTGCGATTCCATCACTGTGGTATGGCCATCACAGTGGTGATATAAATGCAGTAACAGCTCAGTCTTCTTCAGTGCAATTCAGTCAGCTGAGTTCACCCCCTCCTTAAGGCACCCTAGACTGTGTCTGAGTTGAGAACCTTTCTCATCAATGAAGCATGTCCTGTCTCAACAACTGTGTGTTTCTGCTCCTATTTTACCACAGTAGTGATGTCTATCTTGAATATAAGAGCCTAAAGTCTGAGACAGGCTCTGAGATTTTTTTTGAGTGTTTGTAGCTCACAAACATGTTGCATCATTAGATGCTGGTTAAATGCTGAGGATGGGTTATCCAGTGAATGCTCATTTTATACAAAGGACTTTAAACAGAAGACTTTTTTCTCTCAGTACCTTAATAACACCAGTAAAAAAAATTCTAATGGGGCATTTGTACAGATAACTTTCAATGAAGAAACAGATCAGAGAGAGAAGAATGTCTTTCTGTGATGTCCAGAGAGATGCTGAAGGTGACATGTGGCACTTACAGCTACTGAGAACAGATTAGAAAGTTAAAGGTCTTGGTACCAAACCCGATTTCATTAAAAAGCCTGTGCTTGTTATTGAAAGTCAAGAGCCCATGGTGGAAGGTGAGAAGGAGAAAAAGAAGGGCTTTTAAACTCTCTCTGGAGTCACCATGGAAACCTCAACCTTGGACAAATAGGTGAGGGTTAATGTTCACATAGGTAAGGCTATTCCTATTGCACTTTTACCCCACATGTCTATCTGAACTGTCCCTGAAATATGTAACACACATACCCACAAATATGATTGATATATGAATATGTGTAAATATGATTTTTTCTTTGAAATAAAGGAAAATCACATAATACAAAAACAAATATAGCATGATATAACTTTGCCCATAGGGTAAATATCTTAGCAGTCTTGCATGCATCAACTTTATTGAATACAGTGGCAGACACTGGGTTCCATAATGATCAATAACAAAAATGAGAAATCGCTCCCAAGGGCTATCTGGCCTACTGACTACAAATGCTTCTGGGATGACTTTGAATCGAAAGAGACAACAGAGCCCGGCCGGTGTAGCTCAGTAGTTGAGCACTGACCCATGAACCAAGAGGTCACCGGTTCGATTCCTGATCAGGACACATGCCCAGGTTGTGGGCCCGAGTAGGGGGCATGCAGGAGGCGGCTAATCGATGTTCTCTCTCATTGATGTTTCTCTCTCTCTCTCCCTCTCACTTCCTCTCTCTCTCAAATCAATAAAGGGAAAAAAAATTTTTAAAAAGAAAGAGACAACAGAAAATAGCACTGGCCCATGGTTTGGAATATGTACAGATGACTCAAAAGCTTTTAACCAGAATATGTAAAAGACGGTCTAGGAGATTTTACAATACTCGTCAGCCTGAGTTCTTTGATTTGGTTAGTTTGGCTAGGGTGAGCTAGGATTGCACATTTTGAAGACTCTCTCCAAGTGATTTTAACATGCACAACAATTTAAGAAATATGAAAATAATATAATGTTTATGCTGTCAATTGCAGGCAAACATTTAAACTCCCTGAGTATTAGTGTTATCATCTGTAGATAGTATCTTGGATTGTCATTACTTGACTTCATCCCTTGGTTCTGTATATATTGAAGTCCTCTTTGCATATGGGAGAAGTTTACTGGCAATGGAACAGTCTTGTCTAATGTTGTAATTTTTGTATCTAATGAATTTTGAAGATATCAAGAATGATACAATCAGCTGTTTCCATTATCAATTTATATTATATATCGATCCTAAGAGAGCTGCTTTATATAAAAATTAGAAGTGCTCTGATGTTTTAACATTATATTGGCTTTCCCATAATTTAAATTTATAGTTTAACAATATCAGGTTAGGCTTTGACATATCTTTTTTTTTTTTTTTTTGGTACATGCTTCTAGTGGGAACCAAACCCGGGACTCTTTGGTCTGCAGGCCGATGCTCCAACCGCTGAGCCAAACTGGCCAGGGCAGCTTTGACATGTCTTTAGCAAGTGTCTTAAGAAGCTCAGCTCTACTGTGTGCCTGTCTAAAAATTTGCCATTGACCTCAAGTTTGTACCATTAAAAATTCAATCTTTAAGTACATATACAGGTATATGTATGTATATATGTATATTACTTTATTTAAAGAAATTGGCCCACCCAGTTGTGAAGTCTGATAAGTTAGAAATATGGAGCGTAGCCCGGCAGGCTGAAAACTGTCTCAAGCTAGTGATGATGTTGCATAATTTCTTCTCTTGGAAATCTGTTTTTGCTCTTAAATCCTTTCAATAATTAGATGAAGCCTACCCACATTGTGGAGGGTAATCTTTACTTAAGGTCAACTTATTGCAGATGTTCAACGTCTCTCTGAAGTGTCTTCATAGCAGCACTTAGGTAAGTGTTGAATTGAATACTGAGCACTATGGCCTAGCAAAGCTGACATGAAAAATCAACCATCACACCAGTTGATAAAATGTAAATGAAGGAATAAAAATAACAGGGGAAATACTCTGATTACCAAGTTATTTTATTAACTTTTTATTATGGGAAATTTCAAACATATATACAAATAAAATAATCTAATAAGATACCTGTCACCCAGTTTTAACAGTTATCAACTTATAGACAGTCTTATTTCTTTTATAATCAATCATTTTTTTCTTACCCTACCCAATGATTTATTTTGAAGCCAGTCCTAGACACCATATTATATCATTCGTCAATATTTAATATTGATGTTTAAAAATTAAGGACCCTCCTAAATAATATAACTAAAACACACTTTTAAAACTAAAAATAAACTGTTAGTAAGTCTTTTATGCCATGAAATATTCAAGAACTGGAGGTGGGGACAATGCTCAGGAAAAGACATGCTGAGATGTCATGACTCATTAGAAGCACCTTAAAATTAAAGGGTGGTGACCTGTGTGGAAGAAATTGAGGCTAAAATGAAAAGGGGCTGGCTGGCAGAATTCTCTAGACTGTTTATATTCTTTACTTCTATTCCATTCATTTATGTATATTATAAGATACTCAAAATAAGTTTAATTTTTATTATCAATTTTGTCAAGAAATAGTAAACATGATGCTTCTTATTTTCTCTAGAATGTTCTATCAGAAATAAATGTTAGAAAAGTTGTTTGTTAAGAGCCCACTAGCTTTAAAACTTTGTGAAGAAAAAGATTGAGGATTTATTTACTCCTGAAAATATATGCTTAACACAGTTTTTGACACATTACAAGATATCAGCAATACTTTTTTTAAAAATATTAAAGTAATTAGGCTGTGAGGCAGCATCATTATTGGGAGTTACTTAGCTCCATGTTGAAAGAGAAAGAGTGTTGTTATTGTTCCAGGGCAGTGATGTGGAGGCCAGGTCTGGGAGAGACGAGTAAGTGGGAGGGTGGGTTATGAGGATCACCTAGGCGACCTAATCAACATTCAGGTGTTCTTTTCCTCAAATCTATGAATGGATCAGAATTTCCAAGGTGGAGGATGACCCTTGCATTCTGAAAATAAGGTTACAAATGCAATGCTAGTAAACTCTTAGGAAGGGAAGAGTAGACTGGAATACTTTACATTTTAAAGTTGCTGTTTTTTTCTTCTTTCTAAGACTCTATGACATTAATCCCTGATCACAATGATCTGAAGTCAAGGGAGAAGCACATTACATTTATTTTCTTTTCTGTTTTAAGATGTTTCTAGCTAGTTCCTAAAATGTACACACAGTTGTTACCTGGTGGGTAGGACTTGGAGAAGCCACTTGTATTGACCTAGTTATTGAGAAAGATGGGTCCTACCTTGCTTGTTTCTCATTTGGATATCGTAAATATTTGGAGCTGCTCCTAAATCCTTGAATAAAGGGATATGCAATTTGCTAGGTACAGCTTTACAGACTATGTTAATTGAGTAGGTAGTGAGCAAAGGTACATTTGTATATTTATATCTATATTGAGATGTAGTATCTCTACACACCAGAAAAAAGCAAAATCTATTATACCCCTTGAAAATGAGAGTGTTTTACTATTTCTGAAAAACAGTCCCATCTCCAATTTAAAAAACAAACAAACAAAAAACCAGAAGGGTTTAAATTGTTAATGTTTTTAAAGAGGATTTTTCTGTCTTGATAATAGAGATCTAAATATGAGATTTTGCTTATTAAGGGCAATTACATCATCTCTTTACCCAGAAATGTAGGAGAAAGATGATATTTTAAAAAAAGATCCTAAAGTAGCAAAAAGAAATAATCTTATATTTCCTAGTTGGGGAATAATTACTGGCTAACTTGGATATAAAACTTTCTTTCCTCAATCATAGCGGCAGAGTGAGTGGCTCAGACCAACATGCTGATCAGAAACAATTGGAGTAATTGGGACCTGGAAATCAAGTAATGTCAAAGTCACCATAGAAACTCCTGAAAGAGGACCCCATCTTAAAAGTTGTTGGAATAGAAGAAGGAGGTTAATAGCTAAGAAATTGTTATCATGTGCCAGGAATTACAGGTATCACACAAATCCCATTAACGTTTGTAGAATTGGGTGCTCACTAGGAAATGACGCTGAACAGGGAGACGCCAATAATGCAGGACAGACGCTGATATAGGTGCTGGAGATACCACTGTGAGCAAGATGTCATCCCTGATATAAAATACTTCCTAGTCCAGTTTAAAGTAAAAGGAAAGAAAGAAAGAAATAAAAAGAAAGAAAGAAAGAAAGAAAGAAAGAAAGAAAGAAAGAAAGAAAGAAAGAAAGAAAGAAAGAAAACAAGAAAGAAAAGAGTTTTCTAAATCTACTCCTGAAAGAGTATAACAAAGATAATTTATATCTAGATGCCCCAATAATTATTTTCTTAAGTTTGAAAATGACGTAAAGAGGTGATAACAGAGTAACTCATGCATTCTCAAAGGGCCATGGGACAAAAAGATATCCAGTGTGTCTGGAATTAAAATGTCATTTGGGGTTGGTGTGATTAGGAAAAATATATTTTTAACGTTTCCTTTGGAGAGAAATAAAGAAAAAAAAAGGTTAAGAAACACTAGTTTAAGCTTGTGGTATTTGAGTCATGACCAATATATTATTGGTTTATGGGAATTACAAGAAATCTATCACAGATAAATATATGGAATATATTTGCCATTTTATTAAAAAGAACTGCACTTTAATATGTAAAAGACCAATAAGAGAAAATAAAAGACCAATCAGAGAAATCATAAGTGCTTTCTAGGAGCTGATTATGATTTTGATTTGTTCTCTTTACAAAAAAAAAGCAAAAGATATAGCTGTAAAACTCAGTTTCTTCACATTTTCCCCCAGACTTAATACACATAACATAGTACGGAGTACATTCTATATTCTTGGAACTTAAAGGAGCTAATCAGAGTCACCAAGTTCAATGTAAATCCTTATTTTTACTAAATTTCACAGCTTCATTTTGTCAATCATCTGCTAATACAGTAAGAAATCTAGTTTTGATTCTAAATCTCTTGCTGTTTTCCTACTGTTTCCTTAGAATTTGCACTTCTGCTTCTGCCATATCTGATATATAATTTTGTCCAATGTAATAGAGTATCTTCAGGCTCTTCTTGTTAATTTTTTTTTTATAGTTAACTCTGAATCTGATCTTTTAAATTCATTATTAATGATGTTTACAGTGCATAAAATTGAAGGTCTTTAAGACTAGAAATAACGTATTATAGTGAAATAATGTTGAAACTGATATTATAAAATATCTTCAATGCTTTGCACAAGTTGATAAATAAAATATTACCTCAACAAATCAGCAAACTCCTTTCTACTTGAAGTGCCTAAGTTAAGCTATGTGCATCCTAGAACATTTTATGTGTTCTCTTTATAATAATATTACCAGGGTCTAACAGAGTGTCTGGAAAATTGTAAATCATAAATGTGTTGATTGAAAGATTGAATGATTTAATAATTTAGATTTCCTTTATTTCTGGCCAGAAATTCTCAGAAAACTATGCACTTCTTTGTTTTCAAATTAACTAAAAAGTATTATTCTACATTTATCTTATTGGGAGATTGATGAAGGATAAGAATTTAAAATAGAAAATATTATTTTAAATATATATAGTTTAGAATGATTTTGATTTATAAACTGCCATCAGAGACAGAAGTTTAATTATTTTTTTTTTTTTTTTATCCTCACCAAGGACATTTTTGCATCTATCTTCAGAGTGGAAGGGAGAGAGGGAGGAAAAGAGAGAGAGAGACATTGATGTGAGAGAGACACATTGACTGGTTGCCACCCACACAACCCCTACTGGGGTTGGGGACAAACTGCAACTGAGGTAGGTGCCCTTAGTGCGAACTGACCCGGGACTCTCTGGTCCATGGGCTGACGCTCTAACTGCTGAGCATAACCGGCCAGGACAGAAGTTTAATTTTTAGGACTCTTCACTTTCATTGAATTTTTGTATTGTGTTTCTTAAAGAAGACCCTAAACTGGTATGTGCTTCAGCCCCTGCAAAACCTGGATCAGATCCATGCCTGACTGCAGTAGTGACTGCCTCTTGGGTTATTTTATGGCTCAGTCTTGGAGAAACTCTAGCCTACTTGACACAGCTATCAAACTGACCGTTCCTATTGCCTCTTCCCTCGAAAATTTACCTTACACATTCCCGCCAGATCAAATTTCTTATGCCATTTCTCAGAAATACTTCTTTCTTTTCCCGGCCCATAAAATTAAGTGCTCAACCTTGAACTTGGATGCTACCTACAAAATGGCCACAACCTCCCCAGTTTCATCCTTCTGCTAATCTTCTTTATACAATCCACTTAATGGGCCCCTCCTCCTCTCTACTGTGGCTTATATATGCACAAAAAGTTTCTATTCTCATCCTCTTTTCTTTCTTTAAAATGTCTTCTAGATGTTGTATTCTGGCTTGGCAGGTGACTGTAAAAACAGAAGAGGGGGTGAGGGGTGTGTAGACTAGATGCTCCAGGACTTAGCACCGTGACACACTCGACTGATCCTGTGGTGGCTTGCACTGCATTTGCCTTAGAATGTTCCACTTTCCTCAGGGTTAGCATGTTCACCGCACACTGTTGATGCTGTTCATGGGACAAGGAGTTAAGCATCAGGACCTCTAATAAAGGTTGCATCTATGTTTATGGTCATAGAATACAAATAATTCAAGAGAAAGACACAGATATTTCTTACTCCACAATACAAGTGTTAATGGCAAAGAGATTTAACTTGTTTATATTTGATTTTACCATATGGCTTATTCTTGTGTTGTGTAGAATAGGGAACACAGTTGGGAAAAGATTATGAAATGTTGCCTGGAGAAGGGCATTTTCTGTGTTGATATACTATATTTTAGTTAAATGTGAATTTTAAGGAATCACATTGTATGTTTCTCATATAGTGTTTTAGATGCCAAGGGGTCACAATAGATCAGTTCCCATCAGAGTTTATTTATCTTCCTTTAGTTTACTCCAGAAACAAAATACAAAGAAAACCCTGAAAATTAAGATCTTGTACAAGTAATAATGCCACCCATGTTCCTCAATTAGCCTGTAGAATTCCTTCCATCACCATTTTGCTCATCTCAATGCTTTTGTCTTTTAGGTTTTCCTGAGTCCCCACTCAAATGCTGCCTGTTTCTCTTTGTCTTTACTTCTGTTATCTCACTTTCCTTTAAATTTTATTATAGCTTATAAATTATTTGAAGACAGTACTCTAAAGACAGCATGTTTTTTACATTGTATGTGCTGAAGATCTTCCAGGTATAGATTAAAAACATGCAGGGAGATATTTAACAAATTTTTCTTTAAAACATACTTCTGTTGAGGGTGTTTTGCCCCTAAATGTCTGCTGATCATTTATTTATTATTTTGATTTCAGAGTGGTTAAGAGTCCTTTACTTCCAAAGTCTTCAGGGAAGTAGATGTATTTCTCATCCTTCATGTCATTGAACATTAATTCCCTTAATCACCTGTCATTTGTCAATGCCCATAATTCCATAACATTCTTTATGCACTTCTCCAGACTACGGCATAAATGTGTATTTATTTATAAATAATAAATTTCATAGGTATGTAACATTATATACATTTATTATATACATAATGTTATATACAATGTTTGGATATATTGGGTATTGAGAGGAACTCTAGAGATTTGTAATGACTTTTGCGTTTGAAATTACTAAAACTTGGCATTATCACTTTCTGTGTTTCTTCCTATCTTATTTCTTACTCTCCAGATTGTTCTATTGCTCCTTTTCTTATATGAAGCTAAATGTTTTCTCCCATTTTATTTGTCCACAAATATTTCTAAGCTATTCTTACTCGTTCACACTCAACAATGGTGTCAGTGAGACAGTTATCATCTGTGAATATCATTAACGTGGTGTTATTTACACCCTCTTTTAGCTCACCAATAAAGATGCGGAGTAGATTGGACTGTACATTACCTTTCATTTTTGGTCTTTGGATTACATTGCACTTTGTATGTAAACTTAAGAAGCAATGTCCTTGATGCAGGCACATTCCTTTCATTTATTCCACATCTGGTTCTTTTACTTCCATACCAAGTTGCCATACTGTACTCAACAGCAAGTTTTTCTTTATATCCAATGATCATTGTTCTGTTGAGATGGTATTAGTCCAGTTTCAGGAGTAACTTGCCTTATTGCAATTAGAAGTTTGCACAGGATGTGAATTTCTGGGCATGACAAACACAAAGGCAACATTTAACTGTTTGTGCTTCTGCCCATAGGATAGACTGTGTTCTCACAAGCCATTGCTCTTTCCTACTTCCGAGCCTTTACAATTTAACTCCTTTTATTTCATCTGAACCTTTCTTCTGCATTTACCACATTCCTTTCTACTTAGCTCTCATATCACTTTTCCCTTTCCCTAGACAATTGTTTGTTCTTATATTCCAATGTCTCTATATTCCAATGATAACATTACCACCTCTTTTATTTACATATTTATCATTGCTCTGGGCTTTGAACATCTGGAGGGCAGAAATCTTTATATTCATCTTTATTCCTTGGTGTTTAGCATAAAGATGGCACTCAATAAATGTTTGCTGATGAAATGAGTGGATTAATGGCCTGTTTATAGGGGTATCAACACAGGCCTAATTGGAATAAATCAACCTTGTATGCACATTTACATCAGAATAGTTTTCCCCTACATTTGTTTTATTTATTAACACTTTATTAGAAAATGTCAGTTGCCTTTGCTTTTTCTACATAGTTTCAGTGCTTTTAATTGTTCATAAAATGAACAAAAAAGCAAATAATGCACACTCCATTGCTGTTGTTACTTTAAACACAGAGACCCTTACATAATAGTAACTTGTTTTTAAGAATGGGAAACAAATGTCAAGAAAATGAGCCTTGTATTATATTTTTCCAAACCTTTCTTACTATGTTCTGATTTAAAAATAATAATTTATTTAATATTAATTTTTAAAAAATTAATGTTAACCCTCCTCTTCATATCCTGAATTTCTAGAAGTTTTCTTTATATTTAAAGAAATGGAGCAGTGGTCATTTAATTTTAAAAATGTATTGTATTTTTTGAGGTTACATTAGTTAATAATATAGGTTTCAGATGTGTTTTATCCTTTCTACCTCCCCCTACTCACCCTTCCCTCTGAATCACCACACTATAGCCTGTATTTATAAGGCTTTTTTTTTTTCTTTTGCTTAATCCTTTTACTTTTTACACCCAGTCCCCAAACGCCCCTCCCCTGTGACAGCTGTCAGTCAGTTCTGTGTATCTATGAGTCTGTTTCTATTTTGTTTCTTATTTTGTTCATTAGATTCCACATACAAGTGAAATCATATGGTACTTGTCTTTCTCTGACTGGCTTATTTCACTTAGCATAATACTCTCCAGGTCCATCTATGTTGTTGCAAAAGGTAAGATTTGCCTCTTTTTTATGGCCTAATAGTATTCCATTGTGTAAATGTACCACAGTTTTTTTGTTTTGTTTTGTTTTTTTTAATCTACTCATCTACTGATGGACACTTGGGCTGCTTCTAAATCTTAGCTATTGTAAATAATGCTGCAATGAATTTAGGGATGCATATATTGTTTTCAAATCAGTGCTTTGGGTTTCTTCAGATAGATTCCCAGAAGTGTGATTGTTGGGTCACAAGGAAGTTTCATTTTTATTTTTTGAGGAAACTATATACTGCTTTTCACAGTGGTTGCACCAATCTGCATTCCTCCAACAGTGAATTTTCTCCACATCCTCACCACCACTTGTTGTTTGTTGATTTATTGATGATAACCATTCTAACAGGTGTGAGGAAATATCACATTGTGATTTTAATTTGTGTTTCTCTAAAGATTAGTGACATTGAACATCTTTTCATATGTCTATTGTTTGTTGGCCATCTGTATGTCCTCTTTAAATAAGTGTCTATTCAGGTCCTTTGCCCATATTTTAAGTGGATTGCTTGTGTTTTTCTGGTGTTGAGTTATATAAGTTCTTTATAAATTTTGTATGTTAACCGCATATCAGATGTATCATTGGCAAATATGTTCTCTCATTCGGAGAGTTGTCTTCATTTTGTTGATAGTTTCCTTTGCTGTGCAAAAATCTTTATTTTATTTATTTAAATGGAAACTATAACATTTTTCTTCTTTTTTTGAATATTATTTTTCAATTACAGTTTACATTCAACACTAGTTAGCATTAGTTTCAGTTGTATAGTGTAGTGGCCATAATACTTTTTTTAAAATGTATTTTGTAAGAAAGACAGTACATGCTATTTAAAGTTAATAAATGATTAACTTTGACAACAGTAATGAACACACATGAATTTGTTTTTCAAATTGTGTACTTATTACATATATGTATGCATAAGAGTTTATATCTATACACATATATAATTAGATAAGTAGTTATTCTAAAAAATAGAATATTAAAAGTGTTTAATGTAATATTTAACTTTTCACCATTATACTTTGATAGGAAAGATTAAATGAAATATATCTCTAAATATATAGTTCCATGGCCAGGTAGTATTTTTTATTTATGCAAGATTATTCTGCTTAGGACTTTTAACTTTCAAGAAATATCAATGTAAGGTAAATCATTAATTAAGAAAAGATAAAGACACTTCAGAGAAAAGAAACATTGGACCCTACTGAGTCACAGACTCTAAACTGTTTCTCAAACCTTCAAATACTGGGCATCTCCATTTCTATAGTCAAAAGCTAACTAGACTCTCCATTTTAGTTTAGTCTCCAGGAAAAAGGTGAGAGCCCATTTATTTATCAATATTCATCTTCTCTCTCCCACCAAAGCTAGTCTGTTTATCATTATTTTTCTCCAATGGCTTAGACAAAAAAAATGAGAAAACTTTAGATTTTGTTTGTAGCCAACAAACATTAAGAGTTACTCCCTTAAGCAGGAATTTCAAAGACTATGTTACTTTATTTTATTTTTTAAATCTTTATTGTTGAAAGTATTACAAAAGGTCCTTTTTTTCCCCCATCCATCCCCTTCTCCCCTCTACCACCCCCCTCCTGCCTTCCCACACCATTGTCTGTGTCTATTGCTAACACATCTATTCATATAAGACAATGCCACTTTAAATCAATGAGATCAATGAAGAAATCAAATGATATCTTGAAATAAATGAAAATAAGAACACAACAACCCAAAAATCTATGAGATACAGAAAAAAGCAGTCCTGAGAATGTCATCCATAGCCTTACAGGTCTACCCCCTAAAACAAGAGAAATCTCAAATAAACAATCTAAATTTACATTTAAAGGAACTAGGAAAAGAACAACTAACAAAACCCAAAGTGACTAGAAGAAAGGAGATAATAAAGATCAGAGCAGAAATAAACAGAGTCTAAAACATAATAGTAAAGATCAATGAAACCAATAGCTGATTCTTTGAAAAGATAAACAAGATTGACAAACCTTTAACCATACCCATTAAGAAGAAAAAGAGAAAGGACCCAAATAAATAAAATTAGAAATGAAAAAGGAGAACTAACACAGAAATGCAAAGGATTGTGAGAAAATATTATGAACAACTATATGCCAAAAAATGGGATAATCTGGAAGAAATGGATACATTTTTAGGAGCATAAAACTGAATCAGGAATATTCAGAAAATCTGAATAGACAGATTGCAACTAGTGAAATTGAAGCAGTAATTTAAAAACAAATATTGACATCAAACAAAAGTCCTGAACCAAATGGCTTCATAGGTAAAATTTACCAAACATTTAAAGAAGAACTAACATATCCTTCTCAAACTACTCCAAAAAATTCAAGAAGATGAAATACTCTTAAACTCATTATAGGAGGCCAGCATTATTTTAATTCCAAAACCAGATGAAGGTAGCCCTACAAAGAAAGAAAATTATAGGCCAACATCCATAATGAAAAGAGATGCTAAAATCCTCAATAAAATATTAACAAACTTGATCTAGCAATACATTAAAAATATCATACACCATCATCAAGTTGTATTTATTTCAGAGATGCAAGAATGGTACAAATCAGCAAATCAATAAACGTGATACACCACATAAATAAAATGAAAGATAAAGATCACATAATCATATCAGTATATACAGGAAAAGCATTTGATATATTCAAGCACCCATTTATCACAAAAACTTTTTAGTTTGATGTAGTTTCATTTGTTCATTTTTTCTGTTTCCCTTTCCCAATATCAGAAAAAAATATTTCTACAAGAAATATCTGAGATTTTATAGCCTATCTTTTATTTTATGATTTTTATGGTTTCAAGTCTAACATTTAAGTTTTTAATTTATTTTTACTTTATTCTTGTGTATGGTATAAAAAGATGGTTTAGTTTTACTTTATTTTTGCACATGTCTGTCCAAATTTACCAACACCATTTATTGAATCGACTATCTTTATTGTATATTTTTGCCTCCTTTGTCAAATATCAATTGACCATAAAGGCATGGGTTTATTTCTAGGCTCTCAATTCTATTTCATTAACTTCTATGTCTGTTTTTATGCTTGTACCATGATGTTTTGATTACTATGACTTTGTAGCATATGTTGGTATCAGGTAGCATTATGCCTCCAACTTAATTTTTCTTACTCAAGATCTCTGTGATTATTCAAGGTCTTTTGCAGTTCTATATAAATTTTTGGAATATTTTCTCTGGTTCTGTGAAATACTCCATTGGTATCTTGATAGGAATTGCATTGATTTTTTTTGGTAGCATGGACATTTTAATGATTTTAATTCTTCCTATCCAGTAACATGGTGTATAATTCCACCTATTTGTATGTTCTTCAATTTCTTTCTTTAATGTCTTATAATTTACCAAGTACAGATCTTTTATGTCCTTGGTTAAACTTATTTCTAGATATTTTATTTTTTATGCAATTGTAAACAGGATTGTTTTCATAGTTTCCCTTACTGACAGTTTATTATCTATGTACAACAATTCAACTGATTTCTGGACATTTATTTTGTATCCTGCGACTTTACTGAAATCATTTATCAATTCTGGTATTTTTCAGTAAAATCTTTAAAGTTATCTATATACAGTATCACATCATCTACATATAATGACAGTTTTACTTTTTTCTTTCCTATTTCTATGCCTTTTATTTCTTGTTATTTGATTGCTGTGACTAGGACTTCTAGTAATATGTTGAATAAGAGTGACAAAAGTGTATGTCCTCGTCTTTTTTGCAATATTAAGGAAAACATTTGTAATATTTGCCCACTGAATATGATGTTGGCTGTGGGATTGTGAAATATGGCCTTTATTACATTGAGATATGTTCCTTCTATTCCCACTTTGCTGAGACTTTTTTTTTATCATAAATGTAATCCATATGTTTGCTGATTTTAATTTACAGGTTGGCATTGTTTTAATACTGGAGGAATATTTCTTATATAAAAAAATAAAATATAGAATTAACATTACAGTCAATATAATGGACAAGTTCTGGCGATGGGGTGTCTGATAAAGTTGAAAGCATGTTGTATGGTAAAGTAGGTTTTCCAAATACAAATGTTAAAAAATTGACAAATTAGTTTACTTGTTTTTACTTATGTAGACACATTAGTGTCATTAAAATTAAGTATGTGTGAAAAATTTAATTTCACAGAAAGTTTTCTGTATGTAATACAGTAATTTGAAATTTATACTGAATAGGACTAGTAAGTGTGTACATTCATCAGTCACAATGAATAAACAAATGCACACAGCTGGGGCGTGGCTTAGCATACCTGGGAACATCACTGAATGAGTACTAAAACAGCTGCAGAAAGTCATGCCACAGGACAACAGAACCAAATACCATGTGCAATTTGGTGTGATCATGTGCTAATCATTCTCTGAACATTGCTTACAAGCGGTGACTCCTAGATTTAAATTCATAGACTATACTTGTAGATATGTAATATTTATTTATGTCAACAAAGTTACTACAGTGTTTTTTCCAATATATAGCCTATTTGTTAAAATTTGTTAAAAATAACAATGATTTAATAATAATAAAAATAACTTGTTAATTTAATTGTAAGCAAATACTGATAAAAAAAATTTAAAAATTAATAGGGTGTTAATTTTTACATAGGACACACAGACCAGAAATGTTGTCCATTAAATCCAAAGTCCATTAAATTGAGGTTCACAAAATTGAATGTTTACTGTATTCTTTTAATTCAGTCAGGTTGAGGATTCCCTTAGGTCAGAGATTTAGTTAACCCTGGCTTGAATCCTCCATTTTAAGGCTCATTAAAAATCTGCATATTTATCACTTATGCTAACCTTACTGAAGGACTATAAAGTGATAGTTAAAAGTTAAGAGGTGTCTTGGAAGTAGGCTTTAATACATTTCCTAAATTATATCCTTAAATTATGATCTCACCACCAGTATGACATCCAGAATTAATGATCTAAGTTAAAACCATGTGTTCTCTGTTAAGAAAACTCAGTATCAGGTCGAATCTACCAGCCTCCCTTTCATGCCTGATTATCCTCAAAAAGCCAGGACACCAGCAATATTGTCACGTCATAAATTCCATATTCTTTCTTATTATGCTGAATTCACTTTTTCCTCTGACTCTGTCCTCTCCTTGCTATTTGAAACAACAGAATCCTAACTCCTTTGGTTTAAGAATCCCCAGGATTCATATTAATCAGGTATGACAAGACATATAGACAAGGAAATGGCTGTCATGAAGGAAGATTTTTAGACTTACAGATTCCTAGAAATGGGACACAGCACAGCATATGAGGAAACATCTGGATCAGTAAAGAGGCAGAGGGAGCAGGGCAAAACGTGGGCAAAAACTTTGAAGTGGTTTCCTTGGGAAGGAAGGGGCAAGACAGAGTGCATCGGCTTAAGATCGGCTAGCTTGAATAAGTTTAGTGGCGCTGGGTGTAGGCGTTGTCCCTAGCTTCTTGAAACCTGCCCTTGCTGTGGTTCGAGCAAACCGTGGCCTGGAGTACAAAGCTTTGGGAAAGCTGATAAAGGAGATGGCTCTGGATGTGGGCCCTGGGCTGTTTGGTTTGCACACAAAAGGTGCACCTGCAAGTGGGTCTTTGGTTGTTTCTAGGAAATACACTTCACTCTCAGATTTGAATGAAAACAATTTCATGTACTATTAGATAATAGAAAAGAATATATATTGATCTCTGACTCTGGGTCATGGCACAAGGCTCCTAAAACCCTTGTGATTTCCTACGTGATTATTGTATGGAGTCTGGGTAGGTCCCTGGATGGCTTAAAAAAATGGGGTCTGGTTCCTGGAAAGACCAAACCATGATTAGAAGCTTGGATTTTTCAGCCTTACCCTCCTATTCTCTTGAGAAGGAAAAAGGACTGGGGATGAAGTTAATAATCCATCACACTAATGAGATGAATCCTCCCTAAAAGTCCCCAAAATACAGAATTTGGAGATCTTTCAGGTCAGTGAACACATCCACATACTGCAAGAGTAACAAACTCTTGTGCCTGGGATCTTTCCAGACCTCACCCTACGTAGCTCTTCATCTGGCTGTTCCTCTACACACTTTATCGTTCTGTAATAAACTGGTAAGTATTCGTGCTTCCCTGAGTTCTGCATGCTGCTCTAGCCAGCCAATTAATTAAACATGAGTACATCTCTGATTTGTAGTGAATCAGTCAGACAGAAGTGGGAAACCTGGGGACCTACTACTTATAATTGACATCTGAAGTGGGGGCTAGTCTCTCGAGACTGAGCCCCTACCTGTGACACTGGAAGCTATTCTCATAGAGGTAGTGCCAATGCTGAGTCAAATGGTAGGACACTCAGCTAGTGTCAGAGAACCATTTGGTGGGGGAGACGTCCATACACATTGGGTACCAGAACTGTTGAGTGTTCTAGTTGTATATTTACACATATAATCAATTATTGGCTGGTAGGCACAAAGACAGCCATGAGACCTGTTTTGTATTTTAATGAAGCCCCACTTTTCTGTCCTTTTATTACTCCAATAACACCTGTTTTGAAAACCTCACCAAAGGAAAATCAACAAGACCCTAAAAACAAGTTTTATCAATAATATAGTAGATATCAGACAGAATAACAGTCAGGTGCGAACTTTCCTGAATCAACCTTCAGGTGCAGTCTGAAAGGTAGAGTATTGAGGTCTCTGGCTCATGTCTTCTTTTACAAATTACAGATTACTTAATAACCTCCCAGAAAAAATTCTAGAATCAGCTGCTAATTAACTTAACAGATTGGTATATTGCTCTCTGGGATCACGATTTATGTGCTTAATATTGGTCAATCTTTGATAAAAGAAAGACAGGACTTTCTAGTATAACACTGATGTATGGAATAGTATTTGTGGAATAAAAAGAAAAGGGATATGTAAAATAACAGTAATGTGTACTTCACAAGGCAGACTTATTCTAAGAATGCACTGAATCTAAAAGGAAATAAAAATAATATTATTAAACTGAAGTATATTTTATAGTCAAATAAAAATAAATAAATTGTCTGTTGTTTGGCTGAAATATTCTAAATCCCTGTGACATAGTAAATAACTAAAATCTGGCTTCACCTCACTTGTTAATTCTGTCCTAAACTGACAGATATCCTGTTTGACGGTGTAAAAGCCACTGCCCTCATTGTTTCAATGAATAGAAGCAGTGAATTCATTGTTTCTAATAAATAGAACACATGAAAGCTCTGAAATAGTTTACATTTACCTTAACTGCACAATAACCAAATAGATTTTAGAGTAAAAGGCCTATGATTGATTGTAATTTAACTTCAGTTCAGTTCATTTTCCACAATACCATGTGTTTTAATAAAAATAAATACTACAGATCACTTCCTCTAAAGGATTCAAAACATGCATATGTGAAGACTTCTCAACCATCTGCCTAAGTATTTCATTGTTTATCTTTATGTGTGTATTGAATAGTTTGAAACCTACAATCTGATGGCATTTACAGCAATGTGAAAACCTCTATGGTACTTGGAAGCTTGGATTCACAAACTCACACCCACATAAGGCAAATATTCTCTTCTCTGTATTATGTCACCAGGTGACTGGTGATTCAACAAGTTATATTTTCCCCATGTAAACCTTAAAGAGAAAAAAGGAAAATAATTCTCGTAACATGGTTTAGAAGTTTAATGTATATGTTAATTATAAACATAAATATGAGCCAAATATTAACATTATATTATTAAACATGTCTCTAAGAAATAGCAAACCCCTAAGTACAACTTTGGTGCTCATCCCATATAAAATTGCACTGGTATTAATTATTCATAAAATGAACAGCGTATTTCACACTTTGCATTAAGTGAAAATCTTTTTTTTTAATATGTTTTATTTATTTTATTTTATTTTTTTAGGAAGAAAGGAAGGGAGAGAGAGAGAAACATTAGTATGAGAGATACATTGATCGGCTGCCTCGTGTATGCCCCCTACTGGGGATCGAGCCCACAACCTGGACGTGTGCCCTGGCGGGGAATTGAACCTGGACCTCTCAGTCCATGAGCCACACCAGCCCAGCTAAGTGAAAATCTTTATCTTGTTCTATTAACAAACATTTGCTGAGTACTTACTACTGCCAGACACTGGTTTAGGTTCTAGAAACGCAGTAATGAACTAAAGAGAAAGAAGCTTGCCCACTTGGAACATGCCTTAAACCTGTCTTTGCTTATAGTACTTGCAGTGCCAAAAGAAAAAAGAAAAGAAAGGATAGCATCTAGGTTTCTCACTAGCAGTCTTATATTTCTGTCTGTTCCAACATTACTAATGAAAGTTTCATGTAGTGTTCAACAATCCTATGGCTACACAGTTAATATACTTCTCCTTTATAGAAAAACTAGTCTTCTAATGAAGTCAAATTTTGACCATGTGAGAACACAGTTCCATACTTCCTGATGGAAAGTAGAAAATAATTATAGAATATGAAGCTATTTAGTGAGCTTACATATGAAATCATATTACTTATAATAGCTACTCCCCAAAGTGGGCTTTAACTCACTATTTCCTCTCTAGAGGGGCTGTCATCCATTCATTCTGTGGTGCTATTTACTATGAATATTTGATACGATGTAGAAAGTCTTGAGAAAAGTTCTGAATAAGACTGTCTTTTAAAACAAACCAGCATTTTCTACCTTCTAAATAATTTGCAATAAAATGGCATAGGGTAGTTTTGAAATACAGACTTAGGATAGTTCCTTTACAATTTCTTAGTCCTTTCTATAAAGACATACCTCACAGGATTGGTTTTTCAAATGCAGACAAGTTTGTTTTCATCATTATATATAAATAATACTTTAAGCCTCAATTCTAGTTTCTCTATTGGACAATGATATTCAATCGTAAGCCCTGGTTGACCAGCAAATATGTTGTGGAAAAAAAGGGGGTGAGTACAAATTGAGTGGTTATTGTAAAAGCTAACAGTTCTAAAACCTTGTGGGAAGGGAAAAAATGTGACTTGAGAAATGACAATTACATGATAATACTTGATAATTTAACTATATATAAACAAATAAATAAATAAGTAAAAGATGATGGGCTTGACAGGCATAGCTGTACAGTTCATAATAGTTTTCATTTTATTTCTGTTTCTTCATTTGCTGTGGTTATAAAGGCAGCATATGAGGTCACAGCAGGTCAAGAGTGTTATAATGATTTGATTTTTAACTCAACAACTGTACAATATCAGAAAATAAACAGAAGGTGAAATCATTGTAAGTGTACTATAATTAAAGAAATACTTCAGCAAGTTGACTTCACAGATACACCATAAAATTTCTATTAGACTTTCTGAATTAGTGAATAATATGTCTTCCGTGAAACTGTCCTTCCTCAATCCACATCACTTCTTGGAGTTTCACCTCTATTCTCCTATATCTCCTTAAGAATTATTTCTGTTTTCATATTTATTATTCTAAATTATAATGCAACATCAATGCCAAGTAATAGTTGAGGTCTTGTTATGTTCCAGTGCTTGGTTAAGTAATACATCACACGATATTATTAAATCCCTAAAATAAACAAACGTGGGGTAGATTTTATTGTCTTCATTTTGTATCATAAGAAACAGTTCTCTGAGAGTTAAGGATCTAATAAAAGGCCACGTGGCTAGGCATTCTGAAAACAGAATTAAATTCCATGTCTGTCTTATTTCAAAGTCCATACTTCTATTTATTTATGTTTAATATATGGGAACTTTTATGAGGTCAAAGGGTTTAAGCTTTCATATACATCTTCAACAAAAGTCACTGCCCCATAACATTAAGAATAAATAAATAAACAAACAAAAACTTATTTGAGTTTAATAAGCCACTCACTCCTTAGTGGGGGTATGCAGGAGGTGGCCAATCGATTTTCTCCCTCATCGATGTTTCTGTCTCTCTCCCCCTTCCACTCTCTCTCAAATCGATAAAGAAAAAAATAATGAAGCTTCACAATTTATATTTGTTATTGTAATCCTTAACCCTGACTTTACTTTTGAGTCACATGGGTTAGTTTTTAAAAAGTTGGGTGGGGTTGGGACCCTCCACCCAAAATCTATTAAAGCAGTCTTTCTGAGTGTGAGGTACAATCTTCAAAATTTAAAAAAATCCACTCTGATAATTTTTTAGTTGAGAACCACTCAGAAATATGTGACAACTTCCTCATAGTCTTCTATTAAAGAAAGTCAATTTCCTTTATTTATCAGAATATTAAAGACTGTAATATACTACAATGGACACAAGAGAAAAACACCACAGGCTTTATAATCAGTGTCCATACTTCACAGGGGATAAGGAGGAAGTAGAGTCTAGCTAACGAGATCATCATGTTTCCTGAGTATCTATAATTTAAATCTATGCAAGTGACAGGTTTGTGAGAAGTGAGCAGCTGGTTGCTAGCTCGGCAGTCACCTGGTGAAAGGAGCTAAAGCTAGATCTACATGACTGTCTCCTGGGCATCTCAACCTAGCTTTCAGCTAACCTGTCTCTAGGTTGTGTCACTTTATATAAATCAGATAATTGAGAGTTATATATTTTCAAGGAATAGTTGCCATCTGTAACTAGGCCTTAGTGGAGGCTTGTATTCTGTTAGGCTCTCTGGGACCTTTATTTTTGTAAATGTGAGCAAATTACTAACTTTCTGTGCTTTATTTTCTTCATCCACAAAACAGAAATAGTGTAATAAATATAGCTCTTTCGTGTTGAGCAATTTGCATTTATTATATAAAATTTCAACAAACACTGGAAGGTAGCTATTATTATTCTCATCTTACAGCTCAGTCTGTTTCAGGTTCTCTCTGGACCTGCTGGAGAGCCTGAGTTTAGCAGGACTGGGCCACTGGCAGTCCAGAGGGTGGGGCTAGTGGATCTCCTGTGAGGGGTGACCGTGGTCAGGCTCGAAGAAAGGTGGGAGAAATGGCTCTGTCCCCAGAGCCACACAACTCGGTTGCTGACGCTCTCTGAGTTTGCTCAGGCCTACCTCTACACTCTGGACCCAGCAGCTGACTCCTTCACAGTGTATGAACTTCTCAGGGCTGGTGACAGGCAGCTTGGAGGGTGGGGCTATTGCATTCTCCCAGGCTGATGTTATATGGAGTGGAGTGCTCGACCCAAGAAAAATGGTGCCTGTGATTTGGAAGAGAGACTCAGCACAGGGTCCTGGCTGCTGTCAATTCTGTTCTCTCCCCAGAACCACAAAACTCAGTCTATCCTCAGGCAACTCTCTACTGCCCTGCCATCCTGCTGCCAGAGCCCAGGGTGAGTGGCTGTGAACAAGAGTTTGTGCTCTGGCCTTTTGGAGAGGGCACCTGTGTCTCTAGCAGACTCCTATCTCTACCTGGCAAACAGCATTTCCACTGATTTTCATAGCCAGATGTTATATGGGCACCTCTTCCTGGCTCTGGTGCTCTAGGCTGGGGAGTCCAGCATGGGGTTGAAACCTCTCTCCCCTTAGGGGGCACCCTTGCAGCTGAGATAATCCTCTGGATTCTTTGCTGCTGCAGGTGGGTGTGGGTCCAGCACCTCGGCCCTTCCTACCAGTCTTGAAGTGGCTTTTTGTATAAATCCTTGGTCATAAGATTTTTGTTCAGCTAGTCTTTAGTTGGTTATTCAGGCTGATTGTTCTATATTTTAGTTGTAATTCCAGTTTGGTCCTGGGAGGAGGGGAGAGTAACTTTCCCCTACTCTGCTACCTTCTTGGAGCCTCCAGAGCAGGCAGCCTAACGGCTCTAGACAGCCACCAGATTAAGCTATTCCAGAAGATTGTTTAGAGGATGCAGTGACATACAACAGTGATTTCCAACATATACTGATGTCTGGTTGCCATCCCTGGACACTCTGATTTTATTGTCATGAGGTGCAACCTGGGCTTCAGGAATTTTCAAAACTTCCCAGTTGATTCTAATGTATCATAAAGCTTGGAAACCAATGATGTAAAGACTTGAACATACAGTGTGACACATAATGGCAAGAAAATTAATATTATTTCTATTAACACTTTATTATTATTGGTGTTATCATTAGACACTGGTCTGAAAAAAAACAAAACACAGGGATCACAAAAAAAAAAAAAGTAAGCCAAAAACAAAAATAAACGAAACAACAAAGTAATTGGTATACATCCAAAATATTTTCGTGGTTAAAAATAATATTAAAATTTCTTTTATCAAAGATAAGCTGAAAGAAAAGTAGAAGCTGAAAAGACAAATGAATCAAACAATATAAACCTGAAACTTTGCTTTCAGTTGAATTTTACCAGATTGTTACCTTATTTGTGTTGGAGACAATCCTCTTGGGTATGTCCGTTGATGGTAACACAGAAGCTTTCAGGAGTATGGCTGTTTCTACTTAAGCTTCATAGTCCCCTGAGTCTTGGAAGTTTTCTATAGTGACTACTGACTCATCTGTGGCTTCATAAAGAAGAAAATAGGTATTCAAGGAAGACAGGCAATGCTCAGCAGTTTTCTAATCTTTCTACACTATGTCCAAACTGTTTTACTTGCAGGCAGAAATAAGGATTCCTTAAGCTCTCAAGACTTATTTGAGCGTCATGTTTCTGTTGTTAAGCCTATGTGGTAGTCAAAACTAATGCTTATAAATGAATATATAATGAATGAAGTATTAGGCACAGTTTCAAGTGCGAGTGGGCTTCCCTTTGTTTCTAGTTTTCTATCCTTCATTATGACTTGCTTTAGGCAAAGGACATGTGGTTGCTAATTTTAGCTTGCCATTAGTTGAGTTTCCTGAGGTCAGATAGCTTTGGTGACTGAAAGGATCTGCATTTGTGAGTAAGTATGTTAGGCAAAACGGAGAGATTGTGTTTACAATGATTGTTAGTTTTTATGTAGTTTTCTTGGAAAGAAGATTCATAAATATTTTTATATAATTGATTAATTTTAATGTTTTATATATGACATTTGAAAACTAAAACTCTGTATATAAAGGAAAATAGTGAAAATTTGACTGTGAGTAAAGAGTGGAAATAGTAATATATTTTGCTTTGTTTCTTCTCTCTCTGAGTCTCTATGATAGCTAAATTTATATTTTTCTTAGATATCTAAATACTCTTAGAACATTCAAAGTAGGGCAAAAGTAGGTTTATAGTTATAGGCAAAACACAGAGTTTATTCCTATGTTATTTATTGATTATTGTATTATTTTCCATATAAACAATCATGAACCTACTTTTTCCCTACCTTATATACAACAACCTAAACACAACTCTATTAGCATAATTACTGTGATGACTTTTCTGCCCATAAAGAGATATTATGTTTCCATAATGTATTAGATGGAGGAAATGTACAAATACTCTGTGCCATTTTGTCATGAAAAATATTTGACCTATAAACTAGGGTTTCTTCGATTTGGTTACAGTAAGTGGACATAAACAAATCAGAATATTCAGAGCATGAATGTAATCAATTTGACCCTAGCTATTCTGGTTTGGAAAAGTCAGCTCAATTATTTCCAGTCATTTAGATATTTCCTAACAAGAGAGCATTTGGTTGTTTAAATAATATCACATAAATGTGTTCATTGTATTACCTGAAAATATATTTTTCATGTCAATTTCTATACCAAATGTGTAGAGTCATACATACAACCTAAGTGAGTTTAATTTTCATGCACAAAACAAGCACCTCAACAGAAAGACTAAAGATTATTTTACTGTTGTGTGTTGTGTTCATTTATGGAAAAGAACTCTTCCTTTTTGATTCACTGCTACAATTTTCAACAGATCTGTTAATTAGTGTCAAATGAAAGAGGAAATATTTTTCTAGTAGGAGTTTAACTGTAATTTAGCTTACATAATTCAGACTTACCAGTAAGTCTTAACTGTTGGTGTTTCTACCAAACAAAAGTTATTTTGAACTATTGATTGACTTCCTAGTCAACAAGGTTATTTGTGTGTGTGTTGACTTAAAGATTAAAAATAAATAAATGAATAAAAATATAATAAATAAATTAGCAGAGTATTATTATTTTCCCTTATAAAGATTATGTGATAACTATAGAGCCTATTCCACAATTTACAAAGTTTAATGTATATCTAAATTAAAATGGTTTATTTTTCAACCAGGAAAAAAAATCTAACAGAATGATCTTTAAGAAACCCGAAAAATTATGGAAGAATATTTTAGTCATTATTCTAACACTGATTTGTTAGTTGACCTAGAAAGAGCATTAGTAATTTTGGTTAGAACCTAGTTCTGATTATCTTGAAGAGGGCATAACTTGCCCCTTTGTTTTCATACTATTTCCTGGCTCAAAGCACCTGGAGAATTAATCCCTGAGGGCTATCCGTCAGCCTGTCTCTCTCTCACACACACACACACACACACACACACACACACACATAATGTATATAACCTTTACCCCATGGTATATAATGATGGTCATTGCCATGTTTGCTGACCATTAAGTGGTAAATTACCTAATTAAGATATTTTTCCATTCTAAAATGTTCTTTTTGTTTCACAAGTTATTCTAGTATCATTTTGTATCAATGGATTAACTTCTTTAACAACATGTATATGGGAAGCACCAGTTAAGGAGAGGCATTGACTAAGTACATGAAGGAGGAAAATGCTAAAGTGAAGCAGCAATGCTGGATCCAGACCTGAGCCTTTGATTGTGGAGGTCATACAGTTCAAATCTTTTGGAGGAGTTGGGATAGTTTTGAGATGGCCAGGAAATAAAACTAAGGGTAAAAGAGACAACCAGGGCCAACATATGTTTTGTAGGAGGGCTAGTTTTATCCAAATATAGCCTAAGCTGGAAGCCACCTTGACCCTCCAACTACTTTAGGACAATGGTTGAACTTTGGGAATAGTGGCTAAGCATGTAATTGTGAACCAAAAAAGATACAAACAGAGAGGCCAAGCATATGGTGTGTTGTACTGACATCTAGGTAACCAAATCATTTCTGTATGAATGCACAAGCATCCACAGAAAGTGTGAGATCAGTTTTCAAAAGAGATATCAAATGGCAGTGACTAAAATGATTGGCTTACTGAGACCTCCAATCAACTCTCACAAAATACAGTTTGTCCCCAATTCCCTTCTTACCTGCAGAGTACACATTCCACAGTCCATTATTACAATACAATCACTTCTCTGTAAATACCTCTAACTCTCTAATTTCTACCTTTATTGTAATCACTGGGAATGGCTATAAGTATTCAGTTTTACAACTCTACTTATAGTGCCAGCTTGAGTTCTTTATTGTACACTCAATAGAGCATGCAACACTTCAAGACACTCATAATTTCTTTAGTGAGTTAATTTTGTCCACCTTGGAGACGACTATTTTATACTTATGTTTCTTTTGTCAAATAACTAGCACTGCCTCCCAATTCACGTTTGATGACTGTACCTCACAATTCACTGATACAATAGAAACCAATGGATAACACTCTGTCATGTTCCATCACCACACCTTCGCATCTAGGATGAATGAAGCCTTTGTGCCTTGAAGTTCTCTCTTCTTCAGATCTTGACCTCTTCACCTCTTATTATCTCCTGGAAAGAATAGCAGACATTCTTTCCTTCTGCATTTCAAGAGCTCCGCATCTACTCAATATTTTTTAATAAGGTATAGACACATTAAAAAATCATCCATCTTTTGCAAAATTCTCATAACCCCATTTTGCCATTCTGTTATTGCCTAATTTCTCTGTCTCCCTTTAACACATAACTTATACTCTGTACTCACTGTCTTTCTTCCCATATATCCTCCTCTCACCACCTCACGAAACTTCTTTTCAAAATTTCCAGTGGCCACAGGTGTTGCTTTATCTGCAGTTCAGATCTTTGTTCTCATCTTAATTAAATCTTTAATAAACTTTAAAACAATTGAGTACTTGCTCATTCTTAAAATATTCTCATTTCCTGGCTATTGTGAAACCATGTTATTCCGTGATTTGCTGAACTTTACCACTTCTGTCTATTTATTGGATTTATGTAATAAAAATTAACCTTACCTAAAGAGAGGTCAGGAGGTGGTATCTAGGCTCTTAAAATGTCCTGTCTGATAGAAGTGTCTTTGTTTATCAGGGTCCTTAGCCACTGGCCAATCCAACAATGTGAATTATTATGAAAGCTTTGGGACCTGTAGTATTCGCTCTATCTTTAAAAAGGCTAGAGACTAAAGCTCACACAGGTTTGTGGTCAGTTGTGGAGCCCCAATCAATATTTTGGACACCAAGTTTCAGGTGAGCTTACCTGGTTGACAGTACACATGGAGTATTGTCACATCGATTCTAGGAAATAACAGGTTTTAGTGAGTTCTATAAATCATTCTAAAGAATTATCAAAACTGAGTGTGGTTTTGGGAACTCCATAGGCATGCAATTGGTGAAAGAAATGAGGAAGATTTGTGAACTGTTTTCTCAAATTCCACGGGCCCCTTTCTTCCCCCTTTAGAATGTTGGGGTGCTCCAGGGTTTGGTTCTAGTTCCCTCTTCTCTAGCTACATACCCTCTCTTGATTTTATAATGTCCTAGAGTTTCAAATAACATTCAAAGTCTATATCTCTAGCCCCAATTTTTTCTTAGAATTTCAAGGTAAATGATAAGCCTCATGTAACATGTCTGCTTTGGGGACAATTAGCTGTTAAAATTCACAAGCCATTGCTCTGAGCAAGAAGACACCTTTTAAGCCCTCTACCATCTAACCTGGACCTTTATTCAATTACCTCTTCAACCTTTCACAATCCCGAACAATCTCAGAACCTGATCTGTTCTAGTTCTATGAACTGCTCCAATTTTGATTGGTTAGTAGATGTGCCAGTATATTTAAGATGTTTTCTTGGCACCTCTTAGGAGTCATTATACCACACTGACACCTGTCAGTCTGCTGGATCTCTCACCAACTCATTGTTGCTTCCCTGGGAAGGCCTTCTTTTCCAATATATCTTTTTCCAATGTGGCCCTGAACGCCAAAGCAAGAGACGGGAGACAGAGTGCCTGGTAGCCATGATGGTACCTAAGCATGTAAATGTGAACTGCCATCTGGCACCTGAGATTATGCTTCTGGCTATTGCTCTCTTGGAATCATTCTTGCTTATGAAATTTGTTACATGAATTAAAGCCTTGGGACTTTTTATCTGTAAAGTTCCTGGGAGAAACCTGGAGAGAAGGTAAGTTGTTCTAATGAGTTTCACCAAAGGCAGTAGCAGGGCAGTGTAGGCTCTGCAAGAGCAGCGGGTGCTACATAGAGAGTTGGGAGACTTGGGAGATGAATGGAGTTTGTAAGTCTGTTTGAAGTTGGGGTTATGTATGTCTGAAGCACAGATGGTCCTTTCACTCTTCCCATTGATTTTCTTTTTACTGAGATAAAATTCAAATGTCAAACATTTACCCTTTTAATGTGTACAACTCAGAGATTATTAATATATCTACAAGGTTATGAAATTACCACCACTATTTAATTCCAGAATATTTCATCATCCCCAAAAGAAATCCCATAACCATGAGCAGTCACTCCTCATTTTCTCCTCTCCCCAGCCTCTTTATGTCTCTACGGATTTGCTTATACTGGACATTTTATATAACTGGAACCATACAATATATGCCCTTTTTGTTTCTGGCTTCTTTCATCTATATTTTTCTGGTTTGTTCATGTTTCAGCATGTATCAGTACTTAACTCTTTTTTTATGTCTAAATCATATTCCATTGTAAGAATATACCCATTTTATTGATCTATTGAGCAGTTGATGGAAATTTAGGTTGTTTCTATTTTTAACTAATGTAAATAAATCTGCTATGACATTTTTGTACACATTTTTTTAAGGGTAATTCTCTTAGCTGTATACCTAACTGTAGAATTGTTTGATTATATGGTGACTCTATGTTTAACTTTTTGTGGAATTGCCAAAATGGTTCCAAACTGACTGCATGGTTTTAGTGTCCCAAGAGCAAAATATTAAGTTCCAATTTCTCCACATTCTCAGCATTTGTTATTGTGCCTTTTTTTTTTTTATTATAGAAATCATAATTTGTGTGATGTAGTATCTCATTATGGTTCGGATATGCATTTCTCTGACAAATATCATTTACTATTTTTCATGTTCTTATTGGGCATTTATATATAACCAAATCCTATGCTCATTTTTAATTGAATTATTTGTCTTTTATTGTTGAGTTGTAAGAGTTCTATATATATTTTGAGTACTAGATACTTATTTTGTAAATGGCTTATAAATATTTTCTCCCATTTTGTGGGTTGTCTTTTCACCTTCTTGATAGTGTCCTTTGAAACAAGAAATTTTAAAAAAATTATGAAATTTAATTAATCTAGTATTTGTTGTTGTTGGCAAATTCAGGGTCATAAAGAGTTATCCCAGTGTTTTCTTCCCAGAGTTCTATATGTTTAGCACTTACACTTAAATGTTTGAATCCGTTTGAGTTAATATTTGTGTAAGATGTGAGGTAAGGGTTCTAATTAATTCCATTGTATCTTGATATCTAGTTGTCCCAAAACTATTAGTTGAAAAGGCAATTTTTTCCCATTCAACCCTTTTGGCGCACTTGTTGAAAACCTAATGACCACAGCTATGTAGGTTTATGTTTGAACTCTCGATTCTCATTCGTTGATCTTTGTGCACATCCTTATGCCAGTACTACAGAGTCTTTGTTGTAGATTTGTGGTGTTTTGAAATCAGGAAGTGTGAATCCTATAACTTTGTTTTTTTTTTTTTTTTTTTTTTTTTTTTCAAAAAAGTCTTGATTATTCTATATCCTTTGTTTTTATTGTGAATGTTAAGATAAGCCTATACCTTCTGTAAGAAAAAGGGAAGGGGAAATTTTTATAAGGATTTTGTTTAAACTGTAAATGAATTTGGAAATTATTGCTATTTCAAAAATGTTTAGACTTGTAAGTCATGTACACATGATGTCTTTCCATTTCTTTAGGACTTTTACAATTTTATTTAGAAAATAGTTATAATTTTTAGTGTATAGAATTTTCATTTATTTCATTAAATTTATTCTGCATTATTTTCTTTTTGATAGTATTGTAAATTGAGTTGTTTTCTTTCTTTTTTTTTAAAATAATAGGTCATTTTACATTATTTTCTTATTTTTATTTTTTTTGTAATTAATTAATTTATTTTTGTTACAGAGGTTTCTCCTTTTCCCCCCACTGATGCCACCCTCTCCCTCCCTTTCCGCCCTCTCCCCAGCTTTGTTGTCCCTGTTTATTATTCATGCATACATACATATAAGTTCTGTGGTTTATCTCTCCTTCCCACCCCCTCTTTGAGGGCTAGTCAGTCTGTACCTCACTTCCATGTCTCTGGGACTACCGCATTCCTCAGACTGTTCATTATATTCCACAAATACATGAGATCATATGATATTTGTCTTTCTCTGTTTGGCTTGATTCGCTTAGGGTGACACTTTCCAGGTCCCACCATGTCTTCTCAAAGGATAAGAAATCTTTTTTTCTTACAGCTGCATAGTACTACAGGTGCATATATTGTGTATATGTACCACAGCTTTTTGATCCATTCGTCTACTGATGGGCATTTGGGCTGTTTCCAGATCTTAGCTATTGTAAATAGTGCTGCTATAAACATGGGGGTACATATATTCTTTCTGATTGGTATTTCAGGGTTCTTAGGGTATATTCCTAGAAGTGAGATCACTGGGTCAAATGGAGGTTCAATTTTAAATTTTTTGAGGAAACACCATATTGTTTTCCATAGTGGCTGCACTAGTCAGCATTCCCACCAGCAGTGCACTAGAGTCCCCATTTCTCCACACCCTCGCCAACACTTTTTATTTGATGATTTGTTGATGGCGGCCATTCTGACATGTGAGGTGATACCTCATTATTGTTTTAATTTTCATCTCTCTGATGATTAGTGATGTTAGCATTTCTTCATATGTATCTTAGACATTTGTATGTCCTGTTTAAAGAGGTGTCTATTTAGTTCCTTTGCCCATTTTTTAGTTGGGTTCTTTGTCTTCATTTTGTTGAGTTGTATGAGCACTCTCTATATATTGGAAATTAACCCCTTATCTGATATATCATTGGCAATTATGCTCTCCCATACAGTGGATAGCCTTTCCATTTTCATGATTGTATCTTTTGCTGTGCAGAAGCTTTTGAGTTTGATGGAGTCCCATGTGTTCATTTCTTCCTTTGTTTCTGTTGCCTTAGGTGATGTGTCAGTGAAAATTCTGGTGCATATGATGTCTGAAATTTTGTTGCCTACATTTTCTTGTAGGATTTTTATGGATTCATGAGTACATTTAAGTTATTTATCCATTTTGAGTTTAGTCTTGTATAGGGTGTAAGTTGATGGTCTAGTTTCATTTTTTTGCATGTAGCTGTCCAATTTTGCCAACACCATTTATTAAAGAGGCTGTCTTTACTCCACTGTATGCTCTTGCCACCCTTGTCAAATATTAATTGAGCATATTGCCTTGGGGCCATTTCTGGGTTTTCAGTTCTGTTCCACTGGTCTGTATGCCTGTTATTGTGCCAGTACCAGGCTGTTTTGATTATAGTGGCTTGGTAGTGTGACCTGAAATTTGCTAATGTGATCCCTCCACCTTCGTTGTTCTTTTTCAAGATTGCTGTGGCTATTTGAGGACTTTTTTTGTTCCATATGAACTTTTGAATTATTTATTCAATTTCTGTGAAGTATCTCCTTTGTATTGTGATGGGGATTGCACTGAATCTATAGATTTCTTTGGGTAGAATGGACATTTTAATGACGTTAATTCTTCCAATCCATGAACAAGGTATGTGCTTCCACTTTTTTATATCTTCCTCTATTACTTTTTTCAATGACCTGTAGTTTTCTGTGAATAGGTCCTTTATTTCTTTGGTTATGTTTATTCCCAGGTGTCTTAATTTTTTTGCCGCAATGGTTAATGGGATTGTTTTCTTAGTTTCTCTTTCTGTGAGTTCATCATTGGTGTACAAAAACGCCATCTATTACTTGACGTTAATTTTGTATCCCACTACATTGCCAAATTAATTTATTAAGTCTAGTAAATTTTTGATGGAATCTTTGGGGTTTTCTACGTATAGTATCATGTCATCTGCGAATAATGACAGTTTCACTTCCTTTTTTTCCAATATGGATCCATTTTATTTTTTCTTCTTGTCTGATTGCTGTGGCTAAGACTTCCAGTACTATGTTAAATAAGAGTGGCAAAAGTGGGAATCCCTGTCTTGTTCCTATTCTTGAGGGAAATGCTTTTAATTTCTGCCTATTGAGTATGATGTTGGCTGCAGGTCTTTAATATATGGTCTTTATTATGTCTAGATATGATCCCTCTATTCCCACACTACTGAGTGTTTTTATCAGAAATGAATGCTGGATTTTTTCAAAGGCTTGTTTGGCATCCATTGATATGATCATGTGGTTTTTATTCTTCATTATGTTTATGTGGTATATCACATTTATTGATTTGAGAATACTGTACCAGCCTTGCATCGCTGCGATGAATCCCACTTGGTTATTGTGAATAATTTTTTTGATGTGTTGCTGGATCCGATTTGGTAGTATTTTTTTCAGGGTTTTGGCGTCTATGTTCATCAGTGATATTTGCCAGTACTTTTCTTTCTTTGTAGTGTCTTTTTCTGGTTTTGGAATTAGAATTATGCTGGCCTCATAAAATTAGTTTGGAAGTCTTCCTCCTTCTTGAATTTTTTGACATAGTTTGAGGAGAATGGGTATTAGTTCTTTTTTGAATGTTCGGTAAAGCTCCCCCGTGAAGCCATCGGGCCTGGGCTTGTGTTTGCTGGGAGAGTCTTGATTATATTTTCAATTTCTTTTGTTGTTATTGGTCTGTTCAAGTTTTCTATCTCTTTCCGGTCCAGTTTTGGGAGACTATGTGTTTCTAGAAAGTTGTCCATTTTGCTTCGATTGTCGAATTTGTTGCCATATAATTGTTTATAGTAGTTGTTAACGATCTTTTGTATTTCTGTATTGTCAGTTGTTACTTCTCCTCTTTCATTTTTGATTTTGTGTATTTGGGTTCTCTCTCTTTGTTTCTTGGTCAGTCCAGCTAATGGTCCATCAATCAATCTTGTTTATCTTTTCAAAAAACCAGCTCTTTGTTTCATTGATCCTTTGAATTGTTTTTTTTGGTCTCTATGTCATTTATTTCTACCCTGATCTTTACTATTTCCTTTCTTCTACTTGCTCTAGGGTTTCTTTTTGTTTCTTTCTAGTTCTTTAAGTTGTGAGGTTAGGTAGTCTATTAGAGATATTTCTTGCTTCTTGAGCTAG
The DNA here is from genome assembly GCF_014108415.1 of Molossus molossus. Taxonomy (NCBI): domain Eukaryota; kingdom Metazoa; phylum Chordata; class Mammalia; order Chiroptera; family Molossidae; genus Molossus; species Molossus molossus. The sequence goes on from NW_023425348.1 coordinate 2,335,142, forward strand.
GCCTGTAGTGCTATGAACTTCCCTCTCAGAACTGTTTTCACTGTATCCCATAGGTTTTGGGTTTTTGTGTGTTCATTTTCATTGGTTTTCAGGAAGTTTTTAATTTCTTTCTTGATCTCCTCATTGACCCATTCATTATTCAATAATATGCTATTTAGCTTCCATGTGTTCAAATGTCTTTGCAAGTTCTTGTTGCAATTGATTTCTAGTTTTTACCATTGTGATCTGAGAAGATGCTTGATATGATTTCAATCTTCTTGAACTTGTAGAAATTTACTTTGTGTCCTATTATGTGGTCTATCTTTGAGAATGTCCCTTGTGCACTTGAGAAGAATGTGTATTCTATAGTTTTGGGGTGTAATTCTTTTTAGATATCTATTAAATCCATTTGGTCCAGTGCTTCATTTACAGTCTCAGTTTCCTTGCTAATTTTTTGTCTAGAGTATCTATCCAGGGTGTTGAAGTCCCCTGCTATGATTGTATTGCTATTGATTTCTCCTTGGAAGTCCTCCAGAAGATTTTTAATATATTTTGGTGCTCCTATATTGGGTGCATATATGTTTATCAAGGTTATATCTTTCTGTTGGATAGGTTCTTTCAATATTATGTAGTGGCTTTCTTTGTCTGTAGTTACGGTAGTTATGGTCTTCATTTTGAAATCTAATTTATCAGATATGAGTATTGCTACCCTAGCTTTTTTTCCTTTTCGTTTGCTTGGAAGATTTTTTTCCATCCCTTCACTTTCAACCTATTTGAGTCTTTTGTTGTGAGGTGGGTCTCTTGTAAACAACTTATAGATGAGTCATGTTTTCTTATCCAATCAGCTACTCTGTGTTTTGTGTTTTTTTTTCACTTGGATCCCTGCAGAGGGGGGTAATTGGTGATGACTTATTAGCCAGACAAGAATCAACAAACAAGTTCTTACATCTGTTCTCACCAAACCAACCCTCAGACAACAGCAGCATTTGACCAGGGCCCAGACCCAAAGGCTCAGAGGGCCAAGGAAATCGGACTCCATGAGGAGAAGCCAGAGCAGTGGGAGACAGCAGGGCCCTACTAGCCCACGTCCTTACAGAAGCACCAAACACAGAGGAGTCTGGGAGGGAGCCGGTGGGTGTGTTCCTATAAGGAAGTGGATTCTACATTTGCTCCTCCGACCTCCAGGCTTCTTTGTGGGGTTCCAGACCTGTCAAGGTAACAGGGGTACCTGGGATCTGGAGGAAGAGAACCAGCATCCAGGACCCAATGCTGTGGAACTCAGGAAAGCAGCCAGATTTCCTTTCTTAGGAAACTTCTGACATTTCCTGTGAAGACTTAGGGGATGTGGGGTCAGGAACACAGTACTGAACCCGGGAATTAGGAGGCCTGAGTTCTAGTCCTTGACTTCAGCCGAGTCACTATCCCACGTTGTCTTTGTTCCTTATCTGCCCAGCAAGGGTGTTGGACATGATCAGGGCAAAATAGATGCTGCTCTTCTTCCTTCCCTCACCCATAGCAGACATCACTAATCAACCACGGTGCTCTTTTTTGCTGAGTTCAGATATGACCTTAACATCCTTTCCAATGCAGCGCCTTGGGCAGCAAGGACCAATGGATTGGAGTTGGCATTTAGGGTGATACCTTTTTGCCATCTTCGCAACAGATGATGGCTGAGGTCCTTTCCAGCTTTGATCGATCACCTACAGCTGGTTCCATCCACATTTCCTTAGAATGGCACCTGGGGGTGTGTAAAGTTCTCCAGACCTGATGTTCCAGGTTATCCTCTCTCAGCAGGCTCACTGGCTACTGATGAGGCCCCAGGGGAAGCCATGCCTGTCCGCCGTCCTGAAGCACGTGTCTAGAAAAGGTGTGAGGGAGGCTGTGTCCTCAGAGAGGCAGGGGCTGGTGGGGCACAGGAGGGCCTTGTCTAGCCAAAGATTTATCAGAATGCAGTTGCTGGCCACCTGGATTCTGGCTTCCCGGGACAGGCCTGGACTGGCACTTCCGGAGGACCGAGTGCCAGAAGATGCACCACGGGCCCTGAGCCCCTGGCGGCACCTCCAACTCCACCTCCGTGTAGATGTAGCTCGAGGCTTCCCCGGGGCTGCCCCGGCCCATCGCATAGAAGGCTATGGGTTCCTCAGGCTCCTGGTAGATGGGGTTGGAGAGCTTGGAGGGCAGGGCCGGGCAGGGCCGGGCAGGGCCGGGCAGGGTCGTGGATCTGGGCTTGTGTAGACTTCGAGGGGTAGCTGAGGTCTGGCGGGAACAGGAGGCTTGGGCCTAGGTGGCTAGGGGGCTCCTTTGGCTCGCTCCCCCCTTTTTCTGTGTGGGGGCTCTGGGCTTCTCCTTTTTGAGGATTGGCCTATACTGGAGCTGTGGGTCTTGGCTTTTGCTTCCAGAGTCTGATTCTTAAGTCCTTAGGGAAAGTCCTGCTGGCTCAGGAGTCTGCAGGGAAAGGAGGCTTGAGAGACATGGGTGAGGAGGGACCAGCAGGTGGGGTGGGCCGGTGTCACAGGACAAATAAATGGTCCAGGTGGAGGATGGGGGTGGGCACAGGAATTTGGCACAGCAAAAGGGTGAAGAAGAGGGTATGAAGATGAGAAGGAGACCAGGGGGTGGGGAAGTAGCTCTGGTCATGGGCAATATCTAGCATTAAACTTAATTTCATCTGGAACACAGGGCCAGGCAGGTCTCCATTTGTGCCTGTGTTGTAAAAATGCAACAAGGCTTGAGAAGTCTGTAGCCTAAAATTGTTTGGCATGATAGATCTCCAAGACTATTGTGTCTGTTGATTTCTGCACGTGCCAGAGAAGTACTTTGTGAGATATAAGCTGGATATTTTAGGGCAGAGAGACTGCCTCAGGGGAGATGAGCCTTCTCAGAGTAGGTGTGCTTTTATTTTTATTTATTTATTTATTTATTTTATTAATTAATTTTTGTTACAGATGTTTCTCCTTTTCCCCCCACTGATTCCCCCCTTCCCCTCCCTCCCTGCCCTTTCCCCAGTTTGTTGTCCATGTCCACTGTTTATGCATACATGCATATAAGTTCTGTGGTTTATCTCTTCCCTACCACCCCCCTATTAAGGGGATTGTCAGTCTGTATCCCATTTCCGCGTCTCTGGGACTACCCCCTTCCTCAGACTGTTATGTTCATTATATTCCACACATAAGTGAGATCATATGAAACTTGTCTTTCTCTGTTTGGCTTGTTTCACTTAGGATAATACTTTCCAGGTCCCTCCATGTAGTCTCAAAGGATAAGAGGTCTTTCTTTCTTACAGCTGTGTAGTACTCCATTGTGTATATGTACCACAGCTTTTTTAATCCATTCATCTACTGATGGACACTGGGCTGTTTCCAGATCTTAGCTATTGTAAATAGTGCTGCTACAAACATGGGGGTACATATATTCTTTCTGATTGATGTTTTAGGCTTCTTAGGGTATATTCCTAGAAGTGGGATCACTGGGTCAAATGGAAGTTCAATTTTTAATTTTTTGAGGTAACACCATATTGTTTTCCATAGTGGCTGCACCAGTCAGCATTCCCACCAGCAGTGTATTAGAGTCCCCTTTTCTCCACACCCTCGCCAACACTTGTTTGATGATTTGTTGATGGCGGCCTTTCTGACAGGTGTGAGGTGACACCTCACAGTTGTTTTAATTGGCATCTCTCTGATGATTAGTGATGTTGAGCATTTCTTCATATGTCTCTTGGCCATTGTATGTCCTGTTTGGAGAGGTGTCTATTCAGCTCCTCTGCCCATTTTTTAATTGGGTTCCTTGACTTCTTTTTGTTGAGTTGTATGAGCACTCTATATATATTGGAAATTAACCCCTTATCTGATACATCATTGGCAGTGATGTTCTCCCATACAGTGGGTTGCCTTTCCATTTTGATGATTGTTTCTTTTGCTGTGCAGAAGCCTTTTAGTTTAATGTAGACCCATGTGTTCATTTTCTCATTTGATTCTGGTGCCTTAGGTGATGTATCAGTGAAAATTCTCCTCTGTATGATGTCCGAAATTTTGTTGCCTACATTTTCTTCTAGAATATTTATGGATTCACAGGTAACATTTAAGTCTTTTATCCATTTTGAGTTCATTTTAGTGTATGGTGTAAGTTGATGGTCTAGTTTCATTTTTTTGCATTTAGCTGTCCAGTTTTCCCAACACCATTTATTAAAGAGCCTGTCTTTACTCCACTGTATGCTCTTGCCACCTTTGTCAAATATTAATTGAGCATATTGCCTTGGGGCCATTTCTGGGTTTTCAGTTCTGTTCCACTGGTCTGTATGCCTGTTATTGTGCCAGTACCAGGCTGTTTTGATTATGGTCGCTTTGTATTATAACCTGATACCTGGTATTGTGATCCCACCTACTTTGTTGTTCTTTTTCAAAATTGCTGTGGCTATTTGGGGACTTTTTTGGTTCCATGTGAACTTTGAAGTATTTGTTCTAGTTCTGTGAAATATGTCATTGATATTTTGATGGGGATCGCATTGAATCTATAGATTTCTTTGGGTAGTATGGACATTTTAATGATGTTAATATTTCCAATCCATGAACAGAGTATGTGCTTCCACTTTTTAATATCTTCCTCTACTTCTTTTTTCAATATCCTGTAGTTTTCAGCAAATAGGTCCTTTACTTCTTTGGTTAGGTTTATTCCTAGGTATCTTAATTTTTTTGGCATGATAGTAAATGGGATGGTTTTTTCAGTTTCTCTTTCTGTGAGTTCATCATTGGTGTACAAGAATGCCGTCAATTTCATGACGTTAATTTTGTATCTTGCTACTTTGCCAAATTAATTTATTAAGTCTAGTAGATTTTTGATGGAGTCTTTTGGATTTTCTATGTATAATATTATGTTATCTGCAAATGATGACAGTTTCACGTCCTCCTTTCCAGTTTGGATCCCTTTGATTTTTTCCTCATGTCTGATTGCTGTGACTAAGACTTCCAGTACTATGTTAAATAGAAGTGGTGAAAGTGGACATCCCTATCTTGTTCCTGTTCTTTTTTTTTTTTTTGAAATTTATTTATTTATTTATTTATTTTTTTGTTACAGATATTTTACCTTTTTACCCCATTGGCACCCCCCACCCCACCACCCTCCACCCTGTCCCCGGCTTAGTTGTCCATGTCCATTGGTCATGCATACATGCATATAAGTTCTGTGGTTTATCTCTTCCCACCCCCCCACCCCCCATCCCCTCTTCTGAGGGAAGTCAGTCTGTGCCCTACTTCCATGTGTCTGGGTCTACTGTATTCCTCAGACTGTTATGTTCATTATATTCCGTATATAAGTGAGATCATGTGGTATTTGTCCTTCTCTGCTTGGCTTCTTTCACTTAGGATAATACTTTCCAGGTCCCTCCATGTCGTCTCAAAGGATAAGAGATCTTTCTTTCTTACCGCTGCATAGTATTCCATTGTGTATATGTACCACAACTTTTTGATCCATTCATTTACTGGTGGACACTTGGGCTGTTTCCAGATCTTAGCTATTGTAAATAGTTCTGCTATGAACATGGGGGTACATATATTCTTCCTGATTGGTGTTTCAGGCTTCCTAGGGTATATTCCCAGCAGTGGGATCACTGGGTCAAATGGAAGTTCAATTTTTAATTTTTTGAGGTAGCACCATATTGTTTTCCATAGCGGCTGCACCAGTCTGCATTCCCACCAGCAGTGTATTAGAGACCCCTTTTCTCCACACCCTCACCAACACTTGTTGTTTGATGATTTGTTGATGGCGGCCATTCTGACAGGTGTGAGGTGATACCTCATTGTTGTTTTAATTTGCATCTCTCTGATGATTAGTGATGTTGAGCATTTCTTCATATGTCTCTTGGCCATTTGTATGTCCTGTTTGGAGAGGTGTCTATTCAGCTCCTCTGCCCATTTTTTAATTGGGTTCTTTGTCTTCCTTTTGTGGAGTTGTATGAGCACTCTATATATATTGGAAATTAACCCCTTATCTGATACATCATTGGCAATGATGTTCTCCCATACAGTGGGTTGCCTTTCCATTTTGATGATTGTTTCTTTTGTGTGCAGAAGCTTTTTAGTTTGATGTAGTCCCATGTGTTCATTTTCTCCTTTATTTCTGTTGCCTTAGGTGATGTATCAGTGAAAATTCTGCTCCGTATGATGTCCGAAATTTTGTTGCCTACATTTTCTTCTAGAATTTTTATGGATTCACGGGTCACATTTAAATCTTCTATCCATTTTGAGTTTATTTTTGTGTATGGTGTAAGTTGATGGTCTAGTTTCATTTTTTTGCATGTAGCTGTCCAATTTTCCCAACACCATTTATTAAAGAGGCTGTCTTTACTCCACTGTATGCTCTTGCCACCTTTGTCAAATATTAATTGAGCGTATTGCCTTGGGTCCATTTCTGGGTTTTCAGTTCTGTTCCACTGGTTTATATGCCTGTTCTTGTGCCAGTACCAGGCTGTTTTGGTTACAGTCGCTTTGTAGTATAACCTGATATCTGGTATTGTGATCCCTCCAACTTTGTTCTTCTTTTTCAAGATTGCTGTGGCTATTCGGGGTCTTTTTTGGTTCCATATGAACTTTTGAAGTATTTGTTCTAGTTCTATGAAATATGTCGTTGGTATTTTGATGGGGATTGCATTGAATCTATAGATTGCTTTGGGTAGTATGGACATTTTAATGATGTTAATTCTTCCAATCCATGAACAGGGTATGTGCTTCCACTTTTTTATATCTTCCTCTATTTCTTTTTTCAATGACCTGTAGTTTTCTGCAAATAGGTCCTTTACTTCTTTGGTTAAGTTTATTCCTAGGTATCGTAATTTTTTTGGAGCGATGGTAAATGGGATTGTTTTTTCAGTTTCTCTTTCTGTGAGTTCATCATTGATGTACAAGAATGCTGTCGATTTCTTGACGTTAATTTTGTATCCTGCTACTTTGCCAAATTCATTTATTAAGTCTAATAGATTTTTGATGGAGTCTTTAGGGTTTTCTATGTACAATATCATGTCATCTGCAAATAATGACAGTTTCACTTCCTCCTTTCCAATTTGGATCCCTTTTATTTTTTTCTTCCTGTCTGATTGCTGTGGCTAAGACTTCCAGTACAATGTTAAATAAGAGTGGCGAAAGTGGACATCCCTGTCTTGTTCCTGTTCTTAATGGAAATGTTTTTAGTTTCTGTCCATTGAGTATGATGTTGGCTGTAGGTCTTTCATATATGGCCTTTATTATGTTGAGATATGATCCCTCTACATTGCTGAGCATTTTTATCAGAAATGGATGCTGGATTTTGTCGAATGCTTTTTCAGCATCTATTGATATGATCATGTGGTTTTTATTCTTCATTTTGTTTATGTGGTGTATCACGTTTATTGATTTGCGAATATTGTACCAGCCTTGCATCCCTGGAATGAATCCCACTTGGTTGTGGTGAATAATTTTTTTGATGTATTTCTGGATCCGATTTGCTAGTATTTTGTTCAGGATTTTGGCGTCTATGTTCATCAGGGATATTGGCCTGTAATTTTCTTTCTTCGTAGTGTCTTTTTCTGGTTTTGGAAGTAGAATTATGCTGGCCTCATAGAATGTGGTTGGAAGTCTTCCTTCTTCTTGAATTTTTTGAAATAGTTTGAGGAGAATGGGTGTTAGTTCTTTTTTAAATGTTCGGTAAAACTCCCCTGTGAAATCATCTGGGCCTGGGCTTTTGTTTGCTGGGAGAGTCTTGATTACCTCTTCAATTTCCTTAGTTGTTATTGGTCTGTTCAAGTTTTCTATCTCTTCCGGGAATAGTTTTGGGAGACTGTGTGTTTCTAGAAATTTGTCCATTTCGCTGAGATTGTCGAATTTGTTGCCATATAGTTGTTCATAGTAGTTGTTAACGATCTTTTGTATTTCCGTGGTGTTGGTTGTTACTTCTCCTCTTTCATTTCTGATTTTGTGTATTTGGGTTCTCTCTCTTTGTTTCTTGGTGAGATTAGCTAAGGGTCCATCTATCTTGTTTATCTTTTCGAAAAACCAGCTCTTTGTTTCATTGATCCTTTGAATTATTTTTTTGGTCTCTATGTCATTTATTTCTGCTCTGATCTTTACTATTTCCTTCCTTCTACTTGCTCTGGGGTTTTCTTTTTGTTTGCTTTCTAATTCTTTAAGCTGTGAGGTTAGACAGTCAATTAGAAATTTTTCTTGTTTTTTGAGGTAGGTCTGTAGTGCTATGAACTTCTCTCTCAGAACTGCTTTCGCTGCATCCCATAGATTTTGTATTGTTGTGTGTTCATTTTCATTGGTTTCCAGGAAGTTTTTAATTTCTTCCTTGATCTCCTCGGTGACCCATTCATTGTTTAATAACATGCTATTTAGCTTCCATGTGTTGAAATGTCTTTGCATGTTCTTGTTGCAATTGATTTCTAGTTTCATGCCATTGTGATCCGAGAAGATGCTTGATATGATTTCAATCTTCTTGAACTTGTAGAGATTTAGTTTGTGTCCTATCATGTGGTCTATCTTTGAGGATGTTCCATGTGCACTTGAGAAGAATGTGTATTCTGTAGTTTTGGGGTGTAATTCTCTGTAGATATCTATTAAATCCATTTGGTCTAGTGCTTCATTTAGAGTCTCTGTTTCCTTGCTAATTTTTTGCCTAGAGGATCTATGCAGTGCTGTCAACGGGGTGTTGAAGTCCCCTGCTATGATTGTATTGTTGTCGATTTCTCCTTGGAAGTCCTCCAGAAGATTTTTAATATATTTTGGTGCTCCTATATTGGTTGCATATATGTTTATCAAGGTTATATCTTTCTGTTGGATAGATCCTTTCAATATTATGTAGTGGCCGTCTTTGTCTCTAGTTATGGTCTTCATTTTGAAATCTATTTTATCAGATATGAGAATTGCTACCCCAGCTTTTTTTTGCTTTCCATTTGCTTGGAAAATTTTTTTCCATCCCTTCACTTTCAACCGATGTGAGTCTTTTGTTGAGAGGTGGGTCTCTTGTAAACAACATATAGATGAGTCATGCTTTCTTATCCAATCAGCTACTCTGTGTCTCTTTATGGGAGCATTCAGTCCATTTACATTTAAGGTGATTATTGATATGTACTTATTTATTACCATTTTTGTTTAGTGTGATTCTATTTTTCTTCCCATTTCTACTGCTAATTACAGCAGTCCTTTTAACATTTCTTGCAGTGCTGGTTTGGTGCTCATGTATTCCCTTAGCCTTTTTTTGTCTGGGAAGCTCTTTATTTGACCTTCTATTTTGAATGATAGCCTTGCTGGGTAGAGTAGTCTTGGATTCAGATTCTTGTTTTTCATGACCTTGAGTACTTCATGCCATTCCCTTCTGGCCTGTAGTGTTTCTGTTGAGAAGTCAGATGAGAGCCTTATGGGGTTTCCTTTGTAGGTAACCTGTTGCTTATCTCTTGCTGCTTTTAGGATTCTCTCTTTGTCTTTAATTTTTGGCATTTTGATTACTATGTGTCTTGGTGTGGGCCTGTTTGTGTCTTCTTACTTAGTAGTCTCTGTGCTTCTTGAACTTGAATGCCTTCTTCCTTCACCAAATTAGGGAAGTTTCTGTCACTATTTTTTGAATATATTCTCTATCTCTTGATCATTTTCTTCTTCTTCGGGGACTCCTATGATGCGAATATTATTCCGTTTCCAGTTGTCCCACAGTTCTCTTAAGCTGTCTTCCTGTTTTTTAATTGTTTTTTCCTTTTGTTTTTCTGATTGGTTGACTTTTTCTACCTTGTCTTCGAGTTCACTGATCCGGTCCTCAGCTTCCTCTACTTTGCTTTTTAAACCTTCCAATGTGTTTTTCATTTCTGATATGTCATTTTTTATCTCTTCTTGATGGTTTTTAATTTCTAATTGGCTTATTTTCAGTCTCTCTATGTCCTTACTCATGCTGTTGAGCTTCCTCAAGATCATGGCTCTGAATTCTAGCTCTGTTAACATGCCTAATTGCTCCACATTGATTTCTTCTTCGGTGGAGGTCTCTTGCTCTTTCATTTGGCTTCTGTTTCTTTGTTTCACCATTTTGGGTATCACAGTGGGCTTTGGAGCCTGTTAAGTTTTCCCTGTGGGTGTTGGTGTTCTGCTGTTTGTGGCTCCCTCTCCTGAGTTTAGATGAGCGACAGTGGACCCACGGTAAACACCACTGTCAAGTCTTACTTTCCTGGTTAAAGTTGCTAGCACAGGAAAGGTACTGTTATCCTCTATCTTTTTGCCTGGAGGCTAGCAGTTGAGGTTACTTGATGAGTTCTGGGTTGTCAGTTGATTAAAAAACTCCCTCAGGTGCTCAGCATAAGGGGATTTCACAAGGGTGGGGCAGATGCTGGTTGTTAATGAGCCTCAATTAGCACTTCAATGGCCCACAGGGTGGGGTTGGATCTCCGAGTGAGGGGCTGCTGCCTCTCCCCAGAGCCCTGGAAAGGAGAAATATGGCCACAGTCCTGTGAGGCTGCCACTCAGCAAAAGCTCTGAGTGCCCTCCAAATCCTGAGTGTCCCCACACAGTTCCAGTCCAGTCTGCCATCCCTCTTCGGGAGACCAAGGTGAGTGGCTGTGGCTTTTTTAGCCTCTGTCACAGTTCTGCGCTGTAGAGCTGCTTGGGAGTGTAACCTGAGGGTGCTGCTCATAGCTGAGGCTGCTGCCGAGCTGCTGACCGTGGCCTTCCCGCCTCCGTCTTGTACCTTCTCAAGCCTTCCAGGATCTAGTCAGTGTCCCTGGTTATATGGTCTTCACAAGCTGCTTTTCTGTTGTTTTTTCCCGTCGATTTGTCTGTGTTATAGTTGTAATTCCAGTTTGGTTCTCTGAGGTAATTATTGATATGTATTTATTTATTGCCATTTTTTGTTTAGTGTGGTTCTATTTTTTTTTTTTCTATTCCTCCTACTGATTACGGTAGTCCTTTTAATATTTCTTGCAGTGCTGGTTTGGTACTAGTATATTTTCTTCACCTTTTTTTTTTTTTGTCTGGGAAGCTCTTTATTTGACCTTCTATTTTGAATGACAGCCTTGCTGGGTAGAGTAGTCTTGGATTCAGATCCTTGTTTTTCATGACCTTGATTACCTCATGCCATTCCCTTCTGGCCTGTAGTGTTTCTGTTGAGAAGTCAGATGAGAGCCTTATGGGGTTTCCTTTGTAGGTAACCTGTTGCTTATCTCTTACTGCTTTTAGGATTCTCTTTGTCTTTAATTTTTGGCAGTTTGATTACTATGTGTCTTGGTGTGGGCCTGTTTGTGTCTTCTTACTTGGTGCTCTCTGTGCTTCTTGAACTTGAATGCCTTCTTCCTTCACCAAATTAGGGAAGTTTTCTTTCACTATTTGTTCAAATATATTCTCTAACCCTTTTTCATTTTCTTTTTCTTCAGGGACACCTATGATGCGAATGTTATTACGTTTCCAATTGTCCCATAGTTCTCTTAAGCTGTCTTCCTGTTTTCTAATCTTTTTTTTTCTTTTCTTTCTGATTGGTTGATTTTTTCTACCCTATCTTCTAATTCACAGATCCTGTCCTCAACTTCCTCTACTCTGCCATTTAGACCTTCCATTGTGTTCTTTATTTCTGATATGTCATTCTTCATTTCTTCTTGGTGGTTTTTAATTTCCAACTGGTTGATTTTCAACATTTCTATGTCTTTACTCATGGTGCTCATGTCCTTACACATGTTGTTGAGCTTCCTCAAGATCATGGCTCTAAATTCTAGTTCTGTTATCTTGCTTAACTGCACCTCATTTATCTCATCTTCGGTAGAGGTCTCTTGTTCTTTCATTTGGTTTTTGTTTCTGTGTTTCACCGTTTTGGCTATCACAGTCGGCTTTGGAGCCTGCCAAATTTTCCCTTCGGGTGGTGGTGTTCTGCTGTTTGTGGCTCCCTCTCCTGGGTTTGGATGAGGCAGGGAGGACCCAAGTTAAACACCACTGTCAAGTCTTACTTTCCTGGTTAGAGTTGCTAGCTCAGTGAATGGTCCAATTATCCTCTAGTTTTTTTGCCTGGAGGCTATTAGTAGCAGTCACCTGAAGAACCTTGGCCTCTCCGTTGAATGAAAAACTCCCTCAGGTGCTCAGGGCAAGAAGATTCCTTGAGGGTAGGGCAGATGCTGGTTGTTAATGGGCCTCAATTAGCATTTCAATGGCCATCTGGTGGGGTTGAACCTGTGAGGGAGGGGCTGCTACCTCTCCCCAGAGCCCTGGGAAAGAGTAAAATGGCCACAGTCCTGCATGGCTGCAACTCAGGAAAAGCTCTGAGTGCCCTCCAAATCCTGAGTGTCCCCACACAGTTCCAGTCCATTCCACCCTCTCTCTGCCAGGCCCAAGGTACGTGGCTGTGGCTATTTTAGCATCTGTCCTGGCTCTGCGCTGTGGAGCTGCTTGGGACTTTAACCTGAGGGTGCTCCTCCCAGCTAAGGCTGAGGCTGCAGCTCCCAGCCCAGGGGAGGTCACTGGAGTCTTTGGAAGCCTACCAGGATTGAATCAGTGTCCCTGGTTATGTGGTCCTCCAAGCTGCTTTTTGGTTGCCTTTTCATGTCGATTTGTCTGTGTTTTAGTTGTAATTCCATTTTGGTCCTGGGAGATTGTCCATGTAGCTTCCATTCACCTTGCGTTGCTTTCTTAATGTTGTCTTTAGATTGTTTGTTGCTAGAGTATAGGAAAATAACTGATTTTTTTTTTTTGTATTAATTATTTTTTCTACAACCATACTGAACTCATTTATTAGCTCTATCAATTGTGGAATATGTGTGTTTCAATTTTTTTTTTTTTTGATATATAGGCGATTAATTTTATTTTCTTGCCTAATTGCCCTAACAAAAACCTCCAATGTAATATTAACTAGAAATGATGAGAGCAAACATCCTTGTCTTTTTCCTGATCTCAGAAAGAATCTTTTTTTCTGTTTATTTATGATCATGTGGGTTTTGTATTTTATTTATAATGTATATTATATTGATTGATTTTCATATGTTGAACCAATCTTGCATTACTAAGATAAGTCCCACTTCGTAATGGTGTATAATATTTTTTATAAGTTGGTGGATTTGTTTTGCTGGTATTTTGTTCAAGATTTTTACATCTGCTTAGTCTTCTTTTTATGTGATATCATTGCTTTGTTTGGTATTAGGATAATAGAATGAGTTGTGAAATGATCTGTTCCTCTGTTTTTTGGAAGAGTTAGTAAAAACTGTGTTTAGTTCTTTAAACATAGAGTTGAATTCACCAGTGAAGCCATCTAGTCTGGGATTTTCTTTGTGAGTGGTTGCAATTCACATGACTAATTCCATGTCTTATTTTAAGTCTGTGCACATACTCTCTTTCTCCTTGTAACAGTTTCATTAGTTTGTATCTTTCTAGGCATTTGTTCTTTTAATTTAGGTTTCCTAATTTGTTGGCATACAATTATGTAATATCAGTAGTTTGCCACCTCTTTATCTTATGATTTTAATAATTTAAGTCTTCTTTGTCATTCCTAGCTGTATTTTTAAAAGTTGGTCAATATTGACAATGCTTTGATAGAACAAACTTTTGGTTTTGTTACTGTTCTCTATTGTTGTTCTAGTTTATATGTCATTAATTTTTATCTCTTTTTCTTATTCTTCCTCTACTTGATATGGATTAATTTACTGTTCTCTTTCTAGTTTCTTAAGACAAAATACTATCTTATTGATTTATGTTTTCCTTTTTAATATAGGCATTCACAACTATACATTTTCTCTTAAGCTCTGTTTTTACCTCATTCTATTAGTATTCTTATGTTGTGATTTTATTTTCATTCATCTCAAAGTATTTTTTAACTTACTTTTTTATTCCTTCTTTGATTCATTAGCTATATAGGAGAATAGTGTTAATTTTCATAGTTTAGAATTACCCACATTTCATTCTGTTATTGATTTCTAATTTCATTTTGTTGTGGTTAAAGAACACACTTCATATTATTTTAATACATTACATTTACTGAATCTTGTTTTATAGCTTAAAATATGATCCGTCTGGAAAAGGTCCACATGCACTTGAGAACGTGTATTCTGCTATTGGGGGTCCTTCACTGGCTAGAACAAAATCTGTAGAATGAAAACCTACACACTGCTCCATAGTCTGTGAGTTTCTACAGGCCCTGGATTCTGCTTATGTCTTTACTTTATTACATAGCATCCTTTCCCTTTTCCAAGAGTGTCCATTGTGGTTACCCTCATTTCTGTCCATTTGCTACCCCTAAATTCCTACCTTAATGTCTTTATGCTTGATGTTTCCTCTGGCTAGAACATTAAAACATCAACTAATTGATAATATTCCATGTGTTATAGATTTTTATAGTAGCTTTACATACTTTACCTTAGCAATGATGCTTCCCCCCGACCTCTGTATTTTTAAAAATTTATTTTTATTGTTGAAAGAGGGATATCTGTGCTACTTTCAGCAATGATGCTTTATAATCCTCATTTTATATGTGAGAAAACTGAGGACTAAAATGGTTAATGTACTCACCTGAGATACACAGATAATAAAATTCTGGTAAACACTGGACAATGAACTGTTTTTGTTGTAAATTGCTCAATGTCTCTTACCTACTGTATCATAGAGCCAAGCTTCAAACCACATGTCTGACTTCAGAGTCTAAATGTTTAACCTGTCTGATTTTGGTACATTAGTATGAGTGTTGGAATAATACATGCAATCCTTACTTGCACAATTTAAACTTTCTCTAGATATTCTAAACTCTGTGTTGTTATAGGCAGAGTGATGGATGGATAGATTGTGAGAGAGTGAGAGATATTCTTGTCCTTCATCTGTTTTAAACATAATTTCACCCTTAAATTTTACGTTGATGCTAAATTTCTAGCCATATATATTATTCATGTATATGAATACAATGCGCTTCTTTCTGCTCCATTGCACACATCATTCTCATTGCCTCAAATTCCATTGTCAAACGAAGCTAATGATATTTTCCTGTGGTAAGAACACAACATAATATCCACCTCATTAAGAAATTTTTAAGTGTACAATACAGTACTATTAAAAATGGGGACAATGTAGTACAACAGATCTCTACAGATTACTTATCTTGCATAATTGAGATGTTATGCCCATTGATTAGCAGCTCCCTGTTTTCTCTTTTCCCAGCCCCTGGCAACTACCATTGTACTCTAATCCTACAAGATTAACTATTTTAGATATCTTATATAAGTGGAATCATGAAGTATTTATCCTTCTCTTATTGACTTATTTCACTTAGCATAATGCCCTCAAAATCCCTCCATGCTGTTGCAGTTCCTGACAATTGCAAAACACAAAATAGTCGCTTTCTTTGGTATATTTGTATTATACACACATAAGTTTATCACTATATTGATACATTTAAAACAATTTACATATAAGTTTTCCTACTGGTCTACCTATTTTACTTATTTCCTTAAAGCAAAGAAATATATTTTTTTCATTTTAAAATCCTGGTTCTTGTATCATTGCATGCACACAATAAAAATAAAGTGTTAGATTAAAAAAATGAGTTACTGCTTCTATTCCCAATTCATTATGCAAAATTAGGAAAAATGATAGACTTAGTATTTGTGAAATGAATTATTTTAGGGAAAAAATTTATTTTAAATCTCTTTGTACCTCAGGTAAACTTATATGACCCGATGAAAGCTCTGGACCATCTCCCAAGAGAAAATGCCCATCCATTCACTGGTGCAGATATAACTATACATACGTATATTTATTTAAATACCTATTTATGTTGATTTAATGTTTTCACTAATGCTCTTAAACTAGTTTATGGACATCCCAGAGATTCAATATATGTTAGGACATCTGACCTAGTCTCTTGCTGTTTTAGTGAAGGATTACGGTCTCTCTACTTGATCAAGGCTGGGAACTACGTTTTCCAGAATCCTTTTTACTGTACACTTGTGGGCTATAATAAAGTCGGTAAAAGAGTAGCCATTTATCTCAGAAGGTCATAGTGATTGGATACAATGATGGACAGATATAGAGGGGCCTGATAGATGTCATCCCAGCTTAACCTCACTCTCCTTTGCTGTGTCTCCATCTTGTCTGTTCTATTACTGACCCAACTGACCAACAGTGGCTTCAGGACCGCCACACAAGATCCCCACCCTAAGCTGTGGTTATTGCACTGAGACTTTTCTTAGACTGTGCATCATCTTCCCTTTTACAGTCCTGTTTTGATGGTTCAGCTTGATTGGTTTCTAACATTTACCTGCAAGTTTCACTATAAGTACCTGAACTAATTCTTCTGGCTGACTGGTTCATGTCTTTTCCTCTGATCCTCCACCTCTCCCTTTCAGTCTTTTGTCTACTATAATAAATCACTCATCCCCTTAATAGTCATTCTCCAAACACATCCTGACTGATGCTTTCCCACAATGCTTAGTATTTCATGCCTGCATAGTCTCTGGGGTTTTCTTACTTATTTCTAATGGACCTTATGTGGTGAAGTCTTGAAAAGATTTGATTCTAAAAGATGCTTATGGTTTTTTAAAGTGATTCTATAAAGCTGAAAACAGCATGTAGTAGGCATAGCGGGAAGAAAGAAAATTGGTACTTTACTCCAAATAATAGAATTTTATGGCAACCTATAATTGAGGAAAACTCTTTGTAATATCTTTTATATTTTCTTTGTGCTGAACTTTATAAGTATTTTAAAGGCTACTTCAAATGTCACTACCTTTAATTTTTGGAATGCTGCTTTCAATTTGCAAATATAAACACACTACAGACATTACAAAATAATGGGCTCATTTTTATCTTATCTGGAATGTGTATTTAGTCACATTATTATTATTATTTTAAATAAGTTTTTATTAATTTCTTAGAGAAAGAAGAAGGGACAAAGAGATAGAAGCAGATGTGAGAGAGAAACATCAGTCAGCTGTCTCCTGCACATCCCCTGCTGGGAATAAGCCTACAACCTGAGCATCTGCCCTGACCAGGAATTGATCAGAGACCTTTCAGTCCATGGGATGATTCAATCCACTGAGCCACACCAGCTGGGCATGTCACCATATTATTTAATCATATGTAGTAGACAAAGAACCTAGAGTTAAATTTACCTATATGTAGTGGCAAAATGCAAATTACATGACTGTCTTATGTAAACAGACTGCATAAAGGGGGAAATGGGGACATCTATAACAGTGTCAACAATAAAATAAAGAAAATAAATAAAAATTGACATTGACTTCATAATAATATCTCTTGTTTAATAGCTGGTGATATTATGAGTCTATTCATTAAAATGAATAACAGATTTTTCTAAATTAACCATTTGATTGCATGAGCATGAACTAAACATTTCTAATTTTTATAGGAAGTTAGGTCCATTTTTACTTTTTTCAATTTACCTGTTAATGAACTCTGAAAACATTTT
This sequence comes from Molossus molossus, assembly GCF_014108415.1. NCBI lineage: Eukaryota > Metazoa > Chordata > Mammalia > Chiroptera > Molossidae > Molossus > Molossus molossus. Next base: position 2,352,509 of record NW_023425348.1, read on the forward strand.
TCTTTTCAGCAGTATGCGTCTAAAATCCTGTTTTCTCCTCGTTTTTGTTCTGTTAACTAACCTTTGATCTCAGATTTTCTTATAACTACTTGTTTCAAAGGCTCTGATCATAGACATTGAACATAAGCTCATAACGATGGGCATATCATCTATAATAATATGTTAAAAATCTGATTGAAGAAAAGACTCATATTTTTACTTGCAATATGAAAAAATGTTATGTTAACAATACAATTATAATATTTATGTAATTAAAAATAAAGTTTTAATTAAATATAGTAGTACACCCAAAGAAAACTTTTCTAATAAACTGTAGAATATTGATAATAAAATCGAGTTGTAAACGTGAAGCTTTCCAAATTGTCTTCTTTAAATAATTTTTTAAAATGTTTTTATTGATTTTAGAGAGAGCGGATGGGGGAGGGAAAGAAAGAGAAACATCAGTGAATGAGAAACATCATCGATCTGCTGCCTCCCCCCCCTCCCCCACTCCCCAGGGGATTACGCCAGCAAACAGGCATGTGCACTGACCAGGAATCAAACTGACGGCCTTCTAGCACACGGGATGACATTCAACAATCTGAGCCACACTGTCCAGGGATCTTTAAACAATTTCTAAAAACTTAAAAATGAAGTTCTCATCTCATAGACATAATTTTCCTTTAGCTGGCTTGACTTTTTTCCAAGCTATGTAAGTCTACTACGTTATAATTTTTTTTACGTTAATTGACTGCTTTAGAAAGAAAAAAAACTATTCTGATTATTTATAGGTTTTCTACTGTCTCTATTTTAATTATTTCACAGAAAGCATGCCTAGAGTAATGACTCCAAGGAATTTATTATGTTCCCGCTAGTTAATGCATAAAATACTGCCTTTCTGTGCTTGTCAGTCTTGGAAATGTCACAATTAATTTTGCTCCTGAATTAAAAAAAAGATTAGAAACATATATATTTAAAAAGTTAACTTGATAATTTATTTAACAATTTAATAAGTTCTATGAAATATTCAATTACTCAAAAGATTTATATACCTTTATTTTTGTGTATGTTTGGAGGGTGGTGGCGCATGGCATTTTGATTCTGCATAAATTATAATCAATGATTTATCTGTAAAAAAATTAGATCACGACAAACAAGGAGGAGATAATGCTTGGATTTTGAAAGCAAAGCAAATCAATTGTGAATCTAGGCTTAATATTAATACCTAAATGTGCAAACTTAGAAAATTACTGGAACTTTTATGATCTTCCACTACCTCTACTATAAAATGAGGATTAAAAAATCAGTAAAATTTAATAAATTGTAACTATTGGTTTGCTAGGCCTTCTATAACAAAATACAGTAGACTGGTGGCTCAGACAATGGAAAATTATTTTCTCCCAGTTATAGAAGCTACATGTCCAAGATCAAGGTGTTAACAGTGCTGGTTTCTTCTGAGGCCTCTCTTTTTGGAATATTCAGAGGTAGTGGGGGTTAGGGCCTCAACTATAAATTTGGGGAGGGCACAATTCATCATCTAATAGTACAAAACCACCAGTTTCTTAATCTTAACTGTGTAACAGTATTATCTTAGGAACTAGATAAGTATGCAGATTGCCACCTCCACTCATATCTATTAAATCAAAGTCTTTGTGATTGGGGCCTGGTAGTTCCTGGCACATGGTAAGCATATATAAGTTTTAGTGGTAGTAGTAGTGGTTGTCTTTGTCTACACTGCAGTGGTTATAATGGTAGACAGTAGTTTGTATTAGTGCTGATGGTACCACGTCTGAAGTTCAGTTTAAACACTAATGGACAGACTTGGGAAGTTACATATATAAGGAGGCAATGTCACATGGTAGTTGTTATTTATTTATATTTTTTCTTTATTGATTTAAAATTTATTTATTTTTTAATCCTCACCCGAGGACATTTTTCCATTTTTTTGTTCAGATAGAGTAGGAGAGAGAGAGAGAAACATCGACGTGAAAGGGACACATCGAGCCCTGGCCGGTTTGGCTCAGCGGTTAGAGCGTCCGCCTGCGGTCCGGAGAGACCCGGGTTCGTTTCCCGCTAAGGGCATATACCTCGGTTGCAGTTTGTCCCCGGCCCTGGTTGGTCGTGTGGGTGGCAGCCACTCGATGTGTCCCTTTCACATCGATGTTTCCCTCTCTCTCTCTTCCTCTCTCTCCCTCCCACTCTGTCTGTGCAAAAAATGGAAAAATGTCCTCGAATGAGGATAAAAAAAAAAAAAAAGGGACACATCGAGTGGCTGCCATGCACACAACCCACGCAGGGCCAGGGACGAACTGCAACCAAGGTACGTGCCCCCAGCGGTAACTGAACTTGGGTCTCTCCGGACTGCAGGCCGACGCTCCAACCGCTGAGCCAAACCCACCAGGGCTCTTTATTGATTTTAGAGAGAGAGGAGGTGTTAGGAGAGACTCCGGGATGTCACAGGAGAGGCTCTTACTATCAGCTTAAGGAAGACTCTCTGCAGGAAAAAACACATTTATTCCTTATCCTTTTCTTCCAGTTCAAAACAATTACAGTTTTCACTATAAAACTATAAAACCCTGGTCACAATGGTGGATTGTCCAATGGTGGTGGTGGTGGTAGTGTGTGTGTGTGTGTGTGTGTTGTGGGGAGTAACATAGATCACTTAGACTGAAAAAAGTCATATTTTTAGGCAGAAAGCATGCCATAGAATAATGGAAGTAGTGAATTTTTTGTTTTAGTAAACTCATAAATCTAAAAGGGCATGAAGGTCCCACTCATGTGGCTCAGTGGTTGAGCATCGACCCATGCACCAAGAGTTCGCGGGTTCGATTCCCAGTCAGGACACATGCCCGGGTTATGGGCCTGATCCCCAGTGGGGGGCATGCAGGAGGAGGCCAGTTGATGTTCTCTCTCATCAGTGCTTCTATCTCTCTCTCCCTCTCCCTCTAAAATCAATAAGGAAAAAATAAATAAATAAAAGGGCATGAAGTATTTCTGATGTTAGATAACTCAGATGCAGGTCCTTGCTGGAAGTCTCGGATTGCCTTTGCAACTGTCCAAGTATCTACCAACCAACCCACACAGTCAGAAAGGTTCTTTCTTATTTTGAATTTACCTCTTTCTGGCCAAAATTATATTGTCTGTGACTAACTTTAGTAAAGTAGGAAAATAACTGAGTATTATATTATCCTTTAGGTAGATACATTATAGTCTTTAATATCATTATTGAAAGCTGAGGTTTTATTAATGCTTTATCTGTTGGTTTGTCATGGAAATACTGGAGTATGAGCGAGTGTAACATGTCTTTAAAGTTTGGTGAAACCAGTATATAGGGCCCGGGCAATGAAGCCATGTCTGAGAACACAGAGAGGCCACAGAGTTAGAGATCAGGATGGCATCTGCTCACAGTACTGTCAAGATACCATCAATATTCTGAGGATTTCTCATCAAATAACAACTCTTCAAAATAATATTGCATTTCTGTTTTAAAAAGCTAAATGCTAAAAACCTCAGAACATACTCCTATAAAGATTATGGCACAAAGAGAAATGTTGGAAGCATTTAACTACAAGTAACCTTTGAATATGATGCCTGTCCTGTTACATGGTATTAGTTGTTAGAACAGAAATAAAATAGAATCTGTTTTTGTTGAACTAAATTTCTCAGAATGGGCCATAGGAGAATGAATGATTCTTTTACTGAGGTGAATTCAGATTAAGCTTGAAATCTGAGAACTATTTTATTTCTAAGGCAGAGACAATGAATGTTTATTTGCTTCTTTGATTGCTTAGAGTAAATAATCTGCTTAGATTTAAAGCATCACTTACTTAAAGGTTTGTCACAACAAATTAGTGGCATTTCGAGGACATGACTGATATATATTTTTACTAATATCTACTACTTTATGTAGAATTTGATTTTAAAATTTCTCTAATCAGATACAAGAGAAATTTATTTGCTTACTTTATCGGGAAAATCAAATACCTGATCAACATCAAATATTTTTGTCTGCTCCTTAGGTGGCAAAAAAAAAATCGTCCATCTAATGACATTAGAACAGTTTCTGTTAAAAAGAACGGCCTTCTCCTTAATGGTGATATATTATTATAGCCAATTTCCATAAGAAATACAATTTAGACATTATTGAACTTCTCAGTGGTTCTTTCTTGGATAAAAAGTTAACAGAGGTAAATACTGTGGGCAGCCACATAAAAATCACAGGCTACCAAGACTACTCAAGGGCTGAGTTTCTGTCCTTCTGGAAATAAAAAACAAAACAAAACAAAAACAGGCAGTGGACATAGTATCTCACACCCTAAACAACTAGATTGTATGCCTTCTGTGTTACAAAACTGGGAGATGATGTCAGACCTATTATGATGAACCACAATGCCATGTGAATATGAAGTTAAGCAGTTGGTAAAGGGGAATAAGTAAATGCCTTTATGCAACCCTGAAAATGTTTGGCACGTCATACTCTGAATATGTTTTGGCTGTGGCAACAAAGTTTCCCACCTTGGGGCTGAGGACTTGGGCAATCAGAGATGTTTAAATGCAGAGACACCTAAATTTGCTTCTCCTGTTTAAACATTCTCAAAAGGATTTGGACTGTGTATGTCTCAGCACCAAGGAGCTGTGACTCAGCAGAGAGACTGTGCTAGAAGGAGCGGAGGCTTGTTGCCAGACCACACGAGGATTGCCTATATTCATTAAGAAAAGAGTGACAGAATAATACCTTAAAAATCACAGCTCCGGGAACTGTGCATAGTTTTTATAACTGTATTCCAATTAACCTTTGCCATAAATCTATTATGTAGAGATTATTCTTCCAAGTTTACAGAAGATAAATCAGAGAGATAAAAGCTTTCCAAGTTTCCATAGCTGAGTGGCAATATCTAGATTTGAACTCAGGTTGTGATTTTTTTTTTAAATTGTAACTCGAGGATATGTTTTCATTGATTTTTAGAGAGAGAGGAAAGGTGAGAGAGAAATATCGATGTGAGAGAGAAACATCATTTGGTTGCTTCCCATGCACCCCAACTGGGAATGGAACCTGCAACTTTTTGGTGTACAGGACGATACTCCAAACAACTGAGCCACCTGGCCAGGGCAGCTGGTAAAATTCCGGATACCAAATTATAAAGCGCTGTATGTCCTATAATTCAGATTGCTAGGGAAATACAGAAAGATAGGAATTAAAATGCTGGTGGCCAGAGACTGCTTTTCAGAGGAAGCCGTATTTATAGCAGGACTTAATAAACCATATCCCGTAAAGAACCAGAAATAAAAGTAAAAAAGAAAATATTCTGCGTACAAAAACAGCACATGTTAAATTTCCAAGGTGAGTAAGACCCTTGCGACATTTCAGAGTTGTAAGCACTTTGTGGTCACTGGATGGCACTGGGAAGCTGAGCAGTAGCAGGATCATAAAAGGCCTGCTGTTAAAGCATAGGTTGGTTGTTGTAAGAGAAACAGGGACTTATTGACAGATAATAGGTTGGCAATGTTAGAACCTATTCACCAACACCATGACCAAAGGAGGAAAACAACTATCAGCTCTATGAACGTGCTTGGTTTTCTGAAAGCCCCAGGACCAGGAAGGGACATGAGAGCCTGTTCAGATGAGAGTTGTGGCCCAGGGCAGATGGCTTTACATCTACTGCAGCAGTCAACATCAGTTCGGAGGGAAGGGCTTTGCAGATGCCCGTAACACAGGGGGAGCAGGAAAGCAGCTGAAAGCAGTAAAGAAGACCCTTGGTAAGTTCCTGCTCCTGGGGCCGGCAACTTGGCAGCGGGAGAGTGGAGATGGTAGCTCCCAGGCTGTAGAAGGAATTGCTGTGTGTTGAGCGGCGTCAGCATATGTTCAGGTTTGCTGAACACAGACATGAACTAGCTCTGACAGATCAATTGGGAAAATGCACTCTCAAGGACTGAATTAATGTGTTTTAATATATCCTTACAGATAAATATGAAGGTATCCCTCACGTTGTTTCTCCCATGGCTTCTCAAAAAACGAAAATTGTTCACCTAGAGAAAATGGATGAAGCCAGGTCTTTGAGTGATTTACACAGTCTGACCCCTTTCATCATACTTGGCTCAACCCGTTTAGGATGATTTCACCACAGATCTATGGAAGGGGTCTTGGAGAGATTAGCACAGCTATGGACAGAACAGGCTTCAGATTAAGAATTGATAAGGAAAAGAGGAGTGTGTGAGCTCATCTGGATTTTCACCACTGTATTGCAAAAGCTTAGATACAAATGGCACTTATAATTACTTGATTTTTATATAATGTGGAAATCGGGCATACTTTATATATCATTGACTTGTGAAAAATAAACACATATTTCTTTCATGAAAATTCACACACCCATTACTTCTTTTCCTTTTCTTTATCTTATTTTATTTGTTGTGGTTGTTGTGAATCCTCACTGGAGGATATGTTTTCACTGATTCTTGGATAGAGTGAAAGAAAGGGAGGGAGGGAGGGACAGAGCCAGAAATTTCAATGTGAGAGAGACACATCAATTGGTTGCTTCCCACAGGACCTGACCAGGGCCAAGGCTCAAACCTGCTACCCAGGTATGTGCCCTTGACCAGGAATCAAGCCTTTCAGTTCAAAGACTGACACTCTAACTGCTGAGCCAAACCAGCCAGGGCGACTTTTCCCTTTCTCTCCTAGCATCTGTAGTACAGGCTCTTATCACTTAATCCCTGATTTACATAGACTACCTTCAAACCAGTTGCTTTCACCTTCAGTTTCCCTTCAGAGGTGTTTTTCCCAGCAGAGATTTATCTTCTGATGCCACCCAACTGCATCTATCATGCTATAGAATATTTATTTAATTATTTCTCATGATGTACGTGAGAAAGCTCAAACATTTTTGCATGATATAACCAGGTTTTATCTATGACCTCTACCTATTTCTTGAAATTAATCTTTATCACTCTTACAAGGAAAAACTCTGCTCTAGCAAAACTTTCCATATATTGCTTCTCCACGTGGATAAGTAATGGAGCAGAGGTCAATGCCCTCTGTTGCCTTTACAGCCACGGCCTTCTTCTAAGCTGTGTCCTCTTATGAACAACATACACAAATTATTGACCCATTGCCTTGCCGTGGTTTGCACCATCTTTGAGGTAGTATATCCTATGCTTAAGACCAAACAACACACAGTGAGTTTAAACTCTGCCCTCTTCCCTGCCTCACAATATGAACTTGACCAACTTTTGAAAGGTCTTTGACCACTAATTTCAACTGGAACATAATGATTATCAATTTACTGAATTGTGTTGTAGTGAGGCTTAAATCATTTGTTATATGTAAAGAGCTTGACACATACTAAATGAACCATGAATGTTACTTATTATTATTACATATATGCAACAACTCTGAAGTCCTGCTTCTCGAAGTCCCGTAGATCTGAAGGGCAATTTCTGTGTAGGTTGAAGTAGTACAATTTCATTTAAGGACCAAAGTCAGCCTCCATCAAAAATCCCTTGAGTCCTGAACTTGCTTGATCTGGGACTTTGAGAGGCACTATGGAGGGCCCCAAGGAAAAATAGAAGATGGGCCTGTGTAAGCATTTTAACAGGTTTGATCCTCTGTCGGGAGATTATCATGCAGAAGTAGCCACCCTCCTCCCTCAAGACAAACACAATATTGTTAAGGTCATAGAATAACTGAGAGTCCCTTGGGCTCATATTTGATGACACTCAGGCCTCTTGCTACTCTATTTCTGTGAATTAGAAATAGCTTAACACCCAGGGGGCTATTTCATGATTTGATACTTACTCAAAGATTTTATTTTACCCTTAATATCATAATGTTCAAGAAACTAGTTAAACTTATAACAGTTCATTCCCCCAGATATTTTTCTACCTGTGTGTACACAGGAGCTTGTCTCTCTCTCTCTCTCTCTCTCTCTCTCTCTCTCTCTCTCTCTCTCTCTCATCTTTATAAAGAAAAACATTTGTAATCGGTAGAACACCATAGATGGTCTTAGAACTTCCTACACAGGACAACTTTTTAAGGACAAAAAATATGGCATAAAAGTAATAATTTAAGCTGTTATGATTTGCTACAAATATTTACCCAAATTCTATTAAGACAATAACTGGATGATTGTAAGAAAAGTTTTAATAAATCACGTTTCACTTTCATGCACTGTTATCTTCTGTAGAAAGGGAGATCAACGGTCCCTCTCTGTCTGCTTTCTATATTCACTTACAAGGAGCAGTCGCGAGCAAAGGGTTTCACAGCACTTGGCAGAGTTCCCTCAGCCCTGATGCAGAATAAGTTATTGACGTGGTGTCAGTTTCCTGAAGGAAAGCCTTTCAGAGGGGAATATACAGAAGTCTGTGTTGAAAAACCAAAGCTTCACCACTGCATTTTCTTCCCCTTCAACTCATTGCTGGATACTGACAAGCTTCTCTTCACTATGAAAGGTGTGAGATAAATTTTTTTTAATCCTAACCTAAGGATATTTTTCTATCTATGTTCAGATAGAGTGGGAGAGGGGGGATGGAGAAAAAAGGAAAGAGAGAGCAACATCGACCACTGGTTGCCTCCCGCATGACCCTGACCAGGGCCGGGGTCAGCTACAACCACGGTACGTGCCTTGACTGGAATCAAACCCATGACTCATTGGTCCTGGGGCCAACGCTCTACCGCTGAGCCAAACTGGCCAGGGGCAAGGTGTGAGATTCAAACTTGGCTAAAAATCTTAGGGAATAATGACCTTTCAATGCACTTTTATTATTGACTGTAACCCTTTTCAGTTTAATTAAAGGAGCTCTCCAAATTGTTTATCCCAGCTCATTAGAGGCCTTCCTTGTGAGAGAAGCGATAGGTTACAGGATGGGCTGGCGCCCTCATCAGCTGCAGCTGGTCTCCATGCCCTGACTCATTATCTCCCTGTTTCACGAGTAACTGTGCCCAGCGGAGGGATGTGAATATACTTAGGGACTGGGTGAAGAGTAGAAGATAGAAGCTGGAAATCAGTTTTTTGTCAAGTACTACATTCTTGACCTCATCTCATCCATAACATTTCACTTAGATTTTATGTGAGTTTATTCCAGGTAGAAATTCTTTTCTAATTCACAATTCCAATGTGTCTATATTTTTAAAAAAGCAAAAACCCTTTGAAGGTTATCCAACAGTCTCCTTAGTAAAGCATGTGCCTCTTGAATCAAATGAGCTGATGTGCACAGAGCTGACCCTTCACTGTTTTTAGCACTGCTACACAGCATTCACTTACAAGTCCTTCCAAGTGACATTCGCTTCACCTTTCTTGGAGGCTCTTATCACATAGACACTGGTGCTATTAGCTGGGCTATTATGGGACTAACACATTGAAGTTGTTATAATTTCTAGTTTCCATTAAAAAAAATACATTCGGTCAAGTACGTGTTAGCTATTTGCTTTACATAAAACTTCTCAATCTAAAAATTATTTTGCTTTCTCTTAGTACTCTCCCTAAAGCCCCTGCACATTCTTGGGCACAATGTTTCACAATTATAAATTGAGGGAGGTTGTGTCTTTTTATGATATATTAAAAACATAGCCTGTGTGTTTGTGATCAAACACAGAGATAGAGGCGGTCAGTCTGAGATAAATTAAGTGATGATAGACTTCAGTGGGCCTCACTGGCTTGAAAGTCTTTGGGCTGCTATAGAGAAAAGTTTTGTTTCCATGTGTTGCAATTAGTGAATGTCTGTGAACAGTGAAAGACATGACTATGCAATGCAAAGTGTAGCTGGCCAAGAAACAACCTTAGAGAGACACTCACATGATCCATTGTACACTGTGGACTCATTATTCTATTGCATTTCTACTTTCTGCTTAGCTAGACACTGCATTCCATGTTCTCAACTTCTGAGTTCCTTTGCTTACATTTTTGACTCTTGAATTTTCCTGGACCTCCCCCCCACCAGCCCTTCTCAACTTAGCAAACCCCCGCATATATCACATATTGCATTCTACTGAGTACAACAGACAACATAAGTAAATTATGACACTGCTCTTAAAATGTGCATCATCTTATAGGAGAGACAAGAATTAACCAAGTGAAGCAATTGGAAAAGTGCTAAATGTAATAGAATCAAGTCAAGATCACTGACTATAAATAAAATGGTCAATAAAGAATCAAGTCCATGTTATTGTTGGCTGGCTGTTTTCAAAATGTTACTCAAAGTTACAGAACCCAGCAATAGAAAGAGGAGAGAGGACCTGTATGAGTCTTTGTTACTAACTTAAAGGTACATCCAGTATCAAGGTCAATCTTATATTTAAACAAAACCACTTGAATCAAGATGAGGATGTACAGAGGAGGTTCACTGGAAGTCTCTAGTGCCTGTGGGGAATTGCAGAAAAAAAAATTAGGTTGATTTTCACAAAAGTGTTTTCTGCAGACCACCAGTCTTGTATACAAAACGGCATGTGGTATGTCCCTCCTACAGAGTCACGTGTACTTTTGCATGTTAAAGGGACTGAAGCCTTGAGTAAACTAAGCTGTTAACTTTTGTTTGACCCATTATTTGCTAATGTTTTTTACTATAGGCTATAGTTACCCTTATTACATAATTTTCTATAAGACACACATTAGGAAACCTTGAACTATATAGGTCCAATAGAATATATATGCCAAGTAAAAACAAATTCAAACTCTACACTAGAATGCCAAAATTTTATTTTGTTTCACAAGTAAAGGTACTGTCTAGGAGATTTGTAGAATCCAGTTTAGATATTTAAAAAGCAGTTCAGAAACAGACTCATAGATACAGAGAACATTTTGATGGTAGCCAGATAGGAGGGGGGTTGGAGGAATGGGTGAAAATGGTGAAGAGATTTAGGAGTACAAATTAGTAGTTATAGTGTAGTCATGGGGATGTAAAGTATACCATAGGGAATATAGTCAATAATATTTTGATAACTATATATGGTATCTGATGGATATGAGATTTTTCTGGATGATCACTTAATAAGTTTTATAATGTCTAATCATTGGGGTGTACACCTGAAACTAACATGATACTGTATGTCAACTGTAACTGAAAAATTAAAAATGATGTAAAAAAAGAAGAAAGTTCTTTTTGAGATAAACTAGAGAAAACAAAAATTTTGAAAATCAGACCACTAATGAAATAATTACAAAAATCACTTTTTGATGGGTAAACAATTAAATTAGAATGGTAGCTTTGAAAATAGAAGAGAGAAACACTAGATTTGTGGGCAAAATAAATGATATCAAAACAATAAAAGTAGCAAATGCAAGATCACTGAAAAGAAAGACGGAAACTGTTTAAAAAAAGTGTGAAATAAAACTCACTCCCCTGGAGCACTGTCCAGGTACATGCAATGAAAACCAGGTTGGAATGAATGTGGCGAGACATGGAAAACACACATGGGCCATAAGAATGCAATGACTCCAAAGAGTGAGCCAGGTTTTATTGCTGCTTTGTTTCCCTGCATGAGTCCAATGATCCGTCTTGTTATTTTGCAGGTATACACAATATATTCCCAAGGAGGTAAGGTGATTAAAATAACCTTATAATTTAAAATTCTTTAAAAATGTATTTTTTTAAAATTTTTTTATTTCACTATATCATAATTACCTTAGTTGTATATTGAGATTTCAAATTTATGGTGAGGGACCCAAGAAACTGTGATTTAATTACTACTATTGTTGATTTTTGAGCACCCTAAAGTTGAGAACAGCTGCAGGACCATTAAAGCAAGCATGCTTGAAACATGCTTGTGAGAATGTGTCTGGCTGACCTCCAGCAGCAGAGGTCAGCAGTGAGCAACGGTCTCACAGCTGCTCAGCTCTGAAAATTGGTCCTGCAAAGGTTTGGAGGCCTCTCCTCCATTGCAGTTCTGATCAATTACCGCCACTGCAGGGATGCTAAAGGAGAAGCAGGGTTCCTCTGAGGGTCAGCTTTGCCTTGAGGACCCTTAGGGTCCTTTGTCAAACCTTCCTTAAGACCTTACAGTCTAGCATGTTTCCACCCACCCTTTTTCTCTCTTTCTCCTTCACTCGGGTCCACTTGCATCACAGTCTGATGTCTCTAGCAGTCTTCCCTTTTATATTCCTTATGTAGACCTTTTCCCTAATAGAGTCCTTGCATATTTGATTTCTCCTTTGCATCTGCTTCTTGGAAGACCTAAACTAACCCCCTTCTTTGCAGTTTGAATAAACTATAGCAAATATGGTTTCCCTATTTGGCTAATAACACCTGGTATATCTTTATAATACAAACTGTTGGATTTCTTTAGGCTCATTGATGTAGAATATACAGCACAATTTTCTAGCAATAAAAATAACACTTTATTCCATGCTTATGAGGGGCCAGGAAGTATGCTAAGCACTTTATCTGTTATAATCAGTGATGTGCTGGTAAACAGCCTTTTAAAAAAAGCAGCTTTTAAATATTACTTGCCATGTTTTGTGGTGTAAATATTCCCACCGTGGCCAATTTCAAGCTATTAACAGAATTAATAACCAAGTGGTTTAATTTTTGAATATTTACACTTGGATCTTAAAAATTGGTGGGAGCCAGCCTGAACACACAAAATTAGCCTACAACCGTCCTTATAATTTTTGAGGTAGATTTTTAATCCCAGGTCTACTGTTAAAGATACTCAACAATTAGAGAAGTTAGGCAATTTGCCCAAATCATAGGTTTGGGATTTGTACTCAGGTCTGAAACACCATTAATATAACCACTACCTGGGTTTACCTAGAGCTCTTTTATTTGCAAATCATAGCTAAAGTCAAACAAAACGGGAGACTGGCTTAATGAAAAAACTCAGATATGTCTTATGGAACACAAGATCCATTTAGTTGAGCCTCAAAAAGTTATTGAGACCAGGGGCTGTGGAAATTATCGGACTCCTTTCTAAGCCTGCTTGACTTCCATGAGCAAACCAGCATGCATTGCTTCTTTGGTTCATGTGGCAGCTATAAAGGGGTTCCCAAGCACTGAGATTATGTTTTACATACAAAACCCCCAGAAAAGCTGTTTTTCTATTTTATGCTCAGAATCCTTGGAAAGGAACTCTGACTGGCTCAGGATGGGTCATGGGTCCTCCCTGGTCCAACTGACTGCATTCTGTCTTTAAGTAACGCGAGGGATAAAAGAGGGACGGTGGCACTGACCGATGCTCCGACGGAGGTCCACAGCATTACTTCACATGGCAGAGAAAAGGTGCCATTAAATTGTAATGCAGTTGTGTGTATTCATGTTTATTTAAACATATATTATTGTTTTTAATAAATGCAAATGCCTTAGCACAATGGGTTATTGGTCTTTGCTTTATCACTCTTGGATTACACTTGGTTTTTGTGAGTCTTAAAAAAAATCAAAGTCCTTTATTCTTGGTTATGCCTAATTATGAGGCTGAATGGGGAGCATCCAAGCTTTTATAACTTTCAAATTCTGGTACATGAATATATATTTAGTTCAAGGCTTTCATTTATACTGACTGTCATTTTGATGATGGAAACTGGATACTTGCAACTTATTAAACAAAACCCCAAATGTTCTTCTCATTCACTGTCTGGGAGGGATTGTGGCTCCAGGAGGTTGACCATAACACAGGAAATGGGCTTCTCTAAACCGAGTTCCTTCTCACCTGGATTATTTCATGTCTCTCCATGTGCCTGGTCTCCTCAGCCAGCCCACATGTATACAGTCTTAGGTAAAAGAAATGGTGTCTTTCCCATAGAAGAGAGGGGTATTTTAGTGCATATTTAAATATAAATAATAAAACTTTAAAACAAAGAAAGAATACAATTTTTGCCCAGGAAGAAGATACATAAACAGAAACCTAAACTGGTTAGCTTCTTATGTCTTAATATAACGGACATCAGCATTTTAAAAACTGTATAAAGATTTTTATTAATCAGATAAAGCTGGTTATAGAGTTCAAATGCAAAAAAGTAAACTTGTAAATGAGTTTTCTTCTTCAGAATATTCCTGGATAAAGATGAGGGACTAGTTCTACCAGATATTTAAATAAATATCGAAGTTACAATAATAAAAGCAACATGCTACCAGCCAGGAATAGATTATCATCAATGGAACACACTCGACAGCCCAGAAATAGATCCAGAATCACACAAAGATTAAGCATATAATAAAATTAATACTTAAAATCTGTGGGGAAAGATAGATTATTCAATACATTACTTTGTGACAATTAGCCATTTCAGAGGGAAAATTACAATAAATGCCCACTCCTCTGCCCTATGACCAAAATAAACCGTAAATGGAAAAAAAAAATAGACCAAAAAGAACAATTTATAATTTTTAGATAATCCTGGAAGGGGCAAATATCTTTTAAAAACAAAAAACATACCAAAAAGATAAAAAGTTTGGAAACACATGGTTTTAAACATGTTTTAAAAAAAACAAATGTCTATTTCACAAGAAACCAACAGGAAAATAAAGAGATAGGGAGACAGAGATGGTTTTGTTTGTTTTGATTTCTGGTTTAACAGATAATTTTTCCCACATGTGCTGCTATGACCAAATGATTTGTATGAGCACATCAGTGAACACTGTGTTCTCTCTCACCTCTGAATTGCACAGTGAAAGTCATTTGTGACATGCTTGTCTTTGGGGATGGTTTGATCAAGGGGAGGTGTCTAACAGATGACCTGAGCTAGTAACCTGGAATTCTTCACCTGGAATAGGGTCAATCTTACCATTGCCTGGATTTTTAGTTTTCCACTAACCTATTGTCCTTAGGGCTCCTTCCCTTAAGTATTTTATTGTGGTTATAAACTTGATATTTTAGACAAGTTTCTTTTCTAGAACTCTCTTATAGCACACCCTGTACCCTTTAAAACATATGCTTTAATTGGCAGCTTATTCTTTTTTATTTAATCTTTATTGTTGAAAATATTACAGATGTCCCTCCTCCCTCCCACCCCCATTGACCTACTCCTCCTTTCTCTCACCTGCCTCCTGCTTTCCCCAAACTAACTTGTCCATTCGTTGTGCATATATGTATATAAGTTCTTTGGTTTATCTCTTCCTTCACCCCACCCACCTTCCCTCTGAACTTTATCAGTCTGTTCTTTACTTTAATGTTTCTGGATCTATTTCGATTGACAGCTTATTTTGTTCATGATATTCCATAAATGAGTGAGATCATGTGGTACTTGTCTTTCTCTGACTGGCTTATTTTGCTTAGCATAACACTCTCCAGGTCTCTCCATGTTGTCTCAAAGTGTAAGAGATATTTCTTTCTCACAACTGCATAATATTCCATTGTGTAGATGTACCAAAGCTTTTTTACCACTCACCTGCTGAAGGACACTTGGGCTGTTTTCAGATCTTAGCAATTGTAAATAGCGTTGTTATGAACACAGGGGTACATATATTCTTTCTGATTGGTGTTTCAGGATTATTAGGATATATTCCTAGAACTTGAATCACTGGGTCAAATAGCAATTTCATTTTTAATTTTCTGAGGAAACACCATATTGTTTTCCACAGTGACTGCACTATCTGCATTCCCACCAGCAGTGTACTAGAGTCCTCCTTTCTGCACACCTTTGTCAGCATTTGTTTGAGGATTTCTTGATAGCAGCCATTCTGGCAGTATGAGGTGATACCTCATAGTCATTTTAATTTGCATCTCTGATGATTAGTGACGAGCATTTTTTCATATTTCTCTTGGCCATTTGTATATCGTGTTTGGAGAGCTGTCTATTTAGGTCCTCTGCCCATTTTTAATTGGATTGTTTGTCTTTCTTTTGTTGAGTTGTATGAGTATTCTATATATTTTGAAATTAACCCCTTATCTGATGTATCACTAGCAATTATGCTCTCCCATATAGTGGATTCCCTTTCCATTTTGATGGCTGCTTTTTGTTGTTGTTGTTGTGCAGAAGCTTTTTAGTTTGATGTAGTACCATTCATTAATTTTTTCTTTGTTTCTCTTGCCCTAGATGATGTATCATTGAAAATTCTGCTGCGCGTGATGTCTGAGATTTTTTCTGCCTATATTCTCTTCTAGGAATTTTATGGTTTCACAAGTATTTTATCCACTTTGAGTTTATTCTAGTGTATGATGTAAGTTGGTGGTCCAGCTTCATTTTCTGGCATGTAGCTGTCCAATTTTCCCAGCGCCATTTATTGAAGAGACTGTCTTTTCTTCATTGTATGCTCTTACCTTCTTTATCGAGTATTAATTGTTCATAATGTCTTGGGTCAATTTCTGGGTTCTCTGTTCTGTTCCATTGATCTATAAGTCTGTTCTTGTGCCGGTACTAGGCTGTTTTGATTACAATGGCTTTGAATTATAATTTTATATTTGGTACTGTGATCCCTCCAACTTTGTTCTTCTTTTTCAAGATTGCTGTGACTATCTGGGGTCTTTTTGGTTCCATATAAACTTTAGAGTATTTTTTCTAGATCTGTTTAATATGCTGCTGATCCTTTAATAGAGAATGCATTGAATCTATAGATTGCTTCAGGTAGTATGGACATTTTAATGATGTTTATTCTTCTGATCTGTAAACATAGTAAAGTAGTTTATTCATTTAATCTCGATATTTTAGCAATTTGTAGAAGTGAATTGTTATAGAATTATAAAACAAATAAATTTGTACTTTGTAATTCTCATACCAAAGAAGCCACTTTCATACTTATAAATAACATATTCAGAGATATTTTAAATTGCAGTAGGAATTATAACAATTTTTGTGAGTAGACCAGGAGGTTAGGAGATCCATTGGGAGGTTGATAATATACTGTTAAATCCTCTGTCATACAAAAGGTTTATTTGGTCAATCTCTCTTATCATCAGTTTCTCTTATATAAATAGATATAATAGTCTTAAAAACTAGTTGGCTTTATGGGATCAAATACTGTAATTCATGTTAGAAACTCAGCACAGTGTTTAACATATAAGAAGCTCTCAATAAATGTTAAATATTGGTTGGTTTGTTTTTCATTATCAACATGTTTCATGAAATTACTTAATCACCAAAAATATATTAGTGAAGAATATTTTTTTTTCTTGTGGTATGTACCCCTAGCAGGAACAGAACCCGGGACTCTCTGGTCCGCAGGCCGACGCTCAACTGCTGAGCCAAAGTGGCCAGGGCAAGTGAAGAATATTTATATCTGTGAAAGTGTTCTATGGTGAGACCCACAGAAAAATAATTTTCACGTTTGTACCCCACACAGTTGGGTCATGACAGTCTTCTGCTTTGCTTCTCAGAGGAAAACTTTAATTTAATCATCAGTGTTTTTATCAGGTTAAAATAGATTGCCTTTTCTTGGAGGATCTGAAAATAATAACACTTCTAAATTGACAATTCAAGTCTCAATATATGACATTTCTTTGTAATTTGTCTTAAAAATGCTCTAGTGCCTTTCTGTCTTGACATAATTAAATAGTTTTGTTTTATTAAAAATGGTTTGATTAATAATCCTCAAGGTTGAATACTCATTAACTTGCTATGGCTGTTGACTGATTTATAAATGCATAATTTCCCATTTCGGTGTGCACCACTGTACAGACAACTAAAGATAACTTCTGTATGGCAGAAATTCAAGTTTTCTGGTTTGATTTGGGGGAAGGAGTTTAAAAGACAACAACACACAGTTAAACTCTTCCCAGGCCTTCATTTCTCACCACTGTCTTTTGTCATAATCTTCTTCACCTTCTCAATCTTCAAGAGTCATTCTGATTATTCCTTTTTTTTTGTTTGTTTGTGCCCCTAGCAGGAACCGAACCTGGGACACTCTGGTCTGCAGGCCGATGCTCCAACTGCTGAGCCAAACCAGCCAGGGCATCTTGATTATTCTTAACATTCTTAAACATTTCCCAAAGGAATCATTGAATCTTGAGAGAAATATCTCAAGTTGATGATCATAAACTTTTACTAATATCTGATAGTGAGTTTAATTCTTAAATACATAGCTTGAAGGGTCCTGAGCAAAAACAGTATTGAGGGTAAATACTAGAGCAATTTCAACCTTCCCATGTCTACCTGCCTGGGCTATCCCTGATAGCACAGCTTCTACATAGCCCATGGACACTCTTCTTCACAACCTGATGTTTTGAAAAAGTAGTCAATAGATGTCTTTTCAGGGTAGCTTACACACATTTTGGCACAGTGAAAAATGAAAATGTGAGACCAATTGTTTTAAAAGGAGGAAAAAAGTATAGTTATAATTTATTCAAATATAAAACTTCTTTCTTCTGCAGTCTCTTTTTAGACTTGACATGGTGTTTTTTAATTTTTTTTTTATTACTTAACGTTTTAAGAACAAACATTTTAAATAATTAATATAAATTTAATTGTTCATCTCTACTTTTCAATGACCATTTTAACTACAAATATACTGTTTTAAAATTCAAGTTTAAAAACATTTAACTTATATATGGGCTCACTGAAATTGCACAATTTGTATTTGAAGTTTGTACATGAATATGTATTTCACTTTTTTAATCCTTATCCAAGGACATTTTTCCATGTATCTTCAGATAGGAGGGAGGGAGAGAGAAAGAAACATCAATGTGAGAGGGGCACATCAACTGTTTGCCTCCAGCATGACCTGACCAGGGCCTGGGATGAACTTCAACTGAGGTATGTGACCTTTACTGGAGTCAAACCCAAGACTCGCTGGTCCACAGGCTGATGCTCTAACCTCTGAGCCATACCTGCCAGGGCTGTATTTCACTTTTGAAAGAACAGTGAAAACACAGCACACAACAATATATATACACACACATATATATACATATATATACATATATATTACTTTTATTGAGATATGATTGACATACAGTGTCATATAACTTTAAAATGGAAGCATGATGATTTGACATATATACAGTATTGTGAATGAAATACCATAATAAATTTAGTTAGCATTCATCATTCCATGTAGATACAAAAAAAAAGCTTTTTTTTCTTTTGATGAGACTTTCAGGAGTTACTCTTTTAGCAACTTTCAAATATATCATATAGCAGTGTTAACTATAGTCATTATGTTACATATTAAATTATATCTCCAGAACTTATTTATCTTATAACTAGAAGTTTGTACCTTTTGACCAACTTCACCCAATCCAATCCCTCTCCCTCACCTCTTGTAACCACAAATTCTTCGTCCTTCCCTGTCTGACTTATATCACTCAGCATAAAGTCCTCAAGGTTCATCCATATTGTCACAAATAGCAATATTTTCTGCTTTTTAATGGCTGAATAATATTTCATTATATTTCACATTTTAAAAATTTAACTTTATTTTTATTGTTTTTTTAAACTTATCTTTATTGTTGAATGTATTACAGATGTACCTCATTTCCCCCCATTGACCCCCTCCTCCCCACTCCTGCCCCCCTCCTGCCTTTCCCCACACTATTGTCTGTGTCCATTGGTTATGCATATATACATATACATCCTTTTGTTAATTTCTTCCCAATCCCCAAACCCCCTTCCCTTTGAGGTTTCTTAGTCTAGCAACCAATTTGTACTTCTTAATCCCTCCACCTTTTTAACCCATTCCCCCCACCCTCCTCCCATCTGGCAACCAACAAAATGTTCTCTGTATCTATGAGAATGTTTTTGTTCTGCTTGTTCATTTTGCTTGTAGATTCAATTGTCGATAGATACGTATTCATACTGCCATTTTTTTTGTTTATATTTTTTATCTTTTTCTCTAAGAAGACCCTTCAACACTTTATATAATAATGGTTTGGTGGTGATGAACTCCTTTAACTTTTCTTTGTCTGGGAAACTCTTTATATGGCCATCGATTCTAAATGACAGCTTTGCAGGATAGAGTAATCTTAGTTGTAGGTTCTTGCTTTTCATCACTCTGAATATTTCTTGCCACTCCCTTCTGGCCTGCAAAGTTTCTTTTGAGGAATCAGTTTACAGTCTTATGGGAACTCTCTTGTAGGTAACAAACTGCTCTTCTCTTACTGCTTTTAAGATTCTCTCTTTGTCTTGAACCTTTCGCATTTTGATGATGATGTGTGTCTTGGTGTGGCCATCTTGGGGTTCATCTTGTTTGGCACACTCTACGCTTTCTGGACTTGTCTATTTCCTTCGCCAAGTTAGGAAAGTTTTCTGCCATTATTGTTTCAAATAAGTTTTCAATTTTTTGTTCTCTCTCTTCTCCTTCTATTTCCCCCCAAGATGCTAATGTTGGCACGCTTGAAGTTGTCCCAGAGGCTCCTTACACTATACTTATTTTCTTTGATTTTTTTTCTTTTTGCTGTTCTGCTTGGGTGTTTTTTGCTTCCTTCTATTCTAAATCGATGGTTTGCTTTTTGGCTTTCCCTACTCCACTATTGACTCTGTATAAATTATTCTTTATTTTACTTAGTGCCTCCTTCATTTCTGACTGGTCCTTTTTTATGCTCTTGAGGCCCTCACTAAGTTCACTGAGGTTCTCACTAAGTTCATTGAACATCAATAAAAGCAGTGTTTTGAACTCAGCCTCTGGTAGGTTGCTTACCTCCATTTTACTGAGTTCTTTTCCTGGGGTTTTGTTCTGTTCTTTCATTTGGGACCTGTTTCTTTATCTCCTCATTTTGGCTGCCTCCCTGAAAGAATTTATGAAAACCTGAAGCAGGATCCAAGACAGGCCAATCCTATGGTAAAGCAACTGGCAACAGCTTGGTTGGGCTTGAAAGTTGGGTGGGGCGGGGCCTCAGTGAATCACCGGGGCAGGGCAACCAGTATGAGCCAGGTTGCTGTAGTCCAGATATGGCAGCTGTCTGCTGCCCCAGGGAAGGGCTCACCAAAGGAACAAAGGCCTTTAACGGCATGTCTGTCCAGGAGAAAGCCCCTCTCCAGCCCTTGCTCCAATGCGAAACAGCTGAGTTCTTCCCTGTATGTCTCTGGTGCCCCTCGAGCTGCCTCCCCTCCAAGCTGAGAGGGAGAGAGTCGATAAGTCTGTGCGCGGGCCCTTTAAGGAGCTGCCTGGGGCTCCAGCCACGTCAGCCTCCCTGAGCCTCAGTTCCGGATGGTTTTTCCAGCCAGAAGTGAGGGGGATTCTCTTCCTGGCATTGCAACCCTGAACTGGGCACCGGGTATGGGACAGGGACCCCTCAGTCCTCAGGGAGGACCTTCTCAGCCAAGGTTCCCTCCTGATTTTTATCCGCCACACGTGGGTGTGGGACCAGCCCATCCGCCTCCACCCCTCCTACCAGTCTTGATGCGGCTGCTGCTTTAATTCCGTAGTTGTAGGACTTCCATTGAGCTTGATTTCAGGCAGATTTGAATGATAGTTGTTCTGTAGTTTAGTTGTAACTTTGATATGGTTGTGGGAGGACAAAATACCGCATTTACCTACGCCGCCATTTTGACTGGAAGTCCTATTTTTATTGTTGACACTATTACAAATGTCCCCATTTTCTCCTCCTTTGCCTACCTCCACCTTTCCCCACCTCTGCTTCCTCTGGCCATCACCACATGGTTGTCTGTGTCCATGGGTTACACATATATGTTTGTTGGCTCCATACATTCATTGACAAAAACTTAGGTTGTATCCATGTCTTGGCTGTTGTGAACAATGCAGCTATTAACTTAGGGTTGCAGATATCTCTTTGACATAATGTTGTAATTTTCTTTGGATATATTCCCAGAAGTAGAATTTCTGGATCATGGTCATAGTTCTATTTTTAACTCTTTGGAGAACCTGTATAGTTTTTCCACAGTGGGCGAATCAATCTACATTCCCATTAATGGTACAGAAGAGTTTCATTTTCTCCACATCAGTGCCAACAACTGTTATCTTTTTTCTTTTCTTGTTGTTGTTGTTAATCTTCACTAGAGGATGTTTTCCCACTGATTTTTAGATAGAATAGAAAGGAGGGAGGTGGAGAGGGAGAGAGAAACACCAATGTGAGAGAGACACATCAATTGGTTGCCTCCCACATGACCCAACCAGGGCTGGGATTCAACCTGCAACCCAGGTACTTGCCCTTGACTGGGAATTGAACTCATGACCCTTCAATCCATGGGTTGATGCTCTAACCACTGAGCAAAACTCCAGGTCTTATCTTTTTGTTTTGTTTTGTTTTGTTGTAATTTTTTTAAATCCTCACTTGAAGATATTTTTCTATTTATCTTCAGATACAGTGGGAGGAAAGGAGGAAAAGAGAGAGAAACATCGACATGAGAGGGATACATCGACTGGCTGCCTCCTGCATGACCCCCACCAGGGCCAGGGACAACCACAACTGAGGTACATGCCCTTGACTGGAATTGAACCCTCAACTCTTTAGTCCACTAGCTGACGCTCCAACCACTGAGCCAAACTGGCCAGGACAGAGCTTATTTTTTTTATGTTAGCCATTCTAACACATGTGAGGTGATATCTCATTATGGTTTTGATTTGCATTTCCCTAATGATTTGTGATGCTGAGCACCTTTTCATGTACATTTTGACCATTTATGTATCATCTTCAGACAAAATGTCCATTAAGGTCCTTTGTCCATTTTAAAAGTGGATTATTTGTTTATTTGCTATTGAGTTGTATGAGTTCTTTATGTATTTTGAATATTAATCCCTTATCAAATATATGATTTGCAAATATTTTTACCATTCTTTAGGTTGTCTTTTCATTTTACTGATTGCTTCTTTTGCTCTATCTCATCTATTTTTATTTCACACATATTGTACCAACACTCTTCAGCTTACTGATGAGTAAGATCAAACAAACAAAAAAAAAGAAACTATCAATTGCCCCATTGCCCAATCTTTCCCTTTCTTTCTTTATTTTCATTTTCAACATAAGTGATTAGCTAATGTAAGAAAGTAACATGATTAAGAAAGAATATGATTGGGTACCCTGGTTATTCAAATTATGTCATTGCTTTCTTTCCAAATCAGAAACATGTCCCATTTCCAGTGGGAGATGTGGTCTCTGGGGATGCTCAATGCCTCCACTTACGCAATAATAGATGTACTCTCTACTCCCTTTGAGTTGCCTTTAACTCCCACAAATGATGGGTCTAACAGGAATTCTAAGTTCATGGGACATCGTTAATGTTTTATGTAAATAATGTGGCAAGGAACAGAGAACATTTGTATTTACCATATCTCCTGTGCTCATACACGTTCTTTATCGTCCCATAAGACTTCAGTTACAAAATATAAGTTAAAAGATAAAATTGTTAAGAATTTCAAGTCAGTGACAGCAGAACATTAAACAAACATGAAGTCCTGAATACAAGGTCCTGTATGTTTCTTACCCATGAAACCATGTTGTTTCTTATTTATCTTTTATGACTTAGCTCAAATGTTAAAGCCCTATAAATCCCCAAAATTACTATATTTTTTATTTCCATATTAATATATACATACTACTACTTGAACATGTAGTATGTTAGAGATGCTATAAAATGTTGAATGAATGAATAGCCATAGGGATGAAATAATTAATGAAATTTTAAAGTAAATAAAGCATATTATTTAAAGTATATTATTTCTAATTATAAAATTTAAAAAATTTCAGTGAATTTAAGTAAATTTAAGTGGTATCAAATGTACTTATATATTATGGAGTCTTTCTAGGATGCTGAAATAGTGTATGAGAGTGATGTTATATCATCAGAGCATCTCTATGAGACAAGTTGCGTACCATGAACTGAGTGTGCACTATGAGGACATGGTCTTGTCCGGGCACTGAAAAACATTATCTTGATATATTTTCATAACAATCTTTGAAAATATGTGTAATGATGCCATTTTCTGGA
This sequence comes from Molossus molossus, assembly GCF_014108415.1. Taxonomy (NCBI): domain Eukaryota; kingdom Metazoa; phylum Chordata; class Mammalia; order Chiroptera; family Molossidae; genus Molossus; species Molossus molossus. The sequence continues at coordinate 2,376,232 of NW_023425348.1, forward strand.
TGAAACTAAGGGTGATCCATAGAAAGTGACTTGTCCAAAGTCACACAGATACTGAAGGACAACCTTTAAACTGAACCTGATTCCAAGCCCAACAGACATTTCATAAAGTTCAGTGGTTTTACCCTATCTTATTATTATCTGAATGAATTTTCAGGAAAAAAAAACTCAACCCATATAATGTACTCGGTTCTTTTAATTTTTTTCTCTCTTCTGTTGCTTTCTAGAAAAATAGAGGTATGAGCCCCTTTTGTTACATAACTCATTACTGAATCTTGACCCAGTAATAATTGGATGAATGCATTCCTGAAATTGTTCTGGCCTGGCCAGGAATGTCTCTTCTTCACCTTATCCTTAAATGTTAGTCCTTCTTTGCAGCGTAGCCCAAGTCCTCCTCGCCATAAAAATTTTTATAAAAAGTACGCAAATGATCCTTCTTTTTTTTTTCTTTTTCTGACTCATGTTGTAGTTTAGCCCAAAATCCATCACTCCATTTTCCTTGATTAATTGCTTAATCCATAAGTACTTTTTGAGTACCTATTGTATGCTGGATACTTTTCCTTGTGCTTAGCAGACACCAGTGAACAAATAGGTAAAAAATCTCTATCGTTATGGAGCATGGAGCTTATATCCCAGAGAACATGGCAAGTTTTATTTTTATTTTTTCCTTGTTCTCTAATTGCTTTTTGTGATGTTTGACCCAAATAGCTTTATTTACTTCTCTAGATTTTGAGTTTCTTCAAATTAGTAAAAAAAAAAAATTATTATATAATGTTTTAAATTTTAACACAATGCTGAATACTTAGTAAATATTTGGTTGACTAATTGGACTTCTGTTAACAGAAAGTTACTGAAATATTGGTGGGAAGGCTAATTTTAGATATATTTATTCACATAATAATAATTATTAGTAATAACTTATTTAGAAATAACTATTTTTATAGACAACAAATTCAAATTTTAAGACTCATACTGGATGTTTTTATTTAATTCTCATAGCAGTCCAATGAAATAAATTTTATTCCCAATTTACAGGTTACACTTTTGGAGGCTGATTTAGTTGTCTAAGTTTACACATTTTTAAAATGACACCTGGGATTAAAACCCAAATATTTCCGAATCCAGAAGGCATGATGTTTACTAAAATACTATAATTACTGTCCATCTAGGAAGTAATCATTTTGACTAGGACAGGAGATGAAGCCAATTGTGTACATCTCAAACATTTATTCATTAGCTAAGTATCATAAAATGGTTCATTTTAATTAGTAACTTCATGGACAATAACAACAAACAACAGCTTTAATAACCTTTACTCTGGATGCTAGATGAGCACTAAATTAACCAGAAGAATAGATACACATATGCATATAATGGTAAAAACATTCAGTGAAAAGGCTCTTCGTATAACCCTTTCTGTATCTATTTAAAACTGGTCAACAGCCTAAACTTCCAGGCTCCCACTATGATGCATGAACTCCCACAGATACTGTATAAATAAAGTGTTGAAATACAGAAAGAGTATAGCATTCAAAAATTATTACATGCCTGCACATGTCACTTTTGTGATGTTTCTGCATGTTGAAAATTTAACAGGTTAGTCTTCAGTGGGAAGGAAACTTGACACAGGTGTAGAGAGAGAGGCAGTACAGTGTGTTTTGGAAATTTGTAAGCTCGGAGCCGATACCTAGCTGCAAATCTAATCTCAACTGCTTTTAGCTGTATGACTTTGGCTGAGTGGCCTGCCCTCTCTGAAACTCATAATACTGGTGAATAAAATGAAATAATAACCAGGTCTTAAGATCATGAACCATTTGCGAAAAGTGCTTAGCATGTAACAGGTATTCAGCAAAAAGCAGCCACTGTTATATGTCCCAACTCACTCGTTCTGTCTGGAAACCTACCCACTTTTCTGACTTGGAAACATGTTTTCTTTCTTCACAGCACAATGGCAATATCTACTCCTTTTAGAATCCTGAACCTAGTTGCTTGGAGAGAATCGATGCTTTTTCTGCCTCCATTGGCTGGTATCACTTTTCCCTGTCTTGTAATAGCCTGTACCACATCACCATTCATGGGTACACCTACCTGTCCCATCATCTTCACTAGACTGTCAGCTCTTGAGGGCAAAATATATCTGATTTATATTTCTATCTACAACTCAGGAGGCCTTAAAAAGATTTCTCTTATGTATGAATAAATGAGAAACCTGATACCCAGAGGCAGAGAAGAGGTTTGGGAGTTACTCAGAGGTGGCAGCAGGAAGTACATCTCTTATTTTTCAATCTTCTGCTTATTCACTGTCAGGAAATATCATCTTTGGCAAAAACATCATCTTTGCCAAAGAACAACTTATAATTATGAAACAAAATGTAAATAATCAAAATTTTGTGTTCTACTTCCTTGGTAATTTATTTTAGTCTTAGATTGTAGTTACATGTCTTTGGAGGATAATAGATATTTTAAAGAAGCTGGTGCCAAATGTCAGGTTACCACTCAAAGGTTGTCACTAGCTGTCTGGAGTTCTTACCTTGTCAGTTAATGCCATGTGTCATATCACACTGTGACAGCAATGTTGTGTCTAAAACCAGATAATAACCTAAACGCTGGAAGAATCTGGTGATCTGGATTATGTGGTAAAAGAGGTTACTCTTAGTTGATTCCTAAATTTCAACTGGAACAACAATAAGTTACTTTAATAAAATTCTGAAGCTCTGGAAATTCTCAGGACCATGGAGCTAGAAGCAATAGTAAGATCATCTAGACAAATATCATCACTTTATGTCTGAGAACACTGAGATGTGCAATAACTGAGATGGCCAATGACTCACCTAAGGCAAATAGTGTTGGCTACCACTTCAGATCCAGCTTCCACTGAGAGCCACTTACTGGGCCAATTGTCTCACAGTCATTATGCACTTTATTAACTAAAAATTATTATTTTCCCTAAAGCTAATCCTTATTATACAGAGCATTTAACTTGACCTTTATAATGACCCTCAAATGTGGGATAACGTGAAGATTAACAGTATAGGTGAAGAAAGAAATGCCAGTAGAGGTGGAATTGTTAACTCTGTATCAGAAAATTTCCTAGTAGAGACCATGCATGACTCTTTGAACAGTATTCTTTTACCATATTTCACTTCCTTACTCAAACTAACCCAAAATAGTAGAGTTATTTTTTTCCTTACCCGAGGACATTTTTCCATTTTTTTGTTCAGATAGTGTGGGAAGGAGAGAGAGGAAGAGAGAGAGAAAAACATCAACGTGAAAGGGACACATCAAGTGGCTGCCTCCCACATGACCCAACCAGGACTGGGGACAAACTGCAACCAAGGTATATGCCATTAGGGGGAACCGAACCTGGGTCACCTGGGACCACGGGCCGACACTCTAATTGCTGAGCCAAACTGCCCAGGGCTAGTAGGGCTTTTTGTTCTTGCTGTTGTTTAGTTTCTATATTAATTAATAAACTTTTTTTTTTTAATGAAAGTTTTGGTTCACAACAAAATTGAGAGGGTGCAGAGATATCTTATACAAGCCTTGTTTCTAGACACATACAACCTCCCCCAGTATCAACATCCTGCACCAGAGTCAGACATTTGTTACCATTGATGAACCTACATTAACATGTCAGAATCACTCAAATTCTATAGTTCACATTAGAGTTCATTCTTGATGTTTTACATCCTATGGGTTTAAGCAAATGTATAATGACATGTATCTATCATTGTAGTATTATACAGAATAGTGTCATGCCTTAAATTCCTCTGTGTTGCATCTATTCATCCTTCCCACCTCCAGAACACTTGGCAATCACTCATCATTTTACTGTCTTCATAGGTTTGCCTTTTCGTGGTCTCAAATAGTTGAAATTATATAGGATCTAGCCCTTTCGGAGTGGTTTCTTTCACTTATTAATAAGCATTTTAGTTTCCTCTGAGCCTTCTTGTGGCTTGAAAGCTGATTTCTTCTTTTTAGTGTTGAACAATCCATTGCCTGAATGTACAACAGTTTATCCATTTGCCAACTGAAAAATATATTGGCGGCTTGCGCATTTTGGTAGTTATAATTAATGCTGCTATAAACATCCATGTGCAGGTTTCTGTGTGAACATGATTTTCAATTCATTTGGTTACACACCAAAGAATGCTATTGCTGAATAATATGGTAAAAGTATGTATACTTTTGTAAGAAACTACCAAACTGTCTTCCAAAGTGGCTGTACCATTTTGTATTCTCACCAGCAATGAAGAGAGTTCTTGTTGCTCCACACCATCGACAGCATTTGAGTTTGTCAGTATTTTGCATTTTGGCCATTCTAATAGGTGTGCAGCAGTGTCCTATTTTAATTTATAATTCCCAATGGACATATAATGTTGATCATCTTTTCATATGAGTACTTTCTGTCTGCATGTTCTTTGGTGAGATGTCTGTTCAGGTCTTTAGCCAATGTTTAAATTAAGTTGTTTGTTTTCTAAATATCAGATTTTAAGAGGTGTTTTTATATTTTAGATAGCAATCCTTTATCAGATGTATTTTACAAATATTTTATCTCCGGCTATGACATTGTGTTTCACAAAGCAGAAGATTTTAATGTTAATGAAATACAGCTTATCATGAGTTTCATGGATCATTCCCTTTATGTTATATTCATAAAGTCATTGTCTTACCCAAGGTCCTCTAGATTTTCTCTTATGTTATCTTCTGGGAGTTTTACTGTTTTGCATTTTCATTTAGGTCTTTTGGTCCATTTTGAGTTACTTTTTATGAAAGCTGTAAGGTCTCTGTCTAGATTCATTATTTTGCATGTGCTTATAGCACTATTTGTTGTAAAGACCATATTTGCTCCATTTTATAGCTATGCCTTTTTTTTATTGTACTTTATAGATATATCTTCTACAAATTAAAAGAAGGACCCTCCACCAGAAAATGATTACAACTTGCAATACTCACTTTATTGCAGTGACCTGGAACTGAACCTGTAATATGTCTGAGCTATGCCTGGATTGTCTTTGTTTTTTTGGTCAAAAATCAGTTTATTATATTTATGTGGTCTATTTCTCAGCTCTCTCTTCTGTTTCTTTGTTCTATTTGTCTATTGTTTCACTAATACTGTCGTGATTTCTGTAGATTTATAGTAACTCAGGTAGTGTCAGTCTCCAATTTTGTTTTTCTTCAATATTTTATTCTGGGTCCTTTTACCTTTTTACATAAGCTTTGGAATCACTTTTTTTTATATCCATAAAGTAACTCACTTGAATTTTGACTGTAATGTATTGGAATGCCATTGAACATATAGATAAAGTTAGAATAATAAGGTTTTAAAATAAGTTAGCATTAGAACTATTACTTAATTTTTGAAAATGAGATATACTGAGACATAAGCATTGTTTAACAATCAGATAAAAGAAAGGTAAAATGCCTTTTTAAAAGATGTTCTTTTCAGTGAAACTATTTGAAAATAGAATTGCAAACTAGAAAGCTTCCTGTGATAAACTGATTCTAGTTAAACAGGCAGAGAAAAAAAATAAGGGTACAAACATTCCATGTAAAAGAAAGAAATTTATGAGTGTTTATACTGTTAATAACTGTCTGCTAAACTGTTGCTTCGTGGCTTCTGCCAAGTTTTACTCATTAACTCTCATACTGCCTGGAATGTGCAAAGAAGACTAGATTAAGGAAAAAAGAAAGGCTTTGGGTGAGAATTAGCAGTGATACTAATTCAGCTTAAAGACAGGTGCATTTGCTAGAAATCTGATTTCAAACCCTGGTGTCTATTTTATGTTAATGTTGTTTAAGGTCAATTAAAGATGTTCACAAGATAAGTGGTGAAAGACACCAAGAGTTGCTGATACCAGTTTCCCAAGATCCTTTAGGCTATGCATGCAAAGGAAATGTGGCTTTTCCATAGAGCATATTTTGAAGAGTGTACATTCTTTCTGCTCCTGTTAGTTTCCGGGATAAACATCCATCTGATAGCTGTGATTAGAAGAGGTACATGTTTTAGTCTAGAACACAATCTTAGAAGTGCCTTCAAAATATATATATATATATTTATAAATGGTGTACACTTGTTCTATCATACCATTTTATGTACATTTTTAAATGCACTAATACAGAATTTAGGAGGATGAGCTATACGGCAAATACAATAGAAATATGGAGTTAAATGCTAATAAAAATAACTAGGATATTAGCTTCGGACAGCAGATTTGCATCATGGAAAGGAGGTAGAGATTTCTGATATTTTTATTAAAACTTTTTGAACTATTTGACTTTTAAAATAATACATGATATGGTTTGATTTTAAAATATATTAAATATTCCTGCCTTGCTGGTTTATCTCAGTGGTTAGAGTGTTGACCCATGGCTCAAAGAGTTGTGGGTTTGATTCCAGTCAAGTGCACATACCTTGGATGCAGTTTGTCCCCGGCCCTGGACAGGGTCATGGGAGAGGCAACCAGTTGATGTGTCACTCTCACGTCGATGTTTCTCTCTTTCTCTCTCCCACTCTATCTGAAGATAAATGAAAAATACCCTTGGGTGGGGATTAAAAATATAATAATAAAAAAAGAAAAATATATTAAAACTTTTAATAGTTTTTCTGCACCATAATAGTACCTCTTGAACACCTCCTGATATACAAGCAACTCAGTTTTGAGATCACTAGTTTAAATACTTTGCTGCTTCTCCTTTTACTTGAAAAATATTAAATTTCATTCTATGTTGGATGTAGCTTTATCAAGGTAAAAGAGAAATAAAACAGAACTTCTGGTCATGATGGCGCATAGGTGAACATGGTACCACCACCTACCACAACCACATCAAAATTACAACGAACTACAGCACAACCATCATTCAGAACTGCCTGACATTGAGCTGAATGGAAGTCCCACAACCACGAAATTAAAGAAGCAGCCACACTGAGCCCTGGCCAGTTTGGCTCAGCAGTTAGAGCCTCGGCCCGCAAACTAAAGAGTCTGGGGTTCGGTTCCCGCTAAGAGCATGTACCTCGGTTGCAGTTTGTCCCCGGCCCCGACTGGGGTCGTATGGGTGGCAACCACTCAATGTGTCTCTCTCATATCCATGTTTTTCTCTCTCTCTCTTCCTCACTCTCAAAAAAAAAAAGAAGAAGAAGCAGCCACATGAGGGCTGGTAGGAGGAGTGGAAGTGGACAGGCTGGTCCCACACCCACATGTGGTGGATAAAAATCAGGAGGACACCTTGGCTGGGAAGTTCCTCCCTGAAGAGTGAGGGTTCTCTGTCCCACACCAAGCACCCAGCTCAGGATTCCAGTGCCAGGAAGAGAATTCCCATCACTTCTGCCTGGAAAACCAGTGGGAACTGAGGCTCAGGGAGGCTGAGGCTACGGGAGCCCAAGGCAGCTCCTTTTTAAGGGCCCACGCAAGGTCTTACTCAGACCTGCTCCCTCTGAGCTCCAGCATGAAAGAGGCAGCTTGAAAGGCACCAAAGGCATACAGAGAAAAACTGAATTGTTGGCATTAGGGCAAGAGCTGGAAGGGCAGCTTTCTCCTGGACAGACATGCTGTTGGAGGCCTTTGTTCCTTTGGTGAGCCCTTCCCTGTGATGGCAGATGGCAACCACATCTGGGACTCCAGCAACCTGCCTCACACTGTTTTCCCTACCCTGGTGATTCCCTGAGGCCCTGTCCCACACAACTTTTGGATGGCCTGAGCTGTTTCCAGTGACTCTACCATAGGATTGGTCTGTCTTGGATCCTGCTTCAGATTTTCCTAAAATATGTCAAACAAGCAGCATCTAGTCTCAGCAATCCCCATACCTCTCACTAAGTGGCCCCAGGCCTGGCACCAGAAGCAGCCAGCCTTGATTCACAATTTGGCTTTTCCTGGGCATCTCCAAGCCCAGCACAAGAAGCAGTGGTCTACAGATCACTTTGTAGCTTATGCCAGGTGTCTCCGGGAAGAACACGTGCAGTGGTTGATCTAGCCCCAGAGCCAGTTCCCCCAGTAGACAGCTTCAGATCACATTGAAACATCACCACCCAACCACCTCCACAGGTGACACATTCAATGAGTGGACTCAGTGGGTACCAGAGCCCTGCTGAAGTAAGTCTTTCTCTGTGTTTTGAGCCCCTACACTGCTTATGCTCCAAGGGAGTCAGAGGCCAGTGGTTAGTGGGCACAGCTAGTCCTCATAGCTGATCAGCCTGAGGAAATACCTCCCATTGATGGTCCAACAACAATAATGACTCAATTACAACAGAAGGGTATATAGTCCACACTAGGAGTACATCTTGAGGGCCCAGCTGGGGTGATAAGGGAGGTTGTACCACTGGATCCTATAGGACACCTACAGCAATAGGCCACCCTACAATGCCTAGTAGACATAGCAACTCTACCTAAAACAGAAGCAATCACAGGGAAGCAGCCAAAATGAGAAGTCAAAGAAACATGTCCCAAATGAAAGAAAAAAACAAAACTCCAGGAAAAGAATTAAACAAAATGGAGATAAGCAATCAATCAGCTGCAGAGTTCATAACATTGGTAATAAGGATCCTCAAGGTACTTAATAAGACCTTCAAGGAACTTAGTGAGACCTACAGGGAACTTAAGGAGACCTCCAAGGAACTTAGTGAGAACATCAACAACATAAAAAAGGATCAGTCAGAATGAAGGAGGCACTAACTGAAATAAAGAATAATTTACAGAAAATCAATAGTAGAGTAGGTGAAGCCAAGAAGCAAGTCATTGATTTGGAATATAAGGAAGCAAAAAACACCCAATCAGAACAGCAAAAAGAAAAAAAAATCCAAAAATGAGGACAATGTAAGGAACCTCTGGGTCAACTACAAGCATGCCAACATTCACATCATGGGGGTACCAGAAGGAGAAGAGAGAGAGCAAGAAATTGAAAACCTATTTGAAAAAATAATGACAGAAAACTTTCCTAACTTGGTGAAGGAAACAGACACACAAACCCAGGAAGTATGGAGAGGCCCAAATAAGATGAACTCCAAGAGGCCCACACCAAGATATATCATCATCAAAATGCAAAAGGTTAAAGACAAAGAGAGAATCTTAAAAGCAGCAAGAGAAAAGCAATTAGTTACCTACAAAGGAGTTCCCATAAGACTGTTTTTCAAAGGAAATTTTGCAGGCCAGAAAGGAGTGGCAAGAGGTATTCAAAGCGATGAAAATCAACTACCTACAACCAAGATTGCTCTATCCTGCAAAGTTATGGTTTAGAATCGATGGACATATAAAGAGTTTCCCAGCCCTGGCTGGTTGGGCTCGCCCTGGCTGGTTTGGCTCAGTGGTTAGAGCGATGATCTGTGGTCCGGAGAGGCCCACTGTGGTTCAGTTCCCACTAAGGGCATGTACCTCAGTTGCAGTTTGTCCCCGGCCCTGGTTGGGTCCTGTGGGTGGCAGCCACTCGATGTGTCCCTTTCACGTCAATGTTTCTCTCTCTCTCTTCCTCTCTCTCCCTCCCGCTCTATCTGAATAAAAAAAAAAAAAAGGAAAAATGTCCTCGAGTGAGGATTAAACACACACACACACACACACACACACACACACACACACACAAATAAAAGAGTTTCCCAGACAAGAAAAAGCTAAAGTTCATCATCATCAAACAGGTATTATATGAAATCTTTAAGGGTCTTCTTGAAGAAGAAGAGCAAAAATATGAACCATAAAATGGCAAGTAATGCATATCTATCAACAATTGAATCTACAAACAAAAAGAGCAAGCAGGACAGAAACAGACTCATAGGTACAGAGAGCTTTTAGTTGCTTGCCAAATGGGAGGGGACTGGGGGGATGGGTGAAGAAGATGAAAGAATGAAGAAGTACCAATTGGTTGGTAGACTGATGAACCTCAAAGGGCAGGGGGGAGAAAGGGTAGAAAGAGATAAACCAAAGAACTTATATGCATATGTGCATAACCAATGGACACAAACAATAGTGTGGGGAAGGCAGCCAGTGTGAGGTGGGGGGTAGATTGGGGAGGAGGGGGTCAATGGGGAGAATAAAGGGGGACATCTGTAAATACATTCAACAATAAAGAAAATGTTTCTAAAAAGAGAATATTTTTGTTTTATTCATTAACAAAATATATACTTTATTGTACACTTATTTGCCAGGCATTGAGCAAGGTGCTGGAGATGCAAAAATCAGTAGTCATAAGTGAAGCTGAAAATGAAAGTCTTATTTCTGATCTTGGTATTATTAAAATATTTTGTAATATTAAATTACTTTGGTCCCGTAAAATATTATTTTCTGGCCAAGAAAGCCTGCTTCTCCCCAAATTCCTGTAGTTTGATAAAACACTTTATTCTGGTACCCCTCAGTGCACCATCAACCACAAGGTTGAACTCATTACACAGGGTGGGGTGTCCTTGATTTCTCTAACAGACAGACTGTTCTAGGGATAGATAAAGCCAGCATGCAAACCAAGTCAGATTATTGCCAAATGTGTGATACATAGGCCCTAGTAGAAGGAAGAGATAAAGAGATGAGAGAAAAAGAGAAGCAAAACTGAGCCTGAAGTCACTCTTTGATAACTTAAAATTAGTTGTATGCAGAAAATACCACATATGTCTTAATTTATTTTAGTTTTGTTTCTGTCAGTTATATCTGGAAAAAAATTATGGTTAATACAAAAAGTGAGACATGGCAGATTAATGACAGAGCGGGCAGTCTTCAGGGACACACACACAGAGGAGTCCATGCTTTCACTGTTTTAAATGGAGGAAAAAAATACATTTTTTTTCAAGATTCAAGTGACTTAAAGTTTTGTTTCTATTTTTAACTTTTCTCTCAATTTTCTGAACTTTTATTGTAATGTAGGAGCTCAGAGTTGCATTCATTATATTCCGTAGTTCACCTCACAATATCATCATTCTTTCTAAATCTTTATTTTATCTATGATTCCTTTCACCTTCATTTTTAATTGCTCCCCACACCATAGGCACTCATTTTATTTTATTTTTTTATTTTTTCCAATTTATATTAATTTATTTTTGTTACAGATGTTTCTCCTCCCTCCCCCCCCCTCCCAGACACGCTCCTCCCCATTCTGCCTCCCTTTCCCCCTAGCTTTGTTGTCCATGGCCATTGGTTATGCATATAAGTTATTTGGTTCATCTCATCCATCCTCCCCGCCCCCATACTCTGAGGTTTGTCAGTCTGAAACATACTCCTTTCCATGTCTCTGGGTCTATTTTGTTCATCAGCCCAACTTGTTCATTATATTTCACAAATAAGTGAGATCATGTGGTATTTGTTTTTCTCTGACTGGCTTATTTCACTTAGCATAATACTCTAGAGGTCCCTCCATGTCATCTCAAAGGATAATAGATCTTTCTTTCTTATGGCTGCATAGTATTCCATTGTATATATGTACCACAGCTTTTTTTTTTTTTTATTATTGATCAATTTTTGTTACAGATGATTCTCCTTTTTTCCCCCACTGATTCCCCACTCCCACTCCCCTCCCTGCCCCTTCCCCAGATTGTTGTCCATGTCCACTGTTCATGCATACATGCGTATAAGTTCTGTGGTTCATCCCTCCCCCACCTCCCTACTCCTTAGGGGATTGTCAGTCTGTACCCCGCTTCTGCGTCTCTGGGACTACCCCATTCCTCAAACTGTTATGTTCATTATATTCCACAAATCAGTGAGATCATATGAAATTTGTCTTTCTCTGTTTGGCTTGTTTCACTTAGGATGATACTTTCCAGGTCCCTCCATGTAGTCTCAAAGGATAAGAGATCTTTCTTTCTTACCGCTGCGTAGTACTCCATTGTGTATATGTACCACAGTTTTTTGATCCATTCGTCTACTGATGGGCACTTGGGCTGTTTCCAGATCTTAGCGATTGTAAATAGTGCTGCTACAAAGATGGGGGTACATATATTCTTTCTGATTGGTGTTTTATGCTTCTTCGGGTATATTCCTAGAAGTGGGATCACTGGGTCAAATGAAAGATCTATGTTTAATTTTTTGAGGTGACACCCTATTGTTTTCCATAGTGGCTACACCAGTCTGCATTCCCACCAGCAGTGCACTAGAATCCCCTTTTCTCCACACCCTCGCCAACACTTTTTGTTTGATGATTTGTTGATGGCGGCCATTCTGACAGGTGTGAGGTGATACCTCATTGTTGTTTTGACTTGCATCTCTCTGATGATTAGTGATGATGAGCATTTCTTCATATGTCTCTTAGCCATTTGTATGTCCTGTTTGGTGAGGTGTCTATTTAGTTCCTCTGCCCATTTTTAAACTGGATTCTTTGTCTTCCTTTTGTGGGGTTGTATGAGCACTCTATATGTATTGGAAATTAACCCCTTATCTGATATATCATTGGCAATAATGCTCTCCCACACAGTGGGTAGCCTTTCCGTTTTGATGATTGAATCTTTTGCTGGGCAAAAGCTTTTGAGTTTGATGTAGTCCCATGTATTCATTTTCTCCTTTGTTTCTATTGCCTTAGGTGATGTGTCAGTAAAAATTCTGCTGCATATGATGTCTGAGATTTTCTTGCCCACAGTCTCCTCTAGGATTTTTATGGATTCATGAGTTACATTTAAGTCTTTTATCCATTTTGAGTTTATTTTGGTGTAGGGTGTAAGTTGATGGTCTAGTTTAATTTTTTGGCAAATAGCTGTCCAATTTTCCCAGCACCATTTATTAAAGAGGCTGTCCTTACTCCACTGTATGCTCTTGCCACCTTTGTCAAATATTAATTGAGCAAATTGCCTTGGGTCCATTTCTGGGTTCTCTATTCGGTTCCACTGGTCTATATACCTGTTTTTGTGCCAGTACCAGGCTGTTTTGATTATGGTGGCTTTGTAGTATAACCTGAAATCTGGTATTGTGATCCCTCCAACTTTGTTCTTCCTTTTCAAGATTGCTGTGGCTATTCGAGGCCTTTTTTGGTTCCATATGAACTTTTGAAGTAATTGTTCTAATTCTGTGAAGTATTCCGTTGGTATTTTGATGGGGATTGCGTTGAATCTATATATTGCTTTGGGTAATATGGACATTTTAATGATGTTAATTCTCCCAATCCATGAGCAGGGTATGTGCTTCCACTTTTTTATATCTTGCTCTATTTCTTTTTTCAAAGACCTGTTGTTTTCTGCGAATAGGTCCTTTATTTCTTTGGTTAAGTTTATTCCTAAGTATCTTAATTTTTTTGCCGCAATGGTAAATGGGATTGTTTGCTTAGTTTCTCTTTCTGTGAGTTCATCATTGGTGTATAAGAATGCCATCGATTTCTTGACATTAATTTTGTATCCTGCTACTTTGCCAAATTCATTTATTAAGTCTCGTAAACTTTTGGTGGAGTCTTTGGGGTTTTCTATGTACAGTATCATGTCATCTGCAAATAATGACAATTTCACTTCCTCCTTTCCAATTTGGATCCCTTTTCTTTTTCTTCCTGTCTGATTGCTGTGGCTAAGACTTCCAGTACTATGTTAAATAGGAGTGGCAAAAGTGGGCATCCTTGCCTTGTTCCTGTTCTTAAGGGAAATGCTTTTAGTTTTTGCCCATTGAGTATGATGTTGGCTGCAGGTCTTTAATATATGTCTTTTATTATGTCTAGATATGATCCCTCTATTCCCACACTGCTGAGCGTTTTTATCAGAAATGTATGCTGGATTTTGTCGAAGGCTTTTTCAGCATCTATTGATATTATCATGTGGTTTTTATTCTTCAATTTATTTATGTGGTGTATCACATTTATGGATTTGCGAATATTGTACCAGCCTTGCATCCCTGGAATGAATCCCACTTGGTCATGGTGGATAATTTTTCTGGTGCATTGCTGGATTCGATTTGCTAATATTTTGTTCAGGATTTTGGCGTCTGTGTTCATCAGGGATATTGGCCTGTAGTTTTCTTTCTTTGTTGTGTCTTTTTCTGGTTTTGGAATTAGAATTATGCTGGCTTCATAAAACGAGTTTGGAAGTCTTCCTTCTTCTTGAATTTTTGGAAATAGTTTGAGGAGAATGGGTATTAGTTCTTCTTTGAATGTTCGGTAAAACTCCCCCGTGAAGCCATCCGGTCCTGGGCTTTTGTTTGCTGGAAGAGTCTTGATTACATCTTCAATTTCTTCTGTTGTTATTGTTCTGTTCAAGTTTTCAATCTCTTCCTGGTCCAGTTTTCGGAGACTATGTGTTTCTAGAAATTTGTCCATTTCACTTAGATTTTCGAATTTGTTGCCGTATATTTGTTCATAGTAGTTGTTAACAATCTTTTGTATTTCTGTGGTGTCAGTTGTTATCTCTCCTCTTTCATTTCTGATTTTATGTATTTAGGTTCTCTCTCTTTGTGTCTTGGTGATTCTGGCTAAGGGTCCATCAATCTTGTTTATCTTTTTGAAAATCCAGCTCTTTGTTTTATTGATCCTCTGAATTGTTTTTTTGGTTTCTATGTCATTTATTTCTGCTCTGATCTTTACTATTTCCTTTCTTCTACTTGCTCTGGGGTTTTCTTTTTGTTTACTCTCTAGTTCTTTAAGTTGTGAGGTTAGGTAGTCTATTAGAGATTTTTCTTGTTTTTTGAGGTAGGCCTGTAGTGCTATGAACTTCCCTCTCAGAACTGCTTTTGCTGCATCCCATAGATTTTCTATTGTTGTGTCCTCATTTTCATTGGTTTCCAGGAAGTTTTTGATTTCTTCCTTGATCTCCTCGGTGACCCATTCATTGTTTAATAACATTCTATTTAGCTTCCATGTTGTACCACAGCTTTTTATCTACTCATCTATTGATGGACACTTGGGCTGTTCCCAGATCTTAGCTACTGTAAATAGTGCTGCTATGAAAATAGGGGTACATATATTCTTTTTGATTGGTATTTCAGGCTTCTTAGGATATATTCTTAGAAGTGGGACCACTGAGTCAAATGGCAATTCAATTTTTAATTCTTTGAAGAAACACCATACTGTTTTCCATAGTGGCTGCACCAGTCTGCATTCCCACCAGCTGTGTACTAGAGTCCCCTTTTCTCCACACCTCACCAACACTTGTTTGATGATTGTTGATGGCAGCCATTTTGGCAGGTGTGAGGTGATACCTCATTGTTGTTTTAATTTGCATCTCTCTGATTATTAGTGATGTTGAGCATTTCTTCATATGTCTCCTGGCCATTTGCATGGTTTTTTTTTGGAGAGGTTTCTATTTAGGTCCTCTGCCCATTTTTAAATTGGGTTTCTTGTCTTCCTTTTGTTGAGTTGTATGAGCACTCTATACATTTTGGAAATTAACCCCTATACATTTTGGAAATTAGCCCCTTATGTAATTTTGGCAATTACAGTCTCCCATAGAGTAGGTTCCCTTTCTATTTTGATGGGTGTTTCTTTTGCTGTGCAGAAGCTTTTTAGTCTGATGTAGTCCCATGTGTTCGTTTTTTCCTTTGTTTCTTTTGTTTTAGGTGATGTATCAGTGAAAATTCTGCTGTATATGATGTCTGGAATTTTGTTGCCTACACTTCCTTCTAGGACTCATGGGCACTCATTTTAATGTATTGATATATTTCTTTATACAAAGAAAAGAAAGAATTATTTTTAAATAAATGTCAAAATATTTTATTTACATATGCTTTATTCTTTTACTTAAATAATAATACAATTGGTATTTGTGTTATAAATCTCACTGTGTTTTTTTTAATCAACCCAGTGGTTTAAAACTATTCTTGTATTGCCATATAAAAATCTAATTCAAAATTTCTCAATATTGATGCATATTACATTATTCAGTGTGTTATTGATACTTCCAGCACCTTACCACCTGAACACATACCAGAAAGCAGAGCCTTGCACATGCTGGCTTATGGACCTGAGAGAGTGTCTCTAGTATGTTTCAACAACCTGTAGTTGCTGAAATATAAATTACACATGTTTATTTCACTTTAATACTTTATGATTGATTAATAAACAGGTATAAACTACTTTCTCTTTCTACCAGCCATACACAAAGGTTCCTGTGACTCAACATGTCCTGGTCATCATTTGATACACTTAATTGTCTATATTTGCTGTTCTAGAGGATACAAGGGCCACTTCATTGCTGTAATTTGCATTTCTCTTAGTGAGATTGAAAATCTTTTTATATACTGTATAGCCATTTCTGAATTTCTTTCTGTTAATTTCTTGAACATTGACCTTGTTTATTTTTTTATTAGATTATTTGTCTCTTATTGAAGTAGAGGAGTTCTTTATCTATTCTAGATATTAAAAATTTAGGCTATTTTAAGTCTGACAAATACTTTTATTGACTGTACCTAATACTTTTGTCTGTGGTGTCCATTGTTGAAGAGAATTTCTTAATTTTAATACAGAAAAATATATTAATTTTATTGTTATTATTTACACTTTTTAAGCAGTTGAAGCATCAGCCTGCAGTCCAGAGAGACCCGGGTTTGGTTTCCACTAAGTCTTATTTAAGGAGTGATTTCCTATCAAGAGCACAAGAATATTGTCTTACATTTTCTTTATTTACTTCATAAATTTACCTTTTATAGTTAGGGCTTTAATCTATCTAGAGTTTATTATAGAATATAGTGTGATGTGGATAATACATAAAGTCTCCACAACATCATCTAGAGGAATTCCAAAATGGTGATGGAGTGAATGGAAGCTACACAGACCATACCCCAGGACCAAACTGGAATTATAACTAAAATAAAGACAAATCATCAGGAAAATGCAGCTTGTGAGAACCATATAACCAGGGACACTGACTCAATCCTGGTAGGATTGTGGAGGCACTGAGAGCCCACACACAGCAGCGGTCTTAGCTGTGAACAGCATCCTCAGAGTTAAACTCCCAAGCGGCTCCACAGCACAGAGCAGGGACAGAGTGCTAAAATAGCCACAGCCACTCTCACTGGGCTCTGGCAGAGTAAGGGTGGACTGGACTGGAACTCTTTGGGGACACTCGGGATTTGGAAGGCACTCAGAGCTTTTGCTCAGTTGCGGCCACACAATACACTGTCCATCGTACTCCTTCCCAGGGCTCTGTGAAGAGGCAGCGGCCCCTCAATCGGAGATTCAACCCTACCTGGTGGGCCATTGAAATGCAAATTGAGGCTCATTAACAATCAGCATCTGCCTAACCCTCAGGAAATCCCCTTATCCTGAACACCTGAGAGAGTTTTTCATTCAACTGAGAACCAAAGACTCTTCAAGGAACCCAGTCTAATAGTCTCTAGCTAAAAAGCTAGAGAATAACTGAACCATTCCTGGGCTTGAAACTCTACCCAAGAAAGTAATACTTGACAGTGGTGTTTAATGTGGGTCCTCTCTTGCTCATCCAAACCCAGTAGAGGGATCCACACACAGCAGAACACCAATACCCACAGGAATAATTTGGCAGGCTCAAAAGACCACTGAGAGCCAAAATGGTGATACAAAAAAAACAAAAACAAATCCCAAATGAAAGAACAAGAGACCTCTACCAAAGATGAGATAAATGAGGTGCAGTTAAGCAAGTTAACAGAGCTAGAATTCAGAGCCATAATCTTGAGGAAACTCAACAGGATGAGTAATGACATCAACACCATGAGTAAAGACATAGAAATGTTGAAAATTGACCAATTAGAAATTAAAAACAACCAAGAAGAAATGAAGAATGACATAGCAGAAATAAAGAACACATTGGAAGGTCTAAACAGCAGAGTAGAGGATGCTGAGGACCGGATCAGTGAATTAGAAGACAGGGTAGAAAAAAATCAACCAATCAGAAAACCAAAAGAAAAGAACAATTAAAAAACAAGAAGATAGCTTCAGAGAACTGTGGGACAACTGGGATGTAATAACATTCGCATCACAGGAGTCCCTGAAGAAGAAGAAAATGAGCAAGGGTTAGAGAACATATTTGAAGAAATACTGACAGAAAAATTCCCTAATTTGGTGAAGGAAGAAGGCATTCAAGTTCAAGAAACACAGAGAGCCCCAAGTAAGAAGAACCCAAACAGGCCCACACCAAGACACATAGTAATCAAAATGCCAAAAATTAAAGACAAAGAGAATCCTAAAAGCAGCAAGACATAAGTAACAGGTTACCTACAAAGGAAACCCCATGAGGATCTCCTCTGACTTCTCAACAGAAACACTACAGGCCAGTAGTGAATGACACAAAGTAATCAAGGAAATGAAAAACAAGGATATGAATCCAAAACTACACTACTCAGCAAGGCCATCCTTCAAAACAGAAAGTTAAATAAGAAGCTTTCCAGACAGAAAAAGTCTAAAGGAATACATTAGCACCAAATCAGCACTGCAAGAAATGTTAAATGGAATGTCATAATTAGTAGAAAAAATAGGAAGAAAAATATAACCAAACTAAACAAAAATGACAATAAATAAGTACATATCAATAATCATCTTAAATGTAAATGGATTGAATGCTCAGATTAAAAGACACAGAGTAGCTGCCTGGATAAGAAAGCATGACTCATCTATATGTTGTTTACAAGAGACCCACCTCACAACAAAAGACTCACATAGATTAAAAGTGAAGGGATGGAAAAAATCTACCAAGGAAAAAAAAGCTTTGGTAGCAATTCTCATATCTGATAAAATAGATTTCAAAATGAAGGCCATAATTAGAGACAAAGAAGGCCACTACATAATATTGAAAGGATCTATCCAACAGGAAGATATAACCTTGGTAAACATATATCCTCTCAATATAGGAGCACCAACATATATTGGAAATCTTTGGGAGGAATTCAGAGGAAAAATCGACAGCAATACAATCATAGCAGGGGACTTCAACACACCGCTGACATCACTGGATAGATCCTCTAGACAAAGAAAATAGCAAGGAAACAGAGACTCTAAATGAAGTACTAGACCAAATGGATTTAATAGATATCTACAGAGAATTATGCCCCAAAACTAGAGAATTCACATATTTCTCAAGTACTCATGGGACATTATCAAAGATAGACCACATGTTAGGGCACAAATCAAGTATCTACAAGTTAAAGAAGATTGAAATCATATCAAGAATCTTCTCAGATCACAATGGCATTAAATTAGAAATAATTTGCAATAAAAACATGAAAAGACATTTGAACACATGGAGGCTAAATAGCATGTTATTAAACAATGAATGGGTAACTGAGGAAATCAAGAAAGAAATTTAAAAATTCCTGGAAACCAAGGAAAATGAACACACAACAGCACAACATCTATGGGATGCAGCAAAAGCAGTTCTGAGAGGGAAGTTGTTAGCACTACAGGCCTACCTCAAGAAACAAGAAAAATTTCTAATGGAGTATCTAACCTCACAACTTAAAGAACAAGAAAGCAAACAAAGAGAAAACCCCAGAGCAAGTAGAAGGAAGCAAATAGTAAACATCAGAGCAGAAATAAATGACATGGAGACAAAAAAAACAATTCAAAGATCAAGAAAACAAAGAACTGGTTTTTTGA
This sequence comes from Molossus molossus, assembly GCF_014108415.1. Classification (NCBI taxonomy): domain Eukaryota; kingdom Metazoa; phylum Chordata; class Mammalia; order Chiroptera; family Molossidae; genus Molossus; species Molossus molossus. The sequence goes on from NW_023425348.1 coordinate 2,395,663, forward strand.
AAAGATAAAAAACATGATGGACCCTTAGCTAGACTCACCAAGAAACAAAGAGATAGAACCCAAATACACAACAAAAGAAATGAATGAGGAGACCTAACAACTGACACCATAGAAATACAAAAGATCATTAACAACTACTATGAAGAATTATATGGCAATATTTTCGACAATCTAAGCAAATGGAAAATTTTCTAGTCTTTCATAACTGAACCAGGAAGAGATAGAAAACTTAAACAGACCAATAACAACTAAGGAAATTGAAGAGGCAATCAAGACTCGCCCAGCAAACAAAAGCCTAGGCCAAGATGGCTTCACTACCAAACATTCAAAGAACTAACACCCATTCTCCTCAAACTATTTTAAAAAATTCAAGATGAAGGAGGACTTCCAAACTCATTTTATGAGGCCAGCATAATTCTAAATCCAAAACCAGAAAAAAGCACTACAAAACAAACAAACAAACAAAAAACTACAGGCCAATATTCTTGATGAACATAGATGCCAAATTCCTGAACAAAATACTAGCAAATTTGATCCAGCAATACATCAAAAAATTTATTCACCATTACCAAGTAGGATTCATCTCAGGGATGTAAGGCTGGTACAATATATACAAATCAAGAAATGTGATATACCACATAAATAAAATAAAGAATAAAAGCCATGTGATCATATCAATAGATGCTGAAAAAGCATTAAAAAAATTCAGCATCCATTTCTGATAAAAATGCTCAGCAGAGTGGGAATAGAGGTATCATATCTCAACATAATAAAGGACATATAAGGAAGACCTACAGCCAACATCATACTCAATGGGCAAAAAATGAAAGCATTTTCTTTAAGAACAGAAACAAGACAGGGATGCCCACTTTCGCCACTCTTATTTAACATAGTATTGGAAATCTTAGCCACAGCAAACAGACATGATTTATAAATAAAAGGGATCCAAATTGGAAAGGAGGAAGTGAAACTGTCATTATTCGCAGATGACATGATATTATACATAGAAAACCCTAAAGATTCCATCAAAAATCTACTACACTTAATGAATGATACAAAATTAACGTCAATAAATCGATGGCAATCTTATACACAAGTGTGGAACTCACAGAAAGAGAAACTGAAAAAAACAATCCCATTTACCATCGCAGCAAAAAAAAATTAAGATACTTAGTTATAAACTTAACAAAAGAAGGAAAGGACCTGTTTGCAGAAAACTACAGGACATTGAAAAAATAAATAGAGGAAGATATAAAAAAAGTGGAAGCACATACCTTTTTCATGGATTGGAAGAATTAACATCATTAAAATGTCCATACTATTCAAAGCAATCTGTACATTCAGTGCAATCCCCATCAAAATACCAACGACATATTTCACAGAACTAGAACAAGTACTTCAAAAGTTCATATGGAACCAAGACCCCGAATAGCCACAGCAATCTTGAGAAAGAAGGACAAAGTGGGTGGGATCACAATACTAGATATCAGGTTATACTGCAAAGCGACTATAATCAAAACAGCCTGGTACTGGCACAAGAACAGGCATATAGACCAGTGGAACAGAACCCAGAACCCAGAAATAGACCCAAGACATTATGCTCAATTAATATTTGACAAAGGTAGCAAGAGCATACAATGGAGTAAAGACAGCCTCTTCAATAAATGGTGTTGGAGAAATTGGACAGCTACATGCAAAAAATGAAACTAGACCATCAACTTACACCATACATAAGACTAAACTCTAAATGGATAAAAAACTTAAATGTGACTTGTGAATCCATAAAAATCTTAGAAGAAAATATAGGCAACAAAATTTCGGACATGATACGCAGCAGAATATTCAGTGATAGATCACCTAAGGCAACAGAAACAAAGGAGAAAATGAACACATGGGATTACATCAAACTAAAAACTTATGCACATCAAAAAAAAAAAACAACCATCAAAATAGAAAGGCAACCTACTATACGAGAGAGCATAATTGCCAATGATACATCAGATAAGGTGTTAATTTGCAACATATATAGGGTACTCATACAACTATATATATACAACTCAACAAAAGGAAGACAAAGAACCCAATTAAAAATTGGGCAGAGAAACCAAATACACATCTCTCCAAGCAGGACATACAAATGGCTAAGTGACATATGAAGAAATGCTCAACATCACTAATCATCAGAGAGATGCAAATTAAAACAACAATGAGGTATCACCTCACACCTGTCAGAATGGCCGCCATCAACAAATTATCAAACAAGTGTTGGCGAGGGTGTGGAGAAAAGGGGACTCTAGTACACTGCTGGTGGGAATGCAGACTGGTGCAGCCACTATGGAAAACAGTATGATGTTACCTCAAAACACTAAAAATTGAACTTCCATTTGACCCAGTGATCCCACTTCTAGGAATATGCCCTAAGAAGCCTGAAACACCAATCAGAAAGATATGTACCCCCATGTTCATAGCAGCACTATTTACAATAGCTAAGATCTGGGAACAGCCCAAGTGTCCATCAGTAGACAAATGGATAAAAAAGTTTTGGTACATATACACAATGGAGTACCATGCAGCTGTAAGAAAGAAAGATCTCTTATCCTTTGAGACGAAATGGTGGGACCTGGAAAGTATTATCCTAAGCGAAACAAGCCAAGCAGTAAAAGACAATACCACAGGATCTCACTTATTTGTGAAATATAATGAACATAACTGTCTGAGCAACAGGGTAGACCCAGAGACGTGGAAGTAGGGTACAGACTGATAACCCTCAGAAGAGGTGGTGGTGGGGGAGGGAAGAGATAAACCACAGAACTTATATGCATGTATGCGTAATGAATGGTTACGGACAACAAAGCTGGGGATAGAATGGAGGGGAATGGAAGGAGGGTGTCAATGGGGGAAAAAAGGAGAAACATCTGTAACAAAAATAAATTAATAATAAAAAAATCATCTAATAAATAAATATTCTTTCTCAGTGATCTGTGAAGAAAATACTATCATCAAAATTGGTCCAAGGATTTATTTATTTATTTATAAAATTTTGTTCTCTATTCACATTTCAGAATCACTTTTTAAAATGTCCCCATAAAATTCCATTGAAATTTTGTTGACTATTATATTAATTGATATTATTTACTTAGAAGGAGAGGAAACAAAACTGTTTAAAAAGTACCTACTGTTGCCCTGGCTGGTTTGCTCAGTGGTTAGGGCATTGGCTGTGGACCAAAGAGTTGCAGGTTTGATGCCAGTTGCAGTTTGATCCCCGGCCCTGGTTTGGGTTGTGTAATCAGCCAATTAATATGTCTCTCTCACATCGATGTTTCTCTTTCTCCCTCCCTCCTTCCCTCCCACTCTATCTGAAGATAAATGAAAAGTATCCTTGAGTGAGGATTTAAGAAAAAAAGGAAGACATACCTACAATATGTTATAGACTATAATTTTTCTGGAATGAGATAGAAATGGGCTATTAAAGCTGAAAAACAATGTCCACTCTTACTAGAAATAAAAGGGATATAAACCATTTCAATTTTTTAAATTAAACATTATAATAATGCTAATAATTTCTGTGTGAGAAAGTATGGTAAGACAGATTTTTATACACTGCATGTAAAGTCATGTTTATAGCCCTTCTAGAAAATTGTTTGTCAGTACTTTAAAATTTTTCAGTATGAACAGACCTTTGAGACAGATACCTACTTCCAGAAAGTCATCCTAAGGAAATAATTACACACAAAAAGGAAAGATTTATGTATTAAGATGTTATCTGAAGTCTTGTTTATAATAATAAAAGGAAAGTAAATGTGGTTTAACATACAGTTACAGAACATTTTAAAATAAATTATGCTGCATCCACATAATGGAATATATTCATTCACTAAAATTTTTGTTATAGACCATCATATATTTGCCTAAGATTAAACTTTTGATTGCTAAGACATCCATTTCAAAGACATCATCTGGAATAAACATATTGCTAGCTATATGACACAACTACTAATAAAACAACCAGCCAAGAAACTGGACCGAACCAGAGCCGGGGGCCACACCCACCCAGGCAGATCCCTTTTTTCAAGTCCTAGCAAGTTGGTTAACTGATGGCTTGAGTCACCCTGCTCTTCCCTTCTTGCTCCCAATCACCGTTCTTGCATTTTAAATACATCAATAAAGAGTGAAACTCTAACACCGCACCCTGGACCCTAATGAAGGCAGAGCCCTGGGTCCGAGCTCCTGCCTGGCTGTGTGGCCCTTGGGAGCATGGTGTACCTCTATGACCTGTGAGTAATACATTTTGATTTTTTAAAATTACCTGATAGTTGTGACGAGGTGCATCCTGCAGTCGTAATGAGAACCACAAGGACCGTCCTGCCACAGCCCCGGCTCCGGTTCGGGGAATGACTGTGGGGTTTGCCACGAGTGGCATGGGGCCAGCACGGTGCCTCGGGGACTCTAGTCAACAGCATAGCTATCTATAGGCTGAGACCGACACAACATAGATGTGTATTACTTCTGTGGACAGTATAATAAACTAAAAAGTGGATTCCAGGTAAATACATGTGATACAATTTCATTATTTTAAAACAAGAGAGAGAAAGTATCTGAATGTGTCTGTGCATATGTTTTGTCTGCGTGTGTATGATTTATTATCAAAACAGCAGTTGTGGTTATCTATGGATGAAAGAACTACAAGTAGCTTTATGTTTGCTTATCAGTATTTATGTTTTTTCAATATAGGCATTAATGCTTTCTGTATTACAAATTGTTTTTAAAAAGCCAACAAAATAAATACACTCACCTTCAAATAATTTACTCTAATTCCATTCTATATAAATCACTTTCTGACTTTGAGTTTCCATAGCATTTACATTGAAAATATCTTGTGGTTGTTTCATGTTGCATGTTTTTCTTTTCCATTTAATTTATAAGCACCAGGTAAAACCCTGATTCTTGAATATCATTCATGTTTCTAGAAAGGATGACTAGAAATATCCAATAGGTTTCCCCAATATAACAGTAAATAAACAGACCAATATGCCTTTATTCACATCAGCCTCTTGTGAAGTTAGTGGTAAAGAGCTTCCAAGGTCAGGTGTCCTGTTTATAAACTCACGTTTGCGAATGACAAACAGGAGGATATGGTCCTAAGTGTTACCGAAACAATGTCTCCCTTTGAGGCTCACTCTGATTATTATCACTTTATAATGTTTTTCAATTTGATGTTTAAAAAATCATAGTTATAATTTAAAAACTCGTGTTTCTTTTTTATTATTAAATTTGGGTGGAGGCAGCACATTTGAGCAGTGCCAGGACATACACATACACATATAAAAGGAGACAACATCATGAACATTAGAGAAAGTGATTATGATTTACCTGCATATTATTCAATATTATAGAATTACAAATAGAAATGGACACAAAGCAAAAGTTACCGTTGTGATGATTGCAATGCAGACTTGTGTTCTTTAAAGAGAAACTTATCTCACATAAACAGCAAGTCAGAAAAAAATATATAAATGATTTAGGAAATATGATTTTTCTTTTTTTAATAATTTTTTTATTGATTTTAGAGAGAGAGGAAGGGAGAGGGAGAGAGAGATAGAAACATGGATGAGAGAACATTGATTGGCTGCCTCCTGCATGCCCCCACTAGGGATTTGGCCCACAACCTGGGCATGTGCCCTGACCAGGAATCAAACCAGCAGTATTTTGATGCATTGGCAATGCTCAACCCTATATATATATTTTATGTGTGTGTGTGTGAAAATATTCTAGTCTATTGAACTAAATCTAGAAGGATTTTTCCCAAGTTACAAGGTAAGACACCCCAATAAAATGACATTAGGCTTTAACAAGCTTTATATAATTTTTTTTTACCATTTAATCATTTTTATTTCATAAAACACCATTTGTATTGGTTTACTGTATTAACTTAATGGCATTCCAAAATGTATAGTAAAGTAGTAAACTACTAAACTGATGAAAAGACTAGGCCTCTTTGTTGGCATGTGTTTATATTTGAAATGCTTTTAAAATAACATCTACAGTCTATAAAAGACTTTTCCAGAGGATGGCGGCCCGCAGGACCGAAGGGACGGTGAGTGTGTGAGAAAGTGAGCAAGTGTGAGAGAGAATGAGTGAACGTGAAGGTGGACGACCAAACCCGAGCAGTACAGACCGCAGAGCAGAAGGTCCCTGTGCTGTGGACGGAGCAGCCGGCTACCTTGGTAAGCGGCCCTTCAGAACGCTTCTCCCTGCACCGCATGGAGGTCCCAGCATTTTGGAAGATCCGGGTCTTCCCTGGGAGGAGGCAGGGGGAGCGGCTAGAGACCATCAACCTGAGCCCACCAGTGCACCTGGCACCATTGGACCAGTGGACACTCTGTGACAACACAGACCAGTGCACAGTAGTGGGGCTGTCAAGGTGCCTGTCACGGAAGCCGCACCATCCCCCATAGTAGCAGCCCGATCAGAGAGGAGATATACCCCCAGCAACAGATGCTGGGGAGCAGACATCCATACCTAGGCAACAGAAGCACAGAACAGAAGCTGAGACCCATCCCCAAAAACTACAGCAAAAGCTGAGCAGGAGTTGAGCCCCATTGGGCAGCAGCACTCCCCAGCCACCAGCGGCGAGACCTGGGGCTCCACACACAGAGGCCTGTGCTATCCAGTAGCCCACAAGTGCAGTGGGAAACCTGAGCCTGAGATAGACTGGTGTGATTCAGCTGCCTGCCCTCCAGAACTGCAGGGTGCGGGAGCACCAGAGAGGACTGCGCAATCCAGCAGGGACTCTGAGATCCTGCTACCCATGGGAAGTGCGGGGCGCTGAAGCACCAGAGAGCACTGTGCGACCCAGCAGCCCATAACATAGGCATAGAGCCTGGTAAACAAAGGACTGTAATACAGCAACAAATTCGACAATCTAAGTGAAATGCATACATTTCTAGAAACACATAGTCTCCCATAACTGAACTGAGAAGAGATAGAAAACTTGAACAGACCAATAACAACAGAAGAAATTGAAGATGTGATCAAGACTCTCCCAGCAAACAAAAGCCCAGGTCTGGACAGCTTCACGGGGGAATTTTACAGAACATTCAAAGGAGAACTAATACCCAGTCTCCTCAAACGATTTCAAAAAATTCAAGAAGAAGGAAGGATTCCAAACTCGTTTTATGAGGCCAGCATAATTCTATTCCAAAACCAGAAAGAGACACTACAAGAACAGAAAACTACAGGCCAATATCCCTGATGAACGTAGATGCCAAAATCCTGAACAAAATACTAGCAAATTGGATCCAGCAATACATCAAAAAAATTATTCACCATGACCAACTAGGATTCATCCCAGAGATGTGAGGTTGGTACAATATTTGCAAATCAATAAATGTGATACACCACGTAAACAAAATGAAAATAAAAATCCTATGATCATATCAATAGATGCTGAAAAAGCATTCAAGAAAATCCACCATGCATTTCTGATAAAAATGCTCAGCAATGTGGTAATAGAAAGATTATCTCTCCACATAATAAAGGCTATATACAAAAGACCTACAGCCAACATCATACCAAATGGGCAAAAACAAAAAGCATTTCCTTTAAGAACAGAAACAAGACAAGAATTCCCACTTGTACCACTCTTATTTAACATAGTACTGGAAGTCTTAGTCACAGCAATCAGACAGGAAGAAAACATAAAAAGGATCCTAATTGGAAAGGAGGAAGTGAAACTGTCATTGTTTGCAGATGACATGATACTATACGGAGAAAACCCCAAAGACTCCATCAAAAATTTACCAGACTTAATAAATGAATTTGGCAAAGTAGCAGGATACAAAATTAATGTCAAGAAATTGATGGCATTCTTATACACCAATGTGGAACTCACAGAAAGAGAAACTAAGGAAACAATCCCATTTACCATTGCAGCAAAAACATTAAGATACCTAGGAATAAACTTAACCAAAAAAAATAAAGGACCTATTCACAGAAAACTAATGGTCATTGAAAAAAGAAATAGAGGAAGATATAAAAAAGTGAATGCATATACCTTTTATGGATTGGAAGATTAACATCATTAAAATATCCATACTACCCAAAGCAATCTATAGATTCAATGCAATCCCCATCGAAATACCAACGACATATTTCACAGAACTAGAACAGATATTTCAAAAGTTCATATGGAACCAAAAAAGACCTCGAATAGCCACAGCAATCTTGAAAAAGAAGAACAAAGTAGGAGGGATCACATTACCAGATTTCAGGTCATACTACAAAGCCACTATAATCAAAACAGCCTGGTACTGGCACAGGAACAGGCATATAGACCAGTGGAACAGAACGGAGAACACAAAAATGGACCCAAGGCAATATGCTCAATTAATATTTGGCAAGAGCATACAGTGGAGTAAAGACAGCCTCTTTAATAAATGTTGTTGGGAAAATTGGACAGCTATATGCAAAAAAATGAAACTAGACCATCAACTTACACCCTACACAAGACTACACTCAAAATTGATAAAAGACTTAAATGTGACTTATGAATCTATAAGAATTCTAGAAGAAACTGTGGGCAACAAAATTTCAGACATCATATGCAGCACAATTTTCACTGATACATCACCTAAGTTAACAGAAACAGGGAAGAAAATGGACACATGAGACTACATCAAACTAAAAAGCTTCTGCACAGCAAAAGATACAATCACCAAAATGAGAGGCAACCCACTGTATGGGAGAGCATAATTGCCAATGATACATCAGATAAGGGGCTAATTTCTAACATATATACAGTGCTCATACAACTCCACAAAAGGAAGACAAAGAACCCAATTCAAAAATGGGCAGAGGAACTAAATAGACACCTCTCCAAACAGGACATACAAATGGCTAAGAGACATGAAGAAATGCTCAACATCACTAACCATCAGAGAGAAGCAAATTAGAACAACAATGAGGTATCACCTCACACCTGTCAGAATAGCCACCATCAAAAAATCATCAAAAAACAAGTGTTGGTGAGGGTGTGGAGAAAAGGGGACTCTAGTGCACTGCTGGTGGGAATGTAGATTGGTGCAGCCACTATGGAAAACACTATGGTCTTACCTCAAAAAATTAAAAATTGAACTTCTATTTCACCCAGTGATCCCACTTCTAGGAATATACCATAGAAAGCCAGAAACACCTATCAGAAAGAATATATGTACCCCCATGTTTGTAGCAGCACTATTTACAATAGCTAAGATATTAAAACAGCCCAAATGTCCATCAGTAGATGAATGGATAAAAAAGCTGTGGCACATATACACAATGGAGTACTATGCAGCTGTAAGAAAGAAAGATCTCTTATCCTTTGAGACGTCATGGAGTGACCTGGAAAGTATTATTCTAAGGGAAACAAACCAAACAGAGAAAGACAAGTTTCATATGATCTCACTTATTTGTGGAATATAATGAACATAACAGTCTGAGGAATGTGTAGTCCCAGAGACGTGGAAGTAGGGTACAGACTGACAATCTCCAGAAGAGGGGGTGGTGGGGGAGAGATCAACCACAGAACTTATATGAATGTATGCATGAACAATGAACATGGACAACAGAGCTGGGGAAGGGGTGGGGAGGGAGGGGAAGGGGGTATTCAGTGGGGGAAAAAAGAGAAAATCTGTAACAAAAATAAATAAATTAATTATAAAATTAAATAACAGCTACAGACCTATTTTTGCAAATTTGTCTTAAAGTTTCTCATATTTTAAAACTTTAATATTATTATTTTTAATGTATCATCTGAACAGATATTAATAGGCACTCCAGTGAGGAAGTTTGGGACATTTTTGACTTATGTTCCTATATTCCAAAGATGATGCTAATGCAATCATTATAAGCAAGATACTTGCAACACTATAGAATAGATATGTCTCAGATAAGGGCATTATTAAAACCATATTTTTTCTCTCTCACCAATTCTGCACAAAATGATTCTTTGTTGTGGCAAAATTTACCAGCTTTGCTTCTAGGCTTGAGAAATAATATTAAATAAGTGACCTAACACTGAATTCTGAAACTATAAATGTATTTTTCAGGCTTAATGACTGTATAATATCAATGAAACTGCAAGAGATTGGCCAACTGGATTAAAACTCCTAATTGGCATATCAATTATATTTAAAACTGTGATGTAAAAGAGATAAATTATTTACCATCAAAATAAGTGCTGTTTAGTACTTGCATTTGTACACTTATTAATTGGTGGTTACATTACCCACTCTTTACCAATTTCTTTTTCTTTTTTTAATCCTCACCTGATATTTTTACATTTATCTTCAGACAGAGTGGAAGAGAGAGAGAGAGAGAGAAAGAGAGAGAGAGAGAGAGAGAGACTGATATGAGAGAGAGACATCGATTGGTTGCCACCTGCATAACCCCAACCGGGGCTGGGGACTAACTGAAACCAAGGCACATGCCCTTGGCTGGAATCAAACCCAAGATTGTTTGCTCCACGGGCCGACAGTCTAATTGCTGAGCCAAACTGGCCAGGGCTACCACTTTCTTTCTGAAAGGCATAATGATGATATCCCTCCACCTGAAAACATGTCAGAAATGTTGGTAGATATCATTGGTTATATATATTTTATAACACAATGGAAGGCTAAAAAAAAGCAACTACTCTCTGTGGATTTGTGGTTTCTACTTAGCTATTTTCAATCGCTATTATGTAATCAAGGTTCATCATGCTAATCTATATTCAGTTTTCCTCACCTCTAGGTTTAAAAGAGTTATACTTCCTAGTCATAGACATATCACTAATGGGACTCATATACTGTGAGTGGAAGCGGCATCGGACATTGTGGCCTGAAGTACTGAAATGTTAATACTCAAGCATCCAACTCTCTCCTCTTCTGCACAGAAGCGATTAAGGGCTTTGTCAGAATGGAGACAGTGGGAGATCAAAGCCTGACTGACTGTGAAGACTGCAGAGGACAGACCTCTTTGTCTCCTGCATCCATCCTGACCATGGCTGAGCCATAATGTCTTCTAGTGCACTAACCTACTGAAATTCTTGTTCTTAGTCCAGCCTCATAACCCTGGTTTACACAATGACTTTTGCCTGTTTGTAAACATTGACAATGAATTGAGGACTTAGAGAATTATTTGGTAAGAGAAAGAAGATGCCAAATGCACTGGAGCTCACTTAGAAATGGACACACAGACGCATTAAAAAAGGGGAAAAAAGAAAAAAAAAAAGATGCAGAACAGAGTTTTGTATAGTTGAAGTAAACTGTTATGTACCATTTTTGGGAAGGAAGGAAAGAAAACCTTGCTTTTCCAAATTTGTTCTGCATTGACACCTATAATTGCCTTCATCATTCTGGAATCATTCATAAGGGGTATAATTAGAAATTCTTGTTAAAAATGGTTGATATTGCTTATGATAAATAAGCATCGAAGGAATTTCTATGAGGTAAAGAGTGATAATCCTGCTTGGAATTGTCAGCTGTGTCTGTTGTTGGAGCCAATGTAGAGTTGGTTTTTCTTCTTCATTTATGAGACTTCCCTTGTATAAAATGATGGAAGAGCTTCAAAATCTTTGTCATTAAGGAGAGCAGATATTGGTTTACTGCAGAATATGGGTCAAAGTGTTTCTTTTGTTATTATTTTATTGATTTTACTTGGAATAAAGTAGATTGGAAGACGGGGCAAAGTTCAGAGTGATCCAGAGTGAAAGAAACATAACTTGTCTTTGTGTTAACCTCAGGCAAGGCAAGTATAGCAGATCAAAGAACTGCTTTAACGATTCACTGAAACCAAAGTTCAAATAAAACCGTGGCAGCAGCCACCTGGAAATACAACAATTGCAACTGAGGCATATGCTTTTCTGAGAAAAGGTTTTACTAAGAACATGTATCTAAGAGAAAGATATTATCCAACAGCGTGTCATCAAATAATGATTCTAAAAGAGACCAAAGCAAGGTCAGTGTTTAAGGAAATGCTTTGGTCATACAACAACCACAGTAGACCTTTGTTTCAAAACATGCTGTGCTGTGATCTTGGACTAAATCTTGATTTTTGAGAGGCATTAATCTTCTCAGCTGTATAATGAATTGGCCTGTAGCATCTTCTCTGTAGCATAGTCCATTCTTCTGCATAACCAGCTATAGATTCTGTTGTGTGTAACATCATTCATATACTCACAGGTGTCCTGAAAAAGTCCACATCTGACACGAAGCTGAGTAGGAGCCAGTCTCTGACCTCAGGCAGCTCACAGGTTCAGAGCTGTCCAGAGCTCAGCACTGTTTGTTATGGTGAGGAATCTATATCTGATACTCTGCTTGTGGACTGAAACACTTGTTGCCTAGAAAAGTGTGGGAGACACCCTCTTCTAAGGTGAAAGACCTCTCCTAGTTACTCACAGCCTAAAGAACAGATGGACTCTTAATGAATTTAATGCCCACATAAGCATTAAATCACAGGTGAAAATTGCAACTAATTAAACACTTAACCCTTACAATGCTCTTGTATTGTCAAACTTGCTCAGAGAGAGGAACAGAACCTAAACAGTGCAATAGATAAATTGGAGGCAGAAGTCCTTGTTTCTAAACTCTAGTTAATAAGGATGATTTAATTTAATGACTAGCTGTTGTGACCTTGGACAACTCAAGTTCTTAGGACCTCAGGTCTCTCATCAAGTGTAAAATAGAATTGTACTCATGGACAAGATGATCATTAAGTTCCCATTAGTTTAAACATGTCATGGTTTCTAAAGTAGCTTTACACACTAAACAAAGAATAACTTGGCAGCTTATAAAAACTGAGAAAAATTTAGAAAACAGATCTTTATTTTTTATAAGGATTGCACATTTGAATGGTCCAGGTACAATCTTTCAAAAGAATAAAATACAAATTAGGTATGAAATTTAAACTTTTCTTCAATGAAATTTGGAGAGCAAAAAAAATGAGAGGCATAAAAAAGGGTGAGCAAAAAAAATGGGTGACATAGATTTATAATGAAGATCAAACTGTATTTAATCTAGTAACAATGAGGTCCCAGTACCCTTGTATCAACATAACCTCTTGTTCCTGTGCATCTAGCCCTGCACATATCCCAGGCTAGTCACAAAAAATTATATTCTTAAAAAGTTTTTACTCAGTTGCAAAAGAAATGCAAGGTAACATTTTCTTCTTCAGAAGCAAGCATTACTGAACACATTTAATGTTTCCCTTTCTGTGGAGGGGATAAAAATAAAGTGAAATAGAAAATTCTCCTGTTAAGTATGTGACATAGGCAGAGGCGTGCAGAGGCCTTTTCTGACAGGTGAGTTCCTACATTGCCTGGTTCACATGCAGATATCAAACAATTCAGTGTTTTTCTTAGGAATTCACTCCCAAATTTCTGGGTTCATTCTCACATAACTAAAGAGCAAATAAATATAATAACTTAAAAAAATTAAGTCAGTATAAAATATCAAAATAGTGTATGGGCACACTTTTTATTTTAATACATCACAAACCATATAGAAGATGCAAACCATCTTTTACGCCTTGCATTGAACTCCCTGAAAGTAACTTCGATAAATTTTATGCTATAACAATAAACTTGAAAATGAAAGTTACTTCCTTTTCAGTAAAATGCTAATTCTTCTAGAGATGACATAGAATGTTTTGTATTTAAGCTTGGGAGGATAGCATGGTTTCTCTTGCTCTAAAGTAAATCTGATATTACTGTCAAGCATTTTGTATATTGCCTGATTATATCTATACAACTGGGAAGAACGGGTTTGCAAATGTTTAGCCAGCCCTACAGGACAGTGATTAGCTTCCAGTTGATCTGTTACTGCAACGCTTGATAAAGTGCACATCTTTTCTTGGAATTGCTCCACCCCACCCTCACTTTTGCTAATAATGGCAATCATCAGCAAATACAGTGATTTTTCAGGGAATAACAGTTGCTCTTATTTTGTAGGTTTTACTGTATAGACACCATTTTGGGGTGATTATGAGAATTTCTATGGACATACTTATAAAGAATTTTAAGACCCTTCAAAACCAAATTTACTAAAAAAATGAGAAGTACTTTTTCCTTCTTCCCCTGGGGGGAAATTGTCATATCCCTGGGCACTATGAACAGGTGAATATATTAGAGATTTTAGTCCACTAACTATTGACATGTTGTCATATCATGGTTTTCAATGAGGTTTTCCCCAAAGACTTAGAAAAGAAGAAATTTTATTACCTTTGAAAGATAAACTGAGAAAGTAGGATTTAGTGGATCAAAACAAATATATGAAAAATAATTTGAAAAAAGCAGAATGGGTTCAGAAACTACAAAGGAGCTCTTTGTAATTGAACTTATTGTTGCCGTATCAATAATAGATACCTTTTATTGGAAATTGTACTGTACTATGTACAAAACACAAACACACATAATGTGAATGTGTGTGCATGTCAATAAATACATATATATTTCTCTTTTTATATAGGAAACTGGGGTTCAAGGAGCTAAAGTGCATAAACAAGGCTCCACGGTTAAGAAGTGGCAGAACCAGGTCTCAGACTGAAGTCAAATCCTGCCCGCGGTGTTGCTTATGTACATAAAGGATATGCCACTGAGAGATCCCTGAAGCACGGGTGTTACAGGGGTTCCGAGGAAAGATCAGGTCTTAGCCCAGCCCTGTAACGGCCGCATTATCTGGCAGGGGTGGGGAGTAGAGGGGAGACAGTGATGTGAAAAACACCGTCTGGCACCGAAAAATGGAGAGTAAAATAGGGCTGCCAAAGCCCCTCCAAACACTTTCCTGGGGGATGGGGTGGGGGGAAGCATTCGCCTGTGAAATGTGACCCCCCCCCAACTGGCAAGGCTATGTAAATCAGGTGAAAACCCCCAGGCTCTGATCCTGCTGGCCCCACACAAATTCTAAACTTGACTGGCTGCCTCTGTACGTCTGCCTGTTGGAAGAGATTACTTTGTTCCTATTTACAGAAGTGTACAGTCCCACATCAAAGTTGTTTTCCTGATAACTAGTCAGTTACTTGGTGTTTCCTATCAGTTTTGTGAGTTTGGTGAATGTGCCGGGGGAGGCGTTTCTAAAAAGCGAAATTCTCCTTAGTGTACTGTCCAAAGTAGGATTCTCAGCTTTACCTTGGTGCCACCCAGGCAGGGCTCTTTGAGAAGGAGCCAGGCAACCTGCTGTTGCCCACACGGCCCCTCTCCAGCCTCGCCCTCCCCGCGGGCCCCAGCCCGGCTGCGGGGCTGGGAGTGTGGCAAAGGGCCGTGGTCTCAGCGCAGGCGCGCTCAGGCCCGCTCCAGCTCCCACGGCCTTCCGTCCACGCTCACATCCCTACCGCTTACCGCTGGGGAATACATCTCTGGTGCTGCCACCTTCAAGACAATGTGTGTGAGCTCTTATCTGGATGAAAGCCGCCTCCTGTGTTGCAGTCACTGTGTGTGCAGCATTATCATATGGTTACCGGTTGCGATTCTAAGTGTCTACCAGTACTGTTAGCTCCTGAACTCGGGCACGCACTTATCTCTGCACCCCAGAACTGTACTGTCATTTAGTGAGTAACCCAGAAAGTCTTGTTAAATATATTTTTAATTGGGAGTCTCTCAACACTGGCATACAATTATAGATAGTGTCTTGCTCAAAGCAGAATCCATAGGGCCTAACAACTTATTTATTTAAAATAATACAGAGAGGATTTACTTATGCTTGCATCAAAAGAAAACATTGAAGGATATTTTTTACCTATAAGTCAGCACTGGTCAACATTCTTGGTCCCCAGTGATTATTACAACAAAATACTCTTTAAATTTATTGCTTCTTATAGTTCTTCCCTAGAGAATAACATTTATTTTTAAAACAATAAAACATATGCAAGTTTGTCCCAGAGTTATAACAAAATCATATCATCGAAGGATAGAAATGGAGAATCAGAACTGAATACAGGAACAGAAGATTGAATAAATGTATGGCACGATGCCCAGACAAATCTCTATTTACTGCAGCAGAAATGGACTGACAATTAGATTTCTCAATCACATCTTCGCACTATCTGGTTTCCTTTCTCATGCGCGTCTCAGTGGCTTGTGGGAGAGGATGAGAATAGGTTGGTTTGCACTCCCAGGAGTGAGACTGTTGTATAATTCAGGTCTGTCATGAAGTAATTGTTTATAAATGCAGACAACACAAACGAGCGCGATGTAAGCATATGTAAATGCAAATGTAGATGAAAGGCATTGCTAATATGTACAGAAGGGGGAATGATTCGCAAATGTGTAAGGGTCACACTTATGATTCTGATGTGAAAGCCAATCCTTTGTTCACTTAGGTATCCCCTAATGGGCTCAGCACGCATTTTCAGTGGTAAATGATGATGTACTTCAATTTGTAAGTAGGAAAGAAAAGAAGTAAACATTTTTAATTATTGGGAGGCTGTCGGGAACAGTGGAGAGCATCCAATGGCTGCCTCTCCTGCTCCTACCCAGTGGAATGGAGCCTTGGTCCTCACTGTCTCACAGCAGGGCTGTTCAGGCCTTTTTCCAGAGAGTGTTCCCATCTCGTGGAGGCCATTGCTATGAGAGCATCACAATATAGGCTGATTCAGCTTGAGCTCTTCAGCCTACTTCAGAAACTCCTATGAACATCCTCCTGCAGCTCTTCCTCTGGGGATCCTCCTGTGCCTGGGTCACTGTTCCATGTTCCCCAGCTGCATCCTTCATGGGACAGCCCTCTACCTCCCAAAGCCAGTTGTGAAATTTCATTTATTTTTCCCTTTGCCTGCTGTATCTTACGAGGCTTTTTCTTCTTATAATTAACCTTTGAGATGATGATAGAATTTGTAGGTACGTGCCATATAAGCTTCTGAGATGTTGTGAGGCTGAGCAAGTCAGATTTTAAAGTTTATGGCCTTTAGCTACATACCTCTAAAAGGTTCTGTATTAGCCCTACTGCCCATCTTTCTATTTCTGAACAGTAAATGTCTGCATATATGCCTGCCATATATATTACTGCTATTAGCAATGATAACAGCTACTCATCATATTCCACATGCTAACCTATTCACATGAATCGCCTCTTGTAATCCAGACAACCAACCAAGCTTGGGTAGTTACTGTGATTATTCTCATTTTACATATTTGAAAATAGGCTTGTAGAGTGAAGACAGTAGTAACTCACAGCTAATTGGTATTGCTGATATTAAAATTCTTCACAGGATGTTTTTTGTTGCATAATTTACACAGTTGGAGCCAGGCTCAATCATTAGGTAATTGACCCATATATACTACTGCTGATTTTTAAAAGAAATTCTTATATATAAAAACAAAAATTAAAATGTGACTTTTTTTCTCTTCATTTCATTCTGTGATGATGACCCACCTTACACAAATACTTATACGCACAGAGAATATTTGTTTGGGAGAAAAGCTAGTTTTATTTTGTTTATTTATTTATTTTAATTTATTTATTTTTGTTACACGTTTCTCCTTTTTCGCCCACTGATTTCCCCCTCCCCCCTCTCGCGGCCCTGTCCCCAGCTTTGTTCTCCATGTCCATGGTTCATGCATACATGCATATAAGTTCTGTAGTTGATCTCTCCCCACCACCCCTCTTCTGGGGATTGTCAGTCTGTACCCCACTTCCACTTCTCTGGGACTACCCCATTCCTCAGACTGTTATGTTCATTATACTCCACAAATAAATGACATCATATGATACTTGTCTTTCTCTGTTTGGCTTGTTTCGCTCAGGATGACACTTTCCAGGTCCCTCCATGTTGTCTCAAAGGATAAAAGATCTTTCTTACAGCGGCATAGTACTCCATTGTGTATAAGTCCCACAGCTTTTTTATCCAGACGTCTACTGATGGACATTTGGGCTGTTTCAAGATCTTAGCTATTGTAAATAGTGCTGCTACAAACATGGGGGTACATATATTCTTTCTGATTGATGTTTCAGGCTTCCTAGGGTATATTCCTAGAAATGGGATCACTGGGTAAAATGGAAGTTCAATTTTTAATTTTTTGAGGTAAGACTATAGTGTGTTCCATAGTGGCTGCACCAGTCTACATTCCCACCAGCAGTGTGCTAGAGACCCTTTTTCTCCACATCCTCGCCAACACTTCTTGTTTGATGATTTGTTGATGGCGGCCGTTCTGACAGGTGTGAGGTGATACCTCATTGTTGTTTTAATTTGCATCTCTCTGACTATCAGTGATGTTAAGCATTTCTTCATATGTCTCTTAGCTGTTTGTATGTCCTGTTTGGAGAGGTGTCTATTTAGTTCCTCTGCCCATTTTTTAATTGGGTTCTTTGTCTTTCTTTTGTTGAGTTGTATGAACACTGTATATATATATTGGAAATTAACCCCTTATCTGATACATCATTGCAATTATGCTCTCCCATACAGTGGGTTGCCTTTCCATTTCGATGATTGTACTTTTGCTGTGCAGAAACTTTTTAGTTTGATGTAGTCCCATGAGTTTATTTTCTCCTTTTTTTCTGTTGCCTTAAGTGATGTATGTGAAAATTCTGCTGCATATGATGTCTGAAATGTTGTCTCCTACAGTTTCTTCTAGAATTTTTATGGGTTCACGAGTCACATTTAAGTATTTTATCCATTTTGAGTTTATTCTTATGCACGGTGCAAGTTGATGGTCTAGTTTCATTTTTTTGCATGTAGCTATCCAATTTTCCCAGTACCACTTATTAAAGACGCTGTATTACTCCACTGTATGCTCTTGTCACCTTTGTCAAATATTAATGGAGCATATTGCCTTGGGTCCATTTTTGGTTTCTCTGTTCTGTTCCACTGGTCTATATGCCTGTTCCTGTGCCAGTACCAGGCTATTTTGATTACAGTGGCTTTGTAGTATAACCTGAAATCTGGTAATGTGATCCCTCCTTCTTTGTTCTTTTTTTTCAAGATTGCTGTGGCAATTTGAGGTCTTTTTTGGTTACATATGAACTTTTGAGATATTTGTTCGATTTCTGTGAAGTATGTCGTTGGTATTATGATGGGGATTGCATTGAATCTATAGATTGTTTTGGGTAGTATGGACATTTTAATGATGTTAACTTTTCTAATCCATGAACAAGGTATGTGCTTCCACTTTTTTATATCTTCCTTTATTTCTTTTTTCAATGACCTGTAGTTTTCTGCGAATAGGTCCTTTACTTCTTAGATTAGGTTTATTCCTAGGTATCTTAATTTATTCCTAGGTATCTTAATTTATTTCCTAGGGATTGTTTTTTTTAGCTTCTTTTTTTGTGAGTTCCACATTGGTGTATAAGAATGCCATCGATTTCTTGATGTTAATTTTGTATCCTGCTACTTTGCCAAATTTATTCATTAAGTCTAGTAAATTTTTGATGGAGTCTTTGGTGTTTTCTCCTGTAGTATCATGTCATCTGCAAATAATGACAGTTTCACGTCCTCCTTTCCAATATGGATCCCTTTCATTTTTTCTTCCCGTCTGATTGCTGTGGCTGAGACTTCCAGTACTATGTTAAATAAGAGTGGCGAAAGTGGGAATCCCTGTCTTGTTCCTATTCTTGCGGGAAATGCTTTTAATTTCTGCCCATTGAGTATGATGCTGGCTGTAGGTGTTTCATATATGGCCTTTATTATGTCTAGATATGATCCCTCTATTCCCACACTACTGAGTGTTTTTATCAGAAATGGATGCTGGATTTTGTTGTAGGCTTTGATATGATTATGTGGTTTTTATTCTTCATTTTATTTATGTGGTGTATCACATTTATTGATTTGTGAATATTGTACCAGCCTTATATCACTGAAATGAGTCCCACTTGGTCATGGTGAATAATTTTTTTGATGTATTGCTGGGTCCGATTTGCTAATATTTTGTTGAGGATTTTGGTGTTTATGTACATCAGGGATATTGGCCTTTAGTTTTCTTTTTTTGTAATGTCTTTTTTAGTTTTGGAATTAGAATTATGCTGGCTTCATAAAATGAGTTTGAAAATCTTCCTTCTTCTTAAATTTTTTGAAATAGTTTGAGAAGAATGGGTGTCAGTTCTTACTTGAATGTTCGGTAAAACTCCCCGTAAAGCCATCCGGGCCTGGGCTTTTGTTTTCTGGGAGAGTCTTGATTACATCTTCAATTTCCTTAGTTGTTATTGGTCTGTTCAAGTTTTCTATCTCTTCCTGGTCCAGTTTTGGGAGACTGTGTGTTTCTAAAAATTTGTCCATTTGCTAAGATTGTCGAATTTGTTGCCCTATAATTGTTCATAGTAGTTGTTAAAGGTCTTTTGTATTTCTGTTGTGTTAGTTGTTACTTCTCCTCTTTCATTTCTGATTTTGTGTATTTGGGTTCTATTTGTTTCTTGGTGAGTCTAGCAAATGGTCCATCAATCTTGTTTATCTTTTAGAAAAACCAGCTCTTTGTTTCATTGATCCTTTGAATTGTTTTTTTGGACTCTATGTCATTTATTTCTGCTCTGATGTTTACTAATTCCTTACTTCTGCTTTCTCTAGGGTTTTCTTTTTGTTTGCTATCTAGTTCTTTAAGTTGTGAGGTTAGATAGTCTATTAGAGATTTTTCTTGTTTCTTGAGGTAAGCCTGTAGTGCTATGAACTTCCTTCTCAGAGTTGCTCTCGCTGCATCCCATAGATTTTGTGTTCTTGTGTGTTCATTTTCATTGGTCTCCAGGACGTTTTTAACTTCTTCCTTGATCTCCATGGAAACCCATTCATTGTTTAATAATATGCTATTTAGCCTCCATGTGTTCAAATGTCTTTTCATGTTCTTGTTGCAATTGATTTCTAGTTTCATGCCATTGTGATCTGAGAAGATGCTTGATATGATTTCAATCTTCTTGAACTTGTAGAGACTTAGTTGTGTCCCAGCATGTAGTCTGTCTTTGAGAATGTCCCATGTGCACTTGAGAAGTAGGTGAATTCTCTAGTTTTGGGGCATAATTTTCTGTAGATATCTATTAAATCCATTTGGTCTAGTGCCTCATTTAGACTCTGTTTCCTTGCTAATTTTTTGTCTAGAGGATCTATCCAGTGGTGTCAATGGGGTGTTGAAGTCCATTGCTATGAATGTATTGCTATCAATTTCTCCTTTGAAGTCTTCCAGAAGATTTTTAATATATTGTGGTGCTCCTATATTGGGTGCACATATGTTTATCAAGGTTATATCTTCCTGTTGGATATATCTGGTCAATATTATGTAGTGGCCTCCTTTGCCTCTAGTTATGGCCATCATCTTGAAATGTACTTCATAAGATATGAGTATTGCTATGCCAGCTTTTTTTTCTTTTCATTTGCTTGGAAGATTTTCTTCCATCCTTTCACTTTCAACCTATGTGAGTCTTTTGTTGTGAGATGGGTCTCTTTGAAACAACATATAGATGAGTCATGCTTTCTTATCCAATCAGCCACTCTGTGTCTTTTTGTCAGAGCATTCAATCCATTTACATTTAAGGTGATTATTGATATGTACTTATTTATTTCCACATATATATATTTTTAGAGTGGTTATATTTTTCTTCCTATTTCTCCTGCTAATTACAGCAGTCCTTTTAACATTTCTTGCCAGGCTGGTTTGGTGCTAATGTATGCCCTCAGTTTTTTTTTTTTTTTTTGGTCTGGGAAACTCTTTATTTGACCTTGTATTTTGAATAATAGCCTTTCTGGGTATAGTAGTCTTGGATTCAGAATCTTTTTTTTCATGACCTGATTATTTCATGCCTTCCCTTCTTGCCTGTAGTGTTTCTGTTGCGAAGTCAGCTGAGAGCCTTATGGGGGTTTCTTTGTAGGTAACCTATTGCTTATCTCTTACTGCTTTTAGGATTCTCTCTTTGTCTTAAATTTTTGGCATTTTAATGACTATGTGTCTTGTTGTGGGCCTGTTTGGGTTGTTCTTACTTGGGGCTCTCTGTGCTTGTTGAACTCGAATGCCTTCTTTCACCAAATTAGGGAAGTTTTTTGTCACTATTTCTTCAAATACATTCTCTAACCCTTACTCATTTTGTTTTTTTTCCAGGACTCCTATGATGCGAATGTTATTACATTTCCAATTGTCCCACAGTTCTCTTAAGCTGTCTTCCTGTTTTTTAATTGTTTTTTCCTTTTTGTTTTCTGATTGGTTGATTTTTTCTACCCTGTCTTCTAATTCACTGATCTGGTCCTCAGTTTCCTCTACTCTGCTATTTAGACCTTCCAATGTATTCTTTATTTCTGATATGTCATTCTTCATTTCTTTTTAGTGGTTTTTAATTTCTAATTTGTTAACTTTCAACATTTTAATGTCTTTACTCATGGTGCTCATGTCCTTACACATCCTGTTGAGCTTCCTCAAGATCATGGCTCTGAATTCTAGTTCTGTTAACTTGCTTAACTTCACTTCATTTATCTCATCTCTGGTAGAGGTCTCTTGTTCTTTCACTTGGCTTTTCTTTCTGTGTTTTACCATTTTGGCTATCATAGTTGGCTTTGGAGCCTGCCAAATTTCTTCTGTGGTTGTTGGTGTTCTGCTGTTTGTGGCTCCCTCTCCTGGGTTTGTATGAGCCAGGGAGGACCAATGTTATAAACCACTGTCAAGTCTTACTTTCCTGGTTAGTGTTGCTAGCCCGGGAATCCTCTAGCTTTTTGCCTGGAGGCTGACAGTAGCAGTTACCTGAAGATTCTTGGCTACTCAGTTGAATGAAAAACTCTCTCAGGTGCTCAGTGTTAGGGGGTTTCCTGAGGGTGGGGCAGATGCTGGTTGTTAATGAGCCTCAATTTTCATTTCAATGACCCACAGGATCAGGTTGAATCTCTGAGGGAGGTGTAGCTGGCTCTCTCCAGAGCCCTGGGAAGGAGTATGATGACCACCATCCTGAGTGGCTGCAACTCACAAAAGCTCTGAGCCCCCTCCAAAGCCCGAGTGTCCCCACACAGTTCCAGTCCTGTCTGCCCTCCCTCTGCCGGAGCCCAAGGTAAGTGGCTGTGGCTATTTTAGCCTCTGTCTTGGCTCTGCGCTATCGAGCTGCTTGGGAGTTTGACACGAGGGCGCTGCTCACAGCTAAGGCCACTGCTCCCAGCTAAGGCCACTGCCAACCGTGGGCTCCCAACCCGCCTCTCATGTCTGAGAGGGAAGTTCTTAGCACTACAGGCCTACAGGCCTACCTCAGGTTATGTGGTCCTCCAAGCTGCTTTTCTGTTGCTTTTTCCTGACCATTTGTCTTTATTTCATTGTAACTTCAGTTTGGTCCTGGGAGATAGTCTGTGTTGCTTCCATTCACTCCGCCGCCAGTTTGGAATCCTAAAAAGCTATTTTTAAACTATCATTGATTTATGCTCTATCTTCATGCTTGTATATTGTTTTAAGTATAAAAACAGTTCCCTGCATAAAGAAGCAGCTTAAATTCTCAATATATCATGCAGCTTTGTTAACACTTTTTAAAAAATATATGGCAAAATGAGTCTTCCTCCAGGAGACTGAAAATAACATATTAAGGAAGTTACAGCTCTGGAGGATCTGAATACATTTAATCATATTCAACTAACTTTTGCCTGGCTGGTATGGCTCAGTAGTTGAGTGTCAACCCATGCACCAAGAGGTTGCTGGTTTGATTCCTAGTCAGGAAATGCTCAGGTTGTGGGCCTGATCCCCAGTGGGGGGCATGCAGGAGGTGACCAATCGATGTTCTCTCTCATCGATGTTTCTATCTCTCGTACTCTCCATTCCAGTCTCTCTAAAACTGGTAAAGAAAAATTCTAAAATTATAAAAAGAAATACTAACTTTTAAAAAATATATTTATATTGATTTTTAGATAAAGAGGAAGGGAGAGAGAGATAGAAACATCACCAATGAGAGAGAAATATTGATCGGCTGCCTCCTACACTCTCCACACTGGGGATAGAGCCTACAACCCTGGCACGTGCCCTGACCAGGAATTGAACCACTTACCTCTCGGTGCATGAGAGGATGCTTTTCCCACTGAGCAACACAAGATGAGCAAAAATATTAACTTTTATGAAGTCATTTTGGGGGATATTTATTAGAATAAATTTTATTTATGAGTGGCAAAAAATAAAAAGAAATTATTCTATTGGCTTAAATAACATAGTTATTTTTCTTCCACATAACAGAAGTTCAAGGTAGGTAGTCTAGTTGATATGTCACTCAATGGCATCATGTACCAAATTCCTTCTAACTTGTCTTAGCATTTGGTTTCCCCAAAATACACCAAGATGGCTGCTTGAGCTTTATTTATTATATCTATATTCAGTACACAGAAGGCCAAACCCCTTGTTTTAAAAATGTATCCTAAGAGTTCTAAGTTTTATAAGGCCTGTATGAGTCACAATATTAGTTACATTTCTCCAGAGAAAGTGAACCAATAGGATACACACACACACAGATTGATTATAAGCAATTGGTTTGTGCTATTTATGGAGGCTGAGAAGTCTCAAGAGACAAGAAGGGCTGATAGTATATTTTCCAGTTTTAGTCTGAAGTCAGGAGAAGACGGATGGAGACTGATGTCCCAGCGGGAAGACAATCAGGCAGAGAGCAAATTGTTGCTCAGCCTTTTGTTCAACTCAGCCTTCGGTGGATGGGATGAGGCCCACCCACATTGGGAAGGGCCATCTGTTTACATAGTCTACCAATTCAAAGGTTAATCTCACCAAGAAACACCCTCACCAAAACAATTAAATAATGTTTAACCAAGTTATTGGATAACTTGTGGCCCATTCAAGTTGACACATGAAAGGAACCATCACAAGGTTCTTCTGTTTGAATGTATTGACAAAAAAAGGATGGTAAATTTGTTTTATATCTGGAAATTCATTTACCTAGATAATAAACATTCTATTTTTACAGAAAAATTGGAGAACAGATATTGGTGGATATTGAGTGGACTTGACCTCTGAGGATGATCAACACTGAAGGGAAAAACAGTAAGAAATGTTCTAGATGAAACGCAATCAATTTAGCTTTCTGAACTATGGAAGATAATGCTTATATCGTTTAAAAGAAGCATTTTTGGTATGTCTTGATATTCTGATTTTGTGAAAATTATAATACAGTCAATGTTTATCATTCTGGCTTAAAATTTTGAAAATTTCTGCTATTCATTGAGACATATGAAATTTTTTTTAATAGTGACAATGAGCCTGGCCAGTATGGCTCAATGGTTGAGCATTGACCCAGGCACCAAGAGGTTGCCAGGGCATATGCCAAATCCCCAGTGAAGGGCATGCAGGAGGCAGCCAATGGATGTTCTCTTTTCTCAATGTTTCTCTCTCTCTCTCTCTCTCTCAAATCAATGAAGAAAAAAAAAATTAAATAAAGTGACAATGAAAGCCTAAAGGTGTTAACTTTTAAGCGTATCATTCTGAAAATTCCAATTTAATTTCCCATAAAATATAAACTATGTAAACTCCATGTTTTATTTTATTATTATTATTTTTGTATGTGCCCCTAGCAGGAACCGAACCCGGGACTCTCTGGTACACAGGCCAGCATTCCAACTGCTGAGCCAAACTGGCCAGGGCTAAACTCCATATTTTAAATACTGTGTTTTTACTACTATTTTGTGGGTTTTTTTTTCTTGAACTTTTGATATTATCTGTTGGTTTCTTAACACAAATGGTGAAGCTACAGCTCTTTTTCTTTTTTAAAAAAATATTTTTTCTTTATTGATTTTAGAGAGAGTTAAAAACATCGATGAGAGAGAATATCAATTGGCTGCCTCCTGCATGCCCCCTACTGGGAATCAAGCCCACAACCTGGGCATGTGCCCTGACCAGGAACTTAACTAGTGACCTCTTGGTGCATGGGTTGATGTTCAACCATGAGCCACACCAGCCGGGTGCTCTTTTTCTTTTTTACTTTCCTGAACTACTACTACTACTTCTACTACACCCCCCCCCCCCACACACACACACACAGAGCTGTTTCTAGAGTCAAATATGTCAAGTATTTTATCAGTTTCCTGTGTGTGTGAGTGTGTGTGTGTGTGTGTGTGTGTGCGCGCACATTTGAAATATCCTTCCTGGAATCCTCACTTCTCCTGTTCCAATTTGAATTGAATTTTCATTAGTCTTCCCATGACATCTCTTCTGTTTCCAATCCCCTGATTCTTGGAAGCTTACTTTACTACTTCATTTTTATAAAATTTATACTTCAACAACTTTCCAAGTAATTATTCTACAACACCCAAAGAAGAGTGTGTGAAGATAAATTAATTTCAGGCCATACTGCTTTGAAAATATCTTTATCCTTGCATTAATTTGTAGTGACCGAGATTCATAGATTCCCAGGTTGGAAAATAGTTTCATTCACAATTGAATACATTGCTCTTATCTCTTTTAGCTAGCTTGTGATGTTGCTATTTAGAAGTAGGATGCTATTTTTATTCTTTTAAGTGTGATTTTCTTACCACATCCTTTATATATAACTCTTCTCTCTCTCTCTCTGGATGTTATTAGGACTTTTCCCCAGTGTTTTGATATTTTATCAGGACAAGTGTTTTATGAGTGCTTTATAAATTTGAGCTATAATGTAGATAGATAGTGAGCATTTCAATCTGGAAAATTCTATCATTCTATTTTGAAACATTTTCCAGAATAATGCTTTCAGTAATGTCCTCTCCATCATTGCCCCTCTTGATTTGGAATTCTTATTGATTGGCCATTTAGTTTAAGACATTTTAAAACATTTTTTCTTCTATTAAAAAATCTTTTCTTTTTGTTCTTTCTGAGAAGTTTTTCTTAACACTGTTTTATAATATTTCAATTGTTATTTTTGTCATAAAAATTTTACTTTTTTTCTTTTTTTAGCACATGCCCCTAGCAGTAACCAAACCCAAGACTCTCTGGTTTGCAGGCTGATGTGCCAACCGCTGAGCCAAACCGGCCAGGGCTAAAAATTATACTTTCTAAGACAATTTTTCCTTATTCTCTGAATACTCTTATTTCATAAATGTAAATTAGTCTTTTTAGCTTTGAAAATGAGAATTCTAAGTTCATGTAAGTGTTTTTATATTCTCTTTTGTTTTATTTTATTTTCCTGTTTGGAAGTTTTATATGTATCTTTTGTTTTAAAGGCATTTAAAGATATCTGATGATCCTGTCTGTCCAAACAAATAAAGAAATAAGCTTTAAAATTTTGATGGGAATCTCTCTCTCTCTCTCTCTCTCTCTCTCTCTCTCTCTCTCTCTCCCCCCTCTCTCAATGATTTTTGAATCATAAGCCTCACAGTAGTTTATTTGGGCTGGGGAAGAAGTTATTTTAAATCTAATTAGTGGTTTTCTATTCTTAGTTAGGGTAGTAATATTTTGCTCTCATATATATTTGCAAGTAGAAAATTTCTTTTTGCAAATACACAGCCATCGCAAATGCTTTTCTACTCTAACTCATGATGAAGTTATAGCTTAGCTGAATGCTAATTTAGGTAAGGTAGAGTTTATTTTGGAACTTGGGTTTGGAGATATAAATTCAACCTTCCAGCTCTCTAATTTTTCTAATTGTTAAGTGAAAAAATTTTAGATAAGCATCAAAGCCCTTCCTAGACATTCTAAGGATATATTATCTACTATTTGAAACAAACAAACAAAAATGTCTTCTAGAAGCTTATAAGCGAATTGACTCTCATGGATATTACTTGCAAATGAGAATACTTCTTTTTCTTGAAGAGCTAAAAGACAAGAATTTATGCCCAGGAAACAGGAGCAAAGTGTCAGATTGAACATCTTGACTCAGTTCCCATTATCTATGAATGTGTCTTTATGATTCCATGATAAGGAGGTATGAGTGAGACCATTTGCTTTTATTATATCTTTTGTTAGGTTTGAGTTATGACCAAAGTAAAGTGTAAGTACTATATATTTTTTTTTTTATTGAAAGAAATACTATCAAGAGCTTCTTTTTAGTATAAGCAATAGCATTTGGTTACTTTGGAAAATCTTAAGGTAAATTTCAAGACTAATGAGGTCTATTTCCCAAATGAAAGCTATTTCAGTAATTTACATGAGTCACCAGGATAAGTTTTCTCTTGTGACCAATTCACAATTTAACTTTGTTGTAATCTATTTGACATAAAAACAATTTCCTAGGGTTTTACTTTTTCCTGTGTATTCTTAATTGCTTCCAAATGTAGCCAAACTAATTCTGGTTGAACTTGCACATAATATTAAAGGAAAAAATAGAACTCCAATTTTATTCAATTTCAAAATATACTCTGGATGCCATAATATATTTTGTCAGGCTTTTACCAAATTTAGCAGGAACCCTCTCAACTGTCTTGAAGGTAGCTGATGAACCAAAGAGAATATAGGAATGCATTCTCATTCCCACCTTTAGGGTTTCAAGTATTATTTATCACCCTCTCATTTTATATAGCATTAATGATGTTCTTGTTCCTTTACAAGCAGAAATGTATGAAATGACTTACTTTAGTGTATAGAGAACCCATTCATCATTCATAAATGATCTTTCAAATTTAACAGAGTACAAGCTGTCGTTAGTGAATGCCATTTTAAATGGGTATATATCAAATGGTTTCAGAGATGATGCAATGATGTGCACATTTTAGGTTACAGAGATCTTCTCAATCTCTATTCTACTATTGTAGGATTTTGTTTACTTTTGGCTTGTGTGTGGGTCTTGGGGGAAATAAAACCTCAAAAATAAGGAATCCTGATAAGAATGTGGGCAGAAAGAAAAAAATTAAGCAATTAATGTCAGCATATGTCACTTTGCACATAGTCTTGCTTTTATGCTTTGTAATTCCTCTCTAGAGAGGCAGTATAAATAATGTATTTGTTTCCTAGGACTACTGTAAAAAAAAATAACCACAAACTTGGTAACTTAGAAAAGATAAATTTATTCTCTCACAGTTCTGTAAATCAGAAGTACAAAATCAGGGTGTTGGTAGGGTTATGCTCTCTTCGAAGGCTCTACAGTAGAATTCTCCCTGACCACTTCCAGCTTCTGGCAGCCCCAGATTCCCCTGGCTTGTGGCTGAAGAACTCCACTCTCTGTCTCCACCTTCAGATGACCTTCTTCTCTTTGTTCCATATGTTGTGCTTTACTATCTCTTACAAGCACATTTTTTCATTGGATTTAAGGCAAATCAGACTAATCCAGGATGATTTCACCTCAAAATCATTACTTGGTTACTTCTACCAAGACCATTTTCCCAAATAAGGTCACATTCACCTTTTTCAGGGATTAGGATGTGGCTTTTTTTTTTTTTTTTTTTTTTTAAGGGAGGGCCATCATTTAATCCATTGCTAATTAGGCTGAGTACCCAAGTATATAACTGGAGGGAAATATTATCTACTTTACTGGATTTGGCAACCAAGTTTCCTATTGAGTGTCCCTATGTAAGAAAGAGAGCATGAGCTTCCTTATTGCTTAGAAAAATCCCAGTTTAAAAAGAAAATTGATTGCTCTATATCTTTATTTCTCTGAAGCATTCACTGTCTTGATCCCTCTACATACCCTGCCTTTCTAAATGCATCTCTCTTTCATGGCTTTCTCTGTGTTTCATGCTTGTGCATTTTTCTTTCTGCATTTATTTTTCATTTTCTCTCCTTAGTATCTCCTCATAGACTTACAGGCTAGTGTAGCTGGGAATAAGAAGAAACTTTTAATTGCATGCATACAATCTCACACTTCAAATTCAAGTCATACTCTAGTTAACTTTTCAGAAGGAGAGGGGTTAGGAATGTGTTGGAATATAGGCACACAATGGGACAAAGTAAAAAGGAGAAGGGTTTATAAAGACATAAATTGAGAGATTACAGGATGTAAAATGAGTTTATAACTTCTTGCTTGAAAAATACATGAACAAAAAAGACAGATTTGTGTCAAGGAGAAATTATTCTAGACCTGTAGAATATAGAGAAACTATTGCAAAGGAAATACAATGAATAATCATTCCACAATATTCTTCCCAATTACCTGAAGAATTCCAAAAGGAATTTAGAATCTCATAAATTAATGCATTTCATTCATCAATAAGTTTACACATGGATTTTCCCTATTTGTACAAATATTTTTAAGTGCCTACTGTATACTAGCTACTCTTTAGTATATTAAATCTGTTATAAATACAGAGAAACCATTATGTTGTATCTCAGATAAGAATGTAATAACCTAGTTCTGCAAACTCTCAGTTCTATGGTTTATACAATAGAGAGAATATGATGCATGCTATAAAAATAAATATAAAAAAATTAAAACAAATATACCAGCATAAAATTTTAAATTGAGATTTATAAATATAATATTATACTAAATGGAAAGTATACTTAAATTGTTCTGGATATTTGAAAATTACTTTAATGTCAGAGTTTATTCTCCCTACAGAACAGTGTGCTCTCAATAAAGTTTGAATAACAGTAATAATGCTGTTGTGGATCAATAAATAGAACTTAATATTAGAATATCTATTATTGTGTTCTCATACTGCAGTAGGCAATGTAAAGAATGCTATTACTGATATACATTTTCTTGACATAGTTGTTAGGTAAAGATATTTTCAGAACATATCAAGCTATAACAATATAAACAGTTCTCATTTCCATTCCAAAGATTCATTAGAGTGATAGGTAGCTTTGGCACAACTCTGAAATTTGTACATTTTAGATCAGGTAGTGTGCATATAAAAGTTGATATTTTCCAGAGAGGAGGAAAATTTTAGAACAGTGGTTGATTTGTACATTTCTTTGTACTGTTGATTTCCTCTGTTCCATGAACTCTTAATCTGGGTAAAATCTGGCAATCTCCCACCTCACTGAGACATCGACGGAAGAACACAGGGATCTTCTAATACAGGCTTTAGCTGTCTCTTAAATTCTTTTTTCAATGCTGGGCACTTCCTGTTTGTGCATTTAATCAAGTTTGTAGGGCAATTAACTCTCCTAATCTCTTCAACCATAATTATAAATGTCCTGACTTCTAAATTGTACTTCTCTTTAAACATACTATTTCTTGATTTTCTGTGCACTAAAGTCAGATTAGGTATTCATTAAAAGCAGATTTTGTTTCAAAAGTAAATTCAAAGTCAACCAGCATCATAACAACAATATTTGGCTTGCCCTTCCCTTTCTGCTCAGAAAATTCAGAAAAACCACAACTGGTGATGTTTGTTACCTGGGCTTAAGAGTCAAATGCTCTGCAGGAAGTAACCTGAATAATTCCCATAATGCCAGGATCCTGATAAGAGTTTCTTGATGGTTGCCCTTTGTTTCTCTTGCTTAAGAGTTGCAGAGTCTGTTTTTATAATGCACAGACCCCAATGACTTTATCAGGTAGTTATCACATCATGTGCCTGCACTGTAGCAGACTGTATGGCTTTTCTGCTGAAAAATACTTTTCCTAATTTTTATTCTTAAGTTTTCCTTTTTCATTAATTCTTTTTTGTTACAGATGTTTCTCCCTTTCCCCCCATTGACACCCTTTCCCCCATCTCCCCCGCCCCATTCCAACTTTGTTGTCTATGTCCATTGGTTATGCATACATGCATGTAAGTTCTATGGTTTATCTGTACCCCCCTCAACCTCCCCTTCTCTGAGGCTTGTCAGTCTGTACCCCACCTCTATGTCTCTGGGTCAGTTTTGTTCATCAATTTGTTTAGTTCATTATATTCTACAAATAAGTGAGATCATGTGATATTTGTTTTTCTCTGCTTGGCTTGTTTCACTTAGCATAATATTTTCCAGGTCCCTCCATGTCATCTCAAATGAAAAGATCTTTCTTTCTTACAGCTGCATAGTACTCCATTGTGTACATGAACCACAGCTTTTTTAGCCACTCATCCACTGGGTTGTTACCAGAACTTAGCTTCTGTAAATAGTGCTGCTATGAACATAGGGGTACATATATTCTTTCTGATTCGTGTTTCAGGTTTCTTAGGGTATATTCCTAGAAGTTGGATCACAGTGGAGGCAAGACAGACTCTTCAATAAATGTTGTTGGGAAAATTGGACAGCTACTTGCCAAACAATTAAGCTAGACCACCAACTTACACCATACATGAGAATAAACTCAAAATGGATAAAAGACTTAAATATAACTCATGAGCCCATAAAAATTCTAGAAGAAAATGCAGGCAACAAAATTTCAGACATCATATTCAGCAGAATCTTCACTGATCCATCACCTAAGGCAACAGAAACAAAGGAAAACATGAACACATGGGACTACATCAGACTAAAAAGCTTCTGCACAGCAAAAGAAACAACCATCAAAATAGAAAGGGATCCCACCATATGGGAGACCATAATCACTAATGATGTATTAGATAAGGGGTTAATTCCAAAATATATAGAGTGCTCATACAAGTCAACAAAAGGTAGACAAAGAACCCAATTAAAAAATTGGCAGAGGACCTAAATAGACATCTCTCCAAAAAAGACATGCATATGGCCAAGAGACATATGAAGAAATGCTTAATGTCACTAATCATCAGAGAGATGCAAATTAAAACAACAATGAGGTATCACCTTACACCTGTCATAGTGGCTGTCATCAAGAAGTCATTAAACAACAAGTGCTAGCAAGGGTGTGGAGCAAAGGGGAGTCTAGTACACTGCTGGTGGGAATGCAGATTGGTGCAGCCACTGTGGAAAACACCAGGGTGTTACCTCAAAAAGTTAAAAATTGAACTGCCATTTAATCCATTTCCTTTTTCACATGAGAAATAAATCAGAATTTACTGACTTTATGAAAAGCTTTAGACAAATCACTGAAAAAGATAAGTGAATAAGCAGAAACAATTTATATTTGTAGAAGCATGTTTATATCTTAAAATATGCTAAAATATTGCACACTTTTTATTTCCATATGGCTTAATGGAATCTCAGTATGTCCACAGTGTGCTGGAGAGTGTGCTCCATTAGCTCTCTGTGAGTTTCGAAGCTATTTCTGCATCATTCGCATGCTTTCTCGAACTTGGGGTGGTTCAAGGCCAAGGCGTTCTGAGGAATGCCCATGATCTTATTTTAGTCCTAGCTTTCTAAAAGGCTGTGAATGATCTTAACAGAATATTTGTTTGCCCATAGGTAAGATCTTAACTTTTACTTCTATAGTCCATTTGAAGGAAAATACACATGTAAAGAAGCTGTCTTTACAAATAGTTAAGATTATGGGCTGTGGACACTGAATTCAAATTCTAACCCTGCATTTCTTTATCACTAACATTAAGATATGAAAGTTCAAAACCTCACAGGGGTGTTCTAACAATGAAACGAAATATCTATGGAACCCTTAAGTATACTGCTTACCTAAGCATAAATATTAATATTATTAAAATCTAGATGATACAAGAATAATAGTTGAGAAAACGTCTCATTAATTTTTTATATAAAGGTGACTTTACACTTACAGGCAATTGATAATAATGAATGAAGAAATGAAAGAACAATTATTAAAAAGGATAAACATAGCCCAGCTGGTGTGGCTTGGTTGGTTGAGTGCAGTCCCATGCACCAAGAGGTCACTGGTTCGATTCCTGGTTAGGGCACAAGCCTTGATTTCAGGCTTGATTCCAGATAGGGGGTGGCAGGAGGCGGCAGATTGATGATTCTCTCCCATAGATGTTTCTATCTCTCACTCCCTTTTCCTTTCTCTCTCTCTAAAAAAAAAAAATCAATGTAAACATATTTTTTTTAAAAAGTATAAGCATAGAACTTCTATTTGGTTGGAGGGATCCTGACAGTATTTAAAGCAGAAACTTTTTAAAAGAACACTTCAGATCAACTATTATATCTTTATTATACATAATGTTTGAGTTTTTTTCTTTATTAATTTTAGAGAGAGAAAGAGAGAAACATTGATGAGAGAGAACATTGACTGACCACCTCCTGCGTGCCCCCCACTGGGGATTTGGCCCACAGCCTGGGCATGTGCTCTGACCTGGAATTGAACCAGCAACTTCTTGGTGCATGGGTAGGTCGATGCTCAACCACTGAGCCACACTGGCCAGGATATGTGACTTTTTATTTATTTTTTATTGATTAATTTTTGTTACAGATGTTTCTCCTTTTCCCCCCACTGATTCCCCCCTCCCCCTCACTCCCTGCCCTTTCCCAAGATTGTTGTCCATGTCCACTGTTCATACATACATGCATATAAGTTCTGTGGTTCATCCCTCCCCCACTCCCCCCTCTTTAGGGGATTGTCAGTCTGTACCCCGCTTCCGCGTCTCTGAGACTACCCCATTCCTCAAACTGTTATGTTCATTATATTCCACAAATAAGTGAGATCACATGAAACTTGTCTTTCTCTGTTTGGCTTGTTTCACTTAGGATGATACTTTTCAGGTCCCTCCATGTAGTCTCAAAGGATAAGAGATCTTTCTTTCTTACCGCTGCGTAGTACTCCATTGTGTATATGTACCACAGCTTTTTGATCCATTTGTCTACTGATGGACACTTGGGCTGTTTCCAGATCTTAGCGATTGTAAATAGTGCTGCTATGAACATGGGGGTACATATATTCTTTCTGATTGGTATTTTATGCTTCTTCGGGTATATTCCTAGAAGTGGGATCACTGGGTCAAATGGAAGATCAATTTTTAATTTTTTGACGTGACACCATATTGTTTTCCATAGTGGCTGCACCAGTCTGCATTCCCACCAGCAGTGCACTCGAGTCCCCTTTTCTCCACACCCTCGATACACTTGTTGTTTGATGATTTGTTGATGGCGGCCATTCTGACAGGTGTGAGGTGATACCTCATTGTTGTTTTGATTTGCATCTCTCTGATGATTAGTGATGATGAGCATTTCTTCATATGTTTCTTAGCCATTTGTATGTCCTGTTTGGAGAGGTGTCTATTTAGTTCCACTGCCCATTTTTTATTGGATTCTTTGTCTTCCTTTTGTGGAGTTGTATGAGCACTCTATATGTATTGGAAATTAACCCCTTATCTGATATATCATTTGCAATTATGCTCTCCCATACAGTGGGTAGCCTTTCCGTTTTGATGATTGTATCTTTCGCTGTGCAGAAGCTTTTGAGTTTGATGTAGTCCCATGTGTTCATTTTCTCCTTTGATTCTATTGCCTTAGGTGATGTGTCAGTAAAAATTCTGCTGCATATGATGTCTGAAATTTTGTTGCCCACAGTCTCTTCTAGGGTTTTTATGGATTCATAAGTTACATTTAGGTCTTTTATCCATTTTGAGTTTATTCTGGTGTAGGGTGTAGGTTGATGGTCTAGTTTCATTTCTCTGTAGGTAGTTGTCCAATTTTCCCAGCACCATTTATTAAAGAGGCTGTCCTTACTCCACTGTATGCTTTTGCCACCTTTGTCAAATATTAATTGAGCATATTGCCTTGGGTCCGTTTCTGGCTTCTCTGTTCTGTTCCACTGGTCTATATACCTGTTCTTGTGCCAGTACCAGGCTGTTTTGATTATAGTGGCTTTGTAGTATGATCTGAAATCTGTTATTGTGATCCCTGCAACTTTGTTCTCCCTTTTCAAGATTGCTGTGGCTATTCGAGGCCTTTTTTGGTTCCATATGAACTTTTGAAGTAATTGTTCTAATTCTGTGAAGTATGCCATTGGTATTTTGATGGGGATTGTGTTGAACCTATATATTGCTTTGTGTTATATGGACATTTTAATGATTTTAATTCTCCCAATCCATGAACAGGGTATGTGCTTCATTTTATTTATGTGGTGTATCACATTTATGGATTTGCGAATATTGTACCAGCCTTGCATCCCTGGGATGAATCCCACTTGGTCATGGTGAATAATTTTTTTGGTGTATTGCTGGATTTGATTTGCTAGTATTTTGTTCAGGATTTTGGCATCTATGTTCATCAGGGATATTGGCCTGTAGTTTTCTTTCTTTGTTGTGTCTTTTTCTGGTTTTGGAATTAGAATTATGCTGGCTTCATAAAATGAGTATGAAAGTCTTCCTTCTTCTTGAATTTTTTGAAATAGTTTGAGTAGCATGGGTATTAGTTCTTCTTTGAATGTTTGGTAAAACTCCCCTGTGAAGCCATCCGGGCCTGGGCTTTTGTTTGCTGGGAGAGTCTTGATTACATCTTCAGTTTCTTCTGTTGTCATTCAAGTTTTCTATCTCTTCTTGATCCAGTTTTGGGAGACTATGTGTTTTTAGAAATTTGTCCATTTCGCTTAGATTTTCGAATTTTTTGCCATATAATTGTTCATAGCAGTTGTTAATGATCTTTATATATTTCTGTGGTGTCAGTTGTTATCTCTCCTCTTTCATTTCTGATTATATGTATTTGGGTTCTCTGTCTTTGTTTCTTGGTGAGTCTAGCTAAGGATCCATCAATTTTGTTTATCTTTTTGAAAAACCAGCTCTTTGTTTTATTGATCTTCTGAATTGTTTTTTTGGTCTGTATGTCATTTATTTCTGCTCTGATCCTTACTATTTCCTTCCTTCTACTTGCTCTGGGATTTTCTTTTTGTTTGCTCTCTAGTTCTTTAAGTTGTGAGGTTAGATAGTCTATTAGAGATTTTTCTTCTTTTTTGAGGTAGGCCTGTAGTGCTATGAACTTCCCTCTCAGAACTGCTTTTGCTGCATCCCATAGATTTTGTGTTGTTGTGTCTTCATTTTCATTGGTTTCCAGGAAGTTTTTGATTTCTTCCTTGATCTCCTTGGTAACCTATTCCTTGTTTAATAACATGCTATTTAGCTTCCATGTGTTCAAATGTCTTTGTATGTTTTTCTTGCAATTGATTTATAATTTCATGCCATTGTGATCTGAGAAGATGCTTGATATCATTGGAATCTTCTTGAAGTTGTAGAGACTTAGTTTGTGCCCTAACATGTGGTCTATCTTTGAGAATGTGCCATGTTCACTTGAGAAGAATGTGAATTCTGTAGTTTTGGGGTGTAGTTCTCTGTAGATATCTATTAAATTCATTTGGTCTAGTGCTTCATTTAGAGTCTCTGTTTCCTTGCTAATTTTTTGTCTAGAGGATCTATCCAGTGATGTGAGCAGGGTGTTGAAGTCCCCTGCTATGGTTGTATTGCTATCGATTTCTCCTTTGAAGTCCTCCAAAAGTTTTTTAATATATTTTTGTGCTCCTATATTGGGTGCATGTATGTTTATCAAGGTTATATCTTCCTGTTGGATAGATCCTTTCAATATTATGTAGTGACCTTCTTTGTCTCTAGTTATGGCCTTCATTCTGAAATCTATTTTATCAGATATAAGTATTGCTACCCCAGCTTTTTTTTCTTTTCCGTTTGCTTGAAAGATTTTTTTTCCATCCATTCACTTTCAATCTATGTGAGTCTTTTATTGTGAGGTGGGTCTCTTGTAAACAACATTTAGATGAGTCATGCTTTCTTATCCAATCAGCTACTCTGTGTCTTCTTATGGGAGCATTCAGTCCATTTACATTTAAGTTGATTATTGATATGTACTTATTTATTTCCATTTTTGTTTAGTGTGGTTCTATCTTCCTTCCCATTTCTCCTGGTAATTACAGCAGTCCTTTTAACATTTCTTGCAGTGCTGGTTTGGTGCTAATGTATTCCTTTAGCCCTTTTTTTGTCTGAAAAGCTCTCTATTTTACCTTCTATTTTGAATAATAGACTTGCTGGGTAGAGTAGTCTTGGACTCAGATCCTGTTTTTCATGACCTTGATTACTTCATGCCATTCCACTCTAGCCTGTAGTGTTCTTGTGAAAAGTCAGCTGAGAGCCTTATGGGGTTTCCTTTGTAGGTAACCAGTTGCTTATCTCTTGCTGCTTTTAGGATTCTCTCTTTGTCTTTAATTTTTGGCAGTTTGATTACTATGTTTCTTGGTGTGGGCTTGTTTGGGTTCTTCTTACTTGGGGCTCTCTGAGGTTCTTGAACTTGAATGTCTTCTTCCTTCACCAAATTAGGGAAGTTTTCTGTCACTATTTCTTTGAATATATTCTCTAGCCCTCGCTTATTTTCTTCTTCTTCAGGGACTCCTATGATGCGATATTGTTCTGTTTCCAGTTGTCCCACAGTTCTCTTAAGCTGTCTTCCTGTTTTTTAATCGTTTTTTCCTTTTTTTTTCCTGATTGGTTGATTTCTTCTAGCCTGTCTTCTAATTCACTGATCCGGTCCTCAGCTTCCCCTACTCTGCTTTTTCGACCTTCCAATGTGTTTTTCATTTCTGATATGTCCTTCTTCATTTCTTCCTGTTTGTTTTCATTTCCAACTGGTTTATTTTCAACATTTCTATGTCTTTACTCATGGTGCTCATGTCCTTACACATGCTGTTGAGCTTCCGCAACATCATGGCTCTAAATTCTAGTACTGTTAACTTGCTTAACTGCACCTCACTTATTTCATCTTCCGTAGAGGTCTCTTGTTATTTCATTTGGCTTTTGTTTCTGTTTCTCACCATTTTGGCTATCACAGTTGGCTTTGGAGTCTGCCAAATTTTCCCTGTGGGTGTTGGTGTTCTGCTGTTTGTGGCTCCCTCTCCTGGGTTTGGATGCGCCAGGGAGGACCCACTTTAAACACCACCGTCAAGTCTTAGCTTTTCTGGTTAGTGTTACACGCCCAGGGAATGGTAGTTATCCTCTAGCTTTTTTTGCCTGGAGGCTATTAGTAGAGGTCACCTGCAGACACTTGGTTTCTGATTTGCCTGAAAAATTCCCTCAGGTGCTCAGTGTATGAGGATTTCCTGAGAGTGAGGCAAGTGTTCTTGTTATGGGCCTCAATTAGCATTTCAATGGCCACCAGGTGGGTTTGAATCTCTGAGGGAGGGGCCGCCGCCTCTCCCCAGGGCCTTGAGAAGAAGTAAAATGACCACAGTCCTGCGTGGCTGCACTCAGCAAAAGCTCTTAGCACCTTCCAAAACCTGAGTGTCCCCACATAGTTCCAGTCCAGTCTGCCTTCCCTCTGCCGGAGCCCAAGGTGAGTGGCTGCTGCCAATTTAGCCTCTGTCCGGACTCTGTGTCGTCTAGCCGCCTGGGACTTTTAACCAGAGAGCGCTGCTTCCTGCCAAGGGCGGCTGGGCTGTGGCGCCAGCTAAGGGGGTTGCACTCAGCAGAAGCCCCAGGACTGAGCCGCAGTAGTGGGACACTGCCAAGGTGGCAGTAGCGTGCAGCACAGTCTCCTGGTCCCCGCGAGTGTGCGCGGCGCCCGCCGAGGGCTTAGCACGCAGAGTTCACGGGACTCAGCCTTGGTAGCAGCATCCTGCCAAGTCCCCTGGTGCCCGCCAGTCTGTGCGGCTCCAGCCGAGAGCTTAGCAGGCTACAGAGTTCCCAGGGCCCATGCAGGGTTGCAAGGGAGGCGGTAGCAGTAACTTCCCGCCGAGTTCCCTGGCCCCTGCCCAGGCCACTGCAGACCATGGGCTCCTGGCCCCCTCTGGCGTTCTCGCAAGCCTACCAGGATTGAGTGGGTGTTTCTGGTTAAGTGGTCCTCCAAGGTGTCTTTCGGCTGCCCTTTCCTGACGATTTGCCTTTATTTTCGTTGTAAATCTAGTTTGGTCTTGGGAGATGGTCTGTGTCGCTCCAGTCCGCCGCCATTTTCGGATGATATTTGACTTTTAAAGGAGGCATACTTTCAAGGAAGTTTAGAAGAGAACAAAATGCCCTGGCCAGTTTGGCTCAGCGGTTAGAGCGTCGGCCTGCGGTCTGGAGAGACCCGGGTTCGGTTCCCGCTATGGGCACGTATTTCGGTTGCAGTTTGTCCCCGGCCCTGGTTGGTCGTGCAGGTGGCAGCCACTCGATGTGTCTCTTCACGTCGATGTTTCTCTCTCTCTCTCTTCCTCTCTCTCCCTCCCACTCTATCTGTACCAAAAAAAAAAAAAAAAAAAAACAATGGAAAAATATCCTCGGGTGAGGATAAAAAAAATAAATAGAAGAGAACACAATGATTAGATCTGGGTTAGGACAAAATGAATTTAATAACTAATTGTTTAAAAAACAGTATTAAAACACATATTATTTTTCTAATGTTGCCTTGAGTGTGCTCTTGATCTATCTTTTCTGCCCACTTTCTTATAACTAGGTTGTTTGGAGAAGACAGTTAGCATATGATAAATGTGCACTATGAATAATTTACTATTTGTTGGAATAACTGAATAAACAAAGGACTTCAAAAAAGGTAATGAGCTGTTTTTGAAATATTTTATGATTCTAAATTTGAAATATTAATTAACATTTAAAAAAATTATACTTTACTTTCACTCCTACATAGGTGCAGTAGCAATGCATCTCTGGGAATACGTACGCAGCTTTCCAACCACACAGCATTTCGTTTTGTCTGCAGTCGTGCCCTTCGCACTCTGTGGAACGTGCCAGTGGAAGGCTGTCCTGGCCACCACGTCCTCTGCAGGCACAGCCTGCGGTCTCAGGAAGCGCCAGCTTCTGCAGCAGCGAGAGGAAGCACGGGGCGCACCGGCCTGACGTCACCTCTGCGGCTGTGAGTAGGCAGAGTTTTGATGTTGAGCATATAATATTGACCAGAGGATTCATTACCCAAATTATTAAAATATTCTTGGAAGTCATACAGAAATCCCCCAAAATGTCATACTCCTACCTTTAAAAATGCCATTCCATTCCATGTGCCATATGGCCTGCATATCATTTTCACGAAGTTGGATTGGCTTGATCTGAGCAGAAAGATCCTGAGATATACATGGGTATATTACATGGCTAAAATGATGGAACTATGTCTGAGGCAAAGTTTACAAATAAGTGCTTTCAAGTTCTTGTAAACCTATGCATCTAAGTAGAAGATTTTATGATTAAGAGCTTAAAAATATGTTTTATATAGATAGAGAGATTGATAAAGATAAAATATTTACCAGATTATACTAGAAAATTGTATTCATACTCAGAAGTAATTCCCTTAGATTAAATTAATCTGTTTTAGACATGTATAAAATATATATTTTAATAAATATTAATTCATTAATGTATTTGTATGCTTGATTGTAGAGATCAATTAAGTGACTCACTTTCATAAAAATATATATCTCCAACTCAGAAAGGGCTAAGACAGTGTTGAAGACATTGAAAGGAATTGGCTCTCTCTCTAATATTACATTTGGGTTGCGTCTTAAATCCAAAAGGTATCTCTGGAACCATCAGGCTTATTTTAAAATGTAACCAGTCTCTGAGAAGCTGATCCATTCTCTCTTTTACTATTTGAATTTAAAACAATTATACAGTTTATTAGATTATATATTGTTTAATAGTAAGATAGAATGAAGCAAATTCCCATTCATCTCAGCATCACAGTTAGGCCAAAGAGTTCTCTTTAAAGGTAGAATGGTTCAGCATATCGACTTTTCTTTGGTTCTTTATTTAAGCCTCACTTAACTGTATGCCCATCTTAAGATGCATGAATCATTAGGGAAATACATTCTATGCCACACATGTTTAATGTTACAAACAATTCACAGGATAGTCAAAGATAATTATGCCTACTTACATGTTTTCTGGCCTTTCCAAGGAAAATTGAAAATCAAATACACAAGGAACTACAACTCCTCTCTCAATATAGACATGGAGACTGTTACATCATCTTCACAGTGGTTTCCAGTTGCTATACTTCAGTCCAATGTATTCATATAACTGAAAGCAATTAATGAGAGATTTATGTTAATACTTGTAATAAAACAGAAGTCACCAAATCTTAAGAAAAATATAAATAACACTTACATTTTTTAATATTTCCAGCTTTAATAGTTTAGCAATTTTTTTTTCTTCAAGTGCTAAAAGCAACTCAGAGTCATTTAAAAGACATTATAAATAAAACATTCTGCCAGAAAAAAAAAAATTTCTCCAAAGAGACCCCTGGAATTGTCTATTGATGTGACTTGGGATACTTCCATAGCTTGTCTATTGTAAATAATGCTGAAATAAACATAGGAGTGGATGTAAACTATAATTTAAATTTATTTATTTATTTATTTATTATTTATTTATTTATTTTTATGGTACGTGCCCCTAGCAGGAACTGAACCCGGGACTCTCTGGTCCACAGTCTGATGCTCAACTGCTGAGCCAAACTGGCCAGGGCAAATTTTTATTTTTAATATTATTAATTTTCTTTTATCCTCATGCAAGGACATTTTTGCATTTATCTTCAGATAGAGCAGGAGGGAGAGAGGGAGGAAGAGAGAGAGAGACAAATATTGAGGTGAGAGAGTCACATCAAGTGGTTGCCATACACACAACCCCAACTGGGGCCGAGGACAAACTGCATCTGAGGTACGTGACCTTAGCAAGAATCAAACCCAGGACTCTCTGGTCCTCAGGCTGATGCTCTAACCGCTGAGCAAACTTTAGAGTTTTTGGTTTTTGTGCGTGGACCAAAGAGTTGCAGGTTTGATTCTAGTCAAGGGCAATATTTGGTTGCAGTTTGGTTTGAACCAGCCCTGGTCAGGGTCGTGTGGGAGGCAACCAGTCGATGTGTCTCTCTCACACCAATGTTTCTCTTTCTCTCTCTCGCTCTTCCTTCCACTCTCTTCCTTCCACTCTGTCTGAAATTGAATGAAAAAGTATCCTTGGGTGAGGATTAAAACAATTATTTTTTAAATTAAAAGAGAAAGAAATAAAAAGACAAAAAAGAGCAATCACAAGAAAAAAGAAAGCTATACACTCAGTTTCTATAAATAATTCCCCCAAAGCTACTTACTATAACAACAAAGACTGGTACAGATGGCTCTCTTTGGCTTACATGGTAACTTCTGATAACAATAAACATGAGATGATTCATTAGTATAGAACTTGGGAAATTTTGTTTTCTTAAATGGAATCCCATTTAAAAACAAATTAAACCAACTTGATGTCTTACAAATTCTCTCAAATCCAGGACCATTTCAGGGACTTGTAGAAGAGAGATAAAGTTTTTGTAGTTAACGTCTAATGGAATGTCACCTTATGAAATAAACTAAATTTTTTTTCACTTTTAATGGACAATTTTTAGAGCAACTTTAGATTCACCACAAAGGTGAGTGGAAGGTGCAGAGATTTCACATATTCCCCCTGCCCCAACATGTGCACGGCCTCCCACATCAACATCACTCACCAGAATGGTGTATTTGTTACATTTGATTAACCTGCACTGGCATGCCATTATCACTCAGACTCAGCAGTTTATATTAAGACTTGCTCTTGGGTTCTGGCCGGTTTTGCTCAGCGGTTAGAGCATCAGCCCAAGGACCAGAGAGAGTTTCGGGTTCGATTCTGGTCAAGTGTGTATACCTTGGTGTGGTTCGGTCCCCAGCCCTGGTTGGGGTTGTGCGGGAGGGAGCCAATTGATGTGTCCCTCTCATGTAGATGTTTCTTTCTCTCTCTTCCACTCTGTCTGAAGATAAATGGAGAAATATCCTTGGGTGAGGATTTAAAAAAAAAAAAGATTTGCTCTTGGTGGTGTAGTCTATGGGTTTTGACAAATGTGTAATGGTACGCATCCACTACTAGAGAATTATACAGACTAATTTCATTGCCCTAAAAATCCTATTTCACCTGGTGATAAAATGTTCCTCCTAATCAAGTTTTTTGAAGTAGTTGCAAACTTCTTCCTTTTTCATGCATACCATTATAAAGGGAATAATGAAAATATCTTTTTTTTCTAGGTCTTATATAGGACACTAGGTACAGGAGAAGCTGGTCTTTCAAAAGTATCAGTAGGCACAGATTGCAAAACCCCAAGAAAAGCATGCTTCCTCTAGCCAAAGGACCAGGACAAGGGCCTACCCGACAAACAGGAAGCAACAGAGACAACAATCACCCTTCTCCTGACAATACTATGTACGGCACCCCTACCCTTTCTAGCAAAGGCCAAGTGGAAAACCTAGATTTTACCCTTGTGGGTTTGTGATTGGCATTTCCTCTCCGGGCTGGCGTTGAGGAAGGCTCCGTGAAGATCCAGGACTTCCCTAGCCGCTGAGCAGTCAGAGCCTCATCCCAAGACCCTGTCAGCAAAGGCTATGCGAGGGCCTGTCTTTCACCTCCACTAACTCTGCTGAAGGCTCGTACCACCCCCCACACTGGTGGT
This sequence comes from Molossus molossus, assembly GCF_014108415.1. Lineage (NCBI taxonomy): Eukaryota > Metazoa > Chordata > Mammalia > Chiroptera > Molossidae > Molossus > Molossus molossus. The sequence goes on from NW_023425348.1 coordinate 2,439,623, forward strand.
GTCTGAGGAAACCGAGTTGAAAATGGGGCCTTTTGCCACCAATAAATAGTAACACGGTCATCACCTCACTGCTCTAACTAGTATCCCCCTCCCTCTCAGCCAGGTTGGTATCAGTGAGCCCCAGTGGGGAACCTATACTCCTATCTCCACTCATCAGTACAGAGAAGCATCTCTCACCCAGTGTCAGCAGAAACTGATTGGGGAACCGGGAACTCCTACCTGACAAAAAGACAGTGCCCCTCTCCTACTGGGACTCATCAGAAGAAGCCTGCTAAAATACAAGGTTTTAAAAAGGTCCATAGCCTCATGACATGGTACCCAAAGTGTCCATATTTTAATCAAAAATTGCTCGTTATACCATGAATCAGAAGCATCTTCACTGGAATGACAAAAGGTAATTAACAGATGTCAACATAAAGGTCACACAGATGTTAGAATCATCTGGCAATAATTTCACAGCATCCATAGTAAACCTTTTTTTTTTTTATCCTCACCCAAGGACATTTTTCCTTTTTTTTTTTGTTGTTGTTGTTCAGATAGAGCAGGAGGGAGAGAGAGGAAGAGAGAGAGAAAGAAACATCGATGTGAAGGGACACATCGAGTGGCTGCCACCCGCACGACCAACCAGGGCCGGGGACAAACTGCAACGGAGGTACATGCCCTTAGCGGGAACTGAACCCGGGTCTCTCTGTACCACAGGCCGACGCTCTAACCGCTGAGCCAAACCGGCCAGGGCAGTAAACATTCTTTATAAGACAATGAGAAGCACAATTACAGCAAGTGAAAAAACATAAATGAAATATATGGAAATTGTGGAAACCAAAATTAAATATATACTACCATTTTCCATTTATAATTACTCAACAAAATGAAATACTTAGTGGTAAATCTATCAAAACATGTAAAAGACTTTATGCTAATTTGTAAACTAAGAAATTAAAAAAAAAAAGATCTAAATAAATAAAGAGACATAGTATATTTACAGATTGAAAGATTCAAATACTAAATATATTAATTCTTCCCAAATTACAAATATGTTTTGTATGCCATTCTTATGAAAGTTCCAGGAAGAATTTTTAAGATATAAGAAAATATTATAAAACTTATCTAGAAAGTTAAAAGAATTAGAGTAGCTAAAATAACTTTGGAAAAGGAAAAAAAAAAGTGGAACAAACTTATTGCATAGCTATTATGATTAAGTTCATGAAATACAGTCAAAATAATAGACACACAGGTCAGTGGAACAGGGAAGAGAACCCAGAAAAAGTCCTCACAACAATATAGCCAACTGCTTTTTTTAATTTATAAAGATGAAAAATCACAATGGAAAAAGGATAACCTTTGAAACAAAAGGTGCTTGAACTTTGGATATCCATAGGCAACATTTAAATAAATAAATAATAAATGTTTACCAAACCTTACAATTTATACAAAAATATATTCAAAATGAAGGCTTAGCTGTAAAATATAAAATAATAAAACTTTTAGACAATATTAAAGAAAATCTGAGATGTAGAGCTTGGTGAATATTTCTTAAACATAAACCCAAAAGCATGATCTATAAGAGAAAAACTGATAAATTGGACTTCATTAAATTGAAAACAAAGTTTAGTCTGCAAAAGACTGTTCAAGAGAGTAAAAAGACAAGTTAAAGACTCAGAAAGTATTTCGGAACCATGCTTCTGTCAAAGGACCCATATCTAGAACAAATGAAGAACTCTAAAATTCTACATAAAAGAAACTAAACAATTCAGTTGTAGCCACAGAGCCAGCTAAAATGCTCCTAACCTGTTTAACTGAGTTGTTTTTCACAGACAACAGAACAAAACTGCAAGATAAACATGAACAGAGGAGAGAATTTGGCCTCCAAGAGAACCTGGAACCAAAATCTCCCTCCCCCTCCCTCCAAGGAACCAAAGGACCAGGACACACCAGCACTTGAACCACAAAACCCTTTCAGAAGCCAAGGGTCCCTTGTCCTGGAAGATCCAGTGTTGGTGACCCTTTACCATAAATGGCCAAGTTCCAAGTTCCTCCAATTAAAACTTGTCCAGCCAGCACTTGCATGTACTTGTTGCTACAACTCCTGGAAACCCTTGGCCTTGTTCATCGAGCAAGATGGATCTGAGGCACTATTAGGTCTCCCTTTTTCTTGGTTGGTGTGTTCTCTGTCAATGAACCTTTCCTTACTGCAAACCCTGACATTTTGAGTTTTGGCTTATCTGAACAATAAGAACATGGACTTTATTTCAGTAATACAATTAGATAATGAGCAAAATAATAATAATAATAATAATATGTTTCTACAAAGAACATTAAGATGAGAAATAATCACATAAAAAATTATTCCACTTTACTGGCCATGAGGGAAGTGCAAATTAAAGATCACCATGAGATATTATACATCTATCAGACTGCCTAAAATAAAAAATGAGTATAATAGAAATACTGCCAAAGATGGGAAAACTGCATTTGCCATGCATAGTTGGTGCGAATATAAGATGGAACAGCCAGCCTGAGAATATTTTGCAGTTTCTTTAAAACTAAGAGTACAATTACCAAAGAACCCAGCAGTTGCACTCAGGCATTTATTCCAGAAAAATAAAAATTTATGTCTGCACAAAAACTTGTACATGAATGTTCATAGCAGCTTTATTTGTAATAGTCAAGAACTGAAAGCATCTAAAATACTCCTCAAAAGGTTCACTGTTAAGCACAGTTGTATATTCATAGTATGGAATAATACTCAGCAATGAAAAGAAATGGACTATTGATACATGCAACCACTTCATGGACCTTAAAGGCAGTATGGTGAGTGAACAAAAAGAGCCAATCCCAAAGGATTACATATTGTGTGCTTCCATTTATATAACATCTTGAAATGACAAGATGACAGAGATGCAGAACAGATTAGTGTTTGTCAGGGTTTAGAATAATGTGGATGGGTTGGGGAAGACATAATTTTAAAGGGCTACATGAGGGAATTGTTTGTGGTGATAGACTCATTCTGTATCTTGATTGCTGTGATAGTTATACAAATCTACACATGTGATTAACTGACATATATATTTAATATTTATACACACACACACGTATATATGTATATAAACACACACACACACACATACTATTCCAACATCAATTTCCTGACTTTGACATTATACTATAATTATGTAAGATGTAACCATTGTGTGAAAACAGGTAAAGAGTAAAAAGGAACTCTCCATACTGTCTTTGCAACTATGAATCTATAATTATTTCAAAATGAAACATTTTTTAATAGTGTTAGAACTTGTTCTATACCATAAAACTGGTTAGGAATCATTGTACATAGCAGTTTAGTTCAAAGAATTACACAATGCATTAGCATATTAAAGTGACCAATGTGTTTAGTGAAGAAAATACTTTTGTAAACTTCACATTCCCCAACTTGCAGATCAAAGAACAAAACTTGGGCATTTCTTCTGTAAGGAAAAAGTGACAACTAGCATGTAAAATCAAAGTATGAAGGGAACACAATTTGGCTAGCCAACACTTCATTTCATTCTGAAAATCTGTCTGGAAGAATTGTGCAAAAATAAAAAATACCACTACTTGTTCATTTAGAATTGAATGGAGAAGGGTGAAAAAGAAATTTTTAAACCACTTTTTAAAAATTCATAGCAGATATTAGGTGATTAAAAAAAAAAATCCTTAGATGGATTTTCTAAACCAGACCTAAAAAAGAAAATGGTGAAAACCTTTGAAGAACATAAAAGGATAAATAAAATGGGCTGTAGCTATCCATAGAACAGTCAATTATGCTATCCTGTTTTCAGAAAGTGAGCCTTAGCAGCATTTTGATAACACACAGTGCTTCCTGAATAAATTGGTTTTCCACCTTGCCATCCCTGTGATAAAATAATTTCCATTCTTATGAGTCTTCACTTCTATGTCCTATAAAAAAAGCATAGAAGTTTTTCTTGAATAGTTTCCAGTCATTTTGCTTACACTGGTTTCCATTTATTAAAAAAAAGGTTAAAAAGTTTGCTTGAAATTTTACATTTATTTTTACATATAAAAAAGTGTTTTAGCTGCATAGCTAGGTTTAATTTCACAAAATTTACTCTAAAAGTCTGGAGCCAAATAGTCCCCTAATTTGGGGACAATTAATTTTTTTCAAGATAGCAATTGCTTAAAATCAAAGTACCTACATATCTTAATCAATAATTAGGACAAGTGTTTAAAACATATTTTAAAGAATTGGTATCAAGGCAATATCAACTCATTTTAAAGACAATATACAGCCATTAGATATAATACTCTGGAAAATATGCATCATTGCACTTTTTATCCCTTTACAAAATATATTATTTATAGAATACTTTTAATTGATCAAAAGTAGAATTCCTATATAGCCCTTCACCCCATACATACAAAGGGGAAATTAGGCAAAGATTCTCCCATTATCAGCATCCTGCACCCAAGTTGTATATTTGTTACAACTGATGAACCTACATTGACACATCTTTGTCACCCAAAGTACATTAGAATTCACGGTTGTTGTTCCACATGCCATGGGCTTTGACAAATGTGTGACGTGTACCTACTACTGTGGGACCACATACAATAGTTTCACTGCCCTCTAGTTCCTCTATGCTCTGTGTGTTTACCTCTGTCTACCCTCCAGCCCTGGGAACTACTGTGCTTTCTCCATAGTTCTTACTTTTTACAGAATGTCATAGTGTTGGAATCACACAGTATATATGTAAATTTTTGAGATTGGCTTCTTTCATTTAATAATACACATGTAAGGTTTCTCCATGTCTGCTTAAGCTTGCAGGATCATTTATTTTTATCATGGAAGGATATTCTAGGAAGATGGGAGTGGGCAGGACCAGAGGGAGGGTGAGTGTGTAAGAGAGTGAGCGAGTGTGTGAGAGAGTATGAGTGGACGTGAAGGTGGACGACCAAACCAGAGCAGTGCAGAGCCGCGGAGCAGAAGATTTCTGTGCTGTGGACGGAGCGCTACCATGGTAAGCGGCCCTTCAGGGCTATTCTCCCTGTACCACGGGGAGGTCCCACCATTTTGGAAGATCCCTGGTCTTCCCTGGGAGAAGTCAGTGGGAGCGGCTAGGGCCCAGCAACCTGAGCCCACCAGTGCACCTGGCACTATCGGACCAGTGGATACCCTGTGTCAACACAGACCAGTGCATAGTAGTGGAACTGCCAAGGTGCTGGTCACGGAAGCCTCAGACAGCCCAGAGCCCAGCACCATCCCCCACAGTAGCAGCCAGATCAGAGTCCAGATATACCCCCCAGCAACAGATGCTGGGGAGCAGACATCTATCCCCAGGCAACAGAAGCACAGACCAGCAGCTGAAACCCATCCCCAAAAACTACAACAAAAGCTGAGGAGGACTTGAGCCCCATTGGGCAGCAGCACACCCTAGCCACCAGCAGCAGGACCAGGGGCTTAACAGAGGCCTGGGTGGTCCAGTAGCTCACAAGAGCAGTGGAAAGCTGGAGCTCTAGAGAGACTGGTGCAATCCAGCTGCCTTCCCTCGGGAACTTCAGGGTGCAGGAGCACCAGAGAAGCTGGTGCGACCCAGTAGGGACTGTGCAATCCAGTTACCCAGAGGACCTGCAGGGTGCTGAAGTACCAAGAAGGTCTGTGCGACCCAGCAGCCCATAACATAGGCACAGAGCCGGGTCCCCAAAGGGACTGTGCAATCCAGTTACCCTTGGGACATGCAGGGTTACAGGGGCACCAGAAAGGCCTATGTGACCCAGCTACTCACAATATAGGCTTACAAGATGTGAAAATGGAGGCAGAGTGAATAGAAGCTACACAGAAGATCTCTCAGGACCAAATGGGAATTACAACTAAAATAAAGACAAATCCTCAGAAAAATCAACAGAAAAGCAGCAAGTTAGGACCATATAACCAGGGACACTGGTAATATATGCAGAAGCATGAGAGGGCAGTGGGCTGGGAGTCCATGGACAGCAGCAGTCTTAGCTGTAAGTAGCAACCTTGGGGAATAAAGACCCAGCCAACTCTACAGTGCAGAGAGCCAGGATAGAGTACTAAAATAGCCACAGCCACTCACCTGGGGGCTACAGCAGAGGGAGAGGAGACTGGACACTCTGTGGGGACAGTCGGGATTTGGAGGGCACTCAGAGTTTTCACTGAGTTGTAGTCAGCAAGGATGGTGGCCATTGTGCTCCTTCCCCTAGCTGTAAGGAAAAGCAGCATCCCCCCTGATTCAGCCTTTGGCAGGTGAGAAAAAGAAATGCAAATTGAGGCTCATTAATAACCAGTATCTATCCCACCCTCTGGAAATTCTCTTATGCAGAACACCAGGGCTACATTCCAAGGCACTGAGTAATTGAGACTACTAACCACCAGGAAAAATCTAGAGAATAACTGAACTTTTCCTGGGCTTGCAAATCTACCCAGGAAAGTAAGACTTGACAGTGGTGTTTAACATGGGCCCACACAGGCTCATCAAAACCCAGTAGAGGGAGGCACAAACGGCAGAACACCACACCCACAGGGAAAATTTGGCAGGCTCCAAAACCCACTGAGATAGCCAAAATGGTGAAACAAAGAAACAAATCCCAAATGAAAGAACAAGAGAACTCTATCAAAGATGAGATCAATGAAATGCAGCTAAGCAAATTATAAGAGGTAGAATTAAGAGCCATGATCTTGAGGAACCTCAACAGCATGAGTAAGGACATCAGCACCATAAGTAAAGATATAGAAACATTGAAAACTAACCTAATGGAAATGAAGAATGACATAGCAGAAATAAAGAACAAATTGGAAGAACTAAACATCAGAGTAGAAGAAGATGAGGACTGGATCAGTGAATTAGAAGGCAGGGTAGAAAAAATCAACCAATTAAAAAACCAAAAGAAAAAAACAATGAAAAAACAGGAAGACAGCTTAAGAGAACTATAGGACAACTGGAAATGTAATAACATTCACATCATAGGAGTCCCTGAGGAGGAAGAAAATGGGCAAGGGTTAGAGAATATATTTGAAGAAATAGTGACAGAAACATTTCCTAACTTGGTAAAGGAAGAAGGCATTCAAGTTCAAGAAGCACAGAAAGTCCCCAAAAAGAAGAACCCAAACAGGCCCACACCAAGACACATAGAAATTAAAATGCCAAAATTAAAGACAAAGAATCCTAAAGGCAGCAAGAGATAACCAACAGGTAACCTACAAAGGAACCCCCATAAGGTTATCAACTGACTTCTCAACAGAAACACTACAGGACAGAAGGGAGTGCCATGAAGTAATCCAGGCCATGAAAAACAAGAATCTGAATCCAAGACTACTCTATCCAGCAAGTCTATCATTCAAAATAGAAGGTCAAATAAAGAGCTTCCTAGACAAAAAAAAAAAAAAAAAAAAGGGGGGGGGGCTTAGGGAATATATTAACACCAAACCAGCACTGCAAGCTACACTAAAAGGACTGTTGTATATAGTAGAAGAAATAGGAAGAAAAATATAACCACACTAAACAAAAATGGCAATAAATAAGTACATATCAATTATCACCTTAAATGTGAATGGTTTGAATGCTCCGATAAAAAGACATAGAGTAGCTGACTGGATAAGAAAGCATGACTCACATATATGTCGTTTACAAGAGACCCACCTTACAACAAAAGACTAACATAGGTTGAAAGTGAAGGGATGAAAAAAAATCTTCCCAGCAAATGGAAAACAAAAAGATCTGGCATAGCAATATTCATATCTGATAAAGTAAATTTCAAAATGAAGGCCATAACTACACACAAAGAAGGCCACTATATAATATTGAAAGGATCTATCCAACAGGAAGATATAACCTTAGTAAACATATATGAACCCAATATAGGAGCACCAACATATATTAAAAATCTTTTGGAGGACTTCAAAGAAGAAATCAACAGCAATGCAATCATAGCAGGGGACTTCAGCACACCTCTGACATCCTGGATACATGTTCTACATCAAAAATTAACAAGGAAACACAAGACTCTAAATGAAATGCAAGATCAAATGGATTTAATAGATATCTATAGAGAATTACACCTCAAAACTGCAAAATAGACATTCTTCTCAAGTGCACATGGGACATTCTCAAAGATAGACCACATGTTAGGGCACAAACTAAGTCTCTACAGTTCAAGAAGATCGAAATTATATCAAGCATCTTCTCAGGTCACAATACCATATAACTAGAAATCAATTACAACAAGATCATGCAAAGACATTTGAAAACATGGAGGCTAAATAACATGTTATTGAACAATGAATGGGTTACCATAGAGATCAAGGAAAAAATTAAAAACTTCCTGGAAACCAATGAAAATGAAGACACAACAACACAAAATCTATGGGATGCAGCAAAAGCAGTTCTGAGAGGGAAGTTCATAGCACTACAGGCCTACCTCAAGAAGCAAAAAAAAAAAATTGCTAATAGACCTCACAACTTAAAGAACTAGAAAGAAAACAAAAAGAAACCTCAGAGCACATAGAAAGAAGGAAATAGTAAAGATCAACGAAGAAATAAATGACATGGAGACCCAAAAAACAATTCCTAGGATCAATGAAATAAAGAGCTGGTTCTTTGAAATGATAAACAAGATTGATGGACCCTTAGCTAGACTACCAAGAAACAAAGAGAGAGAACCCAAATACACAAAATCAGAAATGAAACAGGAGAAATAATAACTGACACCACAAAAATACAAAGAATTGTAAACAAATATTATGAACAATTACACAGCAACAAATTCGATAATCTAAGCAAAATGGACAAATTTATAGAAACACGTAGTTTCCCAAAACTGAACATGGAAGAGACAGAAAATGTGAACAGACCAATAACAACAAAAGAAAGAAGATTGAAGATGTAATCAAGACTCTTCCAGCAAACAAAAGCTCAGGCCTGGAGGGCTTCACAGGGAAATTTCACCGACTATTCCAAGAAGAACTAGTGCCAATTCTCCTCAAACTATTTCAAAAAATTCAAGAAGAAGAAAGACTTCCAAACTCGTTTTATGAGGCCAGCCTAATTCTAATTCCAAATCCAGAGAAAGACACTACAAGGAAAGAAAACTACAGACCAATATCCTTGATGAACATACATCCCAATATCCTGAAGAAAATACTAGCAAATCGAATCCAGCAATACATCAAAAAAAATTATTCACCATGAACAAGTGTGATTCATCCCATGGATGAAAGACTGGTAGAATATTCACAAATCAATAAATGTGATACACCACATAAACAAAATGAAAGATAAAATTTATATGATCATACCAATAGATGCTGAAAAAGCATTCGACAAAATCAGCACCCATTTCTGATAAAAATGCTCAGCAATCTGGGAATAGAGGGATCATATCTTGACATAATAAAGGCCATACATGAAAGACCTACAGCCAACATCAGACTCAATGGGGAAAAATTAAAAGCATTTCTCTTTAAGAATAGGAACAAGACAAGGATGCCCAATTTCACCACTCTTATTTAACATAGTACTGGAAGTCTTAGCCACAGCCATCAGGCAGGAATTAAAAATAAAAGGGATCCAAATTGGAAAGGGGGGAGTAAAACTGTCATTATTTGCATATGACATGATATTATACTTAGAAAACCCCAAACACTTCATCAAAAACTTTACTAGACTTAATAAATGATTTTGGCAAAGTAGCAGAATGCAAAATTTACATCAAGAAATCGATGGCATTCTTATACACCAATGATGAACTCACAGAAAAAGAACCTAAAAAAAAAAATCCCATTTACCATTGCTGCAAAAAAATTAAGATACCTAGGAATAAACTTAACCAAAGAAATAAAAGACCTATTTGCAGAAAACTGCAAGTCATTGAAAAAAGAAATAGAGGAAGATATAAAAAAGTGAAAGCACATACCCTGCTCATGGTTTGAAAGAATTAACATCATTAAAATGTCCATACTACCCAAAGCAATCTATAGATTCAATGCAATCCCCATCAAAATACCAATGACATACTTCACAGAACTAGAACAAATACTTCAAAAGTTCAGATGGAACCAAAAAATAACTCGAATAGCCACAGCAATCTTGAAAAAGAACAACAAAGTAGGAGGGATCACATTACCAAATTTCAGGTTATACTGCAAAGCCACTGTAATCAAAACAGCCTGGTACTGGCACAAGAACAGGCATATAGACCAGTGGAACAGAACAGAGAACCTAAAAATGGACCCAAGGCAATATGCTCTATTAATATTTGACAAAGGTGGCAAAAGCATACAGTGGAGTAAAGACAGCCTCTTTAGCAAATGGTGTTGGGAAAGTTGGACAGCTACATGCAAAAAAATTAAACTAGACGATCAATTTGCACCATACACAAGAATAAACTCAAAATGAATAAAAGACTTAAATATGAATCATGAATCCATAAAAATTGTAGAAGAAACAGTAGGCAACAGAATTTCAGACATCATACGCAGCAGAATTTTTACTGATACATCACCTAAGGCAACAGAAACAAAGGAGAAAATGAACACATGGGACTACATCAAACTCAAAAGCTTCTGCACAGCAAAAGATACAATCATCAAAATGGAAAGGCAACCCACTGTATGGGAGAGCATTATTGCCAATGATACATCAGATAAGGGGTTAATTTCCAACATATATACAGTGGTCATACAACTCAACAAAAGAAAAACAAATAACCCAATGAAAACATAGGCAGAGGACTAAATAGACACCTCTCCAAACAGGACACACAAATGACTAAGAGACATATGAAGAAATGCTCAATATCACTAATCATCAGAGAGATGCAAATTAAAACAACAATGAGGTATCACCTCACACCTGTCAGAATTGGTGCCATCAACAAATCATCAAACAACAAGTGTTGGCAAGGGTGTGGAGTAAAGGGGACCCTAGTACACTGCTGGTGGGAATGCAGACTGGTGCAGCCACTATGGAAACAATATGGTGTTACCTCAAAAAATTAAAAATTGAACTTTCATTTGACCCAATTATCCTACTTCTAGAAATATACCCTAAGAAGCCTGAAACACCAATCAGAAAGAATATCTCTAACCCCATGTTCATAGCAGCACTATTTACAATAGCTAAGATTTGGAAACATCCCAAATGTCCATCAGTAGACGAATGGATAAAAAAGCTGTGGTACCTATATACAATGGAGTACTATGCAGCGGTATGAAAGAAAGATCTCTTATCCTTTGAGATGACATGGAGGGATCTGGAAAGTATTATCCTAAGCGAAAGAAGCCAATCAGAGAAAGACAAGTATCATGTGATCTCACTTATCTGTGGAATATAATGGACATAACAGTCTGAGGAATGGGGTAGTCCCAGAGACGTGGAAGTGGGGTACAGACTGACAATCTCCAGCAGAGGGGGTTGGGGGAGAGTTAAACCACAGAACTTATATGCATGTATGTATGAACAATGGACATGGACAACAAAGCTGGGAACAAGGTGGTGAGGGAGGGGGAGTGGTTATCATTGGGGGAAAAAGGAGAAACATCTGTAACAAAAATAAATAAAGTATTTAAAAGAAGGCTATTCTATTGTTGGAATGTACCACACATTGTTGAAGCACCTACCAAAGAACATCTCTTTGTTCTAAGTTATACTAATTATAAATAAAGGTGCTATACACATCTGTGCACATATTTCTGTGTGGACATAAAATTACTTTTCCTATTTTTAGCTTATTGGTATAATTGATAAAATTCTATATACTTAAGGTGTACAGCTTGATGCTTTAATATGTGTATACACTGTGAAGTGATCACCATAAACAAACTTATTAACATATTCATCACTTCCCATAGTTATTGTGCATGTGTGTGGTGAGAACACAACAATTTTTAAGTAATTTCTATAATTAGCAATACTGTTTTGTACTGTTAATTATAGCCACTGTGTTTTACATTAGCTCTCTGGAACTCACTCATCTGGCTTAACTGAAACTTTATATGCTTTGACATGTGTTCATTGCCTTGGGAATAAATACCAAGAGTAAGATTGTCAGATTTTGTAGTAAGAATAGTGGCACCTTTGGAAGACATTGCCAATCTATTATTCAAAGTGGCTATATCATTTTGCATTCCCACCAGCAATGGATGATAGTTTCTGTTGCTCTGCATCTTTGTCAGCCTGAGTGCAGTCAATGTTTGGCACTTTGCCACTCTAGTAGGTGTGATGATAGCTCATTGTTTTAATTTGCAATCCTCTAATGACATATGATGTTGAATATCTTTCTCATTCTGCCTGTATCTTATTGCGTGAGGTATCTGTTAAGGTCTTTGGCCCAGTTTTTAATTGGGTTGTCCATTTTTTTATTGTTGGGTTTTAAGAGTTGTTTTTATGTTTTGGACAACAATCCTTTATCAAATATGTAATTTTCAAATATTTTCTACCATGCTGTGGCTTGTCTTGTCATTCTCTAGCACATTATTGCATTTTAATAAATACTTATTTTAAATAAACTTAGAAGATTAATATACAAAGGCTAGATCTTCCTAATTCAAGCAAATGTCTACAACAATTTGCAGAACAACCCATAAATTCCATGGTATAGCATTTTCATACCTGGGTTTCCTATGAACAACTTCATTAAAAACAAACAAACAGCCCTGGCCAGTTTGGCTCAGCGGTTAGAGCGTCGGCCTGCGGTCCGGAGAGACCCGGGTTTGGTTCCCGCTAAGGGCACGTACTTCCGTTGCAGTTTGTCCCCGGCCCTGGTTGGTCGTGCGGGTGGCAGCCACTCGATGTGTCCCTTCATGTTGATGTTTCTCACTCTCTCTCCCTTCCTCTCTCTCCCTCCCATTCTATCTGTACAAAAAATGGAAAAATATCCTCGGGTGAGGATAAAAAAAACAAAAAAAACCCAAAAACAAACAAACAAACAAAAGAAACAAACAGTGAGAAGTGTTGGTGTTTTGTTGCCTCTAGCTCATTCTCTTTCTTTAAGAAATAAGGACATAAAGAAAGAAAATATTTTTGTACAACTGTATAATATGTTTGTGTTTTAAGCTAAGAGTTATTACAAAAGAGTCAGAAAAAAATAAATTTATAAAGTAAAAACGTTACAGTAAGCTAAGGTTAATTTATTATTGAAGAAAGTATTTGTTTATAAATGTAGCGTAGCCTAGGTGTTCAGTGTGTATAAAGTTTACACTAGTGCACAGCAACACCTAGGCCTTCACAGTCACTCCACTCACTCACAGACTCACTCAGAGCAACTTCCAGTCTGGCAGGCTCCATGCATTGTAAATGCCCTGTACAGATATACCACTATTCATCTTTTATACTGTAATTTCACTCTGCCTTTTCTATGTTTAGATACACAAGTACTTACCAGTATGTTACCATTGCTGGAAGTATTCAGTACAGTAACATATGTACAGGCTTATTGCACAGGAGCAAGGGCTAGCCGTAGGCCTGGGTGTGTAGTAGGCTGCTACATCATCTAGCTTAGTGTAAGTGAAACCCAACACTAACCATACATTAATTTTTACTTTTTTCTTTGGTGACAAGTTTTTTTAAGTATCTTGCAAACACAACAGGAGGCTATCCTTTCTACAACATCAACCATAACCTGCTAACATCTGCTGAAACCAGTCTAATCGACCCAAATCTGCGAAGTTAGCAACTGAGTGTCCCCGACGTGACCTGGAGACCTCAGAAGAACCAAAATTCAGGCTGTCACGGAACTAATATACAAAGATCTGGTTTCCACAAACTCATTTTTGTTTTATTTTTATTTTTTTCTTTATTGACTTTAGAGAGAAAGGAAGGGAGAGGGAGAGAGAGATGGAAACATTGATGAGAGAGAACATCGATTGGCCGCCTCCTGCACGCCCCCCGCTGGGGATCTGGCCCACAACCTGGACATGTGCCCTGACCAGGAATCCAAGGGCTACCTCTTGGTACATGGGCCAACGCTCAACCACTGAACCACACTGGCCGGGCCACAAACTCATTTTTGAAGTGGAGGGTACCAGAAACTGTTGCTCACTCAGAAAGAAAGCCAACACCACAAGGATTGCATGACTTCAACCAATCAGACCTCGCCAAATCGAAATTCCTTTATACTTACTCTTGCCCTTCCCCATATCTTACCCTAAGGGTCTAAGTTCCAAAATTGTCTAATCAGGTCCCTGCAAGCCAGTCTTCATGAATACAGATCATCTCCTCTTAACCCTTTGCACTGACCTCAGGCCTTTGTTAGGGGAGAGTTTTGTCTCAGGCGTCCTTGTCTGGCTGCCTGACAAACAAACCCTTTTCTCTTGAAAAGCTGTTACCTCAGACTTTGGGGTCCTGCGCATCATGGGCAGCGAACCTACAGAGCCAGTTCCATGGTAAGATAAATGTGCACTCTGTGTGCACACAACCACGATGTTGCTTAAAGATGCGTTTCTCAGAATGTATTCCCATCATGAAGTGATGCATGACTGCATATGTGTGTGTATGTATATATATAAATATACATATATACATACACACACATATATATATTTAATAAGTCAATTCAATTAAAATTTACTTATTTTGTAAGTTTGTTAATTAGGTTTTAACTTTGCAAATACTAAGTCGACCATCTCAGTACCATTTATTTAGTTAGTTTCTTTTGCTACTTAATTTCTACTTGGGACAAGTTGTATGGTAGTATGTGTGCTCTAAATTTTCTAACCACTGATTGTTATAATAGTATAAACACATTTGGTTATTGCAGTTTCCCAATACTTCTGATAGTTTAAATTTTCTCACAACTTTTTGTTTTTTTTCTTCTGGCTATATTTAGATTTACTTTATTTGATTAACTTAAAGTTCACCTGGGATGTCATTAGAATTGCAACAATTTTGCACATTAGTTTGATAGCACATTTTTATTGTAATTAGATTTTTGAAATATTCCATGTAAGTCTATCCAATTAAAAATATGTCTATGTAATAGTTATGTGCACATACCAGCTTAAAAATCCACAGGAATCCAAGACAAATGGAAACATACATCTATGAAAAACTTATACAAGTAGGTTCATAGCAGTATTATTCATTTTAGCCCAAAAGTAGAAATGATTCAAATGTCTGTCCATCAACTGATGAATAAAAAAGTAAAATGTGGGGTATTATTTGGCAAGAAAGAGTAATTCTATTACAACATATATGTTAGCAGATCTTATGCTAAGTAAAGGCAGCATGTCACAAAGACCATACATTATAATTTTATTTATATAAAATGTCCAGAAAAGCAAAATATTCTGAGACAGTAATCAAATTACTGACTGCTTAGGTCTAGGAGTATTGCAGGGGAAATGAAGAATGACTGTTAACGGTTTAAGTGTCCCTGTTGATGGTTTATGTGATAAAGGTATTCTACAATTAATATGGTGGTGATTGCTTAAATTTGTAAACATAGTAAAAAATTGAAGTATACACTTTAAATGGATAAGTTGTATAATATGTGAATTATATTTCAATAAAGCTGTTAAAAATCTGCAGCATGCTAAGTGTACCTCTCTATAGTTATATTACCTCTGCTTCTCTGCAAAGGTAACCACTATCTTTAATTTTGTACATATTTATTATTTTATTGTATGTCTTTATGTATAGTACAAAGTATTATTGCCTCTTCTGAAACTGATTAAAATGTTATACTACATATGTTCTTTTAGAATTTTCTTTTTGTTTCCTCAATGTTATATTAATGAAAGTTATCTATGTTGACCTGTAAAGCTATAATTTACTTAATTATCTAAAGAAACTATAATTTATTTATTCACTCAACTCTTGCTGGACATGTGGGTTATTTCTATTTCTTTCTACTATAGATAATGCTCCTGTGGACACACAGTATTTATAATTTCCAGTAAGTAATATGGCAAGTTTCCACCCACTTTTATGGTCTTAACTACTTCTCAGCAGTGTTATAACCTGCTATAGATACTGTTCATGTAGAAAGTCTCTCTAGGTATTGAATGTTGGTGTTACTATTGTAAATGGGATCATTTCTTTTACTATATATTTAACTGGTTATTAGTGGTCTATAAAAAGTTATTTTCTAAATATTCATTTTGTTAACTTTGTTCACAGTAAATCTAAGTGTATTTCTTTGATCCTCTCGAGTTTTCCAAAATAATAGAATGCAATGTCCTCTTTCCGGTAGGTATATTTCCTATTGCTGTTACATGACATTGTATTATCTAGGTGTTTCAGAATTATGCTATTAGAAAGACTTTTTGTATCTTTCAATATCTCTGGTTTTTCCCAATTAACTATATGAGTAGATCCTAGTTAGAAATAGGCTTTTTTCATCAGTTTAATAAATTATCTTCTATTAAAAATTTAGTAAATTTGTATTATTTATTTTGAAATCTACAGAGAGTATGTTTTTCTCTTTTGACATATTAATCTGTTATTGCCTATAAATAGATTTTTAACATTTAAATCACCATATTTTAAGATCATTTAAAATACTTATTCAACAAGATCATTCAGAAGTTTTAACCATTTCCTTTTAACATTCCATTTATCCATAGCAAATAAGCATTAACTAATTTTCAGTTACAAGTTGTTTGCATTTCCTTAAACTCTTAATCTCTTAGTTTCCCAGTTAAGACTGTTTAGTGAGTTGCTTCCTTAAATCATTCTCCTTATCATGATTTTTAATATTTCATAATTCTTTCTTATCTACTTATGATTCCTTATTTAGAGTCTAGTGATTACTCAGTAACCTCATGATAATAAGACATTATGACAAAAACCTTGAAAATTAGAATGACGATAATTTATACCAATTAATCACTTTCCGATTAATACATAGTTTGTGGTAGGACTCTGTGTGCAGTAGTTGATTCACAAGGGTGTTCAGCCCATGAGATGAGTAGGAACCACACTAAGGCCTCAGCTCTCCTCACCGCGCTGTGTGTCTCAGTCTCCAGGAAGCATTTCTGCTCCTTGGCCAGAAGTACTCTAGGTTAGTGGCAACCCCACTATCGAGGAACAAAATTAGGCTACAGATTGGTATCTAATCTTTATTTTTTATTTTTTAATCCTCACCTGAGGATATTGATTTTGGGGGGGGGACAGAAACATCAATAAGTTATCTCCTGCAGGTACCCCGACAGGGGATCAAACCCGAAACCTTTTGATATATGGGATGACACTCCAGCCAAGTGAGCCAGCTGTCTAGGGCTAATCTTTATTTTTTATCTTTTATTAGAGGAATGGTTCAAGAAGCCAAAAATATGCTTTAAGAGTAGAAGCATTATAGCTTCTATCACTTGGGTGACATATAATTTATTGCCCAAATAGGGACACTTTTGTAAATGAAAAGCTTTAGTAATTACACTGGGGCAACAAAAGTAAACTTAAACCTTTGTGGGTGAATCAAGACATTTGGTCAACCAAACCTTAGTATCTTTAAGTACCCCCTTGTGGGAGAGAAATAAAAGAGACAAAGCAAAAAAGGGCAAAAATGAGACAAAGATAGTTCTGTGTTTGGCACAGCAGAGGTAAAAAAAAAATATTAAAATCTCAGGATGGCGGATACATGTTTATTAAAAAAAAAGTTAAGTAGTAAGATCTTCACTTCTGAAAATGTTTATTCAGTCTCTCTATATCTTTCATCTATTTCCTCACCCACCCCCATCTCTTAATAGATATTATAAGCATAGAGATGTCAGAAAGAAATAACCTTGTTTTATTACACAAATAAATTCACCAAGCCCTGGCCGGTTTGGCTCAGCAGTTAGAGCGTTGGCCTGCAGTCCAGAGAGACCCGGGTTCGGTTCCTGCTAAGGGCACGTACCTTGGTTGCAGTTTGTCCCCGGCCCTGGTTGGGTCATGTGGGTAGCAACCACTCGATGTGTCTCTTTCACGTCGATGCTTCTCTCGCTCTCTCTTTCTCTCCTATTCTATCTGAATAAAATGTGGAAAAATGTCCTCGGGTGAGGATTAAAAAAAAAAAAAAATTAAATTCATCATGATGTTCATTACAACTGTGGGTGCCCTAACTTATGAAATTTGTCTTTGGAACACCTTTTACATAACAAGAATAATGGGAAAAAATATTTCAACTCTATAAGATATATATTATTCACAACCATAAATATGTCAAATATTTATCTTACCATATTAAAATAAATTTTAAATCACATTTATCTTTAAGTGTGTCAAATAGATATTTGTGGTATTTTTTTTTAAGAGAAAACAAAATTACTGTTTTCTTCTATTCAAGAATTCTTTCAACTTTACCTGTTTGCCACATTGCTTCTGAGTTGAGTGGTGTAGTGAAACCTTGTGGCTGATGCTTTAAGGTATATAATGAGTCCAAGCAAGGTAAATTGCTGGTCACCTGGTCACCTTTTTTGTCAATAACATGAAACATTTGCTTTCAGTAATAGTTCTCAGCCAGTCATTCCTAGAGCTGCTTGTTTGTCTTTTTGCTTTTAATTTCTGTGAAATAGAATGAACATGGGAAAAGCACTAAGAGCTACTAAAAACTGCCTACAGTTCAGACTGTCCTTTGTCTGCCTTGTGATCTCTGACACTGCTTTTAGAGAGACCCAGTGGGTAAAGATTAAGAAAAAAAAATTAAAGTGTTTCTTAGGGCTTTTAAGTAGGACCTATCACTGTGTTTTCAATGATTTGATGACCATTATCTATTTATTAAAATTAGTAACTCTACTCTGGCCAGTGTGGCTCAGCGGTTGAGCATTGACCCATGCACCAAGAGGTCACTGGTTCAATTCCCAGTCAGGTCACATGCCCAGGTTGTGGGCCAGGTCCCCAATGGGGGGCATGCAGGAGGTGGCCAATCGATGTTCTCTTTCATCGATGTTTTTTATCTCTCTCTCCTTTCCCTTCTTCTCTTTCTAAAAATAAAAAAAATAAAAAAATAATTCTTAAAAAATTAAAATAAAATTAGTAACTCTAAAGGAGTAGGTGTCTAACATAGGAATCCAGATATTTTATATTACTGAGAAAAGGCAGAGTGGAAATTTTTACATTTACTGCAGAACAGAAAATGAGTCTGTTTGAAGTGAGCTGAAAAACTCATTGAAAAGAGTTTTTCCTCTTTCTTATTAACCAAGTAACCAAGTAATTTTTACTCATTGGTTCATGTAGTCATTCATTCAATAGACATACATGGGTACTAATTATAAACTAGCATCAAATTTTCTTGCAAGATTATAATCTAGTGAATACTAGATAGGACTGTGATATATATTCTAGCCTCCAAAAAAGAAAGCATGACAGAGAGGATAAGAAATGGTATAAAGAGAGGAAAATAGGTGTGCCTTGAAAATCTGTATGTAAAGTAACATTTCACCTATCTGCAGATTAGAATTCCAGCAACTTCAAACATAGCTCATACTAATCAAGGAAGAACAATAATGTGGGGGAAATTTAACTGACTTTATATCTATTATGGTCCAGACAGTATGTTAAGAAGGCTTAATTACATGATCGAATGTGTTCAACAGAAACTAAGCAAAATAGCCTCACTATGCTTATATATGAAATAAAAAGGCTCAGCAAATGTAG
This sequence comes from Molossus molossus, assembly GCF_014108415.1. Lineage (NCBI taxonomy): Eukaryota > Metazoa > Chordata > Mammalia > Chiroptera > Molossidae > Molossus > Molossus molossus. The sequence goes on from NW_023425348.1 coordinate 2,459,209, forward strand.
GTCAAATCAAATCTGAAGCTGTGTGTGAGCTGAAAGCCCATGAAAAGGACAAGCAACGTTGTCCTCAGATGACGTCTTTCTTGTAGCATTATCTGTGTAGATTTACACAACTGGTAGAAAAAGAACTGTGTGTACAAAACACAAGAAAAATATTGGGGAAGAGTGGGGAGGATATTAGAGTTTGAAAATTTATATCTCATTTTTTTAAAAAAAGTAAGCAGTTTTAACCAATTCAGCTCTGTAAGGCTGCTTCTGAGACACCGTGATTTTCCTTTCCATGCAGAGCAATTTTTGGAAAGGACACAGTGCTGCTTACTGAACCAGGGCTTGGTCCTGCCTAGCATTTTTCTTTTCATCTCATTTATGATTACTTTCAGGAGACAGAGAAAGGTGAAGAGAGAGAGTTCTACAGCTTTCCTACATACATTTCTTAACCTTCTGAGATTGGCATCCATTGTGGTTTAGAGAACATTTTAGCATTTGCTGTCACTGTTTAATTTTTACTATATAGTTTTACATTTACATTAGAATTACATTGTGATGTGTTTATAAATATTTTGGTAGAATACACAATGGGAAATGAATAGAGAAACCAAAATAATTGTTTTTATTGTTTTATCAGATGCCATTGCTTACCTATGTAACAGTAGTGAAAATAGAAAAGAAAAAAAGGTGATGTATATATTATTTTAATTTTTTTCCTTCCTATCTAGTTAAAAATGTCTATTTGTAACTCATGCTTTTTTGTTAATGCTTGAAATTTTTTCTTCTCTGTCTAGCATTAAACTTCTCTTAAAACAACTCCCCCCGCAAATATATATATATAATTTGTTTGATAATATACTTATTGATTTCTCTGCCTACTGGTATATGATTTTATATTAACTTGACATCTTTTTGAGTTCTGTAGCATTAATATTTTCCCTTGGATTTGTAGCTTCTCTTTTAGATGTTGCCCAAGGTCACATTGCAAATCTAGAAGCTATACACATGCAAAGTGTTATTATGATATTATAGTTATGTGATATAAACCAATACATTTTTCTTATGCGCTATAAAGATACAACTGAAATGAAAAAGTGATGGATTGACAGCTACATTCCACTGTGTCCTGATTACAGAACCATCAACCTTTTCCTTTCATGCTAGCTTGCCAAGTGTTTGCGAAACTTATCAGAGTTCCTCCCATTTGTTTCATTTATCATTTTTTCATAACTAGGGAACTTTAAATGCATATTAGTATTTTTTTTAAAAAAGTAATTTAACAAAGTGTCCTAAACAGATTAGAGACAAAATAAAGGAAAAGAAAATCTAGGTCACTGGTTTCAGTGTGTATAAAATTAACATGGCTTAAAGGTATATATTCTTGTTTATATCCTATATTTTAGCAGCTAAAATAACTTTATAATTTTTAGTGATTCTTACACAAAACCTTGTGACAAGTGAGAAGTTCAACCTGAACCACTTAAAAACCACTGAAAAAACAATAACACCTGTAATTCCATTATCTTTGTATTTTTTCTTTATAAAAATGTCCATGAGGTTATATTTATAGCACATCTAATCATTCATTATGTGAGCAGGTTTTGGTAAAGTTTCCAATTTTGGAACTGCTGTCCAAATGCACTTTGCACTAATTCATAGACAGTATAAAAAAATAAATAAATAATGGTGTGCTTATTGCAGATCAAACAAAATACAAAAACTACTATAACTGCATATAGTGTCAATGCTATGTTACTTCTCTTCTATTGAACACTTATTTATAATCTCCAAATTATCTGTCATAAAATTGTATTTTTTTAAGGTAATAAAAATTACTTAGCTATACCATCTTTTCTCTTTTTAGAAATCTTGCTAGAAATAATCTACTATAATCACCATAACTAGTAATGAGCACACAACACAAATGCTCACACACCATAAAAAAATTTAAAAGCAGCCCTGGCCTGTTTGGCTCAGCGGTTAGAGTGTTGGCCCGTGGACCAGAGAGTCCTGGGTTCTGTTCCCACTAAGGGCACGCACCTCGGTTGCAGTTTGTCCCTGCCCCAGTTGGGGTTGTGTGTGTGGCAACCAATCGATGTAGACATTTGATGTTTCTTTCTCTTCCCCCATCTCTCCCTCCTGCTCTATCTGAAGATAAATGCAAAAATGTCTTTGGGTGAGGATAAAAAAAAAAAAAAGGAAATTTAAAAGCATTTTTTATTTATTCTAATATAAGCTTTTTATACCCAAAATCTCTCAGTGTTTTTTTATTAGGGTATCATTTAAACATTTTATTACATTTCTGGGGTGACATTGATTAATAAGATTACATGGGTTCCGAGTATAAAATTCTATGCCATATCATGTATATTGCATTGTGTTCTCGCCATTCAAATTCTAGGCTCCTTCTGTCACCATATATTTGACCTCCTTTACCCTCTTCTACCGCCCCTCACCCCTTTCCCTCTGTTAAACACCATACCGTTGTCTATGTCTATGAGTCTTATTTGTTAGTTTGTCTCATTTGTTACTTTGTTACTTTCTGTTTTATACCCTACACTGAGTGAAATTACATGGTTCTGGACTTATTCTGTCTGACCTATTTTGCTTAGCATGATGTTGTCAAGATCAGTTCATGTTGTGCAAACGGAAGTCTTTTCTTGTGGTTGAATAGTGTTCCATTGTTTCTATGTACCGCATTTTCTTTAACTTATTACCCACCAACAGCTTTTGGTTGTTTCCAATAATGCTGCAATGAACACAGGGAGTATATATCTTTACAAATAATTATTAAAAAAATATTTTGTATGTTTTTATTCATTTTTTAGAGAGAGAGATAGAAATATCAATGAGAGAGAAACATTAATTGGCTGCCTCCTACATGGCCCCTACTGGGGAATGAGCCTGCAACCCATGCATGTACTCAGTCCACTGAGCCATACCAGCTGGGCACAAATGAATGTTTTTAAATTTTTCGGGTAGATACCTACAAAAGATTGCTAAATCATATGGTAGCTCTATTCTTAATTTTGGGGGGAACCGCCATACTTTTTCCCATAGTGACTGTACCAATTTACATTTCCACCAGAAGTATATCCTTTTTCTCCACAACCTCTCCACAACATTATTTCTTGTCTTGTTGAGAATAGCCATTCTAACAGGTGTGAGGAGGTATCTTCTTATGGTTTGGATTTTTATTTTCCTCATAGCTAGTGAAGTTGAGCATCTTACCTCTATCTCCTGTCCATTTGTATGCCTTCTTGGGAGAAGTGTCTGCTTAAGTTCTCGGACCATTTTAATTAGATTTTATAGTTGTTTATTGTTGGGTGGTATGAGTTTTTGTGTATATTGGATATTGCCCTATGTATAAAGTATTGTTTGCAAATATCTTCTTTTATTGGTTGGTTGCTTTTTGGTTTAGTTGATTTTTTTTTTTTTTTTTGCAAAACCTTGTAATTTCATTTATTTTTGCTCTTTCTCTTCCCTTACTTGCTTTTGCTCTGTGGCCCACACTCACCCTTGTGCTCACCTGTTCTCGCCCAGGGCCATGTGGCCTTAAGCATCTGCCTAGCCCATGGCCATGCAGTCCACACATATGGTCTGCATCTGAGAACACAAGCTAAGCTAGCCAGATGCTGGACTAGACTAGACTTTCATAAAGAACAAAAATTCTGGGCAGTGGCCTGAATTCTGGCCCTGTTGAAGACACGATTAGACTAATTCCACGGAAAAATGGACAGAGGTGGGACCTTGGAGGGGAACCCCCTTAATTTCACATCATCCATAAAGCCTTCCACGAAACCCCATCTTCCCTTGGGGGCCTCAGGAAATTCTTTACCTTACAGTACCTTAAGAACGCCACTTCCACCGATAACAGTTTTTGACAAAGGAGCCAAAAATACAATTGGTCATAAAAAATCTTGTTGGTAAATGGTTCTGAGAAAATTGGAAAGCCACATGCAAAAACCATGAAAGTAGACTGCTATTTGTCACTGACACAAAATTTAACTCAAAATGGATCACAGGATGTCACTTTTTAAAGTTATCAAACCACCCTGGCCAGTTTGGCTCAGCGGTTAGAGCGTCGGCCTGCGGTCCGGAGAGACCCGGGTTCGGTTCCCGCTAAGGGCACGTATTTCGGTTGCAGTTTGTCCCCGGCCCTGGTTGGTCGTGCGGGTGGCAGCCACTCGATGTGTCCCTTCACATCGATGTTTCTCTCTCTCTCTCCCTTTCTCTCTCTCCCTCCCACTCTATCTGTACAAAAAATGGAAAAATATCCTCGGGTGAGGATTAAAAAAAAAAATTAAAGTTATCAAACCACCCAGCAAAAGGATTTTTATAGGACAATTCAGGCGGGGGTAAAATGTTGAGTGTGGCCCTATATCTAAGTAGAGAAAGCAAGGACAGGTAGTTATCACCCAATGGATAGATTTAATTTCCTGACTTCTGAAAGTACAGCTGAGAAGCAGAAAGGAACAAAATCCTGTTGCCAAACATGCTGCTAAATTACCATTCACACAGCCATGAGATGTGCAATCTCAATTGTCTTTTAAAGGAACATCCTGTTCAAATAACGATTATGTACTTCACATTCATCCTCATACAGGAAAAGGTTTATTATAATTCATTTATAACCTTGGAAAAACATAACAACATCTCAATTTATGTTAAACTAAGATAAAAAAAAAAAAGAATTATATTTGCAATACAAAGGAGCTGTAGCATGGAGTTTGCAATCAAGCAGGTTGACTATTTTTCCTGGAGAAAGTATTAGTAGCCTTTTAGGGCAATTCTGCTCTCACATCCACAGCATAAATCCACATGTTCTCAACTGATTATAGGTGCATTCAGGTGTCTGCGAGGTAGTTGTGGCCTTTGAAAATCCAGGGTAACATTCATGTCTTCATTTTCTCATTCATCTCACCCAGCAAAGCATAGGAGAAATTCTGAGGTCTAATTTTTCAGACTTGACCTCTCTGTGATCCCACATGTTATTCACAAAATAAATAAAATGATTTTTCAGATTTACCACTTAAATTCTCCTTTTAGCTCCATCCCTCTTCAGCTGAAATCAGTTTATGAGTCTGCCAAGATGTACTGATCAATCATCTTTTATCAAACCTGTCTTTTTTGTATGTATAAACAAAGACAGTATTGCCCAGCCAGTGTGGCTCAGTGCCTTTGACCCATGAACCAAGAGATCCCCTGTTTGATTCCAGGTCAGGGCACATGCCCAGGTTGTGGGCCCGATCCTCCAGCATGCAGGAGGCAGCCAATTGATGTTTTCTCTCATTGATGTTTCTCTCTCTCTCTCCCTCTTCCTTCCTCTGTCTTTCAAATCAATAAAGAAAAAAAACAAAGACAGTATTATTTTCCTACCTCTACAACTTCCTAACTCAATTTTCTCTCATATGTCAGGTTAATTACTTAGCTTACAATGACAGTCTCTTAGAGTCTCTATATTTCTCAGATCCTCTTCTCTTTCACTGGATTACAGAAAGTGGTCTCCCCACACCTGATACAAATATTAGAGAAAATGACTCTGGAAAGCTGCACATCTAAGAAAATCTTTGATATGCATGTATGCAGAGCTATTTTGTCCTTTTCTAAGGACAGTCTTATCTATCCTACATAAGACTGAGCCTGGGGAAGACCAGGAGCATGCTGAATGTAATTAGAAAGTTGGTAGGAACTGGTTTAACTTTCTACATCACAGATCTAAAGTAAAAGAGTATATGCATGCCCTGAAAAAGAAAGGACAATATGCTTTTCTTTAATTTCTCATTTACTTTTTCAAAAGTTTGTGAACAGAGCCATGAACAATGAGCCTGTACCATATAAAAAGGCTGACAGTTGAGGACATCTTTGACAAAGATAATATGTTTTGAAAATGTTCATTGTTTTTGTTAAGTTGCTGAGAACTGGGAAGAGGGGGATAAGTAGAGAAGGGCAGCTGGAAGGAAGAAGGAAAGTGCCCTCACTAGCAGAACATTGCAGAGTAGCTTTGCTTCTTCTGCCAGAGGCTCTGCTTCCTGTCACTAGTGAAAAAAGATGGGATGACGAGCCAAGCATCCCCCGGGCTTTTGGAAGAAGATGAGAAAGTCCCGGAAGGATCTGGGTCTCTATGAATGCATTGTGCTTCATTTTTAATTCCTCTCTGATTCCTTGAATGGACCAAATTTGAGCGAGGTTGCTATATTTGCATAGGAAGAGCACCATGGACTATTGGCCTCATTAGGAAGGCCTTGGGGAATTTACGCAGCTCCTATAGGCAATCAGGACTGGTTCTTATAAACTGAGGGCTCTCTGAAATGAAAATTGGGTGATGCATTTTTAAGGGCTAATCAAATGACTCACCAAGGGAGACCGAGGAGAGGATTCCACGCATGTCTATAAACACAGCCACACAGCATTAGAGTATAAAGAATAGATGTCCTTTAGAAGACAATAAACGAGAAGGGGGAAATTCCACAGGTCATTTTTGTGGGACTTCTTAACCACAATGGGAAGGGAATGGGTGACATTCTCCCAACAAACTTCATACTTGTGACTTTTGACAATTTTTTTTTTTTCACTGAGTCAATGGGCAAGGACATAATCGGGGTTTTTAAAGGACAGAGTGCTAAATCGGGAGGTGATGGAAATAGAGGGAGGTAAAAATGATACAGTAATAGACCTGGCTTGACCTCTTATTAACTATCATTTGGAAAAAACAACAGGCCAACCAAATTGTTTAACTACAATGTGCCAGAGACTCATTACCTGCCAGCAACCTAGAAGTATCTCCAACTAAATCTATTCCTCTAAAGGTAGGATAAAGTAGCCACTGTATTGCAGAGTCTAATTTCTGATTTCTATATGTTATCAACTCTCAGACAATTAAGTAGCCCAATTTTATACAGTATCTCTTACTCCTAGTCCCTGCTTCCTACATCTAAGACCCTGGGATGCGTTGCCTCATGTTCTCCTTGCTCCTGTGATATGACTCTGCAGCCCTTTCTCCTGTCTACAGCTCGACCTCTACTTTCTCTCCAGTATATCTCCCCTTTTCAAACCTTGGAAGTATTCTGAAGGACTCATCTTGCCAAAGCTTTTACAGTTTTGGAATTATAATTTAATCTAATAATTAAATCTAGATGAGACAGATTGATAAGAGAAAAACAACCAAATATATTTGCATATGTAAGCATGAAAACTCCACCCATACACATGACAGAATTAGGGACAGAAAGGGAAAATAGGGTGTAGAGGATGTTTTGAACTAAGGGTGATACAAGGAGCCTTGGCACTTCAGAGGGGAGGAAGGTTATTGCAGGACAATAAGAAGATCAGACATTTAGTAGTTAGTACTTTGCCCTTTCCTGTAAGTAGGTCATAAAACGTTATTTCTGTTCAGTCTTATTATGGGCAAGTCTCCTTGTTTAAATTCTTTAAGGGAGAGATAAAAGTTTCTGATGAGTCTCCAGGGTCTTGATTGCCTTTAGCTCAAAATAATTTACATCCCAAATTGGTCCATTTCGGTAAGGTCTATTCTGACTCCTATAACACCCAATTGTATGCAAAATCCTTCTAGTGATGGTAAAGTTAATAGATTGATTCTAATGGTATAGTAGTAAGGGAAAGAATATAATGAAACAAATAAACTGTCAATAGTAAGTGGTATTAAGAATCTTTTGGTTCAGCCCAGCTGGTGTGGCTCCATGGATTGAGCATCTCCCATGTACAGAGATGTCCTGGTTCGATTCCTGGTCAGGCACAAGCCCGGGTTATGGGCTCCATCCCCAGTAGGGGGCATGCAGGAGGCAGCCGATCAATGTTTCTCTCACATCAATGTTTCTATCTCTCTCTCCCTTCCTCTCTCTAGAGAAAATCAGTAAAAACATGTTTAAGAAAATAATCTTTTGGTTCAGGTATAATTGCAAGAATATCACATCAAATGGTTGACAATTCACTTGTACTGAGTATAAATGCCAGAAAGAAATAAACTACACTAGCTATGGGATTTAAAAGAAGGAACACAATAAACAATTTAATCTAAGCCTCACGTTCTTAAAACTTGAAATGTTAATAACTCAAGAAAAAATTAATTATGGGGTCTCATGATGCCTACCACTCTGTGCAAGGGCTTCTGCTAATTTCTGCCTCTATAAAGGGAGTTTCTTATTGAAAAGAAGTAATGCGTCTCTGGTAGGAACAGGAAATTGTGTCCCAAGTTTACTTCTAGTGTAAGGAAACAAAATTTGCAACCCCAAATAAATGTCTTTGACATAGGGATTATTTTAGGCAGACCATTTTTGTTAAATTGCAGGCATAGAAATGCTCTAAAACTGAGTAGAAGTTATCTTTTGCAAGAGACATCTACTTGTACAAACGAAATCTCCATCTATAAGGGTGTCTCCCTAGCTGTACCAGGGAGAGAAGGAAAATCTTACCTCAAAACTCTTGGCAATACTGCAGGCAGTAACTTCAGTCTGTGAAAGAACCTTAGCTTTGTTTACTGGGTTTTTCTTGACAATGTCATAACTGGCTCCCCACCCCCAACATCTTCAAGATGGTGACTTCAGTCCTTTTGGGGACTTACTCAGTTTCCCTGAATCTCACGCATGTATACATATTAAATTTTTGTGTGTTTTTTTTCCTGTTAATTAGTTTTAGATCAAGTTAATTATTAGGCCAGCCAAAAAAACCTAGAAGGATAATTTTTTATTTATTTATTGATGTTTAGAGACAGAAGGAGAGAGAGAGAGAGAGAGAGAGAGAGAGAAACATTGATGAGAGAGAACATCCATTGGCTGCGTCTTGCATGTCCCCCACTGGGTACCAAGCCCAAATCCTGGGAGTGTGCCTTGACCGCGAACCCAACCGGCGACCTCTTGGTGCATGGGTCGACACTCAAGCACTGAGCCACACTGGCCAGGCAACCCTAGAAGGATAATAGAAGTTTTTTCCTCCTCTATACTAGTCTAGTCTTCCCTCACAGCTTGGGCCTGGGGTGGGAGCGCAGGGCTGCGTGAAGTCCACAGATAAGGTGACCATAGCATTTGTGTGCCAAACTGGGATAGTTTGCGAGTAGAAATGCATGCTAACCTAGCAGAACAGCAGGCCAGTTGGTACATCAGGACATGGTACAGAAAATGGAAATGGGACCAAAACCGACACAATGAGAGCAAACGAGAGAATTTCAGGTGACAAGGTCATCTAACAGCCTGCTACTCCTTCAGATTGCCAGGCATAAATCTGTCAGGCACTTTCAGAGGCTGTGAAAGAGACTATTAATCAGTATCTATCTCTCATTCTTTTTTTTTCCTCATCCGAGGACATTTTTCCATTTTTTGTTCAGGTAGAGTGGGAGGGAGAGAGAGGAACAGAGAGAGAGAGAGAAACATCGATGTGAAAGGAACACATCGAGTGGCTGCCACCCGCACAACCGACCAGGGCCGGGGACAAACTGCAACCGAGGCACGCGCCCTTAGCGGGAACCGAACCCGGGTCTCTCAGGACCGCAGGCCGATGCTCTAACCGCTGAACCAAACTGGCCAGGGCTATCTCTCATTCTTGTATAGTAATAGAACTTTTGATTGAACTCATGTCAGTCCAGCTAAAGTTTGTATTTTTCTTTGTTTTCCCTACCAACTCTCTTGCAGCTATCCTTAGCCAAATGATTAGGTTTTTCCCAAAGAGAAGTTAGTGAAATTTATGTGTGTCTGGGCCCAGGGATGGCTGCCCAACAATGGCGTATTGATTATTTCAGATTAAAATTACTTGACAAATAGCAGGAGCTAGAGGAACTGCCTTACTGTCCTACCTCTTTCAGTGCAGGAACAAACTCCATGTGAGAGGTGCCTTTCCCGCTCCTGAGGGCTGAGACACCTTAGCACAGCTTCGTGCAAACCGGACTTAAAAAGCCTGTATCAACAAACCCAGTAATGCCTTCGTAATTCCCGTTCCAAGTCTAAACCTTGTTTAGATTTCTTTCTCAAGAGCACTAACTTTCTTGGTCCTGTTAATTTCTCAAATTTTTTGTTTGTCTAAACGTTTAAAACTGTGTCTTGTTTGATCATTCCTTTGAGCCACATTTTGTGATCTGGGCATCGCATTGTGATTTCCACCCATCCACATGTATTAAATTGGTTTTTCTCTTGTCAATCTAGTCTTCTGTCAGTTCTATTGTTTTATCAGTAGTCCAGCCATAAGAACTAAAGACAGGTAGATGGGAGAAATCTCCCCACTCCCAACATATGCTATGTCTATTTGATGTACTTAAAGTAAATGAAATATACTCTCTTCTTCCCCTGGTTCTGTTTCTTCATAATGGTCTGCAGGCTGAACTTGATGTAAGCTGAAGCAGCTGCCTTAAACCCTAACAAGATGGTCTAAGCCTGGATTCCCAACACCCCAACATTATCAGCCCTGGAACACTGTACACAGACTGTTAATTGAGAAGGAAATAAAATTCTATCTTGCTGAAGCCCTGATACATAAACTTCATCCAGCAGTCAAATGTATGTGCCGATGACAGGGTGTCTTTGTTTCAGTCCTCTCATTAGAGAGAAACAGAAACTTAGTCCTTCCTTCCACATTCACTGGGAAGAATGAGAGGTGTCAGCCAGTTCCAGCTCATTAGCCGACACAGGCCCACTTTGTCAGAGGCAGCCACAGTCTGATCCTTTTTTTTTTTGATATTTTGTTCAGATAGAGAGAAACATCGACGTGAAAGGGACACATTGAGTGGTTGCCACCCTCACGACCCAACCAGGGCCAGGGACAAACTGCAACAGAGGTACGTGACCTTAGCGGGAACCGAACCCGGGTCTCTCTGGACTGCAGGCCGACGCTCTAACTGCTGAGCCAAACCGGCCAGGGCTTCTTTCTTTTTTTAATCCTTACCCGATGACATTTTTGCATTTATCCTCAGATAGAATGGGAGAGAGAGAGGGAGAAAGAGAGAGAGAGAAATATCAATGTGAGAGAAACACATTGAGTGGTCGCAACACACATGACCCCAACCCAGCCGGGAACAGACTGTATCTGAGGTACTGCCCTTAGTGGGAACCAAACCCAGGACTCTCTGGTCCTCGGGCCAATGCTCTAACCACTGAGCCTAACCGGTCACGGCTCTGATCCTTTTCTGAATTGTATTCTAGGTTTCTTTAATCTAATAATAATAATAATAATAATGGTCATTTGTGGCCAAGCATAATTCAAGTTCAAAATAAGTTAAGAACTGCTTTCTCAATGACTGAGATTTAACTACATCTCAGGGCTGAGTTTGAAGTCAGAAAATCACATAACAGTCACAACTTGAATACCATCACCAAGAACTGAAATTTACCAAGAGCTGAAGACCAGAGACTTCAACGTTTTTCTTGCTCTCAAGGTTCGAAACAGGGAAGAGATCATGACGAAAAGTCTAGTTGTGACTTTTCTTGACACATAATGGTGCTGTAACAAGACAATACTCTAAAATGTGGCCTTCTTGGGACTCTAGTGCACTGCTGGTGGGAATGCAGACTGGTGCAGGCACTGTGGAAAACACTATGGTGTTACCTCAAAAAATTAACAATTGAACTTCCATTTGACCCAGTGATCCTGCTTCTAGAAATATACCCTAAGAAGCCTGAAACACCAACCAGAAAGAGTATATGTACCCCCATGTTCATAGCAGCACTATTTACAATAGTAAAGATCTGGAAACAATCCAAGTGTCCATCAGCAGACGAATGGCTAAAAACGTTGTGGTACATATACACAATGGAGTACTATGCAACTGTAAGAAAGAAAGATCTCTTATCCTTTGAGATGACATGGAGGGATCTGGAAAGTATTATCCTCAGCAAAACAAGCCAAACAGAGAAAGACAAGTATCATGTGATCTCACTTATCTATGGAATATAATGAACATAACAGTGTGAGGAATGGGGTAGTCCCAGAGACGTGGAAGTGGGGTACAGACTGACAATCTCCAGCAGAGGGGGTGGGGGAGAGATAAACTACAGAAGTTATATGCATGTATATATGAACAATGGACATGGACAACAAAGCTGGGGACAGGGTGGTGAGGGAGGGGGAGGGGGAATCAGTGGGGGGAAAAGGAGAAACATCTGTAACAAAAATAAATTAATAAAAAATAAATAAATAAATATAAAAATGATAGAACTCATAAAATGTGGCCTTCTTTATCACACTAATAAATGCCTGAAGTTAAAAAAAAAAAAAGAGTCAGGGTGCTGGGAGCTCCTTCAGAGAAGCCATGGGATCATGGGAGGAACACTGGGCCAGGACTCAGATGACGTTTTCCTGCTTCATCACCACATCTCCCTCACGTGTGGCCTGCAGCTTGGGGCTGCGTAGCCCAGAGAACGCTTAAGGAGGACCAGTTTCCTGAAGTGTTTGAAGCACTCCTATAGATAACACATGCCTGCTATTTTGTGAATTAAATGTTTAAAAAAGTTACAAAACATGAAAATTACTGGAAAGCAGGTTTGCCTACATGTATGGTAAACCATGTTTCTTACAATTAGACTTATTTAGCAATGCATTGTTTTACTTCAGAACTTTTAAGGTTCTTAACATAGAAAGTATCTAAAACAGAGGGCTACGTCAGGATCACCCTGGTATGTCTCTCAGAGTACACTTATCTGAAAATATTAATCATAAAAATGCTCAGTCACTTTATTTAAATTGGCTTATTGGGAATACTTGGCTTCCAGTACGTATTGAAATGTTCCTTGTAATTTTAAGACAATCATGTGTTAACAGACAAGAAACAAGAATGCCCGAAGGCAGCCCAGGACATTGGCACGCCTCCCTGCTGGGAGGTGTCAAAGGGTATGCACCCGGAGAAAACAATGGCACAGGCAGAGAAGCACTTGCTGGTTCTCAAATCAAACTTGCTTCCGGAGGGAAAAGCAGAACCAGGCCAGGAAGCCCTAAACAGCAGCTCTGTCTCTAGCTCTCCAGTAAAGCCTGTCTACCCCCTTACACTATTTCTTTAACAAAAGTATAGGTTAACGTCTTCCGACATGGTGATCGGCAGTGGTAAGAAGAATCCAGCTGCCCTATTACCTCTTGACAGGACATCCGGAGGGGCTGTTGTGGGGAACCCCACAAGACAAATGAGGCCAGAATAAAGTTTCACACAGATAAACTGCATCTGACTTGCTCTGTGTGGCCTCCTGACTTCCAGGAAGGTGTGATTCAATTCATGGGCCCTTCCAGTGACTGGGTTTGGTCTCTGTCGATCTGGTCTCTCAGTCTGCGTGGCATAGATTGCCTCCGCAGTGGATTGTAAAGGAAGACACGCCCTGGCCAGCTTGGCTCAATGGTTGGAGCGTAGGCCTGCGGACCAGAGAGTCCCAGTTCAGTTCCCGCTAAGGGCATGTACCAAAAAACTAAAAATTAAAAATAAAAATAAAGGAAGACACTTCCATCATTTGGGCTTCATTTTGGAAGGAGTGTTGGAAGTTCATGAAAAAGTAAGGTGTTCAGGGGGAAATCTGAGAAACTAAGATATGTTTTGGAAGGAAATTAAAAATCTATCAGTAAAACCCAACCACTGCTGAGCTATCCTGTCTGCCCTCTGAGTTTGTTCCACTGGATAAATGAACAGGGCCAGGCCAGAAGAAAGGAGCTTGACATGATGCTTTGTCTTATCATTTTTTAGCCTAGTGATTGGAGAACTTGATATTCTTTGAAGGGAGTTGTAGAGGGAAGACCCAAGGTTTGTCCGAGATAAAACAGTGAACAGTAGTTAAATTTAAATTTCAGTTAGGTAATATATAATCTTTTTAGTATAAAGAGGATCCAAATATTTAGCTAAATATGCTACATGAAATATTTGGGATATATTTAACCAGGATTCACACCTTTTTATTTGCTAAATCTTGCTAGCTATAAAGTACCTTATTAGCTCTTTACAAAAACTCCATGAATTGGTGGTAATGAAATACCCCCTATTTACAGTTTACAAAATGAGACTCAGAAAGGTTAATTTGTGTGTTCATGGTCATGGAGCTGCAAAGTTGAAAACACCAGGTTTAGGATAAAAAATATCATAATTCACAGACCAATGACTTTTTATCATTCTTTATAGCCCTTAATTTATTGATTCAGAAATTTGGCATAAGGACATGAGCAATGATTAGAAAGAAGCCAATGACTAATTACAAACAGAAAATTGTTGAACTTGATCTTGTGTTACAAATGGCCTTTGGAGACATTGAATCATTCTGTGTCTATAGCAACATTTACAGTCATCTGGCTACTGGGTACCAGGCCTGCCCAAAGAACCCATCTTATAGTTGTTTTTATAATTGTTTTGGTTTTTACTGCTAAAATAAAGACTGAAGACAAAGACAAACATCATTTTAAAGTCTTTTTATACTCCTTTTCATTAAAATTGCAAATTGAGTTAAAGGACAACATAGGACTTATTTTCTTCAATAAACAGAACGTGTATGAGTAAAGGAGATGAGCAACAGAAAGTGTTTCATGAGCCTCATATGAGACAACAACCTATTAAACTGGCTAGAAAGGTCACTTACATCTGTCTTGCAAGGTGAAAGGAGCCTCTGGAAGATAAGAGGCTTCAGTTTCGGGAGGTGGCAAGCAGGTCGGCTCCGTGCAGCTGCTTCTGGAGCCGTCCTCTGGCGGCTGGCTGCCGGCCGACCAAAGCGGAGAGGAGCTGCCCGTGGGCTGGGAGCTTGCAATAAATTCCACTGATTTTATTTTCAGTTCAGAAATCTCCAGGGTCAATGCTTAAATCTGCTACTTTACCTTTTTCCTAGCTTAACCGAGATATTATTAACATATCACATTGTGTAAGTCTAGGATGTACATATAATGATTTGATATAAGTATATATTGTGAAATAATCACCACAATAAGGTTAGTTAACATCCATCACTTCACACAATTATCTCTCTCTCTCTCTCTCTCTCTTTTTTGGTAAGAACATTTAAGTTCTATTTTCAGCAACTTTCAAGTATCCAATACAGTACTATTAACTATAGTCACTATATTATACATTAAATCCCCAGAACTTATCTTATAACTGGAAATCGGTACCCTTTGACCAACATCTCCTTATTTCCCCCATTCCCAAAGATCTGGTAACTAACACTCTCCTCTCTATTTCTATGAGTTCAGCATTTTTAGATTTCATATATAAGTGAGATTATACAGTATTTGTTTTTCTCCATCTGACTTACAAAGCATAATCCCCTCATCATTCATCTATGTTGTCTCAAATAACAGACTTCCCTTCTTTATTTGTGGCTGAATAATATATATTAATATATATTTATTATATAATATATAAATATATATTGAATTTTAATTCATTTAACTATCGATAGACACTTAGGTTATTTCCATGGGCAGCTATTGGGAAAAATGCTGCAATAAACATGGTGGTACAGACATCTATTTTGGATAGTGATTTCATTTTCTGTAGGTATATACCCAAAAATGGGACTGCTAAATCACTTGGTAGTTCTATTTTTTTTTTTTTTTTTGAGAAACTTCATGCTTTTTTCCAGAGTGGCTGTACCAATGTACATTTCTATTAACAGTACACAAGGTTTACTTTTCTCTACATGGCGACTTCTCTTTACATGTTATTACTTGTCATGTTCAAAATAGCCATTTTAGCAGATGTGAGGTGATATCTCATTGTGGTTTTCATTTGCATTTCTCTGATGATTAGTGTTATTAAGGACCTTTTTTATGTACCTGTGGGGCCTATATGTGCTATCTTTGCCTATTTTTAGATCATATTATTTGTGATTTTGAATTGTATGAGTTTCTTATATTTTTTGGATATTAACCCCCTTACTTACAGGGATTAATTAACAAAAGATCTCAAGTAGCTAAATCATTCTTGAGAAAGAACAAAGCTGGAGGGATCACACTCCCTGATTTCAAATTATATTTCAAACTATAGTAATAAAAACTGTATGTCACTGGCATTAAAATAGACAAATATCAGTGAAACAGAAACAAGAATCAAAGCATGTATGGTCAACTAATATTTGAAAAATAAGTCAAGAATACTCAGTGGGAGAGGATAGTCTCTTCAGTAAATGGTGTAGGGAAAGGTCATTGCTACAGAAATGTGACAGAAAGCTTAAGAAAAGCTTTTCTTCAGAAAAGCTTGAGAACTTGTTTCAGGGTTAGGGGAGGGATGAGCTTCTTTTGTAGATCTTCCCTGAATGCTCAAGTATGGAAACATGATTGAAGTTCAGAATCTGCATGACAAGAGCACCATGAGCTATTGTTTCTAAGTAAGAGAAATAAAAATGACATGAATATGATGATTATTGATTATGATTTCCACAAACACAATCATCAAAGCAATAGCACAGGTGTAGCTCCTTGAGTTCTGCCTGTAACTAACCAAAGCAAAATAAGAGCAGTTTGGACACGTACACCCTTGTTTTGACTTATCTGGATTAAAGTTCTAGAGTGGGTACCCATTGGCTTAGAAAGAATAAAATAAATCTTGAATACAGTATGTAATTCATTCCTTGAAACATCTAACCTAAAAGAGGAAAGATAGGAAAAAGAGTATCCCAGTTACTAAGGTAACAGTGATCTTAAGTTGTTTATAAGTCTCAACCTTTCTATGTTTCCAACAGATAAACAACCCAGAGGAGTGACATCAGGAAAGGTAGAAGAGTATAAAATGCCAGAAATTCATCATTCTCTCCACCTGCAGAACAAATGTGCAACAGAAATAGTCTGCGGTAACTAGTTTGGAATCCGGGATTTCATTTGAACACTTACAGCTTCCAGGGTATATCTTGGCTAATAAATTGACACTAACTTTAGTCAGCCATAGCTGAGAGTACAGTGCTGAGTATCCATTGATTACTTCCCAGTCGTACAGCAGGTAGCTGTGGGGACTGCATACTACATTTATGGTGCCACCTGATGAATCCACCATGGGCGATAGGACCTTCTGCCCCAAATAACAGGGTACTTTGTTGCATTGCTGCTTAGATTGCTCAGTGGTGGCCACAGAAGCTGAATGACATTGTTTCAATCCCCACAGACTAAAGTTTTTTTTTGTTTTTTATTTCAGGGTCTCCAGAAGTGCAGGTTTATTGGGAATCAGCCTGCCGGACTACATCTAAGGAGAGAGTAGCAACCGGCTTGTATAGACTAGGGATTTTTAAACTCAAGGCTGGGGGGGTGGGGGTCGTTCAGCTGAGAAGACATGATCGTCTTTGATTGGTCAGGCCTAGGGTCTCCCGAGTTCTTGATAGGTCGGGGGCTGGGGTCTCCTGAGTTCTTGATTGATTGGGGGCTGGGTTCCCTGAGTTCTTGATTGGTCAGGGGCTGGGGTCTCTTGAAACTTGTTTTTCTTGTCGAGCAACCGTTTGCAGTTTGGGGTGGGTTAGGATGGTTCCATCATTTCGTTCTGGTTCCATCATTCCATTCTGCCTGACTGGAGTGATGGTTTTGGTTTCTTGGAATGAGAGGTTTAGGGCAGTAATATGGAAGTTAAGAGCTAATATTTCCCGACTCTTAGTTAATATAAGTTGGGAAAAAATTTGTGTTGATTGGAAATTTGGGTTGACACCTAGGTAGGGCCTCTCAGACAAGAGTGTTCTTTTGTAGCTACTTCCTGCTGTTCTCCCTATGGGTTGCTCTTCCTTAGGGGTCACCCTGGAGTGGGGGGGTGTATGTTTGGAGTAGAAGTTGATGGTGGGCGACCCTGGTGAGCTTGGTCACCCGTGCACGTAGAAATTTTAGAAAACATGGGAGAAGCAGTAAGAGGAGAGAAATTATTATTGGTAGAGTTATAAGTGGGAGTAGGATGTTAAAGAGGGAATTTGACTACATTGGCTTAGTGGTGATGCTTCATTGGGCCTGCAATTACAGAGCCTCTCCTGGAGGGAGTTAATATTTTCCTCTACTACACCTGATCCGTTGATATAGCAGCAGCATTTTTCTTGGAGGAAAAGGCAGGTACCTCCTTTCTCAGGGCCTGTCGGTTTTGGAGGGCGACTTCTGCTAGGGAGGTGAGTTGTTGTTGTAGGGAGGCTAGAGAGGTTGCTGAGTTCTCAAAACCTCGTTCTAAATCAGCCTGGATTTGTTTGGTCATTTTAAGGCTGTGACCGAGTCCAGTCCCCCCAATTCCTAGGGCTGCTACTGAGGTGAGATAGGTGAGGCCTTCTGGTTCTGCAGGTAAGAGGAGGTCCCAGACGGGTTGGAGCTGGCCAATCAACCCAAACCACAGTCCACCCAGAATCTGGGAGTTAGCCCAGGAGAGCTTCTGCTGCCCACTGCTTCACCAGGTATTAAGGGTGGTCTGTGCCAGGGATCATCCAGGCTACCTAGCTCCCATTCCAGGGTTTTGGCACCATTATGTAAGAACGAGGTGGAATGAGGCCGTGCAGAGTCTCAGAAGTGCAGGTTTATTAGGTATCAGCCTGCCGGACTACCTCTAAGGAGAGAGTAGCCCAGACTAAAGTTTTTGATATTCAAAAACAACTGTGAATATGGGAGGGTTTAGAAAGCTATCATCTATGCTCAGGTATTCAAAAAATACCTGAGAAGACAAAGCTTTTGCCTCAGGCTAATTTCTAGCACAGAGATACACTAAAATCATCATCACCATCATCATCATTATCATCATCAATCATCATCAACAACAACAACAATAAAAACTGCAAACCCTGGGGTAAAGGGGGAAATTGACTTCTAAAATGATTATAAAATTAAAATATCCAGTTTTTAACAAAATAAAAATCACAAGGCGCATGAAGAAGGAGGAAAGCACAGGCCATTCAAAGGAACAAAATAAAAGGAAAACAATCATCCACAAGGAAGCCCAGATGGCAGACTCATTAGATAAATACTTTAAACAACTATCTTACAAATGCTCAAAAAGCTAAAGGAAGACAATGGCAAAGACAGGAATAAGATATATGAACAAAATAAGATATCAATAAAGCGATAGAAATTATGAAAAGAAACCAAAAAGAATCTCTGGAGCTGAAAAGCAAGTGAGAAAAACCAATAAACTAAAACTTGGCTCTTAAAAAAAAAATCAACAAAAATGACAAATCTTTAGGTAAACTAACAAATATAAAAATATTCAAATAAAAAAATGAGAAGTGAAAGAGGGAACATCACGTCTACTTACAGAGATAAAGAGGATTATAAGAGTAGTGCACTATGAGACATTT
This sequence comes from Molossus molossus, assembly GCF_014108415.1. NCBI lineage: Eukaryota > Metazoa > Chordata > Mammalia > Chiroptera > Molossidae > Molossus > Molossus molossus. Next base: position 2,478,390 of record NW_023425348.1, read on the forward strand.
TTAACATCAGCTAGTAGATAACTTAGATGAAGTAGACAAATTCTGAGAAACACAAAACCTAAATCATAAAGATATAGAAATTTTAAAAATTACTTATACTAGTAAAGAGATTAAATTACTAATCAAAAACCTCACCAGTCTTTCTCAAACTCTTTGAAAAAAAAATTAAAGAGAAAGAAACAATTCCTAACATATTTTATAAGGCTAGAATTACTCTGATACTGAAACTAGATAAAGATATCACAAGTAAAAAATGACATGGCAATATCCTTTATGAATATAGATGTAAAAATTCTCATCAAAATAATATTAAATGAAATATTAAAAGGATAGTCACCCTGCCCAAAAAGGAGTTTTCCAGTAATGTAAGGTGTTTTAATATAAGAAGATCAATCAGTGTAATACATCATATTAATAGAATAAAGGGAGAAAAACAAATGATAATCTCAACTGATATATAAAATTACATATTACAAAATCCAACATTCTTTCATAATAAAAACTTTCATAAAACTAGAAATAAAGAAAAAATTATCAGCATGATAAAGAATATTCATGAAAAGCCTACAACTAATATCATATACCATGATGAAAGACTGAAATATTTTCCACTGAAATCAGGAAAAATACAAAGGTAACTGCTATCACTGATACTATTTAACAATGTAATAGAAATTCTCAACAGAGCTATTAAACAAGAAAAATAAATAAATAACATCCAAATTATAAATGAAGAGATAAAATTATCTTCATTCACAGATGACATATTCTACATAGAGAAAATCCCAAAGAAGTCACAGAAATCTATTAGAACTAGTAAACAAATAGAGCAAAATTTTAGGGTACAATATCAACACATACAAAAATTAGTGTTGTTTCTATACACCAGCTATCAATATTTGAGAAGAAAATTAGAAAAGCAATTTTATTTACATTAGCACCAAGAACAATTATATACTTAGAAAGAAATCTAACAAAGGAGGTGAAAGACTTGTACACTGAAAACTAAAACATTTTATGAAATAAATTAAGAAAGATTTAAATAAATGAAAATGGAACCCATATTCATAAAAATATTGTCAATACTACCAAAAGTGATCTACAGACACAACATAATCCTGATCAAAATTCCAACAGCCTATTTTTTCTTAGACATAGGAAAGTCAATCATCAAATTGTATGGAATTGAAACATAATAAAGTTGGAGGACTTATACCTCTCAACTTTGAAATGTAGTACAAAGCTACAGTAATTAAAATAGTAATGGTACTGGTATAAGGACAGACATATGGATCAATGGAATATAATAAAACATACAGAAATAAACCCTCCTATGTATGGTTAATTGATTTTTGACAATTGTACCGAGACTATTGAAAAGGGAAAGAATAGTCTTTCAGCAAATGGTGCTGGAAAAACTGAATATACACATGCAAAAGGATAAAGTTGGACCCTTATCTTACATCATATATAAAATTAACTCAAAATGAATCAAAGATCTAAACTTAAGAGCTGAAATGGTAAAACTCTTAGTAGAAAACATTGGAGAAAATCTTCATTACATCAGATTTGTAAACAACTTCGTGGAATGTCACCAAAAGAACAAGCAATAAAATAAAAAAAGTAGATAAAGTGGACTTCATCCAAATTAAAAATGTTTGTGCCTTGAAGAATACAATCAATACTGTGAAAAGATAATCTATTAAATGGGGAAAAAATGATTACATATCTCATATCTGAAAAGGGACTAATATTCAGAATAGATAAAACACTTCTAAAGCTCAACAAAAACAAAAATACAAACAACCCAATTCAAAAGTAGGCAAAAGACTTGAATAGTCATTTCTCCAAAGAAGATATACAAGTGGCCAATAATGACATAAAAAGATGCTGCTCAGTATCATTAGCTATTAGGGAAGTTCAAGTCAAAAGAATAATGAGATACCACTGCACACCTAATAGGTAGACTATTACACACACACACACACACACACACACACACACACACACACATACCAGCTATTGGTCAGGATGTGGTGAAATTGGAACCTTGTGCATTGCTGGTAGAAATGTAAAATGGTTCCACCAGTGTGGATAACAGTTTGGCAATTTCTCAAAATGTTGTACTACTGTAGATACAACCCATCGATAGGTGCTTTTAGGTATATATCTAAAAGAATTGAAAGCAGGGATTTGAACAGATATCCATACACCATTGTTCATAATAGCAGTGATCACGATAGCTAAAGGTGGAAACAGTCCAAGTGTCCATCAACAAATGAATAGATAAACAAAAGACAGTATATAATTAAAATGGAATATTATTCAGCTGTAAAAAGGAGTGAAATTTTAATTTATGAATGGGTCTTAAAAATATTATGTTTACTGAAATAAGTTAGAAACAGAAGGACAACTATTATGTAATTTACCTTATCTGATGTAACTAGAATATGCAAATTCATAGAAAAAGAAAGTAAAGGTTACCCAGAGGTGAGAGATGAGGATAAGTGGGAGTTATTGTTTAATGAGCATAAAGATGTTGTTGGGAATGATGAAAAAGTTTTTAATATAGATGATGGTGATGTTTTTAAAATACTATGAATGTATTTAGTGCCACTCAATTATACCATGGATAATTAAAATAATAATTACTATATTATGCATGTTGTGAAATATTTGCCAGAATTATTCTAGTAACTATCACACTAACAGCAACAACAGCAAAATAACAATAACAATGGCCACTTCTGGGTACCTTCTATGTGTTGGGCACTGTAAAGTGCCAGGAAGTTGCCATTTGTTCTCTCTATTCCTCAAAGCATCAGTGGTAGAAAGGGCAAATATTATGATCTGATGGTTAAAGGTTTACTCTCTTTCAGGCCATGGAGTTAGTGCTAAAGAGATTTGTTATTCACCCAAGGCACAGAACCTCAGATAGTACATTCTTGGTGTTGGTATCTCATGGGCTCCTGGATAGAATCTGTGTGACTCTGTAGTGAAAAATCAGATCTGCTACATTATAACACAATATTTCAGATTTTCAACAATTGCAACTGCTGCCATCTTAAGGACAAACCCAAGGCCAACATCATCCAGGCCTGCAGCGGTGGTGAGTTCTGATGGGGTCTAGAGGTCATGGAAATGTGTATCATGCAAGGTTTTACTGGGTGTTTTATATCTAATAAAAATAGAATTGTGCCTGCCTCCCTTTAGTGCAGTTATACCAAATATATATCTTTGGAAAGAATCCCTAGTGATAACAATAGAGAAATTGATATACAAATAAATATAAATGCCATACACTCTCGGTGAACCCTAGCTAGTGATAATGATATTAATGCTAACTCTAAATTATTATTTTGTGGAATTATAATTATAGCATGAAAATGATTTTAATTTCAACATTTGATAATCAAAATTTTATTATCTCTGACCTGAGAAGTATTTTACATGATATACAATGCTAAGTAAGTGAAAGACTCAAGACCCAAAGTCTACATATTATATAATCTATTTAAATGGCATAAGAAAAAGGCAAAAGCATAGGTACAAAATCAGGTCAATGATTGTCAGAGGGGAAGGATGGAAAGGCTATTCTTTTTTTGTTGTAACTAAAATTTTATTACAAAATTTTATTTTAGTTACAGATATTTCTCCTTTTTTTTCCCCATTCACACCCTCCTCCCCATCCTCCCCACCCTGTCTCTGACTTTGTTGTCCATGTCCATTGGTTATGCATACATGTGGTTTATCTCTTCCCTCCCCCCAACACCCCCTTTTTTGAGGGTTGTCAGTCTGTACCCTACTTCCGCGTCTCTGGGTCTATCCCATTGCTCAGACTGTTATGTTCATTATATTCCATAAATGAGATCATATGGTATTTGTCTTTTTCTGCTTGGCTTGTTCTGCTTAGGATAATGCTTTCCAAGTCCCTCTTTGTCGTCTCAAAGGATAAGAGATCTTTCTTTCTTACCGTTGCATAGTACTCCATTGTGTATATGTACCACTGCTTTTTTATCCATTCATCTACTGATGGACACTCAGGCTGTTTCCAGATCTTAGCTATTGTAAATAGTGCTGCTATAAACATGGGGATACATATAATCTTTCTGATTGGTGTTTCAGTCTTCTTAGGGCATATTCCTAGAAGTGGGAACCCTGGGTCAAATGGCAATTCAATTTTTAGTTTTTTGAGGTAACACCATACTGTTTTCCATAGTGGCTGCACCAGTCTGCATTCCCACCAGCAGTATACTAGAGTCCCCTTTTCTACACACCCACGCCAACACTTGTTGTTTGATGATTTGTTGATGACGACCATTCTGACAGGTGTGAGGTGATACCTCATTGTTGTTTTAATTTGCATCTCTCTGATGATTAGTGATGTTGACCATTTCTTCATATGTCTCTTGGCCATTTGTATGTCCTGTTTGGAGAGGTGTCTATTTAGCTCCTCTGCCCATTTTTTAATTGGGTTCTTTGTCTTCCTTTTGTTGAGTTGTATGAGTACCCTATATGTTTTGGAAATTAACCCCTTATCTGATGTATCGTTGGCAATGATGCTTTCCATACAGTGGGTTGCCTTTCCATTTAAATAGTTGTTTCCTTTGATGAGCAGAAGCCTTTTAGTTTGATGTAGTCCCAGATGTTCCTTTTTTCCTTTGTTTCGGTTGCCTTATGTGAAAATTCTGCTGCATATGATGTCTGAAATTTTGTTGCCTACATTTTCTTCTAGGATTTTTATGGATTCATGAGTGACATTTCAGTCTCTTATTCATTTTGAGTTTATTCTTGTGTATGGTGTAAGTTGATGGTCTAGTTTTATTTTTTTGCATGTAGCTGTCCAATTTCCGCAATACCATTTATTGAAGAGGCTGTCTTTACTCCACTGTATACTCTTGCTTCCTTTGTTAAATATTAATTGAGCATAATGTCTTGGGTCCATTTTTGGGTTCTTTGTTCTGTTCCACTGGTCTATATGCCTGTTCTTGTGCCAGTACCAGGCTGTTTTGATTACAGTAGCTTTGTACTATAACCTGATATTTGGTATTGTGATTCCACCTACTTTGTCCTTCTTTTTCAAGATCATTGTAGCTCTTCAAGTTCTTTTTTGGTTCCATATAAAATTTTTTTTTTTTTTTTTTTTTTTTTAATCCTCACCCGAGGATATTTTTCCATTTTTTGTACAGATAGAGTGGGAGGGAGGGAGAGGAAGGGAGAGACAGACAGAAACATCGACGTGAAGGGACACATCGAGTGGCTGCCACCCGCACGACCAACCAGGGCCGGGGACAAACTGCAACCGAAGTACGTGCCCTTAGCGGGAACTGAACCCGGGTCTCTCCGGACCGCAGGCCGACGCTCTAACCGCTGAGCCAAACTGGCCAGGGCCCATATAAAATTTTTTAAGTATTTGTTCTTGTTTTGTGAAATACGTCATTGGTGTTTTGATGGGGATTGCACTGAATATACAGATTGCTTTCAATAGTATGGACATTTTAATGATGTTAATTCTTCCAATCCATGAACAAGGTATGTGCTTCCACTTTTTTATATCTTCTTCTATTTCTTTTTTCAATGACATTTAGTTGTCTGTGAAGAGGTCCTTTACTTTTTTGGTTAAGTTTATTCCTAGGTATCTTAATTTTTTTGCCACGATGGAAAATGCGATTGTTTTTTTAGTTTCTCTTTCTGTGAGTTCATTATTGGTGTATAAGAATGCCATCATTTTTTTATGTTAATTTTGTATCCTCTACTTTGCCAAATACATTTATTAAGTCTAGTAAATTTTTGATAGAGTCTTTAGGGTTTTCTATGTATAATATCATGTCATCTGCAAATAATGGCAGTTTCATTTCAATCTTTCCAATTTGCATCCATTTATTTTTAACTTCATATCTGATTGCTGTGGCTAAAACTTCTAGTGCTTAGTTAAATAAGAGTGGCGAAAGTGGGCATACCTGTCTTGCTCCTGTTCTTAATGGAAATGCTCTTAGTTTCTGCCCATTGAGTATGATTTTGGCAGATCTTTCATATATGGACTTTAATATGTCAATTTATGATCCCTCTATTCCCAAACTGCTGAGCACTTTTATCAGAAATAGATGCTGGATTTTGTCAAATGCTTTTTCAGCATCTATTGATATGATCATGTGGTTTTTATTGTTCATTTTATTTATGTGGTGTATCACATTTATTGATTTGTTAATATTGTACCAGCCTTGCCCTGGCAGGATTGGCGCAGCGGTTGGAGCGTCGACCTGCGGTACTGAGAGACCCGGGTTCGGTTCCAGCTAAGGGCACGTACCTCGGTTGCAGTTTGTCCCCGGACCTGGTTGGTCGTGCGGGTGGCAGACACTCGATGTGTCCCTTCACATCGATGTTTCTCTCTCTCTCTCTTCCTCTCTCTCCCTCCCGCTCTATCTGAAAAAAAAAAAAAAAAAAATATTGTACCAGCCTTGCATCCCTGGGATGAATCCCACTTGGTCATGGTTAATACTTTTTTTGATGTATTGCTGGGTTCAATTTGCTAGTATTTTGTTCAGGATTTTGGCATCTATGTTCATCATCAGAATTGGCCTGTAGTTTTCTTTCTTTGTAGTGTCTTTTTCTGGTTTTGGAATTAGAATTATGCTGGCCTCATAGAATGAGTTTGGAAGTCTTCCTTCTTCTTGAATTTTTTGAAATAGTTTGAGGAGAATGGGTATTAGTTCCTCTTTGAATATTTGGTAAAACTCCCCTGTGAAGCCATCTGGGCCTGGGAGTTTGTTTGCTGGGAGAGTCTTGATTACCTCTTCAATTTTCTCAGTTGTTATTGGTTTGTTTAAGTTTTCCATCTCTTCCTGGTCCAGTTTTGGGAGACTATGTGTTTCTAGAAATTTGTCTATTTCACTTAGTTTGTCGAATTTGTTGCCATATAATTGTTCATAGTAGTTGTTAAGGTCTTTTGTATTTCTGCAGTGTCAGTTGTTACTTCCCCTCATTCATTTCTGATTTTGTGTATTTGGGTTCTGTTTGTTTTTTTCGTGAGTCTAGCTAAAGGTCCAACCATCTTGTTTATCTTTTTAAAAAACCAGCTCTTTGTTTCATTGATCCTTTGAATTGTGTTTTTTTTTGGACTCTATGTCATTTATTTCTGCTCTTATTTTTACCGTTTCCTTCCTTCTACTTGCTTTGGGGTTTTCTTTTTGTTTGCTTTCTAGTTCAAGTTATGATGTTACATAATCTATTAAAATTTTTTCTTGTTTCTCGAGGTAGGCCTGTAGTGCTATTAACGTCCCTCTCAGAACTGCTTTGGCTGCATCCCATAGACTTTGTGCTGTTGTATGTTTATTTTAATAGGTTTTCAGGAAGTTTTTAATTTTTTCCTTGATCTCCATGGTAATCCATTCATTGATTAATAACGTTATTTTGCCTCCATGTGTTCCAATGTCTTTGCATGTTCTTGTTGTAATTGATTTCTAGTTTCATGCCATTGTGATCTAAGAAGATGCTTGATATGATTTCAATATTCTTGAACTTGTAGAGACTTAGTTTGTGTCCTGACATGTTGTCTATCTTTGAGAATATCCCATGTGCACTTGAGAAGAATGTAAATTCTCCAGTTGTGGGGTGTAATTCTCTGTAGATATCTATTAAATCCATTAGTTCTAGTGCTTCGTTTAGAGTATCTGTTTCTTTGCTCATTTTTTTTTTTTTTTGTCTAGAGGATCTATCCAGTGATGTCAGGGAGGTGTTGAAATCCCCTGCTATGATTGTGTTGTTGTCGATTTTTCCTTTCAATTCTTCCAGAAGATTTTTAATATATGTTAGTGCTCCTATATTGGGTGCATATATGTTTATCAATGTTATATATTTCTGTTGGATAAGGTAGTGGCTTCTTTGTCTGTAGTTATGGCCTTCATTTTGAAATCTGTTTTATCAGATATGAGTATTGCTACCCCAGCTTCTTTTCCCTTGGAAGATTTTTTTCCATCCCTTCACTTTCAACCTATGTGAGTCTTTTGTTGTGAGGTGGGTCTCTTGTAAACAAGTATAGATGAGTCATGCTTTTGTAGCCAATCCGCTACACTGTGTCTTTTTATCAGAGCATTCAATTGATTTACATTTAAGGTGGTTATTGATATGTACTTATTTATTGCCATTTTTGTTTAGTGTGGTTATATTTTTCTTCCTATTTCTTCTGCTAATTACGGCATTCCTTTTAATATTTCTTGCCATGCTGGTTTGGTGCTAATGTATTCCCTTAGCCTTTTTTTTTTTTTTTGTATGGGAAGCTTTTTATTTGACCCTCTATTTTGAATGACAGCCTTGCTGGGTAGAATAGTCTTGGATTCAGATCCTTGTTTTTCATGACCTTGATTACTTTGTGCCATTCACTTTTGGCCTATAGTGTTTCTGTTGAGAAGTCAGCTGAGAGCCTTATGAGAGTTCCTTTGTAGGTAACCTATTGTTTTCTCTTTCTGCTTTAGGATTCTCTCTTTATCTTTAGTTTTTGGCATTTTAATTACTATGTGTCTTGGTGTGGGCCTGTTTGGGTTCTTCTTAGTTGGGGTTCTCTGTGCTTCTTTAACTTGAATGTCTTTTTTCTTCACCAAGTTAGGAAATTTTTCTGTCACTATTTCTTCAATTATATTCTCTAACCCTTGCTCATTTACTTCTTCGGGAACTCCTATGATGCAAATATTATTACGTTTCCAGTTGTCCCACAGTTCTCTTAAGCTGTCTTCTTGTTTTTTAATTGTTCTTTCCTTTTGGTTTTCTGGTGGGTTGATTTTTTTTTCTACCCTGTCATCTAATTCACTGATCTGGTCCTCTGCTTCCTCTACTCTACTGTTTAGACCTTCCAATGTGTTCTTTATTTCTGCTATGTCATTCTTCATTTCTTCTTGGTGGTTTTCAATGTCCAATTTGTTGATTTTTAATGTTTCTATGTCTTTAGTCATAGTGTTAATATCCTTACTCATGCTGTTGAGCTTCCTCAAGGTCATGGCTCTGAATTGTAGCTCTGTTAACTTGCTTAACTGCACCTCATTTATCTCATCTTTGGTACAGGTCTTTTGTTCTTTCATTTGGCATTTGTTTCTTTTTTTTTCTTCATTATTTTGGCTAACGCTTTGAGTTTTGCAGTGTGTCAAATTTTCCTTGTGGGTGATGGTGTTCCGCTGTTTGTGGCTCCCTTCACTGGGTTTGGATGAGTGTAGGTGGACCCATATTAAAAACCACTGTCAAGTTTTACTTTCTTGGATAGAGTTGCAAGACCAGGAATGGTTCAGTTATTCTTTAGCTTTTTGCCTGGAGGCTGTCAGTCAGGGTTACTTGAAGAGCCTTGGGTTCTCACTTGAATCTGGAAAGGCTATTCTTGATTGCATTGGGGATTTGTAGGGCTGGATGAAAGAAGTTGAAGGGATTAAGCAAAAAACCCAAAACCCCATATTTGTATATCACATAGATACAGACAACAGTGTGGTGGTAGCCAGAAGGAAGGGGCATTGGAAGTAGGTGGAGGTGATCAAAGTGGGTGATAATGGGTTTGGAAAGAGGTTTTGCTTGGGGGGATGGGCACACAGCATGTAGAGTGCTGGTGATGTTTTGTTGAGTTATATACTTGAAACCTGCATGGTTTGGTGAGCCAGTGTTACCCCCCAAGATTCAATTAATAAGTGAATATTACTTAATGTAAATTATACCTCAATTAACAACAACAAAAACAAATAATTATGATATTGCCTTTTCCCATAAATATTTTACTTCAAACTTTAATATAATTATATTACTTGGGGAATGGCTTAGAAGGAATAAGAATCAATGGGAAAGAAAAGGGGAAAATTGTCTTAGTATCTTGTGTTTGTTGTTCAAACAGATATTCCCTTCCTTGACACTGGAATGTTATTTTACTATCATGAGACCAAAAACTGATTACTTAGGAAGAGTCAATAGTGGTTTATAGCACCATTACTCTCCCTGATCAGTAGGTACATTCCAGGTCCAGAGGGTGGTTGCCATTTATTGACATCCTGTTAGATGTGAGTAGAGATAATGCTGTATTGAGCCTATACTCTCTCTCTCTCTCTCTCTCTCTCTCTCTCTCTCTCTCTCTCCCTCTCTGTAATTAATTGGAACCTCTTCATTAGGGTATCCTATTTATTTACTTGTCAAAAGATTGCTAAAATGGGTTTAGCAGTGAATAATCAGCAGGATGGTGTGGGTCAGTGACTCTTTAGCAGCTTCAGCATACAGCTCCTTACAGTCTCCAGAGAACTTGAAAGATGAAGGTGTCCACATCACCCATGTGGAGAAGGATTTTGTTGCTTTCTGCTCCTCAGGCCTATGTATGTGTCTTTCATTTGTAAGCAAAGTCTTGTGGGGATGAGGTGTGCCTACTTTCATAGTTTTACTCAATATCCTAGGAAAGAACACAGGCTGAGTCTTTGTGAAGCATTTATAAAGGAATGAAGAGCCCATCCAAGTTTCTGCATCATTCTTTTATAGCTTCCTATGGTCATCCAGTCTCCCTCAGGCTCTACATCTACCCAGCTGCCAGTCTTGCATATGCTCTAAGTGACCAGTCAGTAGGCACACAATAGTGTTGGTGGTGTGAGTCTATTATGCAAAATGGCATTGATTTCACCAGGGAGGAAATGACTAAAAGAAAAAGAGGATGTAAGCTTCTTTGTAGAAAATATATTTTCTAGTTTAGAAAATAAGAAATCTAGGTAGAAAATACTGTTAAAAGATTAGCAATTCATTAGTAGGACCTGGTAAAGTGAGATTGCGACCTAGGGGTAGTAAAAAGTTTTAAAGACTCAATTCTAAAAACCATCATATTTAAGATGATATATTTTGAAAATGAAGATTGTATAGTAAAGAGAAGAGAATTCCCAGGCCTGCACAACGGCAGATAGAATTTCTAACATGCTAAAGCAACAGCTTATTCTTACTTAATATATTTTATTATATTATAGAGACTATTATATATAGTCTCTAGCACATCTACATCAGCTAAATAGTATTATCCCATTTACCCAGATAAGGTAACTAAAGCTCACACAATCATAACAATTGCCTGAACAAATACTAGTAGTATTCAGATATGAACCCAAGTTCATATTAGTATTCATATTAGTATTCAGATATAAACCCAAATTAGGTTATTTTATCAAACCCAATAAAACAATAGAGAAGCTATATTATTTATGCATTTAGACCATTCCATTGTCAAAACCATATAGACTTTTGTGCCCAAGAATGGGCTACTGAAATATCAGAATACAACAGTCTTAGCAAAAGCAGTCTTTGTCCATGTATGACTGATATAGGAATTGAGCCAACCAGTGTTAGCTAAGAAAGAACCCTTAGGGTAACTTATTGACTGATCTATTATCGGAAGAGGGCATCAATGGTGTAGTATTGAAGTATCTTCTAAACCAGACAGATTTGAGTTCAATAACTGCTTCATCAATTTGTAGCTCGTAGGTCTAAAAAAATGTTTTAAGATTAAATGAGAAAATCTTTGCTAGAAAATATGATCTATATAATCAACTTAGACATATCAGTTTTAGATTTTGAACCATAGAAACCATAGAATTATGATTCTAGAACTCTATTCTTTCATCTGAGATGCTATAACCCTTATGTGACATCTTTTATAGGTCAAAGTCCACCGTGTCACACTGTATATAAAGCCAAGCACAGAAATCTTAGTCTTCATTTTTCCTATAGGCTTAAGATTGTCTGGAGATATTTGCAGTCTATGACCTTTATTTTTTTCTTTATTTATTTTTAGAGAGAGAGGAAGGGAGAGGGAGAGAAAGAGATAGAAACATTGATGAGAGAGAACATCAATTGGTCGCCTCCTGCATGTCCCCCACTGGGGGTTTGGCCCACAACCAGGGCATGTGCCCTGACCAGGAATTTATCATATTCTTTAAAATTTTTTTTTTCTTGATTGATTTTAAAGAAAGAGCAAGGGAGAGGGAGATAGAAACACCTAGAGAACATTAATTGGCTGCCTCCTGCATGCCCCCCACTGTGGATCGGCCCCCACAACCTGGGCATGTGCCCTGACCAGAAATCGAACCAGCAACCTCTTGGTGCAGGGGTCGATGCTCAACCACTGGGCCACACCGGCTGGGCTAAATTTATTATGTTCTTTATTCACAGATAATGTTTCCTGAAGAGAGCAAGTGGTTCTTTCTTCATCACGAAACTAATAAATCATGTTCAAGAATATTCTTGGCATTGTCATCTAACAGAAATAGTTGTGATGGTAAGTAGCATATTATTTTTTAAACTGTCCACTTATTCATAAAGTCAAGAAATGTATATGATAATCCACCTGTGTACTTTACATAAATGATATAATATTCACATTGTAGCACACCTTGCTTTTTAATTATTTCCAAAGTTCTAAGCTCCAGTAGGCAAAAAAGTTAATACATGCTAAGCTTCTGTACTCAAATATTAAAATATTTGCAGATAAGAAAAAAAGAAATATTGAATATAGAACATTACAGAAAAAAAATATGACCTATGAGAATACATTTGGTATGGAATAACATTTGCTTAAATATGTCAACTTCCTGTCTTGAGAGAGTTTCCAGGCCACTGCACAGGGAGGCAGAAACAAGACAGACCAGGTAGATGCCCACAGTCAAAGAGGCAGAGCTGACAGTCCAGGGAGAACGAGGTGGCTAGAGTTCCCAGAACAGAATACCAAAGAAGAGACACCTACACAAAGAGAACTCTGGAGATCTTCAGAGGATCCCCATGAAGTGTTTAGTGGAATATGTTGAGCTTGTGCATGTTTGTGAGGAAACTACCGGGTCAGGGGAAAGAGCTACCCTCAGGGATTACTGGGAAAAATACTATGGTACTCATGCAAAGCCAGGGATAGTGCCTATTGCCACTACTCAGACTGGAAAAATATCATAATTTGCCTGTTGACTATGCAGAAGGGTCTGATTTAAGTTTCATGGAATAAAAGACCCTGAAGTAAATAATTATCTTGTCCTTCCCAACAGATCTAAAACCAATACTCAAAAAGATCAAACTGTTCTCATGTAACACAATGGATCTAAGAACAAAACACAAGAATAAGTACAAGAATATTTAGCACTTGAAAATATAAATTTCAAAATATATAAAATCAAATAAAAATTACCAAGGATACAAAGAATTAGGAAAATAAACACCACTATCAGCGGAATGATCAAAACTGAGTCATAACTGGCACAGGTATTAGGATTAATTAAAAAGGAATATGAAGAGTATTAAATATGACCAATAGTTAAGTAGAGGCTTGGAAGATATTATAAAATTTAAATTGTATTTTGAGACAGAAAAACTAGAATGTGTAACCTGAAGAATACATTAATAGCATGCAATTAGATACTGTAAAAAGAAAAAATAATGAACTTGAAGAAACTATATAAGATAGAGCACAGCAAACAACAAAAATACAATTAAAATAAACAAGGCATCAGTGAACTGTGAGATCAATTGAAAAGGCCTAAAATACATTTAAGTGGTATCCTAAAGGGAAAGGAACAAAATAATATTTGAAAAAATAATAGACAAATTTTCTCCTATGTAATGAATCCATAAGTTTACTGATTTAAGAAGGGCAACAAACCTGAAGTATTAATAAAGTAGAATAAATACAGCAAACTCATATTGGTCTAAATTCTCTAAACTGTTGTTAAAAAGGTAACCCTAAAACTTAAGAGAAAAAAGAGACAGGCTACATGTAGAGAAAGAAAGTAAGGAATGCAGCTGACTAATTGTCAGAAACAATTTATGCTAGAAAACAGAAAAGAAAGCCAAAAGAAAGTTATCCTAAAATTTTAAATACAGAAAACATACAATTATTTTTCATAAACAAAGGCAAAGTAAAGGTTTTTCAGCCATGCTGAAGCTGAAGTATTCTATCACCAGAAATGTTAATGGAAGTTAATTAGCAGAAGAAAAATGATATTACATAAAAATATGGAGCTACAACAAGGAATAAAAACATTGAAAACAGTAACTACATGGACAATTATACATATATTTTTCTTTTAAAAAACTCTTTAACAGAAAAGTTGATGGTTTAAATAAAAATAATAGTACTTGTGGTGAGATAATGACAAGTTAAAGTAACAATATTATAAACCCTGAATGAACTACTAGAAGAACAAAATTAGAATTTACAATTAATAATCCATCCAACAAAGAAAATTAAAAAATCATAACAATACTCAAACCAAGGGACTGCAAAAAAAACTGAAAAGAGGAAAAAATACAAAATTTTAAAAGTAGCAAAATTTAAACCAAACCTTATCAATAGTCATGTTAAATGTAAATGGTCTAAACACACCAATCAAATATTAGGCAGTGTGAGACTGCATTAAAAAAAAAAAAAAAAAAAGGAAAATATATGCTCCTTACATCAAACACACTTTAGAAATGATGAGACAAATAGGCTAAAAGTGCAATGGTGGAAAAGTGTATTCTGTTAACACTAATCAACAATAAACTGGAATAAATTATTAGATTTATATAAAAGAAATTTTATATCAGAGTATAATAGCAGAATAAAAATGTATGCAAGGGTGATAAGATCAATTCATGGGAAAGACATAACGATTCTAAACATTTAGGCTCTTAAAAACAATTATAATATATAGGGAGCAAAAATGAATGGAACTGTATGGAGAAATAGACAAATTCACAGCCAGAGATTTTATTACCCATCTTTGAATAACTGATGAAAATGGGCACAAAAATCCAAAGAAGATAGAGAAGATATGAAAAAATCATCAAAGAACTTGACCCCATCTGTATATACAATAGTAGAGTGCACAGTCATTTGAAGTGCACATGAAATAGTTACTAAAAGAAACCATCATTTGAATCATAAAACAAGTCTTGGTGATTTTAAAATGATCCCAGTCATACAGGATATGTTCTCTAACCAAAATAGAAACAAATTAGAAGTCAATACTGGGACGGTCTCTAGAAAATCCTGAATAAAATATAAATTGTATTTTTAGATAGAAAACTAGAATGTGTAAATATTTGAAATTAAATAATAAACTTCAAAGCAACATGTGATTCAAAGGAGAAATTAAAATGGGATGAACTTTTTAGTAGGGACAAACAACCATTTGACAAAACCCAACAACCTAGGAGGAGAACATTCTTATAGTTATGAAAGTTATCTATAAAAACACTACCACTAATACCATATAGAATGTTTGTAGGCTGAATGTTTATCTCCTAAGATCTGGAATGACATGTCTCCATACCCAAGTCTTCCTATAAAAATAGGAATAGCAGTAGCACCTGCCTAGTAGGGTTGAGGTGTGGATTTCATGAGATGTTGCACACAAATTCCCTAGCACAGGTCCTGGCACATAGGATGTCTTCCAGAAAGTAAGGCTGGTGGCAGGCTGCACAGTTATGAGAGTAGGAAAGGGTTACATAGAAAAACTTAGAGAAAGAAATAGAGATATAAGCCCTGGCCGGTTTGGCTCAGCAGTTGGAGCATTGACCTGCGGACCACAAAGTCCTGGGTTCGGTTCCCACTAGGGGCACATACAAAAAAAAAATAGAGATACAAAATATATAAGAAAATGTTAACAATTGGAGTTGAACATACTGTTGGTTACTGTACTTTTCCCCCACTTTTCTGTATGGTTGACAAAACAATAGCAGCATATAATTAAACAGTTTGGGAGAAGATAATTTGGAGCCCAGAAATAGAGCCAAACGTTTGGCCAACTGATTTTTGGCACCATTATAAAAGCAATTCAGTAGAGAATAGTGTTTTCAACAAATGGTACAAGGACAATTGGATATCCATATGTAAAAACAGTAAATCACTACTCACTCTAAAATCATAATTAAAAATTAACCCCAAATGTACTGAAACCTAAATATAAAATCTATAACTATAAATCCTTTGAAAGAACTTAGAAGAGAATTTTTCTGTGACCTTGGGTTATGAATTAATTACCATAAGCATGTTCCACTAAAAGTAATAAATTTGATTTTATCAAACATAAGGCTTTCTCCTTTTCTAAAAACATTTAAGAGCTTCAAGAGATAATTATACATTGGAAGAAAATATCTGATATTTTTCATAATATAAAAAAGTGCTATCATTCACAATATATAAAGCTTTATAATACACAAAGCTTTTATTCATAAAGTGTAAGAACATACCTCTCAATATTCAAATATGAGAAGTGAAACTACAACAACTGCAAACATTTGAGCAGACACTTCACATACACATAAAACTCATAGCAAATCTGTGTGTGTAAAGATGTTCATAAGTAATAAGGAAAAACAAATTAAAACTAAAAATGATTAATAATAAATACCTTTAAACAGATAAAATTTTTAAAACTGAGCACACTGATAGTTGGAGTGTTTTGGTTTTTTTTTGTTTTTTTTTTATCCTCACTCGAGGACATTCTTCCTTTTTTTTTTTTGTACAGATAGAGTGGGAGGGAGAGAGAGGAAGGGAGAGAGGAGAGAAACATCGAAGTGAAGGGACACATCGAGTGGCTGCCACCCGCACGACCAACCAGGGCCGGGGACAAACTGCAACCGAAGTACATGCCCCCAGCGGGAACCGAACCCGGGTCTCTCCGGACCGCAGGCCGACACTCTAACCGCTGAGCCAAACTGGCCAGGGCATAGTTGGAGTGTTTTTGTGGGAACTGAAATTCTCATGAACTGCTGGTGGAAACGTATAATGGAATATTCATTTTGGAAAATATTTTTGAAAGCTCTTAAATCACTTATTATATACCAACCACTTGATCCAAATATCTCTGTTCTACATATTTACCCATGAAAAATGAAAGTATATGGTCACATTCAAGTACTTGAATGTGAGTATTTATAGCAGCTCAACAGTTGACAGGACAAATAATGGTGTATTCATACAGTGGAATACTACTCAGCCATAAAAAAGGAATAAACTATTATGCATATATCTTCATGGGTGAATTAAAAAATATATTTATGTTGAGTAAAAAAGTAAAATAAAAAATATACCTACTGTATAATTTTATTCGTACAACATTCTAAATAATACAGACTAATCTATATTGACAGGTACAGGTTATAGAACATTCATTACTTACTTGAAAATGAAGAGTGGTATTTGGAGAAAAAGGTGTTTTAAAAGGTCATGAGAAAACTTTTGAGTGTGACAGACATGTTTATTATATTAATTGTGGTGATGATTTACTAGTATACATATACGTTAAAATGTATCAGATTGTTGATTTTAAATATATACAGTTTATTGTATATTATATAATCTCCTCCTTTTTTTTCAAACCTGGGGATCAGAAATAGAGTTAATTGGATAATTGAGGTTAATGGTGTGTTCATTCGCTAGGGCTGCCATAACTAAACAACAGAAACTTATTTCTCACAGTTCTGGAGGCTGGAAGCCCAAGATCAAGGTGTGGGGAAAGTGCTTTTTTCTGAGGGGTCTCTCCATGGCTTGCAGATTGCCTCCTCCTTGCTGTATCCTCACATGACCTTTTGTCTGTGTATCCACATTCCTTATGCCTCTCCTTATGTCCAAATTTTCTCTTCTTATAAAGATAATAGTCATATTGGGATAGAAATGCCCTAATGGCCTCATTCCAACCACTTGAAAGGCCCTATCTCTAAATACAGTCACATTCTGAGGTACTAGGGGTTGTGGCTTCAGCACATGGAATTTGGGGAAACACACTTTAGATTGTAATGCTGATGTCTCGGATTTAGTGTAAATGTATTTGAAGGTGAATTTTAGGCTCTGTTTTAGAGTATTAAGTTATAGGTGTGAATGGGGAGTTGACAGCAAAATTAAAGGTTTGATTCCTGTTTAGGATTATTATAGATCTTTGACATCTCTACAAATATCTTTAATCCCAACCACCTTCATTGGCTAATGGTTTCATGGGTTCTCTGCTTCTGCCCAAGGTGAAGGACCCAAAACGTTCTTTTCGTTTTCAAGTTCAATGATCATTTGAAAAAGCAGGTGTTATATAGCCCAGATGCCTCCACTTCAAAGACAAACTATGACCAGATATTTTTAACTCTTTCCAGGCTTTTAAAATTAGTAGATACCCATAGCTGATGTCAGCAAATCAGAAAACTGACTGAAGTAGGGAAAAGTTGTGACAGGTATGTGCATATAACTACACAGTATTTAGTATTTGTTGTTTTATTCTTGCCTTCTAATGTCCATCAAAAATAGTTACCTGGTCGGTGTGGCTCAGTGGTTGAGCATCAACCCATGAACCAAGAGGTCACTGGTTTGATATCCAGTCAGGATACATGCCCAGGTTGTGGGCCAAATCCTAGTGGGGGGCATGCAGGAGGTGGCCAATCGATGTTCTCACTCATTGATGTTTCTCTCTCTCTTTCTTCCTCTCCCTTCCTCTCTCTCTAAAATCAATAAAGAAAATAAAACAAAACAAAAACCCTTTGTTTTTTGGCCATGGACCAGTAATTGGTACTGTCTTTCTGCCATAAATAATTCAAGAACTAGGCAAAAAAATGGAAACAGTTTTTCAGGTATTAGGCAGTGTGAAACTTGGGACTACTTTTGCTAAAAGAAGGGGAACCAGACAAACCATACAATGATGCCCACACCATACAGTTTTATGCTAGGACAAAATTTCTGTTACATAGTGCAGGGAGGGATAACAAACAAAATATGACAGTCAATGAGTTGAGAAGACATAGATTAATTTCAGCAGGTTGAATCAACTGAACTGTGAAAAACTGAATTTTAGAGGTGAGGGAGATAAGCAGAAAAAATATCTCTAAATAGCTACAGAGTGGCCCTGTTGAGAGTTCAATTGAATATCTACCTCCACTTTTACAGAATGACCAGAAGCCACTGCTCAGAAATTGTAACATCAATAATACACGTGATTCACACAGCACTGGTAGATGTTTACATTTTAACCATGCCAGATGGACAGGGCTCATTCATTTCAAAACAGTAGAGACCCCAGAGTGGTCATGCCTTTGTAGCGGACTAACAAATCCTAGAATAAAAGTGATACACAAATCAATTCAAGTTCCTGCCAAAACAAGTGTCAATAGTCTTTAAATAAAAGTCTTTAAATCTAAACATACAAATATATATTTCCAATGTATATCTGGCAACATATAAAAAATATTACATATTTATAGAATCATCAGTGTTACTTGATACCATAAAAATTTTATTAAATATAGATTGACTAAAATGAAGAAATTAGACAAGTCTTTAAAAGAATACTAAAAATGGGCTTAGTGATATTAAGAAAACCACAACCATAAAGGAAGAGGATGAATAATGTTGAAAAAAATGCAAATTGAATTTGAATAGCTTAAAAAAGTAATATATGAAGTAAAAATTCATTGGAAGTAGTTAATTGCATATTAAAAACTAAAGAAAAATAAACTGAACTTAAAGTTTTAGCAATAGAAATTGTTCAAACTAAAGCACCGAGGGGGAAAAAAAAACAGACACAGAGCCTCAGTAATCTATGGAATAATAAAAGATGATCTGACAAATATCTGTGTAATTAGAACCTTAGAAAGAGAGGCAACAAATATTCAAATAAATAATGGCCAGCATACTTTCAAAATTGCTAAAAATTATGAACTCACAGAAGTAAAAACTCAATGAATCCTAATCCAAAAATCCAGTAAGATATTTTTAAGCCATGGGAAAAGGACAAATTAAATATAGGGGAACAAAAATTTAAATTATTGCAAACTTATTGTCAGAAGTATTGCAAAAGAGAACATATTAAAATGACAATTTTTTAAATGCTAAAAAGTAAGCAAAATAATAGCCTAGACTACTATTTCCAGTTAAAATATTATTAAAAAATAAAGGTGACATAAACTTACAAAACCAAGCAAAATAGAAGAGCCAATAAACCATACCACAGTGAGTAAATGAAAACAGATGCAAAATAAAGAAAATTCTTCAGGTGCAAGAAAAAGTCCCCAGAAAATTTAAATCTGCAGAATGAGAACTCCCATTTTTTTAAAAGACATTTTATTTTCATTTTTAAAAAGGTATCTAAAAGACAATTTTTTAAAGACAAAAATCTAATTAGGACATAAATAGATACTCTCCAGAGAGGACATACAAATGGCCAAGAGACATGAAAACATGCTCATTGTCACTAATCATCAGAGAGAGATGCAAATTAAAACAACTATGAGGTATCACCTCACACCTGTCAGAATGGCCGCCATCAACAAATCATCGAACAAGTGTTGGCGAGGGTGTGAAGAAAAGGGGACTCTAGTGCACTGCTGGTGGGAATGCAGACTGGAGCAGCCACTATGGAAACCAATTTGGTGTTTCCTCAAAAAATTAAAAATGGAACTGCCTTTTGACTCAGTGATCCCTCTCTTGGGAGTATACTGAAGTATACATGAAGAATACTAAAACACCAATCCAAAAGAATATATGAACACTGTACACTGTTGGTCATAATGTATATTAGGAACAGTAAAAATCACACTACCATATGATCTAGGCATGCCCTTTCTGGGTATATATTCCAAAGGAAATAAAATCACAATCTCAAGCAGATATCTGCCCACCCATGTTTATTGCAGCATTAATTAATTCACAATAGCCAGAATATAGAAAGTACCTAAGTGTGTTTTAATGGTTAAATGAATAAGGAAATTGTGGCACACATATACAATGGAATATTATTCTCCCTTAAAAAAAGAAAGGTTTTGCCATTTGCAACAGCATTGGTGAGCCTGGAGGACATTATGCTAATTGAAATAAGGCAGACACATAAAGACAAATACTCTATGATCTCACATTTATGAGAATCTGAGAGTCAAACCCGTAGAAACAGAAGAGTAGAATGGTAGTTACCAGGGGTAGAGCCAGAGGGGTGGAAATGGGGAGATGTTAATCAAAGTGCACAAAGTTCCATTATAAGATGAATAAGTTCTGGAGATCTAATGTACAGTATGGTAACTATAATTAATAATATTGTATTGTACACTTGAAATGTGTTAAGAGAGTAGATCTTAGGTCTTCTCACCACAAAAAAAGTGCAACTATGAGTTGATGAATATGTTAATTTGATTGTAGTAATCATTTTACAATGTATACATATATCAAATCATCATATTGTATACCTTAAATAGTATATAAAATTTGGATTTGTCAATTATACTTCAATAAGCTAAAAACTTTTTTTAAAGTAAAAAATAAATAAATAAAATAAGTTTTACTTATTATAGCAACTAGTAACCCACCCAAATTACCCCCCTCATATCTATTGCATCAGTCACCTTAATATAGATTTGATCAGTCCAGCAAAAATAATCTTTGCTTTTCTGAAAGATGTGTAGGTCTTCTAAGTTCAGAGTTGTATAAGTGTAGGCAGGGGTTGGAAACACCTACAAGCACCTCTGTGCATTCTTTATTTTCTTGAACTAATAGAGACATATTTGAGACTTAATGTTCACACTACTCATTACAGGGTTTACCTTGAGCAATTTCTGCCACAGCTACTCACTCTCATTTCTTTCTCTTCTACCAGAAATTGCAGGAGACCAGTTTTTGTCTATATACCTCCTGAAGGAAATTTGGCCTTCATCATGATTTTAGAAATCATTTTGTATTTCAATAAAAGAAAAAAAAATAATGTTTCTCTATTGTGTAGTCTGGAGAATAAAGACAAATTGCTGAATAAATTTAATCTAATAAACTTCATTTCTGCTAATTTTACTGTAGTGTTTCATGTGGTTCCAAGTTAGTGACTCTGGAGTTCTATTAAGACATGTTAGTATAGCCCTGACCAGTTTGGCTCAGCGGTTAGAGCGTCGGCCTGTGGTCTGGAGAGACTCGGTTCGGTTCCCGCTAAGGGCACGTACCTCGGTTGCAGTTTGTCCCCGGCCCTGGTTGGGTCGCGTGGGTGGCAACCACTCGATGTATCCCTTTCACATCGATGTTTCTCTCTCTCTCTCTCTCTCTCCCCCACTCTATCTGAACTAAATATCAAAAAATGTCCTCGGGTGAGGATTAAAAAAAAAAAAAGACATGTTAGTATAGAAGTCATTCATTTCTTCCCCCAAACTTTAAACTCCCGTTGATTGATTACTTTCTTATTGTTTTAGTTCTGTGGTATCTCAGAAAGCAGCCATGACAGGAATCGTCTAGGGGGTACACCCCATGGAGCAAGCACACCGCATTCCCAGCGCTGACCACTGACAGCAGCTCCTGTTTTTAAGGGTAAACTGAAGAATATTATTCAGGCCAGATAATGGATAAAAAGTTTTGTGTTGTCTTAGTGTAGGGAGTATAAAATAATTTGCAGAATTATTTTACATAGTGTTTTGTAATAATCTGGTCCCTGTGCTTGGAGGATTTACCTCTTGGGACCATCCCTTTGTGCTGTACTCTCCTTTGTTCTTGTGAGTATTTTCAATGTGGAGAATTTTAGCATAATATATATATATATATATATTTTTTTTTTTTTTCTGTTCTCAAAATTTATTGTGCTAAATCAGCATTCTGTTGAGAATTGGAAAAACACCTTCAGATGTTTATAGAAAAAATTAAAGCTGTCTCTGTGTGTATATGTGTTTGTAAGACAAACAGTCAAAAGATATAGAAAAATATAAGGGTGTATGGATAGTGAAGAAAGAGGAAGTGACTCAGTTGTTAAGAAAGATATGTGGGTGGTTTTATTCATGATTGATTATTTTCGGAGAAGTAAGAAATGAATAGAATCAATGTGAAAGAAAGAAGAATATCTATGGATGAAGAACGTACATATTCACTGATTCTGACTCAGCAGTCTCTGGCAGTAGCTTTCACAATTATTCCAGACACTATTTGATTCCGAGAGTAGCAACTGTCCTTACAAACTCAGTCTAATCCTGCTCACAAACTTCTAAAAGTGATTTCTGTCCGCTATCCATGACACATCATGCATTAGTATCAATTGCTATGTAAATATTGCCCGCATTTAAGTGGCTTAAAACAATAAGCAATTATCTCACCATTTGTGTGTGATAGAAATCTAAGTAGTATGTGACAAGCAAGATATAACCCAGGGCTGTGGTGTCATCTGAAGGTTCAATAAGAGAGTCAGATCTGCCTCCAGACTCACAGTGAGCTAAATTCTAATTGTAGACGGGATTTATTCCACTGGTTGTAGGTCAGAAGCTTTGCTCAATTCCTTAACATGTGAATTTCTCCACAGGGCTGATTACAGCATAGCTCCCATCAGAGCAAACAATTAAGAGAAGAGAAATGAGCAAGATAGAAACTAGTCTTTTTGTTACTTAACTTTGAAAAGAAAAAAAAAAAGCCCAGCCGGTGTGGCTCAGTGGATTGAGAGGTCCCATGGACTGAGAGGTCCAATTTGATTCCTGGTCAGGGCAGGTGCCTGGTTTCCAGCTCCTTCTCCAGTAGGGGGCATGCAGAGGGCAGCCAATCATTGTGTTTCTCACATAAATGTTTTTATCTCTCTCTCCTTTCCTTTCTCTCTAAAAAACAAAAATCAATAAAAATTAAGAAAAATGTCATCATATTGCTATATTCTATTTATAAAAATCAAATTACTAAGTTCAACCTGTACTCAAAGAATAGGTATTACACAAGAGCACACAAGCAAGAGGCAGGCCCTATTAGTAACTGTGAGGTATGTGTTTGAGTAATAAATTCTTTTCTAATTAAACTAGCTAAAGGAGTTTCTGTTTACAAATGAATCATAACCAAAGGACTTACTATGCATTAGCTTATATTCTGTGTGCTCTGTGGCACATATGAGCCAGATTTGAATTTTATCATTTTCTTTATTCACAATTAATTTCATGAGAAGAGAGGTACAAAGGACTCTCCTTCTAACACTCTGTATGTGAATTAGACCACATGGGTGATCTTCGACAAACAGCTCTCTTCACTCTTTTTTTCTCACTTTGAAAGTGCGAACAACAATGTATATCTCATAAGGCTGTTGTAAGGCATTGGCCTTCTTTGTAGTTGCTGTGCTTATTAAAATGTATTTCATTTATCTGTGGGTCTGTATGTCAGTAGATTATCGGTACTTTGCACAATGGAATACTACTCTGCCATAAAAAGGAAGAAAAATGTACCCTATGATAGTATGAATGGACCTGGAGGACATTATGCTAAGTGAAATAAGCCAGTCAGAGAAAGATAGTACCATATAATTTCACTCATATGTAGAATTTAATGAAAAAACTGAACTACCAAGCAAAATAGAGACAGACTCATAGATAGAGAGATGTCAGACAGCTCTGGTGGTGGTGGGGATGTTGCCAGGGGGTAGAGAGATTGAGTAAAAAGGAAAAAAGAAAGAGAGAACTCATGGACATGGACATCAGTGTGGTGACTGTGGAGGGGAGTGGTGAGTGAAGGTGGAAGAGGGCATAGAGAAGATAAATGGTGATAAAAAATTAATTTTTTTTCCCCAAAAGAACTCTAATATTGTGAATTCTGGCATAATTCAGAAAATTTCTCTTTAAATATTATATTTTCTTTATTTTTTCAATTAAGTTGCTCTGAGATGAGGTATGCTGAATTTCTGCCCCTGTGGTCTTTACCCACTCATCTAGAAATTGTGAGTATTCAGTGTTTCATGGGGAAAGAGCCCAGGTGGATGTAATAAAGCTTTCTGCTCAACTGACCATTCGCTAGGAAGATTATCTAAGTGGGCCCAATGTTATCACCTGAGTCCTTCAAAGCAGAGACCCACTCTAGCTGGAAGCCTAAGAGATACAGCAGAATGGGAAAGTCAGAGAGATCCAGAAGATTTGGACATACCCATTCTGGTTCTAGATGTAGGGCCATGTGTCAGAGGACCAGAGGGAAGCCATGAGGAGCTAAGAGCAGTTCCAGAGGACAGTCAGGAAAAACACGTTTAACCTCAATCCTCCAAAGGAACTGGATTCATCCAACCAACAACTTAAATGATCTTGGAAGTAGGTTATTTCCCACATCCTCCAGTAAGAAACACGGTTCTGCAGAGACCTTGGTTTTTAGTCCAGTAAAACTTCTGTCAGAATCCTAATGTATCATCTCTGTTTGCTATATTCTGGATAGATCACTATATTTATCTTTTAGCCCATCAATTCTCTCTTTATCAGTGTGTGTATTTAACTTGTTGTTTATTTTAACAATTATAAAATATATTTGCCAAGTTTCATGTATTTTAATCTAAATTTTTAGCTCTGGCTGGTTTGGCTCAGTGGTTGGAGCATTGGCCTGCCGACCAGTGAGTCCCAGGTTCGGTTCCTGCTAGGGGCATGTGCCAAAATAAAATCTAAATTTTTAAAAGTGATTACTTCAGACTTCCAGTCAAGATGTTGGCATAGGTAAACGCGTTACCCACCTCCTCCCAAAACCACATCAAAATTACAACTAAACTACAGCACAACCATCCTTCAGAACCACCTGACATCAAGCTGGATGGAAGTCCTACAACTACGAGATTAAAGAAGCAGCCACACTGAAACTGGTATGAGGGGCAGAGGTGGACGGGCTGGTCCCACACCCATGTGTGACAGATAAGAATTAGGAGGATACCTCGGCCGGGCAGGTCCTCCCTGAGGAGTGAGGATCTCTATCCCACACCAGGTGCTCAGCTCAGGGTTCCAGTGACAGGAAGAGAATCCCCATCACTTCTGACTGTACCAGTGGAAAATGAGGCTGAGGGAGGCTCAGGCTTCTAGAGCCCCAGGCAATTCCTCTTAAAGGGCTTGAACACAGACTTACTCGGACCCACTTCCTCTGGGCTCCAGCATGGAGGGGAAGCAGCTTGAAAGGCACCAGAGATGTGCGGGGAAGAACTTTATTGTCTAGCCTTGGGATGAGGACTGGAGAGACAGCTTTCTCTCAGACAGAGGTGCTGGTGGAGGACTTTTTGCTTTGGTGAGCCCTTCCCCCATGGGGCCGACAGATGGGAACCATATCTGGGCCTCCAGCAACCTGGCTCACAGTCTTTGCCTTACCCTGGTGATTTTCTGAGGCCCTGCTCCACCCAAGTTATGAACCCACACATGCTATTCACCATAGGATTAGCCTGTCTTAAATGCTGCTTCAGAGTTTCCTAAAATGTCTCAAACAGCATCTGGTCTCAGTGAGCCCCATGCTTCTCAGGCCTGGCACTAGAAGCAGCCAGTCTTGTTTTACAACTTGGCTTTTCCTGGCACCTCCAAGCAGCCATCTGAAGATCACTTTGTGGCTTATGCCAGGTGTCCCCAGATAGAATAGAACACAGGCAGTGGTTGACCTTGCCCCAGAGCCAGCACACCAAGTGGACAGCTTTAGACCATGTCGAAGCACAACCACCCAACCACCTCCACAAGTGACACGCTTGATGAGTGGACTCAGTGGGTACAAGAATCCTGCTAAAGGAAGTCTTGCTCTGTGTGTTGGGCCCCTACACAGCTGATCCTCCGGGGTAGTCAGGGATCAGTGATCTGTGGGCACAGCCAGTCCTTGCAGCTGATCAACCTGAGTAAAGCCCTTCCATTGATGGGCCAACAGCAATCAAGACTCAATTACAACAGAAGGGTGTACAGTCCACATTAGGGCACCTCGAGGGCCCAGCTGGGGTGATCAGGGAGGTTATGACACTGGACCCTACAGGACACCTCCAACAATAGGCCACCCTACGAAGCCTAGAAAACATAGCAACTCTACCTAACACATAGAAACAAACACAGGGAAGCAACCAAAATGAGGAGACAAAGAATCATGTCCAAAGTAAAAGAACAGAAAAAAATTCCAGGAAAATAACTAAGCAAAATGGAGATAAGCAATCAATCAGATGAAGATCAAAACATTGGTTATAAGGATGCTCAAGGAACTTAGTGAGAAATTCAAGAAACTTAAGGAGACCTCCAAAAACCTTAGTGAGAACATCAACAACATAAAAAAGGACCAGTCAGAAATGAAGGAGGCACTAACTCAAGTAAAGAATAATTTACAGAGAATCAATAGTAGAGTAGGTAAAGCCAAGAAGCAAGCAATCAATTTGGAATATAAGAAAAAAAAAAAAAATCCACCCAGTCAGATCAGCAAAAAGAGAAAAGATTCCAAAAAAAATGAGGATAGTATAAGGAGCCTCTGGGTCAATCTCAAACGTGCCAACATTCACATCATTGGGGTGCCAGAAGAAGAAGAGAGAGCAAGAAATTGAAAACCTATTTGAAACAATAATGACAGAAAAGTTCCCTAACTTGGTGAAGGAAACAGACATACAAGTCCAGAGAGCAGAGCGAGTCTCAAACAAGAGGAACCCAAAGAGGCCACAGCAAGACACATCATCATCAAAATGCCAAAGTTTAAAGACAAAGAGAGAGTCTCAAAAGCAGCAAAAACAAAACAAAACAAAAAAACAGTTTGTTATCTACAAAGGACCTCCCATAAAACCATCGCTGATTTCTCAAAAGAGACTTTGCAGGCCAGAAGGGAGTGGCAAGAAATATTCAGAGTGATGAAAAGCAAGAACCTACAACCAAGATTACTCTATCCTGCAAAGCTATCATTTAGAGTCAATGGACATATGAAGTGTTTCTCAGACAAGAAAAAGTTAAAGGAATTCATCACCATCAACCAGTATTATATGAAATGTTGAAGGATCTTCTTGAAGGAGAAGAACAACAAAAATATGAACAATAAAATGGCAATTAATACATATCTATCAACAATTGAATCTACAAACAAAATGAGCAAGCAGAACCAAAACAGACTCATAGATACAGAGAAACTTTTGTTGCTTGACAGATGGGAGGGGCTTAGGAGGAGGGTGAAAAAGGTGAAGAAATTAAGAAGTACAAATCAGTTGTTAGACTGATGAACCTCAAAGAGGAGTGGGGAGGGAGGGTAGGATGAGATAAACCAAAGAACTATGCATATATGCCTAACCAATGGGCACTGACAGTAGTGTGAGGAAGGTAGGAGGGAGGAGGGAGTCAATGGGGAAAAAAGAGGGAACATTTGTAATACATTCAACAATAAAGATAAGGTTTACAAAAAGTGATTACTTCATAATACTTATGCATCTCTCTCATCATGAGTTTGAGCATTTTCCATATAGATCATGTGTATTTTTTTTATCTGATTAGTCCAAAATCTGCGAATCCTTATGTCTCTAAATTCCTGGTTTCTGTTTCTGATTATTTCTATTCATAGGGGTTGCTCTCTAGTGTATTTTTAATGTGTGTTTATATATTTAAGGTGATTATATCTCTTGATATTTCAGTGGGCCTAACGAAACTTTCCACCCAAGTGTGTTTGCTTATATTTCTGCCAATAATCAACACATAAGATTCATGGTCATTCAAATTTACTACCTCTCAAAGGCTTTGATGTAGAGCAAGTCACATGCTGAGTTTTCACCTTCAACATCCCCCAGAAATCCCACTATAAGAATTGGCCTCTGAAAGGCACCACCCCTCCTAGATGTCTGCCGATTTATTCAAACTCCCTGATTCTTACTCTACGCCCTCCCTTCCACTCCAAAGCCCAGGTGCTCACTCCACATTATCAGGCTCCAATCCCCAACCATTCAGACCAAGCCCCTGAATAATTTCTCGTAGATAGTGAAGTACTAACACCTGGCTATTGTGGAGCATAAAAAGCCCTAGAAAACCCTTTTGTTTCCAGTTACAGAAGTAGGTGCCCAAAAGTGACTTTCAATAGGGGTATATATCAAATCAGCCCAAAGTCATAATCACTGGTGTTCTGATCTTGGGAAAGAGGTTTATTTTCCAAAATACTCAATTATTTGATGAGAGAGAATTTCTTTTTATAATAATATTTCATCAAATAAAAGAAGAAGGGATGAGAGAGGGAATAAAATCATCATTTGGTAACCACTAATGAATTAATCTGGGAACTGATCATTGAACATGGTTAACATACAAAGGGAGAGACAACCAGACATCATAGGTCCCTGAAGAAGACTCAGTTTGCTCATTGGCAAAGGTAAGATACAAATGCCACTTTCTCAGTGTTGTTGGGTGGGTGCAACAAGCTGTTACAGTACCTAGGAAAACAATTAAGCTATAAGCAAATCATTAATCTTCTCTTTCCTTCCAATACTTACATAGATATTTTCAATCTACAGCTCCAGGAGCATGTTCTAGTACCTGTGCGGACTCTTCCTGTGTGAACCAGAATCTTTAATTCTTCCTTTTCTGATATAGCACTTTTAGTCTGTGTTCCCCTGTTTGGTAATGTAATCTTTTCTTATACTTATGTCTTATTAGCTCCAAATTATTTTAAACTCCTTAAGAGTATGGTCTGAGTTCTATTTTATCTGATCATGTTCTCCATGTTTCCTACCACAGTGCTGGGTGGAGAGCAAGCAGTACTTCACACAGAGCCTAGTGTTGAGTGAGGGGCCCTTGTGCTGGTCAGGTCTCTGAACCACTTATGCTTCATATTCTTCTTCATAAAACAGAGATATATTTTCTCTTAACATAGCAGACATTTTAAAAAGAGATTGAAATAAGTGATATAAAGAACTGATAAGCACTCTATAAAAAATGTAAAATATAAGGATACTTTACTTCAAAAATATTGCTAACATGATAGCAATCACTTTCATTTATGACCAGGCAATAGTTTTATAAATATTATGCCAAACTATCAAAACAAATCTATGTAGTGAAAATAATAGAGATGAGAAACTTATACACACATATAGAAACTGAGGCTTAGGTAAACAAACTCATTCAGAAAAGGGGACGTTTTCTAGAAAAGAAAAGATGTATTAGTCTTTCCACTGGGATGTATTTACCAAATTTCTTCTAGAATGTCTTTGTCATAGATAGATGAAAGAGAGAGAAAAACTGGGTCTCTCAAAGAGTCCACATCTACAGCCTCCTATGTCACAACTACTCTCCACACCTACACTATTGTCTTCATCACAAATCTGAATTATCAGAAGCAAATCAAATTCTAGGAATCTTACGACCTGATCTACATTTACAAGTCATTACTTGTCATTTACAAAATTACTTATCATTTAGTCTATCAATCTTTTATTTTTTGATCATTATATCTGAATCCAAATTATATTCTGAATGTCAATCCAGAGTGGTAATTCCAATATTAGCTATTTTAGGAGCCTCCTCCTCTTCTTAAAGTCTTACCCGACTTATATATATTTCATATATATTTATATATACTTCATGTATAATTCCAGTAATGGACTTTTATATCTACTAACTCTCTACTGGGCTTCCAGAAAACTGAGAATCAGGGATCCTGGTACCTATAGTCTTGCTTCCTAGAAGTATAATTTAGTGATTGATTGTGGTCAGGACTCCAGCTCAGCACACACCTGCCCATTTCAACCTGCCTCAGTCAGTTGGCAAATTCCTTGGCTAATGATCTGTTGAATTGTGGCAACTGGTCCAGAACCTAAGTATATATCAAATTATTTCTAGCATGTTAGCTATTCATAAAAAATGTAATTTTAAAAAATATTATGAGAATTTTAAAATTTTTGCTAAAACATTTGCTAAGTATTAAAGATTAATATCTGCATTTTGTGTCTAAACTATACTCAGCTTTTGAAAATATATGTTAATGAAACTGTTGGCCACATGGAGTTTACTTCTGAGATAATTAATCAAATGCATGTTATAAATTAACTGAATTTCTTATTTCAACTTTCTTTGAACCTTCAATCTATAATTCAATGCCCTCCCTCAAAATTTTTTCTGCATCTTTATTTTTGTCTCCTTGAATCTATCACTCTTAACACTGTTGGTGGTGGTGCAACAGCATCAGGTATTAAAACTATGGAATCAGACCAAATCATGATTCAACAACCTTGGTACTTGAGTTCTGGCTAAGAAAGATTTCAGAATCAAGACTCAAACTATGAGAGAAAGTTTATTTAGAAAGTCACAGAGGTAGAAGAAGTGAGCTGTAGAATAAGTGGGCTCAGGAAACAAGTTATAGAGGAAAAGAAGGATGCTTGATGCTTAGGAGAAAGAGACAGGCAAGAAAATGTGCCAGGAGAAGGGGGTGGGTAAGGGCACAGGCTTGCTTCACGTATGGGTACTTCTGTCTTGAGGGTATTTATCTGGAGGTCTCAGAAAAAGATGCCAATAGAATATTCATCAGCTTTCCAGATATGTCTTTTCAGGATTGTGGTCTCTACCAATTTGGTGGGTGTCAGGGGGTCATGAATCAAAGTAGCTGGTCTTGATGTCAGTCATCTCATCTGAAACACAACTGAGGCCTAGATGTATTTGATACAGGTCAGAACCTCTGTCTTGGAGTCTTAGTGCTTAAGGACTATTTTCTTGGCTCCCTTGTTCTTTTCTGAGAAAGGTCTACTGCATGACTAATTACAAGTTAGAGGAGAAAGGTCAGGGGGAGGATTTGACTTACATGACTGAATATGATCTAGGGATGGAAAGTTTGCCTCAGAAGTGAGGCCCTAATTCACAATAATCATTCCCAATACTTGCTCTTCCAGATCTGTCTGTTGCTAGGTATCCATTGCTAAATGCCTGAAACTCCCTGCCGTGGTGACATTCCATACTGCTGTTATCATTCTGCTCTGATCATGCCTGTGTGACTGCCTAACATAGTCCCCACTCAAGGATCTCGGCTCCAAATTGTTTAAAGGAAACGAGTCACAGGGTTTCTTTGGTAGATGCTTCCTGCTGAAGAGGGCCAACATTTTCCTTCAGAGCTAAAAAGAAATCCTTTCTCTCTGTCGGAGGGTTGATGAGGCCTGGGCATGAAAGGAGGTGGCAATGGTGTCTAGAGTTGGTGAGAAACAGTATTATCATATTCCCATAGTACAAATAGGGTTTGTAACCTGGAGGAGACAAACTGTGTAATAAAATTCAAGATTATTGGGGAAAAATCTAGAATAATATAAATTATAAATAATCCAATGGAAGAAAAAAGTTTTAGTCCTTAATAATTCTAAGTTAAGGGATGGAAGATAAAACGTTAGTTTAGAGGGTTGTAGGTAAATATCTGGGAAAATTAGAAAAAATTAGGATGTGTTTCAAATCATAGGTGAAAAATAAAAATTTGAAGACAATTAACTGAACTAGAGTGTAATATCAACAGTCGTGCATTATCGATTATATTGAAGCATATTTTTCCCACTGAAATCACCCTTATTTTCATTAATGAGCCAAACTAACACTACCCCTTTACTGCGTTAAGTCCTGTTTCAATATGGCCTGATAATTTGCATAAATACAACAAGATTAACAATTGAACATATAGAATCTGTCAAATTGTCTTTGCTGTAATGTCATAAGGAATATACACATAGAGTTTTAATTGGCCTCTCAGGGAAAAATGTCAAGCAACACAGTTGCCATCAGGCTTTGCCTGCAATGCTATAGGTTTTGGTAAGTTTTTCAAGCTCTCGAGGTCCCTAAAAGTGTTGAGATTTTTCTTGCCATCTTGTTACTGAATGCAGGTTCAGCTCCCTGTTGCAACAAAAGCCAAACTTGTGAGACAGGGGCTGGTGAGAGAAAAGTGGTTTAGTCAAGTGCCAGCCACCTGAGAAGATAGGGGACTCTCATCCCAAAGTCTGTCTTAATATCTCAGTGCAGGCAAGGTTTTATAAGGAGGGAGAGGGAAAGAAGAACAAAGAGATATGGGGGACAGGCTTGGACATTCAGGCAGTGTCCTTGCTGGTACAGTTATAAATATATAATGTCAGCAAACTGGACTGGGTCAGTGCCAGCCAAATTTTTGCACTTGGGCAATCTGCATCAGCCAAAGTGATTAAGGCCATACAAGCAGAAACTGGAACTGTTGGTATCTACAATATTCTCATAAGGAAACTGTCAGTGTGAAGTCTTTTTACCCATTTGTTAGTACATTTTATTCTAATTCTCTTTCATGATTAGCCAGAGTAGTATAGAGGTTTTATTCCCTGTTAAAGTCTTCCAGGAATGCAACCATTGTTCCTTACCTGAAAAGATTGTCATAAACCAGGTAAATAAGCAAAGTACCAGGCTGTTTTCCCAAAGGGCTTTTATTGACTTTCAAAAATCAATCTGAATTGCTTAAAACCTTTGGGTGACATGCAGAGTTTAGGCATGTCTCTCTTACACATGATATTCCAGTCAAAGTCTTGGGTAATAAAACCACAATTGGAAACTAGTTTTATATGTCCTATTATAAAGATATCAGATCCTTATTGAGTTTATGCAAACAAACATACTGCTATGAAAGTAATAATACTCATTAAGAGTTTTCAAATTTTGGAGGGTCGGGTACAGGGAAAAATATAAATGCCTCAATATTGTTTTTAAAGATAGAATTTTCAAAATTGCTTTAAGAAAAAAATAAGTTTACAAGAAAATTCTTGTCCTCTTAACAGAGTGATAAAGAAACAAATTCCATCCCTTTATAAGCTTAATTTTATTCTTTAAATTAATTTCCTCTTGAGGTGAAAAAGTGGGGTCTTAGGCAGGTAAAATGATTTTGTGGGCTTTGGAGAAAACATGGTTAGCAAACATTCAGTCTGTCTCAAGATTAATTTCCTCTTGTAGAGGTTCTTTCAAAATCACAATGAAAAACATATTATGAAACCCTGGCTGGTTTTTGCTCAGTGGTTAGAGCATCAGCCTGGGTTTGGTTCCCACTAAGGATATGTACCTTGGTTGTAGTTTGTCCCCAGCCCCAGTTGAGGTTATATGGAGTGGCAACCACTCGATGTCTCTCCCTCCCTCTTTTTTTTATTGCTCTATCTGAAGATAAATGCAAAAATGTCCTTGGGTGAGGAATATATATATATATATATATATATATATATATATATATATTTAAATAATAATCATTAACCAGTATAGGTAGACGTAACTAGTATTTCTCAATCTCTGTACCCACCCTATATAAAGAGAGATAGGCCTAACTTGCTTGCTATTTCAACTGCAAACCCAAGGCAACCATGAAGATTCATGGCTGGTGAGTCTTTTCTAGTCTGAGAGCTCATGGGGAAGAAATCATTTGGGAAAGGGCTGCCTTTTTCATTAGGCTGGGTTAAGGTTTGTGTGAGCAACCTAAACCTAAAAGGTTTACATGGAGAGGAAATAGGAAAAAGAAGGGAAGTAACGAAGCCAGCCTCTCAAGGCATTTTTGAAATAAAATGTAAAGGCCAGGAAGAATCTGGGATTCTACTGGTATCCTATTATTTTGCTAGTCATATCTGAATTTGAAACTAGGAGTCACTTGGGCACAGGATGCATATCAGCATATCACCCAGTTGTTGTTTCCAAAGAAAACAGCCTGTCAAACCTGTTCAGGATTTACAAAATTGGAGTGTGTCAGAGCAGAATGACCTCTGATTTTCAGGCAGCTAAGAGAAAAATCATGAAATCAACTCTCTTAGGTTACTCAATGACCATATGCAGATAATGCTAGAATCAGAAAGAAGTATATGGAGTAGATGCCTCAACATTCAAAGCCATCAGATCATTCCTCAAGACTATTGAACTCCGTGGAGAGAAAAGTGTGGTTGCAAAAGACCAAAATGATTGCTTCCTTGTTTATGAATTGAGAGAGGAATTGGGCTGTTTTCATTACTTAGGGAATCTTTGTGTTTCCAATAGACCAACAACTGATTAACAAGAGAAGACTGTTTATTCGTTCAGTGGGCCATGGTACAATAAATGCTTTGCTGGATGATCTATTACAAGACAAGGTGATTAACCAGGAGGAGATGTGCAAAGTGAAAGACGAAAATCACACAGTCATGGATAGGGCTCGAGTCTTGATTGACCTTATTATTGGGAAAGGAAGGCATGCCTGCTGGAAATTTATTCAGCATCTCAAAGAAGAAGACCCTGAACTTGCATGTAAGATGGGGGTCCATCTTTGCTAAGGTAAGGTCCAATGATTCAACCTAAAGTCCTAGTAGCCCCTGTATCTTGAGCTCAGTACTTGCTATTTTCATTTGTCTTATCAGTTTAGAATAAGCTTCCTATCATCTCAGCCTTAGGCTCTATTACTGTGTGGACCTAGTGCATGTTCTCTTGTCTCTAGACATAAGCTTTTATTTCTACCTATCACTCTCATCTTACCTTATCTTTCTACTAATGTACTTTTCAAAATGTGTAGGTAGTTTAGACATACATGATCATAGCGAGGATGCTGGACCAGGTACAGAAAGTCACCAGATGGAAAGCCCCAGGTACATGGCAAAACTGAGAAAACAACTACCTTGCTCCAAGGGTAACCTTTGCTCCCCTAGCATATCACTAGTCATGCACTTAGACCCCCTCACCTTACATATCTCTGGTCATTAGGTCCTGACCTTTGCTTTCCTGGCATATTGCTAGTCATGTTAGAGAAGAATAACAAGGGGGCCCAATAACAGCCCTTAAGCATTAAGCCCTCAGGACAGTGAGGTGCTGACCTGCATCAAATATGTCTAGGCCTTAGTTGGGTTTCAGCTCCACTCCCATGAAATCAGCAAAACCAAACAAGTGACTCCCTGGCTGACCTCAGGAACAGTTGCAATGACTCATGATACCCTACCCTAGTCAGTGGAGACCACAACTCTAAAGACAGACCTGGAAAGGTAATGAATATACTATTGGGTCCTCCCCTGGAACATCCAGATAAATGCCCAGAGAGCTCTCTTTCCTAGAAGCATGCTCACCCCTGATAAATCTTCCTCCCCCTCCTTCTCTTCTTTGCCCCATGAGCTTTGCCTTTACCTTCCTCTCTCCTAAGCTCCAAGGCCCCTGCTTTTTTTTGCCTCTGTAACTTGTTTCCTGACCAATTTCTTCTATGGCTCATTTCTCCCTCTTTGACTTTCTAAATAAACTTTCTATTATAGTTTGAGTCTTGGTTCTGAATTTTTTTTTTTAGCAAGAATTCAAGTACTGGGATTCCTGAGGGTTACTTTCTCTATCACTGGGTTCTTCTAAGAACCCAGTTCCAGTACTAGTGTCTGAGCCGGTCCATTCTTATAACCCTTTATTCTCTCCACAGAATGAAGATGGGACCTCTGGTGGACTACCTAGAATTCTAGCATTTTCTCATGACACTTCAAGGAGTGAAGGTGTTAGTTATTATGGGAGAAAAGAGTTTCCTTCTATCATAGACAATTAATGTCTCCAGTGGTCATCTATTTTAAATAAATATCTCACTCTGTTATAATGCTTGTTTTTTATTCTACCTCTCCCCATCCCAACCCGTGATAATCCATCAATAACAATAAGAGCCATAGATAGTTGTAATCTAATTGAGAATGTCCCTTCTCCTCTATTTGTTTTTTGTTCCATTCCCTTACAATACTATAGACAAGCATACAGCTCACTTTGGGTTGGGCTGTAATGGGAAACAAATGAAACCCTCAGTCAGAATATTCAATAGCACTGACTCTTCATAATGCACTCATCCTTTTGCTAGTTTTCAGCACCAGATCTATATGACAAATAGTCTATGTAAGAAACAAACTTTCCTTGCTGGGAGGATACTAAAGAGAACGTATGTACAGATATTCTATCGCAAGAAACCGAGCTTTCATTTCTTTCTGTTATTATATTTATTTATTTTTGTTACAGATGTTTCTTCTTTTTTCCCCATTGACACCTTCCTCCCCCTCCCTCCCTGCCCTGTACCCGGCTTTGTTGTCTGTGTACATTGGTCATGCATACATGCATATAAGTTCTGTGGTTTATCTTCCCCCAAACCCTCTCTCCTGGGGATTGTCAGTCTGTACCCACTTTCATGTCTCTGCGACTACCCTGTTCTACAGACTGTTATGTTCATTATATTCTCCAAATAAGTGATATCATATGACACTTGTCTTTCTCTATTTGGCTTCTTTCACTTAGGATAATACTTTCCAGGTCCCTCCATGTCGTCTCAAAGGATAAGAGATCTTTCTTTCTTACAGCTGCATAGTACTCCATTGTGTATATGTACCACAGCTTCTTTATTCATTCATCTACTGATGGACACTTGGGCTGTTTCCAGATCATAGCTATTATAAATAATGCTGATATGAACATGGGGGTACATATATTCTTTCTGATTGCTGTTTCAGGCTTCTTAGGATATATTTCTAGAAGTGAGATCACTGGGTTAAATATCAAAATTCGATTTTTAATTCTATGGGAAACACCATACTGTTTTCCATAGTGGCTGCATTCCCACCAGCAGTGTACTAGAATCCCCTTTTCTCCACACTTGTTGTTTGGTGATTATTGATGGCGGCCATTCTGACAAGTGTGAGGTGATACCTCATTGTTGTTTTAATTTGCATCTCTCTGATGATTAGTGATGTTGAGCATTTCTTCATATGTCTCTTAGCCATTTGTATGTCCTGTTTGGAGAGGTGTCTATTTAGTCACTCTGCCCATTTTTTAATTGGGTTCTTTGTCTTCCATTGTTGAGCTGTATGAGCACTCTATATATTTTGGAAATCAACCCCTTTTCTGATTTATCATTGGCAATGATGCTCTCCCATAGAGTGGGTTGCCTTTCCATTTTGGTGGTTGCTTCTTTTGCTGTGCAGAAGCTTTGAGATTGATGTAGTCCTATGTGTTCATTTTCTTCTTTGTTTCTGATGACTTAGGTGATGTATCAGTGAAAATTCTGCTGTGTATGATGTCTGAAATTTTGTTCCCTACATTTTCTTCTAGGATTTTTATAGATTCATGAGTCACATTTAAGTCTTTTATCCATTTTGAGTTTATTTTTGTGTATGGTGTAATTTGATGGTCTAGTTTTATTTTTTTGCATGTAGCTGTCCAATTTTACCAACAGCATTTATTAAAGAGGCTGTCTTTACTCCATTGTATGCTCCTGCCACCTTTGTTGAATATTAATTGAGCATAATGTTTTGGGTCCATTTCTGGGTACTCTGTTCTATTCCATTGATCTATGTGACTGTTTCTGTGCCAGTACCAGGCTGTTTTGATTACAGCAACTTTGTAGTATAACCTGATATCTGGTGTTGTGATCCCGCCTACTTTGTCTTTCTTCTTCAAGATTGCTATGGCTATTTGAGTTTTTTTTTTGGTTCCATATGAACTTTTGAAATATTTGTTCTAGTTCTGTGAAGTATGTTGTTGGAATTATGATGGGGATTGCATTGAATCTATAGATTGCCTTGGGCAGTATAAACATTTTAATGATGTTAATTCTTCCAGTCCATGAACAAGGTATGTGCATCCACTTTTTTATATCTTTCGCTATTACTTTTTTCCATGAGCTGTAGTTTTCTGTGAATAGGTCATTTATTTCTTTGGTTAAGTTTATTCCTAGGTATCTTAATTATTTTGCTATGATGTTAAATAAGATTGTTTTTTGTTTCTCTTTCTCTGAGTTCAACATTGGTGTATAAGAATGCTGTCAATTTCTTGACATTAATTTTGTATCCTGCTACTTTATTAAGTCTAGTAAATTTTTGATGGAGTCTTTGGTGTTTTTTGCGTGTAGTATGTCATCTTCGAATAATGACTGTTTCACTTCCTCCTTTCCAATTTGGATCCCTTTTACATTTTCTTTCTGTCTGATTGCTATGGCTAAGACTTCCAGTACTATGTTAAATAAGAGTGTCGAAAATAGGCATCCTTGTCTTGTTCCTGTTCTTAACGGAAATGCTTTTAATTTTTGCCCATTGAGTATGATGTTGGCTGTAGGTTTTTCATATATGGCCTTTATTATAATGAGATATGATCCCTCTATTCCCAGATTGCTAAGCATTTTTATCAGAAAAGGGTGTTGGATTTTTTTGAATGCTTTTCCAGCATCTATTGATATGATGATATGATTTTTAACTTTCATTTTGTGTATGTGGTGTATCACCTTTATTGATTTACAAATATTGTACAAGCCTTGCATCCCTGGGATGAATCCCACTTGGTTATGATGAATAATTTTTTTGATGTATTGCTGGATTTGATTTTCCTAGTATTTTGTTCAGGATTTTGGCACCTATGTTTATCAGGGATATTGGCTTATGGTTTCCTTTCTTTGTAGTGTCTTTTTCTGGTTTTGGAATTAGAATCATTCTGGCCTTATAAAATGAGTTTTGAAGTCTTCTTTCTTCTTGAATTTTTTGAAATAGTTAGAAGATAATGAGTATTAGTGCTTCTTTGAATGTTCCATAAAATTCCCCCGTGAAGCAGTCCAGGCCTGGGCTTTTGTTTGCTGGGAGAGTCTTGATTACATCTTCAATTTCTTTTGTTGTTATTGGTCTGTTCAAGTTTTCTATCTTTTCTCGGTTCAGTTTTGGGAGACTATGTGTTTCTAGTAATTTGTCCATGTCGCTTAGATTGTCGAATTTGTTGCCTTATAATTAGTCATAATATTTGTTAACAATCTGTTGTATTTCTGTGGGGTCAGTTATTATTTCTCCTCTTTCATTTCTGATTTTGTGTATTTGGATTCTCTCTTTTTGTTTCTTGGTGAGTCTAGCTAAGGGATTATGAATCTTGTTTATCGTTTCAAAGAACCAGCTTTTTGTTTCATTGATCCTTTGAATTGTTTTTTTGGTCTTCAAGTAATTTATTTCTACTCTGATCTTTACTATTTCCTTCCTTCTACTTGCTCTGGGGTTTTATTTTTGTTTGCTGTCTAATTCTTTAAGTTGTGAGGTTAGATAGTCTATTAAAATTTTTTCTTGTTTCTTGAGGTAGGCCTGTAGTGCTATGAACTTCCCTCTCAGAACTGCTTTCGCTACATTCCATAGATTTTGTGTTGTTGTTTGTTCATTTTTATTGATTTCCAGGAAGTTTTTCATTTCTTCCTGATCTCATGGTAACCCATTCATTGTTTAATAACATGCTATTCAGCCTCCACATGTTCAAATGTCTTTGCCTGTTCTTGTTGCAATTGATTTCTAGTTTCATGCCATTGTGATCTGAGAAGATGCTTGATATGATTTCAATCTTCTTGAACTTGTAGAGACTTAGTTTGTGTCCTAAAATGTGGTCTATCTTTGAGAATGTCCCATGTGCACTGAATTCTGCAGTTTCGGGGTGTAATTCTCTTTAGATATCTATAAAATCCATTCGATCTAGCGCTTCATTTAGAGTCTGTGTTACCTTGTTAATATCTTGTCTCCATAATCTATCCAGTGATGTCAGCAGGGTGTTGAAGTCCCCTGCTATGATTGTATTGCTGTCGATTTCTCCTTTGAAGTCTTCCAAAAGATATTTAATATATGTTGGTGCTCCTATATTGGATGCATGTATGTTTACCAAGGTAATATCTTTCTGTTAGATAGATCCTTTCAATATTATGTAGTGGCCTTCTTTGTCTGTAGTTATGGCCTTCATTTTTAAATCTGATTTATCAGATATGAGTATCGCTATTCCATCTTTTTTTTTCCTTTCTGTTAGCTTGAAAGATTTTTTTCCATCTCTTCACTTTCAACCTATGTGAGTCTTTTGTTGTGAGGTGGGTCTTTTGTAAACAACATAAATGTGAGTCATGCTTTTTTATCTAGTCAACTACCCTGTGTCTTTTTATCAGAGTATTCAAACCATTTACCTTTCAGATGATTATTGATATGTACTTATTTATTGCCTTTTTTGTTTAGTGTGGTTATATTTTTCTTCCTATTTTTTCTATGAATTACAGCAGTCCTTTTAGCATATCTTGCAGTGCTGTTTTGGTATTACTATATTCCCTTAGCCTGTTTTTTCTTGTCTGGGACCTCTTTATTTGACCTTCTATTTTGAATGATAGCCTTGCTGGATAGAGTAGTCTTGGATTCAAATGCAGGGTTTTCATGACCTCGATTACTTCATGCCTCTCCCTTCTGGCTTGTAGTGTTTCTGTTAAAAAGTCAGCTGAGAGCCTTATGGGGTTCCCTTTGTAGGTAACCTGTTGCTTTTCTCTTGCTGCCTTTAGAATTCTCTCTTTGCCTTAATTTTTAGCATTTTAATTACTATGTGTCTTAGTGTGGGCCTGTTTGGGTTCTTCTTAGTTGGGTCTCTCTGTGCTTCTTGAACTTGAATGCCTTCTTTCTTCACCAAGTTAGGAAAGTTTTCTGTCACTATTTCTTCAAGTATATTCTCTAACCCTTGCCCATTTTTTTCCTCTTCGGGGACTCCTATGATGCAAATATTATTACATTTCCAGTTGTCCCACAGTTCTCTTACTCTATTCCTGTTTTAATTGTTTTTTCCTTTTGGTTTTTTAATTGGTTGATTTTTTCTACCCTGTCTTCTAATTCTCTGATCTTTTCCTCAGCTTCCTCTACTCTGATATTTAGTTCTTCCATTTTGTTCTTTATTTCTGCTATGTCATTCTTCATTTCCACTCGGTTGTTTTTCAATGTTTCTATATCTTTACTCATGGTGCTGATGTCCTTACTCATGCGGTTGAGCTTCCTCAATATCATGGCTCTGAATTCTACCTCTGATAATTTGCTTAACTGCATTTCATTTATCTCATTTTTGATAGATTTCTCTTGTTCTTTCATTTGGGATTTGTTTGTTTTACCATTTTGGCTGTCTCAGTGGGTTTTGGAGCCTGCCAAATTTTCCCTCTGGGCGTTGGTGTTCTACTGTTTGTGGCTCCTTCTACTTTGTTTGGATGAGGCTGGTTGGGCCCACATTAAACCCCAATGTCATGTCTTACTTTTCTGAGTAGATTTGCAACCTCAGAAAGGGTTCAGTTATCCTCTAGCTTTTTGCCTGGTGGTTAGTAGTCTTAGTTACTCAAGGTGTAGGAATGTAGCCCTGGTGTAAGAGAATTTCCAGACGATGGGACAGATACAGGTTGCTAATGAGCCTCATTTTGCATTTCTTTGCTTCACCTGGAAAAGGCTGAATATCTGAGGGAGGGGCTGCTGCTTTTCCTCACAGCACACTGGCCATCGTCCTTTGTGGCCACAACTCAGCAAAAACTCTGTGTGCCCTCCAAATCCCAGGTGTCCCCACAGAGTTCCAGTCCCATATGCCTTTCCTCTTCTGGAGCCCCAGGTGAGTGGCTGTAGCCAAACCAGTACTCTATTCTGGCCCTCTGTGCTGTGGAGCAGGCATGGCCCTTTATCCCTGAGGGCACTGCTCACAGCTAAGACCACTGCTGTCTGTGGGCTCTCAGCCTGCCACCCTCTCTTGACTCTGTAGATTCTACCAGTGTCCCTGGTTATATGGTCCTGTCCCACTCCTTTTTTGTTGCTTTTTTCTGAAGATTTGTTTTTATTTTAGTTTAATTCTTGTTTGGTCCTGAGAGATCATCTGTGTAGCTTCCATTCACTCCACCACCATTTTCCTCTAGAACTTGGTATTTTAAACTAAGAAATTTAAACTTTCTGTTCACAAATATTTTTTGAGCACATATTATGTGCCATACAGTGGGTCTACTATAATCCTTAGTGTATGGTTATGTTGTGCTGCTCCTCCTGTGCCCCTAGGAGGCTAACTACCCAAGCTTTTTTTAAAGTGTTCGTGAAAGTTCTGAATTCCAGTCAAGATAGCTGCATAGGTGAACGTGGTATTGCGTCCTCCCACAATCACATCAAAGTTACAACTAAATTACAGAACAACCATCATTCCAAACCACCTAAAATCGAGCTTAATGAAAGTCCTACAACTACAGAATTAAAGAAGGAGCCACATCAAGACTGTTGCGAGTGGTAGAAGTGGACAGGCTTGTCCCACACCCACGTGTGGCGGATAAAAATCAGGAGCACACCTCGGCTGGGAATGTCCTCCCTGAGGACTAAGGGTTCCTTGTCCCACACCAGGCACTCCACTCAGGTGGTTTCCAATGCCAGGAGGATAAGTCCCCATAACTTATGACTAGAAAAACCACCAGGAACTGAGGCTCAGGGAGGCTGAGGAGGCTGAAGCCACCGGCAGCTTCTCTTAAAGGGCCTATTCACAAACTTATTGGACTCACTCCCTCTAAGCTTGGAGGGGAGGCAGCTTGAGGGGTGCCAGAGACATACAGAGAAGAACTGAGCTGTTTGGCTCTGGAGCAAGGGCTGGAGAGGGAGCTTGCTCTGGGACAAACGTGGTGTCAGAGATCTTTGTTCCTTTGGTGAGCCCTTCCCTGGGGCTGCAGACAGTTGCCATATCTGGGACTCCAGCACCTGGCTCACATTGGTTCCCCCGCCCTGGTAATTCCCTGAGGCCCTGCCCCATCTAACTTTCAGGCCCACCCAAGCTGTTGCCAGTTGCTTAACCATAGGATTGGAGTCTTGGATCCTGCTTCAGGTTTTTCTAAATTCTTTCAAACAAGCAGCATCTAGTCTCAGCTAGCCCCAAACCTCTTGTTCAGTAATACACAGAAACAAACACAGGGAGGCAGCCAAAATGAGGAGACAAAAGACAGGCCACAAATGAAAGAACAAAGAAAACCCCAGAAAAAGAACTAAGCAAAATGGAGAGAAGCAACCTAAAAAATGCTGAGGTCAAAATACTGCTTATCAGGATGCTCAATGAACTCAGTGAGAACCTCAGTGAACTTAGTGAGGGCCCCAAGAGCATTAAAAACAAACAAACAAACAAACAAACAAACAAACAAACAAAAAAACAGAAATGAAGGATGCACAGTCAGAAACGAAGGAGGCACTAACTGAAATAAAGAATAATTTACACAGATTCAATAGTAGAGTAGGTAAAGCCAAGAAGCAGATCATCAATTTGGAATAGAAGGCAGCAAAAAACACCCAATCAGAACAGCAAAAAGAAAATAATGCAAAGCTGTCATTTAGAATCGATGGTCATATAAAGAGTTTTCCAAACAAGAAAAAGTTAAAAGTGTTTGTCACCACAAAACTGTTATTATATAAAATGTTGAAGGGTCTTTTTGAAGAAAACGATAAAATATATAAACAAACAAAATGGCAATGAATGCATATCTATCAACTATTGAATCTACAAACAAAATGAACAGGCAGAACAGAAATATTCTCATAGATACAGAGAACATTTTGTTGATTGCCAGATAGGAGGGGGGTTGGGGGAATGAATGAAAAAAGTGAAGGGATTAAGAAGTACAAATTAGTTGCTAGACTGACAAACCTCAAAGGGAAGGGGGTTGGGGTTGGGAAGAAATAAACCAAAGATCTTACATGCATAACCAATGGACACAGACAGCAGTGTGGGGAAAGGCAGGAGGGGGAGCAGGAGTGAGGAGGAGGGGGTCAATGGGGGAAAATGAGGAACATCTGTAATACATTCAACAATAAAGATTTTTTAAAAAGCAGAAGAAAAAAAGTGTTCATGAAAATTCTGATAGTAAATACAGGCTTTCAAGCCTAAATGTGCTGGGGGCGGGAGGGGGACACAACATGTGGCTTGTTGCCTA
Organism: Molossus molossus; assembly: GCF_014108415.1. Taxonomy (NCBI): domain Eukaryota; kingdom Metazoa; phylum Chordata; class Mammalia; order Chiroptera; family Molossidae; genus Molossus; species Molossus molossus. The sequence continues at coordinate 2,522,692 of NW_023425348.1, forward strand.
AGGCATGAAATTTGTGGAGTCACTACAGCATCATGGCACGTCATAGCTCTGCACCCTTCAGAGAAGAGAAATGGCCAATCATTCTGCCTAGGCTGTATTTTCATTGTGCATATAGTAATAAATAATAGATTATTACCTTCAAGAAGCCTTAGAGGGTTCTAATTTGTTATCTCATGCTAATTTCTAAAATTTGTAGCATAGGCAAGAATTGGGTGCGAGAAACTAAAACCAAAATATTTACTGTATTTTTCAGGTTTGGGCAGTTTTAATGAGCTTTTTACAAAGCTAAAGTAAAACTTAACATGTTTTTTTTCCTTTCTGAATTTGTCAGTAATAAGTTGGAAAAATAATTATTTTTTATTTTCAACCAGGACACTTTTGCATTTATCTTCAGATGGAGCGGGGGAGAGGGAGGAAGAGAGATACATCAACGTGAGAGAGACACATTGACTGGTTGCCACCCACACGACCCTAACTGGGATCAGGAACAAACTGCGACTGAGGTACGTGACCTTAGCGGGAACTGAACCTGGGCCTCTCTGGTCTGTGGACGGATGCTCCAACCGCTGAGCCAAACTGGCCAGGGGAGAAAAATAATTATTGAACATTTATACCAAATACAATAGGTGAAGATTTTCATTGTTTTTCTTACATGCGTAAGAGGCATATGTCACTGACAGCTTGTATTTGACTGTGGGATATCAGGGATTGTGGTCAGGGCTCCATTTCCACATGTAATCAGATAGTTTCTTTGAAGAAACACACTCTTTTGGAGAAATCATATTTTGAGGGTGGTCTTCCAATGTGCTCAGTGTTCCAGAGTACAGTTTTGATGTCAAGACAGATCTGTATATAGCAATATGATCAGTTGAAAAGTTACTTAACCTTTCTCAGGCTCAGTTTGTTCATTCAGAAAATGGAGTTAACAGCACCATCCACATAGAGTTCCTGAAAGAATTAAATTAGCTTGTAACCCATTGAGTTAAAAAGCAATAAATTTTGCACTTACATATAATCATTTGATTGTTATTTTTGTTCATAGAGACACAAAATCATGATACTGAGTGAAGGATAGAAAGTCCAGGGAATAAGAATTGTAACCCATATTGTAAACACCACAAATATTTATTTCTTAACTCCATGTATAGTACAAAAATTACAAATAACCAAATCAAGATTATAAAAACCTTTCTAGTTATGTAATTTATGCAAAGATTACAGTGTCTCTAGATTATCCCATCATCAGTGACAACTTTAGAGCCAACAGGAGCTGCATGCCTTTGCAATTCCTGCTGGATAGCAGCAGTCAATCAGCGGTGATATTTGTACAAGTCCCTGAAAAGAAGGACATAAAGGAACAGCACATTCCTGGTTGCCCTGTGCTACATAATCTGACTTGATCACTGCAGTCCTGACACAGCTCAACAATGTGTGCTTTTAATCAACCCCAAGTTGCCTCTTTTATTCATATCTCTTTCCCATAGCCTATTCATGGGCTTGAGCTTCATAGCTTTGTGTTAGAGATCATTGTCATGAACGGGAGGTTAGTTTTGGAACTACCAAGACATACTCATTTCAAGAGATGGGTTTTAAGACATCATCAAATTCCATTATTACCTGGTAATGGATTATCAGCCAGCCTAAGAAAGAAATTGTCCATGAGGAATATCTGGGGGAAATAATCTTTTGAATTGATAAATTACTATTTAAATACATTTATATTTCCCCAGAAACCCATTATGGAAATTACCATGTACAAAGGCTCCCCAGCAATGATCCATCCTTGCCAGTCGTGAACGGTGTTTCCAAAGCAAGATGCATCTATTGGAGGCCCTCTCACTTGGTATTAATCACCTATCCATGATGTTATCCCATGGTGAGAAGAAAAATTAGGTTTCTCAGAGATTGATTCAAAGCCTTACTTATGGATGTTTTCTCTGAACTGCCTCATCCATTCCCATGGCTTAAGTTTTCAATGATATATTACTTTTTCCCACATCAAATTCTCAAGACTAGACCACATTTCAGAGTTTCCTACATCTCTCTTTAGTTTCCTACCAGACATCTTCAACCACCTTAAACTGAACATGCCCAAAGCTAAACTCATCATCTTTCCTCAAAGCTGTCCCTTTTTCAATTTACCCTATCTACAAATGGAACCATCATTTACCCAGCATTCCAAAGAGAAACTTTAGGTTCACCCTGGATTTTTCTTTCTCCCACATTCTTAGCATTTAAACAGTGGTATTTTTTTTTTTATTCTTTAATCAACTGTATCCCATTTTTTTCATCCTTCTTACCATCACCCTGTTTTAGAATCCATGTTTCTACAGTATCATGCCTCATTTCCTCTGCCATAACATATATTGCAGTTACATTTTTAAATCTATTCTTTTCACTAGACTCTTAAGTTCTAATGAATGAGGACAATGAACATGCCTGCCTTTTTTACAGGTATATCCCCAACTAGACATTACTGCTATGAACTTCACTCTTAGTAGTGCTTTTGTTACTGTTGTTACTAGCTAGTTAATATTAATAAAGGGGAGAGAGCAAAAGGGAGGCCAGGCATGATCATCTGGCCATCTTGGTAGCTTGACCAGGAAGCTGCAGCTTTATACTCCAAGGAACCACCTGTCCATTCCCTGCAGATCTCTGGGGGAAGGGATCAAACAAAGTGGGAAATTGGCGTATGAACAGTGAAGTTGGGTAGGTGTAGGGAAGGTGCTTGCCTGTCAGTTTAACCTGGGAAAGAGATAATTGGCTAGAGGGGCAGGGCCACGGAGAGCACTTGAAATCCTGAAGAGCTATTTGGTTAAAATCCCAGTTATAATCCCAAGACAAAGAATTCTCTCTTGTTTGTTCACTCTCGTGCTCCTGTTTCTCACTTGCTCCATGATCCACACTCACCTGTTCGCCTCCATAGCTGTGTGGCTTTAGAAGCTACATGGCCCATGGCCATGCAGATAACTCCATGCAATGACTGCAGCTGGGAACACAAACTAACCTATCCAGGTGCTGGACTGGACTGTGCTTAATAAAGAGTGGAAACTCTGGGCAGTGGCTTTAATCCTAGCTCTGCTGAAGACAAGGCTGAACTTTTTCCATAGGAAGACAGAGGGAGATGGGACTTTGGAGGGGAACTCCCTCAATGTTACATCATTGATAAAGCTTTCCACAATGCCTCATCCTCCCATGGGGGCCTCAGGAAATTCTTGTTCCCATAGCATTCCAGGAACTCCACTTCTACCAGATAACAGAGGGCAGAGGGCAACCCACCAACAACACTTTTGCTGCGTTTGATAATTTTTAGTTTTCTATATTTTCACTTCTCTTTGTCTCAAGTTTTCTAATGTCCCTTGTGATTTCTTCTATGATCCATTTGTTGTCTAGGAGTTTGTTAATTTTCATGTTTTTGAATGAGTATTTTTATTTTGCAATTGATTTCTATTTTCATTCCATTGTGGTTGGAAAATATATTTGACATAATTTTAATCTTCTTAAATATGTTAAGACTTGGTTTTGGCCCTAACATGTTACCTGTTGTGATGAATGTTCTGCCTGAGATTGAGAAGAATGTGTGTTACAGTTGTTGGGTGAAGTGTTCTGCATGTGTGTTAGGTTCAACTGGTCTATAACATTGTTCAAGACCTCTGTTTCCTTATTGATCTTCTTTCTGGTTCTTCTATCCATTACTGAGTATTAAAATTTGTTACTATTACAACATATTACCTTTTTCCCTTTTGATTATGTCAATGTTTTCTTTATATATTTGAGTTTTCTGATGTTAGAAGCATATATATTTATAATTGTTTTATATTTCGGGTGAAATGACACTTTTGTCAATATAGTCATGCAGCAGGTTATGAGGAGGATACATTCTGGGAAATGCATTGTTAGGCATTTACATTATTGTGTGGTCATCACAGAGTGTATTTACACAGACCTTGGTACATCTATGCTATATGACATACCACCATTGAATGTGCGGTTCATTATTGACCAAAATGTCCTAATGTAGCGCATGACTACATGTAACGTCCTTCTTTGTTTCTTGTAAGAGTTTTGATTTAAGGTTTATCTTGTCTAATACTAATATGGCCACCTCTGCTCTCTTCTGATTAACATTTGCATGGACTATCTTTTATTTAATTATTATTTATTTTTATTATTTTTTTCTATATTGATTTTAGAGAGAGAGGAAAGGAGAGGGAGATAGAGACATCTATGAAAGAGAGCATTGATTGGCTGCCTCCTGCAAGCCTCCCACTGGAGATTTGGCCCACAACCTGGGCATGTGTCCTGACTGGGAATTGGTCCAGCAACCTCTTGGTGCACAGGTCGATGCTCAGCCACTGAGCCACACCGGCTGGGATGCATGGACTATCTTTTTCATCCTTTTACCTTCATCTTGCATATGTCCTTACATCCAAAGTGAGTCTCTCCCTGGCCAGTGTGGCTCAGTTGGTTGCAGCAATATCCTGTACACCAGAAGATCACAGGTTTGATTCTGGTCAGGGCATATACCTAAGATGCGGGTTCCATTCCCAGTTGACACACATACTGGAGGCAACCGATCAATATTTCTCTCTCTATCTCTCTCACCCTTCCTTCTTCTCTAAAATCAATGGGAAAAAAATAAAATAGAACTGTATTGGCCTGCTCTTATCACCTTGTCCTGATTAAATAAACAAAAGGCCAACTATGAAGCTTTTAGAGGCAAACTGAGGAAGTACCAGCTGGCCTGGTACTCCTCTAAATGAATTTGTCCTCTAAGCAAATTTGTTAGTTTTTAGAACTTAGAAAATAGAATGAATAGCAAGATAGATGTGTGATGACCCAGTTCACCCAGTTCCCTTCTGCCTCAGCCCCCTCCTACCTCCGCTCCCTCCGCTCATCACCAACTGCCTCTACTTCTGTACTTTCTCGCTCTCCCCTGAGGCCAACAAGAAATGCCAGTTGCAGAAATTTGTAACAAGCCTCCTATAAAATAAAAATGTAGCTGAAAGTCAGGGCTGATCTGCAAGAACTGGGGATCAGTCACCGGCCGGCTTTGCTCTGTATTTGGCTTTAATTTGGCTCTGGTGGCCTCTCGGTTCTCTCGCGCCACAACATTTGGAGTACTCAGCGAGATTCTTCCTTTACTGGGAAGCCCCAGACCGAACCACTAGACCGGCTATCCAAACTGCAATGGGGCTGGTCTGGGGGAAGGCCTCGGAGGGACGTTTCCTCTGCCTCGAGATTAAGCCTGCCCTCCCAGCTTTCTTAGCCTGGTCTCAAATCCTGCTCTAAGTCGAATTCTGAGAGAGCGTCTGGACTCATCTGAGTCATCTGGAATCTCACCGGTGAGTACTGCTTTCTGTTCTATTGGGAGCCTGTCAGTGGCAAGAGGGAAGGCTGGATGCCGCATCACCTCCCCAGCCAGGTTCCTTAGTGAGACATCACAGGAAACTTCAGTCAGCTCTGGAACTTCAATCAGTTCTGGAACTTCGGTCAGCTCTGGAACTTCGGTCAGTTCTAAAACTTCGGTCAGTTCTAAAACTTCGGTCAGTTCTGGAACTTCGGTCAGCTCTGGAACTTCGGTCAGTTCTAAAACTTCGGTCAGTTCTGGAACTTCGGTCAGCTCTGGAACTTCGGTCAGTTCTAAAACTTCAGTCAGCTCTGGAACTTCGGTCAGTTCTGGAACTTCGGTCAGCTCTGGAACTTCGGTCAGTTCTAAAACTTCGGTCAGTTCTGTTTTTTGGTTTCAGTAACTTCGGTTTCAGTCAGTTCTGTATTGCTTTTCTGTTTGTTTATTGGCCCTCCTGATTGTCTGTTGTTGTCTGGTTGCACTTCCCTTTGTTGGCATGGGCAAAGTCAATCTGGTACAAAACTCCATTCCAATGCCTATTGGATAATTTTAAAGATTTCAAAGCTCAAGCAAAAAGCTATAATGTCTTAATAAGCTCTGGGACCTTACAGACCCAATGTGAACTCGAATGGCCTACCTATGATTAATTGTCCATCCGAAGGTAATTTCAATTTGCAATTGGCTTTTATGGTCCATCAGAAAATATACGGGCACCCTGGACGCCCAAATCAAATGCCATATATTGATATTTAGATTGACATAACTACAGACAAACCCAATTATATTAAAAATTGTCAGTGTCCAGAAGTTCAAAAGAAAGAAAAAACAGTTTTGTTAACAATGCTTCAGTCTGCCCTGAAGAAACTTAACTCCTCCCAGCCCCCTGAGGAGATTATATCCTGTCCTTCAGGACCTCCTGAGGATATACTAAAATGTTAATTAACCTGAGTTTGCCTACTTTGGGCTCTTATTACAGAAAAGCTAGAGGATTGATTTGGATCTGTTAATGATCTATTGATTCAAAAAATGTCTATTGAAAATATGAATCTATTTGCTAATCTGAGGAATGTTAATTACTTGTCACAAAAAAGAAGAAAATCAACATTTCTAAGAATTAAAAGTGCAAATTAAGTTAGAAAGAAATTATATGGTTTTAATGAAAAAAGATGATATAGAAACATATATATGTATATATCTATATATAAACATATATATATGAATATATATATATTCTTTGAAAGAAAATTGTTCTAAAACTGGTTATTTCTGGTTGGATAAAAAGGGTTATGAAAGTTAAAAGATTTGATAAGAGAAATCTTGGAAAGAAATCATAAATAAGATAAATAATAAATTTAATAAGATACATAAAATCTAAAATAAATTAATATAGAATTTATTTGGTTCTTTTTCAGCCTATTAAAAGGGAAAAAGTTTTTTTCCCCAGTATTTGCCTGGGAAAGAAGTTATATGTATTATTGAAATGGTTCTATGTTATGTTAATCAGGTACTTGATTCCTTAAAGACCCATTTTCATAATTATAAGAACTGAAGTTTCACTGACCTATGTTTATATTTAACATCTGTTATCACTTTAAATGAATAAATAATTAAATACTGTTTCATAATAATACTATGTAATCTTTTGGTCAAATATGTTTGACAGCCTTCCCAGGATTTGGATTTTAAGAAACTTTTTCTTGACCTAGAATCAGTTTTGGATTATTCCAATAGGACCTGGAATTCCTCAAAGATTTGTTTTCTCTCCTTATGAAAGGAAACCAAATCAGTGCAGATGGCTTAACACAGTCTGTTTCCCCACTGAAGTATGGATAAGGAGACAACAAACAAACACAAACTCTAAATGTAAGAGCATACACACTACTAAGAGTGATTATTTGTTCACTTAGCATCTTATATGTGGGTTTCTGCTAATGCTGTGGGCTGTACAAACACAGTCCTCACTCTCAAAGGGCTTATAATATAAGATATTTGGTAAAGTCACGCTTGGGTTATTTAAAGAAAGAACATGATTAAGCCCCAGAGGCCTGAAGATCAAGCTCTTTATGGTTTAACTGAGAAAGTTTGTTCTTTCCTGATGCTACAGTTTACTCACATGTAAAAAGGGAAAAATGGATCTGAGCTATGGTTACTATAGCATGGATAAAATGATATCTCTGATGTACTTTGGGTTTCCACCTGAGGGGCTTTATGAAAGGAAATTATAAAAATAACGATTTAAGATTTATGAATGAGAAAATAAAAAATTGACATAAAAGAAAGAAAAAAGATGAAGACTGTTTGCCGCTTCCTCCTGCCGCGCCCGCGGGGAGGCTTCCCTCAGAGCCTCAGCTGTTGCGGCCCCTGTGTACGGGAGGACCCGGTCTCTGCACGGATATGGATGTATTTGGATGTACCGGCTTCTTTGCAGTGAGCGCTCAACGCCTCTCTGCAAGCTCATTAACATTCTCACAGGCGAGCTGTTGGCCTATTGATGTTCTGGCCCCTGGATCACTTATTACTCTGTCATCTGCCGGCCTTTTATGGTGTATGTCCCCTTCTCCACTAAGACCTATATAACTGGAAACAACAGAACCCTTCTTTCTCTGACAAACCTCAAGGATTAATCTCTGTTAGAAACTATGTTTCACATCCACCAGCCCTCTTGGGGTGATCGTCAGAGCTTCTGCAGGTCCTTTTCACCCCTGGAGAAAGGGACAGAGTCCATAGGGAAGCAGCTAAGGCTGTTCTCAGGCCAGATGGAGAACCCACATCTGATCCCGACCGTCTCCATCACGGGCTACCCACATCCCCAAGGTAAGGAGGCTCTCAAACAATATCGCTTGACTCTATTATGGGACATCTGGGGAGCAACTAAAAAACCAACTAATTTATCTAAAGTAAGCAAGACTATTCAGAAGCCAGGAGAGCCACCAGCTGCTTTCTTAGAGCGTTTGATGGAAGCTTACGGCTGTCTACACCCATAGACCCGGAAGCCCCTAATAATAAGAGAGCTATTAATATTGCTTTTGTTACCCAGTCAACCCCAGACATTAGAAAGAAACTACAGAAATTAGAGGGTTTTGAGGGAAAGCTCAGTTATGCTCTGAGAATGCCATCTATCTAGGCTATGAACTGAGAGGAGGAAATGGTCCTTTTCCACAAGCCATTTGGTGCCATGAAAATACCCTGACAACAAACAAAGAAATAGTTCTGGGAATTTCTAGGAGCAGTTGGGCACTGACACCTCTGGATACCCCAATTTGTGGGAATCGCAAAGCCCCTATACACCAGTACAGGGGGAAAGACAGACGATTTAACTTGAACTGATGCTGAGGAAAAGGCTTTCCAAGAACTGAAAGAGACTCTCCTCAGCGCCCCGGCCCTGACCCTACTTGACCTCAATAAGCTTTTCCAATTATTTGTCTCTGAGAACTGGGGAATTACTAAAGGGGTACTCACACAGGTCCTCGGTCCCTGGAAACGTCCAGTGGCCTACCTATCTAAGAGACTAGACCGAGTAGCCTCTGGGTGGCCACACTGCTTAAGGGTTATAATGGCTACAGCCCTGCTCACTAAGGAAGCCTTTAAGCTGATCCTGGGACAAAATTTACAAATTATAGCACCCCAGGCTGTTGAAACACTACTCAGGAATCCCCCTGAACAATGGATGTCCCATGCCAGAATTGTCCAACATCAAGTGCTCGTTAAACCCCCTAAAGATTACATTTTTAAAGACTCCTGCCCTAAACTCTGCCACCTTGCTGCCTGATGATGACCCAACAGAACCTGTTCATAACTGCCTCCAAGACCTGGCTTCCTTGACTAATCTTCAAGCCTACCTCAGATGCTGATCTCTACACAGACGGGAACAGCTTCATGTCAAATGGCACCAGATATGCAGGAGCTGCTGTGGTAACACACGGTACTCTGGGCACAGGCATCGGGACATGGGACTTCTGCACAGAGGGCTGAACTCATAGCTTTAATACAAGCCCTACGTTGGGGAAAAGAAAAGATTATAAACATTTACACTGACAGTAGATATGCATTCACTACTGCTCATGTACATGGGGCCCTGTATCAGGAATGGGGACTCCTCACCTCAGAGAGAAAGAAAATTAAAAACAAAGATGAAATCCTAGCCCTACTAGAGGGCCTCTGGCTACCTCAAAAGGTTGCCATTATTCACTGTAAAGGACATCAGATAACCAATGACCTGGTGGCCCAGGGAAATGCTTTTGCAGATTGGACTGCAAGAGAGACTGCCTAAACACCAGTGGGACCTTTCCAGATTTTACCTGTGCTACCTCCATAAAATCTCCCTAAAGTTCCCTCTTATAAAAAAGAGGAAAAAGAACTCAGAATTAAACTAAAAGGGAACATAAACTTTTCTGGTTGGTACTTACTTCCTGATTGAAGAATTCTATTACCTGAGGCAGTAAGACAAGATCTTATTTTTAAGACTCATCAGAGTACCCACCTAGGGGGAACTAAACTGATTGAACTTCTTCATCAAGATGATTACATTCCAAGACTTCGCCATTATGCCAAGCAAACTGCAGCCGCTGTCCTACTTATGCTCAAATAAATACAAAAGAACAAGGAAATGCTCAATTGGGGATTTGACTATGCGAACAGAACCCAGGGGAACATTAGGAAATAGAATTTATTAAAATAGTTCCAGGAAAGTTTGGCTACAAATACCTCCTCATTTTTATTGACATTTTTTCAGGTTGGACAGAAGGCTTTCCAACTAAATCTGAGACACCTCAGACACCTCAATAACTAGGAAACTAATATCAGAAATAGTCCCCTGATTTGGCCTCCCTTTAGCCATGTGGACCGACAATGGCCCGGTGTTCATCACACAGATCACACAAGCCTTAGCTATAATTTTAAAAATTACTTGGAAATTACACTGTACATACAGGCCTCAGAGCTCAGGACAGATAGAAAGAATGAATCAAACATTAAAGGAGACTACTACTAAATTAAAATTAGAGACAGGCGAAAATTGGGTCAGCTTCCTTCCTTTTGCCCTATTGTGGGTCCGACGTATTTCCTATATTAGGGGTCTCTCTCCCTACAAAATAATGTACAGGGGACCACCACTGCTTCTCCCCAAATTGGGAGAAGAAGCCCTAACTGAACTAAATACTAACCATTATCTTCTTAAGTCCTTACAGGCTCTGCAATTGGTCCAGCAGAAAAAACATCAGATGATAAGAGACTCTCTCCATAAGCCCGCTCTTCCAGGTGACTCAGATCTCCACAATATTCAGCCCGGTGATTGGATCTGGATCAAAAAAATTCAACCTGCTTCACTGGAACCTAGATGGACTGGTCACCTGCCTGTAATGTTCATCACTCCATCGGCCCTTAAGGTGACAGGGTGCTGTTTCTGGATTCATCACTCCCAGGTAAAAAAGGTACACCCCAACCAGATACCAGAAAAATGAACCCTTCAATCGACAGACAACCCTTTGAAGATAAAATTGTTCTGATCCTGACCCTGCTGTTTGGGACCTCTGTTTCTCTGACTCGGGGAAATCTTCATCAGCTGACTCAATATCTGTGAAGCCTTAGTCGGACCCATGGTGGACATGTCATTACCACTAACACATCCTATGGAACCCCGAACTTATATTTTGACTCCTATGCCAGAAGAATTAAATAAACAAGAGGCCGACTGTGGGGCTTTCAGAGGCAAACTGAGGAAGTACCAGCTGGCCTGTACTCCTCGAAACAAATTTGATTTCTAAGTAAATTTGTTAGTTTTTAGAACTTAGAAAATAGGATAAATAGCAGGATAGATGTGTGATGACCAGTTCACCCAGTTCCCTTTCACCTCTGCTCCCTCCTGCTTATCACCAACTGCCTCCGCTTCTGTACTTGCTCACTCTCCCCCAAGGCCAACAAGAAATGCCAATTGCAAAAATGTGTAACAAGCCCCCTACAAAATAAAAATGTAGCTGGAAGTTTGGGCTGATCTCCGAAAACTTGGGATCAGTTACTGGCTGGCTTTGCTCTCTATTTGGCTTTAATTTGGCTCTGGTGGTCTCTCGGTTCTCTCATGCCACACTAAAACAATATTTTTAAAATTAAACAGATCGCTTATTGACAGTATATACTAAATCTTATTTTGTGTGTGTGTGTGTGTGATTTTGTTGTCATTGTTTTTTCAGCTACTCTATGCCTTTTGATTCAAGAGTTTAATCCATTTACATTTAAAGTACTTATTGACAGAAAGCACCAATTATTCTTATTTTATTGATTTTTTGTGGTATGTCCTATAACTGTTTTTGCTTTCTTGTTGTTTTCCTTGTGTTTACCCAGCAGTTTCACATCCTCAAGAGAGGCTGCGGCACAGCCGGACATGAGCTGAGAAAATGCAGAACGAGGAGAGAGGAGCCCTGGCACCCGAGTCCCACACCAGCCTTAGGAAGAAGGCTCCCCTGCCCTGGCACCCGAGTCCCACGCCAGCCTTAGAAAGAAGGATCCCCCTGCCCTGGCACCCGAGTCCCACGCCAGCCTTAGGAAGAAGGCTCCCCCTGCCCTGGCACCCGAGTCCCACGCCAGCCTTAGGAAGAAGGCTCCCCTTGCCCTGGCACCCGAGTCCCACGCCAGCCTTAGGAAGAAGGCTCCCCTGCCCTGGCACCCGAGTCCCACGCCAGCCTTAGGAAGAAGGCTCCCCTGCCCTGGCACCCGAGTCCCACGCCAGCCTTAGGAAGAAGGCTCCCCTTTGCCCTGGCACCCGAGTCCCACGCCAGCCTTAGGAAGAAGGCTCCCCTTGCCCTCCTGTTACCCAACCTACCGCTCAATGTTTTCATGAAGTTCTGAAACTGGTTGAACAGAAACAGTGTGTGAAATTGTAATAACTAAGTACCAAATGTTAATTGAGAGTCAACTTAACATGTATAAGAAACATTTTTGCCTTTACTTAATACCTGGCTATCCCGGTGTCCTACAAACAAAGATTTTGAGTGTTGCAGCCATCTTCTCTAAGATAAGTCATTCAAGTTGTATACCTGTCACAAAAAAGAAACTTTAAATACATTGATATACATAAAGTGGTGATAGAAACTGATGTTTCTCTAAAAACAAACTTTCTAAAGACATACACAATATAAAAGGAACAGAAAAGCCCATGGGGAGCACATGGAGGAAGTTCAACCCAGTGAGTTTTGTTGACGTAATAATGGTGAGTGGCATGAAGCCACTGAAATATCCAAAGATAAGTTGTGGGGAATATAAATTATAAACTGATCATTACAGAAATGATGACCAATAGAATGACACCCTTGTTCTCCACCTGTGAAAATTCTAGACATAGGTATTCAAGGAAGAATGAATAAAAAAATACAAGCATAGAAAAGGTAAGTTCCTTATTTATCATGGAAAAGAAGTTGGGACTTTCTTCAACAGAATTAAATCCACTTTGCCATTCTGTTTTAGGCACCTGTGGTCTACTGTGAGAGTCTCTGTGAAAGAGAAATCATCCATAAGCAGTTACGCTCTCCCAACAATTAAAAATAAATCTTCACTATACTTTATGGCAATGCACTAATTTACTCCAACAAAAACTTTTTTAAAAATGACTTTGATCTGGAGTGGACAGCAGTTTAGCAGACCCGGGCGAACTGCTCCCGAGCGCTGGCTGAGCTGGCTGAGCTGGAGGGAGTGCGAGCCTCCCGGGGAGGGGGCAGCTAGAGATGCAGCAGCACAGTCTGACGTACGGGGGCACACTGCACCAAGCTGCCCCAGCAGGGCTGGATGATGCAGGTGTGGGAAGAGGTGTCTGAAGCAGGCATGAGCTGAAGAGCCCACCATGCCAGGGGAAGGGGACTGCTGGAGAGGGAGGACATGAGAGGCCCCAGGAGCCCTGCACCTGCTTAGAGACTGCCAGAGCATCCCAGTATGCCATGGCCACACAAAGGGGGGCATCCACCTCCACACCTCAGATCCTGCAGTTCCAGCAGCTCCCACATGCTTAGTAGATGAAGTTAGTAAATGGATTTCCGGTACAGTCAAGATACCTTTTTTTAATTCTCACCCGAGGACATATTTGCATTTATTTTGAGTGAGAGGGAGAGAGGGAGGAAGAAAGAGAGAGAAACAGTGATGTGAGAGAGACACACTGAGTGGCTGCCACCCTCACGACCCCAACTAGGGCTGGGGACAAATGGCAACCCAGGTACGTGCCCTTAGTGGGAACTGAACCTGGGTCTCACTGGTCCCTGGGCCAATGCTCTAACTGCTGAATCAATCTGTCCAGGGAAGTCCAGGTTCCCTCCCTCCCTCCCTCCCTCCCTCCTTTCTTCTTTTTTTCTTCTTTCTTTTCTTTCTTTCTTTCTTTTTCTTTCTTTCTTTCTTCTTTCTTTCTTTCTTTCTTCTTCTTCTTTTCTTTCTTTCTTTCTGTCTTTCCTCTTTTCCCCTCCCCCCCTTCCCTTCCCTTTCCCCTTCTCTTCCCCCTTTTCCTCTTTTTTCTCCCTTTCCTTCCTCTCTTTCCTTTCTTTCTCTTTTCCTTTTCTGTCTCTTTCTCTCTCTTTTCTCTGTCTCTCTTTCTGTCTTTTTCTTTTCTCTTTTCTCCTTCTTCTTTCCTTCTTCCTCTCTCCTTCTTTCCTTTCCTCTCTTTCCTTTTCTTTTCTTTCTTTCTCTTTTCTTTCTTTCTTGCTTCCTTTCTTCCTCCTTCCTTTCTTCTTTCCTTCCTTCCTTCCTTCCTTCCTTTCCTTCCTTCTTTCTTTCTCTTTCTTCTTTCCTTTCTTCCTTCTTTTCTTTCTTTCTCTTCTTTCCTCTTCCTTCCTTCATTCCTTCTGTCTTTCTCTCTTTCTTTCTTTCTCTCTTTCTTTCTTTCTCTCTTTCTTTCTTTCATGTCTTTTCTTCTCTTTGCTGTGCTCCAGGGCAGACAAGCATACATGTGGGCTCCTCAGTGATATCCCTCCCTATTGCCAGTTGCCAGTTGGGAGTGGTATTCTATGATAACGATGCCTTCATTTCTCCGATGTTTCTTGATGTGGTCCCTCTCGTTTGTGCAGAAGCTGTTCAATCAGCCCTCAGTCCTTCTTCACAAGGAACTTCTCTGTATGTTTGTGTATATTTGGTGTGTCTGTGAGAGAAGGTGAGGTCAGGTTCTTTCTATGCCACCATCTTAAATTCACGCTCCTCAGTCACCTGTGTGCCTCCTAGTGTCTCTCATCAATCACTCAGTCACAGAAATAATCAGTCCAGAACATCTGTTAGCATTTATGTCAAGATTTAATGAACATTCCTAGTCATTTGAGGTTAATGTTGCTACACAACACTACAAATCTCTTTTTGTCAATTCTTATAATTGTTAAATTAATAATGACACTTTTGGTGATGGAAAACTAATAGTGCATGTTTTGTTATTTCGAGAAATGGCTTAAGGCAAGATTGCCAGATTAATTCTTTCTCCCTCTTTTTTTTTTTTTTTTCCAGGAAATGAAAGATAGTTCCATTTTCTTAGAAGAAAATTTGCCAATCTTTTAAGTCTATGTTATTTCTTGCTGTAGTGAAATAAAATATAAAACAAATAACTCTTTGTCTTTTGAGTTATTTAATAGAAAACACAGTTGTCCATCAGGAAGTGGATAAATGGAACGTTGATATTAAGTGAGAAGATTTACTAATTTAAGATTCATTCACCATTTGTTCTATTCTCTTTAACAAGTAAATTGTACTTGGGGTGCATCAAAATTCAGTGGTTCTGGAATCTTTGCAAGATCTGACTCTCATGTTAAAGATTTCTGCCACCTGCCTAGAACCTTGGATTGCTATTGGTAATTTTTCTTGTATTTATATCTTGTACTATCTCGGGGTGTTAGTGGGAAGAAGCATGTAAAATAGTTCTCAAAAATGTACATGGACAACAAAGCCACCAGGTGATCTTGTTAAAATGCAGACTCAGATTCAGCAGGTCTTGGTGGGGTGTGGGATTCTGCATTTCTACTGAGCTATGGCTGATTTCAGTGCTGCCAGAGCAAGCATGAGTTTGACTACTAAGGATGTAGTGGATGTTCCAATATTGCTGCAACACCAACTTCTAAATATGGGATGCCTTGAACTGTCCCCAATTTTAAATATAAACAAGATTATCATCATCTAGTCCTATGTTGGGTGAGTGCTGTTACTTTAGTGCGGGGGACATAAAATTTGCAATTTTCCTGTTGTCATCCAGTGTTTATCAATGGATCTAATGGTATTTACAGTCCGGTGA
This sequence comes from Molossus molossus, assembly GCF_014108415.1. Taxonomy (NCBI): domain Eukaryota; kingdom Metazoa; phylum Chordata; class Mammalia; order Chiroptera; family Molossidae; genus Molossus; species Molossus molossus. Next base: position 2,538,279 of record NW_023425348.1, read on the forward strand.
AGATTAAAGAATGTGTCCAGTGCCTCTGGCAACCTCACCTTCCTGCTGCATTTATCTCACTATTGAGTAACTGAGAAACTTGGGGATGAATGTTTAATCCAGTATTTTGTATTGGACATGAGTTTGTTATATCTGGTTTCAAAGTTTATTGTGGTAAATTAACATTCTTCTAAGGGGGAGAAGAATAAAATATAACCACTTGTGAGAGTGTGGCAGCAGGTTTTGAGTGAGTGGGTGTGTATGTGCATGTGTGTGTGTGGGAGAGAGAAGGGAGCTTGGAGAAAGAGTGTGGAGGCAATGATGAAGATAAAAGGAGACCATGAGAGCCCTGGCCAATTTTGCTCAGTGGTTAGAGTTTTGGCCTGAGAACCAAAGAGTTGCGGGTTTTATTTTAGTCAAAGGCACGTACCTCGGTTATGGTTTATCCCTGGCCCTGGTCGGGGTTGTGCAGGAAGTGGCCAATTGATGTGTCTCCCTCACATCGATATCTCTCTCTCTCTCTCTCTCTCTCTCTCTCTCTCTCTCTCTCTCCCTCTCTCTCTCTTTCCCCCTCCCTCCAATTCTATCTAAAAATAAATGAAAAAACATCCTTGGGTGAGGATTTAAAATAAAAAAGAAGACCATGAGAGATAAAGAAAATATGAGAATGATGACATCATTCTCTTGATTCTTTTAAGTAGCTAGTAAGCAATAAAAAGTATCTGCTCTGAACAAAAGCACACACATGTAGGGATATGGAAGTCACTTAAGTACCTTACATTACTTCCTTGGAGACCCAGATGATTCCATTAACCAAACTCATGGGTAGAAGTTTTTTTTGTTTTGTTTTTTTTCCCTCTTTCTCTCTCTTTTTTCTTCAATCTCAAGGAAGCAGTTTTCTAGACATCTTCTGTGAGTTGAAGTCACCAATACTCTAACATCAATGAATCCCAAATGGAAGGAGCAGGATGCCATGCAATGTGTAGGCATACCTGCAGAGCCTTACACAGCCGAAAGGGGCATCTTACTTTTCAGTGACTTTCGCATATTATTTTATATATTCCTCCCTGTGTTGTACTTGATTCTGCTTATTCACATAAAATAAGCCTACCTGTTCCTGCTACATGTTTTTTAGCCGTCATTTAATAGTCTGTTTTAAGAGTAATGGAAGAATTACCAATAAATACATAGAGGTCCCTCAGACAAAATCAAAACAAAACTTAAAAATCTAAAAGTTTAGAGCTTATTAGTCAGATAAGACAATTACTATAGAGATTATGTAGCATTTTGGTTTCCCTAAAGTTAATGAATAAATATTGTGGAGTGCACTGGGGGATGAATACATCTCATAAGACACATTAGAAACATAGTTTCAGACTTTAAAAGCTAAGGTAAAAAGAGTAGTGCTGAGATGTATGTTATTAACAATAAATAAATCTAGTGCTTTGTTTAGATTGGACCTTGGGAATTAAACTAATCTAGATATGTATTCAGATCCACTTTTGCCACATCCTTGTTATTAGATGTGTGATTATAGGAGTGATTCATCTTAGCTACAGATTTTCATCTGTGAGGTAGTTAATACTACCGATCTCATAGTGTAGTAAGGGTTACAATAGATGACATATGTAGGAAATGAAGATGCTTTCCACGCAGAAAGTGCTCCATAAAAATGATGATGATGGCGGTGGTGGTGGTGATCTTAAAGGTCTCAGTGTTGATGCTCTGAAAGCAAACACAGAGATGGAGGCCTGTATGCAGGTAGCTTATTTGGAAGTGGTTCCCAGGAAGCAGTAGTGAAGGAGAAAATTACTCTCCAAAATTGCATTAATGAATTAACTACTATTCTAAGCAACCAGATTTCAATCTTCCTGGGGATCCTCTGAAATGGTTTAAAGTCTACCCTTCTAGAAGATGGAGAATTTCAGGGAGGGGCATTTATCAAATGACTGCTCTCCTCCTCTGGTTGAAGCTTGTCCCCAGTGGGAGCTCTTACATTCACTTTTCTGGTTGTGCATGCTCACAGCTGAGCAGTCCTCAATACTTTGGTGAACATCCCTAGGAAGAAAATCAGAAAGAACCCAGGGCACAGCCTCTGGGTGTGGGGAACTGGCCACAATGGGAATGCCCCCCAACAGCAGCATTCACATGGGACGGGCTGGAGTACTGGGGCTGTGACGATAACGGTTTCCTAAATTCAGAGCAAATTAAAGTCATGCACGGCGTTGTTTATTACTGATGCCTTACATTTCTTTTCATTTTTAATCAATATAATCTGCATGTCACTCCATTCTCCCTCCACCCTTGAAATGGATGTAATTATTCACTTTTTAAAAAATTGTTTGTAGAAATATGTTGTTTTTCTCTTATTAAAATTTTTCTCTTGAGACACTTCTCATATTCTGCTGGTAATACAGATCCTTGAAGAATTATATTAACATAATAATTAACATCGCTGGGGGTCCATTGTTCAACAGGTGATATTGATTTTCAAGCATTTAATTTAACAACTTCTCCAAGGCAGGTAGTTCACAGGTAGGAAAATTGACACTTGAGTTGGATGCCTATCACCTCAACAATTACAGCATTATAAAGTGCAAACTGTTGACAATATTAAGTGGCGAGTTAAAATTCTGCTCTTTAATCTCCCTATCAGAGGCCACAAATGTAAACACCCTACACACTTAGCAGGAAAGGTAAATAAGTTAATCAGGTTATGTTAAGATAGGAAAAATGGGAGAACATATAAGTAAATGAATGTGGCACTGTTTCAGATAATTATTTTCACCTGTAAATTCAGGCAAGAAAGAACTCTAATCCAAATTTTTATTTCAAATCTTACAAATTTTAACTTCTGCTAAACAATTCCCAAAAAAGTTATAGCTGTGAGGGTCAAAGAAAACATATCTTCGCTCATGATGGAGGCTGTAAGTCACCAATTTTTTATTTCTGTTCTAACCCACATGGTCACTGTCCTGCTGTTACATTGTAAATTCACAAGGCTGATTAAGATATTCACAGAGAGAAGCCACTGGAGACTGAAGATGGCAGCGGGCAGGACCAGAGGGAAGGTGAGTGTGTGAGAGAGTGTGAGTGGATTTGAAGGTGGACGACCAAACCCAAGCTGTGCAGAGACGCGGAGCAGAAGGTTCCTGTGCTGTGGATGGGATTTGCTGGCTACTGTGGTGAGCGGCCCTTCAGGATGCTTCTCCCTATGCCACAGAGAGGTCCCACCATTTTGGAAGATCCCGGGCCTTCCCTGGGAGGAGGCAGAGAGAACGGCTAGGGCCCAGCAACCTGAGCCCACCAGTGCACCTGGCACCATCGGACCAGTGGACACTCTGTGTCAACACAGACCGGTGCACAGTAGTGGAGCTCCCAAGGTGTGGACAAGGAAGCCACAGACAGCTCAGAGCCCAGCACCATCACCCATAGTAGCAGCCCGATCAGAGTTAATAAATACCCCCCAGCAAGAGATGCTACAGAGAAGACATCCATTCCCAGGCAACAGAAGCACACCAGCAGCTGAGACCCATCTCCAAAAACTACAGCAAAAGCTGAGCAGGAGCTGAACCCCATGGGGCAGCAGCACTCCCCAGCCACCAGCTGTGGGACCTGGAGCTCCACAGAGGCCTGTGCGGTCCAGCAGCTCACAAGAGAGGTAGGCAGCTGGAGCCTGAGAGAGACTGGTGCGATCCAGCTGCCTGCCCATGGGACCTGTAGGGTGCTGGGGCACCAGAGAGGCCTGTGCCACCCAGCTGCACACATGATAGGCTTAGAGGTTGTGAAAATAGAGGCCGAGTGAATGGAAGCTACACAGAAGATCTCCCAGGACCAAATGGAAATTACAACTAAAATAAAGACAAATCCTTGGAAAAAAGCAACAGAAAAGCAGCAGGACAGGACCATATACTCAGGGACACTAGGAAGATCTGCGGAGGCACGAGAGGGTGGTGGGCTGAAAGCCCACAAACAGCAGCAGTTTTAGCTATGAGCAGGGCCCTTGGAGAATAAAGACCAAGCCAGCTCCACAGCTCAGCAAGCTGAGATGGAGAGCTAAAATAGCCAAAGCCACTCACCTGGAGGCTACGGCAGAGAGAGGGCAGACTGGGCTGGAACTCCGTGGGAACACCCAGGATTTGGAGGGCACTCAGAGTTTTTGCTGAATTGCAGCCACAAAGGACAGTGGCCAGTGTCCTCCTTCCCCAAGCTGGGAGGAAAAGCAGAAGCTCCCCCCACCCACATGGGAGATTCAGCCTTTCCCAGGTGAAGTAAAGAAATGCAAATGGGGGCTCATTAACAACCAGCATCTATCCCACCCTCTGGAAATCCTCTTATGCATAACACCAGGGCTACATTCAAGGCACCAAGTAACTAAGACTACTAGCCTCCAGGTAAAAGCTAGAGGATAACTGAACCTATTCTGGGCTTGCTAATCTACCCAGGAAAGTAAGACTCATTCAAACTCAGTAGAGGGAGCCACAAACAGCAGAACACTAACACCCACAGGGAAAATTTGGCAGGCTCCAAAACCCACTGAGAAAGCCAAAATGGTGAAACAAACACAAAAATCCCAAATGAAAGAACAAGAGAACTCTATCAAAGATGAGATAAATGAAATGCAGTTAAGCAATTATCAAAGGTAGAGTTCAGAGCCATGATCTTGAGGAAGCTAAAAGCATGAGTAAGGACAGAAATAAATGACATGGAGACCAAAAAACCATTTCAAAGGATCAATAAAACAAGGAGCTGGTTATTTGAAAAACTAAACAAGATTGATGGACACTTAGATAGACTCAACAAAAAAACAAAGAGAGAGAACCCAAATACAGAAAATCAGAAATGAAAGAGGAGAAGTAACTACTGATACCACAGAAATACAGAAGATCGTTAACTACTACAATGAACAATTATACGGCAACAAATTCGACAATCTAAGCGAAATGGACAAATTTCTAGAAACACATAGTCTTCCAAAACTGGACCAGGAAGAGAGAGAAAACTTGATCAGAACAAAAACAGCAGAAGAAATTAAAGATGTTATCAAGACTCTCCCAGCAAACAAAAGCACAGGCCCAGATGACTTCACAGGGGAATTTTACCAAACATTCAAAAAAGAACTAACACCCATTCTCCTCAAACTATTTCAAAAAATTCAAGAAAGAAAACTCATTTTATGGGGCCAGCATAATTCTAATTCCAAAACAAAATGAAGAATAAAAACCACATGATCATATCAATAGATGCCGAAAAAGCCTTCCAGAAAACCCAGCATCCATTTCTGATAAAAACACTCAGCAATTAGGGAACAGAGGGATTGTATCTCGACATAATAAAGGCCATATATGAAAGACCTACAGCCAACATCATACTCAAAGGGCAAAAATTAAAAGCATTTCCCTTAAGAACAGGAACAAGACAAGGATGACCACTTTCACCACTCTTATTTAACAGTACTGAAAGTCCTAGGCACAGCAATCAGACAGGAAGAAAAAATAAAAGGGATCCAAATTGGAAAGAAGGAAGTGAATCTGACATTATTCGCAGATGAAATGATATGATACGGAGAAAACCCCAAAGACTCCATTAAAAATTTACTAGACTTAATAAATAAATTTGGCAAAGTAGCAGGATACAAAATTAACATCAAGAAATTGATGTCATTCTTATACACCAATAATGAACTCACAGAAAGAAAAACTAAGAAAACAATCCCATTTACCATTGCGGCAAAAAAATTAAGTTACCTAGGAATAAACTTAACCAAAGAAATAAAGGACCTATTCACAGAAAACTACAGGTCATTGAAAAAAAAAAATAGAGGAAGATATAAAAAAGTGGAAGAACATACCTTGTTTATGGATTGGAAGAATTGATATCATTAAAATGTCTATACTAACCAAAGCAATCTATAGATTCAATGCAATCCCCATCGAAATATCAATGACATACTTCACAGAACTAGAACAAATACTTCAAAAGTTCATATGAAACCAAAAAAAACCTCGAATAGCCACAGAAATCTTGAAAAAAAAAAAAAAAAGAACAAAATAGGAGGGATAACAGTACCAGATTTCAGGTTATACTACAAAGCTATTGAAATCAAAACAGCCTGGAACTGGCACAAGAACAGGCATATAGACCAGTGAAACAGAAGAGATAACCGAGAAATGGACCCAAGGCAATATTCTCAATTAATATTTGACAAAGTTGGCAAGAGCATACATTGGAGCAAAGACAGCCTCTTTAATAAATGGTGTTGGGAAAACTGGAAAGCTACATGCAAAGAAATGAAACTAGACGATCAACTTACACCATACACAAGAATAAAATCAAAATGAATAGAAGATTTAAATATGACTCATGAATCCATAAAAATCTTAGAAGAAACTGTAGGCAAGAAAATTTCAGACATCATATGAAGCAGATGCGTATTCAGTGATACATCACCTAAGGCAGCAGAAACAAAGGAGAAAATGAACACATGGGACTACATCAAACTCAAAAGCTTCGGCACAGCAAAAGAAACAGCCACCAAAATGGAAAGGCAACCCACTCTATGGGAGAGTATCATTGCCAACGATACAAGGGGTTAATTTCTAATATATTTAGAGTGTTCATACAACTCAACAAAAGGAAGACATAGAACCCAATTAAAAAATGGGCAGAAGAACTAAATAGACACCTCTCCAAACAGGACATACAAATGGCTAAGAGACATATGAAGAAATGCTCAACTACACTAATCATCAGAGCAATGTAAATTAAAACAACAATGAGGTATCACCTCACACCTGTCAGAATGGCTGCCATCAACAAATCATCAAACAAAAAGTGTTGGCAAGGGTGTGGAGAGAAGGGGACTCTAGTACACTGCTGGGGGGAATGCAGACTGGTGCAGCCACTATGGAAAACAATATGGTGTTACCTCAAAAATTTAAAAATTGAACTGCCATTTGACCCAGTGATCCCACTTCTAGGAATATACCCTAAGAAACCTGAAACACCAATCAGAAAGAATATATGTACCACCATGTTTGTAGCAGCACTATTTATAATAGCTAAGATCTGGAATCAGCCCAAATGTCCATCAGTTGACGAATGGATGAAAAAGCAGTGATGCATATACTCAATAGAGTACTATGCAGCTGTAAGAAAGAAAGATCTCTTATCCTTTGAGACTACATGGAGGGACCTGGAAAGTGTCATTCTAAGTGAAACAAGCCAAACAAAGAAAGACAAGTATCATATGATCTCACTTATTTGTGGAATATAATCAACATAACAGTCTGAGGAAGGGGGTAGTCCCAGGGACGCGGAAGTGGGGTACAGACTGACAATTTCCAGAAGAGAGAATGGTGGGGGAGTGTATGCATGAACAATAGACATGGATAGCAAAGCTGGGGAAGGGCGGGAGGGAGGGGGAGGGGGGAATCAGTGGGGGTGGGGAGGAGAAACATCTGTAATCAAAGTAAATTAATCATATAATAATTAAAAAAAAAAACAAGGACAGAAAATCCTTTCCAATCCAATTTATCATTACAACCATTGATTTTAGTTTCTGCCATTTAACATCATTGAGGTATAATTTACATAACATAAAATGTACTCCCATTAATGACATGATCCCATTACTTTGATAAGTGTTTGATGCAAAATAACACCAAGACCCAGAATAATTCCATCAACCCAGAATATCCTTTTATGCCCTTTGCACCTGCTACCTCTCCACCTTCTCCTCTGAGAAATAGTGACCTGATTTCTATTAAAACACATTTGTTTTGTCTATTCTAGAACTTTATATAATTGGAATGATAGGGTATGTATTCTACTGTATATGGCTTCTTTCACTCATAATACAACCATAATGCCTACATCAAGGTTACTACATGTATCAGTAATTTGCTCCTTTTAGTTACTCAGTAGTGTCCCAGTGTATGTATTTAGCACAGTTTGTTTCCTCATACATGCACCTATAACAGGTATTTGGAATGTTTCCGGTTTTTAGCATCTTTCTTTTTGAGGACACACTGGGCCCTTGCAATGTCGTGGTTCTCTACTCAACTTCCCAAGGTCAATGCTACGGTTCTACACCCGCAGGCATACTGCCTGGCCATCCTTTCTGTGGCTCAAATGCCACCTCAGCATGGTTCAGCCCAGTGGTGTGTGCCCTGCCTTGTAGAGAAACCATCATTTGAAATTCTTAAGGCATTTCAGAAATAAATGGATATATATAAATATATGAGGGAGGTGATATACATGCAATTTCTGCTTTCTTCCCTGCAACAAGTCTCCCCGAGGCAAGGAGCACAAGATTGTATTGCAAACTTGGTGGTGTAAGGAGCAAAATAAAAATATAATCACCCTTAGAAAACCCTTAGATTAAAATCTACACATTGAATTTTATTCTAATTAAAAAATAAATTTAACACATAGCTTAGACCACAGAAAGAAACTTGTGGTCCACATGTCAAAATGTAGGTTTGCTTTTAATAGGATAGAGTTTTAAAACAATAGTAATATAGCTATTGATATTTAATTTAGATATTTTCTGCATGAATACACACAGAATGTTCTAGTAACTCTGGGTTGTCATTCTCTTAAGAAACAAAGTATCTGTAGTAAATAAATGGATAACTTTGAAAGACTAATCGGCATTTTGGTACAAGTTCATCTTCCATCAACCATATGTATAAATTAAATTGTTTATATCAAATTTATTCTGGGACATGCAGTTGAACAGGTGCTTATGAACAGCAATGACTCCTCTGCCTTCAGTTTTAACATCTCCAGTATTTCATAAACCACTTCTTAATTCGTTTCTTCTCCTTAGCACTTAACCCATCCTACCATTATCCCAGTTACACACTGGGTTTCATGTTTGTCTTCTCTCCTTGAATGTGCGGCCATGAGGGCGGGAGACCACTGTCTGTTTTGACTGAACCCCTGCAGCCTAGAATCATGTCCAACATGGATTAGGTCATCCATATGCGTTTGCTGAGTGAATGAATGAATAAGATGCACAGATTCTCACAGAAGAGACATTTGGCTAGATGATCTGCAAATAACAAAACTTGGCTAACTATTTCATTTTTTTCTTAGAAAAGTTTAAATTAAACGGTTGTATGCTCATCATGTGCCAGGCAATATTCTATGCAGTTTCCACACTTCCACTCACGCAATGCTCGAAGGTGTTTCGTGTGTACTGTTAATTACCTTGTGTTACAAATAGAGGACGGAAGCACAGGAAAGTTCAATACCTCCCCAAGCAAGGACGGTTCAAATGTTAATCAGATATTCTGAGTCCAGAGCCGGAGTCACCAGTCTCTACAGTATCCCACAAAACAGAACCATCTGAAAAGAAAAAGTATTAGATAAAAAAATGTTTCATTCTGGTAAAAAAATATTTTTCTTCCTAAGAGCAGAACTGATTCTCAGAAGCACGTCCTTCCTAGGATATGGCCCAGCCCTTCAGGGTGGGGCACAGGTCACAGTGATTCTTCTTCAAATGCTACAGAGTGAATGTATGTGTCCCTTCAAAATTTACATGTTGGAAACTATACGTCCAAAGTGACAGTGTTAGGATTTGCGGCCTTTGGCAGTTGAATTGCCCATGAGGATGGAAGCTTCATGAATGGGACCCACGCTCTCACCAGAGACTTCCGAGAGATCCCTCACCGTTCCTGCCATGTGAGGACATGGTGAGGAGTTAGCAGTCCTCCACCCAGAGAAGGGCCTTCCCCACAAGTCAACCGTGCTGGCACCCTGACCTTGCACTTTCAGACTGCAGAACTGTGGGAAACAGATTTCTCGTGTTTATATCCACCTCGTCTGTGGCATGTTGTTACTGTACCATGAATGGAGTCAGCCACCTTAGATCATACTTCCTAATGAATGAGGGATTCATTATTGTGTGCGTTTAATTGGATGCATACTTTCTTATTCTCTGGACTCCACTCCCGCCCGACACCAACCTGATCTAAGTGCTGGTGATTTCCCAAGATATACACCCTGATGCACTCTAGGGCTAGGCAATCTGGTTATTACTTTGGAGAAAAACTAAAGGCGTGCCCGTGAACAAACAGTTAGTAATTCCTAATATGTGTACACGCCCTACTGTGAAGGAAAGTGGAACATGTTTTCAGTTCCAAATCGAGCACAAAGGCAAAGCGAGAAAAGCCATGGCCGGTGAGTTTTTGGTTTCCTGTTTTGTTTTGTTTTGTTTATTACTGTCAAAGGATATATCTTGGTGGAAAATTTTTGAAAGTGGCTGGCTTTTGGGGAAGCCATAATTAGGTTGTATGAACGTTTAGGTGAACAGACTGGGGGAGAAGGAAGAAAGGAGGGTAGAAAAGGGCCCGAAGACTTTCACAGTTTCCAGAAAGGAGCAGCAAGGGCCAGAAAGGAACTGGGCCTCACTGGTATTTTGCAGTCCTTGCGCAAACTTAACCAGATTATCTGACAGACAGTGCAAGGTCGGTATGAGTGGGTGCCAGCAGCTGTTGTCCCCAAGGGAAATGGCTATGCCTATTTCATTCTTTATTATGCGAAACTGAATAAAAATTAGTCACTGTCAGGATGATCCCTGATTTCGGGCAGTAATTTAGAGACAGTAATTCTCAGACTTCCGGCCATTCAGTGAGCACACATGGGTAGTACTGAGGACAGAACAGGAGATGTGGGGATCTCAGGATGACAAGTGTGTGGGGGGGACCTTTTATGGATTAAATCTAAAGGAGGCTATTTCCTGTTACTGACTTGAGAAGGAAATGACGCTGTTTTAGTAACGTGAGGAATCCTTGTGCTTCAAACAGACCTGGTCCTGAAGGAGAAGAGGAGGGTGTTTATCCAATCAGTGAGCCTGGGCACTGTAAATGGCTTGTTGGATGAACTACTACAGGAAACAGTGCTGAACCAAGAGGAGATGGAGAAAGTAAGAAATGAAAATGCCACAGTTATGGATAAGGCCCGAGCTCTGATTGACTTTGTCATTCGGAAAGGGCCCCGGGCAAGCCAGATATGTATTGGTCATATTTGTGAAGACGACTCCCACCTTGCAGAGCAGCTGGGGCTGTCCTCAGGTAAATCAGCAGTCCAGACTCAAGTTCACATGAGCCCTGTGTCTTCGGATCCACATCTGATTTTTTCATGGGCCATGTTAGTTTGCAGACAAGTCTTCATGTCTGAAATCAATGGCACTATTGTATGTCCCCGTCTCTTTATTCTTCATTCTTGTTCCTTTAGCCTCAGTGTCGTTCATTGGACTAAAATTCATTTCCCATCTTGAGTACGTGGTAGCTCAGTTGTTGAAGTTTATGAGAACAGTCTGATAAGCTTCCTACTGTATTCTCAAGTCCTCCTGGCAAGGCACATGATTTAGTTAGTTAGTTAATTATCAGTTAGGTAGTGAAGTCTAGGGGTCTCCATAAATTTTTATAGTTATTTGCCAGGAGACTTAAGGTCTATAATTAAATACTTTTTACAATTTCTCTCCTAAATTTTGCTCACCAGGAGGCATAAAACATATTTCAATGATAATAAAGCACTCAGAGAATAAATTCCATGCTTAAGAAATCTAGGATTTGAAATGTGAGCTCTTCTAATTGCCCTGTTGCTTTTTTTTTTACTGACATCTGCTAGCTTAGAAATGGGCTGTGCACCCCAGTGTGGGGCCCACTCTCCACCTCCCACCTCTCTGAGGACCCGGTCCAGGACTCAGGCATCTGACCTGCCCTTCTCTCTGAAGTCCCTTAGTCCCTCCACACAGCAACGATGTGAGCTTGGGTCGACTCCCAGCCACTGGTCTCGTCCATGCTTCCCAAATGCAATCAGATGAAAAAGTTGTTCTTTGAAAGCAAGGGGCCTTTTTCTCTTGTGACTTGGGGAAGGAAGTCTATGCCTGTCTTACTGACAAAGCAAAGTTCATCTGCAAGCCATTTCTTGTTTTTCTTTTAATGCTTCTTTTTTTTTCATTTAACACTCCCTGACTTCTCCCCTGCCCCCCCCCCCCCACACACACACACACACAAGACAAGTAACAATTGGTTCGGAATAATTGTGTAGTAGCCCATGTGTCTTCTTCCTTGCCCCATTCCTTTCGGTCCGCAGTCCTGGAGTTCCAGAGGCAGTCGGACAACCCACTGAACAACACGAACACCTGGGGTCGGCCTCGCGGCTTGTCAGGGTGGTCAGGGCTTTGTCTCTTCCTCATCTACTTGCCAACTGTTTCCAGGACCACAGAATTTGGTATTAGATGTCCTATTTGAATGACTAATGGGAGAGATCTTTTTAAAGGAAAGTTCTTGGCATGTACACACTGCCATAACAAGGCCTCCTTCAGAAAATGTTCTTGAATTTGTTGATGGTTAATTTAGTCCAGCATTCTAGATGTAAAAGATGGGACAAGGTGCCATCTGTTGCCATCTCAATATGTATATATATATTTTTTGGTGTGTGCCCCTAGAGGGAACTGAACCTGGGACTCTCTAGTCTGCAGGCCAATGCTCCAACTGCTGAGCCAAACTGGCCAAGGTGCGGCTCAAACTTTTGTTGAGCAGTCTATGTCTGTCCATCATTCAGAGCAGGGAAATGGACCACATTTTGTCTATGGAAATCTCAGGGTTTTTCATGTCAATTCTTAAAGTTTCTGGAATTATTTTCTCAGGTGCGTATTGTTATACTGAGATCCTTATAAAAACTTGAACTTTACATTGAATTCATGTCCTCGAAATTGACAATTATAATGGATCATGACCTCAGAGAATACATGAATAGTTTGAGTGGTTTAATGCAACCAAATAGTATAACATTCTCTAGTTGGAAGGGACATTCCCACCAGTAGGAAGGACATGCTTGTCTGATGGATGTCCAAGGTCATGGCCTAAGCTGTGTTCTTATTAACATTTAAACTGATCTCTGTGAGGTTTTATAATTTCCTCTTGCATCTGGGTTATGATGAAAAGTATTGTTTTTTGTTTTGTTTTGTTTTGTTTCAAAACTGATCCCTGAGTGGGTTTATAATTTCCTCTTGAAGATGGGATGAGATGGGAACAATTTTTGTTGTTTATTTTTTTTTCCAAAAATAAAATATCTGGAAATGGGAATCAGATTTGAAGTAATGGGAACTGTAAAATACTTTTAGCAACCTCAGGAATCACAATGAGCATTAAACCGAACTGAGATACACTACTGTACCAGCAGAGACAGTGGCACACAGGAGGCAGGTATAGACCCTGTCATGATGTGTGCGCTGGACCCCTGGGCTCTGTCTGCACAAGGACACTCCAGGGAGATCTAAGGTGCACTGGCCCAGCAAGCCAGGAAGCTGAGCAAGTTGGGCTATGAGGACAAGCAAAGGTCCTGGCCAGGCCTTTTGAGAATGGATATAATTCTGAGGGTCCCTAGCATAATATTGAAGGCAATGGTGTGGAGGATAGGAAGAATACGAACTATTTGTTTATTTAAAAAACTTATTTGTAAGCATACTATGTGCCAAGCACTGTTATTTAGTCAGAGAGATCAGTACTCAACTTCCTACTCACCTAAGGAGATGGCTTTGTTTCATCTGGTGCCAGTCCCTTCCTTTTTGTACCAGTTGAAGGAGCTTCCTGAATATTTCATTAGACAACAGATAAGAGTGAGTTATTAAAAGTTTTTTGTAAACTCCTAATTCTCTCATTTCTTTCAGCTGCATTGACAGGCTGCTAGAAACTCCTGGGCAGCAGGCTTCACTAAATATTATGCTGTAACAGAAGGATTTGTTTTCATGCCAATTTTAACATGAAAATATTAATTCTCAATTTTAACTGCAAATACTATATCTATCTATAGACACATAATGGTCATTAGGAGATGATGCTTCTTAAGTCAGAGAGTTCACCAAGCTTGTACATAAACTGGAAACAGGAGGTTTTGATGAGACACAGACTCTCTAACGAGGGAAGATCCCAGGACCCTGGGTGTCTTTTTATTGTCAGAAACTTCTGGAATAAGAAGGAAGAACTTGCCCCTGTTTAATCTATACCAAAAAAAAAAAGGTGTTCAGAAAGTTTGGTTTCCTTAAAAACCTATCATTTTCTACACCTCCAGGCCTTATGTTTTTAGCCTATGTATTAGAAAGACATTTGTCAAAAAAATATTATGGAAAAAAACTAAAGAAAATAAATGAGTAAATTAGAAAAAATATATAAAGTATAAAAACTGAAACATTTTATACAGGATAATATTGCTTATTTCCTTTAAATAAAACAAAATGAGAGATTGCCCTGTGTGGTTCATGTAAGTAAACAAGGTTTATTACTAACATGGACAAAAACCTTGTCAATTAGATCTTGGTCAACCTCTCTTCCTATTGTTTTGTTTTTTTTTTGTTTTTTTTTTATCCTCACCCGAGGATATTTTTCCATTTTTTGTTCAGATAGAGTGGGAGGGAGAGAGACGAAGGGAGAGATAGACAGAAACATCGATGTGAAGGGACACATCGAGTGGCTGCCACCCGCACGACCAACCAGGGCCGGGGACAAACTGCAACCGAAGTACATGCCCTTAGCGGGAACCGAACCCACAAGCCGATGCTCTAACCGCTGAGCCAAACCGGCCAGGGCTCTCTTCCTGTTGTTTATGAAGTTTTCTTCCTTCCTCATACAGCAGAAGGCTCTGGACTTTCCGAGTCTCTTGCAACATCTGTCACGTGAGGTCAAGCTGTGCTGGATAAGATTATGTTTCTATGAGGACTGGGTAAGGGTGAGTCAGAAACAAAGCCTCCAACAGGGAGGAGTTATTACTTCACATTTCAAAACATGGGTTGAAAATTTAGTGCTGTTTGATCAGCACTTTGGAGGCAAGGACATCCAGTATATGTTAGCCTCTCTGAGCAAAATACTGTCCCTCTGACCCTGGAATCAGCCCTCTGGTGCTAGACAGCATTTCTCCATGAGACGGCAGACTGAACAACTTGGCGAGGACTTGCAGAAGCCCATCTCCTCTGGGTAACTTGAGACTTCAGGCTGAGGTTGCTGAAAAAATGCTACCTGGATGGTACAGGACCCAGGAGTCCATTAGGTGTCTAGTGTGTGTATGGCTATGTTCAGTGTGAGTTAGGAGCAGACTGGGATGTTACAGCATTCAATTTGATAGCTGCCCGCCACATTGTGACTACTGAGGCTTGAATTGTGGCTAGTAAGCATGTTGAAATGATAATAGTTTGAATATATTATGTTAAATTAAACAGTATTTAAATTAATGTCACCTGTTTATTTTTCCTTTTTTAATGTGGACATTAGAAAAAATTTAATTGCACATGTGACTCGATTATATGTCTAACGAACAGCACTCTGATATATGTGTACTCAGTATTCTCTTGCTCACTGACAAGAAGTCCACTTCCATGAGGGAGTACTCTAGAGTAAAAAATGGCAAAACTCAAACTGTTTTAGTGGAATGTTAAAAAGCTAATTTTGACCCAAGTCACCAAGGAAGGTGTTTTCTCATAATAATCACAATCTATTATTAGGTTTGGACGGATCTGCTACTAAGGGTTTCTCCCTCTTTCTCAGCACAACACACCTCTTCATACTAGAGGACAGATACAGCTATAGTTCCCACAAAAAAATGTTTGAAAACCTCCTCCTGATTCACCTTCTCTGTCAATATTCTTAGGTGATAATTGGGTCACAGATACAGATGTTAATATTTATATCATGTGAGCTCATGTGATGTGTCTTGCAATTTCTACAGAAGTGGCTGAACCTGCTGAATCAGCACAAACTACAGATACCCTCAAGCTTTGTCCTCATGAAGAATTTCTGAAACTACAGAAAGAAATGGCTGGAGAGGTACTTACTATGTTCTGTCTGTAAAACAGAAAAAGAGAAACAATTGCTTTCACTAAATGCACAATTGCTTAAAGCACTAAGTGCAGAGAGGTGGGTGGGACAGTGGTAAACTTTCCCAGAGATGCTATGAGCCAGGGAAAATTACCCAGCCTCACACAGACGGCAGGTCCCTTTCCGCCCCATGACAACATATAGATCCCACACTTTATTTATTTGTTCTCCTATCTGGGACTTATTACAATTAAGCCGTAGTCCTAGAACCAAAATATGTATAAGATAACGTGGCTGAGTAGTAATTATTTGAATTCCTCATGAAAAGCTTACACAGGAAATTAGCTTTGAAAATATAATTAAAGCCTGAAAACACATTATGTATTAATATGTTAAAAACGATACTGAAATAATGATGTTACCAAAGACAAAGGATCGTGGATGTATTTATATTTAGCAGTTTTTTACGAAATTTGATCTGAACCTGGAATACCGAGAAACATTTGTTTCGGCCAAGAAGAGAAAAGAGAACATTAGGGAAGAAAGTGTTTTAGTCTCAAGATTCTTGAGCAAGTATGTTCTGGGTCTATTCCTGGGGTCTTGAAAATAAATCACATTCTTTCTTTTCTTTTTTTTTCAGAGTAATTTTTTTAAGTAATCTGACGGTCCTCGATCACTTTCAATTCTCACTTCTTTCTCGTGTTCATTCACTCCATTACAAAGAAAAAGGCAGGATCTCTGGCACAGGAGAGGGGAGAGGGCAGCGCTATGAGCCTGTAACAAAGCAACAGTGACTAGTATATGAAGGATTGAAAGATATTTAGGTAAATCAAACTCACTGCGTGTCCATTTCCTGCAGATCTATCCAATAAAGGACAGAATGGGCCGCACTTGCCTGGCTCTCATCATTTGCAACAGAGAGTTTGATCACCTTCCAGTCAGGGAGGGAGCTGAGCTTGACATCACAAGGATGACGGAGCTGCTTGTGGGCCTTGACTACAATGTGACTGTGGAAGAGAAGCTCACAGCCAAGGTGTGCCCCACCCCAAACATGGTCGTGTTTGACACACGTCCTCCTCCCAACAAATTAATATTGTAATGTTAGCCGAATACTTTCAACCTTAGGCCACGTGTGTGTGTGTTTATAAAATGAAATTATTAGATAGGTGAAATCAGTCTTTTTCGAGCCCCAAATGTCCTCAATTCCATAAAACTGGACAAAAAGTGATGGCATGTATACCCACACGATTTTTAGTTACAAATATGATTAGGATTCAGACCCAATATTCCCAGATAATTCTAATGTAATGAATGTTTTCAAAGCATGTACTCGCCATATAAATACTGAGTCCTGGTTTGTCCCAGGGCCTATTTTTGGCACTGGGGTAGGACTGTGAATGAGACTGGATGTTCCAAGCTGGCATTGATTTAGATTTGCTGGTGGGGGGAGCAAGGACAATCACATTAAAAGCAAAACAGAAAATTTCAGAGATATGGTGTGTCTTTGTGCCTCTCAGTAAGGGTGAAAAGAAAGTGAAACAAGTAAAAGAAAACATAAGAGCAAATTGGTGAGTGTGGAGTAATTGTTTTGATGGAATGGTCAAGAAGAGCCTTGTTAGGGACAGAGGAGCTGACAGATGACTGCCAGTAACAAGACAAGTCTGGAAATACGTGAATAAAATACATTCCAAGAGTGATGACTGCAAATGAAAGACCTGAACTGAATATGAAGCGGGCACATGGGAAATACAGAGAGACCAGTGTGACTAGAGCCCACAGGGGAGGGAGGAGGGAAGAGACAGTATACATATGTCAGGAGTTTTATTCTAAGCACAGTAAGAAGGGTTTTTGAAGGCTCCTATTAAGTACTGAGATAAAAGACAGAGCTATATAGAAAAGTATCTAAGTTCAAATAAGCAGTTGTGAAATATACAAGAGGTGGTTCGGCAGTGTCAGCAGGAGCCGACGGAAGCCCCTGCTCTGCTGAGGGAAGGAGAAGGCAACGGCCAGAATCGAGCAACCACGACAGGAAGGCGCAGTGATTGGAACATGACACATGTTACTTGTACTGCTCATGGTAAATAGGAGGTCTGATTAATGTCAGTCTTGGTCCTATTAAAGTAAGACTTGGTGGTCTTTTTCAGGACATGGAGTCAGTGCTGGAGGCATTTGCTGCCTGCCCAGAGCACAGGTCCTCAGACAGCACATTCCTAGTGTTTATGTCTCATGGCATCTTGGATGGAATCTGTGGGACTCAGCATAGTGATGAGAAGCCAGATGTGCTACCTTATGACACCATCTTCCGGATATTCAACAACCGAAATTGCCTCAGTCTCAAGGACAAGCCTAAGGTCATCATTGTCCAGGCCTGCCGAGGTGGTGAGTTCGACGTGAAAAATCCAAAGGGCATGTGTTTGCCAAGGATTGTGACATGTTTTTGTTTTTAGGAGAAACAATCTTAGACCCCATTCAGTGCAAATAGTGAATTGGATTCTCGAGAAACTCCAGGTACAGGGTTGGTATTGTGAGAAATTATCTTTTAGATAAGAAATATTCATCTGATTAAAAACAAGGTAAGTAGTGAAGGAGTCTTCAGAATTTCTAAATTGAAGTTGAACAAGAATATTTAAACTTTGGAGTAAAATCACTTTAATGACAGCTTTACTTGACAATGCTTTACAAATATTTTGACATTCTCTGGCTTGAGGAGACTTTCATCTAAAATGGGGCTGTTCTGCAATAGTGGCACCCTGTTTTTCCTCATGCATTATCATTATCATTATTATTTTTTTAATCCTCACTCAAGGACATTTTTTCCTTTTTGTTCAGATAGAGTGAGAGTGAGAGAGACAAGAGAAACATCGACGTGGAAGGGACACATCAAGTGGTTGCCACACACACAACCCAACCAGGGCTGGAGAAAAACTGTAACCAAGGTACGAGCCCTCAGCGGGAACCAAAACTGGGACTCTCTGGATCGCAGGTCGACGCTCTAGCCGCTGAGCCAAACTGGCCTCGGCTCCTCACGCATTATTGAAGGAGAAATAAGGAGGGAGATGAGGGTACTTAGGACTGCTGTCAAAATTTCCTTTGACTTTTTCTTCTGACTTCCAATTGCCTCTTAGCTTGTTGGAGCAGTGTTTGGGAGAAAAAGCAAAAATAACTTAGCTAAAAAATGGTAACTAGGCTAAGAAATTATGCATATAAGACTTTAACTCCTATGCTCTTCTTTGCAAAAGGGTCTTTTAGTGTTACAACACTGTTACTATTTACTGATAAGATGCTGTCACTATTAATTGGCACATTGTTCAAAGACATTAGAGAGAGGCCAAGTTATGTGTGTGGGGGAAGGGGCTTAGGGTGAGTGTGCGTTCGTGCATGCATGTGTGTGTGTCTGTGTGTGGAACTGGTGAGAATAAACATTTAAAAAGAATGAGGCGGGCAACTGTGACAGTCATCCTGAGGGAGGTACACAGTGTGTACTAAGTTAATGTCTCTACAGCAAATCGCGGGGAACTGTGGGTCAGTGACTCTCCAGCACCCGTGGCAGACAACTCTTCACAGTCACCTGAGATCCTGGAGGACGATGGTGTTTACAAAGCTCACGTGGAGAAGGACTTCATTGCTTTCTGCTCCTCAACCCCGCGTAGGTGTCTTTCAGTTACAGACGAGAGTGTGTGGGCCTGAAGCCAGCTCTGAATGATTCTAGAACATTAAGATAGGCTCTATGCAGGTCTGAGACACGTTTTGAGTGCTGTCAAAATAATTTACATTTATCTCATTTAGTCTATGGAAACAGATATTTTACATTTTTTTCCTTTCTTTAAAATTGTACTTTTATTCTAAGTGCTTCACTTGACAAATATATACCAAACATTAAAACAATCCAATACAGGAAACCCGGTTTACCATACACCATTTATTAACAAATAATTGACTCAATTTTCTATCAAATCTGCTTAACATTTTGAAAAGAATTTTTATGGATCCCGGACTGGCTGTTCTTTTTTAAATAATCAAGTTCAAGCCTTTTTCTGCATATTTACACGTGATGCTATTTAGAGTGGTGCATTGCGTGGTTCAGCGGGATGCAGATGTCCTTTAAAAGAGGTAGAAAATGATATGATGAGACATATTAGGCCTAATAATAGGAGATAAGTGTTTACTTCTTGACCTTTAGGTAGTATCTTAAGAAAACTTACATTTGATTTTTTCTAATTAGCATATTTTTGCGTTGTCTTTTTTTTTTTTTTTTAACCACTTAATGGAGGTTAAATTGATATACAAGAAGGTATATACTTAATGTATATAATGTGAGTTTGCATATGAATATGAAACTGTAAAACCATCACCACAATTAATGCCATAAACCTATCCCTCCCCTGAAAGTTGCCTTTGAATTTGTTCATCTGCTTTGTTTATTATATTGTGAAAGGCAGTATGATATATACTCTGTAACAACCTTGGGACCAGGTGGCCAAGTTTTGTTGCTTACTCTATGAGCTTGGAGAAATTCTTGGATCTTCCTGAGTGTTTATTCTTTCTTCTGTAAAATGGGATAATTCCTGTTATCTCTCAAGTCTTTTATCAAAGCCAAGTGAGTAAACCTGAGGCATGTAGCAAAATTAGTTCCAAGAATATAATACGATCATTATGTAATTCTGATGAGTTATTCCTAGAGTTAGACCTTTGTGGAACATTTAGAGATATAAGTGTTTCCCCTAAACATATCAAGTTAATTCCCAAGCTCTGCTTTATATATACATATACAACAAAAGTATAATAAAAGAATAGATAAGGCCACAGCCCAAGGCTTACACTCCTTATCTTCACAGATAATGTATCCTGGAGAGACAGAACTAAGGGTTCTCTCTTCATTACACAACTAATCACATGCTTCCAAAAATACTCTTGGAATTGTCACCCAGAGGAAGTATTTCGAAAGGTAAGCTTCTTTTTCCTTTTCTAACAACATATATATATATATATATATATATATATATATATATAAATATATATATATATTTTAGTTCAGGAAGACTTTACTATTATTCTTATTTCAAGTGACAATGACAGACTTTTTCAGGCAAACAAAAAAGTAGAGCAGTTCCCGGTTTCTGTTACCCAGGGGTTTAAAATATGATTTAGAAAAGGAAGATGTCAATATACTACCTCAGAAGATGAAAATAGAAAAAATAATATAACATGTGAGCTTACTTGTTCTGGGCTATAAATTCTTAAAATTAAAAGAATGGAAAGTATTTTGAATTCATTTGTATTGTTCAATTTATTAAATAAATGTATATTGAGTTTTCTACTTGGTGATTGTTGCTATCCTGGTGACACAGGTTAGAAGTGACACTGTGTCATAGGCTGCCAAGGCCTACATTGTTGTGGGAGAGATGGATCCTAAACAAGTCGGCCAACAAACATATCTGTCATTACAGACTGCAGGAGGGTCAAAAAAAATCAAAGGCACATGAAGGAAAACACAGGAGAAGACATTTTTTGAGTGGAATGGTCCAGAAAAAAAGATATTTATTTCCCCACTTAAGATAGGCCTCATCCCTCCTAACTTGTTTTTCTCCACAGTTTGACCACCACTTGTTTGTTATATATTTTGTTTGATTTTTATCTGCATTCACTCATATGAAGGCAAGAATTTGCTCGATACCTCAACATGCTGGCACTTAGAAAGTACTATTCATTTAATAAGCACATTCATGAATAAATGAACAGATATTCCTTTTGGTCATTTTCTTAAGGGAGAAAGATGTTGTATTAAGAATATGGGAAAGTGTGGTTGTTTTTATGTTTAAACTACAGAGAGCAGCAGCACTCCTGTAGGAAAAGAAGAATATACCTTTAATAAATGCAAGAAGATTGCATTGTAACATGAGTTAGGGTCTCTGTGAATGAGAATTTAGAAAACTAAATTCTGTTGGATGAATAGGAATGAGATATTTTACTTTCTAGGATAAGTCTAGAAATAGTATTATTGTTGGGGAGAGGTCCTCATCTTCAACAGTTGCTGCAATATTTTGTGAAAAGGTATTTTCAGAGACTTTCATAAAAGGATGAGATATTGTAGAAATCATTATTTCTCTGGAATTACTGCCCCTCAGTTTCAAGGTCCCATTTCTCTTTGTCCTACCAAAAAGAAGTCCCTATTTTGTTTTCAGCAGAGCTAAAATCAAAGCCAGTGTCCATAATTTCTGTTCTACGTCTCCACAGTCTAATACAGCATCAGGCTAACCGAACTTGTGTTCCCTGCTTGAGTCCGTCAGTCCATTGCATGTGGGGTTCGCATGGCCATGGGCCATGGAGAGAACAGGGACAGGAGCAAAGCCAAAGGAACCAGAGAGCCAAGATGGCCATGCAAGAGTGCGAGCTCCTTTATCTGCAGGACTAGGTATTCCCAAATTTTCATGGGTCTGCAAAGGCCCGGCCTACTGTAGTTAATCCATTGTTCCCCTGGCTTGAATGACAGGCACTTTTTCTGTGTCACTCCAGCTCATTATACATATGTTCATCTCCTGTTTGTTGGATCCCCCACCCAGTGCTCTGCAGGGAATGGGCCAGTGGTTCCCTGTGGAGTGTGACATTGCAGCTTCCTGGTGAAGCTGCCCAAATGGTATGCCTATAATGTCTGGCCTTCTTCCTTTGCTCCTTTCTTATTCTTAATAACTATCAACAGAATCAATACAATCTCATTATCTGTCAGTGGCAAAAAAATTCAGAGGTCAGCTTGGTAGTGGGAATGTGAAAGTTGTTGTGTTCAAGTCTGAGGGATAAAATTTTGTTTTGTGCCTTACAGAATTAAGGAATTAGACTTGGAGGTTAAAGATAGAGAATCTTTGAGATCCCATTGTTATGAACTGACCCTTAGAGATCAGTTTAAATCTATTGATCAGGAACAGAAAATAGAGGAAATGAACTTTGAAAGACTTTGAGTTAGGCATGAGGTATTGAAATAAAGACTGTATATATTCTGACATGGGGCATTACTTCTAAAAGGTTGGGTAGCAGTGACAGGTGGTTAGAATATCCATGGGCTTTGTCCCATCAGCTCTAGGCATACCCTTCATTCCCAGAATCTTTTGGCTCATGGTACAAAATGTTTTCTGAGAGTGAATCAGAGTTATGTTTCATCAGATGCTCTTTTTGTTTCTAGGTACAACTATCATTTGAAACACCACATGTTAGAGCCCAGATGCCCACCACTGAACGAGTATCCCTGTCAAGATATTTCTACCTATTTCCTGGCAACTGAAAAGGTACGTATCAGAGCTGTTGGCAATATTCCGGGAAAGTAATATTAGTGGTGAGGTCCAATGACCAATGGCAACTAATTGCTTGAGTGCTCAAATTTATGTTGCTTGTTGATGTATTTGATGATTTGATGTTATTTTTTGCTCTACTTATATGAATCTGGATCCACAATCAATAAATCAGTCAGTCAGCCAATCAAGGAGATAAGCCAGGCTAACACAAGAAGTAATAAACAATGAAGTACACAGGGTAACAATTAATAAAACAGAAATGTACTCATGTTTCCATTATTCTCTCTCTTTCACACACACACACACACACACACATTATCTAACATTGTCTCAGATTCTGAAAAAAACAGACAGCAGAACAGATGACTGTGAAGGAAGCAGTTCATCGATCCCTTGAGGGCAGATGTCACATTGCGACATTGAACTCCCATTACCAGACAGTATAAACGTGATCTTGGACTGCAGTTTTTGTGTTGAGGCAGACTCTGGCTCTCTGACTGTCCTCACAGTGTAGATCACAGAATACTCAGTGTCTGCTCTCAGATCCTTACTTACTGCTCAGAAATCCCTTCAAGCATCCATGTTGACACACATCTTAAAAAATAAATATATTGATAATGGTCCCACCGAGTTTAGTTCCAATAATTATTTTCCTCATTTATAACAGCTTTATATCACACTGTACTAGAAGTATATTATCAAGTTCCCTCTCAGCCGCATAATTAAAATTATATTTTATAGTAAAGTTTATCTCAATACTTGAAATCTTTATCTACTATCTTCTACCCCTGGCTTGTGACTCCCTGGTTGCATAATTGTGTAGCTCCTTCATCAGAATAGCTCTTACTGCCTAATTAGTCCTATAGATCCACATTTAGGAATTGAGCTATTTGACTAATATTTATCAAGTGCTTACTATGTTCTAAGATCTGTTCTAGAATCTTGGGATATACTGGTGTACAAAATAAATAAAGTCCTTGTTCTCAGAAAGCTCACACTCTAGTGAGTGGAGACAGATTCTAAGTACATATGTAAATATATGTCGGAGAGTGATAAGAGCTAAGACGAAACTAAAGAAAATTAAAAAGATGGAGGTTGTACCAAAACAGATAGATTATTCAGGAAAGACTTCCTTAAAGTGATAAAATAATGAAATAGAACACAGCGTAGACAGAGTGGGCCAGTGAGCCTTATGCGTCTGTGCAGAAAGACTGTTCCAGCACAGGGACCAGCTAGCAGAGATGCCCTGAGCAGAAAGGTGCTCAGCTTGTTTGCCAAAGGCAGGGGGCAGGAGGAGAATGAGAGTGGGGAAAATGCCAAAGACAAATTCATGAAAACGGGGAAAAGCCTTATCACATGGACCTTGGTGATTACAGGGTAAATGTTCTAAAATGTTTATCCTGAGTACATAGGAAACCTTTGAGTGCTTTTGAACAGAGACGTGAGATCATCTAATCGGATGTTACAAAGATCACCCTGAGTACTTTCTGTGAATATTCTACAAGGGTCACAGTTAGAAGCCAAGAGAAGTGGCAAAAACACATGGAAAAGGATGAACAAGCAAATATGATAATAGCTGGATTGAAGGCTTCTGGGAATTACTATCTTCACCTTGTGTTTTTTTCTTCTTCAGAAAATGACTGGGAGTGCTGCCTCCTTTATCAACTTTGAGAAGCACCTTTACCAGTTTGGCACACATATTTAACCCTTTGTATTTAAATAAAAATAAAAACAAATAAACTGCATCTTTGGGTCCTTTATAATAGAGAAGAGAATTTAAATTAAAATGATAGGCGAGTAAAAATGAGTGGAGAACGCTAACTGGATTTTCTAGCTCATGACTCATAAGCCCAAAGTCACACAGTTCGTAGGTGGACATAGCAGGATTTGAACTCAACAGGACTTGCTCTGGAATCTGAGTTCTTAATCACGGCTCTGCATTGCCTTTCCAAAGCAATGAAAAACAGAAATTATTAGGGTTCTGAATTATAAAGTTTAACTGAATTTTGAATTGTAAAAGTTAACTAACACTACGAAGAATGATGCTGTTTATATTTCTTTACTTGGTTTGTCTATGTGGAAATATGAGACATATCATAAACAACCAAAAATACATATTATAGGGACCTCATTCTACCACTGTGTGATAATATTAAAAACCCAATAACAAAGATTTTCACACATCATTGCACAGTTTGAAAAAAAAACACACACATACAAACACACATATTTATATTGCATATACATACACTAGTTGCATACAAACACATACAAAAACAAGAAAGATAAAAAAGTATAAACTAAGCACTGAACCTGAGGATCCAGAAAAATACTAAACTGATAATAAAATAGAAAATGCAAATAATAAATATTAAAAAGCAAAAATCAATTAGATGTTAATGAGAAAAAATTGAGCAAGTCAGCAAAAACTGGTCTTTTAAAAAGGCTAATTGCAGACATTCAGTAAGATTGAGTGTGAACTATTAGAGTTAGCACAAAGACAGTATCAGAGATCCAAAACTATCACAAGAGAATTCCAAAGGGCCCGCGGAATGAATGGAAGCTACACAGACCATCTCCCAGGCCAAACTGGAATTACTATTAAAATAAGACAAATCATCAGGAAAAGGCAACAGAAAAACAGCTTGTGAGGACCATATAACCAGGGACACTGATCCGATCCTGGTAGGATTGCCGAGGTGTGAAATGTGGGCTGGGAGCCCATGGACAGCAGCTGTCTAACCTGTGAGTAGCGCCCTCGGGTTAAAATTCCAAGCAGCTCTACAGCTCAGAGCCAGGACAGAGCACTAAAATAGCCGCAGCCACTTACCTGGGGCTCCGGTAGAGGGAGGGCAACTGGACTGAAACTGTGTGGGCACACTCGAGATTTGGAGGACACTCAGAGCTTTTCCTCAGTTGTGGCCAGGAAGGAAGGTTGTCATCTTACTCCTTCCCAGGGCTCCAGGGAGAGGCAGCAGCCACTTCCTCAGAGATTCCACCCCACCTGGTGGGGCATTGAAATGCAAATTATGACTCATTAACAATCAGCATCTGCCCCACCATCTGGAAATCCCCTTAGGCTGAACACCTGAGGGAGTTTTTCATTCAACTGAGAAACCAAGGCTCTTCAAGTAACCTCTACTAATAGCCTCTAGGCAAAAATCTAGAAGATAACTGGATCATTTCTGGGCTTGCAACTCTACCTAGGAAAGTAAGACTTGACAGTGATGTTTAAAGTGGGTCCTCTCGCCCTGGCCAGTTTGGCTCAGCGGTTAGAGCGTCCGCCTGCGGTCCTGAGAGACCCGGGTTCGGTTCCCGCTAAGGGCACGTACTTCGGTTGCAGTTTGTCCCCGGCCCTGGTTGGTCGTGCGGGTGGCAGCCACTCGATGTGTCCCTTTCACATCGATGTTTCCCTCTCTCTCTCTTCCTCTCTCTCCCTCCCACTCTGTCTGTACAAAAAATGAAAAAATGTCCTCGGGTGAGGATAAAAAAAAAATAATAAAAGAAAAAATAAAGTGGGTCCTCTCACACTCAACCAAACCCAGTAGAGGGAGCCTAAAACAGCAAAACACCAACACCCACAGGGAAAATTTGGCAGGCTCCAAAACACACTGAGATAGTCAAAATGGTGAAACATAGAAAAAAATCCCAAATGAAAGAACAAGAGACCTCTACTGAAGATGAGATAAATGAAACACAGTTAAGCAAGTTAACAGAGCTAGAATTCAGAGCCATGACCTTGAGGAAGCTCAACAGCATGTGTAAGGACACCAGCACGAAGAGTAAATTCATAGAAACATTGAAAATCAGCCAATTGGAAATTAAAAACCACCCAGGAAAAAAATGAACAATGACATAGCAGAAATAAAGAACACATTGGAAGGACTAAACAGCAGAGTAGAAGAAGCTGAGGTCTGGATCAGTGAATTAGTAGACAAGGTAGAAAAAATCAACCAATCAAAAAACCAAAAGAGATTCCAAAATGGCGGCAGAGTGAACGGAAGCTACACAGACCATCTCCCAGAACCAAACTGGAATTACAACTATAACACAGACAAATCGATGGGAAAAATAAACAGAGAAGCAGCTTGCGAGGACCATATAACCAGGGACACTGACTCAATCCTGGTTGGCTTGCAAAGGTGCGAGATGGGGGCTGGGAGCCCACGGTCAGCAGCTTGGCAGCGGCCTTAGCTGGGAGCAGCACCCTCAGGTTACACTCACAAGCGGCTCCACAGTGCAGAGCCAGAACAGAGGCTATGAAAGCCACAGCCACTCACCTCGGGCTCTAGCAGAGGGAGGGCAGACTGGACTGGAACTGTGTCAGGACACTCAGGATTGGTAGGGCACTCAGAGCTTTTGCTGAGTTGCTGCCACACAGGACGGTGGCCATATTGCTCCTTCCCAGGGCTCTGGGGAGAGGCAGCAGCCCCTCCCTCAGGATTCAACTCCACCTTGTGGGCCATTGAAGTGCTAATTGATGCTCATTAACAACCAGCATCTGCCCCACCCTCATAAAATCCCCTTAAGTTGAGCAACTGAGGGAGTTTTTCAATCAACTGACAACCCAAAACTCATCAAGTAACCTTGACTGCTAGCCTCCAGGCAAAAAGCTAGAGGACAACAGTACCTTTCCTGGGCTAGCAGCTGTAACCAGGAGAGTAGACTTGACGGTAGTGTTTAACATGGGTGCTCCCTTGCCCATCTAAACCCAAGAGAGGGAGCCATAAACAGCAGAACACCAACACCCACAGGAAAAACTTGGCAAGCTCCAAAGCCCACTGTGATAGCCAAAATGGTGAAACACAGAAACAGAAGCCAAATAAAAGAGCAAGAGACCACCACTGAAGATGAGATCAATGTGGAGCAGTTAGGCATGTTAGGAGAGCTAGAATTCAGAGCCATAATCTTGAGGAAGCTCAACGAAAGCTGAGGATCGGATCAGTGAATTCGAAGACAGGGTAGAAAAATCAACCAATCAGAAAACCAAAAGGAAAAAACGATTAAAAAACAGGAAGACAGCTTAAGAGAACTGTGGGACAACTGCAAACGCAATAATATTTGCATCATAGGAGTCCCGAGGAAGAAAAAAATAAGCAAGGGATAAAGAAATATTCAAAAAGATAGTGACAGAAAAGTTCCCTAATTTGTGAAGAAAGAAGGCATTGAAGTTAAGAACAGAGAGTCCCAAGTAAGAAGACCCAACAGGCCTACACCAAGACACATAATAATTAAAATGTCAAAAATTAAAGACAAAGAGAGAATCCTAAAAGCAACAAAAGACAAGCAACAGGTTACCAACAAAGAAAACCCCATAAGGCTCTCAGCTGACTTCTCACAACAAACACTACAGGCCAGAAGGGAATGGCATGAAGTAATCAAGGTCATGAAAAACAAGGATCTGAATCCAAGACTACTCTACCCAGCAAGGCTATCACTCAAAATAGAAGGTCAAATAAAGAGCTTCCCAGACAAAAAAAGGCTAAGGGAATACATTAGCACCAAACTAGCACTACAGGAAATGTTAAAAAGACTAATGTAATTAGTAGAAGAAATGGGAAGAAAATATAACCACACTAAAAAAATATATGGCAATAAATAACTATATATCAATAATGACGTTAAATGTAAATGGATTGAATGTTCTGATAAAAAAACACAGAGTAGCTGATTGGATAAGAAAGCATGACTCATTTACATGTTGTTTACAAGAGACCCACCTCACAACAAAGACTCACATGAGTTGAAAGTAAAGGGATGGAAAAAAATTTTCCAAGCAAATGGAAAGCAAAAAAAAACATGGGATAGCAATATTTATATCTGATAAAATAGATTTCAAACGAAGCCATAACTAGAGACAAGAAGGCCACTACATAATATTGAAAGAATCCATCCAGCACGAAGATATAACCTTGATAAACATATATGCACCCAATATAGGAGCACCAATATATATTAAAAATCTTCTGGAGGACTTCAAAGGTGAAATTGACAGCAATACAATCATAGCAGGCGACTTCAACACCCCGCTGCCACCACTGGATAGATCCTCTAGACAAAAAATTAGCAAGGAAACAGAGACTCTAAATGAAGCACTAGACAAAATGGATTTAATAGATATCTACAGAGAATTAAACCCCAAAACTGCAGAATTCACATTCTTCTCAAGTGCACATGGGAAATTCTCAAAGACAGACCACATGATAGGACACAAACTAAGTCTCTACAAGTTCAAGAAGATTGAAATCATATCAATCATCTTCTCAGATCACAATGGCATGAAACTAGAAATCAATTGAAATAAGAACATGAAAAAACATTTCAACACATGGAGGCTAAATAGCATGGTATTAAACAATGAATGGGTAACTGAGGAGATCAAGGAAGAAATGAAAAACTTCCTAGAAACCAATTGAAAATGAACACACAACAACACATAATCTCTGGGATGCAGCAAAAGCAGTTCTGAGAGGGAAGTTGCTAGCACTTCAGGCCTACCTCGAGAAACAAGAAAAATTTCTAATTGACTGTCTCACCTCACAAATTAAAGAATTAGAAAGCAAAGAGAAAGAAAACCCCAGAGCAAGTAAAAGAAAGGAAATAGTAAAGATCTGAGCAGAAATAAATGACATAGAGACCAAAAAAACAATTCATAGGATCAATGAAACAAAGCACTGTTTTTTCGAAAATATAAACAAGTTTGATGGACCCTTAGCAAGACTCACCAAGAAACAAAGAGAGAGAACCCAAATACACAAAATCAGAAATGAAAGAGGAGAAGTAACAACCAACACCACAGAAATACAAAAGATCGTTAACAGCTACTATGAATAACTATACGGCAACAAATTCGACAATCTAAACCAAATGGACAATATTCTAGAAACACACAGTCTCCCAAAACTGGACCGGGAAGAGATAGAAAATTTGAACAGACAAATAACAACTAAGGAAATTAAAGAGGTAATCAAAACTCTCGTAACAAACAAAAGCCCAGGCCCAGATGGCTTAAGGGGGGAGATTTACCGAATATTCAAAAAAGAACTAACACCCATTCTCCACAAACTATTTCAAAATTCAAAAAGAAGGAAGACTTCCAAACACATTCTATGAGGCTAGCATAATTTTAATTCCAAAACCAGAAAAAGACACTACAAAGAAAGAAAACTACAGGCCAATATCCCTGATGAACAGAGACGCCAAAATTCTGAACAAAATATTATCAAATTGGATCCAGCAATACACCAAAAAATTATTCACCATGAGCAAGTGGGGTTCATCCCAGGGATGCAAGGCTCGTACAATATTCACAAATCAATAAATGTGATACACCACATAAACAAAATAAAGAATGAAAACCACATGATCATATCAATAGATGCTGAAAAAGCATTCGACAAAATCCAGCACCCATTTCTGATAAACACCTTCAGCACTGTGCGAATAGAGGGATCATATCTCGACTTAATAAAGGCCATATATGGAAAACCTACAGCCAACATCATACTCAATGAGCAGAATGTAAAAAGATTTTCATTAAGAACAGGAACATGACAGGGATGTCCACTTTTGTCACTCTTATTAAACGTAGTACTGGAAGTCTTAGCCACCGCAATCAGACATGAGGAAAAAAATAAAAGGGATCCAAATTGGAAAGGAGGAAGTGAAATTGTCATTATTTGCAGATGACATGATATTGTACGTAGAAAACCCTAAATATCCCATCAAAAATCTACTAGACTTAATAAATAAATTTGGCAAATAGCACGATACAAAATTAACGTCAAGAAATTGATGGCATTCTTGTACACCAATGATGAACTCACAGAAAGAGAAACTGAAAAAACAATCCCATTTACCATTGTGCCAAAAAAATTAAGATAGCTAGAATAAACTTAATCAAAGAAGTAAAGGAACTGCTTGCAGAAAACTACAGGACATTGAAAATGAAATAGAGGAAGATACAAAAAAAGTGGAAGCCCATACCTTGTTCATGGATTGGAAGAATTAACAACATTAAAATGTCCATATACCCAAAGCAATCTATAGATTCAATGCAATCCCCATCAAAATACCAAAACATATTTCACAGAACTAGAACAAATACTGCAAAAGTTCATATGGAACCCAAAAAAGTCCTCGAATAGCAACAGCATTTTGAAAAAGAAAGACAAAGTAGGTGGGATCACAGTACCAGATATCAGGTTATACTACAAAGCCACTGTAATCAAACAGCCTGGTACTGGCACAAGAACAGGCATATAGACCAGGGGAACAGAACTGAAAACCCAGAAATGGAACCTAGGCAATATGCTTAAATAATATTTGACAAAAGTGGCAAGAGCATACAATGGAGTAAAGACAGCCTTTTTAATAAATGGTGTTGGGAAAAATGGGACAACTACATGCAAAAAAATGAAACCTAGACCATCAACTTACACCATACACAAAAATAAACTCAAAATGGATAAAAATTCTTAAATGTGACCCCATGAATCCATAAAAATTCTACAAAAAAATGTAGGCAACAAAATTTTGGACATCATACAAAGCAGAATTTTCACTGATACATTACTTAAGGCAACAGAACAAAGGGAAAAAATGAACACATGGGACTACATCAAATGAAAACGCTTCTGAACAGCAAAAGAAACAATCATCAAAATGGAAAGGCAACCCACTGTATGGGAGAACATCATTACCAATGATACATCAGATAAGTGGTTAATTTCCAATATATATAGAGGGTTCATACAACTCAACAAAAGGAAGACAAAGAACCCAATTAAAAAATGGGCAGAGAAGTGAGTAGACAACCTCTCCAACAGGACATACAACTGGCCAAGAGACATATGAAGAAAGGCTCAACCTCACTAGTCATCAGAAGATGTAATTAAAACACAATGAGGTATCACCTCACCCCTGTCAGAATGGCCGCCATCAACAAATCATCAACAGTAAATGTTGGCGAGGGTGTGGAGAAAAGGGGACTCTAGTGCACTGCTGGTGGGAATGCAGACTGGGGCAGCCACTATGTACAAACATATGGTGTTACCTCAAAAA